>NC_136463.1:170761347-172017180 GCF_902686455.1 Sciurus vulgaris | reverse complement strand
CCAAGAACATGGGAGATCTTTCCATCTTTTAAGGTTTTCTTTAATTTCTTTCTTTAGTGTTCTGTAGTTCTCATTGTAGAGGTCTTTCACCTCTTTTGTGAGATTGATTCCCAAATATTTTATTTTTTTCTAGGCTATTGTGAATGGGATAATTTTCCTAACTTCTCTTTCTGAAGATTCATCACTTATGTATAAAAATGCATTGGATTTATGAGTTTTGATCTTGTAACCTGCTACTTTACTGGATTCACTTATGAGTTCTAAAAGTTTTCTGGTGGAATTTCCAGATTCCTCTAAATATATAATCATGTCATCAGTGAACAGGGATAGTTTGAGTTCTTCTTTTCCAATTCGTATTCCTTTAATTTCTTTGGTTTGTCTAATGGCTCTGGCTAGAGTTTCAAGGACCAACAAAACAGAAAACCTCAAAGACATCAACAAGTTTCTAGAGACATATAAATTACCTAAACTGAACAAGGAGGACATACACAACTTAAATAAATCAATTTCAAATAATGAAATAGAAGAGGTCATCAAAAGCCTACCAACAAAGAAAAGTCCGGGACCAGATGGATTCTCAGCCAAGTTCTACAAAACCTTTAAAGAAGAGTTCATTCCAATACTCCTCACAGTATTCCATGAAATAGAAGAGGAGGGAACCCTCCCAAACTCATTCCTTGGAGCCAAAATCACACTGATACCTAAACCAGACAGGGACACATTGAGGAAAGAAAATTTCAGACCAATATCCTTAATGAACATCGATGCAAAAATTCTCCACAAAATTTTAGCAAATCACATCCAAAAATATATTAAAAAGATAGTGCACCACAATCAAGTGAGTTTTATCCCAGGGATGCAAGGTTGGTTCAACATCCGGAAATCAATTAATGCCATTCACCGTATCATCAGACTTAATGTTAAGAATCACATGATTATTTTGATAGATGCAGAAAAAGCATTTAATAAAATACAGCATCCCTTCATGCTCAAAGCACTAGGAAAAATTGGGGTAGTGGGAACATTCCTTAACATTGTAAAGGCCATCTATGCTAAGCCCATGGCCAATATCATTCTAAATGGTGAAAAACTGAAAGCATTCCCCCTAAAAACTGGAACAAGGCAGGGATGCCCTCTTTCACCTCTTCTATTTTTTTATTTTTGAGACAGGGCCTTACTAAGTTTCTGAGACTGGCTTTGAATTGCAGTCCTCCTGAGCCACTGGAGTTACAGGTGTGTGCCACTTTTCCCAACTCAACCAAATACTCTTAAACTATATTAAAGTCCAAGGAACACATTATCAAATGCAATGTACTTGCTGCCCAGTAACATTTTATCAACTTACACACTCACAGATCAATGTGAATTACACTCTTTTCCTAGATAGAAATAGTGGTCAGTAGAATAACTGGGTTCTGGAGCTACATACACACCACATCTATATATCACTGCAAGGAGCAAATTTTTGCTTTAGTCTTTGAAGTTCAAGGGAAAAAAAAGGTATGTTGCTTTAATTTTATTTCTTTAATTATTAGATAGGCCATTAAATTTTCATATACAGATTAGTATTTTCCTATACACATTTTAATATGTGCGTAAATGATCCAAGACCTATTTCAGGTAGACAAATTCTCAAAAACCACCCCAAAAGTAGGTATTCATCACTTAAATGGAAACAGAACCTATCTTTAAATCAGTCAACCTGCATGGATTGAGTGATTGCTAGGATGAATATTCATGCCGGCACTCTGATCATTTGTGGTCTTCCAACTGGCTGCTGCCCATGTTGAAATGGTAGTTAAATATTTTAAATACTAAGCTCTATTCTGACACTGGAGATATAGCATTGAACCAGACCCCAAATCCTTGCATTTGTGGTTCTTATATTCTGACCTGCAGATAGACGTATAAAATACATAAGGTCTATGGTAAGTATGTGGAAGGTAAAATAAAGTATAAGCTGCTGGTAGCTCACGGAGAGATGCAGAACTTAAACTAGAAGAAAAGATCACACTCAGCTTTACCGTGTATTGCGTGATCATAGGGATATGGATCGGATGATCAGAGTCGGCAGGATTCTGCCCCAGATCTCTCCCCTTTCCATTTCTCCCATTCTCCACCTGCAGGCGGACATGCCACGTTTTCTTTCTTTGGAAGCAAGTCTTTCCCAGTGAGTTCTGGGCAGCATTTTATGCCACCCCCAGACCTGCTGGCAGCGGAGGAAGACATAGCATCTCCAATCTGCTCTTTTCTTCAGGCATCCTAATTGGAAGTCCTGCCTAGAACACATGGCCAGAGCCAGGAGCCAAGAGAAGAACAAAGGACAACTGCTCACATGTGTTCCTTCCCAATCTGGTCCAGGCTTTCTGGCTCAGCAGGGAGAGTCGGCAGTGCAAAATACTAAATGGAGAAGGGTCAGCAGGCAGTGAATGTCATGTCCCTGGCAAGCCCAGGACAGAAGAGAAGAAAGATTGTCTGGAGGGATTTTAGAAGGGAACTAAAATGGAAGCTGGGAAATAAGATAGTGGCACGGGGAAAATTAGGGGTAAATTCACACCTTTGGGCTTTCCTGCCCTTCCAGCAGGTAAAAATGCTGAGAGAAACTAAGACTTTTCCTTCCTTAAAGACAAACCAAAAAAATCCATTAAGCAAACATAAGCCTGACATCTTGATAAGAACATTGAGGTGGAGAGGGCTAAATCTGGATTTTAAGGCAAGTTCTAAAATGAACTTGGGGATATAGCATGCTGAAGGTATTGAGGACATGTTGTTCTCTTGTGGCCTCAGTTTTCTTAAGTATAAAATGGATTGCATCCAGTGGACTATACCAAGAGATCTTTTTAAGTCTGATGTTTAAGGTCCCCGTTCACCAGTACTGTGAAAGCTAAAACAAAATACATGTAAAATATTGTAGGAATGTTTTCTTAGAATAGAGGACTCTGATCATACTTTTAAGGAATCCCATGATGGTAAGGAAGGATTCCATGATGGTGATGGATTCAGTGAAAGCTAACATTCCTTCCAGGACAGAAGAGGATTCGATACAGCCATGTGAGTACTGTCAGGAAAACAGAACCCTAGCTAAGGATCTTGTTTTAATTCTCAGGCACAGTCTCTAGCCAATAAAACTATTTCCCAACATCCAGTACACCCACTTCCAGCAAGGAGAGGGCTTTGTCACAAAGCCAAGGTTGCACTACTGAGAATCTGGACAATTGTCACTTCCCCTCTCTGATGCCCACTGTCCAGCCTTCTCATTAACCCTAATCCTTCTCATCCGTCCTGGTCACTGGGGAACTACAAATCCTACCGAGCATCATGGGATTTCACATACTTAATCCTCCGTGACCAGAAAACAGAAGATAGAGATATAATGTAAAATTTTATCTAGGAACATTTTTACTTAATTGTTTAAGAAAAAAAGCAGTCAAACAAGGACAGTTTGATTTCTTCTTTTCCAACTTGGATGCCCTTTATATTTTGTTCTTGCCTAATTGCTCTGGCTAGGACTTCCAGTACTGTGTCGAATAAAAGTGATAGAAGTGGGCATCCTTGCCTTATCTCAGACCTTAGAGGAGTAGCTTCCAACTTTCCAGTCTGATGTGAGCTGTGGATTTGTCATGCAGAGCTTTCCTTATGTTGAGATACATTCCTCTGTGCCTAATTTATTGAGAATATTTTTTATCATGGCGAGATGTTGAACTTCATCAAACGCTTTTTCTGTATCTATTGAAATGATCATATGGTTTTGCCCTTAATTCTACAAGTATTGATTTGCATAAGTTGAAACATTCTTGTAACCCTGGGATTAATTCCACTTGATCATGGGGAAAGTGCTATTGAATTTGATTTTCTAGTATTTTGCTTCTGTGCTTATCGGGGATTTTGTCTATAGTTTTCTTTGTGTGTCTGTGTGTGGATGTGTGTGTGAGTGTGTGTGTGTGTGTGTGTGTTTGTGTGTGTGTGTCCTTATCTGGTTTTGGTATCAGGGTAATGCTGGCCTCTAAATAAGTTTGGTAGGATTCCCTCCTCAATTTCTTTTGAGCATTTCAGAAAAAGTGATATTAGTTCTTTAAATATTTGACAGCATTCGGGCGTGAAGCCTTCAGGTGCTCTGCTTTCATTTCATGGGAAACATTTTACTACTAATTTAATCCTGTTACTCATTATTGGTTTGTTCACGTTTTCTATTTATTTGTGATTCAATTTTGAAATTTGCATATGCCCAGGAATTTATCCATTTCTTTCATCCAATTTGTTGGCATATCATTGTTCCTAACTGTCCCTTATTATCCCTTGTGTTCCTTTTTATTTCTGTAGAATCAGTTATAATGTCTCCAGGTTTATGTCTGCTTTTACTTATTTAAGTCCTCCTTTTTGTCTTAGTCTGCCTAAATTTTTGTCAGTTTCCGTGTATCTTTTCAAAATGCCTACTCTTCATTGAGTTTTTGCATTTATTTTTTATCTCTGTTTTGTTTACTTCTACTCTGATCTTTTTGGGGGGGGGGTACCACGGATTGAACTCAGGGATACTTGGCCACCGAGCACATCCCCAGCCCTATTTTGTATTTTATTTAGAGATGAGGTCTCACTGAGGTGCTCAGTGCTTTGCTTTGACTGAGACTGGCTTTGAACTCACCATTCTCCTGCCTCAGCCTCCCCAGCCGCTAGATTAAAGGCAGGCACCACCATGCCTAGCCTACTCCGATCTTTAGTCTTTCTTTCCTTCTACTAATTTGGGTTTAGATTGTTTGTAGACAACATGATCTTGTACACTGAAAAACTCTAAAGACTCTACTGACAAACCCTTGGAACTAATAAAACATTCAGTAATGTTGCAAGGTACAAAACCAACAAACAAAAATCGGTAGCAGTTCTACACACAAATAGTGAACTCTTTGAAAAAGAAATTTTAAACAATCCACATCTGCAACTACAAAACAATAAATAAAAAGGCTAGGAATAAATTTAACCCAGGAAGTGAAAGATCTCTATAATGAGAAATACAAAACATCAATGAAAGAAATCTCTTAAATGGAAAGAGTGTTTGTGTTTGTGAATTTAAAGAACTAGTATTATTAATTTTCCATACTACACAACATAGCCTGCAGATTCAATGATTTCAAAATACATCACAAAGTCACAGAAACAAAAAGGCATGGTATTGGCACCCAAGAAGACATACAGACTCATGGAACTGAATAGAGAGCTCACAAAAAACCCAATGTATGTACAGTTGAATTTTGATAAAAGTCAAAGACAACACAATGGGACAAAATTCTCTTCTGTAAAGAGAAACCTAGATATGTAAGAGAATAAAACTAGACTTCTAACTCTCACCAGTTATACGTATCAACTCAAAATTGTTGATTTAAGTGTAAGATCCTAAACTATGAAACAGCTTAAAAAAAATAGGATTAACATTTTATGGATTGGTCTGGGCAGAGAGCATGGAGAAACAAAAGAAAAATTGACAAATGAGGTTACATCAAATTAAAAAGTTTCTGCACACACAGGAAACAATCAACAGAGTTACGAGACAACCTACAGAATGAGAGATAATATTTCCAAAACTATATACATGACCAGAGGTTAATACTCAGAATACAAGGAACTCAAGCAATTCAATAACCAAACAAAACAAAACCTATGAACCAATTTAAAAATGGGTAAATGGTCAGAATAGACATTGTTCAAGAAAAAGGCAAATGGCCAATAGATATATTAAAAAAAAAAAAAAGTTCAACATCACTAACCATCAGGGAAATGCAAATCAAACTCTTCATGAGCTATCACCTTATTCCAGTAAGAATGATTAGTATCAAAAATAATAATAAGTAATAAACAAATGCTGGCAAGGATGCAGAGAAAGTTTCATTCAAATGCTCTGAATAGGAATGCAAATTAGTGGGAATGTAATAGCCATGAGTGGAAACAGGATGGAAATTCCCCAAAAGACTGAAAACAGAACTAGAGAATGACCCAACAATATCACTTCTGGGCATAGAGTCAAAGGGCATGAAATGAGCATATCAAATATGTGTGCACTCCCAGGCCTACTGCAATATTATTCACAATAGCCAGGATATGAGATTGCCTAAATGTCCATCAAGAGATGAATGAATAAAGAAATTTTGATATCTATACACAATGGAATACTATTGGGCCATATAAAAGAATTCTCAAATTCTGTCATTTCCACAACATAGAAGAACTTGGAAGACATTCTATTAAGTAATGTGATTTAGGCACAGAAAGACAAACATGGCATGATCTGATTCACAAGTCGGTTATAAAAAGTGATCTCAAAAAAGATGAGAGTAAAATAGTGGGAAGTGTAGGGGGAAGAGGGAAGCAAGGGAGGGCGAATGTAGTTAATAAGGATCTGCATATCTCAAACTAGTTCAAGCCAGAATTGTTAAGGAACTTTAAGAAGTACCTTAAAAGTTTAAGGTGATGGTTATGTTAATAGTTGATCATTATCCAATATATACATAAATTAATAAATCACTTTGTACCTCATAAATATGTACAAATACTACATGTCAAACAATAAAACCAATTAATTAAAAATATAAGAAATCAAACATCTCTTCAGATAATCCACATACAAAAAAGACTCGGAAATAGAAGTCTACTTGCCAATGTCCCATGAAGAGTGAAGCTGTTTCCAAAGAGAGCCATCCTCACATATTTTATTCCACATTGTCCTCTTATTGCAGCTAAAAATCCCATGGTCCTTGCCAAAGACCCACCTTTTCAATATCCAAAGCTCGTATACATAGACATGCACACATAAAACATGCATAATTTTTAAAAATAAAAGGGAAAAAAAGCATTGAGAAGACCTAAAGAATAATAGTACATATCTGAAAATTCTGGAGGCAATTTTATTTATTTACTTATTTTTGGAATGCAGAACTTTGAAGATTTTAGAAGGATAATGTAATGAAAGTTCTGTGTGTTACATGGCACCTTCACAAGCCACTTACAATCCAACACATCAATGTCCATTTTATGACTGTCCAGTTCAGGTAAAGTTTACCAAGTAAGTTCTGGTCACTCACTGATATATATATATATCAGTATATATATATATATATATATATATATATATATATATATTTTAAATCAATAGACATTTCAGACTGCAAAATTGTGACTAATGTACTGTGGATTCCAAGTCATTTTTTTTCTTTGTTCAATGCTACTAGTGATTAGGATCTTAATCAAGTTATGCTATAATTATCATCACCTATAACATTATTGATTACCACTTACATCAATGATATCAAGGATGGAGATATTTGCTTAAGATGACAAAGTTTTCTCATTAGCTGCTCATTAGCTACAAACGATCCAGAAATTTAAAAAGCTATACCACCAGAATATGATATAAATTCCTACCCATGCATGGTATGAAGTTAGAATATTTTTGTTTTAATTTGAGATTTTAAGAGGGAGGATTATCCTGTTGCCTGTCTGGTTTCCAATTTTCCATCTCTTCTTTTCATTGTTAGCAGTCTTCCTCCTCCTCTGCCCTCTCTCCAGTCTGCTATCATTTTCTCAGGGTAGGCTTCTTTGCCTGTACTAATTAAGTCAACTTGCTTTTATGGTATCATGTACCTTTCCTCCATTAAAAACAGATCATTATTTGTGTGATTTTAAAAAATATAATATCTTCTTCCACCTCCAGATCATAAGTCCCATTTATTTCTCAACAACTAGCCAAGTGTGTGCCATAGGTTAGGTTCTTATAACACATATGAGATGGATGGATGAATAAGTAATTGATGGTGTAGGGAGACCATTAGGATTAGATCAGGGTTGAAGTGAAAATAAGACTTTCTCTCCTTCTGCAAAAAGTAGAACTAGGAGAGCAAACACATACGGGGCGAGCAATTTCAGAACATTTTTGCAGCAACTGTATCTGGTACCACCAGTTCAGGTCTCCATATGTGCTTATAGAAAGAATAATCTGAAAAATCTCAACCTTTAGTCTGAAAAAGAAAAGAAGGCAAAATTTTTCCAAATCTCAAAATAAAAATGGGTCAAATGCAGAAATACTCTTCTTAATCTTGGGCACATTTTTAAAGACAAAAATTGTAGGAAAAATTGAACTTGGGAAGGATCATGTGCAAGGGATGATGCATGACATTGTATCTCGAATTCACTTGACAGGTCTAAAAAGTGCCCCTTGTTTAAAAAAATGGAAGTAAAGAAGGAAGGGAGGGAGGGAGGAAGAAAGGAAGAAAAACCATCATCTCTGCAAAGAGATTTTTCTCTCTTTTCTCCCCCAACCAACATCTCAAAAATAATTACATGCATGCAAATAAAAAAAGGAAACCAAAGAACTTCTAACTAATAGGAGTCATCCTGAGGGTATGAACAAAAAGACAGAAAAGGAGGGGATGAAATCCATTAAGCTCTCCAAGCATCCAAACCCTGCCAGCAATAGCAAAATTGAAAATGAGAACTTTACCTTTTTGAAGTTCATCCGTCACTAATTGAAAGGTAAGAAGGCTGATTCCACATGCCTTAGGAAATAAAGACTTAACAGATGTCTTTATTGAAGACTCTGCTGTTCTTAGGGGAAAGAAGATGGATAACTCTTCCTAAGCCTCTTTGTCATGTCATATCCAAGTTCTGTCACCTAAACCTGATACACAATTAAACAATTGGCTAGGGTGTTGTCTTGACAGATTATTTGCCATGCTGGAAATGAAGAGATATTTGTTACACCATTCACCTCTCTGGCTGGAAATGTTCCTAATGAGCAACATTACCAGCAGGAATTATTCTAGTGTTTGAGAACATCTCTCTAAGTGAGAAAGGGAAAGTGAAGCTTAAAGCTAAACTGCATAAATTAAAGGAATAAAGAAGTATCCCAAAATAAAAGAATGGCACTAAGATTAGTAGGAGATTAAATGGTTTTATCTTCATTGGAATATCATTTTAAATTAATTACATCTAACATAAAATTCATTAGAAATTAATATTTGTGAGTGATATTTGAGTTCTTTGTTCATTTAGCTATCTTAAGACATTTACCATGCACTCATATTTCAAAACTTTCATAGAGGGAAATGAGGTGGTGGGTATGAAAGATGGTGGGATGAGACAGACATCATTCCTCTATGTGCATGTATGATTACCCGGATGGTGTGAATCTACATCGTGCACAACCATAGCAATGAAATGATGTACCCCATTTGTGTATGATGAATCAAAATGCGGTCTGTAAAAAATAAAAAAATAAAATTAAAAAAAATTCTGATAAAAATTTTTAAAAACATTTTATTCAGGGTGAGCATCTTTAAAAGATGGAATTTGATGTGATGAACAACTTCATCAACACATATTAATGAAGCTTAAAGGCTGGAATAAGAGTGATTTCTTCCCCTACCTTCAACTTCAGTGGAGCTGAGAGTGTCATAGACTAGTTTCTACTAAATTCCACGTCAAAAGATGTGCATGGTACAGAAGCAGCTTCCATTCTTAAATGAACATTTGATCATCTTTTTCACTCTAATAGAGCTGCCTCAAAAAGATTTGCACATACGCTGGTGAATGGACAACCCCAATGTATCCATATCTATACCTGTTCATATTTATAAATATGAGATGCTACCCCTATATGTGCATATATATACACATATGAACATGTATAGCTGTGCACATAGATGAATATTTTGCAATAGATAAATATGTGTCCATTTGTGTTGATGCATATAGTCTCATCTCAGCCTTTTCTCCGCACAGTGGTACATGCTTATAATCCCAGGGAGCTGAGGTAGGAGGATTGGAAGTTCGAGACCAGCCTCAACACTTAGAGAGGCCTGAAGTGACTTAGTGAGGCCCTGTTTCAAAATAAAAATAAATAAATAAAACAGGCTAGGAATGTGTCTCAGTGGTTAAATGTCCTCAGGTTCAGCTGCATATCAAAAAGGAAAAAAAAACATGTATGTCTACCAATAAACTTTTCTCTCAACCAAAAGGGGAGGAATAAGTGAACACTACCTAAATATTACAGATATTTTAATGCCACACAATTCATCTGGAGCACTTATAAAATACATTGATTTCTAAGGCTCTGCCTCGTAACCACTTCCCCTGGTGATGCAGTCTAAACACACTGGCCTGGTGTTTTAGGCTAAATCACAATCAGGGATGTTTTCCTCTAGAGAAAAGACCAACAAACCCCAGTCTACTGCGTATTTCCATTCAGCATAAGAGCTAAGAATAGATTTTACAGTTTTAAATGGTTAGAAAAAAATAGAATGGTACTTAACAGTACTTGCTACATGGCTTCCTTCGGTACAGTTTGTCAGTTTATATGACGACTCACTACCCTCCTAACACACAAATCCTGTGGCCATGGGAAGCTAGCATAGAATGTAAGTGCCATACATATATGAATAGGTAATGATGGAGTCCATTAATATGTATGATTATAACGCACCAATAAACTAATTAATTAAACCAAACTTCTCAAAAACAAGAAAGTGAAATAAGTTGCCGAAATCCTTGTAACATCCCACACAATGTTTTGCTCATAGAAAGCATTTTCCGTAAATGTGTTAATCACCAGACGATTACATTTCTCACCATGAACAATTAAGGGAAGCAAAAATTACCCCAAAACGAAAGTAGGCTTAAAAGCATTGCAGATCTAATGACTGAAAGGGGTGAGGAAAGTCTGTTGCATTATATGAAAATATGACTCTGCTGTGAGAGAGTTTGCCAAGTATTTCAGGTTTATTTTTGTATAGAAATTAGACATTTAAAATTGATTTTTTTCTTTACCATTGTGGTCAAGCCCAAGGAAGCAGGATCTGTTCTGGGGCCATCTTTCCATTGCTGTTCAGTGTGTTTTTATCAGCATGACTCAGAGAATGTACTCTAAGAAATGGATTTACTTGGGTCTAAATAGAGACAATATGCAAGACTGACAATTCTGTCTGATCTAGAAGGATTTTTTTTTTCTCGTTTATTTTTTTTAAATAGTAGTCAGTAATTCTAAGTGAGATATTTCAGTGTACCTCTTCCCAGCTGAGTACTGGTCATGATGAGCCTCAAGAACACTTTGTGGTTTGGTTGTGTGTACTGACATTCTCTAGTCCATAGGTTTTATTTTAAAATTACCCATTAAAATATTTTTCTTGATTCTATAATATTCAATGATGTTACTGTGTGAACAGATTGAGTCCACAGTAGGAGGAAGTACGTGAACTATTAGAGGCCCCCTAATATACTGATTTTTTGTACTATATAGTTCTTCTTCATAAATGAGCACTCTTGCCACTTTGGCCAACTGTGACGACACAAAACACTTTCATACAGATTCCATAAAAGATTTGTGATTCGAATGGCCTGACAGCAGTTTCTCCTTTATGCACTGTTCATTCTGTCTAGGATGTCTTATCTCTTTTTTTAAATATTCAATTTTTGCTGTCCTTTATTTCTCAACTTATAAACCACCCCCTCCATTAAGTTTTCCGACACCCACTTCACTACCAGAGCCATAACAGAGCATTACCAATGCTGTTACTATGACCCATACATCCCTCTGAACTGAGTGACTTGAAACAGAATTCCAAAACACCTGCCCATGTGTTTGAGGCAACTTCCTCTCTGCAGGAACCCTGGGTATCATTTCTTGCTGCCTATATTTTAGGCAACTCTGTCTCTGGCAATGGGTATTGGGGAGACAAAGTATGACATGACCTGGTGCCATGGTCCAGGGTGGTAGCAATAGACCATTGCGGCTCCTGATGGACATATGAATTTATTGCCCCAATCAGAGACTTTAGCGATGAATAATACTCCTTTAATTTCATTTCTGTCGTCCTTTTCAGGATCTTTGATATATCCCATTTTCAGTCCCTGGTCAGCCTAAAATCTGACTTTTGTCGATCAAATGGACTCTGAGGAGAAAATTTTTATCTGAGTCCTTGATGTCAGATTAATAAACCTGCGGAGAATTTTTTTTTGCATTTAATCAGTTTATTTATAAGCCTAGACATGCTACTGTTGGTTAAATACAATACCAGTTTATATGTCTTTGATTTTTAGTTGAATGAATGTATCTGATAACTAAAATAATGAGGAATACTTTGTGTTTTTGTTAATTTTATTTTTATTTAGCTTTTAATTTTTTACAGACTGCATTTTGATTCATTGTACAGAAATGGGGTACATAACTTCATTTCTATGGTTGTACACAATGCAGATTCATACCATTCATGTAATCATACATGTACATAGGACTATGATGTCTGTCTCATTCCACCATTTATTGCGGAGAATTTTTTAAAAATTCCATTATGACAATAAAATTAGTAACTGGAACCCACTTATAATTACAGTATTTATCAAATATATTTTTCATCACTAAAATTCCATTGCCATTAACTCACTATCTGAAATGTAAATCCAAGATCAGTTCATATTAAAACTACTGAATAAAAATGTAAGATGATATTTCCATTTCTGCTATTAAAAAAAGAACAGTCACATAATTAAGTATTCTAAATGGTGAAAATAACCATATTAAAACTGCTGAATAAAAATGTAAGGTGATATTTCCATTTCTGCTGTTAAAAAAGGAACAGTCACATAATTGAGTATTCTAAATGGTGAAAATAACAATGATAGCAAATTACATTTATTTTTGAAACTTTTTTTAAGAATCCGGATTGATTTTTTTTAGACAAAATTTATTTGTTCGAATAATAGTCTTTTGTAAAAACAGAAAAAGACATGACCATACATGTGTTAGAGAGGGAAAAAGAAAACAAATTGTTGCATGATATGCCACCCAAGTTTGGGGGGAAAAGGAGAGAAGGAAAATGGAGAAATGGGAAAACATGGAAAAACAAAAGCATAAAAACCTCCAGGATTTATTTATTCATTTATTTGTTTTGTTTTTGTGATGCTGGGATTAAAACTAGGGATGACACACGTCAAGCATGCACTGTACCATGGAGCTCCACTCTCCAGTCCTTTTACCTTCACGTGTTCTCCATCTTCTAGAAGGTCAATACCACATATAACCACTTTGGGCATGATTCTTATGCCAAAAATATTTCTAATCAATATAATCTTCTAGGTAGTTTTAAAAACTTTTATTCTACTTTTTCTCCTACTTAAAAACCTTTGGAAAATGTATTAGTATAATTTCTTAAGTTGATTTGTGAATATGATATATGGAATATATGTAGATTCTGATTTCAGTGACTTAATTTCTTCTATTAGACTTTAAGAACCTTAACATTTAGAATATTTTATTCCAAAATTGAGTTGCAGGTAGTTGGTATCCAAAATCATTTAACTATTCCCTAGTTCATTTTGGAAAGTTTTAGGCTGTCATGTAAACAGGTTATTAAAACCATTAAGTCCCAGGTTTCCATTTCTGTGAATATTTCAACAAAATTGACACCAGTACATTAAAATAGATTGGAAATCATAATATAGAGCTTATATATTTTATTATGTTGTGTGATTATTAATTAATGTCATCATAGTATAATTATACATAAGTATATTATTATATAATTATATTATATATTATATACTATATTTAAGTTTTTGTAGGTGTTCTACATCTGGGATGATGGCACAATGTGGGATTATTTAAATTATCCAAACATCTTTAAATTGTTAGTCATGGAGAGACTGAATCACATCGTTAATATCACTATATATAAGCAAATACTGAACATACAATCTGAAAATTATTCTTACGGCTTTTCTTAAGAATGTTCTTGGATATGAGTGTTCCTCGAAAGCTCCTGTGTTAATGCAAGAATATTCAGTGGCAAAAGGATTGGACCATGAGCCCTGTACCCTGGTCAGTCCACCTAATGTGAATAGGCTGACTGGACATTAACTGTCAGCAGGTGTGGCATGACTGGAAGTGACTGGAAGAGGTGGGTCCTGGGGGGACTTGCGGTGGAAGGGTGCATCTCCCCTGTGACCCCTATACCCTTGCCCTCTGTCTCCCTCCCTCTCTCCCTCTCTCCCCTCTCTCCCCCCCTCCCTCTCTCCCCTCTCTCCACCTCTCCCCCCCCTCCCCCACCCCACCCCCCACCCCCGCTCCCTTTCTCCTTCTTTCTCTCCCTCCTTCCAACCTTATCTCAGGCCCAAGCAAAGGAGTCAATTCACCATGGACAGAACCTCTGAAATCATGAGCCCAAATAAACTTCTCCTCCTCTAATTTGTCTTTGTCAAGTATTTTGGTCACAGAGATGGAAATCTGGCTATTATTTAATTTTTATCAAATAACAATAATAATTATTATTTTCTTTTTGTTAATGTCTGTAACACTCTTTTTATTTGGAGATTCCAAGTATGAGGCCATGAACTTTCAAACTGAGCACTGCCAGTGTGGATATCCTCAACACCCTGGGCACCAGTCAACACATCAAAGGTGTCAATAAGTGTTCTTAATTCTAAACAAAGATGCATCAGGCATTATGTTACAGATATTTTGGCTAAGATAAGTGTAACTATGCAGAATTGTACATTTACATTATTTCTGAAACAATGGGGTGTTTTCGCTTTCATCTTTAGCAAAGAGCTATCAATGAACAAGCACACTGGTGTTTTTACTTGAAATACAACTCAGAATTGTGATGCTCATTGGCAGGTGGATAAAGTATGGTAGGGACTATGTATATTGGAAATCAATGCCCCTTAAGAAAATAATCTAGTAATGTGTAAATCCAGATCTGCTGTCAGCTGACTCAAGTTCTCTTAAACTTAGCACTCAAGAAAGGACCTAATAGAACAAGTCAGAGGAGGCTGTGAATTCTGTTCCCTGACACGGAGTTGTAAATGAATTCCACTTTATATGTTTTCATCTGGTCACCTTCGATGAGGGAGAGAAAGGATGATAATACAATATCTGACTGGCAAGAAAAGTTCCCTCCTGCACACATTGAAGGTAGGAAATTCTCCCTGTGTAGCAGGCATGGTTACATAACATTCCTGAAACAGACGAACCATGAATTCCAATGAAAGTCTCATTCTTTCAGAATGCCGTAAGTACTAGAAAGTAATTTATGGACTCGCCTCAAGTGCAGATGCTCAATCTGCATCCTCTGACAGTTGCGCTATTTTAAAAGCAAGTTGGATCGCAGACCTCTTGAAGATGGAGAGGCAGCAGAGAAGCACCTCCCCTCACTGCCTGATGAAGACTCCACTTGAGTGGAGGTACCAGCTTACTGGTTATTGTGTCTAATGAGTAAATCTGCCAGCCTCCCACTTTCGATGTGTTGTGTGCATTTATTTCATACAAATGAAGAGATCGGCTAAAAGATTTGCTAATTGGGTCTCATCTTTTACATATTTTTAGATAAAGCAGGAAAAAACAACTTTAAAAAACTGATGAGATTCTAATTTTTTGTTTCATTTTCTGCTTTCAGCGGGGAGGTAAGTGGAATGGGGTAGGAGGTTCTTTGTGAATTTTCCTGCCCATTAACATTTTTATAACAAAGATAACCCAATCTGCATTTTATATCTTTACGTTATTGACATTGTACTTCTAGGAGCTGTCTAGCTGTCTGAGGCTGGCTTTTATTTTTTCATAGTATTTGGAGTCCAAAATGGACAATGACAGCATCGCTGGCCTCACTAAAGCCCATCAAACTGCCTCATTCAAAGTGATGACTGAGTTGGATTAAATCCAAGGACTCAGCTACCAGTATTAACCCATCAAATGTTGCAGCCCCTCAGATGCTTTAATCATTAGGGTGGGATTAATAGGCATGCTCTGCCATAGCCTCAATGCCCAGAAAATCACGCCAGGAGAATGCAGACCTTCAAACAGGCAGGGCTTTAATCACACCAGGCAAAAAATGACAGTTTGGAAATTAACCCAGGAGGATAAACTTGGAAAGGAGATTAAAATAGCCTGGGTGTTTATCAACAGATTGTACAATATTAGCCAAGCAGATTCCCTGAACTTCTAGCAAGGATCCCTGGGGTTGATGCCTTCTACCATCTTTCTTTGGAAATAAACAATGAAGGCTTTACACAGTCACATAAAAAGGAAGACAGGTAAGTAGCTAGTGGGGTTATAGGTAACAATTACACAAATTCCAGGGAGAATAAACACACAGATAAAGACAGCATTCCCCGACAGAATTAAAAATACTTTCCGCACCAAGTCTGCACATGTCCAAATAAATCATAGTGCACTTAAACAATGCTGGGCTACTTTTTTTGTTATTGTTCTTCCTGGCTGTAATAAGCATGCTTGATTGTCAGGTCTTGCTGTTCTTAGGGCCAATTCGAAAATACAGTATTAACTTCTTTCAAGATGCAGCCACCAAAGCAATAGAAGAATGCAAATAAATCAATTCTGTGTGCTTAAGTCCATCTCCTTTTCATGCAAGCCTGGTGATAGAGGGCGATCCCCCCCCCCCAACTCTGCCTTATCATTTGGAGGTATGAAAAATAGATTGTGTCACAGTAATGAAGCACAGGAAAAGGGAGCTTGTTATAAGCTGATTACAGTTTAGATTGAAGGACTGGTTCTCATTAGCTATTTTAGATTGGACAGCATCCTTGAGCTGTAGTAATTACTGCAAGTAATTTTGAAAGGGAGGGTGGGGCGGCTGGTGCAAGGAGAGACTCTAACAGTTGCATGGGGATTGGGGAGGGGGTGGAGAGAAAGACCTGCAGCCTGCCAGGCTCTTACCCCAAGTACTAAGGCCCAGTCAGGCAGCTGTGTGCGGCCACTTTCTTGTTAGGCAAACCAGCAACGGGGAGAGTACTTTTCATGGAGAAATGAATACAGCATAAGAGGCCCATTTAAAGTTCAAGTGGCAGGGTGACTCCCCGGAGTTATGCCATCCACATGCAGAAGCTCAGTTTTCATCCCATAATAAATGCAGTGAAGGCAGGTTTCACTGCTAGTTACAGAAGCAGACTTACAAAGCAGACACGAAATGATAGTCAAGGCAAAATGACCTATTTTCTTGCTTCATTAAGTCGATTTGAGAGCTTGACCATTTCCCTTGTCACAATAGGATGAAATATGCAACCTCCCCAGTCTTGGAGGTATTCTGAGCAAAGCTCTCCATGTGTTGGGTCAAATGCAGGTTTTGTTTCAGCATTTTTTTCTGCATATGATAGATCTCAGGGAAGACAGCGTGCTGTTCATTTGGTTTTAGACTTGGGGAAAGCTTGGAATTGGAAGGTCTGGTTTCTAGTTGTAGACCTGCCACTAACAGGACATCTGGACACTCTGAATAAGTCATTTAACCTCTCAGTGTCTCTGGGAAAGAGAAGAAATAAATTGTTTTCTAATGTCCCTTAAAATTATTGACTTCTCTTTTTCTAATTGTTTTCTCTTCTAGTTAATTTATTAAGAATGAGATACTGAACACAAAAAAGAATAAAAGTGACCTTTTTCTCACATTGATAAGCAAATTTTGCATAGGAAGAAAATGAAGATTTCTTACTCCTAAGCATAAGTCATCAGGGTTGCTCTTCAATGGAGACATAAGGGACATTTGTTGAGATTATTATGTGCCAGAATTTTTATGCATGCTATTTAATTTGATCTCCCAATAATTGCAAAGGACATATTAGCAGTTGGAGGCCCCCAAATGTTCTGTCACATGGCCATGGTGACAAGCTTAATACCATGTCACATGGTCATGGTGAGGCATGGCCCAGCATATGAGGTTACCTATCCAAAAGGGCAAGACAGTCAGCAGATGGAAGACTGAGCCCCAAGTTGCAGGACAGATGGACAGCCACCTCTCATCCCAGGATCCAGCAGCATCCAGAGATGTCTCTTGCTCTCAATGCCTCTTAAACATCCCTGGATTCCCTCCACTACAGTCCTGACTGCGGTACTATTTCCAGAAAGCTCAGATTAAACTACAAATGTGTTAACACCTGGGAGGAATAAATTCATTAAGCCATTAGTAAAAATTAACAGTCTTTATAAAATTAACAGGCTGAATTTATCTGATTAGCCTGCTGTCATTCAGTAGGAAGCAGAAGAACGCCAAGTGGAAGTTTCTCCTTCAGAGAGGAGATGGAGAAGGACTTGAGACTCCTTTCCACTGCTGAAGAGAACAGGGTCAAACACAGGCTCAGTTAGAGCTCCTGGGCATTGGACAGTCCCAGGGCCACTGGGGACCTCAGACAGAATCTCAGGGGTGGTGGGAACAAATAGGAAATAGAGGTTGAGAAAAGAAGAGAGTTTTCTGGAGGAAAAACACACAGAGAAGAAGAACCAAGACACCTTTCATCATTCCACTATTTTGCTAAA
Source organism: Sciurus vulgaris (assembly GCF_902686455.1). Classification (NCBI taxonomy): domain Eukaryota; kingdom Metazoa; phylum Chordata; class Mammalia; order Rodentia; family Sciuridae; genus Sciurus; species Sciurus vulgaris. The sequence continues at coordinate 171,998,888 of NC_136463.1, read as the reverse complement.
GACTGTAAGTAGATCTTGAGATTCAAGACTTCTCATCTATCACTGTAATAGAATTTATAAAATAATTCAGTTCAGTGATTTTGAAATTGAAATAACTAAAAGCCATCACCATACACAGACCTTTGAAATAGAAGAGGTCTACTTGTACCTATGTACTGCAATGGCTGATACATAATATATTGTTTGGAGAAAGGATTCAGATGCTAAGAAAAAAGAACAAAAATAGGAAGGAGGGAGGAAGGACAGAAGAAAAACACAAAAGACAGAGGAGAAAAGGGAAGTTCAGAAATTAATCACGCAGTCCAGAGGTTAGCAGACCTTTCAGTCAAGAGCCACACAGTAAATATTTCAGGATTTATAGCTATTGATCTTGTGGCAACTACCCAACATTGTGTAAATGAATGAATATTGTGGTGCAATAAAATTTCATTTACAAAACTGGGCCTTGGCTGACCCTTGATTCTAGGGCAGGTGCACTATTTACCTTACAGCCTCAGGAAATGAGGCCAAAAAGAATTAGGTAACTGCCCAATGCTACTGGATCATTCTGTAGGACTAGTACTCAGAGACCCTCTTTTCCAAAGGAGGTAAGTACTTTGAGTACTTTGGTCAAACAATTTCAATATAGAACCATTTGAACTTAAAGTTACACTCTAAAAGGAAGGGAGAGAGAGAGAGAGAGAAAGAGAGCGAGAGAGAGATGAAAGGGAGAGAGGGAGAGAGAGAAATCTGACAACAGAAGAATTGGAACAGATCATGGCACCAAGGTACTCCTTATATTCTTAAAATGGGAACTGACATTGTTTTCAGTTTTGTATAGAAAATCCGAGCCAGGGCATAACTTTGGAGGAATTCCTAGTGTTCCTGTTAGTCCTACGACCATGAGCTTCCCCAATCCATCTTCTTGATAAATTTTATTAACTTACTGAAACATACTTTTCACTTCAAAGCTCTGGACAAATGTCCCCAAATATGCTTTCAAATATCAAGTAATTATCACCTGGTTTTAGCTTAATGTTCTCTCCATTCCATCTTCCAATATGATGGAGAGAGACTACCCATATGCTCTGATATTTGAGCAAACCAAGAAAATAACTGAGAAATGCAACTGATCAGATGGTAAAAATACTCATGATAAAGTAAAGTTCATAAAAATATTCATATTCACCATGTAGCAAATACCCTACTTTTCTAGATAAAAAAGTAATCTTCCCATTTTTGGGATTTTGTTTGTGCAGGCATAACATAACATAACAGTGTCAGGAGGTCTGTGGGTAGGGAAAATGTTACATGCAAGCTCTGTGCCAAATATCCCTACATACACTACCTTTTCCAGACCACAGAATCATCAGCATCTGTTAAAATGAAGAAGCTGTCATTTAAGAATATTGCTCACATTTACATGGTTAGAAAGCAACAGAGCCAGCATGTCAACCAGTTAAGTTTTATCTTTTGTTTGTGTTGCTGTTGTATGAGAAATGATAGAAAAGTCTATACACAGTCTTGCCCAAAACTTTTCAACATGTTTCCTCTTCTGTCTTGTTATTTTAATAGCCACACTGATTGTAAGAGGAAAGGGCACATTTTAAAATTCATTTTTTATAATTCTTAGAATAGTGTCATTATCTCTAACGTTAAAATCCACCTCCAAGCTTTTTAAGTTAGCTGTCTTTCTCCATATCTGTTCCATCCTCTCCCTCTTTATATCTCTTCCTGTCTCCCTCCTCCTCTCTTTCTCTATTTCTGTCTTTGTATTTGTCTTTCTGTCTCTCTTTCCCACACACTACCACACATAACCATGCTATAAGGATTCCACTTGATGTGACTGCAGCCATCTTGAGTCACACTACCATGATTGCCCTTCAGTCACCCTCGTTGGTTTTCCCCACATAGTTTCCCAACTTACTATAAACAAAAACTTGCAAGTGATACATGGAGCTTTATGACCCAGACCCTGACATCATCAATGCCAGAACTATGCCAGAGGTCCTTGACATTAACTCAAGATAAACCAACTAGATTCTAGCTTGGAATACATTGGTTTTATTCTAGTCACATAATAATACCCTATTCCTGACTCAAATTGTGGTGACCCACTGGTCTTGCTGCCACTCAGGACCACATATGATCAGTGAGCTACCAACAAATTGTACTCTGTGCGATCCTGGCTCTGTCTGCCTCTTTCTACAGGTTTAAGGCACCTTGGACCAATTCTCCTACTCTGAGACAAGGTTGTTTTGGAACACACACAAACACATAAATACACTGTTTCTTTCTCTCTGTCTCTTCCACTCTTTCTCCTCATATGTGTGTACATGTAGTATGCTCTATAAAATAATTCCCACCTGCACAAATTGCAGGAGGCTGCTCACTTTCTCCTCAGCCCTTCTCATTTCCTTGTGTACTCTGCAAGCAAAATGATTTTTTCAAGACACTTAGATAACTTCCTTTTGCCTTTAGCATAACTTCAGGACAGCTCCCAGTCCCACCTCTTCTGTCCCTCTTCTTTACTTTTGCCTTTCCTTTCTGCCCTCTAGTGACAGGAGACAACTTTCTGTTCCCTGAAGGAGACGCACTCCCTGTGTCAATGCAGCCTTCACATGTGCTGTCCCACTCAGGTACAGCTCTGTGCACTTGCAGACTTGCCACCTGTTCTGGCCCACCTTAATGCTCTTTGGGTCTCCCGTCAGTTCTAGAAGTTACATACCCTGATTCCCCTGCTTAGGCCACTCCTCCTTGTGGAATATCTCATGGCAACCAACAGCACTTCCAAGATTAAACTGTAGTAAACATATAGTTTAGCATGATATTTGTTTCTAAGATGCCCAGGAGACTGAAATTTCCAGAAAAGCAAAGACCATGTTTTGTTTGGGTTTTTCCTAATGCTGCATTCAATACAGGACCTATTATAAAGGAGATACACCAAAACCATTAAATAAATAAATAAATCCCTCTGTCAATTGTACCTCTTAAATCCTTAGAACCGCTGTTAAAACTCCCTTCCCCAAAGTCTGAACTAATTACAAAATGCATTTGAAAATGTGTCCTCCCTTCTCAATATCACAGTGGTTAGTATATTAAAATAAAAAAAGAGGGAGACTATTATAAAGTTCAGATTAAATTGCTTTATAATCTATTCTTCATATATATTCATATTCTACAACAACAAAAGCAAAAAAAAAAAAAAAAAAAACCACACTTGATATAGTCCCAAGTATTGGAGAAAACTATCTTGCCCAAAAGATATATTGTCTAAAAGAGTTAAACTTTGTTTTTCTCCCTTTCCTGGATGTTTCCTGGGGTCATCAAACTGCTATGCACAAAAGCACTTTTTTATGGTATACAGCCTCTTGGGGCAGAGAAATACATGAAGCAAGTCAGATTGCTCACAGGAGCCTGGAGGAACACTACACTCTACCAACAGCCCCAGAGCCCCAGGCCCCCTCAGCCCACTCCAGGCTTGGTTCTTAGAGGAAGGCAGGCCTGTAGCAAGGTCTTAGATACTTGGGTCCATTGGAACTCTGCACAGATCCCTGGATGGAATCACTGCTCAGCACAGCCCAATCACACAGCTTGACTTATAAGTTTTCATATTATGTCTCAATATGATTAATTTTAGTAATTGCCTTTTCTAAACACCTACACCTGAAATTAAAATACTAAAGAGAAGGCCTGCTTAAGTCATTCCCCCATGAGCAGATGGGCCCAATCGTATCTAGCCATGGACTGTATGAAGCAACAGATTGTGCATCTTTCCACAAATCCTCAAATTAGAAATTTTATAGCATCATGAATTGCAAGATGAAGTCTATTTTCCTGAGAAGGAGATTTTGTGCTGACCCGATGCCAGCCTCTAAGCCTCTGTCTCTCCAACAGGGCATTTTGCAAATAAAAAGTGCTTTGCAATCTACTTAATTAGCTATTGCTCACAACCATCCTGACAATTCAGAGGACTGTTATTTATATTTTATGACTGAGTTAACTTGCTCAAAACATGCCCTGAAAAATTTCTTGGTGTCTGATTTCAGACTAGTTCAACTAGGTTAGAGACAGTGAAAAAGGGGAGGGACCCATCTACAGCAATTCATCCTGTTTCCTTTCAAGACTGTGTCTGCCTTCTATAGTATAAATGGTAGGCCAAGCACCTGGATGCCCTTTGGCATTTGTAGGAAATGGATTCATAGGGCCTCTGCCTTGACCTCCTGTTCATCCCTTCATTTAATAAGCAGGAGATAGGAGTTAAAAGTACCTGCCCAGGTGTCTTTCTGCTGGCAAAGGAGGAAACACCAAGCCCCACAGAGAATGGAGATCTTGCTGAAAGGGATGGAAACCTCAGTTTCTGGGAGTAGTCTCTCTCAGTGCATGACTCAGACACCCCTCTGTAAACTTCTTAAGTTGAGAGGCAACTGAAGAATCTACAACACTTGCCTATATATAAAATGTGGCATATTTATTTGCTGGAATGATACTCAGAAATTTAAAGCAATGAATCAAGCTTACACAAATCAGCATGCATAAATCTCAAAAATAAAGTGTTGAATAAAAACACAACTTGCAGACAACATATATAGCAAGATACCATTTATGTAAAAAAAAAAATCACACTCACATACAAACCAAAAAATATCTACTTACCCATTTTTGCATATATACATGTATAAGCCATAAATGATTTTTGTACATATTGGTTTTAGTTCCTTCAAGAACATTTAGGTCTATCCTAAGGAAAATGTGGATAATTATCTTAGGAAATTTATTCCTTCCTATTAGCTTGGGAATGAGTCAACTAGCTAAATTTCAATTTTTGTTTTGTACATACACATCTAAATATATCTAAAAATAAACAATGTATATTTATATATACTCTATTTATTACATGTGGTATATTTTATAATTATGCAAATACAATTATTTCAAAATTAAAACTAAATATATTCTAAATTTATTAGCGAGATTGTATCTGGGGAAGAATTTAAGCTGATTGTTAAAAGGCTGTATATATAAAAACCAATTAACAAAGCTTAAACATTTTAAAAAATGAAATAGAATTATAATAGCAACTACACATCAGCTAGGCATTCTTTCAAGTGTTTTGCATGTCTTAATTCACTTAATCATCACATGACTCCATGAGGTATGCACTACTGTTATTAACCATTTAATTCAAGAGGTCATCAATGCCCAGAAATGAAAGATCTGCCCAAGACTAGATACATAGCAAGTGGAAGAGGCAGAATTGAGAGCTAGGCAGATTGGGCCAGTCTTGTGACTAACCCTGTGATCTCCCTAGCTCCCATGCCTCTGATCTGTCCACCACAGGTCTTGCCCACTCTTGGGAGACCAACCATTCCATCCTCCAAGTGCCCCAGGCTGGAGCATGTGATCACAACACTCCACTCTACCCCTGGTGGGACAGGAACTGCTCATGGAAAACTGCTGTCAATACAGTGCCCTGTCATAAATGAAGCCAGAAGCAGAGAAAGGCCTGCCTCCTGATATTCAGGGGAACTAGCTTCTAAATGAATTGATCAAGTTTCATGGTGTTCCCTGAAAACTCATCTGTGAGTCAGTGCAAGACAGCTTAGAGGAGAAATGATTGAGGTATGAGAGTCTTAACCCAATCAGTGAATTAATCCCCTGATGGGATTAACTAAGTGGTTAACCATAGGGTTTGGCTGGAGGATGTGGGTCATTGGAGGCATGTCTTTTGGGTATATATTTTGTATCTGGCAAGTGGAGTCTGTCTGCTCTCTGATCACCATGTGAGCTGCTTCCCTTGACTACATTCTTCTTCCATGATGTTCTACCTCACCTAGAGCCCCAAATGGAGCCAGCTGTCTAAGGACTGAGACCTCTGATACTTTGAGTCCCCAGATGAACTTTTCCTCCTCTAAAATTGTTCTTGTCAGGTCTTTTAGTCACAGCAGAGAAAAAGTTGTCTAAAATAATTCATGAAGTATTAAATGTTTTCTGGTCATAAGAGATTTTTAACTAATACACTCTTTTTCTCTGTTAATGCATTTCAAACTTGGTTTTAAAGATGTTGGCTTGGTTTATGTGTTTGTTTTTGTCTCAGGGGGAATACTGAAACTTAGGAGATGTAGAAACATAACTTTGATAACTCAAAATGTAGTTTTTATTTGATTCAAAGATATAAATAAAATAGGCTTTCTTTCTTAATTTTTTCTGTGAATGTTTTAGATCAATTAGCTATTTGCTTTTATTGGTATATTAAAATTACACATAATAGTGGGATTCATTGTCACATATTCATACATGTATATAAGGTAACTTGACCAATTAGCTACCAGATGTTTAAATATGCATCTCTTTCCTGTCCTTCCCCAAACTGCAAAAACCTGGATATAAGCTTCCATACTTATATCTCCATTGGAGAATGAGAGTGATATAAAGTATCTAGAATCTTACTTGTGCAAATTTGATATAGATGCTGAAGGTCTGAAACTTTTTAGAAAATTATGCAAAAATAGAAATAAGAAGTCATTTTTAAATCCAGGAAAAGATTAATAAGGGATTAATCAACAAAAACATGGTATATTACTAGAGTACTCCTTGTGTCAGCAGGGAACATTATTTATAGGATCAAAAAATAAAGAAAGCAAAGATTATGTATTAAAAAAATGGCATGCGATAGTGAAAGAGAAGATATCTAAAAGGAAGCATAATGAACAATTAAGTTGAGAATGACACAATTCTCCACCATACTGGGAAGTCAGTGTCAGTGTTCTACCAGGCCTTCAGTTGCAGTATTCTCCAGAAACCAAAACCACAGTTATCAGTTGTCTTCCACAAGACAAACTCAGAGGTCAAGTGTTCAGCTGACAGTTTTCCATGTCTCTTTCTTGGCTGGTTTTCCACCTACACTACTGTCCACTTACCGTGCCTCCTTTACTCATTTCTCCTCTTCTTAGGTCTACTATACACAGTACCGCTCCCTCTCCTCTTCTACCTCTTTGACCTTTCCAGTCACACGTCCAATAACAAGGTGTATCATCCAAACAGGGCCACTTTCGAGAGTGAAAAGAAGAATTGATAATTGATAAGATATTGATAATTGCATTGTGAAAACAGGACAAACTAAGACAGTCTAGGCCAATTGAGCTATAAAATCACCCAGTCCATGAGTCATCTCAAACTTAACTAGCATGTCCAATCTGAACTCCTATTCTTCCCTCTTAAACTTGTTCTTTCTAAGCACTTGTTCACCTTGGCTAGTGCAAACTCCATCCTTCCAGGCCTAAAGATCAAAAAGCCTGAGTGATCTCAGATTCCCCTCTGTCTAGTGCACACATTCAATCTGTCAGCTATCCTACCAGCTCCAACCTTCCCACCTTCTCTGACCAAGGCATCCATCACCTCTTGGCTGTTTTGCAGCAGCATCCTCACTGGCTCTGTTCAGTCTTGCATACTGTCCACCTGTTCAGGTTCCAGAAACCAGAGAGGTGGTCTCTAAGTTCAAGACCCATCTTGGGATGCTGCCACTCCCTTGCTTGAAATCCCCTCAGAGGCTCTCATCTTACTCAGCACGAAAGCTGTACCTTGACAGGAATAAGGTCCTTGTTCTTGTTTAGATCTGGAAGGTCCCCAAAGTGTCATGCACTGAAGGTTTGATCTCCAATGCAGCAATATTCAGAGGTGGGGTTTTGGAAGTGATTGGAACATAAGAGCTTTGATCTCAGAAATAGATCAACCCAATGATGGATTAATAATTTGAATGGACTATTCAGAGATGGTGTAAAGTATGGGAGGTGGGACCTAGTTGGGTTACTGGGAGCATGCTCTGTTATCTAGTCCCTGGCCCTCTTCCTTGTTCTCTCTCTCTCTCTCTCTCTCTCTCTCTCTCTCTCTCTATCTCTCTATCTATCTATCTATCTGCACTTCCCTGCTACCACGAACTGAGAAACTTTCCTCCACCACACCTTTCCACCAGGTCACCAGGTTGTCCTGCCTTACCTAAAGCCCAGAGCAATGGAGCCAACTGACCATGAACTGAGTCATTTTTAACTTCAGAAAAATGAACCAAAACAAACTTTTCCTCCTCCAACTTGTTTGTGTCAGGTATTTTGGTCACAGAGATGAAAAACTGACTAGCAGAGTCTACGTGATCTGGCCACACTGTAGGCTGCTCACCCCCACTCTCTCCATGCAGCCTGTGAGCTTCCTGGGGGGTCTTTTTTCTAGAACATACCCTACATGTATTATGGGTTTCCTCAGCTTTTGACTTCTACCCTCAGATGATATTCTTATGAGCCACTCCCACAGATTTTTGTTTTTTCATTCAGACATCATATTCTTCTTTTGAACTTCCTTCTCCACTCTGCTGAAAATTACACCCCTCACTACAATGCCCCCTGTACTTTTCCAGTTTGTTTTCCACCTTAGCACGACTGTATATCATATATTTTACTTATTTATTTTGCTGGTTACAGTCTCCCTAGATGAGGATCCAGCTCCAAGGGGATCGTGACTCTATTTTGTCACTGCTGAAAGCCCACACCTCGAGCAGGGCCTCATAAATATTTGTTGAATGAATGAAATAAGAACATAGCATTTATTTAAAATGTGAAGGTAAATACTAGAGGACATGGATAGAGCAGAGGAAGGCAGCTGCTGCTCAGGAGCAAGACTAGGGTAGGCAGGAGATAGACGTTTCATCAGCACGTTAGTAATATCTGCTCTTAGAAAACAACTTTATGTTGACTTTTTAATTAAGTTAATTTCATGAGCAAAGGTAGATTAAATCCTTCATAACCCCAGATTTCTGGACATGGGGTCCAGGCACAGAGGAGGAAAGAGAAAGAGAAGGAAAAGGACACCAAACTGTGCAGGCAACATCTTTTGGAATGCACTTCACCTATCAGAACCCCTAAAAGAAAAAAGCCAAGAAAGGATTCATTGTGTTACACAAGTCAAGTTCATCCAGTGACCAGGAAACAGTCTTTGGTTGAGAATTTCTGATCCACAGAATAAAGAAAATGCAATAGGTGTGGGGTTCAATGATTTCTGACAATATGAGAAAATTAATTTGAATGACAAAGGATCACTTCTCTGAAATTGCTGGTGATAAGGTCAACCGGTCAGAAGAGAAAAGTCAGTCAGTCACCAGCTGAACCTAATGTTCTCAGGGCCACCTTACTGTGTGGCTTTTATTTTATTTTTTTATTACTTTTTATTTTTGCAAGTAACCAACCACTGACAGAACTAATAACAGGTCTCCAAAAGAGATTTTCACAGGGACCAGGCATTAATTTTCCCCCACCCTTTGTTAACCCTGAGTCTTGCCTCAGGCTATTTGGTTAGCTGTGGAGTGGGGGGAAGCAGTGGGGAGACATCCCCTTGCTGAGAACTGACAGAGCTGGGGTTGAAGAATAATGAAAATCAAACTTGGCCAAAAAAAAAAAAAAAAATGGCTTTTCAGTATATTGAAAAGAGGATTGAATCCACCACGGACCAAGAAATCCCCTCATCAAATCCAATCTTGATTTTTACCTATGAACTGATTAGTCCCACCTGTCACTCAGCCATTTTATCTCCCAGGTTCAGTGTATGAGCAATTTTGCTGTGGTTTCTCAATTTGCTGTCACTCCACCGAGACCAGAATACTGTTCAATGTGTTAGGAATAAAAAAGAGAGCCACTTAAATACATTTTATATTGCTATTAGCAGATAGTTAAGTCATATTTTGAAAGTCTCAACTTTTTGAAAAAATCATATGTTACAACAACAATGCAAAGATAATTACGAAATCCCAGTGCTAGGTATTGAATGAAAAAAAAAAAAACATTTTTATGGACCTCAAACAAGATAAAGCTTGTTTTGAAAATATAGGTAACTTTCAGAGATCCAAGTAAAAATATGAATATATGTTTGTAGTCCTCCAGTATCCTTCAAATGAAAGAAATTTGGAAAGATTCTACATGAGCAAATAAATCACATTGAAAAAAATGATGGTTTTATGTTTTTCATTAGCATTGTACCTTTGAACATATTCTTTCACGTCTCACTTACATTTTATCATAATATTTTCCTCTTGTTTGTTCTGCTGATAATGATTATCTTGATTTATGAACACAGCTAGAGAAGTTGGACAAGCCAAATACCTTTCCATATTAAAGACACTGAGTATGTAAAACCACTGGGTGAGGAAAATAGATTTTCCCAACCAAAGCACTGATTATAGCCTTGGTTTCAGAAAACAGTAAGGACTATAATGACCTCCTGGTTATACTCTGTTGACAAAATATAATCAACATTTTCTTTTCTTTCATTTTTTTTGTCTCCAGCAGAGCATTTATAAATGGCCACCTGATTTAAAATAAGTCATTGTAAAATGGGAAATATTTATAAAACAATTCACCAGGAGAAAAAGTTCTACTCAAAACATTGAAGTTTGTTTTCCTTTACATGACATCAGACTCTCTCAGGTCCAATCTTTTTCTTGGGTTTTTAAGGTACAGTTTGCATTTCATTTTACACAAGGATGACTCCTCAAAGCATCTTCTAATTCTTTTTTATCAAAGCAACAGAAATATCATCACTTGACCTTAAGTGACAGGTCTAAATACCCAGGCTTGAATTTGGGAAATTGTATCCCATTTTATACCTCTTCCCTAGCAGTTCATGGGAGCAGACTCCTTTTTTTATTCCAGGGGTAACTGGCAGTGATGACATCCATGAACAACTATTATTTTCTCAATTTAGACCCTGAGATGTGGGTTCCTCACTTCTCAAACAGAAGTACCCAATGCACCCAGCATGTGTGAATTATTGTTCCAGAGGACAGGGTAGAAATGCTGTTCTTGAACTTCTCCCCTTCAGGGTACAGGCAGGGCCTCCCCCAGAGAATCAGAGGCCAAGCCTGGTGGCTCAGATTCCCCTGGTAGCAATTTATGAAGCTCCTCTTTTTTACTTAGGAAGGAATGATCACCACCTGACCAAAGGTCAGCAGGAGCAGGGTATCCCAAGGAATTCCTAGCAAGCCCTTAAAACTTGGTGAATGTGTGACTTTGAATGTTAACATCCACTTGCTCTAACAATAAAGGATTGTTGAGTGCACATAGCTGTTGTGAGAAGCAAATAAGGCATTTAGGAGGGGAGCCAAGCAAGTATCACAGGATCTGGACCCTCTCAAAGTCCCCGGCAGCCTTTCCTTCCCCCACACTGCCCCCTTCCTTGGCCACCATGGGACGTGCATTTCCTGGGGGAAAAGGGGAAGGGCAGAAACCCACCCAAATGCAATGATTATAACATCTGCATTATGAGCCCTCTTTCCAAGCCAAGGAACCAGCATCCAGGATGATCATTTCCACGTTTCACTGAAGTCATATTATATATCAATATTACATAAGCTAATGCAGTTATGAATTCTCCTCTTCTTTTGAATCTAAAAGCAATCAAAAGTTTCATGTGTATTCTTTTATGTTTTAAACATTCCTGGGAAGTTGTTTCTGGAAACAAAAGCATATTCTGTATTTTATGACCAAGTAAACAGTATCCTGAGGGTGATTTTGACTATTTTTCATATTTTGTCTGCATCCCATGTCCTGAGTTGAGAGATGGGACTTCATCTGACTGTTGGTAGTCATGACAGTAAGCTCTGGGCCCAATGCCTAAGTCAGAATCCAAATCCACACTATACTGTACAACAGTAGTTCCTGCTCCATAATCTGTAAGATGATTAGCAGAATGTCTGGAAACTAAACTTGTAAACACCCAGTAAATACTAGATGTTTCTGGTACCACTGCTACTACTACTACTATTTTCCTTACTGAGGCTGTTGCCTTATTATTATTAATATTAGGTGATACACTACCTAGCAATACTCACATTACTTCAAATATCCTCCTTGAATCTCTAACTGTATTTCTCAATAAGCAAGCTTCTTTTCTGTTCTAGTTTGTCTTGGTAACTACTTTTTCCCAAGTTCATTATGATAAGAAATATTAAATTCAAAAGAATTGTTCTTTAAGTACTCCAGCCTGGGCATTGAATTGGATGACATTGCTGTCACTTAAGAAGGGAATCACAAAGCACAAACCCTCCTCATGTCCTCATTTTCACTTTGATGTGCCACAAATAAAAAATGAGCTGACACTCCTAAAATACGAAGACACCATATTGTTGTCACTTGGCATCCTGGAACATCTGAGCCACTTCTTGCTGCTCGAGCTGTTGAAGTCTTTGAAGTTAGAAAATACCACCGCCTGATCTTCCCTCACTGATAATTAAGACATAGTGTGGCAAATCAAAGGAGACATGTCACCTAGTATCTACATTTCCTTCCCAAGGGGAGGGAGGGAAGAAGAAGAAGAGAAAGTAAGCTCAGAGTCGTGATCATGAATCAACTGTCTCTGCTTTCAGTAGGGAAAGACCTACAACTTTTCTATTACAACTCAATCCCGTCTTGCATCCCCAAATCAATTTTTCTCTCTTCTTTTTTATGGTTTATGGTCTTTGAATTTCTTTTTCTTAAGACTAATTTTTCCTCTAAGAAAGAGAGAGGAATGCCATTTCTTTCTTTCTTTTTAAAAAAATGTTGTCATTTATCTTCCTGCAGTGGGGGGGAATGGATGAATTTTTTTTTTTTTGTCATCCTTCTTCGTCATAAGTAATTTTTGTGTCATAAATTTAAAGCAGACTGTGCTTCTGAGGCCCCATTCAAATCTGAACAAGGGACATGTGGGATGTAAAGGTTTATTAGTATAAATGGATAAATAATGAATGTTGAGTCTCGAGAATCTTGTGTTCCAGCTAGTTGGCTCCAGTAACATGTCATAATATAGTCTTAAAAATTCAACTAGGCAATATCATCACAAAGATAAATTGATCTAAACTCTAATTGGAATGGCATAGAAAACATATTGCCATGTTTGTTGCTTTACAATAAATAATTTGGGACTATGAATTCAACTGTGATTTATTTTTTAAGTATATCATAATCATTGAAGTGGGTAACAGACTTTTTTGGAAAATCACTGTTGAATATACTCAGAATTAAAATCTGTTAACTCCAGAGATCTTGTCTGAACATTATCTTAAGTAATATTTTCCTGCTGTTCTCCTTCTGGACTCTGACCTTTCTTTTTCTACTGCAATATCATCTAAATAGAAAGATTCACCACAAATTGCATAGTGCTACAGAAGTCTTGGAGTGATCTTTAAAGTCAAAGGAAAATCTAATGTGACAAATGAAATTAAATCCCACCTTCTATTTTCAAAATAAATGTTTCAAGTATGTCAAAATAACACTTTTCAAATTTCTGATTACCCAGATTGTGGGACTATTGACCAATTATCAAAATCATACGAAGAAGCAGATTTTTTAAAATAAATATTAAGCATTCATTGGTTGAGATTACAAAGGATCCAATTATCTTCATAATATTCTGTGTGCAAGCAAGAATTAAACAAAGGGAACACCTGGGAGAGAAGAGTGAATCATTTACAGTCCTGAGATGCTATTTTAGCCAAGGAAATGGTGGCATGGGTAGGTGTGGTTGGGATAGGAGGAGAAAATAGAAGTACCGTAGAAATCACTAAGATCCCAGGAGTCAATTCCATGCAGACAAAAGCTGAGATTTAACATGTGGTCTTACTAGTTTGTAGTATTTGACTGTGTTTAATCATGAAAGAGAGATGATTGAAGAATTCCAGGACTTAAATGAATTCCAGACCCTCAATGTCTCTATTTCTTCATTTTGGTAAAGGAGGGAATGTTAGATGTGGCTCCCGGGACACCTTTACTTAGACAAAGAGTAAGACAGTGATGGCAGGTGTGGCCTTCTTAGAAACAGAAGTTGAAAATGGGTCCAGAGTGGCAGCTACATTCATTATTAATGTTCTTTCTGTTTTTCACCCCAAATTGCAATGCCTCTTACATCTTATAATTGTATATATGTAATGCATATGCAATCCCACTAGATCTTCCCAGAAGTCCTTTGTGGTGGTATTATTATCATCAATCCCATTTTAAGCAATCTGAAGAACCAAGAGGTTCATGCTGGACCCAAGATGGCAAAGGGCGCCAGTGGCAGAAGCTGAAAATAGCTAACATGTAGTGAGTTCTATATTTTCAGACAGATGACTCCACCTTTGAAAATACATCACTAATGTGAGGAAGTGTGAGGAAAGACATTTGTTTTGGTGGAAGGAAGATGTAGAAATTAAAGAGGAAAAATGGTACAAATCATTTACTATTTACTTACATAGCACCTGGTATGTTCCAGGTTACAAAAATGTTATAAATATTGACTCATCAATGCTCATTACAATCCTGTAATGTGGGTACTATTTAGACTCCCATTTTAAAGATGCATAAAGGTGTTAATAACTTGCACAAGGACTTGTCCAACTGGCTTGAGTGCATGCTATGGACCAAAGGGGTTTGCTGCCTCTATGGATGATGGCTTGGTTATTGAATGAATTAAATGAATTTGGAAAATGATCTTTAAAAGAAGTTAAGTACATCATCAACAGCATGAAGAAGGCAGCTGGAAGATTTACCTTGCCCCAAGTCAAGGGCACATATGAGACAATGCCACATAATAAGATAGAACTGAAGCAAAATAGAGTGAGAGATGTTAAAGATCATCTACCAACAGGAAGCACTGTGGGTGGATTAGCACCTCTCAGGGGCTTTTCTATACATACTTTGGCCATTGGTGGAGGTTGGTAAATCTCACACCAATATAAAATTGCCTTGGCATTCTTATTTCCCAACTTATTCTTACTATAATACAAATGTAGAACTAGTTTGCCTTGTTGCTTAAAATAGAGTCATCTCCTGTAATCCATGGCAAATTAGTCTCAGAACCTCTCACAGATATCAAAATCTAAGAATGCTCAAGCCCATTATATAAAATGTCATTGCATTGGCCTGTATTGCAGGCATGTCTTCCCATATTCTTTGTCCTCTCTAGACTACTTGCAATACCCAATACCATGTGAGCACTATGTAAATAGCTATTATACTGAGTTGTTTGGGAAATAATGACAAAAAAAAAAAAAAAAGAAGTCTGTATACGTTCAGCAGAGAAGTAGTTTTTTTCTAATATTTTCCGTCTTAAGTTGGTTGACTCTATAGATACAGAACCCATGGACATGGCAGAAAAACTGCCATTCCACATCCCAAACATTACCAGTTTGTCAGGCTGTGAGGATGGGAAGAAGAAGAGACTACAGCCTCACCCCTCAAGCAGCAGATTTCCTGTAAAGTTGCTCCTAAACATATAAACAAGGAATGACCATGCTCATACCAAGGGCAAAAATAAAGTTCGCCCAAGGGCCAGAGAGCAAACCTACACAGAATGTTGCGTTTTCCTTTGGAGCAGTTTCCCCCAAGGAAGTGAACTTCAGCAGGGCTTGGAATGGAAAGAAGATAGGTGTGGAAGAGGACCATCCAAGCAGTCACACGGGCATGCAAATATGTGGCATGTTGGGGAAACCTGGATGACGTGCTATTGCTGGAAAGTAAGTTTTGGGAGGGACTGAGAAATGAAAGAAGAGGAGTGAGGAACTCGGCATGTGTCCTGTCCTGAAGTCTGTGTGCACCACGTAGGGGATGCCTCACAGGAAAGACTTAGAAAGCAGTAGGGAAAATGTTTTAAAACCCAACTCTCCAGAAAGCACAGTTGACAAACTCAAGGAGGAATCAATTGGATGCAGAGTCAATTTATCTATTTCCAAGTGGGCATTGTTTAGAGTTTGGCCTACAACAGTTATTAGTGAGTAGGGCAGGAAGAAAAGAGAAAACAGGACTGTATGTTAAAAGCATTTAAAGGAATATTGGTATCTGAGGATGACTACCAGATTCCTGGCATGATTATTGTTAGTGAGGCTGCTAATACACATCTCAATTAGAGAATAGAGGAGGACTTAAGAGGAAGAGGAGGCAGTACCACTACCTCAGTCATCTTCATGTCAACTGTGGCATGACCATCCATTCAGTTGCTCAAGCCAAAATCTTAGGAGTCACCTTTGATTCCTCTTCACTATCTATCCGGAAACAACACAGCAGCATATACTGCCAACTCTACCTTTAGAACGTGCCCTGAAACCAAAAACTTCTCACTCCTTTTCTAGTACTAACCTAGACCACCTCCACTGTCCCACACCTAACTACCTAATGGTCTCCCAGCAGGTCCCTGTCCTACTGTCTCCTCTACCGAAACCAGAGTGGATCTCTTATTAGCACATATCAGAGATGTCACTCACCCATAAACACACTTTTGGTGGCTTCCTGTCAAAGCCAAGTGAAATCCAAACACTTTTCCACAGCTCCCAAAGTCCTTTGTCATATGGCCTCTGGTTGTCCTACAACTTTGTTCTCTTCCAGAAACTGATCACGTTACTTTCTAATTCAGGAGACACTAGCCACATGTGCCTACAGACTTCTTGAAATCCAGAGGGTGAGATTAAGCTCTTATTTTATCTAATCATCCTTAAATTAAATTTAAAAACAAGTACATATTTGATTAAGTACTTTAAAAGAAAAAAACTTTTTAAAGATATTCAGAAAACATGGACATATGAATCTACAAATTATAAATTTCATGAATCAAAATACAGAGCAATCATTTTCAATGAAAACTTAGTTTCCAAGTTCAGACATTATTTAAGTATAAAATGCCTGATTTTGAAAAACACTAACATAAAAAAGAATGCAAAATATTGCATTTATAAATTTTACATTGATAGCATGCTTAAATGATAAAATGCATAATAAAAATAAATTTCACTTGTTTATTTTTTACTTTTAATTCAATTTCATTTTTACTTTTGAAATGCAATTGCTAAAATATTTAAATTTCATACATGGCTCTTAGTATATTTCTATTGGATGGCACTCCTCCAAGACATCAAACTCAATCCTACCTCCAGGATTTTATACTTATTGTTCTTTATGTCTAGAATACTCTTCCAGACTGAAATCTCTGGCTTATCACTGCTCATTTGCAATGTTTATGCAGATCTCTGTTCATATATCAACTCCTCAGATAGTCTTTCCCTGACCACACTGTGTAGAGAATCTCCCTGCTCTGCAACCCGCTCCCTGACTCTAACTTCTCTACATAGTTCTATTTGCCACATTTGTTCCTTATTTTTTAACTCCCATATCACAAACTAAGCCTCCCAAGGGCATGGACTTTTCCTTGTTCACAGCTATATTTCCAAGACCTAGGAAAAGGAATCCATAATGACACTCAGTAACGCTGAGTGAATCGAGTGAATGAATGGATGAAATCAATTGTGATGGCATGGACAGTTACTGCCTATTTATGTGATCACTCTTACCCAAGTGCAGCCTTTAAAGATCTCCACCATGTTGAAAGTTACTGAGCAGGAAATGTTTTTCTCACGGAAATCCAAGACCTTAGGAAGTTGACAGAAACATGGCACTTGCTCAGGGCCTGCATGAGAAGAAGTTAAATAGGGGCAGAGCAATTAGAAGAGACACAGGCCACTCTCCACATATCCTTTTTTCAGATATACCTAAAAACCATAATCCTATGCTTAATGGCCATGAATCATCCACATTTAAGATGTTATCATTTTTCACTGAATTTCTTCCAAGGAAGAGATATCAAAGGTGTGTGGAAATCTTCATAAAGGAAAACAATACATGAAAGGTACAAACTTGAAGCCTTTGTAAAAAAATGTCTTTTTGCTTAAAATGACTAAAAGCACACCTCAATCATTTTTCAATGCAACCATGATTCCATGCACACAACCTCTTTTATTTTTCAAGAAACAGTGGCAAATAATTCTAAGAAGGATGGAAATTAGAGTATAACAAAACCAGCACATTCTAGGCTATTTCTACCGTAAAATATTATCATTGGTACTCTGCTGGGAATCACTGTGAATTTTTGACTTAGGTTTTCAACACAACTATCACTTTAGGTACGAAGACAACCCTCTATTTCAAATGTGAAGTTGTGTATATATTTAGCATAGAAGCCAGGGAATTTTAGATTTTTTTCTGAAACAGCATCAATTTGCACCTCCTTACCCATGAAACTGAGCTAACAATAGCATCGCCACAAATGTCAAAGACCTTGCCTTCACTCACAGTTTGGGAATTTTAAAATTGAAGGTAAGGTAAACGCATCAACAGAGCAAAGTGGTAGTAAGATACATTTTTATCTTGCCTTCCAAAGAGGCATAATTTTCTGGAGTCGTAAAGTTATCATCATGGAGAACAGCTAAAGAATCTTAGCAGATCCAGGCAATAAATCTTCAGAGGTGGGATGAAAACATTGAGAAGAGTGGAAGGTCTCTCTCCAGAAGGTCACCAAAGTGAGAATGTGTGCTAGGACAGCTGCCAGCACAGCTGATGGCCGCAGTCTACAACTGCTCTGAATGAAGTTGTGGACATATGGAGAACGAGTCCAGGAGGGGTGAGGGGGGAAATCACATCAACCATTATCTCTTGCTCAGCTCTGCTAGGCTTGATGTTGCCAGGTTGTTGATTTTCTCATCTGCTTCCTAATCTGCTGTGAGTTAGTGAAGGAGGTTGGAAGTGCAGGTGAATGAGCAAGGGATGTATCTCATGTCAGGTTCTGAGGAAGATTTCCTGCAAGTTTCTGAACATGGGGGCCTCAGAGTTGTGGCCTTTGTCTGGAGGCCTTTTGGTCACATTCAGAGTCTCTATTGTATTACCAGTAGAAAGGATGGGTGTGAGGAATTGTGGGTAAGGGAGCTTGTAATGTTACCACTTATCCTAATGTTTAGGCCTGTGACATCACAATGATCAGAAAAGATGGCTCCTAGAGATTGACTTGCATGAGCTTGTCATGGTGCTTAGTAATGGCAGCACTGATTCTGGGTCCAAATCATGCTGAACAGAGACTGCCAAGTTGCAGGCTATCTCTGGATGGTCATGTACTTTCTGGAAAAATGCACATTTCAGGGAGTCTGCTCTCAATTGGTGAAAACATTCTGGAACATCAAGAAAATTCAAACTCTAACCACTGAAACATTCATGAATTTTCAGGATTCCTGCATGCCTCCCATGACAATTCTTCCTTGATAGTCTTTCAAATCAGAAGGCTATTTATTTGGAAATGAAAAGTGAAAAAAAAAAAAGAGAAAAATATTTCAAAGTGTTTTTGATCCATCAAGGTTTATTTTCATTTTCTTTATTCTTCTCCAGCTAGAAATTGCTTTAACACCCATTTTCCATGCTTACTCTGCTCTTGTCCCATGAAATCCTAAACTGGGCTGTGCACCTTATACATGAACTGATATGATAGTGGTTAAATCTGACAACACTTTCTCCCCACAAGAAAATATTCCTAACTATTTCCCATGCCAGTGATTCATTTCAATTCTGATATCAAATCGATTTAGCTTTACACCTCTGGATGTCAAACTCATGTACTGGTCTTCCTCTAAATTTAAAATCCAGTCAGGAATGAAGGAGATAACACCTCTTTTATTACAGTTTGGGGAAACAATAAAAATCATTTTGGATATTGAAATATCCCATGAAGCACTTCGGTATACTTCACTCTGTGCTTAGAAAATCGCAGACAATATATTCAAGAAACAGACATCAACTAAATATAGTTAAGCTCCGAGGCTCCCATACTCACCAGCAAGTTTACAGATATTAAATTGAACCAGCAAACCACAAATAAATAAGCACAGAGAAAACTAATTGCCTAGAAAAGAATGCCTCACTTGCTTTGTCATTAGCTACTTGAAAATCTCTACAAGTGCGACTCATCTCAAATCTAAATTTCATGATAGAGATCACACAAACGCTGAGACCAAGGTCCAGGCTGTGTCAGTGTTCTCAAGTACAGCAATCAGGCAGCTAGGACTCCGAAGGGACATGACCGACACAGAGAAAACTCACCAATCCTATGCAGTATGTTTCAGAGTGTATTTCTTCAACACCCAGAGGTCTAGTTCAGGGCTACTCAAGTGTTCATGTCTGGATAAGACATGGATACTAAGTGATCGATGGGTAGGTTGACGGGTATGCGGATCACCCTGATCCAATCAGTATACATTATGTACAAGTATTGAAATATCACACTGTACCCCACTCACATGTATGATTGCTATGTGTCAATTTAAAATCATACATATGTAATATAGATACACATATATATTTATGTTTATAATTGTTGTATGTGTACTTACACACACACACACAGGTAAAATGCAGATGCTAATTCAGAAGGTCTGGGAAGAATCTGAAATTCTAAATTCCTAACCACTTCCCAGATTATATCCAAATTGCTGGTTCAGAAGCCATCTATTTAATAGTGGGATTTCATTGGTGCTGTGATTTGAATATGTCCAATGTGGTCAGATGTTGAAAATTTAATCCCCAAAGCACCATAGCTGAGAGTCAGGACCTCTGCAAGATAGCTAGATCATGGGGTCTGCCCTCAGGAGTGGATTAATACTGCTATTGCAGGAGTGGGCTAGATGTCACAGAAATGGGTTCCTGATAAAAAGGTCAGTTTGCCCCTCTTCTCCCTCTCTCTACATATCTCTCCCTCTCCCTCTTGCCCTCTACCTTCTGCTATGGGATGAAGCAGCAGGAAGGCTGGCCCCTCGGTGCTGGATGGCCCAATTTTTAGAACTGTAGGAAATAAATCTCCTCTTTAGAAATCATTCAGTCTTGGGTATTCTTTGATAGCCTCACAAAGTGGACTAAGACAGTTGGCTAAATATTTTTTGTTCCTTTATTTTTTTACAATCAGAATGCTTGAGTACAATACCCATTCTTCTATTACTCTATGGTATGATCTTTGGAAAATTGACTGACCTATTTATGCCTCAGTTCCTCATCTGTGAAGAAGCAATACTAAGATTAAAGAGATCATGTTGATTATGTTATATGATTAGATTTGTCTGAGCAAACACGTTCTTGGACATGAGTGACATCAGAAGAGTAAGGAAATACGAGACTTAAAGGCTGAGAATCAAAAGTAAACAAATAAATAGGTCTCACCGGAAGATAAAATCATAAGCAAAATAATAGGAAGTAAGTATGAGGAAAATAAATATAGCAAAATGCTTCAAAAAGAATGAGTTCAAGGAAATTCAGACTCCAGCAAAGTGAAATAGAGGAAAATATAAAAGTGCCAAACTGTGTAACATCTGAATGTTGATGAACACAGCCATTTGCAAAATGAGGATCCATTGAAGAGGTGGGGAAGAAAAGGATATAACAGATACATAAAAAAAAAAAAAAAAGAAAATCTTCAGATGAAATGCAACAAGTTATTTAAGTGAGATAATAAAAGAAACAAATCACCAATATAGCTTTGAATTTTTAAGATAGCTTTTCTTTGATTTTTGACGTTGTTATACCTGGGACATGCACATCTTCCAGGGACTGCTCAGACATATAGTGCCATGACATGAGATGAAGTCAACTTACAAAAAGTTTTCAAATGCGTGAAAGGTCAATTCTGTGGCTCTCTCCATTGGGCCCTCCCCAAAAGAGTTTGTCTTCTTACCACCAAACCCTCCTTGAGAAGGTAAAAGTCTGCTCCCTGTGACTATAACAAATACCTTTGATAATTAACTTACAAGGAAGAAAGGTTTATCTTGCCTCATGGATTCAGACGTTTCAGTCCATGGTAGATT
This sequence comes from Sciurus vulgaris, assembly GCF_902686455.1. Taxonomy (NCBI): domain Eukaryota; kingdom Metazoa; phylum Chordata; class Mammalia; order Rodentia; family Sciuridae; genus Sciurus; species Sciurus vulgaris. The sequence continues at coordinate 171,977,254 of NC_136463.1, read as the reverse complement.
GACTCAGTTTCTTTTGGGCCTGTGACAAAGCAATGCCTAATGGCAGGAAGTATGTGGTGAATGAAGCTGTTCAAATTGTGGTGGCCAAGAACCAAACAGGCAGATCAAGAAGGGGCTGGGGTTCCACGATTCTCTTTAAAGTCACACTCCCAATGACTGGTCACCACCTCCTAGGATTCCACCCCACCAAACACACCCAACAGCACCATGGGTTGGCAATCAAGTATCTAGGATAGGTTATGGAACTTTGGGGAACATTCAATATTCAATCCATAACAGACAGGGAATATTTACCAGAAGTAAGGGTGGAAGAAAGAATGGAGAAAAATAGGTTAATTCATTTTCTCTAAAAATCACTAATTAAACTATATCAGCAAAGCTGAGAAATCCTACCTTTCTGGTTTAACACTTATACTATTAGTCTAATCAAAATTTTCCAAGGTTGAATCTACCAGTGATGAACTTCTGGGAACATCCTTGTAACTATTTCAGACCTGTGAACTATCACACCTTCTCAATGTCACAAAAGGCATGTTAGCAGACACCTGCATCAAGCTCATACCTTCTCAAAAGGCTATAAATTCCATTTTATTTTTGGAAGTGACCATTCAGTCACTGAATGGTAATACTCTCCCTGAGTCTTCCAAAGGCCATGACTGGCTTTCTTCCAGAAAACAGCACTATCCGTATAAGACTGACGCTACCTGGAAACCAGTTGTTCCTATGCCAGGGGCTGCATCTGAAATGCACATCTACAGATGGAAACACAGGGTCACAGTTAAAAGGTTTCCTCCCAGGGACAGCCAGTTGGAGCCTTTGCAACACAATCAGTTGTATAACAGAAGAGGGGACATGTAGTATTATTGACAAAGACAGCTGTCCACAGAGAGTAACTTGGCACTCTAAATTTACCAAGATTCACTCAAGATTTCATTGCATTGCTCACAATCTTTTATCTCTCTGACAACCAAACCCAAGAGGTTTGCCAAAATAGAATTCCAGTGTAGGGAGAAAGAAGCTAAAGAATTATGCATTAATAACACCTTTACCCACAGGCGGAACATATTTTCATCTGCACACATCACGTACAGGAGATCTTAGGTTATTAAAGGTGAAAGAGGCTAATAGTCTTCGGGATGGCTCTCTTGGGACACCTATTTGCATAATGAAGCTAATACACGTCAACCCAGCTCAGCAGTTCTTTTGGATCAGCTACTTATAGTCACACATGATATTTTTAATTCTCTAGCTAAATTACTTTGCAGAAGAGTTGTTGGTGGCTAATTTCAAAACTGTGTCTACAAATAATTCATGACCATATTTACCAATGAGGAAGAAGTCTAATTGGTAAAGATGTATGGTTTAATTAATTTGTCTTTGGGAAAATCCCAAATTAATGCTTAGATAAATATCACCATTGGTAAAGATGGAGATACTGCTGAGGGTATATGCATAATTTAAGTTCAGAGCCGGGAACTCTGCCTTGCCGTGGATACCCAAAGACCTGGGACTCTCTATCAAGAAGCATCTTGGAAACTGTTCACCAAGAGAAAGCAGGCCAGAACGTTTGACCATGCCTTTATTTTCATATTTAATCATTGCAGAGGTACTTTGTTGAAACTATTTTACATTTTCAAACCCAAAAACATATCAGAAAAGTTTAGAATAATTAATACTTATGCTTTAAAACAGAGTTATTTAGTACATAGGAAGCTTTCATTATTGTTCAGTTAATTTATTGGGTGAAGTTCTTTTGTGTTTTATTTGTGGAGTGGTTTTACTTTATAAAACAACTCGTGGCTTGATTCATACCTAAACTATCATGAATAATAATAGTGACTGAAGGCTTATATACAAGATAGTCCATTCTGCCAATTACCTTGGATGAATTCACTTATTACTCATTTCTGTCATTGTTGTAGGTGCTAATAATATCTGCTTCATAGATGAGCACAGAGAGAGTAAATAATTTTCTCATAATCATACAACTAATAAGTGGCTAAGCTTAAATTTAGATACTTAACTAATGCATCTTCTGGGCAATCTTGCTGTGAAGCTTTGTTTTTCACAGAGCTTCAGTGTTGTGTTATGTTTTTTTCCTGAGTATCTGTTAGTTAGAAAATGTGTGTGCTCATTTCAATTTAAATCCGTATATCTCTATAAACAACAGACCTGTTTTGAGGATGGACTTAGTTATTTTAACTCTTAATCTACTAAGTCTAACCTAAGCTTACTTTTTCTCCATGAATACCTTTCTAACCCAACACACTCATCTTTCAAATCAAAGCTTCATGCTAAGTTTCATCAAATAGGGACAAAATCAGGTTGCTGCTGATGAGATCAGATATAGGATGCAAGGAAATTGAGAAATTGTAGGAGGTATTCTTAAGGAAAGCGAAAGAGGAAAGTTCACAAAAAAAGTGACCAAGAAACTTTCAGAGTAAATGTGGCCCATCTGTCAATGGAGCTTTCTGGAATTCAAGATGGAACCACTTGACAGGGAGAGATGAACTAGGTTAAGAGAGTTTAGTTTATGCTTTAATTCTCCTCACTCCCTGTGCATAGACTGGATTTGGTGATTCATTTTGAAACAATAGAGAATGAGAAAAAACAGTAAATTTTAAAAGGAGAAACTTGCCAGACACTGCTATAACAAAGTGATCAAGTGAACACCTCTAATTATATAATGTCAATATGTTACTCCCTGTTGTTCTGTAATGAGAACACTTCACCTCCATATTTTCCTCCAAACCATATCCCATCTGATCATGAGGAATATATCAGATAAAGACAAATTAAGAGATGCTATGGACTGAATATATTCCCTTCCCCAAGTTCATATGTTGAAATCCTAACCTGCAATGTGTAAGTATTAGGAGGTAAGACCTCTGAAGGGTAATCATAAGGTCTTTGGAAGTGGAGCCTGAAAGAGTAGGATTAGTACCCTTACAAAAGGATATAAACACAAAGACATACCCACATAGGTACAGTTTTCTCATACTAGACAAAGGTGCCAAAAACATACAATGGAGAAAAGAAGCTTCTTCAACAAATGGTGCTGGCAAAACTGGAAATCCATATGCAGTAAAATGAAATTAAACACCTATCTCTCACCCTGCACAGAACTCAACTCAAAATGGATCAAGGATCTAGGAATTAGTCCTGAGACCCTCCACCAAATAGAAGAAAAAGTAGACCTAAATTTCCATCACATTGGCTTAGGACCAGACTTCCTTATCAAGACCCCCATGGCACAAGAAATAAAAGCAAGAGTCAATAAATGGGATAGATTCAACTAAAAAGTTTTTCTCAGCAAAGGAATAATGTGAAAAGAGAGCCTACAGAGTGGGAGAAAATCTTTGCCACACACACATCAGACAGCACTAATCTCCAAAATTTATAAAGAACTTAAAAAACTTTACACCAAAAAATGCAAAGAACCTAATCAATAAATGGGCTAAGGAACTGGGCAGACACTTCACAGAAGAAGATATATAGGTGATCAACAAATATATGAAAAAGTGCTCATCATCCCTAGTAATTAGAGAAATTACCCTAAAATTTCATCTAACTCCAATTAGAATGGCTATTATCAAGAACACAAGCAATAATAAGTGTTGGTGTAGATGTGGGGGAAAAGGCACACTTTTACATTGCTGGTGGAGTTGCAAATTGGTGCAGCCACTCTGGAAAGCAGTGTGGAGAGTCCTCAGAAAACTTGGAATGGACCCACCATTTGACCCAGTTATTCTACTCCTTGGCCTATACCCACAGGACTTAAAGTCAGCATACTACAGTGACACAGTCACATCAACATTCATAGCTGCTCAATTCACAATAGCTAGATTGTAGAACCAACCAAGATGTCCTTCAATTGATGAATGGATAAAGAAACTGCAAGATATATATAGATAGATAGATAGATAGATAGATAGATAGATAGATAGATAGATATAGATATAGAGATAGATATATAGATAGATAGATAGATACACACACACACAATGGAATATTATTCAGCCATAAAGAAAATAAAAATAAAATTATGAAAAAGGAAAATAAAATTATGGCATTTGCTGGTAAATGGAAGAAGTTGGAAAATACGATAAGTGAAATAGGCCAAAAAACCGAAGGCCAAATGTTTTCTCTGATAAGTGGATGATGATACATAACAAGTGGGGGAGATGTGGGGGTGGAAGAAAGAATGAAGGAACTTTGGATGGTATAGAGGAAAATGGGGTAGGATGGGGTGGGGGAAGGAAAGATAGTAGAATGAGACAGACAGTATTACCCCATGTATATGTATGATTACATGAATGGTATGAATCTACATTGTGTACAACCATAGAAATGAAAATTTGTACCCCATTTGTGTATAATGAATCATAATGTAGTCTATAAAAATAAAAATTTAAATTAAAAAAGAAAGAAGATACAAGTCATTTTTCACTATGATTCATGTGAACACATAATAAGAAAGCCATCTGCAGTCAGGAAGCAGGAACTTCAGCAACATCAGATCTATCAACACCTTGATTTTGAACTGCCCAACCTCCAAAACTATGAGAAATATGTGTTTATTGTTTAAATCACCCACTCAAAGACATCCAACTGGCCAAGACTAGCATGTCCCACAAATTCTTGATCAGTATGCCTCAAAACTGTCAAGATCATGAAAATTAAGAAAAGACTTCAAAATTGTCCCAGATCAATGAAGAATATGAAGACAAGATGGCTAAATGCAGTGTGCTACCACGGATCAAATCCTTGAATAGACAAAGGGCTTCAGCAGAAAACTAGGGAAATACAAATAAAGCCTGCAGTTCAGTCAATAACAATGTGTCGATGTTCATTTCTTTGGAAAAGTTTGGAAAAGGCACCATGATTACATAAGATGCTCACATTAGGAAAAGCGGAATGAAAAGTTGGGAAATTCTATACAATACGCAAAACAAGAAAAAAGGTAAATCTTATGGGAGTTAAGCTTTAAGAGTATGTTGTGTTCAACAGCACCGGGGATGATGGGTTACCTAGAGGCTTTGTACTAAACTGAGATAGTAAGTTGCTGGTCAGCAGTGTTGGAAGCCCTGGGGAAAGGCCTATATAAGGCCTATATGCATGATGGTTCAGACACCAGCCATTTTTGATTTCCATTGGCCAATGAGGTCAATGTTCTGGGTGGCTCTAGAGCCTAGCTGAGCTGGAATTGCAGAAACTGAAAACTGATGTCCAAGGGAATGAACTGCAGAAGACTAAATATTAATCAGGGCAGACTCTGGGCAACAGTGAGAAGGAATGAAAGCCTGGGACCCCAGTGTTGGTCACTGGGAAACATCTCAGACTGCAAAGGAAGTCAAAGAGGAATGAAATGGAGGGAGAAACTTTACAGAGTTGTGTCAAGCTTGCTTCTCCCAGGCAGGACTATGAGGAGGAAGGATCATGAAAACTCTCTGATTTATCACTTTGTTCCTTTGCCTCCAGTTTTCCTGGACAATGTAGAGAAGAGAAAGAGGCTGTGGATCTTGGGTGGTAGAGATACATACTGCGCCACTAACTGTACTTGTGATATTAGGAACTTCTCCTGACCTTATTAGATCTTGGCTTTTTCAAGTGAAAAAAAATTAATAAATTTTAGATGGTAATTTCTAAGGTCTCTTCCAGGTTGTAAATGTTTTGCAGTATGATCATCTTGTGGGCTACTTTGGCAAGTGAACACCCAATTTGCAACCCTTGATCATTAAAAGATTGAACGGAGTCAACACTTAAATAACTGGGTTCTGTGTGGACCTCAGATCTGTCAATCCACTGGAGGACCAGTCATTTGTTAGCAACTGTGTACGTAACCATCAAGATCATGTTGCTACTTCCAAGGAGTTGTGCTGTGCTGGTTAGTTAGGTTTTCAAAAGCGTGGAATAAAATTTATCTGTCTCAATTTAGAATCCAAATCACAAAAAAATGGGGCCATTGGTATAGAGATAAGATGCATTTCCCAATGAAAACAGAGATGCAAATTATCTGGAAGCATTAATGATAATTTTATAGCCATATACCAAACACTGAAAGGGAACATTCAGGGTAAATTTTGTGGCCTTAGATGTTCTCTCATGAGGGAAAAAATAAGTAAGGGGACAGAGGATGAGAAGGAGACAGAGAGAGGGTAACTTTAAAAAGGAAAGAGTGTTCTATGTACTGACCAGGAACAGTATCTGGAAAGCAGAACAAAATAAAATTAGTCAATAGAAATTGATCATATTGGAATTGGAAAGTAGTCAATCATTCTAGGTTTTAAAAGGAGGAGGTCATCTGGGGAGAATTAGAAGACAAGATGACCAGCTCATCCCATCTGTCCCAGGACTTTCCCAATAAGCACACTGCAAGTCCTACATCTTAGGAAACACACTGGTCCTAGCAAATGGAGATGGGTAGTCACCCTAGAATAAGACTATACTCAAATATTTCAGTCTTGTTTTATTTTGAGTACCCTGACACTGAAATATTGAATTTCCCTTTCTATATTTAGTGAGAAGCCAATTATTTTTGTTCTATATTCATTTCATACTGTGTAGAAACAAATATACTCTCAAGAAAAAAGTCCAGAGTGTGATAGTGTAGATATACACATGCACATCTTTCTGTTAAGAAAATGAAGTTATCTTTACCTCATTTAGCATCAAATAAACCAGGAAGTAACTTGGACTTATGATCCAATTCAGTCTATGACTAGATCTATTTTTTAAGATAAAAAGTACCAAATGCTTTGAAAACTTAAAAGCAAATACATGTGAAGAAGCAAGCGCATGGGACTGGTCTGTTCACATGGAACTGGACCATTTTGGAAGTAAGATGAATTATTTGAAATGTATAGATCAGCTATGAAAAAGGTCATTGATTTCATATACAAAGGTAAAATTTGGGTTAAAATATAGATATAGTAAAAGTATTAAGAATAATACACTGGGTCATTAACATTATGTTCATAATATTAAGATTGAGGAAGTCTTAAATTCATTAGTTGACATGAATAGAATATTATTAACAAAGACAGAAGTCCAAAACTCCTTCTTGAGATTGTCTTCTTTCTCTACTCCATTTACTATATAATTTTCAAATTGGAAAACATAGGTAATAAGCACAATTATAGGAAACCAGAGGTAAAGATGCTGCAAGAAAGAAAACAAGTTATCTCCTTGAAATGAATAAAAATCATCAGACCCAAATAAGATACACATCAAATCAATTTTTTAAATGTACTTATTTTACTGTAAAAACAAGGTGTCCCAATAAATGTGCCTCAAAATTAAGAAATAAGGTTAGAAACTAGAAACTACACACAGCTGAGCTTGATGTTGACCGTGGACATATTCTGAAATAAAATTGAAATCAAGAAACCAATATAGGCAATCAGTTGGTCATGCTGAACTCATCCCCATTTTAAAAAAAGAAAAACAGAAGAAGAAATCATATGTAAGGTGGTCATGGAAATATCCTGACAAAACGCACTTTGATTTCAGCAAGTTTAAAATATTCTGTTCATGGTTTGTTTTACAAAGTCATCCTCTGCATCCTTGGTAACAGGCACATGTATGCAGACACACACACACACACACACACACACACACACACACACACTGGATGCTGCTGCTAGTAGTGTGGCTGGACTAATCATTGTACTTACAGTCTGTTGATTAATGAAACCACAATAGACAAGTAGGGTGTGTGTGGCAGGACTCTGCAATAGATATCAACCCACTATTTTAATTTTTTTAATTACTACAAGTTAAGAGATAGCCTTATCAAGTTTGTGAAGAGATACATCTGGTGATAAAATCAGTTTTCAGAAAGAACTCAACAAGCTAGAATTAAAGATTGCTCTGATTCCTATTGAGCCCTGCACTGGGGTCTGCATCAGGGAAGTGCAATGATACCTGCCATCACCATGAGATCATTTATACAGTGCTTGGGAAATTGACTTGCTGTCCATCTCTTTGTCAGACAATGACCTGGCATGGTTGCCAAGAAAGAAGGATGCCTGTATAACTCACACCAGTTGAAGTACCACATTCAGAACAAGGAAGGTAGTGTTCTCTCAGAACCAGTCTTCAGTTTAGTCCTTGTTTCTGTCCATTTAGCCACCTGCAGATTTGGTGCCCGGAGAGAACCTGCTTCCTGGTTCAGCTGGCATCTTCTCCCTGTGTTCTCACAGGGCAGAAGAGGTACGGGAACTCTCTTGGGTTCCTTTTATAAGAGCACTAATCCAGTTGATGAAGGCAGAATTCTGTCAAACTCCACCTCCATAAAGCCTTACTTTCAAATGTCATCTCATTGGGGATTAAATTTTGACAGGGGAGACTTGGGAGGACACATTCAGTCTACAGTGATCCTTGCCCCACATTTTATGAGAAGGACTGATTACTGAAGGCCCACAACAAACAGGGAGAAGAGACTGTGAAAGGTCTAGAAAATAGGATCTTGGAGTAATTATTAGAGCAAAGAAAAAAAACGTTATAACTGGAGACAAGCACAGAGGTGTGATAATCATTTTCAAATATTTGAAATTCCATTTCAGAGAAGAGGGACTGAATTTACCCCACAAAGCTCCAGAAGACAAAAAGAAGATCAACAGTTTGAAGATTTGGATATGCAAATTTCAATCCGGTAGAAGAAAGAATTTACCAGTAATTATAGCTTTTTAAACAAAAGAATGAAATACCAGTATTGCCAAGGGTATGCATACATGGATATTTTCATATAATTGAAATGAGGATGGAAATTGGATTATCCTTCCTGGAGAGGCAATTTGGTAAAGTAGTTCAGAAAACTGAAAAACCTATATTCTTTAATCCAGAAATTACAATTATAGACATTTACCCAATGTATTAGTCAGGGTTCTCTAGAGGAACAGAATCAACAGGAAGTATGATTATAAAAAGGGGATTTATTAGATTGGCTTACATGACCAGAAGCTGGATAGTCCATAATGGCTGTCTGCAGCTGGAGAACTGGAAGAAGCAGTAGCTGCACAGTCCAAGACGCAGAAGCCCCAGAAAAAGAAGGATCAGCAGTGCTACCCTAGTCCAAGACCCAGGCTTCTGGAAAACTCCCTGGAGAATCACTGGCAGAGTCTGCTTTGGAAGAGTAAAGAAACGAGATTCCGATATCCTCAGTCTATGGAAGCAGCTTGTGTCTGCATCTGCTTCCTTGTTCTTCCAACTTTTATTCCATCCTATGGGGCGGTGCTGCCCACACTTAGTGAGGGGCTCCACTTCAGTTCGCTATCCCACATTCCAATCGTTCCTAGACACACGCTCATTGAAACACCCAGAGGCCTCATAATCATCAGCATCTCTTAATCCAATCAAGTTGACAACTCAACTAACCATTACACCCAAATATTTAGAAGTGCTGCAAAATATTTGTAATAAATTTATTGGAAGAAGTTTTGGAATAGTTAAAAATTTGATATGTATATAAAATATACATATATAAAATTTTGACACATATATGTGAAATGTAATACTATGGTGTTATTTAAAAACTCACAGCAGAAAAATGTTTTGTAGCAGCAGAAATATTTAAAATATTAGGTGAAAAAGAGCTCTTAATCTTCTAAATGTAGAAAAATGGAGAGAAAAACGTTAAGAAAAATATTCCAAAATATTAATATTACCACCTGTAAAATAAAGAAAAATTTTTAACTTAGGCATGTTTTGCTACTTTTCCCATTCTGTCTAAAATCAAATGTATACATTTTGCAATCAGAAACAAATAAAAAACAATGAAAGCATAAAACACGTGTTCTTGCCTCTCCAGTACCTGACTCGCAGTAGGAGGCTACACGTTTTTTGTTGAATAAATGAATAAATTAATTAAATGTTATAAATATTTTATGGAGTGAACTCTCTAAAAGAGTTAATAGCTTCTCATTACTGCAAGTGTTTAAGCAGAGGCTGAGTGACTCTTGGCATATTTGGAGGGCATTCTTGTTTAGATTTAGATCAGTGATTCCCAAACACAGGCTCCTGGGACACCTAAGCTATTCCTGCATTCAACAAAATACAAATTCCCAGCCATCCTCGGATCTAGTGTGTTGAAATCACTAGGAGTTGGGTGGCATTTTTGGAAAATTTGCAGGAGCTTTTGAAATTTGCCCGGGGAAGGGGAAACATGTTCAAGATTGTTTTCATGAAACTAAAAAAAAAAAAAAAAAATCAACTTGTGACTAAGAGGAGAATCTGTGCAGGGTATTCTGGGCCTTTGCACTGTCTGTCCCCTAGCATGAAATTCTCTTCTCTGGGATCCAAGGGCTCACTCCCTCTCCTTCTATACCTTTGTTCAGATGCTCCTTCCTCATAGAGCTTCCCTTGGATTCCCATAAATTGCAACCCCTTCCAAGGACTTCCCCTCTATATATCCCTGCTCTGTATTTTGGCAATATAACTAACTTATTTATTATTAATATTACTTAGGGTCTGCATCTCCCCCATGAGATAGTAAGTTTCATGGAGATGAATTTTTGTCCAATTTTTTTGATCACTTAAGCCTCCCAGAATAGACCTGGCACATAGTAGGTGCTCTCAGCCAAAGTACATAAATGAACAAAAGTAAGTAAATAAAGCAAATGGATGAATTTCTATGGTTCTAGCTGTAGGTGTCTAGTTGATATTTCATGCCAAGTGATATTTCAGTTAGTGTATCCCAGGATTTGGCAAATGTTTTCTGTAAAGGACAAAATATAAATATTTTCAGCTTTATTAGTCATAAGTTCTCTATCTCAACCCTCAACTCTGTCATTGTACCACAGAAGCAGCCAAAGTCAATACAAAAAGATGAGTAGGGCTATAGTTCCATAAAATTTTAAGACAGATCTGGCCCATTAGCCCTAGTTTGCTGACCTCTGTTGTATCCACAGTTCTGCAAACCTCATTAAGTCAGAATTCTCTAAGGGGAGTTAGAGCTGCTTCAGGTCATGTCTGTGGCTTACGCAGCTTTGCCAAGTCTAAAGGATGAGCTCTTGGGGAAGAAATTCCTGCTTACTAACACTGGAGGGGCTTCTTCTATTTGGACTTCTTCATGAAGACATCAAATGTTTGCTGATAATGGCAAAATGCAACCAATGTTTGTAAATTGGTTGAAGAGTGTACAATGTGTTTTGATAGAAACTTCCAGCTCCTCATTCATTTGGGAGCATACCACCAGCTCCTCTTTTCTGGTCCTGCCTGCTCTCTGGCTTGAGTGTTTTGCCTTGATCCTGACTGCATCTTCCTTTAGAAAGTATATCACGTTCATGCCACGGTGTTTTGAACCGTCTCTGAGGAGGGCTTCTGTCTCAGTGGCTTTCTGCAGAGCCTTTTAATTCCTTGTTCCTGGCACCTGGCAGGCGTGTGAGGTCACAGCACTCTGCATTGAATCCTCTCAGGGCATCCATCTTTTGCCATGGAACTCTGAAGGCTCAGCATTCCCTACCCAGGGTGAAAAGCTAGGGTGGTGGGCACCTGGCAGAAACAAAATTAAACTCCTTTGCCCCAAAGAGCTGCTCCCTGTTCTGTTTGATCTTAAAGCATTGCAACATTTGCAGAAACTCTGTGTGGTGAGAGGTCAGTCTGACTCTCAAGACCCAAGTAGATCTCCGGTGGCAATGCTAAGACTTCAAATAATCTCAGAAAACTCTAAGATAAAACTCTAAACAACAGATCCTTTAACAGACCTTCCTGGTTTGGACACTCTTGTTGAATTACATTATACCTAATATCAATATGATACCTAGATATTTGGGCAAAATCTAAGAGATTCCATCAACCTTGTGAATATTCTCCTTATATTTGCATAGTAATTACCTGTCTTTAAAATTGCTTGTGTTGTGTGATCTAAGTCTGGATATCACTAAAGACCTCTATTTGAGGTGGCCTTTCCATCCCTAATGAGCAGGGCAGCAATTCTCTACATTAACTAGTTGGACCAAATAACTGGAGATGACATCTGGGCTAGGGCAGTTGGTCCGGCTGCTGCAGGTCATGTGTATGGCCTATGAAAAACAAAGGTCAAACATTTTGTCTTCTAAGTTAGCCCTCTTTTCAAGTATTGCAAGCAGTCATAAGGACAAAGCTATCAATTTTTTTTTTCCAGAGGAATTATTATTAAGGTTATCTTTTCCATTGCTGTTACCAAAAGATCTGACAAGAGTAATTTTAGAAAAATTAAAGTTTATTTGTTGCTCAGTTTCAAAGGTCTCAGTCACAGATGGCCAACTCCATTCCTCAGGGCTCAAACAACATGTGAGACAGAACATCATGGCAGAAGAGTGTGGTGGAGGAAAGAGCTCAGGACATGATGATCAGGAAGCAGAGAAAGACAGGACTCTGTTCTTCAGGGGCAAAATTTATACCCCAAAGGCACACCCACAAGTACCCACTTCCTCCAGTCACACCCTACCTGTCTACAGTTACCATCCAATCAATCCCTAACAAGGGGTTAATGCACTGATTAGGTTATGAGTCTCATAACCCAGTTGGTTTACCTCGAAGCTTTCTTGCCTTGACTCACACATGAGCTTTTGGGGGATGCCTTACATTTAAACTGTAACACTTATCAAAAAAAAAAAGAGTCAAAATGGAATAGCACAGGCCTCAGGAAAAAAAAAAAATCATATTTTCCCCCAAATATCAACTTTGTCCACTCAAAATATCCTCCAATCCCTCTGAAAGAGTTTGTTCAAAAATGAACATTTTTCTTGGATTTTGTTTTTTGGAATCTGTAGAATTTTCTTTATTCTGTGTAAAAAGTCAACTTGTGGAGTCTGCTTTCACAGGTCTATTAGCTCTTCTAAGGCAGGCATGTTTCTTGAGCTTTTCTGCTTCTTCCACAGCTTACTGTCCTGGGTGCTGACTGGAGAAACTGCCTCCCTGCCCATCCTGACAGTGGACATTGGCCTAAACCTCCACCCAGTTCCTGGTTCTTCACACCTTCCTATATCTCCCCAAGAAAGAAGTAGCTGTTCTTACTATGTTGACCCATTTACCACTGAGCCACCTCACTGGTGTTCCACACTCCACACAGACACTGTTCTCTGCTTTCTGCCCACTCAGGACAAGCCTAGTGGCAAAGGCTGGCCTCATAATCTTTTCTGCTGTCCCGTAAGTCAACCCTGACGATCAAGGGGTGATGCAACAGAAGCCATCCCTACAGACCCAGCTCCCAAAGCATACATCAGGGAGAGAGTCGAATGGATTTCACTTGCCTGTGGGTGAATCCCTCTGCGACCAGTACCCTAATGATGAGGAGGGATCCCTGGCTACTAAAACCTTTACCAAGTCCATTGAGTAAATGAAAATCTCACTTGCCCAAATTCCTACCTCTTATTTTGGTTTCCTACAATCACCCAGGACAAAGTACTGCACAGATCTACGCAGGTACCACTGCTAACTAGCAATTCAATTGCTTCACAACCATTCTCTTGTTTATGTACCTTTAATTGCTCTTATAAGAATCAATTTAATTGTTGAAATCAGAACAGACATTAATTTGTCTAAAGGTTATATCCAAATGCTTACTTGTCCCCTAAGCTTGTTGCATTAAAATCACGTATTGGTTTTGAAAGATACCATACATACTTCTATGCTAATAAATTGAAAGATATACATCCAATCCATTTTCCACCTTATTTTCTCCAGGTAAGACAGACATGAAAACAAACAGTTTTTTGTCTCCAGCAGACAGCAGCATTTTATATCCATTTATAGTTGAACTAAAAATACCCTCAAATATTACTTGTAATTGCAGGCAAAAGGAACTTTCTTGGCTCCAAATTTTTTTAACACATACAAAAAAAAAATTGCAAGAACTCATGATGGAATAGATGTTAAAACTACTGCTGACACCAAAAACTCCAATTACCCCAGGATTTGAGTGCTGACTGATTCCTGATTTATTTTAGGCAAATTAGGCACAAATACTTCAAGGATCAAATTCAAATGAACAAATGCAAAGGAATTCAGATTGACTTCCATGGTTATTTCTTCAATTGTGGTAAAGTCTTGGCAGCTGCAAAGACCAATTAATGACCTAGAGTTCCAACAATAACAAATGTATTGCTCAGAATGGATTTACAGAAAATTTGGCCAAGCTGCTGATCCACAGCTACCAAATTGGCAAATTCACTAGAAGTAGATAAATTATGCTTCACATGGCAGTGATGACCAAAATACATACATTACACACACACACACACATATAATGTATGGAAAATTATTGTCTTTTGGGATTTGGGAAAGAAAAATAACTTTATTATCCATTCCTTGTTCGACTGGACATAATAACCAACATGTGCATTGTGTTTAACAGTTTAAAACAGGTTCTCATGAACATTCTCTCTCAGAAGTCTCACTATAACTCAGAAGTCAATGAAACACATTTGGGAAAGAAGCAGAGGCTCTGGACCATTGAATAACTTCCATGATACTGAGCAGAAATCATTCAGATGAATGACATAAAAACAGCTAAAATTACAAAATAAACAAACAAAGCCAGTCATTCCTTAGAAATTGCCAGATTGTGGCACAAACTCTTCATTTGTGACCAAAATAGTCAGTCCCATCCCCCAGGCACTATTTTCCTATTGGATAGGGATGACCGATTGGTGGCCTGGGGGATGTGGCAAAGGGGAAGTGATCAAGGGCACTCTCAGAACAGGACACGCCAACGTAACAAATGCTGACACGTGACTCCTTGTAGCCAGCCTGGCTTGAACTTATCTTCAGCCAGTTCTGAAACACATTTAGTACTTTCCTCCTCGCGTTTCCAGGGACTCTGGCGTGTGCACGTTCAACAAAACGACCTTACACACAAATCAATGGCATTGTTGAATTCTGTATCTTGCCCCTTTTCTCACCTCTCTTCATTCTAGACACACATGTCTGGGCATAGAAGCAAAACTAATTCTGAACAAAGTTTTAGCACTTTAAAAATGCAGCTTTCAATTTGAATAGAATGACCCAATATATTGAGTGGTGCTCAGAACACAAATTGTTCAAACACCTAATAATCAGTTTCCTACATGGCACTTCAAAGAAAGACTTTTAGAATCACAGATGTTCTCATTGGCAGGGAATTTAGACCTCCTGATCCAAACCTCTCATTTTCCAAAGGAGGACGTCCCAGTGACAGAAGTAACTTTTTGTAGGTCATGTAAAGAATTCATGTTTGAATCAAACTTAAAAACAAAAGTCTTCTGGCCCCTATCTAAGAATTCTCTGCTATGATTTCATATTAAGAAGCTTGGTTACCTAAGCAACCAGTTTTAAGATCAGTTGGCTGGAAGCTACATGAATATCTTCCCTTTGCTGTGAGCAGGGACCAAGAAAAACATTCGCACTTCTTACCTCTGATGTTTCTCAGGGGAAAATAAAGTAGTCAAAGTCAAGGGAAGAGGGAGCTATACAAATATTTCACCAGCTCCCTCACGGGCACTGCTGAAATTGCATATCTTGAGACCAATGTGCTTTAAAACGGACCTGGTCCTGGAATATGAAAATACTGGAGTTAAAGGTACAGAAGCTGTAAGATGATGGGAGCCCAATAGTAATGATAATGCTAGACACTGATCTGTCAGTGAGTTGTCGAGAGTGTACGGAGAGGATGTTCTCATGAGATTCTCATTTTAAAGTTTCCCATGAAGGTGCATGACTTCAACAGAAGTCTTCCACTGGGAACATTTCCCTATCAAATGGGGAGGTCCAATTGGTGGCCTGTGGTATGTGGCAAACCAGAGGGGCCATTTGTTTCTGAGCACATGTCACTTCTCCTAATAGTTAGAAAGGACTTAGCACAAAACGTATTCATTTCTTCTATAACCCATCAACATGGGACACAGAGCAGGTGTTCAATAAAAGTATAAAAACAAAATCTTTATTTTAGTCTTTAGGAAATAGCCCTCCTTAGGTAAAATAACTCAAGAATTATAATTGCCTCAATTCCCTGAAAAGGTAAACAGAGCTCTTCATAGAATAACAGCTAGACTCAATCTTCAGGAGTATTGAATCTAATCTTGTGCTCTCTGTAGGGAAATGGAAGCCCAGTGAGGTCAACCTGTCCACTCCCTTTGTGTACTTTTAAGAGACAAAGCCAGGACTAAGTCTTAGCCAATGAGTCACCAACATCCCAAGAGGACTCAGGAAGTTCCCGTCCTGTGAGATACCATCCAAGAGGAAATCATTTGACCATGGCAGTTGCTCCAATTGTCCAGTCACACAGCAGAGACTATCAAGCCCATATATGATGCTTTAACCACTGTTCTCTTGCCTTCCAGTAAAAGTCCAATCCCCCAAGCTCTATCTTCATCCGGCTCTGCATAATTCTTCTGACCTACTACCTAACTTTCCCTCCCTCTCCATTGTCCCTAGAATTTCCTCTTGGCCAATTGTGAACTTCTCTATGTCCTCCACATTTTTGCAGTAAGTTGTTGTCACTTCCTGTCTTTAGTAAAACTCACTTGTCCTTCAGGTACTGCTTTGAAGTCTGCTCATAGAGAAGAGGTTTTGGATTTTCACACTCGTGTGTCAGGACAACCTCCTTGATTCTTATCACCACTTATGGTCCAGCACTGCCCCCTACCTCCAGCCAAAACCACTGTCCGAGACTCGCATCATGAAAATGTACCACCCTTGTCCTCCAATCCACATGGTTGTCTACCAACCTCCTGGTCACTCTCCTTATTCATAGAGGGCTTTGGTCACCAGCATTTAGCCTTCCTCCATCCCTCAACTATTATCTATCATTATTCTCATGACTCATTACAAACATGGAGAAATCACCAAACATCCTGGCCTCTCAGATCCCAGCTCTCCTACCCAAGGAACACAAAAAACAAAAACACAAGTGGTAGCACAGGAAACAATAAGCTCTTCTATCTCACTGGTTCAAATGTGGCAAATACCATGCTAGAGAAAATATAAAGTATGAAAGAAAGTTGACAGGTTTCCTCAATTCTCTCTGTGGGGGTTGGGAAAACAAATACAGGATTGGCTAATCTGTGATGAACTCTGGAGGATGAGCATTGTCCCAAGATGGACAAATAGCAGAGGACAGAAGGAATAATGCAAAGAAAGAACAAAGAAAAGCGAAGAAAGAACATGATAACAGGGTTGGAAATGGCTTAGAACCTGATATGGTTAAGAAAAAGAGTCCTAGGAAAAGTGAAAAGAGAGAGAGTAAAGATGCAGGATGGGGATGATTAGGAAGTGTGTTAAATATCAAGACAAGAAGGACCAAGGGTCTGACAAAGAATTATATGCCATGTCTCTGTTTCTAGACTAGTAAAGACAGATTGCAACTAACAGTTCATAAATTATAGAAATAAAGTGCTCTTGGATCTTAGGTGTTATGGACTAAATGTTTGTGTCCTTCCAAACATCACATGTTGACATTTTACCTTCCAATATGATGATATCGGTAGGTGAGACCTTTGGGAGTCAATTAAGTCAGGAGGGTGGAGCCCTTATGGTGAGATTAAATGCTTTCTCCTAGAAGAGACTAAGAGATCATGAATCTCTCATGAGCTCTTCTCTCAATGGACACAAATGAGAAAACAGTCATCTGTGGACCAGAAGGAGAGACCTCACTAGAACCCAACCAGGCTCACACCCCTGATTTCAGACTTCCATTCCCCAGAACTTTGAGAACTAAATGTTACTTAAGTCCCTCAAAGTGACCATGAGCAAGGGAGAGGTTAATTCCAATTCAGGATCTAATTTTTGGCAGAAGCTAAAATTCACAGTGCAATAAAAATATAGTTCTTATTGCTAATAATAACATTCTAACTTAGTCAGATTTCATTGCTCAAAAGTAGAGGGAGCTCACTAAAGTTCAATTGATGTAAACAAACACTGGCCTTTCTGGGCTACTTCCCAGTAGCACTTGGCTGTAGGTTCCCATCGCTTCTACCCAGTCACCAGATGTTGCTTAGACACTTGGAAGTCTCAGACCTAGAACAGATTGGGAATTCCCCAAGTGAAACAGAAGAACTTTGAATTTTCTCAGAAAGACTTGACTCTGAATGGACTGACTTTATTTTTCATTTTGATGAGAGGCCAAACCATCCCTCAAGACCCAAGTAGATCTTCAGCGGCAATGTCAAGACTTCAAATAATCTAGGAATTGAGAGGTTTGGGAAGAATGAGTGTTTGCTGCCCTGAAATCATTGACCTGTGATAAACTTACTTGTGATTCTCCATTTGTGACAAAAGGGGATTTGTTTGCCTCACTGAAATCAAAGTCAAAAACTGAACTTGATGTAATTTTGTTTTTATCTTTTATAGCTGAAATGCTCTGTATAAAACATAATTCTTCATTTTTATGATTACTATATGAAAATACCAGAATGATGATTGATAATTCTATCTGAACTGGAATTCAATTCAGTTAACACATTTTATTCCAACAAGGTGTTCAATTTGATAAACAAAACAAGTATTTTAACTGAATAATGTTCACCTTTGTCTTTAAAGTTTTGAGTGGTTAATCTAGTTATCTTGTGCATTCTACAGTACTTTGAAAAGAATTGGAATATAATTTTCTCGCAACTCATTTTATGATAGGATTAAAATTTCCTGTTCTATTTTTCCTTGAATATAGACATCTTTGTTTGTATAGCTTCAGATGGTAATACTTATTGCCCTGCTAAGAAATGTATTACGATGTCCCTCAGAGGTCTATCACCTTCACCCAAGATGACTTTACAGATCATTTGGAACTCAGTTGCAAATATGCAATACAAATACATCCAGTTAAGACTTACAAATACCTAATTTGCCTTGTAAGGTAAAATATTGACTGGGATTTTATATATAAATTGCAAAATGACTACTGAAATGATATTTACAATTTCTCTTGGAATTACAAATTACTAATGAGATTGCTAATGAGATTAACATTAGTTTAGAATATTTTAGTATGCATATTTCTATAAAAGTCAACAGTACCTATTGTTTTGGATGCATCAATCACTGCAGGGTACGTATATATGTGTATGGTTTTATTTAAATCAACTTGCTCCAATGAAACCTATAAAGGAATGTGCACATTTTCTCATTTTGAACCTCTCAAAAAATAATCTCTTCTGAATGAGTTGCAATTATGTATATCTCAAATTATGTCTAATTGCATCTTGGCGTTAGATTATAGGGAAATACACAGCATAAGTGAATTGGAGTTACCACGGGGACTTCCATGTTTGCTTACAGACTTCAGGTCTGTCACGTTGAAACTTTGGACAACTTGGACTCGAAGGCCTTTTATGGTGTTCGTCTTTGGGCAAAATTGAGCAGGTTCCCATGTATACTGGTCTGATCTGTGGGAAACTCAGAAGCGTGTTTTCCCATCAGGCCGTGGGGTGGGCTCTAGCTGTCACAATGTGGCATGTCTGACCATCCTTGTCTGCCCGAAGTGCCAACTCATGTCTGCTTTATCTCCAATTCATCTCACTATAAATGGATGTTTGCAGGGCCTTGAGACCATACGGATAACCTCAGGCAGAATAATAATTGTTCTTGTAGCAGCAGCTAGGCTATTTCATGGACATATTGGGTTGGCAGAAAAGTGAATCAATTTTAAAAAAGAGCATAGCATTAGATAGAGCCCAAGTCCCCAAGGTCTCATTTGATGGTTCGGTTTGTTTTTCAAAATTGAGGTACCCAGAGGCATTGGTGCTCTATTTAAGCAGAATGAGAGCTTAATAGGGAGGTGCTGACATGCAGTTGAAAGGTCATCAGTAGACAGTGCTGTGCATCTAACTGAATTCAAAGTTTGCATCACACAACTCCATCTGGCATAAATAGCGTTTTGTTTTTCAGAGAGTGTCAGAATAGAGGCTGGCTCTGTTTCCACAAGGTTATGCACAGAAAGCTGATAGTTATCTAAATCTTTTTTTATTTACTTTTTCCTTTTTGAGTATAAATAGAGTACTTGCCATTGGAATTGGGCCGTAAACTGAGAACTCTTAACGCAGACTGGGAGCAAAGAGAGAGGCAGAGCAGCTCCCCGAAGCGACATTATAGCAATGGTCAGCAGCTATGGGAGTTGAGGCTTATACATAAAACATGAAATGTATGATCTGTTTTGTTTCTGAATTTATTCCTGGGGGTCAGGTGAACCAAATAGGTCTAGTCTGATAGAGGAAGATTAAAAAATCCAAGGAGAGTCTCACCAATGATTACCAATGTAAGTTGCATGGAAAACTTCTATTATGTATAAAAGAACCTGGGGAAATAGAAACAAAAATGAATGAACGGTAGAATTTAATCTCTTAATTGGCCTCTCTGCTTCTATTGTCTCTCTGCTCCTACTCCTTCTCCTCACTATTCCCAAAGTTAGCTTCCAACTCCTTCTCCTCACTATTCCCAAACACAAAGCTGCACATAATACAAGCATGTTTTAAATTTTTCAGTGACTTCCTGCTACCTAGAGAATTCCTCAATTTAGGATTCACTCTGGGTTCCAATCTGTGTTGCGCATGTCATCTCCTACTGTGCCCTCAGTGAAACCCTTTCCAAACTGCCCCAGTACATCCTGATACTTCCTGCTCAAATGCTGCTTTTCAAAAAAGCTCCCTCTGCTTTTGCTCTAGACATTGAGATTCAAGAAAGCAGAAAATATGTCTTAATTATGGGCAATGTCTATGAGCTTAACTGGATGCAAAGTAATTGCTAAAGATATATTTCATTATCTTATCTGATATTAGCATTAACTATATGAGGTGATACATTCTTCATGGGAGAACTTCAGTAAAGAGAGGTTAGGCATACTTGAGTCAGTTTTGTGTCACTGTGACCAAAAGACCTGGTAAGAACAACTTCAAGGAGGAAAAGTTTATTTTGGCCCAGTTTCAGAGGTTCTATTCACAGTTGGCTGGCTCCATAGTCTGGGCCTGAGGTGAGGCAGAACATCATGGTGGAAGGATGTGGAGGAGATCCAGGAAGGAAAGATAGACTTCTCTCTGCTCACCAGGGGCAAAATATAAACCCCAAAGGCAAGCCCCCAGTAACCAACTTCCTCCAGTCATACCCTACCTACCTACAGTTACCACCCAGTTAACCCATATCAGTGGCTTAATCCACTGATTAGGTTGTAACTCTTCTAATCTGATCATTTCACCTATGAACATTCTTGCATTACCTCACATGTGAGCTTCTGGGGAGCATCTCATAACCATGCCAAAACAAAACTACATGACCAAGGTCACGTGGCTGGTGAATAAGGAAGCTAAAGGAGAGTATCTTAAATCCAGAGCCTATGCTCTGAATCTCTTCAACAAAATGCATTACATCAATTTTTTGTAATTAGTTCTCCACCAACAGGCACCATTTTCAGTCACAAGGGATCAAATAATGCTCAATAAAATGTTGCTAAATCAAAGCCTCATTACATAATACTAAAAAAGTGGTTACTAGAGTCTGGGAGGTGGGAGTTAATGAGGGGGAGGGGTTAGTGAGGAATGGAGGGTTTGGTGAAGGGTAAAGAGTTACAAGCAGAAAGAATAAGTGCTGGTGTTTTATTGCATAGTAGAGTAACTACAGTTTAAAAATGTGTTATACATTTCAAATAGCTAGAAAATGGATTTAAATGTTCTCACCACAAAGAAATGATAAATGTTTGAGGTGATGGATGTGCTAATTACCCTGATTTGGCTCTTACACAATGTATACATGTATTAGAATATCACATTTTACCCAATAAATATGTATAATTGTTATGCATAAATAGAAATTTTTAAAAAGGATAAAGAGAGAGAAAAGCACATTACCAAGAAACAGTAAAATACTGACTTCAGATAGAAGAGTAATGAAAAGAGAAATACATTCTCCTCATTAAATCCAGGGTGCCGTGTGGTAGACACTGTGACATAGACACATTTTCTGTTGGAAAGACAACAGAAGAAAGGGTAACTTACTTACCACTGACTAAAGACCAACAGCACTAGCTCTTGAGATTGAGGAGGGTGTTGTGAGTCTCAGATTTACCTGAACAGAAAATCAAGATTCGTTTCCAGGCTTCGAATGTTTTCTGAACCTATGCTCTGTTAGGTCTTGGCCAATAACAGTCCTTCATGGTTTGTTAAACTAAAGACCCCCTAAATAAAATCAAAGAGGTCAAGTTCAGCATGACAAGACAGCCATCAAAACAGATGACACCAAGACAAAGAGTTCAAGTGACATTACAAGGAAAGTGACATGGGCCAACTGAATTGAGGGAAAGAAACCAAGTGCTGGCTGGTGAGGGCAGCGCTGGATCTGGGAGAAGGGAGTAGAGTTGAGTTAATAAGCATGAGTAGAGTTTGAGTAAGTGGAGAGAAGGGAGATGACTTTCTCCATTAAATGTCAAATATGAGCCTGGATCTCTTAGAGATATGATGGTTACAATATTTATCAAAGGATATGCCAGAAAACATGAATCCAGTCAGATGATCTATGGAAAAGGGGTTAGAGGTTAATTCTGGACCGGCTGAATTTTACAGGTCCTTTCCACAAACTCACAGCACTCAGCACTCAGAAAGCCCCCGCAACAGCAGCAGCTTACATTTACTGAGCTCTTAGGATGGGTGGTCTCTGTGCTAACGTTTTGCATGGACTACACACATGCAACAGTCCTTAGGACCCCATCTGACAGCTAAGGCAGCTTAGGCTTAGATAATATACAAATCATCCAGTGTCATGCAGCCAGAAAGTGGTAGAACTTAGACTCTTAATCAAATACTCTGACCCAGAATACAGTTTCTTAAACACCACACTTCTACCTCTTCCCACCAAACGCTGCCATTGAACCTGTTTTAATGTATACTTTCTGGAGGATAAGAAATGCACCTTGACCCTCAGTTTTCTGTAACTCCCCTTTGACCTAATAAACCTTCTATATAAGCTGACTTTATCTATGAGGACTATGCAGAGAGCAAGTGCCCTATCTGGCTGCTTGGATTTGACTGTGATTTGACTGCTAGATGAAAATCCTGTCACCCTGCTTCACCAAGCATCCCATGAAACTGTGAAACCCCATGCTTGAGAAGGACCTGATTTTCACCCACAGTCACTCATCAGAATTAAACTTACTTCTCCTTCCTTTCCCTCACCCCACTTCCTCCTCCACTGACAAAAGCGAAGAAGCTAGACTTATTAAGTTTCTATTTAATCTTTCTATCAGAAACCGTCTTGAGTTATATAAGAAAGTACACATGGCTGTGTCTTATCCAATTTTTGGTAGGCATGTTATGTTTCACAATTAAGCCAAGTTCATAAAATTTATCTGCAGTATAAAAATACCTCTTTGTGCTGTACAAGGGTGGGAAGGGAGGGGGGAGGTATGCTTTCAAAAATCCCATCCAGGAAAATGCTGACTCTTAGCAATCCAACACCAAGCTGATGATAGCAGGAACAGACAGGAAAAAGGCCTATGAACTCCAAGGTGGCTGGAAAATATGTTTAGAAACATTATCAGCATCAGCCCATGCAGGACATACTCGAGTTTTTCCTGGCACACCTGAAATTAATCGTGACTTGGGTGAGTTTTCCCTAGGAGAGGCTGGAAGACCAAAGAAGGGGCAAAGGTAAGGAGTGAATTTCTAAAATAACTTTGCCTATTACTCCGCCCAGAGACTCCACAGGGAAAATCTCAGTGGCAGGCACTGAAGGCAAGAATCCTTAGGGAGACCTGTCAGGAGGGGAGCTCCATCAGCCTGTAGTCTAGGGGGAGAAGAAGAGAGTTCAGGCTTTCTCCAGCCCTTCATGGCCGCTTAGAGCCCTGTTCCCCCCACCCCTACCCTGTATGTCTTTTAACCAAGACCTTGAACCTTCTACCACTCCACGCATCTCCATCTGTTAGGGTAATTTAAAACAAACACCCCTATCAGCTTCGTAATTGATTCCCAATTGATGAAAAGCAGCTGACTCTCTGCATTTGCCTAACATTTCACTAAAAAAGAAAAAAAAAAAAAAAAATCCAGCAGTAAATTTCTCAGGGACTGCCAAATGATTGATTAAGTTGGTGAGCCTTCTGAGTTTCTTTTCTGTTGACAGCTGGTTTTCTTAAACAAGTTAGTACCTGCTGAGATGGGTTGGATTTTATCTGATCTACCAGAGCCCTTGTCTTTAGAAACACACAAAAACAGCCCCTCACTTTGATTATTGGTAAACCACCACCATGTAGTTAAGTAGGTGCTCCATGAGTAAATAACGCCAGGCCTCGCAGCCCTGTTCAGGTAGCATGAAATACAGCTTGCTAACTTACAGTCTGTTTTTCCCAGGCTAGACACACATTGTAATTTTTTCCTTTTGATTACATGATGTCAGCATACACTCCATCGCCTCCTGTATAAACTGACACTTGACAGGCCTATTTCAATGTATTCCCAGCCAGCCAGCACAGTTATTGTTTCCAAGCATCTATGCAGTCACAGGAATGGGAGTGAGTTCTGCTTATTTCTAGGCTGGAAAGCCTACAAGGAGCCAGAGTCTCTCCCCTTGCTTCACCTCCAAAGCCTCCCTCCACTCCCAGGCCTCTAGGTCGCACCCTTCCCCCCACCCTGACCCCCACTCTTGGGAGGAAATAACCTTGGCGGTGGTTCTGAATGGTTTCAAAAAGAAAAGTGTAGTCGGTCACCGTGGACCCAGAGAATAACTGTTACATGCTGGTCTCCATCAGAGCAGATCACATTTCTAAATGTGAAGTTTATGGAGATTAATTTGTGAGAAAGAGGACTCCACTCCCACCCAGGGGTTGAGCAGGCTTTTAAGAAACTTAAACATCTAAAGGGTATTAGATCCTAGTTAACCTTTTACTACTACCTATAAGAATGTGTGTGTGTGTGTGTGTGTGTGTGTGTGTGTGTGTGTGTGTGTGTGTGTGCGTGTGTGTGCGTGTAGGTCCGAAGGGGTAGTGCAGAAGAAATGGCAAAGTGACCATGGGAAGCTACAGGAAACAAGGTTCTATGTTTTTATTAAATGAAAGGATTCTCTTTGGGGCCAGAATCTTTGGTCTCTCTTTTTTCCAGCAGTACTTTTCTTTCTTCCCACCCAGCACCTATGTCTGGTGTGGCCCAGCACTGATTATTATTACTCAGGGAATCCCGTCTATTGTCAATCCACAAAATGGGCTCTTTATAAACAGTATCAACCTGAGAGAATATTCTAGAATACAACCCTATGGGAAAGCTATTAGAACCATTTCAAGGTTATTTACCACCCTCGTGAAATGCCAAGTTACCTCTTATTAGCATCTTTACAAATGAGAACTTCTGTAAACCCCAAAGCAAAGTAAATGCTTTTATCCTAGTGGCCAGTTTCCAATCCAGAGGGGAAGGAAGAGTCCCCATGCTATAATCGTGCCTGGGTCATCATCCCAAGAGGTGAGTCAGTTTAGCTAACTGAATAGCTTGCAGTAAGACCACTCAGAGAGCTCAGACCACCTACAGAAACTTTGCAGAAGGCAGCCCCCTAAGAACTCTTCAGCAAGGGTGGAGTGAGCAGGGCATGGTCTTCAGGGTTAGAAAGGTGCAAAGCTGAACTCAACAGTGCAGCTTTGGCCCTGTGACACTGATCTAGTTACTTAACCTCTTGCTACGTTAGTTTCCACATCTGCAAAAGGAGGTTGGAAATACTCAACCTCACACGGCTCCTGTGAGAACTGAAAATGGTATAACTTGGGACTATCTGCAACCCAGGAGTCCAAAATACACAGTGGTCCAGGAGTAATCATGTTTCCAAAACAGAAGATGCCTTATCCGTGGAGACTCAGGCTGGAACACACCTTGAAATTCCTCTGAAGAATCTTCTCTTGTCAGCAGGCATCTGCCTCCACCTGCTATGGTTCTGGAGAAGTTGGTTGCATGGCCCTCTGAAAATCAGCCCCATCAGCACAAATAGCAGCTCTTTCATGGCTTGGTGGAGCAACCTGGAGAGTACTCTTTCCTTCCTTCATTGACATTAGCACCCAGGAGGTAGACTTACCTTTAATCAAGCTTCAAGGTTTTCATAGGCCCTTTCCAACACCTTACTCCTGGCCTAGAAGGCATAATATTTGTATCATTTTCTTAAAAACCACCTCCCAATTTGAATGAGTTCCCAATTTGAATGACGATCCCAAAATACATGTATCTGCCCCTGGGTTCACCACAGTGATAGTCTTCATTATTTTGCAGTTAAAGAAATGAAAGACCCAAGATGAACAGGCCTAAGATCTGAGCCTCAAGCTTCAGATTTGATTTAGGCCACATGATTTAAACAGGACCATCTCCACCCTAGGCTACATGGCTCTGCTCTGCAACCCCCACCCTGGACTGTAAGACCTAATTAGGAAAAAGCAAAGCAGAGATTCTGTAACCCCTCATCTTACCAAGAACCACAACTAAGTAGCTCATATTTTTGTCAGTATAAGTGGTAGATAATTTTCATTTAAGTATAAATATCAGATTTTGTCCCAGACTAAAGCAAACCCTGATAATTATACAGTTGCAAATTATTGTGTTAACAAAAAAGGTCTAAATTATCTCCTTCTAGCCTTTAATGAATTCAGCCACTTAATGAATTCCCGAAATGCACTGCTCTCCCCGAATCCACATTCCCTTGCAACAACAGATTTGTATGGTCGTTGAAGAGAGGAGTGCTCCCGTGTTATCCTTCCAGAATACCATTATTTGCCAAAAAGAGAAATAGAAAAAAAGAGACCAAATTGTCTTTGATCAGTGGGAATTAGTTACAAATGCTCAATAAAAATAAAGCTGGATTTGACTCTTAGTATGTTTAGGACTCAGATGATGCAATCACCCAAATTTAGAATTTACAAGGTTGCTTTGTTCAGTTCCCCTGCTCAGTTCCCATGTAATGTTTTCTCTCAGGGCAAAAAACATGAAGCATCTGGATGGAATCTATTCTGGCTTCAGGAAGACAAAATGCCTACTCTATAGAAAAACTGTCCATCTTTAAATTAAATTCAAATCCAAGCAGCTTGCACCCTAACCAAAGCCTGTTTCTCTATATCTTTATAAACTATATGATTTAAATCATCTGTGTGGTGACTCTCTTTTTTCCCCCTAGTCTTCATGATCTTTTGGAATAAATGTGGTGCTTGTTAACATGAGGAATTGATAGTTTGTTGCCATTTTCTATGGTCTTGACATTTGGGAACATTTGTAATCAATAAAGGCAGACACAAGGAAACAAATTTGATAACTGTTATTAAGGAATAAAGAGAGAATATTAAAACAGGATTCAAAAGAAGTGCCCTCGCCCGAAATCTAATAAAGTTGTGGCTTGAAATTTGTGATTAACTATCTGGGCATGGCATTTTTAGGAGAGTTTCTTCTCATTCATGTTTGCCCACATGACACACACAATACCATACTATTTAAGCATCAGAGACAAATCCCTTCACTAGTGTTCATCAATTCCATTCAGCACTTGATGTGACAGCCAGCCAGTCCTGCACAAAATCATGGCTCAGTCAGAACATAATCTTGGTGCACCATTTTCCCTTTCTTTTCTTTTCTCTCTCCCTCTCTTTCCCTCTCTCCCTCTCTCTCTCTCTCTCTCTCTCTCTCTCTCTCTCTCTCTCTCTCTCTCTCTCCCCTCCTCTCTCTCTCTCTCTCTCTCTCTCTCTCCCTCTTTCCCTCTCTCTCTCTCTCTCTCTCTTTCCCTCTTTCTCTCTCTCTCTCTTTCCCTCTCTCTCTCTCTCTCTCTCTCTCTCTCCCTCTCTCTCTCTCTCTCTCTCTCTCCCTCTCTCTCCCTCTCTCTCTCTCTCTCTCTCTCTCTCCCCCCCCACTTCCTTTCCTTTCTTTCCAGTAGTTGTCTTCCATTTATTCACTAGTAGAAATGCCCAAATCTTCCCTGTGCAATTTGCTTGCACTGGATGACTCCTCATACCTGCAGAATATGCTGCCTTGGACATGTCTTCTGGTGAAGCTGCTTCTTCCTGCCTCTGCCTGCCCATCAATGTCTCTCTGCCCAAGATCTGACCTCACAAAGGCATAATCAACAGAAGTCTCTCACCCACACTCAGCTCTGCTGGTGGAACGGGTTTTCTGTTTCATTGTGGACAAGTTCCCACTCACATTTACTGGAAGATTCAACAGGAATATGGTAATCCTTTCAGATAAAATTTGTTTTTGTTTTTCTCACTGGGACCCATAATAGTGATAGTGCCTTCATATAAAGAAGTAATTCCAATATGAAAATGATAAATGGGGAAGGAGAAAGGTACTGAGCAGGGCCCCATGAGGCAGAAAATGGTTGACTCTTCTCAAGTCACACTACCCAGGAGGCTCTCTCTGTCTAAAATTTTCACTGAATGAAGCTATTAGAACTATAAACATATGATATTATTGCTTAATTAGAACAGATTTTTTTTTTCAAATAGGGTTCTGCAATGCAGTCTTGATTGATGGCAATGCAACCTCAAAAATCTTGAACAGCAGCTGAAGAAACTAACTGGGAAGAGGAAGAAGATGAGGAATTACAACATGGGGCTCTGAGCCTTCCTTGCTAGCAGTTCCCCTAGAAGGTCCATGCCATACTTATACATTGGGATTAGCTGTGCTTCATTTGTAAATATTATTAAGATAATACCTAGATTATCCTGCTTGGCAGAACTAATAAAATTCATGAATAAGAGGCAAACATTTCTTCCTTCCTTCCTTCCTTCTCTCTTCTCTCTCTCTCCCTCACCCCTCTGGCTGTCATTATCCTGTACCACTTCTCCGAGTGATCTTACTAGAGAACCAGTCTTCTCAAAGCTAGGAGGACATAATGGTCTTTCTTGGACAGCCTTCACATGCGTGCCATTCCTACTTCCCTGTGGAAAGCCGCAAAGATGGTGATTCCAACTGTAGAGGTATTTATTTCTTAGCTAAGGATAGATAAAATCAGCCATACAGAGTAATAAGAGCATTTAACATCTAAACTGAATTATGATGGGCAAAGAGAGATCCCAGTCAACACACGGTATAAGCTAGGCTCAAGAAGGCAGAAATATTCCCTTATTGTCCTCTTTTTTTTTTTATAAGCCTTTATTTTTTTTTTTAATGTGGTGCTGAGGATCGAACCCAATGCCTCACATATGCTAGACAAATGCACTATCAGTAAGCCATAACTACAGCCCTCCTTATTGTCAATTTTTGAAAACAATCCTGCTAGAGGTTCTGTGAGTTTATTGTTGCCCCTGATATCCAGAAAGGCAAAGCTCTGCCCACACATCAAAGGGCAGCTATGTGGGAAATACCTAGGTCATACTTTGCTATATTTATCCCCAGATGAATGCTAACTAGAGAAACTGAAGAAAGAAGGAAGTCCTTCAATAGTATTCTCTAGGGTCCTTGGGGCCAGATGTCCTCACTAAATGTAAAAATAAAAAGACTCTACAAAATCCATTTTAAAAGACTACACCTTATTTTCTCAGTTGTGAAACTCCAAGCAAGGGAGTGGAGTGGAGCAAGACGGAGCTAGCTACTTGTGAGGTAGACAGCTTTCCTTTCACTCTCATTCGTGGGTGAAACACACTTTGGAATGTGGTTCTCAGCACATTCCACCTACTCCCTCCCTGCTGGCTTCTTTAGGAAACAGACTGTTCCAGTGGTCTCTACTGTGAAGAAAATGCAGGCTTGGGTATGTGCCTTATTTCCCAGTATTAGATATGAAATGAAGAAAAATGAGGAAAATGTTTTAAGGAAACTGGAGCATCTCCAAACAGAAAATAAAATACAGTAAATTGCCATTTAGCCAGCTTGCAAACAATTACAAAAACAGAAACCAAAAGTGTTTTTGCACATTTTGCACTTTTTTATGAGAAAGAGACAAATGATAAGTAAACAAGCTGTCATCAGGGATGTATTCAGTGTCCAAAAAGTACCCAAGGCTCAATAGCAGTTGGGCCCCATCTTCTGGGACATCTGAGTTCCTTCTTGTTTTGGAATTATCAGTCTATGTCCTCAGGTTTTCCTAGACCTCAGATTTAATATGTGCAGGACAAATCAGGTGTCTGTTGGTTCAAGTCTTTGCAACTTAGAAGTTCACATGTGTAAGCATAGCTAACCCCCCCACCTTCCAAAATGCAGTTGCTACTCTCTCTGGGTTATACCATTAACCAAAGAGCTATGTTTTCTCCTCTCCTACTTATTTTGAGAGTCAAGTTCTACAAGAAGACAAGGAAAAGAATCATTAACAAGCCTGTGTCTTTTTTCATGGTCACTCACTCTTTTAGGGAGTGGTAATCTGGTAGGCAAGTGAATAGGTCGATATAATTAGTCATCAGCCATGAAAACCAACTCTGGGTATCTTAAGCAAACAGTATTCTTTATTGGAAACCCACTGGAATCTCATAGAAATAATAGGAGCACTGGGCATGAGGAGTGAGCAGGAAATAAGGTAGAATAAGCAGCATCACTTGGGGACAGTAACCCTGGCACAATTGCCCTTTTCAGTATCTTCATTAATGGGGATCTGACTTCCTGCTGCCCGGTTGCCTCAAGATGCACCTTCCTGCCTCAGGAGCCCAGAAGGCAAGGAGTTTGGTCAAAGTGAGATGGGCATGTGCATCCTACCTGCAGTGAGTGGGTAGGAGAGGGATATGGCACCCCATGCTGGGAACAGCACTTGGAGGGAGATGTTAGGAATCCTTCTTCTTCCTAGAACAAATGATCGATGGCAGAGGAGTTGTTAGCCACAGGGAAAGCAGGGTGCGTTGGAAAAGGGAACAGGTGCTGATCAATCTCTGGATACCTTGGGACTACACATTCAACCATCAAAGCCCCATGGGTCTCCCTTCTCTGTAGTTCACTCCTGAGTTCATAAATGATTCCCTTGGTCAAAGTGGGACATGTGGAACCTAGCTCATTTTTGTGCTCTTCTAATATCTAACTTTTATTTTTTAAGGGGAATGCTGGATTTCCATTCCTAAAAATTATAACCACTTTTACTTATGATCAAATGAAAGGATTTTCTTGAGAATAATATAACATCTTAACTTTATTTGGGATCTGCATTTCATTTCAGTTTTTCTTTTCCACATAGCTGGACAACATTGGTGACAATATCACATAGCATAGAGGTAACTGATATGTGACTACTTCCAAAGGCTTGTTCTAAATATATGTAAAATTCCTTTTACTGGTCCTAGCCTAGGTTCCCTAGGAAACAGACCTCAAGATTTGCATGCAGGAAGTTTATCAGGAAACTTACTCAGAAATAACAGTGGTCAGGGTTGAGGGAAACAGGGCCAAGTAGAAGTCAAAGTTAATCTACACTCCAGTTTCAGAGGGGATCTCAGCCAACCCTGTGAAGAGTTCTGGAGCCAAGATGCCTTTCAGAATTGTCCCAGCTCATTCGAGGTCCAGGACTTTGTACCTTCTCATTAAGCATTCAGTGGATGTGAAAAAACATCATGAGAGAGAATATGGCTGCTCCCAATGTTTGGTTGGCTTCTTTTCCTAGAGAAACTTACATAAGGAAGGTTAATGGGACAAATTACAGCCTCTACTTCTGCATCTGGTTCTTAAACTGATGCTAGTGTTCCTCTTCTTCCTCCTCCATTACCTACTCTAAGTTTCTCTCATCCTTGATTAGCTCCTCTTTTCCTCTTGGTAACTTACCTACTGGAGGAACCGGGACTCTCATCGTTGAAATGTCTGAGATCCTGGTTAACAAGCTCTTCTCACACCAGGGCTTTTTTCCAAGAACCATCAAAATGAGCAAGGTGTGCCAAGACTTGCCCTGGTGAATCATTTGGAACCAAGCAAATCCTTCCCTGCCCTCATTGTGTAACAGTAGTACCTTCTGTGGATGGCTAGTGTCAATTATCTCTGCCAGAATGGTGACTTGGTTCCTTCTCTGATGGTTTTTTGACACAAGAATCTCAAAGTGATTGGCTGGCAACCAAGGTATAAAGTTTAATGGTATATTCACCATGTCCATCATCTTTATGATTCAGGAATTTTAACAACCTATTTTGTGGAAGCAACAAATTCCTTAAGGGATCAGATCACTACGTATGATGGTAGCAGGGTTATCCTTACTTCTACCACTCAGATCCTAGACCAAGTATGCCTCACCTTTGGGGCCCAGCACCATAAAATATTAAAACCTGGAGGAGAGCTCCCTTTCCCTGCAGGATCTTGTCTCTAATCTGGTACCTCATCTTGGCCTTCAAAGACTCATTCTGTCATTTTACCAGGACATCAGTGCTTATGGCTTATGAAAGACCAGTGGATTCCATGACCATGTGGCTACTGCCACATCTCCTTTATTATGAATCCTTGAGTCTGATGCCATATTATGAATCAAACTGTCCAAGCCTTCAATGGTGTTGACTGAAGTCCTGTGTGTGAGAAAGGAAAACCCCTACCCAGAATATCAGTCTATTCCTATCAAAACAGGTACCTGCCATTAGTAAGAAGTTTCAATCTAATCAAAACCTTGATTAGATTTAAATGATTAATCAAGATGATTAATCATTTTTAGCTTTTTACTGTCCTTGAATGCATCAGTGGCCTCCAGCAACAGTCATATTATACCATAGTCCCTATAATTACTATTTACTCTATACCTTGTAAATGCAACTACTCCTGCTTGTGGGTGACCAAGCTTCAAAAGGTCAAGTTCCCATAGGTCAAGAAATCATAAAAAGGAAAAAGATTACAAAATCCTGAGATTTGCATTACGGAGGTTTATCAAAACATTTCCTTGGGAATAACATCTGTGAAGAGTGCAGAAAGACAACTGGGCAGTTAGAAGCTGATTTGTTATAGGCTGCAACAGAGGTGTCTGAAACTGAAGAGTTGTCCTAATTGAGAAAAAAGAACCAGAACTTGGTATTCCTGCTCCATCCAGAGTCTGGATACAGGTTGCCCACAAAGAAAAGTGCAACCTCGGAAGAGGCAGGTTCTTTCAGTCAAGGGCAATTTCTAGAGTGTCAAACAACTGTGATCCATCAGCAGCCTTGGCCCTGGGGGTTGGGTGAGGGTTCTGGTGGTGCCTTGGTAGCCTGCCATTGTATCTCCTGGTCTACCTTTTGGGCTAAACCACTTTTCTTACTCCACCTCCAAACAAAAGAACTCATTCCACTGTTTTACTTTCCCATAATAGAAGATTACTTTTCTTGGGAAGTACTTGATAACCCCTAGCATTAGGATCACAAAAGGCCTATGCATTCTACTTGGAAAAGAAAGGAAATAATTTTTCCTCCTACCAAAGGAGTCACACTGCCAGATTTCAGTCCCCAAATATAGTCAGTGGAGTCTTGCTACTGAAGAAATCAATCAATAAATAAATTCAGTAGAAAGAAAAAGGAAAAAAGGGAAGGAGGGAGTAAAGGTAAAAAGACATATATTTTCAGTATGTCATACTGTTGTCTGTGCTCAGATCATCTTGGGGAAATATGGCACCATATTTCTGATCTTTTTTCCTAATAATAGAGCTGATCCCTAACTTTTGATGGCTTGATTTAAGATTGTTTTCAACATTACCGTGGGGCAAAAGCAATACATATTCAGTAGAAACCATACTTCAAATTTAGAATTTTGATCTTTTCCCAAGCTAGTGACATTCTGGTACAGATTCTCTCTCTGAGTTCTAGACAACAGCATAAGCCATAGCACCTAGTCAGCCACACATTTATGAGAAACAACTGATACTCCACAAAGTCTGTGTAACCAGTGTTTTCTGGATACAGATATTCAACAAATTATATGAGACATTCAATATTTTATTATAAAATAGGCTGTGTGCTAGATAATTTTGCAAGCTGTATGTAATGTAAGTGCCCTGGGCATCTTGAATTTA
Source organism: Sciurus vulgaris (assembly GCF_902686455.1). Taxonomy (NCBI): domain Eukaryota; kingdom Metazoa; phylum Chordata; class Mammalia; order Rodentia; family Sciuridae; genus Sciurus; species Sciurus vulgaris. The sequence continues at coordinate 171,943,453 of NC_136463.1, read as the reverse complement.
GACTAGGTTGAACTATGCTGGTCATTAGCTTAGGTGCTTTAAATGTCTTTTGACTTACAACGGCTTTATTGGAACCTAACCACTTTGTAAGATGAGGAGCATCTGTACTTTAGTGAGCTTTTATGATTTGAATGTTACCTCCACAACTCAGACTGAAATTTAAATGATAATATAATAGGAGTAAGAGGTGAGACCTTCAAGGGATGGCTAAGCCATGAGGGCTCCACCCTTGTGATGAGTATATTAATGCTGTTGAAGTGGGAGTGGGCTACTTATTACAGGAGTGGTATCTTGGTATAAGGATGAAATTCAGACCTATCTTCTGTTTTGCATGCTTGCTTGCCCTTCTGCTTTCCGCCATGGGATGATACAACTTGAAAACCCTCACTAGATATAAACATCAGATATAAACTTGGACTTCCAGCCTCCCTTTGGAACTTTGAGAAATCAATGTCTTTATCAATTACCCAATCTGAAGGACTGTGTTATAGCAGCAGAAAATGGACTAAGACCTGTGTCTAGAAGATTGGTGCATTGGGCTGCTGCCTGGCTTACCACCTAACCTGGATCAGATCCTCCTTATCCAGGTGGGTGATAGTAACTCTTTTCCTTTTCTAAAGACCTCAAGAAAACAATGTCTAGAGTGCATTATTAAACTTTTTTCCCCCACTTTTTGTAACTTAGTGATATTACAGTTATTTGGAGCACCCAGTTTTTTTTTTTTTTTCCTTTGTTCCTTTACTATGCCTTAGAATTAGCATGCTCCCCCCAAAACTGTTTCAAGGTAAAGTCATTCACTTATTTATGGTATTGAGAGTACCTGTTCTTTACATTCCTCTCCTTCATTGGCCATAAGACAATATATTAAAATTATCATCCATCAATGATTCTGGAATCCCAAAATATTTTATTCCTTATCCCAATTCAATTATTTTGACTCATTCAATCTCCCTGCAGTAAGCACAATGTTAAATCTGCCTCAAAAAAAAAAATCTCAATTATTCTGAAGAATTAGAATCTTAGAATCTATTTTCTTAAGAGGGAAAAAGTGCCACAAATACTAGCAGTACGTTGTTAGATTCTAAAAGAAAGGTCAGTTTTTGTAATTTATGGAATCACAATAAGAAGACATGACTTTGTCTTAGATGCTAAAAGATAATCTATTCTAATATTATAAAAATTACATCATTATGTTTTTGTGCTTCTAATAGGACACACATAATGGAAAAACACTTCATTCAAGTCTTTTTGGAGGCTATGGAAAAATACAAAATATTCCTTATATGTGATACCACTTATAAATTGTCAGGCAAAATCACTTCTATTAGTGTTAGAAGCAAAATTTTTTTAAAATTTTATCAAAATTTATTCCTTCTTAAGCAGTTCTACCAGTATGAGATAAATTTACATTGAATGCAATAGAATACACTGAGTCATTTGTTCCTCAATTAAACATTTAATAAACAACAGTATTGCCGGGCACTAGACAAATATCATAAAACAATGACCATGATTCATTTGCTCACTTCCAGAAGCTCATCATCTGGTGAAGGAGAAAGACATATTTGATTATAGCACAAGGGGCTTCTGATGCACATTAATAACTGTTTAAGTTACGAACCAGAAAAGGTAAATAGTATCACTGCATATTAGAAACATTCACATATAAGTTTCCATAATTCCAACTGCAACTCCATGAAAAAGTCATTATTCTTTTAATTAGGTTCATCTGAGATCCTATAGCTAGTAAATGGTTTATACTCAGTTCTTTCCCAAAATCTCTGATCTTTATCATGATTGTTAAACTACAACCATGGGTCAAACCTGTCTGCTTCCTGCATTTGTGAATAGAGTTTTATTGAAATGCAGTCGTTCGTTTACGTGTTGTCCTATGACTGTTTTCATGTTTCAGTAGCAAAGTTAGGTAGTCACAACAGGGTCCATATCACCCATAAAGTTCGAAATATTTATGATATGGCCCTTTATGGAAAAGGTTTTTCTGACTCCTGCTCTTTACCATACCATAGTGGGCTTACTCAGGGCAGTTTTGCTCCCTAGGAGACATCTGGCAATGTCTAGAGACATTTTATTTTTTATCTCAACCTGGCGGTACTACTAGGATGCTAGCGGGAAAGGGCCAGAATATTGTTAAACATCCAAAGGTGCACAGAACATCTGCTCAAAGCAAATTATTCAGCCTAAATCATTCAGCCTAAAATGTTAATAGTGCTAAGGCTGGGAGGCTTTACCATCCCAAATCCCCAATATGATGAAGCTTGTACAGTCCATCATACAACTTCATGAAATATACAACCTTAGCTGTGGGACTGGCTAAATATTTGGCACTCTTTTTATGTTATCACATCAGTACATTGAATCCCAATTAGAATTCTCATAATATTCACTTCTTCCAAAAAGTAAATTTGCCAGCTTTGGTGTTAATGAATTATGAAAATATGATCTATAAAATAGATAATCTGAAGACTTCTGTGTAAAGACTGCTGATTAAACATAATCACCTAATTTTCTATGCTCTCAAAAGCCAAATAAAATGACAGTGAAGAGGTCTTTCTGAAGTTATGATCTACAAGAATGCCAGTGGTGGTAGAAGTTATCACAGCAACACTTTGGGAACTTAAAAGCAAATGAGCCAATGGTAAATCATAGCAAGCCGAAGAAACTGAATCCAACAGCAGCAATGGGAAAAACAGACAACTAACCAGATTTTCTATTGAAGAATTCTACTAAAGTGAAGGAATTAGTTTAAAAAAAAGAAAAGAAAAGAAAAAGAAATTTTTCCAGAAGGATGGTTAAAGATACTGAAAGCATGGAGGACAGTTTGAAATCTAGGAAACAAGTGGTGAGAGGTTCAGATGCCATGGAATAAGACAGGTCAGGCCAGGCCATGATCAGGTAGGAAACACTTCTGAGAACTGAAGAAAAGGGTTAAGGGAAAAGCCCATTCTGAGAACCCACCTGCAACTCCATACCTTGGTGCCACTTAACTCCTGCAATTCTGGCAGAAATAGGAAAGAATACTATAAACACCAAACAAAAGCAGGAACATTTTTTTTTAAATTTCTTTTCTTTCCTTTTTTGAAGAAAGGGTAAAACATTCTGAGAAATTTAAAATTTGAGAGCAGAAATGAAAAATTTAATAAATGACTTGAATGATTACAGTTGGAGAGATCTTCTAGCATACATACAAAGAAAGAAGACACAAAAGCAAGCAATTAGGGGACAAGTTTAGAAAGTTTGGTTCTGAGTGATACAATTAATTGCCAGAGAGAGAACATAGAGAAAACAGTGTTGAAAAGGAAGCAAAAGATTAGTGCAAGAAAACTGAATGCCTAGCACAGGGGATGATAAATCTACCAAAACAGAGTCACACATTTCAGATGAAGAGAGAGATGATCCCTCAAAAAGCCTCAGAGATACAAAAGTTCATCAGAAATGGGTTTTAGATCTCTTGACAATTGAAGCTAGAAAATAATGAACCAATGCCTTCAGGATTCTGAAGAAAAATTATTTCCAAACTTGAAATCTCATTGAAAGTCAAACTCTCATCAATTATTAGAACAAAATAATATTCTCAGACATAAAACTTGTAAAACTCTTAGCTCCTCACCCTGCACTCAGTCTTAGGAAGCACCCATTCTCCAATATGAGAGATAGAAAAACTAATGGCCATGGTGTCCAGAAAGCAGAGCCTGAGACAGGTAGTGTGCTGTTATAAGGGGTGGTATAGGAAGAAGAGTGGCAGGGGAGCAACTCAGAGAGAGAAGAGTATTTTTCAGGATATCCATCCAGGGAAAGAAATAATCAAGCATTTATCCTTTAATGCCTGTCCAATGTTGGTCAAAGCCTTTTTCAAAGCTAATTCTCCTGCCCTTTCAGGAGTGACCAAGTGAAGTTCCAGTAGCATTAACCACTGAGATATCAGATACAGTCGGACCAAAAGTGAGAAGCATGCAATGTAGGCTCAAGTTAATGTGATCCCAGGTTGCTCCCCAATGAAGCTGCTCACAGAACTGATGATTATAACATGTCTGGATTAAGAAAGGGAAGCTTTTGAAAGTATCTGAAGTGTTGCAAGGGGTGGTTGTCATATTTAGTTACTCTATTAATATTTTCTGTTCTCCATGTTTAAGCACACCTTTATCAGAGCCCTATAGATAGGTATGACCATGTTATTTTGTTTGGGCAATGATTAGGTAGAGCTACTTCTACACTGAAACTGCTAAAAGTGGGTATACTCTCAATGCTTCATTCCCTATCCATGCAATTATGGAAACACATATCTATGTGCTGGTACCACACTGTGAAAATCACCTGGGATGCTGGTCCAATAAAGCTAGTGAAGAGTTGTCCAGAGGAATCCAGACCTGCAATGAACCTTTGTGCAGGAGATAAACAACTTTAATCAAGTGAAGCTGTTTATATTTTGGTGCTGGACTGACATAGGGCAGAGGAAAGAAAACATTCACCATAGGAAATAGTTGACTTCAATTACCAGTGTGATACAGAATATCCCAGATGATAGTTAGGAATCAGCATAAATTATACTCTGTTTACAGGGGAGAAGGTCAGAAGCTTTCAGGACATACACCTTGAGGAAGGGGAAATTGAGGGAATAATTTGACAAGAGTTAAACATTGGCAAAAATTTTGAGATTTAATTCCTTACAAATACATAGAAAATCAACATGTAGAAAGCAAGATGATTCTTAACTATAAGAAAGTGGTATAAGAAGAGTTTTAATTTGCTATGGTACTCTGATATGAGTAGTATTTAATTATTCATAAATATATAAATCCCACATATAGAACTAAAAAATAAAGAAATAAAAAGAACATATCTCTTTCATGCACCAAAAAGGCTCTTAACAGATGCTGTCACCATGCTCTTGACATCCTGACCTCCAGAACTGTGAGCTAAAGAGATCGCCATTCTTTATTTAAGAAGAAAGGAAAGAAGGAAAAGAAAGGCACAACTCTGTTAGTGAAATGGAAGAATAAGAAGTGTATGTCTGGGTGAGGAAGACGAGGAAGGATTTTTTTTTTTTAATTAATTTTCCCAAGTGGTAAGTAAATATAAAATGAATAAAATTTTTAAAACTAAGGCTGTTATTTGAGACATGAAATAGAATAGAATATCAGAATCATCATCTAGAGAAGTTGGAAGTGTTTTTCTCTGAGGTGGAAAAATGTGAAGAAGTAGAGAGATGTATGCTACTTTCCATAACAAATATTGAAGAACTATTTGACTATAAACTATTTGCATATACAATTTATAATGTTAAAATGAATAAAAATCAACATACCTTCCTTTGCTATGACTGTTATTTTAGAAGCTCCAAATTCATCTTTCCCCTCTCCATTTGTTGCTGTGTGCTCAGGGAAAAGATAAACCCTTTCAGGGCACAACCCATCAATGTTTAATATAATTATTATACATCTATGTTTGCATAACATAGTCTCAAACAACTCATAATGCTAAGTGATAGGGTACCTATTGTTATTTCAAGGTCTCAGAGTTAACAGAGCCAGGCCAAACTGTAAACTCCACACACTTCCCTCTAGAACACATTGACTCTAAAATGTCATGGTTTTGTGGAAAGTTGAAATGAACAAAAGCCAGAGATGAAGATTTGTGTCAAAATCTAATACCAGGCAAACATAAATGGTTTTGACCAGTCTTGAATATTATGTCCTCATAATTAATTAAAGATTCTTTAAGAAAAATTACAGAGCTATCAATTGGCAATCAGAATAGTGAACAAATATTTGAAGAACATGAGTACCGTAGATACAGGCAAAATAAATCACTTTTTTTGTACTACATCATAAGCTTCTTCTGATCAATTCCTAAGGTCAGTAAGGACATAGTAGGCACCAGGCAGCATATGAGACATTGAGGGTCAAGATGAATATTTCATAGTCTTTGGCCTGTTGCTACCTAACTCTTATGATAATTGTGGTTTTATATTCATCGATTTATTTACAACCAGGAATGGCATCTGTTTTTACTCATTGTTATATTTCTTGTATCCAGTAAGACACTTTGTAAAGTAGTGGTCAATACATGTTTATATAATGAATGAAGAGGTGAACAAATAAATAAAAAAGAGGATAAATGGTCAACTGTGAACTTAGGTCAGATGAACAGTGTGAAGGATTGGGAGAGTGCCAATCAGACTACTTCCCTACCTTCCACCTCCAGCTCATTGGTTTTCCGAATGTTTCATAGGTTATTTTATTTTCCCTGTGGTCATGGTTTTCCGAATGTTTCATAGATTATTTTATTTTCCCTGTGGTCAAATGATTATTTCTGGGAGTAGTGATCATGAGTCAATGATCCCAATCATTTGTAAGATTGAGAGACGATATAAAACTTAACACACAGTCCATGAATGGGTACAATCAATTAAGCGGCTCTCAATGATAAACCTCATTACAAGGCACATGTGTTAGTTTTTTGCCACTGTGGCCAAAACTCCTGACAAGAATAATTCAAAGGAGGAAATGTTTATTTGGGTTCATAGTTTCAGAAGATTTAATCCATGGCTGACTGGCTCCATTCCTTTGGGCCTGAGGTGAGGCAGAACATTGTGGTGAAAGGGCATGGTGGAATTAAACTGCTTACCTCATGGCAGCTGGGAAGCAGAGAAGGAGGACAGGACCAGGAAAAAGATAAACCATTCCAGGGCACACCCCAGTGACCTACCTCCTACAACTAGGTCTACCATCAGTTGTATTAATCCACTGAAGAGCTCAGAGTTCTCATGATACAATCATTGCCTAAAAGCCCTACCTCTGAACTTTGCTGCATTGGAGATCATACTTCCAACATATAAGATTGGCAGGGAGGGGATGTTCCACATCTAAACCATAGCATGAAAGTTAGTCAACCATACTTGGCTGAATATGAAAGGCGATTCATTGCCTCTTTTTACCTAACCTTATCTGACCTCACAAGAAACCTTAAAAGAACAGAAAAACTAAAAATGGTTTTGGCACACTTAGAACATAGAGTGTGAAGAGCTCTCCTACATTCATTAATCCATTCAATCTTTGTTTATTCAATAAGTACCTATTGAGTTAATACATATCTATATGAGTCAATCTCAGTCAATAACTATTTGGTTTGTCATTAAGTATTTGTATGAATTTGTTTATTCAACAAATACCTACTAGGCAGTAAATATCTGTATGAAGCAAGTACTATATTATGAGATAGTCACAACTGACATACATGTGTATCGTCAAAATATTACTCTACTGCATGTGGGTAATGTGCTTTGAAGAACATTGAACAATGAAAAGATTCACCAATAAGGAATCTTCTCCCCTACTTACTTTACCAGAAAAGTTATTTATTTAATTTTTCCTGCATAGCAACATGTCACCAAGAAATATAAGGATCCCTAGAGAAAGGTCATCATTTTCAGTTTCTTCTTTTGCCTTTTAAGATTATCCAGCATTAAACAACTGGTATGCTTTGCATGTAACTTGACATGCATCTGCAACTTGGCTAACATCTGTTAAACAACTGGCAGAAAGAGAAAAATAATCCATCCTCTTTTCTTTAATTACATAAAATAAGTAATCACTGGAATAGATTTTTATTCTGCTGTGAGTGGCATTCATGAAGGCTTCGTAAACAGTAACATAACCAGATGCTTCCCCAGCAATAGGTAAGGATTGCCAGAGACAGCTCTACGGAATATTCCAGTAAGCATTTCTTGAGCAGCTCCTATGAATCAAATATCCCATAAGGTGCTAGTAAGGAAAAAGTGAAAAGAAAAAACTAATGTTCCCTTCTTTCAGAAGTATCCTCCCTTGGGGGAAGATTTAACATGTCAACAATCACCATAGAGTGATCACAGCTATCACAGTGCAGAATTAAGTTCTGTACACAAGTGTCTACTTTAGTCTGACGTGATCATTGGAATAGGTCTCGATGGACAAATGGAATTTTCAAGAGAATGAAAGTCAGAGGAACAGGTATTTCAAGCAGGGGAAACAGAGGTTCAAAGTTTAACTGAGAACTTTTGAGTACCACCAAAAATATGTGTGGAGAGAGTGGAGATGGAGTGGAATGATGCTGGGAAGAAAAGTTACAACAAAATAATGAAGAGCTTGTTTTGCCATAAAAATAAGTTATACAAAGGGTAAATGCATGGTGAACTTGAACAATTGGGAATCCTCTGTAGTTAAAAACAAAAATAACAACAATAAATACCTAAAGACCAACTCTCAAATAAACAACTCCTACATCCTAAGTTTACTCTTTGTTTATAATTGTTCTACAAGAAAAGACTAAGAGTTAACTACTTAGTTCCTTTCTAATAGCTACTTTAAAAGTCAAAGTGATTCAAATTTAGAGAACAAAAATGAAATTAACTGTGGTTTTACTTCATATGATCTTATTAAAGTTAAATTATTAAAGAAAGAAAAACATAGGACGTAAAATAAACTGTCCCTCATATATTTGTCCTTTGGGGACTGAGTGTCATGCTGAGCTTCAAAATTGTAAGTTTTGGCTAAACTCTCTGTTCTTCCATATTTTTAAATACATAATAGAAATTTCAGAAACTAACACACAGGAACAAGTGTGGATAGCAACACAGCCACATCTTTTTTCAGAGTCTTTAAGACCAGGATCTACCTCTACTAAAAGGTTATCTCAATCCAACATGACTCTGGAAAACAAATAATTTCTAATCAAAATTTAAAACTCCTGCAAAAGACACTGTTGTGATAATGAAAACAGATAAGGGGAACTATTTGCTAAAGATGTAACTGATAAAGGACTTCTACCTAAAAGAACACTCAAAACCCGATGATAGGAAAAGAAACAACACAGTTTTAAAATGAGCAAATGATCTGAGCAGACAACTCACCGAAGAGCACACGCAGATGGCATGTAAGCTTGGTGAAAAGATGTCCATATCATACGTCATTAGGGGAATGCAAATTAAAACCACAAGTTACCACTACACACCTACTGGAACAACTAAAATCCAAAACAACGAACAACCCAAAATGCTGCCCAGCACATAGGTGGAGCCACAGAAACCCTCCTTCACTAGCTGCGGCAGTGTAAAATGGTTCAGGAACTTTGGATACACTCTTACCATGTGATCCAGCAAAAGGTTATGAGGTTTTTATCCAATTAGATTGAGAAATTGTGGTCACACGAAAAGGCGCACATGAATGATTCCAGTATTTTTTTTTTTTAACAGTTGCCAAAATCTGGAAGGATCCAAGATGTTCTTTAATAGATGAATGGATAAACCAATTGTGGTATAGCTTGACAATGAAATATTATTCAGCAATAAAAATAAATGAGCTATTAAACCAGAAAAAAATAGGAGAATCTTTAAATGCATATTGCTGGATCATGGATGTCCATCTGAAGAAGTTATGTGTTGTGTGATTTCCCACTTTGTGGCAAACCAGAAAAGGCAAAACCATGGAGAGAGTAAAAAGCAGTGGTTCCTAGGGACTAGAGAAGGGGATGAATGAACAAGCATGGCAGAGTATTGTTAGCATGATAAAAATTCTGTGTGACACTCTCATGCTGGATAGACGACACTGTACTTTAATTAATAAATAATAATGTATCCATATTGACTAATAAATTATACCAAATGCTCCACATGAATGTGATACATTTATATATTAATAATAGGCAAAAATGGGGGGTTATAGGAGTTCTCCATACTGTCTGCTCGTTTCTTCCATAAATCTGAACTATTCCCAAATTAAAGTATATTAATATTTTTTAAAGTCAAAGAAACTGAAAAAAAAATGTGATGTGATTTAGAACAACAAAAACCAGTTTTAGCTCCAACACAACTTCAGACTGACTCCTTATTATGAGGTAGACTTGGGTTTAAGTTTGACCAGCTAGGTAGGGTGGCTCACACCTGTAGTACCAGCAACTCAGGAGGCTGAGGCAGGAGGATGGTGAATTCAAAGCCAGCTTCAGCAAGAGCAAAGTGCTAAGCAACTTAGTGAGATCCTGTCTCTAAATAAAATACAAAATAGGACTGGGGATGTGGCTCAGTGGTTGAGTGTCCCTGGGTTCAATCCCTGGTACCCCCAAAAAAATAGTTTGACCAGTTCATGGAAGCCCCACTCAAAAGTTCCCAACTACCACAAAATAACTGAGAAGACACAGCCCAGAAGACCTTAGACTGTTGGACCCATTGCCACATGTGAGTCTGATTTAAATGCTGGAAACTGTACCGTAGTAGTTTTCTATGACTGTGACAAATTACACACTGAGTCACTTAAAGCTGCACACATTTATTATGTCACATTTTTGTGGGTCAGAAGTCTGGGCATGGCTTAGACAGATCTCCTGCACATAGTTCCACAAGCTACGATCAAGATGTTGGCTGGGCTGCCTTTCATTTGGAGGCTTGACAGGGAAAGACCTTGTTTCCAAGCTCACTCAGGTTGTTGGCAGAATTTGTTCCCTTGTGGTGGTTGGCATTTTTCTGGGTGTTGGCTGGAGGCCATCCTCGGGTCCTCAAGGTTGGAGGCCCATAGTTCTGTGCCTTGTTGGCTTCCTTATTATGGTTGCTCACTTCCTCAAGCCAGCCGGGAGCATCTGCCTACATCTGCTAAAAAGGAGTCATAAGGCACGATGATATCACCACAGGTGTGGCATTCCATCACCTGTGCCATATTCTATTTGTTGGAAGAAGTCATGGGCAGTGCCTACACTACTAAAGGGGATTGCCTAAGATACAGATGCCAGGAAGAGAGGACTTAATAGAAGTCACCTCAGGGTTTGTCCACCACGTGGGCCAATGACAGGTCTTCCAGAACAAGAACAGAGATCATTCAACAACCCAGCAGAACTCACAGCTTCATGGAGAAGCTTCAGATCTATGAGAATCAGCACTTAGTCCATTAAGACTTAGCTAAAGTCTTGACTGATTAAATGGGAATTATCTCAAAACGCAGTGGGCATGCAAAAGACACAGGTGTTTGCATTTTTGAGCTGAACCACAAGCTTCTTATTTTTATTCTTTTCATTGAGGATAATAAGAGCATCAAGCAAGAATGTTTCACCTGTGTGTCAGACACCATTTAATGTCTCAGTTAATCATTATTTTCTAAATATCTGTACATTTACAAAAAGGATTCAAGATACAGACTAGTTACAGGGCTAGTAAAGTGATAAAGGCTGGATTCAAGCCCAGGAGGCTACCTGTGTCTTTGTTTATGGATGATGTAAAATAGTGAAGTGAGGCATGGAAGTCACTCTTGGAAAGGTCATAACATTTGAAAAGAAAATTATTACTCTATCACATCTAAGCTCACTCTCCCCAGGACGCTCTTACCATCTGGTTCATTCACAGATTTTAATGAATGCTACTAGATCAAATTTTAGAGTGCTATAGTCCATCTGTGATAACAGAAACTGGAAACACAGCGTTAGCATTCTACCAGTCAGTAACCAAGGCTTACTACTCAATTTCTCTCTCTAATCTACATGTAATAATCATTTCTGCCTCCAAGACAACAAGTCTAATTTCAAAAAGAGGGAGATTGTCAACCTACAGATCAGTACGTAGTAAATTTCTAACATGTGCATTTCCTAAACATGTGGTATATGTGAGGGTTTGTACTAAAAATAGACCTGAGGATGGGAAATAAAAATAAATGTGGATTATTTTTCCTCCAAGAAGTTCATGTCCAGTTGGAGAGGGAGTCATATAGCAAATATAACAGAAGACCAGATGAAATGAATGGTCAATGGTACGGGAGCACAGAGAACCAGGACTGGGTGTTTCTGGAAGAATCAGTTGTCGAACTCGCTCCCAACACTCAACTAACTGCAGTACTCCCTGTGATCCAAAAAGATTGACTTTAAAAAGTTCTCTTGTCGATACAGAGAACAAAGAAGGAGCTACAGAGAGAGACCATGACTCTAGAGAGGCCATGAAAACCATTGCCAGACACAGGACCCTCTTTCCAAAGCATTTGTTTTTGATTCACCTGTGAGGAAGGGTCTTTGGGAAACCAACACCACAAGACCTCCTCTTCATATGGAAAGCTGGACAGAAAGAAAAATTTTCAGAACTCCAAGAAAAATCAGCAAGGGTCACAAAGCACTCAATTTGATATGGTGAACATACCAGGTTCAGACTTCTGAAACAAATTTTATGCTGTGTTTCTACAGCAAGATTACTGTATTTTTTGAAACACCTGGAAATGTTGAAAGCACAGGTTCTGGTTCAACCGATCTCAAACTGAAAGATTCTGAATTTCTAACAAGACCCTGTGATATGCTGATATAGATGATTGATGGACTCCACTTTGAGTAGCAAAGAATTAATGAGAAAGCTTGAGTGTATACTAGGTGTATGACCTATTCACCATAATGAAGCAGTTGTGGTCCAACTTGCAGATTGAATGACTAGAAAGTGGATTAGGGAGAACTTCCTTTTCCTCTTTCCATATATTTATTGGTGCATATTAGTTACACATAATGGTGAGATTAATTGTCACATATTCGTGTGCATGGACACAATATAATTTGACCAAAATCATTTCCTAGTATTCCTCTTTCCCTCCCCTCAATCCTCTCCCTGGTCCCTTTCCACCATTCCACCCATCTCCCTTTGATTTTCATGATATTCTCCCATGTTTCTTTTCTTTTTTCCCTTCTCTAGATCCCACATATGAGGGAAAACACAACCCTTGACTTTCTAAAGTTGGACTTGTTTCACTTAAAATAAGGGTCTCCAGTTTCATTCATTTCCCGCAAATAACAAAATTTAACCTTTCTTTGTGGCTAAATAAAACTCTATTGTGTATATATACTACATTTTGCTTACCCATTCATCCATCCATGAACACCTAGGCTGGTTCCATAGTTTGGCTTTTGTGAGTTGTGCTGCTGTAAACATGGGCAGTATGTTATCACTATAGTATGCTGCCTTTAATTCCTTAGGATAAATACTGAGGAGTGATATAGCTGGGTCACAGGGTGGTTTTATTCCTAGTCTTTTGACTTATTTCCATTACTAGTTGTATTAATTTACAATCCCACCAGCAGTGTAAAAGTATTCCTCTTTCTCCATATCCTCTCCAGCATATATTATTGTTTGTATTCTTGATGGCTGCCATTCTAACTGGAGTAAGATGAAATCTGAGTGTAGTTTTGACTTGCATTTGATTAGGGAGAATTTTGAAATTAGATCTCAGTTGGTGAATTATCATAAAGAAGAATATAGTCTGCTCCACTGTGTGGCATAAAATAATTTTACATGATAGAAACTTGCTTCAAGAAATATTTACATATTTGTGTTCCATAATGTCAGCACATTTCAAAGAATTATGTGGTTGTAATTCTGTTTGTTCATATGAACCTTCACCATCTGTCTTTTAATATAAAAATCTCTAGTTTGATATTATGTAACAGGTGGACTATTCTAAGTTCCAAATAGATGGCTTCCCGGAGAGGATTCCAAGATGGGTAGATCCAGGTTTTGAGGAAGGTGAATCTTACGTAATTTGGAAGATAACACTTTAAGGAAAAGAATATCAAATTGGAAAAGCAAAAGCAGTCGTGAAAGTAAATATTTATTTAGAAAACAAAATAACATGTTTTTAAAGGTATTATTTTGCCTATGGTAGACAGGGGTGATTTAGAAATGGCCCTCTCTAGAAAGGCAGCCATTTGGAACTCACAGTAGCTCTCCTGTTACAAAATCAGCTTCTCAGCGAAGTTCTCAAAATTTGTTTATTCTACAACATGTATTCCATAATAATTAAAGCACAAAATCTGTTTTAACCCCTTTTAATATCACCTTATGGGAATTCCTCTGCTCTGAGATGTCCAGAGTGTTTCTAAAGATGTAGGATGTCCCAACCTCCAATGACCTCCCAAATCCCCGTCACCATACAGACAGGATTACTGCCCTCTAGCTGAAAGCCAATAGCAGCAGCAACTCCAGACCAAAGGAAGAGAGAAGAGAAGGGGAAGCAAGGAAGGAAACCAGGCAGAGGTCAAGTGGATGAGGACCCCGTTTTCCTCCCTCAGAATGTTCCTCTTCCAAGCTCAAAACAGGTGCCCTTCTCTTCCTTAAGAACATCCCAAAATGCAGTCTGTCTCTTTCTGCTTCCATCGTCCACTATGTCCAGTCTGGCTCTTCTCTCTCTCTGGCCAGTGGAAGACAAGACATACCACCCCATCCTTTCTTTTCCTCCCACTCCTAGCTTCATAGCACCTTTGCTCTTTTCGAATGTGGTAATGCTGGTACCTCTACAAGTAAATGTATTGGATGTCAGGCACAGTGGCACATGCCTGTAATCCCAGTGGCCCAGGAGGCTGAGGCAAAAGGATCACAAGGTGGAACTCAGGCTTAGCGACTTAGCAAGGCCCTGTCTCAAAATAAAAAATAAAAAGGGCTTAGGATGTGGCTCGTTGTTAAGCACCCCTGGGTTCAATCCCTGGTTAAAAAAAAAAAAAAAAAAAAAAAAACCCTGAAAGTATCAGAACAGAGAGACTCTTTCCTATGCACAGAGGTCTTTGGATAGCGTACATGAAAGAGAAGGTTTTTTCTGTTTGTTTATTTGTCAGGCTGGGGATCCAACTCAGGGGCCCACACAGGTTGAAAAGGTGTTCTGCCACTAAGCTATATCCTCTGCCCAGTTTACCTTGCTTTATGAGAAAAGCACAGTCTCAGACCTAGCTATTTGAGGTATATAGTTACACAAGTCAAGGCCAGGTGCTGGCATGTGTGTGGGTGGGGTCCTGCAATGCTAGCAGAAGGTGTGAGTTGGTGGGTTGAGACTGGGGAAACTGACGAGGATACTGAGGCTGGAGTAGTGACAGCAGAGGACAAAAGGGGACATGGAGTCCTTTCCCCTCATCCACATTTCCACCCAGTTCTACCTCCCCTAGATCTTTATGGACCTGAAGGAAAGAAGTGGGGAAGGGAGGACAAGATGAAGTTTGCAGATGCCCTGCAGGGTGCCAGCAATAGAGATTCAAAAAGGAGAATAGCCTAGGCAGTAGCAAGAGAGAAGAAAGAGGATTTGTGCAGCTACCTAATTAAGAAGCCTCCTGCAGGGACAAGTCCAACTCCAGGGATGCAGATGGTAACTGTGCAGAAAGCCACATCACACAGAATCGGAGCACAAAGTTGGGAGGGTTGTCTCCTGCCCCTTCCTTGAAGGTCAGAGTGACCTTCAGAATACTCTTCACTCTGAAGCATGGTAGTTTTGAAAATCTTTATCATCTTTCTTGACTCTATCCCTTTGTACTTGAACAAAAACATCGCTGCCCTTCCACAAACACAGTTGCCGGCTAGAGAAAGTTCTCAACTCTTGATCAAACTCAAATCTGAGGAAAACATTTGCAGAGAGAGGTGTCCCAACAGCTTTTGTCTGCTCAGTAAGGCTTGTTTTGTTTTTTCATAAACCAATTGGACCCCAGAGAAAGTGTGATCCTGGCAAACTCTAGAATTCACTCCTCCAATTCATGATCCATCACTTCTGTTTCATTTCCTATAGACCCTTCCCCTACTCACTTTAATTAAGAGGAACATTTTCAACTTTTATTAAAAGATACAGACATTTTAACCAAGTGACTTGATGTGTTTCCCAGAACTATAGTTGTGTCAATAAATTCTTATTTATTGCAAGCTAATTATTTTTGTGGCCAAAAAGTCACATAATTTGGGCATCCCTTCCTCTGACAGCACATTTCTAACACAACACATGCAGGTATGCAATGCAAACATGTGTTTTCAAGACCCAAGTCTCTTGGGGCTTCAGGGGGGTCCATGGTTTATTTAGCGGCCCACCCACTCCCCACCCCACATACTACCTACACAAACCTCAGAAATGGGTAGGTTGGCCTGTGTCAAGGTCATTTACCTGTAAACATAATTAAGGGTAAACCGTATATCCTCAGGCCACAGCAGTTTGAGTGTAAAAGTGAAATCAGTATTTATCTTACTCTGCCTTGACCTATTAAGACAGACCTCCAGCCTCTTCTTCCTTTTGCATTTTTCTAGTTCTTAGAAAATAGATTAAATGTGATCCCAAATCACATTCTACCAGAATATGAACTCTACCATTTTTTACTCCACCAGTTCCACCCTGCTGCTCAACAGCAAAGTTTCCAGGCCCAGAGAGCACAATGAAAGTGCCCCCCAGGGAAGGGCTACAGTGTGAAAGTCAAGTCATGCCACTTGACACCATTTGAACAGCAATGCTGGGACTTAATCTGATAGGCAGGGAACATCCTATCAGATGGGGACACCTTCTTGTTGTCCTTGCTGCTCGTACCAGCACTGTGATTTGAGTCCCTCTGGTGCCCAAGTCACCAGTATCACAGGGACCACAATCAAGAGGCCGGCTGTGTTCTCTGGTCTCTCTCCCCACCTTGGAATCAACAGGGCTTGCACCAGGCAGCACCAGGCAGCACAACCCCCCCCGCCCCCGCCCCCCCAGTTCTCCAGTTCCCTCACTTTGCCGCCGTCTTTTACTTTGCAGGCCTCAAGCACAGATCCATGGCAAGGAGCAATCTGAAAACAATTTCATCATCCTTCATTTCTTCACTTGATAGATGTCAAATGCCTGCTGTTTTCCTGGCCTAATTCCAGAGGCTAGATTTATAGTGGCAAAAGGGTAAAAATAAGTCCCTGCCTCCAGATTCCATACTCTAGAAGGAAATTGGGTAAACAATGAATGGCATGTGCAGGCTGTCCCACCAGGGAGAAGTAGAGACATACCAAGCCCAGCACACTAGTTAAGAGCAAGGTCCTGAGGTCATAGTCTTTGAGGCTGAATTCTGATCCCACCTCTCTCCAGCTGTGTGGCTCTGATAACTTCCTGCGTCTCACTATGTCTCATTCTACTCATCTGAAAGTCTACTGATGGAGAGACTGTGGACATCCTGGATAGAGTAAACGTGCACAGGAATTCATATCGTCTCACTTAACTTCGTGAAGTGATTGTAGCTAACCGGTGTTTCTTAGCAATGTGTACAGTTTGAGTTGCTATTATAAACATATTAAAAAGTAATTATCGTTAGTGTGTAATTTACAAAATTTGTATAATTATCTTTAGTCTCTGGAAATTATGGGAAACAAAGTATTATAAAACAAGCAGAAAAAAGCCCATGACCCTATACGAGAGGTGATTAGAAATTAGGAAAATGATCATCTAAACAAAAAATACATTCCTCTCAGGAAACTTTAATGCAAAGAGAACGTAGAAGCTCAACCCTCTATAATTTCTATGTGGCAACAAGAGGACTTGATGGATTTGGGAGGGTGAGTGGAGAATGATTCAACTCGATGTTTTGTTTTGTGTTTATCAGCACAGTAGTAAGATTGTCTGCATTTTTTGGTCATCCAGACAGCTGTGGTGCTGTTGGCTAGACCTGAGAGGTATATGATGACGAAGTAATTACAACTCCTTTGACTGTAACAATACAAATTTTATGGCAACTCATTTCTCCACACCAATGATTTATTGCACTTGTATACATGCACATATAAGTTGCCATGACAAGATGATGCTTAGTAATTAATTTGCCAACATAGTTTTATGTAATATAATCCAGCCCTACTAAACACACTACATTTAATAAAAGAAAGTGCTTAAACAGAACTCTGTTCTGAAAAGCCATTTGGTGTGATGCTGAAACACCAGGAAACCAAAGCAGAAATGTGAGGCAGGAAGCCGAAATCTAAAACAGTGCTACGAATCCCTCAGAGGCAGCCTCTTGGAGCTGTGAAGACTTCCCGCCCCAACTGCATTACATAAAACTGAATGGTCTTCCAAAAACCCAAAGAGAAAGAAATGAACAGTTTCTTCTCCTTTCAGATGGCCTGAAAATCCATCCATGAAATATTAGACGAGATCACTTGGGCTTGGAGACAGGTGAGTCTTTCTGTGTGAAGCCTCAGTCCTCAGAAGTGACATCATTGTGGGTACAGTTTACCTCCATGCAGCGAGCATCTCAGCTCATGAGTGAAATTGTTTTTGTTTAGTTTGTTTGGAAAGCAAAATTGAAAAAAAAAAAAAAAAAAAAAAGCACTTTTTTTGTCTCTAATATAATATTAGTGATACGCTTTCTTGAGTGGAACATCTCAGAATCATTTTTCTCCCTTCAGTTAATTGCTGCTGAATTTCTTATCACTTCGATAAGCTCTCTTTATTTTTTAATGACATTTGAGATCAAAAATAATCATAGCACTGTCTGTACAAGTTATAAACAATAACCAGTTTGATCATTTGAAAAAAGTCCTGCCTGAATATCCTGTCATGGTTAAAGACCTCAAGGTAAAATATCATCTGAATTCCCATGTGTGTTCCCTCCCCGCCCGGCCTACACACCACACTCCCTTCACACTCAGTCCATCCCCTCCCGGCGTAACTGTCCTTCTTCTACAAGAAGTAGCAGTTGGTGTCGAAGATGACCTGCCATCCCTCTGCTATTTGGCTCCTATTTCACGAGGGTTGTGCAGAGGATAATAACCTATGCAAATTAGCCTGG
The DNA here is from genome assembly GCF_902686455.1 of Sciurus vulgaris. NCBI lineage: Eukaryota > Metazoa > Chordata > Mammalia > Rodentia > Sciuridae > Sciurus > Sciurus vulgaris. The sequence goes on along the minus strand of NC_136463.1, from coordinate 171,924,910 downwards.
GAATAAAACCATGACCTCCACCTCCCTGGTAATGTCACTGCATATCTCCTAGAGAAATTTTTCATGATTTATGTCTCTACTCTGCCCTTATTGACTTCTTTTGTCCTTTGCTGATTTGCATTCCTTCATATGTTGAGTTGAATTTTTTTTTTTCTGTATTCGTGGCCTCCAAATCATTCTGCATACTTCTCAAAGACCATATGTCCAATATTCCAACTATCATGCCAACTGAGACACAGGGGACCTTCTTTATATCATGCCCTGCCACAGGAACTTAAACTCTGGAAAGATACAGTGATTACTACACTGAATTCCTTGCAAAAAATTGGTTTTGCAATCAGAAAATAGCAAATGATAGGCAAGCATGTTTATTTCAGGAAATCTGAAACTTAAAAGTCTTAAGAGAGCATCATTGTAAGATGCCTGTGTATTTGCTTCACATTTTTTCTAAAACATATGCATAGACACATCACTTTGTCATGTCATTATAACAATCAAAAATAACCCCAAGCAATTAATGGGGTTTGCAGCAATTCCACAATTGTATTTGTGGGCAATTTGCATGAAGGTTCAGTCTTTCTACCCAGAAATACATCTTTTTTTGTTTTTTCCTCTTGTGAATGGCACCTGATCGTACCCTTTTCTAGATGAGTTATGACTAGTGTATTGAAAAACTAGTATATATGAGATGTTTCTTTCTTAATAAACTCTGATTAATTCTGGCAGTCTTTTTAGGGGAACCCATTTTTTTTTTTTTTTTTTGCAAGAAAATAACAAAGATCTCTTGTGGACACCAAAACAAAAAACAAAAACAAGAGAACACAGAAGCAAGGGGAAGATCATGTTGGAGATGTTTGAAGTTTCCCTGGCTCAGTTTGTGTTTGTGTAGATTGTAAAAAGGAAAAGTTGAATAACATTTTTGACCATCTGTTTCTACATGTCTTTGGATGCCTATTTATATTGTGACTATATCGCATATAATAAATCGAACAATGTTTGCTAAAGAAATAAACATAGATCACAAAGCATAATTTGAATAAATGAGAAATAATATCCATATTGCATGCAGGAAAACACAGTGTTGTATTTATACAAAAGAGTGGTGAGGGCCAACATACCCCACAAAAGGTAAAGAAAGGCTCAGTTGATCAAACTGGGACATTAATCTATGAACTCCATCTGGTACAGTTGACAGAATTTGGATTTTAAATAGTGTTATATACATCAATTCAAGACTCAAGAAGCAAGATGAATTCACATTTTTGAGTCAAGGAGTTGAACTCAAACAAAGCTGCCAAAAATGTGTGCACTGGGCCTGGTGGTTACTAGAAATAGATGGCAGCAGCTGTGGGGCATGTGGCGGGGGCCTGGAGATCCCAGCCCTCCCCTCTTGGGTTGGCCAGTCACAGCGGCCTTTTCTTCTTTTCTTTTCTTTTCTTTTTATTTGTTCTCTTCAGATACATATGACAGGAGAGTGTGTTTTGACATATCACACACACATGGAGTATACACAGTGGCCTTCTTAAGATTACTAAAACTATCCATTCCAGACCAAAAAATTATATTCCTCCATGTGACATTTACTCCTTAAGTGGCGATAGGATCATTTTCAGGTGTTTTGATTACGTAGCGGGAAATTGGGGGGGGGGTATGAAAAATGGTGGAATGAGACAGACATCATTACTCTACATATATGTATGATTACATGAATGGTATGAATCTACATCATGCACAACCACAGAAATGAAATGATGTACCCCATTTGTGTACAATGAATTAAAATGCAGTCTGTAAAAATAAAAAATAATAAAAAAAGAAAAAATAATAATACATAAAGGTAGGATGAGAAACATCATTATTCTAATCAATCAGGAATTCGTTAAGCCACTCGGGTCTTCTCCTCCTATTGCAGCTGGCAGCTCCTTGTAGTGAAGAGAGCCTTTAATAAACTCTAGGCTGTTAATCTTTCTAAATACCTGGGATGGAAAGCAAAAGGAGAAAGTAAAAGGCTCTCAAAAATCCAACCTCAGCATTTTGTTTCCTTGAGAAATTCACTAATTCCCAGGTTCATTAAGATTGTTCAGCTGAGGGTATTGGGCATGTATAACCACGTATGTTTTATAAACTCAAGGAAAAATTCCCATTAATCTGGTTTTAAATTGATTTGTGCATAAATCTGTGTCGGAAGCCTCTTTATTTGACAAAAGAAGGAGAAAAAAGAGACACCAACTTGACTTAAAAGTTTTGACTAATTTTTAACTGTGCCTGAGTAGTTTCCATGACATCTTCCAATCAGTGAAGGATTTGTGACTCTTTGCAGTGTGCCTGAGATTACATAGACAAATTACTTAAGAGCCCAAGGAGATTATCTCTAATTGGCATAAAAAGGATATGGCATTAAAAACAAAACTCTCTGAAACTCTGACAGTGTTTAGTGCCCAAGGGGTGAGGCAGTTCCCTGAGCAAAAATACTAGAAACAAACACATCAGTATGTGATAGAAGGCAAATTTTGAGGTCTTATTTAGGTCTGGGGAGTTTTATTTCTCTTGCATCATGCTTCACAGAGCTGTCCTACTTGCAAAATGAGAGCAAATGACACCTTGGCAGCACTTCTGGATGCTTGCCCGTTATATTTAGTGAAGTCTCCTCCATAAAGTACAAATACCAATGCTCACTAAAAGTCAACAGGAAATACTTGCTGTTTGTATTACGCAGAGATCAAAAGTGGAAGTGATAGGAAGATGAGGTTCACACAGATAGATAAGAATAGGTAGCAGTGAGATTTTCCAGGTAGGGTGGCAATGATTATAATCACAAGTCACTGGGATAAGTGATGGACTGGTCCCCAAGTCCCTGCTGTCAATGGGCTTAAAATCCCATGGAAAAAATCAAATAGATTTATTGTAAAAAATGAATAGCAAAAGTTAACAGATAAAGTCTTAGGACAAAGGTCAACAGAGGTGGGTGGGTCATTAGCGCTCATCCGGTTCAAGTTCATCATTGTGCAGTTGTGGAAACTGAGGTCCAGAGAAATTAAGAGCTAACCTGAGTTCACACAGACGGTCAGTTAGTCTGACTTGTAACTCAGATATTTATGTTCCTTACCACTAATAAAGAGGGAAAAATCATTCATAACCAAGTAGGCACAACAAGTTTTGCTGAATCTGCATATTAAAAAAAAAAATAAAGAACAAGCAAGCAAATGATAAAAAAAAAAAAAAAAAAAAACAGGCCTTAAAAGAAAGATGATGCTGTGAACTGAATGTTTATGCTCCCTCCCAAAATTCTCGTGTGGAAAACCTAATCATCAATGAGATGGGACCTTTAGGAGGAGGTTAGAACAACCTGTGATCAGGGTTAGGTCCCATTTCCATCATATGAGGTTACAGGAGAAAATGGCCTGACCAAACATTAAATCTTCCCAGGACTTGGTATTGGGCTTCCCAGTTTCCAGAACTGAAAGGAATAAATTCCTGTTGTTTATAAGCCACCCCACTTACGGTATTATTTTAATAACAGCCCAGATGGACTATGACAAAGAGATAAAACTTCAGAGTAGAAAGGAAAGGGGTGAGCTGAGGCTGGACCCCAGCCACAGGCATGGATGGCGAGGCAGCCGTGAAAGGCTGGCCAAGCTGAAGGGGCCTCACTGGGTGCAGAAGGATGAAGCCAACATCTTCCCTCTGGCATCCTCCAGAACGCACTATGGTTTTGAGATTCTCTTCACAACATAGCCCAACTAGTCCAGTTCACCCATGAGCCTCTAAACACCCATATTCCTAAATCCTTGCCTTTGCTTCTACTGATCTTTCCAGGACACATCCTGTTGGACTTCCAAGGTCAGATGGGAAGGCTGCTCCCCTGAGAAGGCCCCTGACCTTGGGATCCATGTAAAACTGTTTCCCGAACTGTGTTGTGTGCTGGTTGAGCTACTTATGCAATTGTGTACATTGCAAACTTTGAACAAATATATGTCACCATTCATACTTACTGAGAATCACACTCTAGGCACCCAGCAATACTAGCTGTGCCGTGAGCTCTTTATAATTGCTTATTGGCTAAATGAAAGGGAGTCTTTATTCTAACAGATTATGCTTCTGTCATGGCATCCTCATCCCTTGTCCACAGGTCTTGACTTGAGCTACAAAATAATGACGATGACGATGACAATGATGATGATGACGATGACGATGACATCGTTGATAACAGCATTTCCTGATAAAGACATTCTTCAAAGCTCAGATATGCATCACCCTGCTTAATCCTTGACACAAGTTTTTGAGATACACACTATTTTCATAGTTTTCAGAAGAATATTAGGCACCAAATGCTTATTACAAGAAACCAAAGAATTTTCTATGGGGAGAGTTTCCTTTCAGGGCTGTGGCAGACAGACAGCTTTGTATTTTAAATAAATTCGGTTTCTCCTAAGATAATTGGGGTTAAATATTCATTTCCCTGTTGACACTGTTATCCCATATTTACATTGTTTCCTTCCGTGGAAAAACAGGCATGATGGGTAAAGATTTTAGTAACTTGTAAGGCAAAGACATTGACCCTTAACTATAAATACTTGACTCTCAGTTCCATACACACGGTGACTCTGCCTCCTCCTTCTCACGGTGGGGCATCTGACTGGAAGGCTTAGGAGATGGATCTGAGCATGTGTGGCTTGGTCCCTTCTTTTAATTTTCATAGGCTGGTGTCTGCAAGCTGTGCACATTTTGCCCAATTCTTTCAGCATCTTTGCGTACCAGAAGGGTCCTGCAGATGAGCTAGCAGAGAGTCCACAGTTGGAACACTGCTTAAGACGGAGTGATAAACTGGCCTCATACTAACATTCAGTATTAAGGGGGACACTGTTCCCAGGTACCTGAGCTGAGATTACAAAGTCCTACCAGATATGAAGCTGATGTTTCGGTCTTGATGTGCCTGACCTTCTCTAGCACTCAGTGGTTCTGAAATTGGTCCTGGATGAGTGGTACTATTTATCTGGTTCTCTAAACACTACACTATGAACCAGAAGTTTTCTTTTTTTCTCACAAAAATAAGAATTTGCAATAAAAATGTTTTAGTGCAAAGCTCATATTCAGTATTTAATATATAACTTTGTTAACTGGTATTTTATTAAGTCTTTGCAACCAAGAATGAGACAATCATCAAATCTATTAAATCAACTGCTTTCATAACAGTTATATTACTAGAGAAATAGTTTGGATTCTCTAGTAATGCCTTATGCACCTGTTTTCACCACCCCCCAAAAAAGATGCACAAACTGTTAACTAAGCTTTAAAAGCAAACACTTAACACAATATGAAATGAAAATATCTACTAGAAAAGAAGAGAAATGAGAGCGACTGTATTTACTAACAATGAAATAATGCCGCACTTAAATGTTTCCATGTTAAAAAGTCACACCAGAATCTATTTCAATATTATGTATTACAGGGTTATGTCAACCATACCTAAATCTCCACATATTGAGGAGAAACATCTTCTCAGACTTTTTTCCTATAAAAAAAAGATAATCCCTATTTCTTTCATTTGAGAGAGACATTGGCAAAATGATACAATGTTATGTTTGGGGATTCTTTAACATTTTTAAGCCCCAGACTGGCAAGAACAAAGAATCACTTTGCTAACTAATGTATTAAATATGTTGTCTATTTATATAGTAATTGTTTGATGGAAAATTCATCTCTTTTGTTCCTTCTTATCTTTTCTCTCTTCTTGTCCGTGCAGTGTATCTATGAATTATGCATGTGAACATAATTAAAAGTAACAATTGGTGAATTGTACTCCATGGACATTGTTCCATGTTTCAAGTCTTATTTAGACTAAACCAAATTTATGCAAAGAGAAGAGCTTGTAATTAAATTCATAACCATCCTTTCTAGGGAAGTTTCCTTTATGTAAAAATGCATTGCTTGCTAGAGGCTGTTTTTCTGACCAAAAGCTTTGCATAGCATCTTTTGAAAAACATCAGTAGACAATTTAGCAATAATCCACTGCTTCCTAAATGAAGGTTTCCTATAACTGATTACCCATCATCCTTTATCCTCTACAGCTCCATTAGTCTGTGAGCCATGTAGAACTGTTAAGTATCAGCTTCTACAGTGGTTTTGTCATTTGCAAACTAGGAAAACAGACAACATGGCAAATGTTGAAACAAGATCAATTCTTAAAACCTCTTTGATTACTCTCAGGAGTTCCCATCGTAATTTTTCATCTTTTGTTTGCTTGTTTGCTTTTATTTATTAAGTACAAGATTCCTGGAAAAGGAAAAAAGACAGCCAAGACACATTGGAAGATATTGCTCTATCCACAGGAATACTTATGCTGTAAGGGAAAAAAACATTACTACTGTAAATACTGTAAATGTTTGCCCAGTTCCAACCTTCCTCCTTCCCCGTTCACATTTTTCGAAGTATTCTTCCTTTAGGAAAATATGTTTAATAAAGGGTTCTGGTTTTTTGGGTTTTTTTTTTTTTTTTTTTTTTTTCAAACTATGATCCAAACCACCAGCTTACTGCTATGTGCACATTTTCTGAAAATCATCTGCACTCCATCATCTCGGAAAGCTTGGAATATTCTGTTCAGAATCCACCCACCCTCATATTTCACTAGCACATACCTGGATAGTCTTTCTCCCTTGACCTGGGTCATTCTTAGCGATTTCTATCTCTGCACTTATCATTTCCCTGAAACAAAAAGCTCCTCTGTAAAGATGCCCCATTATGAATTTGTAGTAAGGAATTGACTATTTCCTGCCACTGTCAACAAATAATCATTTCTGACTCTGAGTCCATTTCTTTGCAACATGACAATATCGCGTGGATGGATAGACCCGAAGCAACTTTGGATTGGCTCTCAGGCTCAGGGAAGAATGTGCTGTGTGATGACTGTAACCTGGCCTGCCTTTACAAAAATGCAGTTTGCTCTTCTCTCCTCTTCCTTTCTCTGTTCTTCTCCTCACCCATGGTTTGAAAAATGTCATGTTTAAAAGCTTTGGCTGGCTCACAGTGTCATCCACTTGATCCATCACCATTTTCTCAGCTCATCTTTCTCTCTATTAAAAATAAGATATTTAATTTCTAGACGAAATGGAGAAACCTGGGCCTGAAAAATGACTTCCTGTTGTCATTATTGCCGGGTAGTGTATTATTGGAGGGAGTTCAGTCATGATCCAGTGTTACTGCCTTCTGTTATGCTGGCTGGAAACCATCACTCATATCCACATACTGTAAAGTTCATTTTTTAAGAATCAAAATGTAATTAAAAAGAAGAATAATTAATACAGGAAGCATGGATAGGAAGGTGATGGCAGGTGCCACAGTTTGCAAGTGTTGCAGCCCGTTGAGGAAGTCCTTGTGTTCTCTTAAATTATCCTGATCTCTGAGTGGTGGTTGAAACTAGTTTCTATAGATCGTGAGGTAGAGAAAAAGTTGTTGGAAATAAGCAACGTCTTGTTTAGTACAGAAACCCTGTGGTGATGGAAAGGTAGCCTTCACAGTCTGAACACCTCCTAACAAAAGCCTAGAATTCCATCATCTTGTAGACCTTCGAAATGACCCCAGGAGTTTGGGGAGATGACTTGGGATGGCCCCCATATGTGGGATTAAACACCCTGAATCACGCGTTGCTCTTTCTAGCCTGTCCCCATATCTAACAATAAGTCTTAGGTAGTTCTGAGCATTTCTTTAACATCATTCATCAAGGGCTATGCCTTCTGGTTTAACCTAAAGAGAGAAGATTCTAAACTTTGCAGCAGTACCTGGATACAATTTTAAAATGTCAGCTTACATTTTATTTTCATTGCTATTACTTTCTGTTTATTGTAAGCAAAACCAGTATTCCCTCCATGGTAGTCACATGAAGTTTCTTTTAAAAATAAACTAGTTCAAGTTAAGAAAAACACAAGTCAACTTAAATAAAATATTATATTTGTAGTAGTCGATGTGCTATCATTATAACAGAATAATTGAAGAAAAGTCCTGGGTGAGTATGTGGGAAAAACGTTAAGGTTTTTCACAAGCGACTTAAGTTTGGAATATGCTGGTTTAGAATAAAACCTAAATGCTTGTAAGGATTTGTTAAAATCCAAACAGAAGACTGAGGTAAGTCCTTCAGGCAGCGATAAAGATATTAGGGAAAAAAAAAAAAAAAACAGAAACACTAAACTAAAATCAGTATTAAACCCCAGGGGGGGAAAAAAAATGCCTGATATTTCAAGAGCTATTCTTATGGAGTTTGTTAACACCTGATATTAATTAAGTCCATCAATTCCCTTTATCCTATAAACAAACAAAGGTATTTAGCAAAATCAAAAGAAAAGGGACTTAATATTTGATTTCTTGCATCTCATGTATTCTAAAGTGGCTCATACTGAAACTTACAAAAAACAAGATTATTTTGTCTGAAAAAGGAAAGTCAAAGGTGAGAGATTTAAACCAAGAACAGTGGCACACACCTGTAATCCCAGCATTCTGGGAGGCTGAGGCAGGAGGATCCCTAGCCTTAGAACTTAGTGAGGCCCTAAGCAACTTAGCAAGCTCCTGTCTCTAAATAAAATATATAAAAAAGAAGGTCTCGGAGTATGCCTTAGTGGTCATCCCTGGGTTTGGTTCTTGCTGGAGTACCAAAAAAAATTAAATTAAATTAAAAAGGTGAAAAATTTATTCTCAACTCATAGGACACTTTGGGGACAGATGTGTAATAATGTCTGGTAGGGAAAACTATAGCCTGAAAGATTTCTCGTCTTTTGCCTAGAAAGCCCTGGTTCTAATAGGAGACTTTTCTCTTTCCTTGTGGAACATCTTCCCTATTAGACTAAAGAAAGACCTCAGAGGCCATGTTCACAGTCATATCTCCAGAAACCATCCAGTGTCTTGATCACAGCCAGGACTCATAAATGATGAGGAATGAATGAATGAATGAAGAATGAATGAACAAACGAACTTAAAGGCTTTATGCAAGACCCAATCCCATGAAATATAATAAAGGAAAAGTACCTCCTCTCCCATAAAATATCAACCAAACTGCGTAAGTCTACGATATTTCCCCACAGTTAACCTTCACAGTGAAGGTTAGCTCAGTCATTCTCTGCTTTATACTCGGGGCACGAGTTTTGTTCATCTCTCTGTGAAGCTGAAAAGATTATAATGAAAATGCCTAAAGAAAGAAGGGAGGGACAATTGTAAATAGTTTTCCCTGACAACTGGTATCAGCATTTTCTCATAGCCTTGCATTTATTCAGACTAAAATGACAAACGTATTACAAAGAAAAGATAAGATCTGTCTGGATATGGCGTGAAAATAAAACAATACTGTACTGATTTTTCTCTCTGAGTATTGTCCTCCTTGCACAATTGCTGAACATTGGCAGAGCTGTTAACACCATTGATAGAAAACAAAGCCAAACTTGGGAGAGATTCTGCAGCCCGGGGTTTGTGAATGTCTAGGATTTACAGCGCAGCTTGATGCCACTGTCAGAGTCCTCTGGCTTCAAAATCCTGCCTGCTACTGTGGGGGATTTTTCTCTGCATGAAAGTGCACCTTTTCTCAAGGTTATGCATTTAGAGTTTCTTAAAGAAAGTCCTACTGGTCTTGGACTCCTTTCAGTTTGAGGAGCCTCTTGGGTGCTTTGAAGCCCAGTGTCTTGAAAGCTGCCCTGCAGTCCCCCTCGAATGGAGCTCAGATGTATAGGGAACTGTTTAGAATTGGAAGGACCCCCAACATTTCACCACACAGTCTCTGCTCTCTTCCTCTCAGAGCTTGTGCATGCTTCCACTTCTTCACGGAAATGCTTTTGTCACTTTTCAGGAAAACGTCAACCCTAGTGAAAGTTTTATGCATACTTAAATACATCTTAAGCAGGCATGAGAGCAATTAAATCAAATCTTTCTTCTACAGCACTCTGGACAAATAGCAAGCTCAAAATATTCCCTGACCTGTGCCCTACATTGGAGTTTTTAATATAAGCACAGTAACTTCAATTCTGGAAGTGATCGGCAGGGTTCCAAATCATCCCCCACTGCTCAGCAAACTACTGGAGGGAGGGAGTTTCATTTCCTGATGAATCATCTAAACCCACCCTGGAGGGCCTTGCGGGCCAAGACAGTCAAGGCCAAGTTCTCCTGACACTCAGCAGCTGCAATCAGTCCCACCACGGAAGAAGAAGAGATGCTCTGCAGATGATTCCAGAATGTGCTTCAGTTGCCCTCCATCTCTTATCTCCTTTGACCTATAAAGCAAAGAGAATGCAGTCTTTAAGATCCTGACACCTCTTCAAAGGAGCCAGAGCAAGAGAACTCTGACAGCGATGGCTTGAAGGTGAACGGACTAAAATGCCCTTGGGAAATGACACTTATTGAAGCCAAGGTCCCAATGAGCATTGTGTCCTGGGAAGAACATAGATACTAGCATCTGGTAGACCTGGATTAGATTCCAAGCATCTCCATCTTAGAGGAACAGAATAATTTAACTGAAGCTCTTCTTTCTCATTTGCAAGTGACAGGAAGGAATGTGTTTCAGGAGAAGGAGCAAAATGTATATAAAATCCCTTGTATATAAAATGCCAAATGTGTTGAGGCACTTTGTTAATCTTTTCTCTATGAGAAAAAGAGCTTTCTTGAAGAGAGAGATTTTGACCTGTCGTCTGTCTATTTTAAAATTTTACTTTGCTCAGTTTTGCCTTCAACGTGTGTAATTTAATTGATTCCATTAGAATTAAATTGCACAAGGGCAGTGTCCCTGTTTTCCTAAGTGCTGTATAGACAGCTATTAGAACATTGCCTAACACAAATTCTGTTCTTTCTTCTAGAATCAGCTCACCAGTGTACCTCCCCAGAATACCCCAGGTCACATTTGCAAGCTCTCATATGTTTAAGATTATGTCCAATATCTCCAAATAGAGAGAAACCTTCACGGCCAGGAGGTCTCCTGTGTCTTTGGACCCCTTCGAGCTCAGCACTTGCCATGTGCATATTGACCAAGTGAGCACTCCATGTGAGAAATTGCTGACGCTGGTAGAAACCTCCCCCCGTCTTACTTCTCCCAAAGCACTTGGTTTTTCTTCCATGCCATTAATCATGATCTATCTATTTTCATTCCAGTCTTTCTACTTATTGTACACCACGCCAATTCAGTTCATCAGCATCCCCTATAAAACCAATAGTGACTTTTTAATTGGGATTCTTTTAAAAAGGCAAACAGTATGCTACCTTTTGTTCTATACTTAGCCTTTGAGAGTAACTAGGAGAGCTTTACTTCTTACAAAGTGCATCAATCACTCAACACTCCTAAGAAACAATAGTGCTTCTATCAACTCCACTCCGATCCTTCTGACTTCATCAGGAGGCCTCTTACTAATCAGAATGACTGTTGAAAGTGCACATTCTCCCACAATGCATCTTTCTCCTTATGCTGCAGAGGAAAGCTGCACTGCTCAATCACCCAGAGATGAACCCACCTTTTTTCCTCCTTGACTGTGAGGAAACAGCAAATGAGTATGCATCAAATATTGACTGTGGAGATAAGAATGGTGCTCCATAGAAAAAAACTACTTTTCAATGTTATGTTCATGGCATATTTAGTTCATCTGTTTTATCATGATTTGACTCTACAAATCCCTTTCTAACACATGCTCAGAATATCAAGAAATCATTTTATATATCTGTCACATAAGTGTATGTGGATAATCTATTCAAGCCCATTTTCCCATGGTTTTGAGATAACCTCTCAAGACAAGGAGCATCATGGCTAAAACCCCTCTTCGCACAGGGATGAAGTAGAACCAGAAGATCGTGTTGGAATCCCTGGACTTCTCCTTCCTACCCCAGTGTTTTTCAGTTTTAATTCAAGGGTAAATGCTGGTATTCTTCAAGGTCATGTGGAGGACCCACAACTAGGCATTTCCTTGGATGAAAAAATCTTGTGCAAAGCAAAGGGGTAATGCTCTTATCTTCCTGAGAAAGGTTCTCTATTCTCTCCTATGACTACAATAGAAAAAAGATTTTTTTTTCTGAATTTCACTTTAATTTAGGAATATTAGATAGCTTGTGTCACTGAGACAAAACACTTGACATAGCAACTTAAAGGAGGAAGTATTTATTTTGGTTTATGTTTCCAGAGGTGTCCATCTGTAGTCGCTTGGTTCCATCACTGTGGGTTTGGAGTGTGACGGAATGTTATGGTAGGGAGCTGCTCACCTCATGGTGGCCAAAAAAGCTGAGAAGGAGCAAGGGAGGGGCTGGGTACAAGACATACCCTTCTAGGTATGTCCCAGTGACCCACCTCCTCCAACCAACCACCGCCTCCCACAATCTCCAGGAGCTTCCAATGGCCCATCCAATTATGAACCCATTGATGAGGTTAGAGCCCTCCTGATCCTGTTTCCTCCCCAAAGCCCCACCTGTAAACATTACTGCATCAGGGACAAGCCTTCACACATGAAATTGTGGGGAAATTCCAGCTCCAAATTATAATAATAGGGCATCTTCAACTCACAAAAGTCAAGAGGAGCCAGGACAGGATAACAAGAAAGAAGGACTGACTAAAGCGGGCGTTTAAAGGCAGTGACAGACAATTGGAAAATTCTCTCAAGAGTGAAAACATTAGGACTCATATGGTCACAGTTAAATAAGTCTGTAGAGAACTTCTGCTTCTGGACAAAATGAGAGAACAGAGATGATATTTATATTCCCACCTGAAACAACCAGAAAATAAAATGAGACAAAATATAAAACAATGAGTTTGAAGACACTGAGTATTAAGCAATACATAATAGGGTTCCCCAAGAAATAGGGAACAAATAAGGCAAAGGTCCCAGCTCAGCGCCTGGAGAGAGGTTCCAGGCTTGGTAGCAAGAAGGAGGACCCAGGCAGAGCCCAGCACACCCTCAGACTTAAGAAAACAGCTGAGAATCTGGGGAGACCAAGGTGTTCGGAGTTCACGAGCCGAGCACTGGAGAGGGAAGAGGGGTCCAAAGGGAGTGGGGGTTAACGGAGTCTCTGGGTGTTCAGAACAGAGCTGATGAGTGGGCATGTGAGGGCACTGCCCACCGCTGGAAAGGCCGGCTCCACACGGTGCCCGGTTCTCACAGTGGGCTGGGAACAGAGCCTGGTCCCACCAGCAAGTCTGGAAATCTCATAATTCACAAAACATTGGGGAGAGTCCTCAGAACTGCCTTTCCACGATGGGGAGGAATAATTAGCTCTAGACTAAATAACACACGGGTCCCACCTAACAAATCTAAATAGTGAGACTTGAGAGAATCAAGCTGTTTCCAAGTAACGTAAATGTTTCCCATAACAAAACTCAAACATATTTATAGGAATACAGAAATAGCCCATTCCTATATGAGGCAAAATTTACAATATCTGTCATCCAGTAAAATAAGATCAGGCGTTCAAAAACAGCAGAAAACTACGATCCACAATGAGGAGAAAAATCAGTCGGTCAAACCCAAAACTGACCTGGATGTTAGAATTAGCAGGTAAAGATATTAAACCAGCTATTATAATGGTATGTCACATATTCCAAACAGTAAGACAGTAAGTAGAAAAAATGAAGGTTTTTTTTTTTTTTTTTTTGGTCGGGGGTGGGGCGGTGGGTACCAGGGAATGAACTCAGGGGCACTCAACCACTGAGCCACATCCCCAGTCCTATTTTGTATTTTATTTAAAGACAGGGTCTCGCTGGGTTGCTTAGCACTTCCCTTTTGCTGTCTGGCTTTGATCTCGAGATCCTCCTGGCTCAGGTTCCTGAGCTGCTGGGATTACAGGAGTGTGCCACTGCACTTGGCAAAAAAAGTATTTTTAAGGGACCCATATTGAAGTTTTAGTGGTAAAAACTACAGTGTCTGAGATGAAAAATACATTGGATGAGGCCACCGGCAGATAGACATCGCAGCACAAGAGATCAGTGAATTTGAAGACATCACAAAAGGAAAAAACTCAAAACAAACCAAAGAGAAAGAAAAGACAACTTAAAAAAGAAAGAATCAATGAATTGAGGGGCAATTTCAAGCCATCTAACATATGTATAATTGCACTCATTAGGAAAACGGAGAGACATTGGGACAGGAAAAAAAGAATTGAATGAGTAACGGGCAAAATGTTTCCAAATATGGTAAATAACACCAATTCAAGGATCTGAGAAACTCCAGGAGCTTGACACACTGAAGAAGGAGAAGAAGGAAGAGAAGAAAACTATACCAAGGCACATCTTTAAATTACTTAAAACTGGTGATAACAGCAACCAGAGAAAAAAAGACATGTACAGAGGAACAGAGATAGGATGACAGTAGATTTCTCATCAAGAACCCTGTAAGCAAGAACACAGTGGGGCAACATCTTTAAAGAACAGAAAAGAAAAAAGACAATGTGGAATTCTATATCTGGAAATAGCATTTTTCAAAAATAAAGGTCATAGAGAAGCTGAGAGAGGCCACCGATAGCAGAACTTCAATACAGGAAATATTAAAGGAAAAGGAAAATTATTCCAGGTAGAAATATGGATCTACACAAAGAAAGAGCAATGGAAATGATGACTACATGGGTAAATATATTTCAAAACTGTTTTAACTTATAATTTAAAACTCCTTAGGAGAAATTTGATGATTTACACAAAAATTATAAATATATAACTTAACATATGAAAATAATATTTATGACAATGTAAGCATAAATACTAAGAAGATTAAAATAAAATTATATTATATTAATTATATTATTTCAAGGTTCATATACTACCTGAAGAATAGTATAAATATCACTTGAAGACAAAGTGTGACTTGCTATGCATCAAAAACCTGACAGAATCATCAAATTAAGAAAGTAATGATTATGCCAATGAGTGAACAAAGGAGATAAATAGAATTATAAAAATCTCATTGATGCAAAATAAGGCAGTAAAAGGAGAGAGGGGAACAAAGAACGGGCTATATAAGTGGACAACAAAAAAGAGATGATAGACTTAACACTCATTATATCAATAAGCATATTAAGTACAGATTATCTAAATGCACAGTTAAAGGAAAGAGATTTCACACTGGATTAAAAAGCAAGTTCAGACTACTGCCTATCAGAAACACACATGAAATATGAGGTTATAAATAGTTTAAAAGTAAAGGCTGTCATGTTAATGTAAATCAAATAAAGCTGGGCATCGTTATTAATAGTGGAGATTTCGGAACAAAATATATGATCAAGGATAAAAAAAAGTCATTGATCATATGTAAAGAAATCAGTTCTCCCAGAGGACATCATTCTGAAAGTTTATGCTGCTCATAAGGAAACTTCAAAATATGTGAAGCAATAATTGAGAGATCAGAAATGAGAAAGCCTACCGCAAGTACAGGAGATACTCTCCACACCAGGCTCTCAATGGCAAGCCCACAGAACAGCAGACACCAGAGACCTGAACGAAACCATAGCCAATGGACACACAGAGTGCCCCACCCAGCATCAGCAGAATCCACTCTTTTCAAAGGCATACGAAACATTTACCAAGATGTGCTATAGTCTAGGTCCTAAGCAAGGTTCAGTAAAATTAAAAGGACTCAAGCCATAAAAAAAAAATGTCTGAATTGTGATGAAATTAAGATAGAAATCAGTGAAGTGAAGATCTCTGGAAAATCCCCAAATATTTAGAAACCAAATAACACATTTCTAATAGTCTATAAGGAAAATAAGACTCAGGAGGAAGTTGTAAAGTATTTTGAATTGAGTGAAATGAAAACACAACATATCAAATTCAGTGGATTTATACTGAAATAGTATATGGGGGAAAATTTGTAGCACCAGACACCCAAATTAGAAAAAAAGGAAGGTCTCAAATCAGCTAAAACTCTTGCTTCCACCATCAGACATTAGGTCTGATGGAGCAAATTAAACCTAAAGTTATAAAGATCAGAAAGACAAGGAATGAAACAGAGGACAGCAAACCAGTAGAGAAAATCAAAGAAACCTAAAGCTAGTGCTTTGAGAAGCTCAGCAAAGTTGAACATTACCCACACTCATTCACAAAAAAATAAATAAATAAATAAATAAATTTTAAAAATCAGGAATAAGTGATGTGACCATCATTAGAGATTCTATTGCTATCAAAAGAATAATAATGGAATACTGGGGAGAACTTGTTAACAACATATTTGAACTTAGGAAAACTGGACTGATTCCTTCAAACTCAAAAGTGATTGAAGCTCACATAAGTAGTCATCAACATATTCACTCTAATATGTTTTTTTAATTGAACGTATTAGAGTTAAAAATCTTTGTGTGTAGGAAACCTTAGGCCCAGATGTACTCACTGAAGAATTCCACTAAACCTTTATGAGGAAATAATGCCAATTCTACACCAACACTTCCATGTCATTTTAGAGAAGGCTTTCAACTCAGTCCAAGGATATCACCCTGATACCAAAATGAGAAAAAGATTGTAAAGGAAGAAAAAAAAAAAAAAAAAAAAAAAACCCTACAGACTATTCTTGCTAAAAATCATACAAAAACTCTAAGCAAAATTATGGCAAACTTATACCAATGATATCTAAAATAAATATCACATGATGGCTGTTTTTGTCAGCTATTTTGCCATTTTGACTAAAAGGACCCGACCAGCACAATTGTAAAGGAGAAAAGGTTTATTTGAAGGCTCACAGTTTCAGGGGTCTTAGTTCATTCCTCAGGGCTTCAGGTGAGGCAGAACATCATGGTGGAAGAGCATGGCAGAGGGAAGCAGCTTGCATCATCAGGAAACAGAGAGAGAGAGAAGGCGGAGGGGGACTCCACTCTCTAGATACGAAATAAATACCCCATAGCCATGTGGCAATGCCCACCTCCTCCAGCCACAATTCACTGATTGGGTTAAGACTCTCACAACCCAGTCATTTCTCCTCTGAACCTTCCTTCATTGTCTCACACGTGAGCTTTTGGGGGACACCCCATATCCAAACCATAACAATGACCAAGTAGAATTTATCCCAAAAATAAAAGGTTTTTGACATTTTAAAACAAGTTATTTTGGTTCACCACATTGACAAGCTAAAAACAAACAAAATCATTTTTTTCTACAGATGCATAAAAAGCATTTAAAAATTCAATATTTATTCTCAATAAAAAATATCCAACATCTTTTATTTGTGTATGTATTTACTTTTAGCAGCACTGGAGATTAAAACCAGAGGGGCTCTACCTCTGAGCTACATCCCCAGCCCTTTTTATTTGACTTTGAGACAGGATCCGGATGAGTTGATGAGACTGCCTTGAACTTATGAAGCTCCTGCTTCAGCCTCCTGAGTCCCTGGAATTACAGGTGTGCACCAATGCACCTGGTTCCAACATCTATAAGTAGAAGAGAACTTTTTCAACTTAGTAAAACACATTTTACACACACACACACACACACACACACACACCCTCCAGCATATATCATACTAATGGCAAAAGATGGAATATTTTCTCCCTAGATCAGAAACCAGGAAGGATGTCTGCTCTCATTTCTAGTCAACTTTATACTGAGGCCTCTACAGGGGCAATCAGACAAGGTAAAAAAAAAAAAAAAAGAATTCTCTTTTAAAAAACTTGGGGGTGGGGTTGGCTTACTGTGGCATGAAACAGTCAGATAAAAATCCCTTAACAGAGCCAGGACCCGTAGGACCCCTGGCCGGACTGACTGAGCCCCGTCTCCAGGATCCTTCAGCCCAACCAATCACTCCCTGCCTCTGGGACCCTCACATCAACTGACTGCTCCCTGCCGCCAGGACCCCCAGACCAACTGACTGCACCCTATCAATGGGACCCCAGACCAACTGATTGCACCCAGCCTCTAGGATCCCACAACTACACCAAACACACTGTACCTCCAGGACCCCTGCCGGACCAACTGCATCCCGTCTCCAGGACCTCCAGCTGACCACGTCCACCCCTGAGCTACAACTCCCCATTTGCCAACACATTTGGAAGCCAGAGCGGCCATCTTGGATAATCCTGGAAGCCGTAGCCCCGATTGGGTGGGGCAAATCGCATCCTGAGACGCCTGCTGGAGGCTTGAAGCTCATTGTCAGGTACCTCTCATGCATCAGGCTACTGCACACTGGGAGGTTTCATTACTATATGACTGTTATACAGTTGATTTTCTTTTTTCTCCTTTTTAAAAAAAAATTAAGTTTTTATTTCTTTACTTTTGTTGCTTTCTTTTCCTTTTGTTTACCTGTTCCCTCAGAGTCTCTTTCTCCCTTATTTGCATGCTAACATCCGATTTCTTTTGATTACACTCTCACCCTTTCTATTTTCTAGAACTTCTAAAAGTTCTAGAAAACTTTTCTTATCCCATTAACAGCCACATTCTACATCTCTCTGCATCCTCTTTGTCCTCCATTAGAAACTGCAGACCTTATTCCAAACCTGTTTGTTTTACCGAAGATAACATTTGAACTCATTTTGTTTATTATGACAATTTTGTTATTGTCCCCATAGGGGCTATTTGGTCTAGGATTGCATAGTGTCTGATTTGGGCACTGCTAATATCGATCTCCCCTTAAAGAAAGGGTTTTGGAAACCTATAGGGCCACTATAAGTCTATAGGGGGAAATCTGCAATACCCCAGATCTGCACTGCTAGACGGGAAGATACATGAACAACATGAAAAAACAAGGGAAGAAAATGATCCAAACAAATCTAGATTCTATAGTAATAGAATCCAATGACAGTATGTTAGAAGAAATGTCAGAAAAGGACTTCAGATTATACATGATTAAGATGATTTGCGAAGCAAAGGATGAGATAAGAGCGCAAATGCAGGCAATGAATGATAATACCAATAAGCTGAAAGAACACCTGCAGAAAACAAAAGATCATTTCAACAAAGAGATAGAGATTCTCAAAAAAAACCAAATGAAAATCCTTGAAATGAAGGAAACAATAAACCAAATAAAAAACTCAATGGAAAGCATCACCAACAGACTAGACCACTTGGAAGACAGAACCTCAGATAATGAAGACAAAATATTTAATCTTGAAAATAAAGTCGCCCAAACAGAGAAGATGGTAAGAAATCATGAACAGAATCTCCGAGAACTATGGGACATGATGAAAAGACCAAATTTAAGAATTATTGGGATTGAGGAAGGCACAGAGATACAAACCAAAGGAATGAACAACCTATTCAATGAAATAATATCAGAAAATTTCCCAAACCTGAAGAATGAAATGGAAAATCAAATACAAGAGACTTACAGAACACCAAATGCACAGAATCGCAACAGATCCACACCAAGGCACATTATAATGAAAATGCCTAACATTCAAAATAAAGATAGGATTTTGAAGGCCGTGAGAGAAAAGCATCAGATTATATATAGGGGGAGACCAATATGGATAGCAGCTGACTTCTCAACCCAGACTCTAAAAGCTACAACGGCCTGGACCAACATATTTCAAGCTCTGAAAGAACATGGTTGCCAACCAAGAATCCTATACCCAGCAAAACTAACCTTCAGATTTGAAGATGAAATAAAATCCTTCCATGATAAACAAAAGTTAAAAGAATTTACAAATAGAAAGCCTGCACTACAGAATGTTCTCATCAAAATATTCCATGAGGAGGAAATGAAAAACAACAATGGATGTCAGAAAAGGGAGGAACTACCTTAGAGAAAAACCACTCAAAGGAGAAACCAAGCCAACTTAAAAACTAAAAATAAGCCAAATGACTGGGAATACAAATCATTACTCAATAATAACCCTGAACGTTAATGGCCTAAACTCCTCAATCAAAAGACATAGACTGGCAGAATGGATTAAAAAGAAAGACCCAACAATATGCTGCCTGCAAGAGACTCATCTCATAGAAAAAGACATCCACAGACTAAAGGTGAAAGGATGGGAAAAAACCTACCACGCACATGGATTCAGTAAAAAAGCAGAGGTTTCCATCCTTATATCAGATAAAGTGGACTTCAAGCCAAAGTTAGTCAGAAGGGATAAAGAAGGACATTTCATACTGCTTAAGGGAACCACAAATCAGGAAGATATAACAATAGTAAATATTTATGCCCCAAACAATGGTGCATCCCTATACATCAAACAAATCCTTCTCAATTTCAAGAATCACATAGACCACAACACAATAATTCTGGGCGACTTTAACACACTGCTGTCACCACTAGATAGATCTTCCAAACAAAATCCAACCAAAGAAACCATAGAACTCAATAACACAATCAATAACCTAGACTTAATAGACATATATAGAATATCCCATCCATCAACGAGCGGATACACTTTCTTCTCAGCAGCACATGGAACCTTCTTGAAAATAGACCATGTGTTATGCCACAAAGCAGCACTTAGGAAATGCAAAAAAATAGAGATACTGCCTTGTGATCTATCAGATCATAATGGACTGAGAGTAGAAATCAATGATAAAATAAAAAAAGGAAATTACTCCAACACTTGGAGACTAAATAATATGCTATTGAGTGAAACATGGATAACAAAAAACATCAGGGAGGAGATTAAAAAATTCTTAGAGGTCAATGAGAACGATGATACAACATATCAAAATCTCTGGGACACTATGAAAGCAGTACTAAGAGGAAAATTCATTGCATGGAGCGCATTCCAGAAAAGAATGAAAAGTCAACAATTAAATGACCTAACATTACAGTTCAAAGCCCTAGAAAAAGAAGAACAGAATAACAGCAAAAGTAGCAGAAGACAGGAAATAATTAAAATCAGAGCTGAAATCAATGAAATTGAAACAAAAGAAACTATTCAAAAAATTGACATAACAAAAAGTTGGTTCTTTGAGAAAGTAAACAAAATAGATAAACCCTTAGCCACACTAACAAAGAGAAGGAGAGAGAAGACTCAAATTACTAAAATACATGATGCAAAAGGAAATATCACAACAGATACCACTGAGATACATAACATAATGAGAACCTACTTTGAAAATCTGTATTCCAACAAAATTGAAACTACCGAAGACATTGACAAATTTCTAGAGACATATGCTCCTCCCAAACTGAACCAGGAGGACATACACGATTTAAACAGATCAATATCAAGCAATGAAATAGAAGAAGCCATTAAAAATCTACCATCCAAGAAAAGCCCAGGACCAGATGGATTCTCAGCCAAGTTCTACAAGACCTTCAAAGAAGAACTCATTCCAATACTTCTCAAAGTATTCCGGGAAATAGAAAAGGAAGGTACCCTACCAAACTCATTCTATGAAGCTAATATCACCCTCATACCCAAACCAGGAAAAGACACATCAAGGAAAGAAAATTTTAGACCAATATCCTTGATGAATATAGATGCAAAGATCCTTAACAAAATATTGGCAAACCATATCCAAAAACATATTAAGAAAATTGTGCACCACGATCAAGTGGGGTTCATTCCTGGAATGCAAGGATGGTTCAACATTCGTAAATCAATAAACGTAATCCATCATGTCAATAGACTTAAGGATAAGAATAATGGTTATTTCAATTGACGCAGAAAAAGCGTTTGACAAAATACAACACCCCTTCATGCTCAAAACACTAGAAAAAATAGGGATAGTAGGAACATACCTGAACATTGTAAAGGCTATTTATGCTAAGCCCCTGGCCAACATCATTCTTAATGGAGAAAAACTGAAACCATTCCCTTTAAAAACAGGAACAAGACAGGGATGTCCTCTTTCACCACTTCTATTCAACGTTGTCCTTGAAACTCTAGCCAGAGCAATTAGGCAGACCAAAGAAATTAAAGGGATACAAATAGGAAAAGAGGAACTTAAGCTGTCACTATTTGCGAATGACATGATTCTATATTTAGAGGATCCAAAAACCTCCTCCAGAAAACTTCTAGACCTCATCAATGAATTCAGCAAAATAGCAGGCTATAAAATCAACACACATAAATCTACAGCATTTTTATACGCAAGCGACGAAACAGCTGAAAGGAAAATGAGGAAAATAACTCCATTTGCAATAGCCTCAAAAAAAAATAAAAAATAAAATACTTGGGCATCAATCTAACCAAAGAGGTAAAAGATCTCTACAATGAAAACTACAAAACATTGAATAAAGAAATTAAGGAAGACCTTAGAAGATGGAAAGATCTCCCATGTTCTTGGATAGGCAGAATTAATATTGTCAAAATGGCCATACTACCAAAAGTGCTATACAGATTCAATGCAATTCCAATTAAAATTCCAATGACATACCTTACAGAAATAGAGCAAGGAATTATGAAATTCATCTGGAAGAAAAAGAAACCTAGAATAGCTAAAGCAATCCTTAGCAGGAAGAATGAAACAGGGGGTATCGCAATACCAGAACTTCAACTATACTACATAGCAATAGTAACAAAAACAGCATGGTATTGGCACCAAAATAGACAGGTAGATCAATGGTACAGAATAGAGGACACGGACACAAACCCAAATAAATACAATTTTCTCATACTAGACAAAGGTGCCAAAAATATGCAATGGAGAAAAGATAGCCTCTTCAACAAATGGTGCTGGGAAAACTGGAAATCCATATGCAACAGAATGAAACACACACACACACACACACACACACACACACACACACACACCCCACAATGGAATATTACTCAGCTGTAAAGAATAATAAAATTATGGCATTTGCAGGCAAATGGATGAAATTGGAGAATATCATGTTAAGTGAGATAAGCCAATCTCAAAAATCCAAAAGAGGAATGATCTCACTGATAAGCGGATGATGACACTCAATGGGGGGTGGGAGGGGGGCAAGAATGGAGGAAGGAGGGACTATATAGAGGGAAAAGAGAGGTGGGAGGGGTGGGGGGGAAGGACAAAAATAACGGAATGAATCAAACATCATTACTCTATGTAAATACATGAATATGCAAATGGCATGCTGTTACTCCATGTACAAACAGAAACAACATGTATCCCATTTGTTTACAATAAAAATAAATTTAAAAAAATAAATAAATTTTAAAAAATGCTAAAAAAAAAATCCCTCAACAGTATTTACTAGCCAAGAGAATAAGACAAGCTAGGAGAAAGTATTTGGGAAAGCTATAACTGACATATCTCTCAAAACTCACCAATAAGAAGACAAACAACACAATTAAAAATGGACAAAAGATCTAAATAGACATCTCACCAAAGGAGATATACTGATGGCAAGTGAGTGTGAAAATAAGTCCACATCGTATGTTATCAAAAGTACAAATTTAAAAAACAATGAGATACCACCACACACACCTATGAGAATGGCCCAAATCCAAAACACTCACACTACCAAATGCTGGCTAGAAAAGATGTATAATGACATGAGCTCACATTCAATAATGGCAGGAATGCAAATTGGTACAGCCGGTTTGGAAAACAGTTTCTTACAAAACCTATGGCATATGGATTTTTATAGCAGCTTTATTCATAATTGCCAAAATTTGGAAACAACCAACATGTCCTTCAGAAGGTGAATGGATAAACAAACTGTGGTACAGTCAGACAATGGAATATTATTCCAATCTAGAAAGAAATGAGCTGTCAGGTCATGAGAGACCATGGAGGGACCTTAAATGCATATTCCAAAGGAAAAGCAGCCAATCTGAAAAGGCTACATTCTGTGGGATTCCAACTAGATGACATTTTGAAAAAGGTGAAGCTATGAAGATAATAAAAAATTCAGTGGTTGCCAGGGTTAAGGTAAAGGGAGGGGAGCATAGAGGATTTTAAGGGTAGTGAGAATATTCTGTAAGAAGCTACAATGTCAGATACATGCCATGATACATTTATCAAAACCCACAGGATGTATATAACACAAAGAGCAAACCCTAATGCAAACTACGTTTTGGGTGATAATGATATGTCAATGGAGACTTGTCGACTATAACAAAATACACCACTCTGGCATAGGATATTGATAACTGGGGAGATTGTGCGTACATTCCCTAGCACATGGGAATTCCATGCACTTTCTACTCAGCTTTGCTGTGAATCCAAAACTGTTCTAAAGGAGTAATTTTTAAGTGATTTAAGAGAAAATTATAAGCATTGAGAAAATGGGAGATGACAGAGTGGGGAATACTGTCCTTCACTAATCTCCTTTTCCCAGGTGAGGGTCCTAAAAGGTTTTTATGCATAGAGGACAAGATCAGGGAAATGTACAATCTTTATAACTTCATAGTTTAACTTGAGCTCTGAACCCAATACTGGGAACCCACGCAGGAGAATCCTTCTGTCTAAGTGGGAGGCAGGCCCAGGACCAAGGGATAGAATGACTATCTGTGTGCTCCCCTGTCTCAGTTCTACCACCCTGACACAATTCAGCTGATTTCTCATTAACTGCCTTTTCACAGCAACCCTCCTCTCTTTGAACGTCTTCTTTTTATAGGTCTATAACATATAGCAATCATCAAATATAATGTTCCATTGATGAGCAAACAGTGAGAACCCATTGATATGATTGGATTGACTAGAAGATCAAAATGGAATGAGTCCATTACATACATGTAATCATACACTCTGGGAATTGTAAATGCAGAATCAAACAGAAGTACGGGCAGGAGAGAACACTATAAGTGCTATTCAGTATTCTACCTTTCTCTCTGTCCAGTTCAAACTAATTACTAATGTGTTTTCTCCCTGAACGTTGCTCTCCACCCAGTTTCTCTTGCCTTCAAAATTCTAGATCTGCAGGACTAAGTGAAATATACCAAGATCCTTTGTGACCAGTCTCCCTAGTGATTTTCTTGGCTTTGTCTGCAAATTACCCACTTCATATTCTACACAGCAAAAACCACACAAAAAGCTATCCTTGTGTTTAAAGACGATAAGTAAAGGCAATTATGGGAGAGTCAAATATAAGGAACATTCTTTAACAATTATAACCACAGTGGTTTTATCTGCTCCTTGCTACAAATCATTTCTTAACCGCACTTCTGATTCTCAGACCAAATGGATTATGGCCAAACCTAGATTCTTACTGTGCAGTCCTGAGCCTAATCACCTGTCTCCCCCTGCCAGGACTTGTTTTTGACGGTTCTGGTCAATTCCCCTTCTCTAAGGAGTGCAGGGCCTCTGGTCAGGTAGTCAATGCTAACACAAATCCCCAGATTCCTGGGTGCTCTCCCAGCCAAATATGGGCCTCCCTCGTGTGCAGCTTTATCCTCTAGTTGCCAGCAGGAGGCTGTATCTCTTTTCTGTCCAGCGCCTGTAGACCCACTTGCCTTCCCACAACTCCTGATTCTGTTACTACTAAGCATGATTTTTTCACTTCTATTATCTCTAAATTAGTATGTACTAATAACCCTGGTTCACACACACACCAGATCACCAAGCAAGAGGCTTTCTAAAATGCCTGAAGACTTTCCATACCTTCTTTCACATGCTCAAGTGCAATATCCCCATACAACCACTTTGGAAATCTATTGGGCAATGTTTACAAAAGCTAAGTACAAGCACGCATTAGGACCCAGCCTTCCAACAGGTAGGTAACCATCATAAATGCTTACACATGTTCAGCAAAAATATAAGAAAGAATCATAATAATGTGCTTGGTAATGTCCACAATAACTGGCAACAAACTAACAAGCCAAAGGATTCCCTCCAATAGAACAGAAAAGTTGAGGCATGTTCATACAGTGGGGTATTATTCAGCCATAAAGAATAATAATATTATGGCATTTGCAGATAAATGAATGGAATTGGAGAATATCACGCTAAGTGAAATAAGCCAATCCCAAAAAACCAAAGGCCAAATGTTTTCCTTGATAAGTGGATGATGATATATAATGGGGGTGGGGAGAGAAGGGGGTAAGAGAAGAATGGAGGAACTTTAGATTATGTAGAAGGAAATGAGAGGGAGCGGGGTATGAAAGATGGTGGAATGAGACAGACATCATTACCCTATGTACATGTATGATTACACGAATGGTACGAATCGACATCGTGCATAACCATAGAAATGAAAAGATGTACCCCATTCATGTACAATGAATCAAAATGCAGTCTGTAAAAATAAAAAAAAATTAAAGTAATAGAAAAAAAGAGAGAGGGAGCAGACTACAATTCCATACAATGCAGATGATTCTCATAAATATAATTGAGTGAAAGAAATCTGACTCAAAAGAATACATATGGTTGCTCCCATCTACAGCAGGTGTAAAGGCAGGTATTCCTCAACTGTGAAGACAGAAGTCAGGGTAGTGATTAACCTTGATGAGGGGTTTGGTTAGTGACTGGAAAGGGCATGGGAGCAGTCCAGAATTCTGAATTCTGGCCAAGATCTGTTTCTTGATCTTAAAGCTGGTTGTGTGGATATGTTTACATGGGAAACATTCACGGAGCTGTGTTCTTCTGATCTGTGCATTTTTCACTAACACTGTGACCTTATATTGCAATCAATTACTTGAAATAATGCATAGAAAATAGTGCAATGTATTTAAGAAATTTTTATCAATGGCTTTGTACCAGATACATTGACATCAAAACACATATAATTTTCATCAAGGAAAAAGATTGAGGGTCCCAGGGAAAGAGGCATCCTTTCTGAAAATCATCTGTTAATTTGGTTTTTCAGATGAAGAGTACTGAAATCAAGTTCCTGGGGAGATTTTTTTTAAAAAATGTCTTTCTCAAGGTTAAAACTCTTTGGTGGAGGAGTTAGACTAGAAATTCTAAACCATGTGACTTAGCCTGGCATTATCAGACCACAGAAGAAACATCTTGAAGTTCTCTACTAAAGAGTTGAGGCACCTTAACATAGGATTCTTCTATCACGTGCATAAAATTATAAACATTTTTGCATAATGAAATGTTTCAGGCAGTGAATGTTGTGTTCCTCCAGACACACAGGCCACCTTTTCAATCCTGGTTGAAAAATCCAAGGTTTCCAGCCAGACCCTGCTTCACATGCATACAGATCTTCCTTACCTGTACAGATAGCTTGAACATATCCACACATTCAAAATGGTCAGTCAATGTAATTAACATGTGAGTACCAGCTATCCAGCAACATTGCCATTGCTCTGTTCCAGCAATAGTATAATATCAACCCCAAGCCATCCAAACTCAAATTTCCTGATAACCACAAATTATTTATTTGCAAGACTCTTGACTAGAATCACTGGAATGACTAGCTTTGCTTCATCTTCCAAGACCAAGCAGGTAAATCTACATCACTCCACATGTAGCCTCAGAGCCAGACTCTGGCTGAGATGGAGCACATGGAAATAAGTAACCCTATAATTGGCCACTTGATACTTAACATGTCATAATGGTCCTACTGACCCCTCTCTAAAGCTCTGTTTCCTTCCTTTTAGCTTTAAGATCTTAACCATTTTGCCTAATGTTAATAAGCCTTGATTTTTTCAGCTGTAAGTTAGGGATGATGATGGTGATAACATATTTCCTACTGGACTCTTGAAATAATTAAATTAAAAAACCTATGGAAGTCAGGGGTGGTGGTGCACACCTGTAATCCCAGTGGCTTGAGAGGCTGAGGTAGGAGGATCTCAAGTTCAAAGCCAGCCTCAGCAACAGTGAGGCACTAATCAACTCAGTGAGACCCTGTCTCTAAATAAAATACAAAATAGGACTGGGGATGTGGCTCAGTGGTCAAGTGCCCCTGAGTTCAATCCCTGGTACCTTAAAAAAAAAAAAAAAAAAAAAAAAAAAAAAAAAAAAACACCTATATAAGGAAATTGACAATGTGCCTGGAAAATAGTAAGAATTTGTATGAGGTGGGTTATAATTGCTATGATCATTGTTCTTATGACTCTATGCCCTTGTCCATTGGCTACTGTCTTAGGGCAACTTCTCCCAGAATCCGACTCTGAGCTCAGATGCAAGTTCAAGTGATGGAAAGGGACTGATTCTAGGAGATACCATAAGAGTCAGGGAAGCAGGATTAGACAGGGGGAGGAGGCAAGGGAAGGTGTGATTTCAGGTGATGTCTGGCTTCAGCCTGATCTCAGAGGGAACTGTGAAGTATACAGTGCGCCTGTGTTATCTCAAGGCAGAGGTGCTGGGCCTTTGTACCCCTCTATCTGTCTGTCATTGCTAAGGGTGGGAGGGAGCAGGGAACTGCCCCCAGAGGGTGCAACTTTTGAGAATCTTAGGCTCTCTGTTGTGGTGAGGAACCTAAGGGTGGTCTTTGAAGATTAGAGCAGAAAAGCAGACCAACAAAACTGGTAAAGGAGACCAAAGGGGTCTGGCACCAGCGACTGCTACACCTTCCTGGAGTGGATTCTTGCAGTCTGTTGCCAGCTCTCCATGCTCAGTATCTATTTGCCTGTTGAATCTCTCTGCCAACACTCTTCCTGGACCTCCTTGTCTTGAGACCCAGGTGTGCCTTCAAAACCAGACCTCTCCATGCCCTTCTAGCCTCCTTGCTAGGTGAGATCCCCGGATCAACCTAACCTTGATGGTCTAGATAACTTTACCCAGCCAAATACTAGTCCTGCTTCTCCTCCTAACCGCCAGCAGACAAAATGGCATCAATCTCTTAATTATGAAGTACCCAATTCTAGAACTTGCTTGGAATCAATTTATTTACTTTTCTTGGCTATATATTTCATATATATGCATCTTTACGTACAATGTTAACAAACCAAGTTTTGTAACTTATATGTGACTTGGTTTCAGAGTATAAGCAGTCCCAGAAATAAGAAAATTGAAATTCAAATACCAGTATCTGTTAAACCAGGGAAATGACTTGTAAACTAAATAAATGCACAAGGAAAAAATGTACAATATCAAACTTGGCACATACAAACAATGAAAAATGAATCAAACCTATGTTAAAAAAAATCAATTCTTATCCCCATAATTTATGTCAGTATTTTACATATAATAAAATCCTCCCTGAGCAAATAACTGATAAAGCAATAAAGCTGTCAGATGCAATAAACGGACTGCTTGCCTGGACTATCTGGAAACACTCCCATTCGGAGGCAGATACCCTGTTATATTAAGCTACATGAAGAAAACATTTATCTATTGTGTGATAAACTTGACAAGTGACTAAATCAGCTGCCTGAGAAGAGTCTCTGGAAATGCAGCTCTACAAAGGCTGATATTTAATGATATCACCCTGAGTGTGAAACGTAATTGCACCTATTATGTGATAGAAGTGGAAAAGGGGGAGTAGAAATTAACTTCCATTGAACAACAAAGTAATTATCCATTACCGAAGGGAAGGCAGGACATCACCATTGTATTTTAAGACTGGGTTCATTCATTCAAGTTGCTCTTGCTTCCTCTACATCTGCATGACCTCAAAAGAAGGTCAACCCAGCTGCTAAAGTGTTCTCCACAGGTGAGGCTTCTTGTTATCTGGAAACACCCACTACTGTGAGCTTCACAGTTCTCAAACTCCAGATGTTCTGTTTCTTCTCATCCTGGTTATTCTTCCTGGGTCCACCGCCCTCCACCCACACAATAGCTCAAGGTGGAATATTTGGAATTATTCTTGGTTCCCTTCTCATCCCTTGCTTCTATTTGAACATTAATTCACAGTTCTGTGTTCTACACTCCTATCTGTCAGGAGCCCTCCTCCCATTCTCTGTTCCCACTATCTTACTTCTGGTTCTGGCCCTTTCTGGCCAGGCCTGTTTCATTTGCCTCTTTCCAGATCCGAACCCACCCCAGCCTTTGTGCACCACAGGCTCCTGCAGAGCACTGATGTCCAGGTAAACTTCCAAAATGTAGATCTGGTTATGTCACTATTGTGCCTTAAAATACAGGGACTAAGTTCAACAAAGAGTTCACAAGAGCCAGTCAGACAAAAAGAACATTCTCAAGGATTCTACTTATAGAAAGTTAAAAAAAAAATTGTAAGCAGTGTTAGCAATGTACACTCAAGTGGTAGATCATTAACCTACTGCTGTTGTATCCAATTGCCATGAACTCAGTGACTTAAAAACAACATATATTTATTATCATAGAGTTCTGGAGGTGAGAAGTCTGAAATAAGTCTTTTGAGGCTAAAGTTAAGGGGCCTGTAGAACCATGTTCTTCTGGATGTTCTGGAGGAGAATCTACTCTTTGTCTTTCCAGTTTCTAGAGGCTTCCTGTATATTTTTGCACATAACCCCTTTCCAGCAATCAAATCATTCCAACCTCTGCTTCACATCTCCTTCTCTGACCATCCTGCCTCTCTTTCACTTGTGAGGACCTTGTGATTATATCGGGCCTGACAGATAATCCAGGACAGTCTCTCTATTGCAAGATCTCTGCCTTTTTCATACCTGCAGTCTCTGGGCAACATCTTAGCCTATTTTCTAATGATATAACAGAATACCTGAATCTGAGCAATTAACAACGAAAAAAAGAAAAGCTTATTAGCTTGTGGTTTTGGAGGCAAGGAAGTTCAAGATTAGGCCACCACATCTGGCCTGGGACTCATGCTGCATCATAAAATGGAAATGAGACTACATTGCAAGAGTGTATGCAAGAGTGACCAGCAGGCCCATGTGAAAGAGACAAAAAACACAGGGTAACATTGCTTTATAACAACCTATTCTTAATAACTTATCCAGTCCCACAAGAGCTAGAACTCACTCCCTCCAGAGAGACTGATGCATTCAGGAGGGCTTCAGCCTCGTGACACACTTTGTAATAGGTCCTGCTCCAACACCGCTGCATTGAAGGATTAAGCCTCGGCATAAGTTTTGGTGGGAACAAACCATGTTCAAACCATAGCAACTGTTGGGTTGGGACTTGAACCGGCTATATGAGAGAAAGCAAAATGACTGAGTCAACGGGCAGCATGTCAAACAGTGACCAATCAAACAGGAACAGAAAAACTCCACTGACCCTTATGTCCATCTATCACTCAGCAGGACCTCCCACCTCATTCCGGCCTTTAAAGACTGCACCCCCCCCCCCCCCCCCCCCCCCCCCCCCCCCCCCCCCCCGGCAGCTGGGGCCACGTGCAGTTTTCTCCAGGTCCCTACCCTGACCTTTCCCCCAGGGAGCAGGGAATTTTGCCCGAGAGCCAAACCCCCAAGCTTACAGCAACCAGGGAAGGTAACCTGTTCACAGATCCTGGGGACTAAGACATGGACACATTTGGAAGAATTATCACTCTGCCTATCACAGATGATGAAAACAAAGAAAAGTGAAGAAATAATGATGTTAAGACTCGTAAATGAGTTTACCTTCATGGGGGAGGAATGGTTATGGCAAGAAAGCAGCATGCAAAAGTGAGCTTCTAGAAGGCTAGAAATTGTCTATTTCCTGCTGGTGGTTATGTGAGGCTTCAGTTTAAAAGAATGTTTTAATGAATACATTTACATTTTGCACATTTTAATATATAGGTTGTGTATCCTTTGCCCAAAATGCTTGGGACTAGACATAGTTTGGACATCAGAATTTTGTTTGGATTTTGGAATATTTGCATATACATAATAAGATATGTTGGTGGTGGGACCCAAGTCTAAAATAAATTTATTTACTTTTCCTATACCCTTTATATACACAGGCTGAAGGTAATTTTATCCAATGTCTTAATAATTTGTTGCACTGAACAAAACTCATGGCATGGAATTCCCCAATGTGGCATCACGCTGGCACTCAAAAAGTTGCAGATTTTGAAGCATTTTGGATTTCAGATAAGAAATGTTCCAACCTAAAAAAAAAAATTTTTAACCTGCCTAGAAGTTTCTATGATACTATTCTGAATACCCGATCCTCACAATATGGCCTCAGCAAGGCCTCCTCTCTAGGTACCCTGCCTCTCTCCCTGGTCCTCCTCCCCATCCACCCTTTTACATTCCACCCTCCAGATATATCAATCACATGTTCTTTTACTCTTTGGTATTTCTACACATGAAATTCTCTCCACTTGGTCTGCTTTTACCTCTCTGCTTAATCCAACACCAGCATGTCCATTAAAGCCCCAGTCAAATGCCACATCCTGCATGAAGCCCTCTCCTCTGCCCACCCATTCTAAAGCCGTTCAGCTGGTCCCTTCTCCCTGTTGCCACTGCAGTTTGTCCAGAATCCTTTGCAGTACTGGCCACATTCCATTGTGAGTTGATATTCATGTTTCTATCTTCCTGACAAAATTTTAAGCGGCTTCTGAGCATCTATTACTTAGTAAAATGCTTGGTGTGCTTTCTATACTTAATAAAAACATTTTAAAAAAATTTTAATAAAGTATGATCCTTTCTCTTTTATTCTGTGTTAAGAAAGATCTTGAGAGGAGCCAAGTTCACACAATCATATTCTAGGTGCACCAAGTTGGATGTAAGAAGTTGCAATTTTGAAAATTGGCTTAAATCCAAAGTGTACAGATACTTCATATAAAGTTGATTCTCATCATTCACAATTATGTTCTATAAAGTCCATGCAAATACCAAACAACTGTTCCTTGGAGAAATACAGCATTAGGTATCTGTGAGCCTCTGGTGATAACATCTTCATCAGCGAATCAAGACATGACCTTGTTTTAGGTGGGTTTCTGTTTAATGATTCCTCATTTAATATATTATTGATTCATTAACCTTGAACTCGCAGCCAGCAGTTCCATAACTCATGACTGGTCAAAGCTTAGGCAACACACACATAAGACTTCCATCGCTCAGGGACACATAGATGGCACTTCAGCATTTTGCTTGGGAAACAGAAAATCACCAACAAAAATCACAAAGAAGAGAAAAACATGGCACAGACTACCTCAGAAAGGTCACAAGTTTATAACGTAAGAGCTGAAAGAAAGAAGGCAGGATGTCACGCACGTTGTCACCACCTTGTTCAGTCTCAGCTGAGAATACGGCATCTGGTGACTGACCATTTGTGCAGCTTTGTACAGGCACATGTCCATGAATGATCACTAGAACTCCACTGAGTATTAATTTAGGAGTTGCACAAACATTTTAATGAGTGTGCAAATTGGTAAATAAAAAATTCATGAATCATGAAGATCAACTCTACTTCATTTTGACAATACCCATTTTTCAAGAGCAGAAACAAAGACTCAGAGTATTGACTTGCCTAAGGTCACATGGCTAATACATTCGAGACACTGGATTTAGACCTGCCTGAAGATAAAGCTTGTGCTCTGGCCCCTACAGAATAGACATAGACCTGCAAAATCACTTTTGGAGAGTGGGTTTTAGGGCCACCTATAAGTTTGAAAACGGTCCTTTTTATGGTTTCTTTTGTTCAGTTGCTCTCTGAGCTAGGAGCTTAATTTGCTTCCCTTGCCTTATAGAAGTAGCCTGGAACATTATAGTTACTGTTACCTTTCTTTGCTGGTTTTTAATTTGCTTTAATGTCACTAACAGATTATTCAAAGGAATTACTCTTTCCTACTTGTACTAAAATGCTCCCCCCCCCCAAAATACTTAATTGAAAAATATTCGCAAACCTGACACCTGAGAATTTATTAATCATTCTTCATTATTAATTAATAGAAACTCAGTAAAGATTTGCTATTCTCTTCCAGTATAATCTATTGACTTGATTGACCTTGGATCTTTAAAAATTACAAGTGTATATGCTTCTTCAAGTTCATCTCACACTTTTTGGATACAGGAATGGGAGAACATTTGAATGCAGAACCCTTCCTGTATGAATTGCCCATCTGTGAGCAGCACGAGGCTTCAGTGTTCTTCCATGTGCACGTTTGCAGCCTGCCTCACTTTCTTTTTAGCCTCATATTAATGAGAATTGGGTGATTTCATTATTGATTTATGCAAAAAATGTTTTCCATAGTATATATTCCAGTGGAAGTGCTATCATGAGCAAAATCTTCTTAGGTACTCATTT
This sequence comes from Sciurus vulgaris, assembly GCF_902686455.1. Classification (NCBI taxonomy): domain Eukaryota; kingdom Metazoa; phylum Chordata; class Mammalia; order Rodentia; family Sciuridae; genus Sciurus; species Sciurus vulgaris. Next base: position 171,891,135 of record NC_136463.1, on the reverse strand, counting down.
TATGAACCTGTAACAGTTCAAAGTCAAAACGAGTCCAGATTACAATTCCTGTTTAACTATTCAATCAGATGATGCTGGTTTGAACAAAATTTCCAATAAATATTATGTTGTCAATCTCTCTTTATTATTGTTTTCTTTAATGTGATTATGATTGTGGCATTTGTAGTATCAAATTCTAGTTACATATAATTGCAACCAAGTAATTCCGTAATTATACTAGGAATGACTTTGTTCTAAGATGTTGAAATACAATTGGATGTTGATCAAGTCAGTCCATCCTTCAACCTCTCCCACATTAAAGTTTAGTCCCTTCCTTCACCTTTAAGGAACAGAAATGAAAAAGGAAAATACATATTTAGCAGTTGGTTGGGGAAGTATTGTTTAGGGATTTTTAAATCAAGTTTTTCCTCACATTCCCATTAAACTACGTTGATCATTAGCTACTCTTCACCTTAGATAGCTCTCCAAAGTCACCCAATAAGACAACAGGTCAATAGTTTATTTCGTTCATGTTAGAATGAGGCCCAAATGGCTTCATTTTCTATGCTTAACACTTACCAGGTGAAATTCTCACTGCCCTTTCTGATTGATTAAAGAATTCCACAGCAATCTTAAATTGTCTTGGTGAGTTAGTGACTGAGTTTTTATAGTTGGAGTTTTATTATCCTAAAAATGACAAGCATCCCTTTACTCTGGATGCTATTGTAAGTTAAGAAAATATTTATGTAATCAGCAATGAGCACACAAAATATAAGAAGTCACTAATGACAAGGTATTTTATGTGAGGGATTGTCGGAGGGTCAGATTCAGAGCTTAAGCAAAAGTATTTTCCTGTAACTTTTCTGTAAATGAGCACATTAAAGTCAGAGAGAGAACAATGCTTTCACCATAATTCATAGTTTTCTGAAAGCTAAATGACCTTTAAAAAAAAATTCTTGGCCTCAAGAAGTGATAAAAACGGAAGGGATATGAATACTTACAATGCAGTAATGAATTGAAAATGGCTTGGTAATCCACATCCAGGGCTCACAGATCCTGTCCAAAAAGCATCTATTCATACATCAGAAGCATCCAACAATAGCTCCTTCTACTGGTATCTGAATTCTATATCAAATTGAAAAATTATTCTGGTTATAAAAAAAAAGGCTTTCCTAGAATGATCTTGGTACATTTCTTTTTGCTGTTTACTGTAACTAATTTAAAATTTATTCTAACATATCAAACAGTATGTTATAGATCAAAATAAATACATTCTATTAGTCAGGCTCCTCCATTAACTTTACATTTTTAGAAAAAAAAAACAATTGAATGCTAAAGTCTTTTTCCTCTCTCCCAGCAGGACTGTCTGATGAGTCTCAGATTTTGCCCTGAATGGAGAATCCAGACCCTCCAGCTAGTAAGGCATGCTGTCTGTCACTCACACTTTTGAGCCCCATCCCCAGCAGACACATCGGGTGCTCAAGTTCACACTGGATCTCAGCAGCATGCTGGAGCTTGACTTTAAGCCTTGATGCAAAAAAGAGATTACATAGCAAGACCCCATGGGGGCTATAGCAGGGGCCCTGGGTATTCATTCCCCATTGTTCCCCACGCTGGTTATTGTCATTATTAAATGAATTCACCTTGAGATGTTTTCCAGTGTAGCCCAGTTAGATTCAGATCTCAGGGGCAGGGCCTAGGTAGCAGCATTAGGTGAAGCTCTCTAGGCAATGCAGGGCAGAGAATCCCTGAGCTAAAGTATTTCTCTGGAGGTTGTTCTGTCTTGTAGGACTTTGATCTACAAATTCACAGCCACAGCACAGAGTGTGGTTAGGCTGGAAGCTCTTCCTAACTCAGTCACGCTGACATGGTAAACGCACATCAGGAATAACTAAGCCTTTGAGGAGAAACCTGTGGAACCCATGTAGCAGTGAATAACATTGGGAGTGGACCTAGGTGCCAGGCAAATGTCTCTGTGGCCCAGACAATGTTCAGGCCCAGTAGCTTAGTTAGATGTTTATCTGGCTACAAGATTCAAATCACATCTGTGTGGCAACTCTTCCTCCATTTAGCAAAACATATCAGTGGGCCTTTTGGTTATGCAAAGAAAAGCCCCAGAGCATGAGAGGGATGATATGTGAGTGAGACTGAAAGAAAGGAGTCTCTCTGCACTGTGTTCCACCTAGTGACGGCATCATGATTGGTTTGTTTCCCAACGATAGAAATTTCTGTAGCTGCTAATTTTTGCTATTACAAGTGCATGCACACACACCCATATGTCAGTATTTCTGTGGGACATATCCCAGCAAGTGAGATTTCAGCGTCAGAGGATAGCACTGCCTAACTTTAACAAGCATAAGGATCATCAGGGTTCTCGTTAAAATGTGGACTCTGAGTCAGTAAGTACAGGTTGTGGTCTGAAATGCTTCACTTATTCCAAGCTCCCAGGGTGTCAATACTGCTGGTTCATGGACCTTGCTTTGAATAGCAGATTATAGGATTCATACTTTCTTTTATTTCCATGGTTCTTGAAATGAGAGAAAGTGGTGAAGATTAAAACTGAAAAGCGGAAGAGTGAAGAGCGATGTCTTTTTCCAACTCCACAAACTTAAACGCATCACTGGAATTTAGTGAACATACTACTGAGTCATTAAAAAAGTAGAAAATTGACAGAGGCCCTAAGACCATTGTAATAGATAATAAGTGGATGGAAATACCTTTTGCACTTCCCAGTAATAATCAGGTGGCTTTCCCCCATTCCTCCCAGTGTACATGATTTTTGCAGTATTCCTATAAAATTTCCTTTAAAATATCTTACTTTTATGTTTTCCTGCCTCTGCTTTAAACTGACTTCTTTCAGATTCTTTTTTCCAACCATACACAGCTTTTAATTTTATCTAGCTCTTGTTTGCCCTCTTTTCCTAGTGGCCCAAACCTGCCCTTTGGCCTGCCAATGCATTATAAAAGCCCTTACAACTTTCATTTTTTTATGAAATGCAAAAATCTCAGAAGGTCTTGGGCCCTCCCTGTTGGGAGCTGAATAAAGGAATTTCCAGCCAGAGACAATACCACAACTTACAGGACACCTGAGCCTACAGGCACCTAGGGAGAACTCAGGGAGATGGCGGGCCAAGTCCATTGCCCTGAAAAACCTTTTACGACTAGCTGTAGAAAGTGAGCCCAAGCAAATCTCTGATATTAAATCAATGTTAGACAACTGACAAGATTTCTCCCATCTTATCCTTTCTGGTAAATCTCTTTGTCAATCTGTTTTCCAGAGTATTTCACTACAGTTTTTAGAAACCAGAGACATTTCAGAGGAGAGGAGGTCTCACTCAATAGGTAGGTGGAAAATAGCATCTGAGTCTTAGAAATAAAAATCTACCCAAAACGTAGAAAACTAAGAAGGGATTTGAAAACATTTTGATATTTTAGCATTAAGGCTCACCTTAATGTCCATTCCAACAGAAATAAACATTAAAGTCTGTAACTAATTTGAAAATTTAATTAATGCACTGACGGATGTTTGACAATCTGGAGATTATCATCCTACCTAGTTTCTTGATTTAGGTTTTTCAGATCATTTCTGCAAAATTGGCAATGTGCCACTCAAAAGGGTCCCTCATCCATTAGTGAATTTGAGCAGATGATACAGTTGCTCTTTCAGTCTCTAGCAAGCAAAGAAATAAGTGGTGTCGCCAATGTCTGTGTGGTAGGCAATGTAAAAATCAAGGATTCCCTGTTTCAAGATTGGTTGGCACTTTATAGGTTGAAACTTGGAGGACTCCAGGGAAAGGAAACAATTTATAGTTTATAAACCATAAAATAGAACACAGGAGTTTATTGGAACCATGGATCCCATTTCTTGATCTTTTACAAAGACAACACTCTAGCATTTCTTTGAGAATCTGGATCATCTCCCTGGTTACAAGGACCCCCCTACAGAGGCAAAAGTAGGGTAGATGTGTGATTATAGGCAGAGAAGATGGCAAAGACAAGCTCGTTGGGGGCTAAGGAGTATTAAGCATCTGAAACATGCTTTGCAGGTGTCTTTAAACCTAAAGTACCTGGGGCAGAGTTTCTCCTCGGTCTTTCTGAGTGGTGCAGTGTAACATGACAGCATCAGAATACAGAGGGACTATCACAGCGCCAGTCAGTAAGGTGCCATTACAATGCATGTCACGTAGAGATTGTGATGGACTTCTGATTTGGTGGCCTTGCTTAGATAGTCTCAAATATTCATATTCTATTTGCCTTTCTATTTTACTTTTGTTTCTACCCTCTCATTACAGGCTGTGCTCACTCTGGCAATATGATCACAGTTGAACAATTATTCCATAAAAGAATTATACACGGCAACCTTTTCAGATTCACTAGGAGACACTGAAATTGGAAATTGGGTTTCAAACAAAGATGCTATATACTCAAGTAGCTGCAATAAACTGAAACCATTAGGGTTATTTGCTAACTAAGTGGATGTGTCTTTGTTAAAATTTGATGTTTATTTTTAATATGGTTGCCTGCCCTTCTCTATTTGAACAGCTCATTACACCTTAAATATAAACCACATGCGCACTGAAGCATTTATGTAATTTTCTGGGGCAGAGAATTTTGGGCTGTGATCCAACACAAAAATATATTACTTTAATATTTATTTGCATCTGTTTGGTATTGTCATGATCCATACAAGACTGAATCATTTTGCTTTCCTTTAAGAAAGTAAAAAAGGGAAGAAAACTCTGTTCACAGACTACTTGTAGTCAAGTGGAGTTGAAAAGCTGCATTTGAGATTCAGTTCCTCTTTGCAGATATTAGTATCATAAGCATTGATGAAGAATGATGTCATGAATGATGAATTCTGAACAATACTAAAGATGATTGGTAAAGCTATGTTTTTGGCTTAAACAATAGAATGTTTGATCAAATCAACCACAGAGAAGGAAATGGTATTGCAGAAGATGAGTTCCTAATTGAGACAGACAATGAACTGTACATCAGAAACAGCTGCAGATCCTGCTGCAGTTTTACATGTCAATATGCTGAATTTCTCTATCAGACAGTCACAATTTTGATTCCTGAGACATCCAGGTGCCTTTGCATCTGTGCTATATATTTAGAAAGGAAGAAAAATTGAACTAGAAAATATTTTATATTCATAATGTTCCTTTTTTAAGGTTTTTACTTATATTTCATTATCCTTATAAGCTACGCAAGTAAGGACAGAATGTCCCACAATGAAGTGATTTATAAGGTTAGAGGTCAAGTTTCCTTTTCTTTTCCATACAAAAGAAATTCACCCTGGTTCTATATGAAAAATATACATTTAACTTTAAGTGGTATTAAGAGAATTCCAGAAATGAGCATTATTTCTCTGAAGAAGATACTGGAATGAGGTAAAATTAATTCTGGTGTAATAAAAAGACCCCAAATCTCAGCACACCCCACACCACAAAGGTCAGTATGGTGCTCACATGAGGTGTCCAACACAGACCAGCAAGGGCTCTACTGCATACCGACCTGGAGCCCCAGGCTGTGGACACTCCAGCATTTGCTAATATCACCCTGTCTGTCCACCCTTGACATTCAAGATGTGGCATTGAGGAAAGAGGACAGCAAGAACTCACAACCACCCTTCCATCTTTAGTGAGAAGAATCACATTTACTCACACAACATTGGTCAGAATTGGTCACATGACCTACACCAACTATAAAAGAGGCTAGGAATTGCAGAGGAGTCAGATGGTGAACATCAGTGTCCCTGTCACAAAGCTTCCTTTAATCTATACATTAGAGTGCTTAACATTGACTTCTCCCTTCAGCAGAGGATATCGTGTTGGGAGTCAATGCCATCTCTTTATACATTGCCATATATTGTGTGGCTAATGAACCCTGTTTTAATATGCTATGAAACTCTTGGAATTTATTAGAAACTGTAAAGTGAAGTTACATATCATTAAGAAAATTTAATTATTTTGTAATGGTTACAATTTTATAATGGTTAAGAATCTCTTGGATTTTGTAAGTTATTTTAATTTTCAAATTCCTTTTAAACATTTTTTCCAGTAAGCCTCTTTGTACAGAGACAAACAAACCATAAAATTAGTGAGAGTATTGACAGTTCCTCTGAATAGCTTCCACAGAGACAGGCTTATTATGAGCCATATTCATTGCATGAAATAATATAGGAATTTATATCCATTCTCATTTTGGAAACAACTAACTGAAATGTATTCTCCTTACATGCAACTGAAAGCAAGTTTATTAAAACCAGCCTGCCTTAGTGGCTGGGTAGTAATGGATCACCAAATTCCAAAGGCAAATGACATACTCATTGATCTCAAAAAAGAGCTGAGATCCAGAAGATTTTTGAGAAATTCTGGGCTGAAATGGTTTAAAGAGGAGAAGCCTGTGACCATCTGAAGTGTACTTGTGGAGGGACATGGGAAATAGGATAACTGCAGATATTAACTTGAGCTAAAGACTGTCCCTCCAATAGGAAGAAATGAAACCTCGGATTGACAAGGGAAAGGATAAGGGGAGAAAAGAGGATGTCAACCTTCAGGACAAAGATGTCTCCATTCACAGTCCACACAGGGAAAGTGAGTTCAAAATGAGGATCCTGTTTGCATGCCACTTCTTTAGTCAAATGTCTAGCTTTGTTAAAGGAAAGGATTTTCTTGCCTTCAAAATGTTTTAGTGCCATGGAGAAAATGTAAGCTAAATTGAATTTTCATAACCTCTAAATTTTATGGCAGGCACTATTAACAGTTTTCTGTTTCAACACCTGTTATCAAATCATAACATTTTAGTTAAACTGGCAAATGATTCTCTTTCAAAATGGAAGTGTAAATGAACTCTGATTTTAAATCATTTTGACAATTATTTTCCATACTGTGGTTATTAATAGTTTCCCAGTATTCGGGCATGACCTAAACACCTTTATCATATCTTTATGCAGTGTACCTAAATAAGTTGTGTAAATTTCTGTCTTTCCCACTGGAACATAAGCTTTAGAACTACTGGCAAATACTTTGTTTATTAGAAATTGATCTTGGTCAAATAAACCCAGCAATCCCACTCCTCAGTTTATACACAAAAGACTTAAAATCAGCATGCTACAGTAACAGCCACATCAATATTTATAGCAGCTCAATTCACTATAGCTAAACTATGGAACCAACCTAGGTGTCCTTCAACAGATAAGTGGAAAAAGAAAATGTGTTTTATATATATATATATATATATATATATATATATATATATATATATGATGGAATATACTCTTTTTAAAGAAGAATGAAATTATGGTATTTGCTGGTAAATGGATGGAGTTGGAGAATATCATGCTAAGTGAAGTAAGTCAAACCCAAAAAACCCAAGGTTGAATGTTTTCTCTGATATGTGGATGCTAATTCACAATGGGAGGGGCGCTAGGGAAGAATAGAGTTACTTTAGATTAGGCAGAGGGGAGTGAAGGGAGGGGAAGGAGTTTGTGGGTAGGAAGGATAGTAGAGTGAAATAGACATTATTACCTCATGTACATATATGACTGCATGACTTATGTGATCATACAATATGTACAATCAGAAAAATGAGAAAGTATACTCCATTTATGCATGATTTATCAAAATGCATTCTACTGTCATGTGTAACTAATTAGAACAAACTAAAAAATTTCAAAAAGTAACACGAATTTATTTTCTCAAAAATAAATGATCTTGGATACTCTGTTATAGCAGCACAAAATGGACTAAGACAAAGGCTGTCCCAATATGGTTTGCTAACAGCTAAAGGGTAGGGTATGAGAGAATAGGGAGATGAAGATTTGACTTAAAGAAGTTCTGTTCACACATATGGGGAGACTATAAAGGAAGTATATTTTCAGAGTAAATCAGAAATTCAGTTGGAATACATTAACTTTAAGAGTTGAGATGCCTGTTAGACATCCAAGTACAGAGGTTCACCAGGCGAGCAGATGCACTTTACAAACTATCACTTTAATCGTCATAGCCCTGAAAGAGAACTTAATTGTTTAGGAAAAAAGGACTCGCAGGAATAAAATAACCTTTCCAAAGCCCACACAGCCATAAAATGGCAGACATTATATATACATATATAATGTGATTCATATTTATATGTGCATTTAATTTGAGATTGATTTGTCATTCATTTATTGGCCTGTGGTCAAGTGACTTTAGATATGCATATTCCACATATCTAAATGGCCAACAAAGGACCTGCAGGACAGGAATAAAAGTCTAATCCAATTCTATAGCCCCAAAGTTGGCTAATAATACTTTACCAATTGTAGATTTGTGTTATTTGTGTTGCTGACAGTCAGCTGAATACAGTATATTAATAGTTCTGTTATTAGCATCACTGAGTCGCTACAAATCATTCTCCAGTGCTGTTCCCCTCCCTCCTTTCCAAGGAGCCACCACCATCTTGACTTGACGGTCATTATTTCCAGTCATGCTTTTAACTTTTACTGTATGTATACCATAAACAGAGACAGAATTCTTCAAGTGAGCCTAAGACATAATGTGCCAGTTGGATGACTGTATTCTTAACTGGTAGAGAGTTTATATCCTTATAAAACATGGATGTTTCCCCAAACCAGATGATATCTGAGAACTGTTTTTAAGTAGCCTTCCAGGAATTGTAAAGTCTGTCTCAGGAGAAAACAGCAAACTTGTTATTATTTAAACTCACATATGAAGATCATTCTGGGGCAGGGGAAAGGAATGGAAGGGCATGGTTCATGTAAGGAACACCACAAGGTCTTCACAGGCAAACTAAAACCACAGAACTGAGGAAATGATCCAAGAACCCAGGAAGAAGTTGTCCAGAGGCAAAGCTGCTAAGGGGCTCAATCTTTTATTGGGACAACCAGACTGAGGATCCTTCCTTCTTGCTCCTCCTTCTCCTCATAGTCTCACCTTTAGCCACCTCGAGTGCTCCAGACACTTCAGCTATCGTCCTCATCTCTGGGGCTTCTTGGAGAGGTGATCAGCTTTATGCCACTGGCGGCAAAGGCTCTTCAGAATCACAGGAGCGAAGCACAGAAACGGTGAACGTGATCTGAGGCGGTCAGGGCCAAGCTGCTCATCCATTGAAGTTGACAGGTCATTGCATTTTAGTGATGGTCTAAATTACTGATCAGAAATCAGCATGTCTTGAGTTGAAAGGTCTTTTCATATCCAGACATTCCCAACACTTCCCAAAGGTCTATGAAAGCAGACCTTACGCAGTCGTTAAATAACTTCTGCCTTGACTCAAACACACAGATTAGAGGGGCTCGGAAAAAATTGTTCATCCTTTTCTTTGCATGTATCTACTTATGTTTCACTTTACTTTATCAAGCCACTATTGGTCCAAGTCCATCCTGAGGTAAACTTGCTGTCACACCTCACTTAGCAATTCGGAGATCTTTCCAAGTGACAGAAGAGAAAACGAGGAGCCTTGTTCTCCCACCTCCATGGACGTTCACATGATAAGAGTGCCGCTCCCGGCTGAGCCCACAACAGCATTCTTTCCGTGTTTCCCATAAACTCACTTTTCCCCAGGAATCAGGAGCTCAGTGACCAAGCAAAAGCCAAACTTGGTGTTTGTGAAAAGCAAATCCCCACATGCAATCAACTGCACCAGCAAAGGGACCTCAGATAATGAAAATGAATCTGTAGAATGTGGTCCTTACCTGTTTATCATTCATGGGGATGTTTGGGCTGGCAGCTTCGGGCAGTTGCAAAATAGGGTGAGGCCACAAACAAGTCCCAGTCAAACTGTGCTGGGAATTGTCTGTACAGATTTACAAGCTGAATTACTACTGAATGGACATTTTCGACCTACGTAAGTAAATTAGCATGCTATGACTGGGTGCTGTCTTATGGAAATGGGAAAACATCCACCCCAGAAGAGATTTTGTCACAGGCCCAATACTGAGTTACTTCATGTAACTCAGAAGAGAAAATGCCTCCAGGGAGTCAAAGCAGAAGTGCTTCTTAGTCATAGTTCTGTCCGTAGTCAGTCCCAAACACTCAGCACGGGTGATCACGTCCTGAACTGAACTGGGACGACACCAGAGGCAAGTGCGTATACATGGTAGAGAGACACTGCAGCTGGGTGGAGAGCTGAGCTGGGGTCAACTCCTCTTCAGCTCTTCTGCCCTATTCTCTATTCCACATTCACTGAGTGATGTTTTAATCTTTATTATTTTTAATTTTTAGAGATGAATCTTTTAAAGACATGTAGAGCATACAGAAAATGAGGTGATAATCTAGAAAATTAAGTTTGGGTGTTATAGAACTGTTAAACCAATAGTTCTAAAACTATTGGTTTAATTTTTTATGTTTTATGCTTTTTGGATATTCTTTAAGAGAGCTTCCCTATTGTAATATTATAACAATCTTTCTTGTGCTCCCTTCTAAATACTTCACAGTTTTTCTTCCCACATTTGGTGTTTAATCCATCTGGAATCCATGTCTATGTGTTAAAGAGGGACCTTTGTATTTTCCATATGGGTTGTATAATTTTTGGAGTGGCCCATCCTTCCCCCAATGATCCAGAATGCCATCTGTGTCGTATGCCTGGTCGCTTCCACCTGAGTCTACCTGGGTTCTCTTTTTCTGCTCCTGGTCTATTTCCGTATCATACAATACTGTCTGTATTTCTAGACTTAGCATAAGTTCTGTGCCAGACGAGTCAAATCCATTCTTGCTCTTCTTAAGATTATTACAGTTATTTGATTCCTTGTTTAAAAAAAATTTTGAGGAGTTTGTAAAGCTTACTATGAATTTGGTTGGGATTTAATTGTAATTATAGTTAAAAAAGGAGGGCATTGCAATTTTACAGGGTTGATTCTATCTCTAAAGAAACATGATGTGTTTCTTCCATTTACTCAGGTTTCTTTTATGTTTCTCACACGTGAAGCTTAAAGCTCATAATGTTCTTTATCTTTTGTCAAGTGTACTCACGAGCACATTAATTTTACTGCTGTCAACAGTAACTTCTTTAAAATTTGCATTTTACTTATTGATTGTTCATACATAGAATGCCATTAATTTTTGCATATTGGCCTTATATCTAACAACCTTATTGAACTCTTTTATTATTCATTTGTAAAACCTCTTGGATAGCCTATACCAACATTAATATTATCAGTGAAGAATAAAAACTATTCCTGAGTTTCCAATGTTTATCTATTTTACATTTTTATCTTACCACACTGCATAGTGTCTATGCTATCAAGGTTAAAGTTAAGAAATTTAACACATACTTACAAGAGTATTTCCTCATGATCAGGCTGAATTTTATCAAATACATTTATATTAGTTTATTGGAATTATTGTGGTTCTTTTTCCTTGAAAATTTGATCGTGTTGTGCTGTATTGTAATGATAAATTTCATTGAAGTTGAAACATTCTTGTATTAATTGGCTAAAATTGTCTTCATCTTGATGATTAAGTTTTCATATACACTGATGAATTTGATGTCAGATTTATTGTTTTTGCATTTCTATGTGCAAGTAAATGTGTTCTATATTTCTTTCTCGTATTGTTCTGGACTAGGTAAGATTACTTCCTAAATTCATTTTGGAGGTCTTTTCCCTCCTATTTCTGAAAGAGTTTGTTTATTACTTTTCTTGACATTTTGAAAAAAATCACCTGAAAACCATCTGGGTCTAATGCATTTGGGGTCTACAAGTTTTATACTATGAATTTAATATATTTAAGCTTTCTATTTCTTTTTAATCAGGTATAATAAATTATTTATTTTTCTAGGGAATTGTTCATTTGGTCTTCATTACCAGATTTATTATTATAAAGTCATTCTATAGTATTATATCATAATTTAATCTCATTTGTAACAGGATTACCATTTTCATAATTATGTATTATTATAATGTTTGTCCTAGCTTTCATATTTGTTTTGTGTATTATCAATATTATCTATTATAATTCTTTCACAGAACCAGTTTTTGGTTTTATTGATATTCCTTTTTATTCTTTTATTATAATTCATTATTTTCTACTCTTATAGTTTCTTTCATTTCTACTTTCTTTGGGTTTATTCTACTTGTGCTTTCCTCCTCTTCTATTTGGAATTGGATTGTTAATTTTGTCTTTTTCTCTAATATGCTATATGATTTTACTTTCATTTCCAAATGTATAGAAAAGAAGATTGTTTTTCTCTATGTCTCTCTTTCTATTTCTACTTTTATTCAAGGTGATCTATGAAATGTTTTGTCTTATATTTGTGGCATAGTAAGTGGCTAATTTTCCTGAAAGTTCTGTGTGTGTCTCTGAAGAATGTGCATTCTTGAATATAAAACACTTAGATCCATCAAGCCTGATAATTACATTATTTGAAAATTCTATAATTGTTCTAACTGGTGGCACACATATATCAATTAAAGTTATTTTAATGTATTAAAATTTTATGTGTTGAGGTCTCTGTCACATTCTAGTTGTAACTCTGCTGACTTCTGACCCATATATACCTATCACAAGCATCCAAATTACTGCATATAATTACTACTACTGATAATTATATAAGCATTGCCACTTCTTTCCTGTGAAGTCAACTACTTATTTATAATATTTTTACATATTTTATCTAACTTTTCTAATTAGTTGTGTCAAAAGAGTTTTCAATTTTTTTTACTAATTATCCATATTTCCAGAAGCAGATATGTAACAGGAAGGAAGGAAGGAAGGAAGGAAGGAAGGAAGGAAGGAAGGAAGGAAGGAAGGAAGGAAGGAAGGGAGAAGGGGGAAGAAATTCTGAAACTGAGTAGGTTTTGGTCTATTCTTCTGGGATTTCCTTTGTCTAGGAATTTCAAATGTTTCTGGGCACCAGCCTAGGTTAAAGAGGATGCACCAGAATGGGGAAATTTGCCCATCCATACATGTAACTTCTCCCCTTCTCCACTGGAGCAGAGAGCCGTCCCCACATAGGCCTGTTGGGGGAGCGATTTCTATTACCCAGCAAGAGCAACTAGAGTGCAGACAAAGTGTTCTGCGATAGCATACATTGGGGGCCATCTCCGGTACCTTCTAACCTAATTAGCTCATATTTGAAGCTTTCAATAAAAGGACACTCTTCAGAGGCTTCTGCTGAGTTTTTCTTTTCATGTGTGCTAATTATCATACCTACAATCACATAATCAACCTCTTGGGTTGCGAGGAAAAACAAGGGTGTGAGTGGTTAATTATAAATGCAAGTGGCCCATTGCCTGTGCAATCAGTGGGCCTCCAGCATATTAAATTTGGTGCCCGGTTGTAGCATAAATATCATAAGTAGCAGAGGCTTTCCTTTTGAAATTGACTGCACAAATCCACTTGCAATTTTCTCAAACTCTTCAACTTTTGCAACTCTATATTATTTTATTTTATTTTATTTACTTATTGGTTGTGCTGGTGCTTGGTGCTCTAACATGTTAGGGACACACTCTATCATAAGCTATTTCAGCCCTTTCCAACTTACTTTTAAAAAGCACTAGCAAAAAACTAATACGAAGAGATCACTGTCACTGGCACCCTTAATAAATTCATTCCTTCCATTTTCCAAGCTGTGTCTATTGGTCCCTCCCATCCAGAAGTTTAAAGGTGAAAAAAAACTGATCATAGATAAAGTTTGTGTTCAGTTGTAATACTGTAACATTGTGGTACAATTCAATTGTGTCTTTCAAGCATAAGAACTGTTTCAGTGTTATTTGCTAAAGTTATCATACCAAATCTAAAATGGAAAACAGTAGTAAGCTGTAAACACTGAACTAACAGTGTTCTTTCCACTCTAGATTTATGAGGCTCAACCCCTCACAACAAAAATAATGGAACAATACTTACTTCAATGATGAATCTAATGCTGTGACCCACATGGTGATGTATAGTGAGTTTATAAAGTTGATATCTCCAGGTGGACATTAAAGTTCTGACCCATTCATTCCACCAGTGGAACTGACAGATGGAGGAGGCAAAGTTGGCTTATTTCTTAAATTTACCCTGGTAGTATTGGATCTACTAAGTCAATTTTAACCTCTCCTAAAAGAACTTTTATAAGATAGCTATAGGAAATCACATTCAAAAATGTGACCCACAGTTGCTTTATCTATTCATCTGTTAAAGGGCATCTAGATGGTTCCACAATCTAGTTAATGTGAATTGAGCTGGTATAAACATTGATGTGGCTGTGTTACTGTAGTATGCTGATTTTAAGTCCTTTGGGTATAAACCAAGGAGTGGGATAGCTGGGTCCACAAGACTAATATTATGGCATTTGCAAATAAATGGAAGGAATTGGAGAATATCATGCTAAGTGAAATAAGTCAACCCCCAAAAAACAATATTTTCCTGATAATGGATGATGATATATAATGGGGGTTGGGGGTGGGAAGTGAGAGGAGACTGGAAGGAAATGAGAGGAATGGGGGTATGAAAAATCATGGAATGAGACAGACATCATTACCCTATGTACACGTATGATTACACGAATGGTGTGACTCTACATCGTGTACAACCATAGAAATGAAATGATGTACCCCATTTGTGTACAATGAATCCAAATGCAGTCTGTAAAAAATTTGAAATATAAATAATTTTTTAAAATGTGACCCCCTGTGACAATAGTTATTTAGGTTCTAAAAAAATAGTGTTATTACCTAGGATTTGTGATGAGAACATTGGCAAATGAGCCTAACTCTCCTCTCTGACCATGAGAATGAGTGAGCTTCTTAAAGTCTCGGTTTCTCCATCTGCAAAACGGATATTGTAATCCACAGTCTAATTCCCCTGAAAAGTTGGGAGGTCTTCAACTATAAAATACAAGAAAGAATGAGATGTTATTTTTGTCACTTATGGGGTTAATTTAACACTGAAACAAACCATGGGTTATTGTGATACCACGCCTCAGTCAGATCTGCAATGCTGTTTGCAATGAACTTTGGCCTGTGACTTTCCTTTCAGCTCTTTGGTTAACTATTCCAACGGCCACATGTGAAGGGTCCTCTTTTGAGTGAGCATGTGGGTGTGTTTCCCTCATATTTTCTGCAGATGCTTCAACTGAGTGTCAAAGGCCAGCCTCATGGAGCCAGCGGTGTGAAATAAGCTGTCATTTTACCTGACCCAAGGTCACCTAAACCAACTTTTTCTCTTCCTACCCAACTTCAATTCCAGGTAAAGTTCAGAGTTTCATTTAGAGTTAAATGGCATACCCAAGAGCAAAAAGGCATTAAAGAGCCCGGGAAGGACCCTCTCATTAGGACAATCTCATTGTGTGATAGATCTTTTCTTTTGACTTCATATTGTCTCCAGCAGTTTTATGAGCCTGAATTCATCAAATTTCAGGTGATTAGGACTAATGATCCAAATCATGCTTTTAAAAGTCAATGTTGAAAATAGCTTCATATTTTAAAAACTGCAAAGTATTTTTTTCTGTCATTTTTAGGGATTTCTTTCACCTCCACTACCACACACATGAAGCCTTAGGTCCTAGTATTGGAAACAAAATATTCCATAGTAAATCAAATAAGGGGCTAAGGAGTCAATGCCTTTCAAGGGATGTTTTTATACTAGCCACATAAAGTGGCAAATGCTTGACTACCAAAGGATGAGTCATTAGTACTTCAGGCACAGGTATCATAAGGGGAATCTTCCCATTTCCCTGGAATCACACTGGTTAAGACAGGGAGCATCTATTCACCATGCTGCCAGGAACTGGGGCCAGGAAAAATCCACCAGCACACCAAATTTTTCCACCGTAGTGAACAGTGTTAGTGAAAATGAATGCCATGTGTCCAAACAGTCTTTGGGAAATCAGACAAAGTGGTATGAAAAGAGTATGATGAATTCATTTTCATATTCTCATCCCTAAATTCTACTTTTAGTCCATAAATATCAGCTCATAAACATCTCAGCATAATACAAATCTGTTTTGTCCTTTTCTTAAGTAATCTAGTAAATCAGCAACCCTGCAAAAAAAACCATGCTCTGATACACTCAGTAGAGCTTATGACTCAATCCTATAACATTGCTTGTCCTTTGATATTTCTGTAGTGATTCTCCTTCTACACAGAAGGAAATAACCGATTGTATTGTGTTTACTGCTATATGATCAATTTACAGAATCAGTTTCTAACCAGGTATATCACATTTTAGTTATTTTCTCCAAAGCTCACTTACTTTCATCGTAATAGAATAGTACATAAGAAGAGAATAGCCTTTTCTCTTCTTTTTCTTTTTCACGTCATGAAGAAAAAATAGAGGCAAAGCAAAGAAGTGTTTCCATTATTGCCTTTTGTGAGGGACTGTTAACATTTTCATGTTTTGAGGAAGATAGAGACCAGTGCCATGTACCACATCTCCCACTACCCATCCTCCTCCATGAGCACCAAACTTTGATAAGATGCATCACATGTACCATGGAAAATTCAAGGCAAGAGAGGTGGTTCCTTTTCTCAAGAAGGGACCAGGTTTGAGGGCAGGTGGTTAAGATGAATTTCCACACAGACCTGGGTCATGTAGCAAGGTGTTCTCTCTGAAAATATCTGGGTCATATTCTAAGAAGTTGTGGATGGAAGCATTTAGCATGGCCACAACTGGGGCATTAACCAGGGAAGTTCAAGCAGAGACCAAATCCAAGACAGAGAGGAAATATATGAGGGAAGACTGAGCTTGCTAACCTAAGTTCTAGAGGAAAAAGCAGGAAAAAAAATATGCAATCACCAGCAGCAAGTATCCATGCTTTTCAGAGGGAATTGGGAGAATTGGCTCAATTGGGGAATAGCTTAAATTGGAGTTTGGTTTAAGGATGATCTCTTTAGGTAGGTGAAGAAGAGAATTGCCTTGAAGTTGCTTAAAATTCTCTTTGAATCATCTCTTACTTTCTCCTAAATCTCTTCCTTTTCAACACCAGTTCTAATTAGTTCTCTCAAACTCATCTAGCCATCCCTTTATTATCTCCCTTTCTCTAACCACTTTCTCTGGTTTTCTTCTTTTCCCCACAATCAATGCTGCTTGGATTTTTCCACTCCCTTTCTTTCATTCTTCATCTAAAAATTGGACTTATTTCAATTAAACCTCATATCACCCTATTTATGTTCTTAGGTATTCATAAAAGAAATGCTTCTAGAAACTTGAACTACTTCAGCAAAATGAAATGCCCACTACTCAGCCCAAATTTACTGTCTCTCAATTATACTTCTAGGAACCTCAGTTTATCCTGCCATTATATACCTTTTTAGGAAACTTTCTTTCATTTATTAACTCACTCACTCATTTGTTCTCTCAAAAATTCATTTGAAAAAATACTAAGTTTTTATTGGCAGAGGAACTCTGTTAGATGCTGGAAAAATTGACCAAGACATGGTCCCCATTTTCAAAAGTTTATAATCCTTTGGGGAAGACACACACCTAAATATATTCAGTTTAGTATAATGTGAATGCGTACAGAATCATACAGAAGCATAGAGGAAAAGCAATAGTTTTTGCCTGAACAGACAAGGAAGGATTTAAACAGAAAGCATATATGAAATGGTTTTTGCAGATTGTTAGAACTTTGTCAAACAAAGGAAGAAAAAAAGAGTAATGCCAAGAACAATTATCCAGTGCTTATGTGCCAGAGACATGCAAAAACCTTTTCATTGATCATCTTAGTTAATCCTCACAATGGCCTCCACAAGAAAGATGCTTTTATTATCTTCATCTAACAGATGACAAACCAAGCTTAAAGAGGTGAGTAACATGCCTGAGAGGGAAGCCAGGCACTGGAAAATGTGCATGCAAGGCATTACATACAAAAAAAGCAGGAAGAATTAGGGAACTGATGATAGTTCAATTCTTTAGGAAGCAATAGGGGGAAAATATCACAGAATAAAGGAAAAGAAGTGAAATAAGAATCTGGAAAATCTACCTAGAGTTTAAAATACACTTATTAGACAGCATGGACTAGTCAAAGAATTTTCCCTTTCTTTCCCCATTATGTTTCCGATATAAAAAAAGAGATGAGTACCCTCACCTCCACCTAGTTTTCTAACTTTTTATTAATTAACTGCCAAGGTAGGAAAAGCAGGGGAAACAAGAGGCCCTCCCTTTCTTGAACAAATATGTTTGACTTAAGCCACAATAGCTTGGGTAAATCAAGGTGTTCCCTGGATGCAATACAACAAAACTCTCGTAAGGAAATAAATTGTAGTCACAGGATTTCCTTCAGCAGTAGAAAAGATTTTCACTCTTTATACCCTTTCTGAAAGAAAGAAAACCTGTTGAGTGGGTATCTTCGTCCATTTTTCTGTTACTATAACAAAATGCCTGAGGCCAGAAACCTATAAAGAAAAGATGTTGGCAGAATAGCAAGTAGCACACCTGGAGGGGGTCAGACATATAGAGTGAACTTACTTTATAAGAACTTGATCTTAAGGTATCTAATCCAGTTCTGAGAAACCTAACTCACTCCCCTTAGAAGGGCATTAATCCAATCTGAGGATGATTTCATGACCTAATAACCCCCCACACCTCTCAATGTTTGTACATTGGGGACCAAATTTTCAGCTCACAAATATTTGGAGGACAAACCGTAACAGTGGGGATTAAGTTTGGCTCTTTTTCTAGGGAACCCACTTGCCTAAGGTAATTTTGGATATTTTAAAGAAAAGACAAACCATCCAGTATCCACAGCCTAGCTCAGCCCTTACCTCCAGGCATGGTGGATTCTCCAATGGGGTCAACTAAATGCTGAGCAGAAGGGATACATCACCTTCCCAGAGTGCCTTGGATTTTAATTGTGTCTCACCCAAGTCAAATATTTAGATGTTCAAATCTTTAACATAGAGAGAAATTTAGGTCTGCCAAGCAAGTATTCTGAACTGTTAGTGGTCTATAATAAAGAGAAAAAGAACTAAAATAGAAATAGTTTTGAGTTAATAAATGCACACTTCTGAAGACTCACCTTTGAATAGTAGTGGAATTGGTGCGAATGCCTTCTGGGATCTAGGTAGAATGAGAGAAGGGGGCAGAAAGCAAAGAACAAAACAGCACCAACAACTGCATCACCAGGTGGAAGCTGTACTGTGCAGAGGGAGTTGTCTCATTCTCTAAGAATTCAGTGGCAAAAGCAGCTCTCTTCACTGGTCTCTTTTTCAGAACTTGTTAATAAATAGAAAAACTGAATGCTATTTATATATTGCTTTTGCTTTCTCTCCACAAATGAAAGGTATAAAAGGTGAAGCAAAGTAAATGAATGATCCACAAATTGAAAAGTGCAGCAATGACCGTAGGCCTGCTTCCCAGGGCATCGGGACAAATACACACATCACCACACTCACTTCACAATAGCTCTCTAGCTATGAGCAATTTGTATTTTCTTGCTCCTGTCCCATCAGCTAAAGTAGAGAGCCCAGTCCAAAGCAAAGAATTTCTGACAAGAAGAGTTTCCGGGACTCCTATGGATTGACAAAAATGTTTGTAAAAATATTCCTGCTAATCATCATATGTTGACCAATTTTGTTCTCTTTTTATCCTGCTTCCTTCCCTTGAGTTCATGCTCAAAAATCACACAGTTAAAAGTAGCAGGGCCAAGTCCATACTCAAATCCAATTTTGTCTGACTCTTAATCTAATGCTCTTAACCAGGCTAGATTCTCATTATTTATTTACAAGAAAGATTGGGTCTTGGTTAAATTAGTATGTTTCTAACGATAATGATTCAGAAGGTATTGACCACGTCCTTATGAGTTTTGAGAACTTACCTTGAATATTCTGTTCTTCAAATAGGAAAAGGAAGTGAAGACCAATATGTAACCAAAACCCCATTTCATTTACTCATGATTTCATTTTATTTATTTACTTATTTAATTCCTTCCAGTTATTCATCATTCAACATGCATTTATTGTACATCTACAAATCGGACACTGCTAAAGCTGACTATATAGGGTGCATAGGACAGCCTAGCCCCCTGCATTATTGGAATCTACAAGGGAACACAAATACCTTTGAGATCACTTCTTTCCCTAATCCATCCTATGTCACCAGCTCGCATTACCAAATCATCTATGATTCAACAGAGATAGTGCCATCCTTCTTATCTTCTAAGGGCCCAGGTGTGATTATAATCTAGCTAACTCTCTGTGGGGCTATTACTGAAATAGTCATTCCACTTTACACATGATACAGTAGGAGTCCCACTGGATAGTGAGAAAGAACAAGATTCGAATCTCATGTCTGCCATTACTAACCCCAGCAACTTAAAACAAACAAGTCAACTTCTTTAAAGCCTAGTTATCTCATATACAAAATTGGAATAAAGTAATACACTTAGATTCAACATATTTAAGAATTAATCTCTGAATATCTGTGAATTTCACTAGGCTTATTCACATATTCACATGTTACAATATATGTTTTGTTTAAACTGCATTCTCATAATAAGCAAACCATTGGAAAATGATGTTAGCTTGTGAAAAATTACATAGCTACTTAATGGAAAGTTCTGGTTTGAAAACAGGTGGTCCAGTTCCACATTAAGACTGAAACAGATGACAACAAAAGACTCTTCCAGGTCAAAAGTAATTCATTCCTGTTACCTTTATCTTTACTTCTTGTTTACTTAGAGTCAACTCCTTACCAAAATTGACTTCTTCCTATTTCCCAAACATACTTCTGTTTGATACTTCGATCCCTTTTCCTCTCCTTCTTTTTAGATTGTATGCTAATGAGCAAGATAATAATTTTTATTCTTAATGGCTAGAAGATATCCACATGTATCTTTTATTCATGGGATCTAAGATATTTCGTATTTAAGCACAACCTGAAATACATATGTGGAAAGGTCACCATGGCATAACAAAACACCCTAGGGTGCTTTATAAAAAGCACTGTGTTCTACGTCCCATTATGGACAAACATAGGAAAAGTCGAAGGGACTCCTTAGGAGTGGATACTAACAGGGGCCTTTCTCAGATAAATGTAACAAGAACAGAAACATTTCAAGGATAAAAAACATTAGAGAATGTATACCTGTCCCCATCTCTTACACCAGATACAAGAGCATTGAATATATAAAACTTTAATGCCATGCCAGGTTATTGGAAAGGAGGACTCTCTGTTGACTCCAGACATACGCTGAAATCTGTTTATGCTTTTAATGAATAATGATGTACAATAAGCCAATAATCTCTAACTGATCAAGAATAACTCAATTCCATGTGATCCCTTCTCTGTTTTAGTGGAACTAATGCCTGGAAGTTTTCAAATACTTAAGGCTAAAGGGTTCAGAGGGAAGGGAGGGAAAGAAGTAGAAAGGAAGAGTTGTACCATGTTACCTCTTATTGGCTGCTTAATGAGATTTTCCTAAAAACTCACTACAAACACATCATTTGCTTGGATCCATACAAATTTAAAGGAACCAGAGATGATGTGTTGATCTCCAAACCTCTTCCTTCTGTTCTAGACATAGCCAAAACTCTTCCGGAATAGTAAGCCTAAACATCTTTGTTATTTTGTCAGCTCTACCTTAAATACTGACTCTTCCATGAAGCAGATCTTGATGATTCAAACTTAAACAGCTCATATCATTCTTATCCTTTTTTTTAGCCACACCCCTCCCCTGACATGTGCATATTTGGGTCTTTTATTATAAAGCATAGTATGTGTAATTGACCTTTGTCTATTGATCACTTCCTTAGGTCTAACCACTACCCCACCCTGAACCCTGCAAATGAGCTCCAGCATCTGAGGATGAAAAGAATACTTGTTGGACTTTTCAAAGATGTCCTACCAGGCACTGCCTTTTATGCCTTCTGAACTGTGAACTAAATGATAAGCATAAATCAAAGACTATCACAAAGAGGCCGAAACATTACCAGCAAATCTGAAAAAGGTTAAACTGAAAGCTGTAGCTTAGTGTTAGAGCCATAAAGGTCTTCTAAGTGACCCACTGTTGACTGTCTGGGTGAATCAGAGCAGGCCACAGGTTGCTGCTGAGTCAGTGCAGAGCAGGCCACCACCAAATCGAAGCTCTCTGGGAAGATGGATCAAGATGCTGGCTTTCTACAAGAGTTTTATTCCCAATAGGAATGAAGAGAGTAGAGCTCAGTGTGGTGAACTTCTAGTCAAATCATTTCTTCTAACTCCTGGAGACATGGAGACAGGAAATTTTAGATCAGTAAATTTCTCTCACTTGGAAGGAAGCATCAGGTTTGGGGGAAGAAGTGTTTTCCCTCTACACTTCCCACTTTTTTGTTTTCTTAAATCAATGGAATGAAACATTAAGGTAATAATCAACCAGAAGTATACATATGTCCCTTAGAAAAGGACATCATTGGCCTACAAAAATACCCCCATCTCTGCCTTCATGAGGTTGTCCCTCCTTTATCAGTCACTGCCCCTTTGGCTGTGGGACCACTAGTAAGCAGTTTAGATTTTTCTCCCAAATAGATTGAGGCTGTATTAGGGCAGCATATTCATTAAATCAACCCTGAGGCCATACTCTCTTCAAGGTGGAAAATTAATTCTCTATTTTATTTCCTACCCTAATGACATCAAGTCACACCGCTCAACATAGTGTGCAATGTCACTGCAAAGCAATTAAATGACCACATTAGGATATGACAAGGATGAAATACATGGGTGTGTTCCTGGTTTTACATTCCAACTTTATTGTTAGTATTGATGCTATTATTGAGATGCTCAAATTTTTAATAGAAAATTCTATCTTGAAATTTCCAGGGGGAAACTAATATTAAAAAATTAAATCTCCAAGCAAGTTCAAGTCCAAAGGCATTGAAGTTCAAAGGAACTAATATCCAATTTTAATTCTTCTACCTAGTTGAGTTAAAGTCTAATCAAACTAAATCCTAAACTCCATCCTCCTGCACTTATTTTCTCTGTTTTCACCAGTGGAGTCCTACTTCCCTGAACAACTACATCCTGGACTGTCTTCTTCAGTATTGAATGCCTTTGAGGTTACATTAATTCAGTGTCAAGTTCTGATGAACTTCATCTTTTAAGCAGTCAAGAGAAGAATGGAGGAACTTTAGATTATGTAGAGGGAAATGAGAGGGAGGAGGGGGCAGGGGCATGAAAGATGGCAGAGTAAGACAGACATCATGGCCCTATGTACATGTATGATTACATGAATGGTGTGAATCTACATTGTGCACAACCATAGAAAGGAAAAGATGTACCCCATTTGTGTACAATGAATCAAAATGCAGTCTGTAAAAATAAAAAAATAATAATGATAATGAAAAATAAGTTCAAAGGCTTTGTAAGAAAATTCACTCTCTAAACTTGGAGAAAGCCAATCCCTAACGTCTAAGGGAGCTTCCCCAGACCTGGGAGTGGAGCATGGCCAAAACCATGACAGTGACTCAGTGACACCTGTGTGCAAGAAGAGCAAGATATGAGGATTTTCATTTTAGCCATTGCTTGCCAACTTCAGTTGTCTAAAGTCCAGAATGTGTGATGCTAAATCAGTGAGCAAATAGGTACCTGATAATTAATAATTTGCACTGTGTTTCCTGCATCCTGTTTTTCTTGATTTCTCCCTTATACTCTAGTATTCTGGTGTTAATCTGAGCCTGAGTTCTTTCTAATTGCAACATCCACCCTTTGGTGACCAGGGATGTTCTCTATGCCATAAGGGCCACTTCCACATCTATTTTATGGATTACTTAGCCCTCGTAAACCTACCTGCCAGAGAAGATTTAGACCTCGTATACACTTTTGTTTCAGCTGAAAAAATATTCCTGAGTGGATTCCTAAACTGGAACTCAATTGCCACTTGCATGCCCAAGATCCCAGGGGCCCAGCAAAGACCTGACCCTTGGGCCCTGTGCTCCTGGAGACATTGGCTTCCAGTAATGTGAATTCCAGACTTTCTCTGGCATCATCTTTCAGGATACACGCACACCTACAAAAATTATCTCTTTGAAACTCATCCAGGAGTTCTTTGAATATTTTCCACTCAAATCTGTGGGCTATACACATGAATTCAGGGTTAGCCTCCCACAGCTTCCTCTTTGTTCCTGGATGCAAAATGGAATTCAAAACAGCTGACTCAGGCCCATCCTTAACCAATATAAAGCTAGAACCTTACCTGTCCTGGTAGGACTCAATTCCCTGTCCTTCATAGGTAGCTAATACTGTTCTACCCACCAATGGCAGTGGAGTGGAGAGGCTATTTCCTCTATAATCAGATTTTTGTCTCAGCTTTTTGTCCACCAGCTAGCCCTTTTCAGGGGCCCCAGATGTGGGCACTCTGGAAACCACATGGGTCAGTTGAAGTGCCCCAAACGTATAGTTCTCCCCATAAAAATAATCCCATGACCATGGACGAAACCACCATAAACTTTTGTCCTTTCCCATGATCAAAGTATCCTGTGGCTGTCTTAAAGACTCTTGCCTAGGTCTCAGTAGTTAAAAGACAATTGCATGACTATGGAACTCACCTGCAGTTTTGTTAAACATCCACAGATAACCAAAATCAAAAGACCATATCCTCACACTTGGTCTGTGACCGAAAGTCATACATCTTGGCCTACCAAAAGCCCTGCCACAAGTGTAATTTGCTCCCCCAAATTTTACTCCTTTGTTTTAAATTCTCAGACATCAGTTAATGCAACAACATATTAGAGAATTTTTATAATATTGCCTGAAAACTACATCCCTGTTCCTGCTGGCTAAAACTCAGTAGCAGAAGGCTCTCACAAGGCACACAGAGCAAATGCTCTCTACAGGGAGGTGGGTTTCTAGGAAAAAAGCCAGAATCAAGTCAGCCATTCTTCCAAAATTCCCCAATCCATAAGACCCCCAAATTTAGCAATGGGGGTTGACTTACAAGTAGATAGACACCAGGGAAGAAAATGTTAGGGAGGGCAAACAATTTTTCATATCACAACGTCACATTTATCTCTAGCAACACCTAGCAATGAACTTGTTGTTAAATGGATGTCACATGTGTGTACTTTTGGCCCAAACCAAATTTGAAAGAAACCAGGATGTTTTACCTTTTCTGTTTTACTGTAATTCTAACAGAAATCCTTTATAAAATGTGCAAGAAGCAACCCACCCCCTGAAATGTATATTAATTCCTGAATCCCTCTGGTACACATGATCAGTCAAGGGATGTGTTTTTCTCTTTATCAAACTTAGTAAGAGGTTTAATTAAAGAGTCCTTTAGAATTAAGTTCACAATCATCATTTCACACTCTGGCTCAAGACATGTGTCTGACCAGCTGTTTTAACCAGTTTTCCCCACATGGGCTAGTAAGACATACCAGAGGAGCCTTTGACCTGGAAACTTCCCTGTACTTACTGATTTTCCAGGTGGCTGTGCCCAGGCTTAGCCAAGGCCAGTCTCCCTTCATATCTGCACAACTGCAGATCATGAAAGGTGGAAGGGCTAACACAAACCATCTAGAATAATGCTCTCAATACTCAGTTTAAAATCTGAAGCGTAGAGCAAGGGATAGTTCCAGTCTCAATGCCCAGGGTGGAACCCAGGCTGTGCGACCTCATGAATGGAAATCTCACTGCTCCTGTGGCTTTTTCATAATCTTGGGACCAGGACCACCGTTTGGGTTATTCCATTCTGGTGGTTGCAACGCCATACACTAGGAAAAACGGGCATATGAGGCAAAACAATTATTCCACCAAAATTGCCTTGCAGGGTTCTCTTGTTGCTGGGGTTGGAAGGTGCAAACATTCTTGGTCTAAAAGTGCTTGACCTCTATTTGATTGAAAGCAACATCTGGTCTCCAGGCTGCCAGTGGTGTTGCTTCTATTGAGAGGTAGCCAATTGCAGACAGATGTGACATTTCCTTAACACGTCGTGTTGACATCGCTGACATATACCTTATTTGAACAATGGGCAACCAAGCTTCTCAACACCTTTAAATCTAAAGCAATTCCAGCCCAATGTAACCCAAAAGCCATTCTCTGCAGACTATTCCACAGAGAGATACAGAATGAATCCAGGGCCCACGCTGACCCACCCCATCTTTTTTCTGCTCCATATCCTGTCACTTAAGCCCCAATAAATGTGAATCACAGAACATAGAGTTAAAGTCATGAGCAGGTATATGGCCTATGAAAACAATGAGCACATCTTAAATTTCAGCCACCCAAAAGCCCTCGGATGAAACACTCTTTCTTACAGCTGTCATGTAACAACTTAATCCTCACAGCAGGTCCCCAGCCTCTCCCTAATCCCTTCTCTCCTACTTATCTGGCTGTGTGTACCCTCACTGCCCTGTGCTCCAGGAGGTGGTCAGGCAGATACTATTACATCCAACTGCCCAAACTGGGAAAGTGGCTGACCAGAAGACACTTCAGTGGATTGTGGCAAAACTAGAATTGGATCTGGGTCCTGATTCTAATTTTCAATGGGTCAAAGAGACAAGCCATGCAATCACCCAAGACTTGTTAAAGGGCCATGATGGAAATGCTGCTAATATTACTTTGTTATTTACATCATTATTAGGGACAACAGCTAGACTTGCCCTGGCTCAAGACAGTGGCTGGAGTGGCTTTTTGCTTTGTGAATCATGTGGCATCAAAGGTGCTGTTCAGATTTCCTTCTAGGTTTATTCTATGTCAACTCTGCTCATTTCCCACTGTACTTAGGCACGGCATTTATGAAGTGCTTATTATATGCTAGACACCACTTATGTTATGGGGCACAACTTAAGAACAGACCAATCACCACTGAGAAGTCCAAATTTGAGAGTCTTTATTAAGCTAACCAGCTGACTGTCTCACACAATGTCCCAGAAAATGGCTATTGGGAGAACAGCCCCGACCATAGGGTTGCAGGGGTTCTTATACCAAAAATCACATCAGTCATAAGTGTCTGTTGCTATGATTCCAAATTACAAACTAACATCATGAGATCATCAACAGAGGGGAAAGTAGGTCAAAATGACCCTTACCTAGGTACAAACTAAAGAATGGTTACTAACATCCACACAATCACTGTTCACATGGTACAGTGTTTAGGAGCAATAGGAATCAAAAGAGAGCAATTTTTCTTTACATAGGAATTGTCATTCTGTATTGTTAAACATGTCGCACCAAGTAACTGATGATGGGTACAGAGGCAGGGTGTTCCCATGGGAGAAGCTTATTTCCTACATAACATGGAATCTCAGCAAAATGGAGTCTGTTTAGTCATTTCCCTTAGATTCTGGTCTATAACATTCTCATGGAGTCGGATCTGTCAGCCCATCACACTTAGAGTGAATTACATGAATTAACTCCTTTGATCCTCATACATAGGAGATGGAAATTAGTATTATCCACATTTTTCAGAGGAGTAAAGTCAAGCATAGGTACTTAGAAATGGGAACAGGAGTTGGCCCCAGACAGCTCCAAACCCATGCTCAAAATTATGTACTACATTTCTCTAAGATGCGCATTGAAACCCCTCTGATCCACGCAGTCAGGTTCAGTGGGGAAAAGTTAACTAAAGCAGAAAGTCATTAAAAAGACAAATGCACACCTAAATTTATTCTATGCATTTATTCTAAATTAAAGGTTTTCAGTAATGTTTTGTTTTCAAGTCTTTCAAAATCATTCAACCTAGTTTTTTTTTTTTTTTAAGTCATTTTTTGAGGGAGTTCATATTTCAAAGGTCCATGTAATTATAATGGCAAGTTTTAATGGGCTTAAACAGGCTTGAGATGAAATATAACTGGATCTTGGAAAGTATAAAAATCAACTAGGAGCATTCAGCAAGCCACAGGTGTGTTAAAAGAAGGAAAGGAAAATGTCAGTTAAACTGATAAGTTGAGTAACTAAGAGCTACTTAATGTAAATTCTACTATATTGAATGCTGATGTTCTCTTACATAACCAAATATGGTATTATATGGTAAATCTAAATGGCATATGATATTGAAATTCTGCTATCTCTAAATGAAAATTAATAACACAAGGACTCATATAAGTACCCTAACTATTGGTTTAAATAGAAAATGTTCCATTAATTCAGTAAAAATGTAGATCAAAGGAATAACAAAAGAGGCTTATAAAGGGCTCGTGTGGGCAAACACAGGAATCAAAGGCAATCCCAAATGTTCATGCTAGAGTGTCCAGGAGAATGAGCTGCAGAAGTAAGTTGAGAACCCTGGATGGAGATGGAAGGGTATTGTCAGACTGCACAGTGACTGGAATCCATTTGAAGGCAGCAGAACATCTCTGAGTAAATACTTATTAAACCATTATGACTAAGGACTAATTCTTAGAACCAAGAGTCAAGGATCAACGGAAAAGGTTTGAACTTCTGTCTACTGAGGCTATAAATTTGGGTAAGTTTTCTAAGGAAAAGAAAAGAGATGGAGAAAGAACAGATTTTTTTATTTTTATATATATTTTTTTTATTTAAACAAGAGCAGAAGTTTTTCAACACACCAACATGTAAAAGTTAGAGTCTGGAGGGATTCAGAGGAGTGGTCCACAACTTCCCCACCACGACACCCTTTCACGAGCTCAAGGCATAACACCAAGGTACCATCTTTTAACAATTCTAATTGCCAGACAACTCTAGAAATGCCTTGCTTCTTCCTTTCCAGAGTCTTCCTTCCATGAAACTCCAAGACTTTGAGGGATGCCTATTCAATTCAAGGGATCAATAGGTATTAGCACTTTAAGAAAGTAAAAAAAAAAAAACAAAAAAAAAAAAAAAAAAAAAAAAACGACGAAATGAGCACACTATTCAGCCAGCCAAGATGTACAATTATCTTTGAACATCAAAGGGGCACAATTAAAGAGTGTATGTGTGAAGATTAATCTAGTTTATCTGATAGTGAGGAAAGAAGGCAAGGCAAAGTGGTATAGACAGGATTTAAAAGAGACAGTTGCCAGACAGGGGAAACAGAGGCTTATAATCCTGCCATTGAACTTGGCAGAAAGTCTTCCACAAACTGATGAGTCATAGGTGGGATTATGCCTTGTCAGTGAAACTTGCTCACCCAGCAAACTGGTCTAATCCCTCTCTTGGAGAGAGGAGCTTATTGTTCAAGGGTCACTGACACAGCCTTGCAGTCGCTTTCTTCTCACCAGGGGGTAGAAAAGGGATCTCCCTTCCCTGCGGGCTTACACTCCACCATCCAAATACATTCTTCCCTGGGGCCAGGGTTTCTGATAGTACATCCAACCTTCTATATCCATGTGTTCCTCATCCACAGATTCGATCAATCTCAGATCAAAAAACCTGAAAAACAATTACATCTGTGCTGAACATGTACTAATTTTGAAGGGTCATCATTCCCTAAGTGAAATAAAATAACAACTATTTGCATAATATTTGCATTGTATTAGGCATTATACATTAAAGTAATGTAAAGATGATTTGAGGTATACAGAAGGATTACATAGGTTAAATGCACATGCTATACCATTTTGTAAAAAGGATTCAGCATTTTTGAATTTTGGTGTCTGTGAGGGAAGGAGGGGATGTGGAACCAACCCACAGAGGGTACTGAGGGACAATTGTACTCTTTTAATCCTATGCTAACACCTCTACGCCTGCTGTCTTAGCTGAGTCCTTTAGCTATGCCATGTACCTCACATGACTCTCTCAACCTCCTCATCCCAGTAAAGCAGAAAGCAGAACAGCTTCCCTGGATCTCAGGCCTCACATCAGTTTCTGTTCCTGTCTCAAAGCAAGTACTTTCCTTTCAATCAAGAAACCCACTCTCAGTATTGCTAGTTCCAGTTCTCTGTGCTTCTGGCTACAGAAATGTAGATCAAATGTGTTCCCCTCACATGAAAACATTCTTGTGGTTAGCTGCATGAATCAGAGTTTTGGACAGGTAAGGAAAGGCAACAAAACAAATTAATATTTAATAGTAGAATTGTATACTCCATTTTTTTGTAGAGATTTTCCCAGCAAACCCTAGAGCCCTCTGCTTGGAAGGCCATCTGCTGTTTACTCCAGTCTTTTTATGTTTTGCATTTTTGCTTTCTGCTTCT
This sequence comes from Sciurus vulgaris, assembly GCF_902686455.1. NCBI lineage: Eukaryota > Metazoa > Chordata > Mammalia > Rodentia > Sciuridae > Sciurus > Sciurus vulgaris. Next base: position 171,861,191 of record NC_136463.1, on the reverse strand, counting down.
TAGTGTTTTGTACTTTTTCAAAGTGAAAAGTCTAACAAAATCAGCACTGGAAGAAAGAAATGACCCATGCTCCCCAGAGGTTGGAGTTGGGCCAGGATTCTTTGGGCATTCATAAATTCATGGACAGCCGGTGTCCCTAAGCTATCTGCTCAGAGTAACATGTATTGGTGCTACAATTGAATCAGACGCTATGTTTCCAGATTTTAAATTGTAGTGCCAATTTTCCTAAGGTGTGTTACTTTTCTTGCTGGATAATAACAGAAAAAAAAGTTCACAACTATTATTTTAAACTAATATTTTTCATTTTACTTATTTTGGTAAATGAATAGAAAATAAAGTCATCCAGATTCTCATTCTTTCTTGAAGCAGTGGCTGTTAACATGTGTTATGTTTGTTGACTGCTGCTGTCTATTTTATCTGCTTAGCTATTTTTGCACAAGATTGTGATATTAGCTCTACAGCTAACTTCTTTGGTGATCATTTTATTGGAATGATTTTCTCACGGCATTTATGGGTAAGCATTGGGTGGCTGCATGATCTTCCAGTGTGAGCACTGGTCACCATTTGTTTAAGGCTTCCTGTTGTCAGGTATCCAGGTGATTTCAGTATCTTGTTCTCATCTACGTCACTGTGATCACCAACTTGGAGGACAAATGTTCCCTCAAATTCAATGGCTACTTGAGATCAGACAAGCTATTCGACCTATACAGAGGTATATGTTCTTTCTTCAATAAAATAAGGATAATAATGATCCCTCGGTCCATGGGCACCTTAACAGAAGAAGTTCCTATTTCCAAAGACCTTAGAATAGTGCCTGGAATTTAGTAAACACCATAAAAGTTTTAATGATGAAATGAATAAATCTTTAGTTCTTGCTATTCACACAGACTAAACATTAACTCAGTGAAAACTTTGTTCTCAGTCCTATGCTGGGGCTTAAGAGGAGGAGGAGAAGCTAAACTAAAAGAAGCTAATGCCATCTTTCTCACCTTCAGTAAAGCAGTTGGTGATCCCAGACCACACCATAGATGCTATGTCAGCACTGAAACCCAAAACATACACCTCAATGGATCTCTTTAGAAGGAAGTGTTCTTCCTACAAATTAATAGCTGACTAAGTGGATGATTAGTGTCTATAATGAGAACATGAAATCCTTACCTCTTAGGTCATTGTAGAAAATTCTCATATGTCCTCAAAACATATCTGTCTTCATGAGGATCTTATAAACTTTTAATACATGCATGCTTATAATTTATGTTATATACCTTTTGTATATAATTTGTTATATACTTTTGCTAGAAAATGTATTTAAAAAAAAATTAAAATCACCCAAAATCTACTTATATAACTACACACACAAATGCCATTCAGTAGTCTGTCATCTCAGCCTGACTCCTTTTAGGTCACCTTCCCATCCATGCCTAACAAATATGGCTTCTATTCAACACTATAGTTATTATTTTGTAACCTGCATTATTACATAATACAATGTCAGTATCTCTCCATAATGATAGATCACAACTATATTATTTTGTAGAAATCCATTTTGGAGTGTATGGTAAGTGACTTAAATGAATCCCTGTTATTGTACAGCTATAACCTTTTTGCTCTTATAAACAAGACAGCAGTAAGTATCTTGAGATACATATATTTACATATTTCTCCAATCCTTCCTCTTAGGATAAATTCCTCAAAACAGAATTGCTGATCCAGTCAAAGGCATATTTCAAGACTTTTCCCAAATTGCTGTCCAGAGTATCAACTCCCACCAGTATAGTTTAAGTGTCCATTTTATTATATTTTTGTCAACACTGAGAAGTTTCATTCTTGAAATCTCACAAATATTTGTCCATTTCTTCAAGAGCTAATAAACTTAAAGGATTCTACTTTTTTAGAGGCATATCAAACAGAGGATCTAAGAATGCAGAGTCTAGGAATAAAGAGCCTAAGAATATTCCTAATGCAGTATTTCTTAATGTTATTTGGATCAATGGACCCATAAGAATCCAAAAACTACTGAAACGCATACAAAAATTTGCATACAATTTTATAAGTGTCTATAGTTTACCTACTATGAGCTTAATGATGCACAATGGTGTCTGCCATAAATTAAGTTTAAATGAGAAAGCACAATTAACCTCCTACCCACTCTACTTCACTGGAATATGTTCAGTTAGTCTCTATTTTCCAGTAGCACAGAATTAGAACTAATCTCACCAGCCATGCTCTTTTTAAACAAAGTTTCAACATGAGAAAGGTAAGCAAACTTGGTAATGGATGATTCGGGTAGATGAGCCATTTTTCTTCGGGGCATTTGAGACTATGAGGTCTAAGAGGTGAGCCCAGGACACCAGCAAAGAAGCACAGAGGTTGAGTCATTAATCCTCAGATAAGTCACATACAGCTCCAAGAGCTATTAGCCCTTACAGGTTTCATAAAGCTTATGGGGGTAAAATGAGTACAGGCAAACTCCTTTGAGAAAATCTGCTGTAAAATAGCCAATCTCAAAGAAATACATTAGGGGATAGTTATTAACTTTTCTTACAGATTTTTCATTTGACAATAGGTTTCATTATAGGTCTCTTCTAAACAGTACCTAAGAGCATTTTAAAAATAATTCAATTTTCAGAAATGTGATTTACCACCCACTTATTGTGTAAAATGTCTTGTTCTCCTGAGACTAAAGATGTTCTATGCCAATAAACTACTTTAATGCATCAGCTGTGGCTCCTCCGGAGACCACAATGCTTGATAGATAGCAGGAGTGATCCACTGTGTTATCACAGAGGCTGTACTCCGAAGGATAATCGATAGATTGGTGTCAACCTGAGGCACATTGGGGGGATGTCACTAGTGGATTTCTTCTTGATTTAGACTTAAGAATATTGGTATTCTACGTCTCTGCCAGTGATCTGCATGATGGAATAGTTAGCCCAACAGTAAGTTTTGCAGGTGACATAAATCTGAAGTGGCTGGCATTTTGCATTGGAAGATTAAATGTCCCTGTGTATTTGAAGAGTGTCCAGAAAGAAAGACAATTGGAAATGAAAAGGATATGTGAAGGAGAGAAGCAACATGAGCACCAACTGAAGACACACAAAGACCAACCTGTCTTGAAAACAGCACAGCAATCAGAAGGTATAAAGAATCAGAATCGAAGCTATGATGATATCAGTTTTAAAAGACACTATTCATTTATTAAGTTAATAATATTTCTCAAGCACATATTCTGAGCCAGTCCAGACATGTAAATATGGGCACCATTATTCACCTTCCCAACAGATTATTGGTGATAATGTTTTTCTAGGGGTTAAAATCCAGCCAGTTACTTCTCAGCTTGAGAAATGTTAAGACTTTAGGAAACTGTAGAAAGAGAGGCACAGAACAAACAGGGTTAAAAGGTAAGCCTCAATTGAAAAGATTAAGCAACTGGCGTTTTTCAGTCTCAAGAGTGATCTAATAGTGTTTAATGGAGATAACCAGCTATTTTCCATTTACCTTACAGTGGAATGTCTTATAAATGGGCCTAAACCACTGCACACGGGTATAGAGAAGGAAAATTTTGGGAATAGTCAAAGTTAAAACAAGATTTAAGTAGATAATATGGGAACCTCCTTTGTAAAACTCTGAAAATACAATAATCTGTTTTGGCTAAGGGTTCAATGGTCCCTTTACATGGAGCATATGAATCCTGGCCTCCCATGTCCCTTCTAATTGATTCTGTCTAAAAAGCACAAATTCATGGATGTTTTTCACATTCTTAAACTGAAAAGCAGCCCATCACCTGGACAAGAATAAACTTTTTCCAGACTTGCTCTAATTTTAGACATTTATTTCCTTTTTGCACTTTATTTCAGCCACTAACTGGTCCTGAAATTCTAATAGAAATATGTGTGTTGGTACTAAATTGAAGAATTATAGCTATTATATTTTAGAGTTCACAGGTAGTTCTTATGGGCAAACTCTATTCCACAGATACTCTTCTTAAACTTGCCCATTCATTTATTTCTAGCAACTTTTTTTCTAACTTAAAAATAGGATTTATTTACAAAGTGTTTAAAAAATGCATTTAGAAAATGTAAAAAACTCAGATAAGCAAAAGAATAAAATAAAATCTGTCCCAAACTCTGTGGCTCAAAGATAACCACTATACACATCATTATCTCATCTAGCCTGTGATTTCAGTATCTCTATCTTCCCTCTGTGACATGCTTTTACACATCTGGGACATTCCCAGGGGCTTATCCAGATGTGGACTATTGAGCTGCAGGAGACAAAAGCTAGCCTTTGGATCATTCACAAGTCCCACAATAACTGCATTCATTTCTCACACTTGAGGCAAGAGACAATGTAAAATACTGAGTGAAAGGGTAGCCTAGTGGTTAGGCTTTGCTGAGTTGAAATATTCACCTTCTTGTCAGTGTAATCTCAAACAACCTGAAAGGCTGTTTCCTTGTCATTAGAACTCTAAGGTTGCATATCTTGTGACCTTATTGCTTAAACTAAATAAGTATTCATAAAACATGCCTAACACAATGCCTGCAACACAGGGGAGGCTCAAGGAGTGTTGGCACTTATATTTTATATTATTACAATATTCCAAGGGAGAGCGACTGCTCTGTGTGTATTTGTATGCAACCTCCATGACTGAAAGTTAAATTAAATGATCATTTTTTTATAAAGATGACTATTCCACATATAACTATTAAATTCCCACATAATAGTCCATCCTGTGCACTTGTTACGTGTCACTAACCAGTTCCCTGTATAAGCTATGTAGGTTGTTTACAACTTTTTAATTATTATAACTGGTGATGGGGAACTAGTAGATGGTGAAAAAGAAAGTTCACATCTCTTACCACAAGTTGCTGAACTACCCTCCAGGAAGACTGGGCCATCTTACAGTCTTTTAGTCCCACAGGCAAAGTATAAAAGTCACTTCTCAGTTTTAGGCCACGTCTTGCACTTTCCAATTCCTTATCCACCTCCGATTAACCCTCAGGTTGATAACAAAAACACAGTGTTCCTCCTTGTTGGTGTGCACATGGCTGCTATTCCAGACCAGCTTTACAAAACTGAGGTTAACTCCTGACTTGCTGTGTCAACAGTCCCATCTGTAGTATATGCTTGAAGTTTACCTTGTTTTTGTTCTTTCTATTCTTCTACCTTCTATATTAAGCAAATTGCAAACTCCTGTGACTTTTACATCCAAAATAATTTTTGGTCTTGCCAATTGCAATGACGACCCGGTGGGTTTTTCTACATCTTAACTCTCCCTTTTTCAGCTGCCACCATATCAATATGATCTTGCTGATCTCTGCTAAAATATCCTCCAGAGGGTCTATGCTCACTGTTGGAAAAATCCCAGACCTGTGAATCTGGTATTCAACATCCTTCAGAGTCTGCCCCTAGTCTCTGGTCCTTCTGCTCCTTCTGCAACATGATATCCCTGTGTTTGTTTGGACACCTTCCTTGGGACTCCTTTTTCCTCTATCTGTCAAGATTCAGCTCAATGCCATCATCCCCATGAACATTTCCCTATCCTCTGCTCAAAAGCAACTCTCTATTCTCTTTGTGTTAGGCAGGATAATGCTATCCCACAGAGATGTCAGTGTTCTAATACCCAGAATCTGTGAATATGTTATGTAGCTTAGCATAAGGGGGAATTAAAGTTGCAAATGATTAAAGTAGTTAATAGCCAACCTGACTTAAAAATGTGAAGATCAACCTGGATTATCATTAAGGCAGACCCAAAATAATCACAAGACTCCTTTACATTCAGCAGAGGGAGGCAGAAGAGTGGGTGGCTGCATGAGACCAGGTGAGAAAGGCGGGATCAGCCATTGCTGGCCTTGAAGCTGGACTGGCCACAAGTCAAAGAATGCAGGCAGCCTCTCAGAGCTGGTAAAAGAAAGAAAACAGATTCTTCCCCAAGTTTCCATAAAGGAGCATGGCTCTGCTAATACCGTGATTTCAGTTCAGTGAGACTCATTTTGGATTCTGACCTCCAGAAATGTAAGACAAAAAATTGGTGCTATTTTAAGCCACTAAGGGATAATTTGTTATAGCAGCAATCAGAAACTAATGCAGAGAGTATCACCTTGTAGTGGAAAGAGTATAAAGGTACCTGATTGGTATCCTAGCTCTGCCATTGCCTAGCAATGTAACATTGAATGTTTTTTAACTTCTTTGTACCCTAGCTTTCTGATCTGTAAAGTGTAGGGTAAGACGCTTATATTATGGGGTTATATACAATGGGGTTAAATTATAATATAGAAAATGTGTGTGTGTGTGTGTGTGTGTGTGTGTGTGTGTGTGTAAGTGTCTGACACATAACAGACACCCAAAAAATCCTTAACAGTTAGTCCCTCTATCTCTTCACAATATCTTTTTAAAAATTTATTTGTTCTTTCTAGATATACACGACTGTAGAGTGTATTTTGACAAGTTATATGTACATAGAATAGGTATAACTTGTTCCAGTTAGGATCCCATTATTGTGGTTGTACATGATATGGAGTCGCATTGGTCATGTGTTCATATATAAAGATAGGAAAGATATGTCCAATTCATTCTATTGTCTTTCCTATTCTCTTGCTCCCTCCCTTCCCATCATTACACTTTGTCTAGTCCAATTAACTTCTAATCTTCCCCTCCTTTGTTGTGGGTTAGCAACCACATATCAGAGAGAACATTCTGTCTTTGGATTTTTGGAACTGGTTGATTTCACTTAGCATAACAGTCTCCAGTTCCATTCATTTAAAAATAAGTGCCATAATTTCATTCTTCTTTATGAATCAGTAATATTCCATTTTGTATATACCACAATTTCTTTATCCATTCATCTGTTGTAGGGCACCTAGGTTGGTTGTATAGCTTGAGTATTGTGAATTGAGCTGCTATGAACATTGAAGTGGCTATATTACTATAGTATGCTGATTTTAAGTCCTTTCAATATAAATTGAGGAGTGGATAATTAGGTACAGGGGATAATCAGAAACTACTTTGAAAATATATACTTGAATAAAATGGAAAATCACGAAGACATCAACAAATATCTAGAGACATATGACCTACCCAAACTGAGTTAGGAGGACATAGAAAATTTAAACAGATCAATTTTAAGCAATGAAATTGAAGACACCATCAAAAGTCTACCAACAAAGAAAAGTCCAGGGCCAGATGGCTTCTCAGCCAAGTTCTACAATATCTTCATAGAAGAACTAACATCAATACTCCTCAAATTATTTCATCAAATAGAAAAGGAGGGAACCCTCACAAACACATTCTATAAAGCCAGTATCACCCTGACACTAAAACCAGACAAAGACACATCAAGGAAAGAAAACTTCAGACCAATATCCCTGATGAACATAGATGCAATAATTCTTAATAAAATACTGGCAAATCACATACAAAAACATATTAAAAAGATAGTGCATGATGATCAAGAGGGGTCCAATCCAGAGACATAAGAGTGGTGCAAAATACAGAAATCAATAAATGTAACTCATCTCAATAGACTTAAAGACAAAAATCATGTGATTATCTCAATAGGCTCAGTAAAAGCATTTGACAAAACTCAGCATCCATTAATGCTCAAAATACTAGAAAAACTAGGGGTAGTAGAACCACACCTCAACATTGTAAAAGCTATCTACACTAAGCCCATGGCCAACATCATTCTAAATGGGAAAAAAAAAAAAAAAAACTGAAAGCATTCCCTCTAAAAACTGGAACAAGGCAGGGATGCCCTCTTTCACCACTTCTATTCAACAGCGTCCTTGAAACTCTAGCCAGAGCAATTAGACAGACCAAAGAAATTAAAGGGATACGAATAGGAAAAGAAGAGCTCAAACTATCCCTATTTGCCAAGGACATGATTCTATATTAAAAAGGCTCAAAAAACTCTTCTAGAAAGCTTCTAGAACTCATGATGACTTATACATTCATCTTTTATTGCTTTGTGTAAACTGGGTTCATCTTTGATAGGAAATTGAGAATTACCACATGGGTGTGTTTGTTTATTTATTTGATTTGCTTTGCTTCTGCCTTTTATACCAGGCCCTTACCACACAATTAGTCAGAAAGAAGGAAGGAAATCTATTAATTTGGTGTAGTACTTTCTATTGTATCATTTAAAAATATTCTGCCAATCTGGATACAAAAGGGGAAAATGTTCCATAAAACTTCTTAGAACAGAAAGAAAAGTGAATACATTTTTTCACAACATATAATTGAATTTCATCTTTTTATGAATCTTCTCCATCAATCAATGACACAACTTCAAATTGTAAATAACTTATGATGATCAAAACAAACAGCAAAAATAGGCCACAAATTGATACAAATAATTTTCTCTCTAAGGTGTTGATTAAACAAAATGGAACCTCATTGAGATCCAATTAAGAAGAACTCCCCGGGAAACCATAAATGACCCAATACATCTTGTGGGTTTACAAAAATAGTTCATAAAGTGGAAGAAGCTGCCTGCTGCTGGTTTTACTTTTTCCTGTCTACCCAAAGTATCATTTTAAAAATCATCTTAGTAATCAGTTGCATATTGACATGAAATTTTCACATCATATTTAGAGCCTAAAAAAAAAGGAAGAAAAGATGGAGACTACTATTTCAGTAGATGCATGCTTTTCCCTGTATCTCATGTAATTAAAGAAATTTGAAGTTTAAAGTTGTGAGTAAAGGATTAGGGAAGCATGCTGACAAAGAGCTCATTTCCAAATGCTTGACTCAAATCTCAGCTCCAGTCTAGAGTTCAGGGAATTCACTTCTTGCTGAATTAATTAAATATTTTCAGTCCAGCAGAATTTTTTAATTCTCTAATGAATTGAACCTAATTTCCTAAGGTGTAACTTTCCAATGTTATTCTCAAGGAAATAAGGTAAAAAAAAAAAAAAAAATCCAGTAGCTACCTCTTATGAAAAGTAAGCAGATCAGCCCTGATAAACAATGGCAGGTAATGTACTTTGAAAATGACAGGGGGCTTCTTTTCACCACTTGATTTCTCATATGTGAAGGAACAACTTGGTCACCATCATCACTGAGCAGCCATTAGGCATTTAATGGAAGGGGTAGCCATGAGTATCCTGTCCTTCTCATCTTAAGTCATGCGAAGTTATCTCCCTCCACTACAGAGTTCCTGATCATTCTGATGCCCAGTACAAGTAACGTTACCTTGAAGAAAACAGCCGCCAGACTCCTGAAACTTGGAATTCTGGGCTTTATATGTTGTTAATATCATTGTTGTTATTGCTGTCATTATTATTAAGCATTGTTACCCAAGAACTACTTTCTGAAATATAAGTTTGATACAACTAACTACCAAGATCACCTTTTATCTCTCATTTCATATTATACATATCTCAGTACAAAAAGAAGCAAATTCAATGCAATGATTAGAAATGACCACTTGACAGGTAAAGTTACCAGAAATCTCTCCAAAACTTACTAGGTGCTAAAGTACACAATACCAAAGTATTTATTCAGTCCTAAATGCTCATTACAAACCATTGTGCCATATAATAACTCATTTAGTATCACAATAACCCTGTTGAGTAATTACTATGATAGTTTTCATAGATGAAGATGTTAAGGCTTATGCGGGTTAAGAAGCAAGACCAAAGTCACACAGGTAGTGAGCTGTAAAGTCACATTTTGAACCCAGTTCTTTTGACTTAAGCTCTTTGATCTTTTGTCATTACTCAATGTCTTCTTAACACTCCCTACACACACACACACACACACACACACACACACACACACACACACACACATTCCTGTAATAAATTCAAAGCCACAACTGTGTTCCTCATCCCCAATTCAACTGTTCTCTATGCTTTAAATATCAGTTTTATCTACAGATAAAATGTGCCAACTGAATGATTGACAACCTGACTAGAACTCATTGTAACAGAGTGAGGCCAAATTTACCTCCAGAACATTCAGTGATCAGGTTGAAATAGTTCAAAGCATCCAGTAATATAACAGTTAACTTGTCACATCCCTATATGGAAACATGTCCTCGTGATTCCTTTTTCCTAAGCAAGTCATTAAAAACATGAAATAAGCCTCAAGTAGCATAAAAACAAAACCAAATAATAGAAAGTGTTCTGCATCCATTTCCTTCTGACCCTAGCACTTATTAGCTGTGAGACTTGAGCAACTCATGCGGTCTCACAAGATCTCTTTCCTCATCCCCAAAATGTTAACAGAAATAGTATTAAACACAAGAAAGATGAAATTGTAAGCACTAATCACTTGAAAAAAAATTATTTTATGGCATTTTGTGCCCAGAATGTGAACAGTAGATACTAAACTTGGGCCAAAATTTGGAATCAACCAAATTCCTTAATTAGTCACAGCACCATTCTTTTTTTCTCTAAGTCCTTCTTCCAGCTCTCCAACAAGTTACACACAGGCAAAGAAGCCCCAGCAAAGGAACTATGGTGAACATTAAGCATCTGCTGTTCTTCCAGAACAATATTGGGGTCAGGGTATGAATGGACCACAAACCTACATGCTTTCCCGGAGGACCAACTTCAATCATTTTTAGGGAAGTGAAAAAACTTCCCTTCTCCATGGAAAAAAAAGGGGGGGTGTTAAACATTCTATAGAAATGATTCCTCTGGTATTTCTATTATAATATGAGAAAATTACATCTGAGATTTTTTACATTCCAAAATAGAAAATTTCTTGATAAATGGAAATTAAAAAGTGAGAATTTCTTGGTTCTTATTATTGAGTCCCAGCTGCACAGCAGCGTCCACAGTGACATGTAGTATCTCATCTAGCTCTCAACTTGGTGTTCCCATTGTTATGACACCCCAAGAAACAAAAGAGAAATTCAAATACTGTCACGTCCACCTTCACCAGCAGCCAGGAATAAGGAATGCAGGCGCTAGGTGAGAAGCTTAAGAAATCATGATTTCCAGGTTCTAACTCATTATCTTCCCACCCTAAAAATAACAATCTTTTATTGCTATGGCATAAGAAAAACCAGTTCAAACAGCTTTTTTACATCAGCAGAGAGTATGCAAACCATATACACCAGACTCAGATGGTTTCAGCCCTGTAAAGGAAACATACCTACAATCAAGAGAACTCAATCCAAGCATGCTTTCCCACATTTCCTATGGGAAGCCAAAGGAAGTTTCTTTACAAAACTCATATCATTTTCTCCAAGTCCAGAAATTGAGTGAGTCACATGATAGTGACTGAAGGAAAGCTTCCCAGAAGCACATATGTGAAATGTTTTAATTCCCTGACAGAACAAGTTTCATGTTAATGACTGTGGGAGACACTACATGGTAGTTCCTTACCTCTTCCAAGGTAGAAAATCATCAGGACAGCTAAAAGCACACCGCCATCATCAAACATAACTGCCATGCTCTGTGAGACCCTCTACTGGGAAGCACATTTCGGAGTAAGGAAGCCTACCAATAGACCAAGAAGAGAAGAAAGGAAACTTAACTTTCATTTATAATGCATGACATCAGCACATAAGGTATTTCATTAACCATAATTCCCTGTGCTATTCCTTTTAAGGTTCAAGACAGACAGTCTGCTTTTTCAGTCCAGGGCTTTGCTAAATCATCGTGTATCTAGATAGTAAAGAATGCATTTTCATATGACCAGTTTGGGAGTGAATAAAATTAGCTGGGTTTTTATTGATGCAGACTAGATAAAACCTTTCATTTGGCCCAGAAAAATTCTGTTTCTGGAAAATTAATAAGCGATAGTGAAATTTGATTATAAAATTTCCATAATATTTTAATGTCTTGATTGCCAAAAATATACCATTTCCACATCATAAGCCCAATGGGAAGAAAGAGGTAGGTAGGGGGAGAAAGTGGGGGAAAAAAGAAGTTTAATGGTAGTCAAAAACATATATTCAAATCTCAGCTCAACCAACCACATACACTAAAATTGCTTGGTATATATTTAGTAACCGAATGTATAAATTCATGAAAATCTTCAGATTATTATCAGCAATATTAGTAGTAGTTCAGCTACTAATAAGAACCCACACCTTTTAGTATGCTTGTTAGTCAGGCACAATTCCAAGCACCAGACATTGGTTAACTCATTCAATCTCTGAATAACCCCCCGGAGGTTAAGTACTATTTTCATCTCTATTTTACAAGTGGGAAAATTGAGACACAGGAATTTTAGGTTACTTGCCAATGACCACACATCTAGTACGTGGCAGAGTAGTTTTGGGATGTGGGCAGCCTGGTTGCAGAGTCCATGAGAGATCTAACTGCTCCCCCACCATGTTTTCTGAAGATCTTACTCCAAGTAAGCCATCAAGGGATGCACTGGAAGTCCAGAGGCAGAATAAGCTTCAAGGATCATACAACCTGGACCAATATTTTTACCTCCAAAGGAGCCAAGGTTTGTATCCATCTGTTCCTCCATAGGCATTATTAGTTCCGTTCTAAGCACTTGCCCCTTGGGGAAACAGGTTGTCCTTATTTGTATGTGAGAGAAGAGAAGAGAGAGAAAACTTGGAACTCGACCTTCATTGGAATATAAGTCTGTTCCAATCTAACTTGGCCAATTTAGGGCATATACTCCACCTTAGACCCAAAGAGCCATCAAGAGAGTGACACAAACTGAGTCAAATGATTCCTGTGGGTTAGAACGGTTTGAAGAGAGTCAACCAGATTGTCCACTACCATATTTTGGTTTAGAAATGCCTATAGGTAAAGTCTACAGAAAAAGCAATATATTCAGTCTTCAAAATAATTATGTCTTAATGACTTTATCACAAATATTGTGGAGTAGAGTCTTTCTACATTTGTCTTCAATTCTATGATCTTATGAGTATATTCACATTTTATTAACATTTCTTAAGAGAAAATGTTTTAGAGAAAGATTTTCATATACCTGGATTTTTTTCTAATAAAGCAAAATTATGCTCATATTTACCATACCAGTGACTTGGGAAAATCTGATGAAATAAAGGAAATACATAAGCCACTAACTTTTCCATCTTACCTATCTTTAGAGAAGATATTTTCTGTCATAATCTGTGACCTACCCATTTGCATAACTGATGAGTGGAACTTCAGTAGGCCTGATGTGTGGGCCTGCTCAGGGATGCAGCACAAGAACTTCAAGTCAATTTGTCTTGAGTAAACACTCAGAAGGTGCCCACATCATTTTTTGAAAAGAGAACTGGAAGACAGGCAACCTGATTCACCACATTATCAGCTAAGGTATGAAAATAATGCACCACAGTAAGTAAAGAAGCACTTTTAACCCATGCAAGAATTCTAACTCCATGCAAGTAGCATGAACAGCTGCTGTGTGCTCCAATAGAGACCTAGGGAGCAGGAAGTCTCCATCTGGGAGCATGCCTGATTGTCTCCTGCTTTCTGTAACAATCTTCACTTTCTATATTCTTTGCCATTAATGAAACATTGTGGAACTATAACTGCGTCTACTGGCCTCTTACCATCAATCACATGACTGTCCCATGGAGACATACTTGCAGTTACACAGGAAACTGAACAAGAGTGGTTTGAGAGTCGATCATTTTCTGTGAAGTCTCTGTATTGAACTTTAAAAGCAGCTAAAAGGCAATTTTCCAAGGTGTTCTACATGGTCTGGTAGGCACCCAAGAACACCCTGAAATGACTGACAGCACCATCCTAAATCAGGAGTGAGTAGATGAGAATGCACCTACCATGGCTGTCACAGTATTCTCTACTGAGTCCAAGTTCTGTAGCAACTTGTGACTCGAAAGAGTAATACACAGACCAGCAGCAACTGCTGAAATTCAGTATCTGGAGATCTATCCAGATCTACTGATTCAGAATCTGATTTTCAAGAAGATCCCCAAGTGTTTCCCATTCACACTAAAATTTGGGTAGTTATCACTTCTTTAAAGAATGAACTTTAACTTAGAACAACTTACTCCCTCCTATCCCTTCATTAAATAGAAAGCTCAGGTAGGGTCAAACATACAGCCATTTTCAAATACCCATCCCTAGAGTCATATCCTTAGAATAATGTAGTGATGAGACAGGCATACACAAATAATATTCCCTCATAAGTGCATGAGTACCACCTAGATTCTAGATATTCTCAGGTTGGAAGCTACTGATGTTTTACTATATGAATTATCAATTAATAGAACTAAAATTAAAATTGTCTCTTTTTCAAAGTACAAGATGATCTGCTATGGTTTAAATATGTTTTTTCCCCTATAAATACTCATGGTGAAATGTAATCCCTACTTTGAAGTATTTAAAGGGTAGAAAGTTAATTCAGCTATGGTGTTTAGAGGTGGCATCTTTGGGAGGTGATTAGGATTGGCAAGGCCATCAGGATGAAACCCCAGGATTGACTCCCAGTGGCTCCATAAACAGGGAGAGAAAGGCCAGTACATACACACATTCTCCCTGTCTTTCATCTTGTGGTGCCCTGTGCGTCCTTGGGTCTATGCCAGCAATAAGGCCATCATCAGATGTGGCCCCTCAACCTTGGACTACAACTGTGAGCCAAAATAAACTTCCTTTCTTTATAAATTACTAATTCCATGATATGGTGTCATGAAGAACAGGAAACAGACTAATGCACAATTCAAATTAAATAAATGAGACTGTAGCCTGAAGAGGCTTGAGAAGACGTCACTGCCATGCTCAAGGGTGTGAAGGCTGGTCACATGAGAAGGAACTAAACCTCTGAAGGGGGCCAAGGATAGAAATAAAACAAAAGACGTGTAATAGGAGGCATGTTTCAGTCTCAGTTAAGGAAGAAGTCCTTGACAATTAGAACTATCCATGGTATTGAACATGCTCCAAGCTACGTTAAGAATGAATGTGGCCCAGGTGGTGCCAGGCCTCTGGGTCTGACCATGCTTCTCCTGGTTCACTGCCTTCACCTTCCATCACATTAGCCAACTGATCTTTCTCTGACACATGCATTCTGGCAAGCAGTTCTGCATCTCCTCTCACCCCAAACTGAATGACCCTCCCCTGCCATTTCCCTGACTGACATCTCCACCCTAACCAGGTCCCTGCCCAAATGTCCTATCATCCCGTTCATGAGGCTGCTACTGACCCTTCTGTCTAGAATAACTTCTTTCTCTCATCTCTCTCTGTCATAATCAGTTGTGCTTCAGAAACATACAACCTCAAATCCTCGATTCTGATAATCAGGAATTACTTCTTGCTAGAATGACAACTAGACTCTTTGTTCATTGCAAATTGGCTGTAGCTCTGGTCCACAAGCTCATTCACTTGACAGAGGGGCAGAGCAAGACTTCAAGCTAAACCATATGATAAATGTTTCTGTTCAAAACTAGGAAAATTGGATAAAAGTCTTGCATTGTATCAATGTCAGTGTCCTAGTTGTGATATGATACCAATTCTCCAAGGTATTGCCACTGGCAAAAACTGGATAAAATTCCATGAGTTCTCTTTGTATTATTTCTAGGAGCTGCATATGAACATACACCCATCTCTCAAAGTAAAAATATTATTTTTAAGAAAATTATCTGCCTTACCCAAATATGGCATGTAGCACATCTACTTAAATTTTATCAGCCAACACAAGTCACATGGGTAGGCAGGAAAACACACCTGCTATGAAGAAGCACAGCCAACGATGTAACTATGCACGAGGATGTACAGCTCCTATAACAGGGTGCTATCCAGAAAACAAAAACACTACATGTTTCAGTCAGCTTTTTTGCTGCTGTGACTAAAAGACCTGACCAGAACAATTGTAGAGAAGTAAAAGTTTATGTGGTGGCTCACCGTTTCAGAAACGCAGAGATCCAGCTATGTTCCTAGGCACTTAAGGTGAGGCTGAACATCATGGCAGAAGAGTGTGACGAAGGGAAGCAGCTCACATCATGATCAGAAAGCAGAGAGAGATTCCACTCACCAGTTCTGAAAAGTACACCCCAAAGGCACGCCCCCAATGACCCACATCTTCCAGCCACATCCTATCTGCCTTCAGTTATCAATTAGTTAACCCCATCAGGGGATTGATTCACCAATTGGGTTAAGGATCTCATAACTCAATCATTTCACCTCTGAATATTCTTGCATTGTCTCACACATGAGCTTTTGGGGACACCTCACCTCCAAATCATAACATTAGGTTTATCTACGGAGATAATTTAATAGAATGAATTGTTACATTAAGATCATTCTTGAAAACTAAAATGGCAGGAAGAGAACGCTGAGGTAACCAACACAGTAACTCTAGTCCCTCTAGACTAGGGAACAACAGGAAGAAGTTGGTTTTATTATAAATCAGAAGCTTGGAGGAGAGGTCACAAGAAGATGAGACTCAGAGGAGAGGAGGTGCTTCCCAGCTGGTGATGTACTGTGGGAAATAGGGAGTCTTGCTATAGTCCTCATTTCTATAATTGCTCACAAGGCTGTAGTTGGCATTATTACTTCCTTCTTTGATCCATCATTCCATGTCCCTTTGCATTTAGCCAGCACTTAAGCTGGTGGGCTCCTTTTTTTTCCCACTTGATTAGGTGGTCCAAACCATCATTTCTGAAAATTCTTATTCTCAGTGGTTTCATCTTTTTATTGATTACTATAGTTTTCCTTCGACTTTCACCAGAAGCCTAAGAGGTACCTCAGGGAATCCCTTAAACTCTGTCATGTTGCTCCCTGCCCCCATCATAAGCAGCAACTCAATTTCTCTTGGTAATCAGCATCAATTACTCTAGCCAGTATTAATTCCATTCTTTTCCCAATTGGTCATAAGATAGTCTAAACTTCCAAGTTATTGAGCCAATGCTGTATCCACACATGGAAGCATTTCTTCCTTGGGAAGAAAGGGAAGCACAGCTGTTGACCTCACTAGTCTAAGGATAGGAAAGAAAAATTCTGAAAGTGGTTTATCAAAAGTAATAGTGAAGGAAACCATTCCCACTCTAGACTTGATTCTGGGACCAGGTGTTCCTGCTGTGAGAGAAGCAGCACCATATGCTGATCACTGATCTGTCCTTAGGATAGAATCCCAGTATGTTGTCTCCTCACTCTTCAGTCGGTAAGTCTACTGCATCTGGGTGTAAAGTAGATGATAAATCCTTGATAGAGGAGTCAGTCTCTTCAATCTTCCTTCTTATTATAATGGTCCTTTCTCTACAGGTGACTATTTCTATTTTGACTATATCTTTGGCAAATGGGAAAATGACCGTGTGAAAGTCTATTGACCCACTTGACCAATCAAGAAACAAACCTGGACCAAACTTTCATTTATTGCTTGACTACCACATGCCTCCAATGAGCTAGTGAACCTTAGAATTGCTTTAGGTCTCCAGGAATTGACATCATTTCAGAGTCCGTATCTGTTACCCACTAAGTGTGTCCCTTTCTCCTCTTCCCTTCTCCTTTCTCATTCTCACTCACGGAACGGTTAAGTGAACTTTTAAAAACAATAATACAAAGCTACCAAACTTTCCCATCTCCATTATTTTTCTTCATAACATTCACCTTAAATGACATCATATTAAAATTTGGTTGTATTTCTGATTGAAATATAGGCTCATGAGGACAGGATATCTTAGTCATTACTGTTTTTCTAGTGGTGCTTAGAACAGTCCCTAAACACAAATAAGGATTTAATAAATGCCTCTTGCACAAATGAACATTGCAGGAAGGCAGTTTGACAATATGAATCAAAAGACTTCAAGGTTTGTGCAAAGCATATGGCCTAAAAATTTAACCTCTAGAAATTTATCCTTAGAAAATCCTCACATTTCAATATAATTTACTATTGAAAGAAATGTTCATAATAGCATAAAATTTGGGGGGGAGGAAATAAGCTAAACATACAATCAGAGATTATTCACCCATTGTTTTAGTAAATTTATACTGAGAGCTTGCTAAATTCCAGGCATGGGACTAGGTTTCAGGGACACAATGGTTAATGAAAAGGAATGAAGCTGGAGAGACTGAGAGGCGCTTCCACTTTTTATTTTTGTAATGCAGCAAATAAGTGAACTTTAGCTTATAGACACTCCACTAATAATAGCAATAATAAGGGGATATTTTACATTTGCATAGCACTTGTAACTTTTTAAAGTAATTCTCCAGCCATTATATTTCTTAAAATTAGGTCATATTAAACTGCACTTGAGCTTCATTATTAGATCTTTTCTGAGAAAAGAGTTGAGAGACTGTTGGCCCTTTTACATTAATTATGGACATATAAGATGAATTAATCAAATTCTGCTGTATTTGCTGTTAAGGTCAATTGAGTGGGAAAAAAAAAAAAGCCACTCTACAGGGTTTTGAGTAGGATGCAACAGAGTGAAGTATGCAAAAAAAATTTTAAAAAGTTCTTGAAATGATTTTATTTTTAAATAAAACCTAAACCCACCGCCTTAATGAAGCATCACTAATAGTCTACAAAAATACCACCATTTTTCAGACTCCAGTCAATTGGCAGAGGTAGATACACAAGGAAGCTAATGAAACCCTGGCTGCAAGACCACATCACTTTCATGATCCCCATCCAAAGCTCTGTGAGAGACACAACAAGGTATTCAATTGCCATATGTTTTTGTGAAATTTACTAAAAGAGTTTTTTACCCCCACAGTTTAGACTGGCATCTTTTTTCATCGAATTACTTCTCTTACATATTATTCTTTCATTGGGTGGCATTAGAGCAACCAGAGGCAGAGCTTCCCATATGGTATTCTGGGATCTGGGCAAATATTTTTGTGAGCCCCTGTATAAATAAGCATTTTTATTTAAAAAAAAATCACAGTCCTATGTGAAGCACAGTGATTTATCAATGAAGATATAGAATAGCAGGTGGAGGAGAGGAATTGACATATATGTTTATTGCCTAATCAAGGCGTGTAAAGATCATTTGTGGTATCCAGGCACTAACACTGCCAATTCAGACAGAAGAACCAGATCATCTCTTCTTCAGAATCAAATATATGGTTCTGAGCTCATTTTAAGACACACACCAGGAAAGAAAAGTAGCACCACTATTGTTAGACAGTGTCATGGCTTCTGAAGCCTGTCTGTACTGAAATATCCTGATCCTCCTACTTCTGCAGTAGTCCCAGGATACTGTTTATTTAATATGACTTACTCATAATATCACATCATCCATTGTGCCACCTGGGATTACAGACTTTCAGTAATTCCAGAGTGGTCCTGGGCTTCATTGCAAATCACAAGTGCAAATCTCACCGAGAGTAGGCAGGACAATGTGAAAAATGATTTTGTTCTCTGATCATCTTGAATTTACCATTTATAATCTTATAGCTTAAATGCAAAGCAACACATTTGTTATCTATTTTACTTTTTAAACTCTTCAGGCCATAACAATTGTTTCTAGAATGTGATCATTTACCATTTTGACTAAACCTCTGCCTTCCATACACTGGAGAGGAGAGAAGAGCAGAGATGGGGGAAGAGAGAAGTGTGGCCCCTCATTCAGCATGGTCCAAGTAAGTGACCTGGGAGAGCTTTGTCAGCACCATATCTCACCCCAAGACAGGCAAGAGACAACCTCAATTGGAAGGGCCCATTGTCATTACCAAGCAATGGTCTTGATAACCTTTGGAAGAGATCAAGCCACCCCCAGAGGTCTTCCTGATAGATGGTACGGAGCCTACAGAGGAATTAGGTGACAGCATGTTAATGGCAAAGGTTCTATGATGTACAAGAGGCCTGCTGTCTCTCCTCACCTGCCTCTAGGTGCTGCAGACCAGAGAATTACAGTTTGAGGGAAGACTGGTAAGAACTACACCTTCAGCTCAAGGTCAGGGGTTAATAGTGGAGCATCCTTAGCTCAAAGCCCTTGTCCTGTGTCAGATGTGAGCACGAGAATCATTCTCTCAGCACAATTATAGTGGCCCAGGTTCCTAGTTCATCAAGGAATACCACACTGGCTAGAGAGCAAATCCACTTACCAGGAACCTCAAACCCTGACTTCCACAAATATTTGGACCATCAGGTCAACCCCAAACATGAGATGAAGGGTGGGTCTAAGAGCACCCCAAAGGTTGAAATGAGAATCAGGGCACATGATTGTGCAGGGCCAAACTTAAAGCACCTCAGCAGATGACAGGACCTGTTCCAGCCTATCAGGAACCAGAGGGAAAGTGACAGTTTTGAGGAAAGCACTTCAGGGGGTTTGATCCCCCAAGTCTCAGTGTTCAGGGTTGGGGCCCTGCTGGCCAGGGTCTATGAACGATGCCAACAACAAGCATTTCTATATGCTCCTAAGGACATGCTGATTCAGAAGATAGTTTTAGTTAGGGTTTAGTGAAATATGTTTATTTGGTTTCATATCACTTCCATGCATAATTAAGATTTAGTAGCCATTCCACTGCAGAAAGCCTTCCAAAAATTTCTACCCTCCAATGAAGCAATTTACACAACATCATAGCACAAAGGTATAGGGCCAGAGGCCATGTCAAGGCAAAATATTGCACCTTAAAATTATGCAGAGTGGTAGTGGTGAGAAACAAGGTTTAGAAATAGGGAGCCGGAAGATAGCCCATGGAAAACATCTTCAATCTTAATAGCTCACTATGAAAGGAATAGGATTGAAGCTCCCCCAAATTTAACAGTTCCAATAATTCCCATGAAATTAACAGAAACTAGGCATACAAGCTTCAAACATGCTAAAGCAGGGACTGAATTATCTTTTCCTTTTCTGTACAGAAAATATTACAAAATCATTGTCACATAATAACATAGCCAGAGTGTACAACCAAAATTATAGGAAAAAGTATTAGAGAGGAATGTAGTCCATCTATTAATAGAGGAATAATGTTGTGATGTTTATGGCAATTGATGTTTTAGCTTTGTGGCTTGCTATGATTTCTTCTCTTATTCTAAATAAATATTTATTTAAATATTTATACTTTCCTCCCTGATTTTTAATTCATTTTGTTTAAAAACTGATCCACAAAATTGCATACATTTCCAGACTCCCAAAACCTAGAGCTATCCCTGCTTATAGGGCCACACTTCAAAATAGCTGATTTATCAATTGAAATTTGTTATTAGCCATAAAAAATAAAAATGTAGATTTATGAGCTCCTCCAGGTAGCAGCTACAATATTTACACACCAAAAGCTGCCAGTAACACTTAAAATTTAAAAATACATATATTCTTATCAACTGAGACTTTCACCAGATGTAAACACACACACAAATAATCTCTAACCACTTCATCCTCGCTGTCAAAAGACTGATAAATATCCTACCTGGCAAAGTTCCTGTTTCTGAGAATCCATTTAATTCCTAAGCAAGGTTTACATTAATTTTTTCTTTGTTTTCCTACCAGCTCCCACTTTCATGGAATTCTCTTAGGAAAAGTTCCTAAAGTATCGAGGACTGTTATGGCCAGCTGTGCAGGGCTGGGCTGTGGGCCAATGTGTGTAACTGCCTGGAAGGCCAGCAGGTCAGCAGATTCCTGGCCAGCCTCTGCTCAGGCTGTGTCCTCTGAGGGGTGGTTCTACACTTCACTATTGGGGCAACCTACTCCCACAATCCCATGTGGTGCATATGACCAAAAACACACCCCAGCGGAATTTGAGCATTTGAATGTAGGGTGGTCACTATTAATGCCACAGATGGAAAAGAAGAGTAGGATCCCAGAGGGAGATATTAGAAAGCTGGAACACTTTAGCCTTAATCTTCCATAATCTGATTTTAAAACAATTTCCATGGGACAAGGCAGGAGTAAGACAAGGTGCATCCTGTTACAGTCAACACGAAAACAGTGAGTTACTACCAGTATCTTACTCTAGATTTACCTTCCAGAATCGAACATCCTCTTACTCTCTGAATTTGTGTCAGTCGAGGGAGTTAACACAAACCATGTTAAAAACAAACAAACAAAAAAACTCAAACATAAAATCTCAATCACTAATAAAATAAACATTTGTTTCTAACCCACATGAAGTTCAGTATGTAGGCTTGGGAACTGTCCTCCAAATAGTGACTCAGGAATCTAGTTGCTCCAATCATGTGGCTCTACCATCTTGTTGCCAGGGAGGCATATGACTGGCAGTTGGGGGGTCAAGACAAAGACCCATCAGGCAGGACTTTGTATGTGCCAGGACTCGAGGTGGAGTTCATTGCTCTGCCCACGCTGCACTGGGCATAACTCAATGCCGTGGCTTTGTCTATCTGGAGGAGAGACTAGGAAGTATCAACTAATAAGAAATAGATTTGGTACCAATGGTATCATCATAGACCAGCTACGCCCTGAGTTTACATATCGATTCTCCATACACAAAGCAACATATTTGCATGCTGAGGAGACTTTGAACATCAGCCCTTGTTACTGGCAATCATTTGTTGAACTCTATGCTTTAAATTAATAAAGCAAGTTTAGAATCTGATTTCTATAACTCTTTCTTGTGTTTAAATTAATCAATTTGACATTTCTTTTCTCTTATTTGGGTCTAACTGACATTTGCTACATGGATTTGAAGCTGGTAGAGCAAATATTTAAAACTCAAAAACGTCCTCTTATCATGAACTATCTCTTCTAGGTCTCTTCACTAATGTCCTTGATACTCTCTGACCTCCATTGTATTTTTTTTTTTTTTTTTTCAGTCAAGCTCTTTCCCATGGGGTTTTATAAGGCTTGTACAGTTAATTTGGTAAAATAATTTGAACTGAAGAGTTAGGTCGGTTAATAATGACTTCAAATATTTTCATTTCCCTCTTCTGATTTGCATTTTAACCAGTATTTTTCAATACTCTTCTACAGTATTTCTTCCATAAAGTTTCAGTGAGTTCTACCTCCTCAGGTGTTGGTGAGGGAAAAGGAAAAAGGAAAAATTCCCCCTTTCAGCTAAGTTTGGACCTCTTCACCTGGCTCCACCCTACAGCTACTTCTGGTGCAGATCCAGAATGGATATGAAATTACTACAGCTCTTGGGAAATCCTGAACTAAGGACTTCAGTTTTCTTCATTTCCTCCAATTTTCTCTAATTTGTCAACCATGGAACTTATTTTAAATTTTGCTTATTTTTGTCATTTCTTTTTGGTTTTGTATAGTTCTACACAAATCTTGCCATACTTCCAATGTGGGGAATTTAATGCCCAGGGGAAACTCAGTAAGGGCAATACTTGAGATAGGGGTTTTCCTGAGGCCTTGGGTACCGTCCTCAAACCGTTGGGGCCACCATGGAATTCAATTTTTTTGACTCAGTTTCACTGGTGTAGATTAAGCTCCTAACTCTGCATTTTACCAATGAAAATAAGTTCCTTGGTAGTGATAGATAAATAAATAAGTAAATGAGATTGTAAACATGCTTTCCCTGGGGGAGGGTCTTCCAACCTCTCTCCCATTTAAATGAAAGAAAATTCATTCAGCATCACCGTTTTCTTCAGTGTGTTCCACATCAAAAAAAAAAAAAAAAAATTAAGTCAAATTAAAATTTTTCCCACTTTGGGTTTTGCACTTAAAGAGAAAAGAACTTTGTCCTCTCAGAGGGAAGGACTTTTAGAAAAAAATAAAAATAAACCAAATAAATCCAATAAACCCCTACCAGCAATCTCCCTTCTCCTCTGGCTTTTCCCTGCTGGGGGAAAAAAAATAAACTTTCCATTTGATTCTCCCTTGCTGACAGTCTCTTCTAACTGCATCACAAATTGATCTTTAGAATAAATAAATGAATTGCACCAGCTTCTTTGGGATGGGAAAGGCAGAGACGCAGGAGTAGGTAGAACCTTAGAGAGAGAGAATCTTGACCTCAAAATATCTGAACACTACCAGTCAGGACTTTTCATGTGTCCCTAAAGAAAACAGAGAATAAAGGCTTTTCAGCAGTAGTGGGTGATGTCCACACCAAAAACGAACACTTGAAACTGTATCTAGATGATGCACCAAAACTAGACGGTGAAAAGAAATACAGGTTGACCTGGACCATGTCTCTCCAATTTCCATTTTCTGCTAAGAGCACGTGCACACACACAGCAACAACTGGGAGAACAACACTCCGTTGGAGTTGCTGAAATCAGCAGAAGAGGTCATCTATGCTCAGACAAGTAGCAGTTCTTTATCCATAGGTACTTCCCCTGGACCAAACACGATGCCTACAGCCATATGAGGATTAAGCAGAATGCTGTGTGTCCTCCAAGCCTCTCTGTTCCTTCAAAGAGTGAGTATATATCTCACATCCCCAAGTAAACCATACTCTTTACACAATTGGGAGCATTTTGTTAAATTAATTGATATCCTCACAGTGATTGGAACACTGCTTTAGACTTGCTAAACACTCCGTGAGGAAAAGGCAGAGATCCTGGTTCCTAAGACATGACTCCCAGACACTTGTCTTACCATTTATTGACCATGTGACATTAGGCAAAGTCATAAGTTCTCTGAGCCTCTTTCTGCATCTGTAGAGTTGACATGAAAACCTTTAGTGCTTCCATCACTGAGTGGTTAATGCAGTGGGGTGCAGTGGGTGAAGTGGGGTGCGGTGGGAAGGAGGGGACTGGACAGAGCAATGCCGGTATTATGGGGTTCAGAAAGCCTCAGTTCAACTCTAGAAGTTCTGCTTTCCTCTATTAGATTTTGGAATTCCATGTGAAATTTTGCTCAAAGATAGAACTGTGATGTTTAGAAATATTTGGAAAACCTTGTGTGAGAATGTGCTTCCTGAGCTGAGCAACATTGTAATGTGCTTTTACGGTATTGAGATACAACTCACATAAGGGAAAACACACACATCTCAAGGGTACCAACAATGACTTTTTCTATACATGCCATATCTAAGTACATCTCTGTGTACCACCTGGATCATGAGAGTGAACATTTTTTTCACCTAGAAAGTTCTCTCAGTTCTCTCCATTCAAGAGTCCACACACACCTGCTCCCAGGCACACATTAATCTGAGTTCTAGCACCACAGATTACTTTTGCCTATTCTAAAGCCTCATAGAAATGGACTCATATAGTATGTGCTCTTTGTATCTGGCCTCTGCTTCTTAGGGTAATATCTGTGAGACTCTTGTAAATAGCTGCATGTGATTAGGTGATTGAAGTTAATATTTGTCTTTGCTACATAGTGTTCAATCATATGAATATACCACAATTATTTGTTTATTAATTGTTCATATCTATGTAGCTGTTTCCAGTTGGCAACTATTACAAGTAAAGCTGATGCTCTCTCTCTCTCTCTCTCTCTCTCTCTCTCTCTCTCTCTGTGTGTGTGTGTGTGTGTGTGTGTGTGTGTGTTAGCTGGATATCAAACCCAGAGCCTCATGCACATTAGGCAATACTTTAACACCAAGCTGTATCCCTAGACCCCTGTTTAAGCTTTTTTGTGGTCATCATTTTCATTTCTCTTGCATATTTAGAAGGAAAATTGCCAAGTTATAAGGTAAGTATATACTTAACATCATAAGAAACTGGCAATAAATTTCCCTAGTGGTTATGCCATTTTATATTTCCACCAGCAACATAAGAGGGTTTCAGTTGTTCACATGCTTGTCAGCATGTGGTACCATCAGTATTTTAAATTTTACTAATTTTAATAGGTTAAAATTATCTCATTGTGGTTTTAATGTGCATTTTCCTGATGTTATACACCTTTTTATATGTATATTAGCCATTATAACATCATAATACCTTCTGTTAACAGTTCGAGATTTTTGCCCTTTTTTGTTTAAATTGGACGGTTCATATTTTTACCATTGGTTTATAAGGGATCTTCATATACTCCAACAGAATCTTTTGCTAGATGGATGTATTGTAAATGTTTTCTCCCTGTCTGTGGATTTTCACTTTCTTAAAAGTGTCTTTGAAAAGCAAAAGGTTTTTAATCTTTATTGTTTCATCTAAAACTTCTTTTTCTACATCAAAGACAGGCAAAAAGATATTCTCTTATATTTTCTCCTAGAAGCTTTGCAAATTTAACATTCATATGTAAGGCCAACATGAGAAGTATCTATTTCCATCTGTTAGTTTCTTATTGAGTCTTCAATAAGACATCTGAAGTTAAGAAATTCTACCAGGGCAACTGGATTTAAGACTCACAATCTTGTAGTATCTATAAATCTTCTAAGAACCAAAAAGGAGTATTTAAGCATAATCTTATTCTGTTTGTGCATCTTGCAAGTTGTGAAAGAGTTGAAATAGGATGAATTGACAAGGGACAGGCGCTCCATTCACAATGCTGAGACAAGACTTGGTGTTATCATCACCCCAGATCCAGGTCTCCTGACTCCTGCTTAAGTATCATCCTAGATATTTTCCATTAAAAGGGTCACAGTCAACAGTGGTCAGCTTTTACAGCAATGGCCATGTTTATTATAACTCATAAAGCAGCATTGAAATGGCAAAAACAGTTAAAGACTGATCTCCCTCTTCTTGGTAAGGTCTGGGTCAAGGGACACCAGACATGATTTGCAAATCCAGGCTGTGACTTTTGCATCCTTGAAGACCCAACTCTTGGGACCAAAATAAGAATTTTCAACTCTGGTGTTCTCCATCTCCTTTGGGGAGCTCTTCTAAAAAGATATATTGTTACTGCTCCAGTTTGCATCACCATTTGGTTTAATTATTATTCGTAATTGGGAAATAATTAGATAAAACGATGATGTAAACCCCAGTGGAAAATAGACATCTCTTAAGAACTCTAATGTTTTCCGTCACTTAAAAGGAAAGGGATATGACTTACTGGAGGAAAAAGCTAATTAGAAAAGCAGACACATCTTCTCCCTCTCCTCATATTTCAGGCATGCTGGCAAGGGCTCAGAAATGATCAGAGAGTGGCCTATTTCTCAAGGACCCCAGGAGAGTATGATAATTTAAATCATCATCTCGGGAAAGTGCCTTGAGCACTTGTCTTTGCCGGTTTATGATCTTCGGTGGGAAAAAAGGGTTTGGTTCTCTGAACTGGCATGGCCATGCACAACATTGGCTGAAGAAAAACCCAGGTCACACCCACACCAAATGAATTCAAGCAAGTTAGGATGCCTGCCAAGAGAAGCACGTTGGAGCAAAGTGAGTAGACAGCATCGTTGAAGACAATGCACCCCAGCAAAATGAGAACAAGACTCTTACCCAGCATCACAGATCAGAAACGTTGCCTAGACTTGATTCAAGGCTAAAGGGAACCCTTTGCTTTGCTTAGAGGATGCAGGACACACTTGGAACGGCCATTCCAAACTGTTCAATATTATTTACTGAATTTCCACCAAGTAAAGGGCTTTATGCTTGGCAATTTGACATAAAAATCAATGAGTAGTGCAAAGAAGATGAGCTTCTGGGGGAAAGGTTTCTCGGGAAGATGTGACTTTCTTTGAATCTTAAAGGATTAGATGGCTGGTAAGGAAGAGGCAAAGGCACTTAGATACACATGCACCAGCATGTCTCAGAAAGTGAAAAAGGAAAAGGAAAAATCTGATCAGAGCGAGGCACAGAGTGACAGAGAGGAGCCTGGGGGTCCTGACTCTGAGCCGTCCTGTAGTGAGCTTTCACTAAGGAACCATGAAACCATGATGCGCCTTAGAAAGAAAAGGACTGTCACTTTGCCAGGAACACAGGGCCCGTTTGAAAGTGCCTTTGCAGATCATCCATTTCTGCTGTATTTTTGAAGGAAAGAATAGTGGGCGCATGGGGGCGGGTAATACAGTTGTATGATTATAGAAGCTTTACGTGAATGGTAAGGAGTCAAAGCAAAAGTACTGGGACCCAAGTTACTCAGGTGTATAGATCAGACCAGGGTTCATTTTCAACAAGGCAAATAAATGGAAAACCTTGCCTCTCCTCCACATGATATAATTAATCTCTGTAGTGGCCATTATTTTGATGGATGGGACTCTCAAATTCATGACCCATTTCTCATCCCACCAGTAGTAGACTGGAAAACTGGTTCTTTGATCAGTAGTGACTGTCAATTTCCGTCATGTAAATCCCCCACGGTGACCACGTCCAAGCTTCCAGCACCACTTTCATTGACCATGAGCTCCCTCAATGAAAGGGAACTGGAAAGAGAAGCAAAAACCCAACTCTTGCAAGCTGGTGACAGCCAACTCTGCCACACACCACTGCACCAGCTTCTAATTCCTCCATCTGTGGCTCTTTCCCACCTTGTGCCTTGTTCCTTAGAGTCAATCTCCACGGTCATCCCAAGGTGAATGTGGTGGGAGATGAACTTGCCTGGGTTTTTATGAGATGTACACAGTTTCTTTTTTACCTCCCAGGAAACACCTGTAAGTCTGGAAATGACCTAGTCTCACATCTGCACTGGGCACAAGGTTGGGAAATGGAAGAGTAAAGACATTTAAATCCATCTCCTCCTTCTAAAGTAACAATCAAAAACCCTTGCCTAGCTACTGGTGGGTTTATATCAGTAGCTTGCAAACAGAAAATAATAAGCTGCCATTTCTATGGTATGTCAGATGTAAAAAAAAAAAAAATGAGTCTAGGTCCCTCTGGAAATCCCTTTATTCGTAAAAAAGTCTATTTCTATTCCCAGACTTGTTTGTTTGCACTATTCAGTATAGAATGTTTGGAAATAAGTAATCAACCTTTGGGATTTTTTTTTTCCTCTTCAGTAATTCTTCTATAATTAGCATCATGAATTCTTTCAAAATCAGTAGAAAAATTATTTTCAGAGTGTTTTGCTCTTTCTTTGTGGAACCTGGTTTAATATTTATTATCATAATTTTGATTGCTGTTGCACCACCTTGAATGATGTATTTTTTACTCCGTGAGCTATTATTTGGCTTACGCTCATGGTTTGTGCATTAATCCCATTCAAGGTTATGCAATAACAATCAGAAACTATGATAATAAACATTGAAACCACATTGCAAAAAAATATGATAAACTCATGTGAGTTTTTTAATCTTTTCATTTACAAAGCATCGTATGCTTCAGCGACACTGTAATTACCAAGAAATTACCCAAGAAAATATGTAATTATTTCTAGTAATTGACAGTGACTCTATACATAACACCTCTTTATGTTAAAATAATTGCTAAAATGTGAACTTTTTCCCCCCAGGCATGTGGTCTAATGGATTGCATTCTGATTTTCAAATAAAAAGGTAATTTAAAAATATGATCACTAAAATACATAAGTAATTTCAGTTCAATTGAGAACTATTTAGTGACCTCAAAATAATTTTTGATAATGACTAGTATTAATGAAATTATCTTGATAAAATAAGGGTAGCCCTTTAGATTTCTTATTCCACACTGATGTAGTAAAATATGCTCTTTCCCAGAGTGATTTTCTTAATCATTCTAAAATTTCATGTACATTGCAAAGAACATCCTTCAAGAATCTATGCAAAAGGTCAGAATCCTTTGTTTATACATGCACATTCATCAAAAGAGGGCAAACTACTTTCTCAAATACTGAAGCTGCTTTGAGGGTAAAAAAAATCATTTTTATGGAATTTTACAATTCCATAAAATCTATTAATAAAATAACTTCCTTTAAACAAAAAACCAGTGGTTCAAATGTGTTCATCTCCAAGTTTTCGTCTTTTCACCTGATAATCTTGTTTAGCAAGAGCCCTAATTCAAGAGCCAGTCACACAATTCTTTCCATAAACCTATGCGTCTGTTATTTTGCCACAGATTCTCTTCTTTTCTGAGTCAGAGCAGAGCAACTCCTAGATAAGCTGTCATCATGCTCTGTCCCTTGGAAACTGACCAACATAGTGAATTTTTTTTTATCAACAACAATATACAGCCATGACCTACACAATAACATTTTATCAATATAGTTTAATTTGAGAAAAAAATCAATAGCATTTTCCACACCATAGTGAGAGACTGAAATTTTTGTAAAGCCTGGGCATTGCCCAACACAGACATCCTCTTGGACATTTCTATCTTCTTTGTAAAAATCACCTCCAAGGGTCATTCTCCTAGTGAAATTTTAGGAGAGAAAGCACACAGATCTAACATCACAGTAACAAAGCTGATGTTCCTGCCTTGTTCTCTCTTGGAGGATTAGCACAGAAGGCTATCTTGGGAACTGTGTGAATCCTTAAAGATTTTGTTAAGCCACTGGAAGGAAGGGACAGTGGGAAGGTGCAGAGGACGAGCCAAGGAATGGGTCCTAGATTTCTTGGTTGTTTATCCATCTAAAGCCTCCAAATTTACCTGTCATCCACATTGGGCCTTCTGGTTGGTTATAATTTGAGGAAAGTCTTCATTTTGTCTCAGTGTATAGAGTAGAAAATGGAGCTTTTCAAATACAACTGAGTTGCCTGAGTCAAACGCCTGCTCAGTGGCAGTGCTAGGTCTAGATTATGGCGCGCATGACTCCCTGTCCTGTGCTCCAGCTTTCTGGATGTCTCCATCCTATCACAGGGATGTGCTCCAACAGTTGGTTTAGTGGTGGATGGACCACTCTTTAGAGGTCTCAGCATGTTTCCTCAGGGAGATAAACTCAGCCAGGGAGAGCATCGAGACAACAAGCTTCACTGAACAAAATATTGACCCCGAATCAGGACCCAGTTTAATGAAATATGCCAGAGCATGTAATATAATCCTCTTTCCATTCACACTCCAGACCACCAGTCAGCCCTGCTCCAGGAGCCTGTGACTTGAGAGCTGTGACTTTTAGATACTTAGTAGGACTTCCTGTTATGTAGACTCCCACTGCCCAGGTGTAGCCTTAAGACTGACTCTTCCTCACAGTGGCTTTAGCAGGAACAGTCGTGCCCTGTGCTCTCATTTATGTTCCATCCAGTCTTCACCCAAATACCCCGAGCATCCCCTTCTTCCTAGCCCATTCAGTAAGGATTCATCTTTTCCAGTACTTGCTGGTGGAAAAATGTAGGGGTTTTTTGGTTGGCATGGGAAGCTTGAAAGTATAATGCTTTTGGAATAATTTTCTCCGTCTTTGTTTTCTACTTGTCTCTATAAATTTTAAGTTTGACAGGGGAAAGAAAAAGGCTTTTAAAAATTTTTCTATGTGCTAGAGAAGGTCTCATCACTCACCAAATCCCATGAGCCTTTACATTCTCAGCTCTGTGTCCTTCTTCTAACCTTAAGCTTTCTTACTGCCTGAAAATAAAGCTTTCCATGGAAACTTGCAAAGCTCCACAAGTAAGTGTGACAATGAGGAAAGTAGTGCACAGGGCAGATGACCACCAGAGGAAAGTGTGACCAGGAGTCTCCCGCAGGTTAACGGACTTAAGTATCTTAGGAACACAGGACCAGAGTGGCACTTAGAGAACTTGATGATTTTATTTTTCTTTGCATTAGATACATCCTCCCCAGTTTCTGGCCTGGAAGGTTCCCAAATTGTTTGTGGCCCCACTTCTGGGAAGGCCCATTAGCTGGAGCAGACTCTCTATCACTTCTGATACTTCTGTTTGGAATTCAATTGAAGAGACCCCAAGAGGAATGTTTTAGTTAGCTATTTTGTTGCTGTGACTAAAAGATCCAATGAGAACAATTTTAGAGGAGGAAAAGTTTATTTGGGGACTCACAGTTTCGGAGGTCTCAGTCCATGGACAGCTTGAGACTTGAGGTGAGGTGGGGACATCATGGCGGAAGAGTGTGGTGGAAGGAAGCAGCTCACGTGGTGATC
The DNA here is from genome assembly GCF_902686455.1 of Sciurus vulgaris. Taxonomy (NCBI): domain Eukaryota; kingdom Metazoa; phylum Chordata; class Mammalia; order Rodentia; family Sciuridae; genus Sciurus; species Sciurus vulgaris. The sequence continues at coordinate 171,829,636 of NC_136463.1, read as the reverse complement.
AGGAAGCAAAGAGAGACTCCACTTGCCAGCCACAGATATAAACCCCAAAGGTGCAGCCCTAATGCCCCACCCCCTTCAGCCACACCCTACCACTTCAATTACCACTCAATTAATCCCATCGGGTGACTGATCCACTGATTGGGTTAAGACTCTCATAACCCAATCATTTTTTCTCTAAACCTTCTTGTATTGCCTCACACATGAGCTTTTGGGGGACACTGCACATCCAAACCATAACAGGGGTACAGAAGAAAAGGGCAGGAATCGAAACAAGGATTAGAAAACAGACCTGTCCTGATCACTCCAGGCAGGTCCCACTAGAGACGTACTTAATCTGACTCCCTGCCATCTCCTCATCTTTAAAACAGGGCCAGTAACCACAGCTGCCTGCAGGAACTCGTGACTTCGAAGCAAAATAAAGAACGTAAAACAAGTAGCGCCTAGCTGGCTCAAGTTCAAAGTTTAATAAATGTCATCAATGCATTGACTCGGTGCCCTTTCATCTTCTTAACAATTCAGTGAAGAATGGGTTCCCATTTCACAGATGAGCAAAATCAGGCATAGGATCTAAAGGGGCTTGTGTAAGATCACATAAGCTTTGGGAGGGTGAAGTGCTAGGGTCCAACCCCAGGGCTCCCCAGCCCCCTTGTGGGTAGCAGCCTCTGCAGAGAATGTCAGACCCCCATGAGGTTCTGATATATAAGCAGAGAAGCAATGTAAAGCTTCCCTTGGGTTGTAAGCTTCTAATCTCTTGGCAGGAGGGAGCAGCTTAGACCAAGAGTCAGAAAAAAGCTAGGCCGCATTACCCGTGGTGGCCTTTGCTACCCTCAGGCTTGCTGGAGCACAGCCCCTTACTCCTGGTGAGAGTCTGAAACCATAGTAAAGGGAGCCACCAGCTGTAATTGTTTTTTGTTTAATTTTCCACCTAGCATGAACAGAGTCAAGGTTCAGGCCACCGTACTTCAAATAACACCCACGTTATTGTTCCAGATTTTGTGGTTCAGTTATTTCAGTCGAGCAAGGACAAGCAGCAATATGTAAGTCCCAGGTTCACTGTAAACAAAGAAAATCCATCAAAAGGGGAATATCTCAAGAGAAATCCTTCCCAGGCTTTCATTACTGACTGCGAAGGATGAAATCGCTCAGCCTGCTGATGGCGCGGTGTCCCGTTCACGTTTACAGTGCGGGGATTATTTTGTCAAGGGAAGGCTTATATATCTTTTGCAGCAAGCCCATCGACAGGGTGCTTGTTAAATATATGTGTGGATCTCCGAAGCCCTTCAGTGTCACCTGGCTTAGTGTCCAAACCCAGTGGAGTGCCAAAGAGAGGAAATGTTGTTAAACTGTCACTAAACACTGCAGCTCTTAGGGCTACTGGATGGACGTTTTGTCAAGCAGCTGCCTCCATTTAAAAGTTGGTGAGTTAGTAAACCAGGAACTTTGCTTCCTCCTAGTTTCACAAACTCACTGTGGAGCCTTGAGCCAATCGCATAACCTCTCTGTGCCTCCTTTAGCCATCTGTATCATAGGAATAGCAACTGTCCTTCCTCACTCTCGGGGCTTGTATTGGTCAGGGTAACCAATGAAATTGAACTGACAGGAGATATATATATATACATATATATATATATAAAGAGAAAGATTTATTTATTTAAAGAACTGGTTCACATAATTATGAGGATTGGCAAATCTGAAATCTGTATAGCAATTGGCAGTCTGGAAATTCCAATAAGAGTTGATAAAAGTTCTTTTCCTATCCGTATCCCTTTAATTTCTTTGGTCTGTCTAATTGCTCTGGCTAGAGTCTCAAGAACGATGTTGAATAGAAGTGGAGAAAGAGGGCATCCCTGTCTTGTTCCAGTTTTTAGGGGGAATGCTTTCAGTTTTTCACCATTTAGAATGATACTGACCATGGGCTTAGCATAAATGGCCTTTACAATGTTAAGGAATGTTCCCACTATCCCTATTTTTTCTAGTGTTTTGAGCATGAAGGGGTGCTGTATTTTATCAAATGCTTTTTCTGCATCTATCAAAATAATCATGTGATTCTTAACTTTAAGTCCATTGATATGATGAATTACATTTATTAGACAAACCAAAGAAATTAAAGGGATACGAATAGGAAAAGAAGAACTCAAACTATCTCTGTTCACTAATGACATGATTATATACTTAGAAGAACCCGGAAATTCCACCAGAAAATTTTTAGAACTCATAAGTGAATTCAGTAAAGTACCAGGTTACAAGATCAATACTCATAAATCCAATGCATTTTTATACATAAGTGATGAATCTTCAAAGAGAGAAGTTAGGAAAACTACTCCATTCACAATAGCCTAGAAAAAATAAAATACTTGGGAGTCAATCTCACAAAAGAGGTGAAAGACCTCTACAATGAGAACTACAGAACACTACAGAAAGAAATCAAAGAAAACCTTAGAAGATGGAAAGATCTCCCATGTTCTTGGATAGGCAGAATCAATATTCTCAAAATGGCCATACTACCAAAAGTGCTATACAGATTCAATGTGATTCCAATTAAAATCCCAATGATGCACCTTACAGAAATAGAGCAAGCAATCATGAAATTCATCTGGAAGAATAAGAAACCCAGAATAGCTAAAGCAATCCTTAGCAGAAAGAGCGAAGCAGGGGGTATCGCAATACCAGATCTTCAACTCTACTACAAAGCAATAGTAACAAAAACAGCATGGTATTGGCACCAAAATAGATAGGTAGATCAATGGTACAGAATAGAGGACACAGACACAAACCCAAATAAATACAATTTTCTCATACTAGACAAAGAGGCCAAAAATATGCAATGGAGAAAAGATAGCCTCTTCAACAAATGGTGCTGGGAAAACTGGAAATCCATATGCAACAGAATGAAACTAAACCCCTATCTCTCACCCTGCACAAAACTCAACTCAAAATGGATCAAGGACCTCAGAATCAGATCAGAGACCCTTCATCTTACAGAAGAAAAAGTAGGTCCAAATCTTCAACATGTCAGCTTAGGATCAGACTTCCTTAGCAGGACTCCCATAGCACAAGAAATAAAAGCAAGAATCAACAACTGGGATAGATTCAAACTAAAAAGCTTTCTCTCAGCAAAGGAAACTATCAGCAATGTGAAGAAAGAGCCTACAGAGTAGGAGAAAATCTTTGCCACTCATACTTCAGATAGAGCACTAATCTCCAGAATCTATAAAGAACTCAAAAAACTCTACACCAAGAATACAAACAATCCAATCGACAAATGGGCTAATGAAATGAACAGACACTTCACAGAAGATGTACAAGAAGTCAACAGATATATGAAAAAATGTTCAACATCTCTAGTAATAAGAGAAATGTAAATCAAAACCACCCTAAGATTCCATCTCACCCCAATTAGAATGGCGATTATCAAGAATACAAGCAACAACAGGTGTTGGCGAGGATGTGGGGAAAAAGGTACACTCATACATTGCTGGTGGGATTGCAAATTAGTGCAGCCACTCTGGAAAGCAGTATGGAGATTCCTCAGAAAGCTTGGAATGGAACCACCATTTGACCCAGCTATCCCACTCCTTGGCCTATACCCAAACGACTTAAAATCAGCATACTACAGAGATACAGCCACATCAATGTTCATAGCTGCTCAATTCACAATAGCCAGATTGTGGAACCAACCTAGATGCCCTTCAATTGATGAATGGATAAAGAAACTGTGGTATATATGTACAATGGAATATTACTCCACCTAAAGAATGATAAAATCATGGCATTTGCAGGCAAATGGATGAAATTGGAGAATATCATGCTAAGTGAGATAAGCCAATCTCAAAAAACCAAAGGACCAATGGTCTCGCTGATAAGCGGATGATGACACATAATGGGGGGTGGGAGGGGTTAGTGTTAGGGTTACAGTTAGGTTTGGAGTTAGGTTTAGGGTTAGGGTTAGGGAGGGTGGCAAAAATGGAGGAAGGAAGGACTGTACAGAGGGAAAAGAGGGGTGGGGGGGAAGGGAAAAAATAACAGAATGAAACAAACAGCATTACCCTATGTAAATTTATGATTACACAAATGGTATGACTTTATTCCATGTACAGAGAAACAACATGTATCCCATTTGTTTACAATAAAAAAATAATAATAATAATAAAAAGAGTTGATAAAAGTCTGAATTCCACAGGGCAGGAGGGTAGGAACTCAGGCAAGTTTCCATGTTGCAATTTTAAGGCAGAATTGCATCTTTTGGTGAACTTAGTTTTTTGTTCTTAAGATCTTCATCTGATTAAAAGAGGCCCACCCACATTATTTACTTAAAATCAATTGATTGCAAATTAATCACGCTACAAATTCCTCATGGCAACATTTACACTAGTGTTTATCCACACAACTGAGCACCATTACCTAGCTGAATTGACGAATAAAATGAACCATTACGGGACTATTTTAAACCTCAGATTGGATTTTCATACATAGCAATGGTGTTTCAAAGATATGAAGAACTACACAAATATAAATTATTTAATAAGTATTGAACTCCTGTGTCTCATGGGGCTTTGAGGAATATAGAGATGAATGAATCAATCCAAAGACCTGTCCTCAAAGAACTTACCATCTAATTGAGAGGACAAGATGAAAGGAAGGGAAATGCTACTGGGCTCCCAAGGAGGTGCTGGAATGGGCGTGAAAACCTCTGGTCCAAACCATCGCCCCTCCCCCCATCCAATTGCTGTCCCCTCTAGCACACTCCCCCTCTCTCTCTCTCTCTCTCTCTCTCTCTCTCTCAAAACTTTACTCTTGATTTTTTTTATAACATATTGCAACACATGATTATTCATTTGTCTGCTTGTCTCATGGCTTAATGCTGCTCATATGCAGATTGAAATTCCATGAGAGCAGAAGGGTCCCGGCTGTGTTCTTGTCACCTTCTCCCCAACATTTAGTCATTTAACACATGGCGAGGCATGCGATTGGCATACTAACTATAGTTGGTGCAGTGTTTGAGTAAATGAATATACATATCTTTAAGTTTTCTTTACAGTGAAATATTATCAAATTTTTGTTATTAAAAAAATTCAAACATAGAGAATTGAAATTTTGTTTTCTATGTGCTGCCCAAATTCAACACTTTTTAATACTTTTGCAATTTTTTGTAAGATCTCTCTCTCTTTGTGTATCCATTTCTTATTTCTTTCTCTCTTTAACTTTATTACTAAATTATTTGAAAGTAATTGACTAATGTTGTGATATTTTACTCTATTTTAGCACACATTTTCTAAAATTAAGGTATGTGTTCTCTACCCCAATACCATTTAGCCAGTCTAAGAAAAGTAGTAGTGATTCCCTACTCTTCTCCAGTATTTAGACCATATTTGAATTTAGCTAACTGACATTTGAAGTTCTTTTACTTTCAAATGAGCATATAATCAAGATTCTGGAACTACCTTACCAATACACACACAAATTAATTATTATAATTTTGCATTGAAATCGTGAAGCAATTCTATTATCCAATAGAATGTTTCACACTCTGGATTTATCCACTTGTCTCATTATGGTGTTATTTAACTTGAACTTCTAGCCCCTGCACATCCTGGAATACTCAAAAGTTTGAACTGACAGTTTGATGAAATTCAGGTGAAACATGTTGTGTTCATCAACTTTTTGTCATTGTGACCAAAATACCTGGTAAGAACAACTTAGAAGGGGAAAGTTTATTTCTGCTCATGGTTCCAGAGTCCATAGTCACTGACTCTATTGCTGTGGGTCCAAGTGAAGCAGCACACCATGGAGAAAAGGCATGGCAGAGGGAAGTTTCTGTACTCATGGCTGCGGGGAAGCAGAGAGAGGAGGAAGAGGGAAGGAGGTGCAGCAAGATGCACCCTTCCAGCACAGACCCCCATGGCCCACCTCCTCCACAACATCCCACCTGCCCATAGTTACCAGCCGGTTAGTTCGTTCAAACTAGGCTGGACTGCTTAGGTGACAGCTCTCACGATCCAGGCATTACACCTCTGAACACTCCTGATTAACACAGATGCTTTGAGGGATCAACTCATACCCAAACCACCAACTCATTTTCTGAGAATCCTGACTATATGGTGCCTCTGATTTCACTTTGCACCCTATCAGGGGACATGCAATGTCGGCTGGGTCACCATTTAGGAGACCGAGGTTAAGCATGTGCACGAGACGCGGACAACCTGATCAGTCTGTTACATTGGTGCATTTCCCTGCATTAGCAGGGACTCATTCAAGCAAAATTTTTTTTTCCTCTTTTTTTGATTAATTTTTTATTTGTTCTAATGAGTTATACATGGCAGAATTTATTTGTGCATTTTGATAAGTCATACATAAATAGCATATAATTTCTCATTTTTCTAATTGTACATGTTGCATTTTGAAAATGTATTAATAATCTAAATCCAAGTTAAATTCATTTCCCTGGGACAGAATGCCATCCAAAAAGCTTAGTTTATTTGTACAACTTCTCCATCACTATTCTTTTTGGGGGGTGGCTAAGTGGGGTACTCTTCAGTTACCTTTGCAGAAAATGTTACCAAGCCAAAACTCAAGTCTTCATGAATCTTAAATAAAATCACCCTTCCATATATTTAAATAGAAAGCATTTTGCACAAATCTTTGACTATGACATTTTCACACAGCATTAATTACATATATCAACTTTTCATCCTTTCTGTAAACTGCTATTATTTATTAAACTCACAAGAAATGGAACAATTAATCTTTACGATTTGCCATGTCTCCTGCAAAGAACTAAAACATTCAGAGTTGATTCTTGTTCCTTGGATTTTTTGTTGTTGTTGTTCCGACTGGGACTGTATAATTGGGTTCACTTCACGCTGCTCAAATCCCCAGTCCCTCTGGGAGTACGTGGCAGAGCACTGGGGGTAGTCAATAAACATGAAACCTCTTTTTGAAGCATCATTTTTCCTTAATGGTAAGTAATTTCAAAACATCTTCGAATAGCAAAATAAACTCAGATATAATATAGATTCAGTTGCAAACTTCACATGAAATTGAAGCTAAAACATAAGGCCACTTAGGTTAATCCACCCGTCGGTATCCTCTCTTAAGTCCCTGCCACTCCACATTCTCCCCACCTCTGAAGTCCCTCCGCCACTCTCCTCAGCTCTTAGGGAGTCCCTGGTTACCTGAAGCACCTGGCTAAACTGTCAGCCAACACCAAGAGTCACAGAAGCAAACATCTCATCTGTGTCAGCCGATTTCCTGTCCATATAACAAATCACGGAGATGAATCAGATTATAAGGGGAGAAGGTTTTTGTGGTTCATGGCCTTGGAGGTTTCAGTCCATGATCCATTGACCCGGTGGCTTTGGGCCTGTGTACACAGGGAGGGAGCACATGGCAGAAACTTGCTCACCAGGACAGAATGAGAAAACAGAGGGAGAAGAGGGACTGGGTCCCACACTCACCTTCAAGGGCCACCCATTAGTAACCAGAGGACCTCCCACCAGACCCGCCCTAAAAGTTCCACTGCCTCCCAAAAATACTGAGGAGCAAGCCTGTAATCCATGGGTCTCTGGGAGACAGTCAGGGTCTACGCCATAGCACCATCTTCTCTCCACACACTCTCTTCTCTTCTCTTCATCTTCACACACTCGTGAAGGGTCGGCTGTGAGCGTCGCCCCTGCCCAAGCACTGCAGGAGCGATGGCTCACATCACACCACCCTTAGAATGTAGGTAGTACACTTTCCCCATTTTACAGATGAGAGAAAGTGAGGCACAGAGCTAAGAGACTCGCCCAGCACAGGAACCACTGAAGCCAGGATCCGCTATCCAACACCTGGCATTTTATTGATAGGATCTGTCCCAGCATTTTATATGTAGGAAAATCGTGAGTAGTGATATGACCAATCATTTTGTTGATTTAGCAAGAAAATTAGCAATTGTCTTTGATTCTCCTCCAGCCTTACATGGAAGCAATCACCAACTCCACAACACATTGAATAATCCTTTGCCTTTCCTGTGTTCGCTGTGCCCCTGACCCTGGTCAGGTCCTCATGCTTTCTCACTCCGACACGTGTTACCTGGCATTTCTGGTCTTTATTTTTGCCTTTTCTCAAACTCTTGCTGAGTTGTCTTCCAGAGCAAAACTGATTATGCTGAGCTCCCTTATGCACATCTTCCATGGCATCTATTTGCTTATATAACAAAATGAAAATCCAGACCCAAACTTACCTTCCAGGCCTATCGCCCTTTGCACTATGTACTAGGCCCTTGTCAGCTAGAGCAGAACTTCTCAAAGAGGCCTCAGGACCCTTTCCTATATGTAAAAACATAGGTTATCCAAGTCTCCCTTTTCTTTAGAAAGCTCAGGGCTCTCAAGACTCCTGACTGTGCTATTTTGAGACACAGAGTGATTGAGTGAATTAGGCTTATAAGTATTTGCCACATAAAAATTAAACTGAGAAACTTTGAAAATGCTGACTTTGTCTTAAAAACCACATTTATTACACATTAACAAATATTACCTATTATGAAAAATAATTATATTTTTTGAAACAAAAATGAGTGCAGTGGTGGTTCACATCTTTGGGAATCTCTCTAATGTCTGAGTTGATGGGAGACAGATTCTCAAATTCTCTTCTGCATTCAAACTCTTGCACTTATCGCATATCAAGTAGCCTGCAGAAAAATGTCACTATAGGCTTACGAGAAAATGAAAGTGAGAAGGCAGATTCCACCTTAGTATTTTCATGAGTAATTTGAATTCCTGAGGTCCAGGGACTGCACTTTGAGAACCACACTTAATGAAAATTACTTTTTGCCTGTATGCCAATTCATTCTAGGTTTGGGACAGTCCTTCCTCTTAGAATGGTCTTTCCCCTTAATTTCTTCCTACTAAAACTCAATATCTCCATCCAGGCTCAAACTGTCACCTTTTAATGAAATCTTCCTCCATCTCTAATAGGAACTCCTTCTGTCTGGCATTGTAGCTGTGGTAACCCAGGGTTCCATCCCCTGACACCCCTCCAAAAAAAAAAAAAAAAAAAGGAATTCCTTCCTCCTTTGCACTACCATACCACTTTTTTCTATTGTTTTTTTTTTTTTTTTTTTTTTTTTGCAGACTGCATTTTGAATCATTGTACACAAATGGGGTACATCTTTTTGTTTCTATGGTTGTGTACTATGTAGATTTATACCACTCATGTAATCATACATGTTCATAGGGTAATGATGTCTATCTCATTCCACCATTTTTATACCCCCCCAGATTTCATCTTACTCCATTTAGAATGGCTGTTATCAAGAACACAAACAATAATAGATGTTGGCATGGATGTGGGGAAAAAGGTACACTTTTACATTGCTAGTGGAGTTGCAAATTGGGGCAGCCACTCTAGAAAGCAGTGTGGAGAATCCTCAGAAAACTTGGAATGGACCCACCTTTTGACCCAGTTATTCTACTCCTTGGTTTATACTCAAAGGACGTAAAGTTAGCATACTACAGTAATGCAGTCACATCACTGTTTTTAGCAGTTCAATTCACAATAACTAGATTGTGGAGCCAACCTAAATGCCCTTCAGTAGATGAATGGAGAAAGAAACTGTGCTATATATACACAATGGAATATTATTTAGCCATAAAGAAGAATAATATTATGGCATTTGCAGATGAATGGATAGAATTGGAGAATATCTTACTAAGTGAATTAAGTCAATCCTAAAAAACCAAAGGTTGAATATTTTCCCTGATAAGTGGATGATGATATATAATGGGGGTGGGGGGTTGGGGGTGAGAGAAGAATGGAGGAACTTGAGATTACATAGTACTTTTATCATATCTCAATTCACATTAAAAATAATTATTTGGTCAACAATTATGGAGTGCCTACTATGTTCTTACTGCTTCGATTATACTTAAACCACATAAAATAGGCTCAATGCTCTTCAGTAAACATAAATGTTAAAAGCAATGCATCTGACAAATGTCTGTAGGGCTAAGTATTTGAACCACTCTAGGCTTTGTGCAATGTACCACACACATTCGATTTGATAAAATGTATTATAGCAGTTGTTGAAGAATTTCCAGATGAATGAAATGATCCTGTTGTCCCACATTTTTACAGCATTAAAATTTAAATAAACACCAGCTTTTTGAGGAAGGTGATCCCAATCTGATACCTCTCTCTATAGCAATGATGTGATATGCATAGCATTAGGTACGACACTTGACATTTCTAGAACTCAGTGTCTTTCACTAGACTAGAATCCTCTTGAAACAAGAAAATGTGTCTTTTTATCTCTACCTCCCAGTGCCTATCAGTTTGTAAGTATTCTGTAAATTTTTGATGAACAAATGGCCCTGGGGTGAAAAATCATGTTAAATAAACCCCAAAGTATTCCTCGGAAGATTCTTTGCACAGGGCATGCTATGACCTCTTGTATATTCGGTGTACACATGAAAAGTCAATATTTTATGTTCTACTATGACCACGTCCCAGAACTATGGGGTCGCAGTAATGACCAAGATGGGAACGCTACCCACACAGAACCAAAAGTCTATTCAGTGTGACCTGTTAGGACAAACAGCCACAGCGCAAGCAAAGCACCTAGATTCACGATTCTTTATCCCATTCGTAACACCAGGATATTTCAAATTCCACCTCCGACTGGCAAAATCGCTTTTTATTTCTGCTTCTCATAGACACATAACTAAAGGCAAGGGCTAATGCGATGTCAGAGCCGTGTCATCGCAGGTCCTTAATTGATATGAAGGTGCTCACGTCACCATTCAAGGCAAAATGATGGTCTCTCTGATGGGAGCCATAGCTCGTACAATTTGCATCACATCAGGAAAAAAAAAATCCTCGGTTTCCTCCACAAAAGCACTAACGCTGTCAATACTGCTGACTGTGCCGTTTTGAGAAATAGCCATCATGCCCTCCGCACAGTGAGAGAGTAAGAGCAAATATTGCCTCCCCAGGTGTCAAATTTCCTTTCTGTAATGGAAGGATGTGCGGGACAGCATTTCAAACACAGTCACAGAGGAAACGGAGGCTGACAACGAGATGGATGGATGAGAGGGAAAACCTGTGGAGAAGGAAGCTGTCAGATGCAGATCCCCTTTGCGCATCAGAAGTTCCTAATTAAAAATGCCCATCACAGGAGCCTTTGAGGGTGGGGAGCAAAAAGGAAGCCCAGGGCTTTACCATAGGAGAGATCTCAGAAGAAGAGCCAGACTCTGGGGGTGCACTGAACTGCAGTGTTCACTCCAGGGAGAGAACCCTGGCATCTCGGGTATTAACTGCTTCGCTCTCAACCCAGGAAACCTTCATCTTCATCAAGCATGCTTTTATTTTTTTTGAAGAATATAAATCCAGTGGAAGGACTGGGGTTTAGCTCAAAGGTAAAGCGCTTCTGAAGCATGTACAGGTCCTGGGTTTGATCCAAGCAACACACACATGCACACCCCAAAACAGAGTTTTTAAAAATTCTGTTGGAAGTGCTTAGGTTGGAAACTTCGGGGAGTTCCTATGTAACTTGGGGCTCAGTTCTTCCAGCTTCCACTCATCAATAATGATTTCTTTTTTTCCCATAATCAGAGCCCTGAGACTTCTTTGTTTATAGTGACATTAGTCAATTCCCTAGATGCTCCGGGCCAAATTAAATAAAGGACTGCAGGGAAATTTATCTATGGGACATGAATTTTTAATGAGCCTACATCCCCATAACTCTTAGAGTAGAGAGAGACCTGCAGAAGCACACAGCCACTCACAGAGCTGGGTGGACGTGACCAGATGAATGAGCATCGAGGATCCCCTTTTGCTTCATGAGGAAGATGGATGAGGTAATCATGGAAGTCCTTTTCACTCTGACCCACAAGCTCTATCGTTCTTCTCAAATTTCTCTCCTTTCTAGGGAGTACTTACTTCTAAGGAGTACTTAGCCATTTTTACTATGTAGTGAATTTGTGGTGGGAGGGAAAGTGTGATAGTTGGGAACATGGGCTCTCATATGAGACTGCCCAGGTTCAATTTCATCTCTACCACTTATTTACTGTGTGACTTTGGGAAAGTTACCTAAGCTTTCTGCCTCAGTTTCCTTATCAATAGGATAATAATTGGACCTATATCTCACATAGTTGCTAAGATGGAATAAAGTGATGCTACAAAAAACACATGATATAGTCCCTGTTACATAGTAAACATGCAATAAATGTTTGCTGATTTGAGTGTATTGTGCCTCTGATGATGGAAGAGGATACTTTCTCTGTAGAATCTACCTCTCATGTGATCAGAGACACATCTGCCAAAGTAGAAAAATATCCAAGGGAGATCTCTTGCTACAAAACAAATAAATGGTATTTAGTGGTGTCCAGATTTCTTTTATACTACAAAAGGAGAGCATAATACACTAATTTAGATTCATATTTTGTTGAAAATAAATTCTGATCACTTATCAATTTATTTTAAAAAGACATTAAAAAGAGTATGTGATAGAGAAAGAGGAATATATTGGGGATAAAGAATAATGCCACAGAAAGTCAGATGAATGAAAAACTAACTTCTCTTTCTTTAGTATTGCTTTGTTTCAATCCCTCTCTTGTGTCTGTTTATGGTCCAGATTTCATTTGTGCCTATGTAATCAATATCTTCTCTAAAACTGTTCAAAAGATTCAATTTGGGGACTCTATGTATAACAGATTGCCATGATTTGGTCACATATCCAATTTTTGGTTTAGAACCTGAATCCCAGGATGAGCATTTTGATTGACAGCCAACCATCTCAGAGGTTGTTTAAATACTGTAAGACATGCAGGTGCCAATTACAACTGAGACCTTCAAAATGCCCCTTGACATTTGACTTCACCAGCAGCCTTGCTATAACCTTGGAAACATCAGATCAAAGCCTATCTCAAGCAAGACCTTACAACTTACCAGAGTGCAGTATCACCAACAGAGATCTGATATTGGTTGGTATCAATGCACACTCACAGATTCAAGCCACACTCATGTCAGAATATGTTCAATGGTCCTGTGAGTGGTATGGCCACCTGATTGCTAGCTCCTCACTCAAATAACTTGGTTAAATACACCTGAGAGGCATGAAGTTTAGCAGAGAAATACTATCTAAAGATTATAACTCCCATTAACTGAAAAATAAAAATCCACCTACATTAGTAACTTTTGGCTAACAGGGTTTACTCATCAGTCCTAGTGAACTATAGTTTTTGTTTAGGTATTTTACTGATGTGAAAACATCATGACACAGCACTGAAGGATACAACAATCTAGACAGAGACAACGAAGGGAAGGAAGGGAGAGAGGGAAGAAACAGGGGCAGAAGTCTAGCTGTAAAATGATGCCAAACCAAAACCAAGTAATTCAGGAAACAGTGACTATTGTCTCCAGTTGGGCGTTTGTGTGCACAAGTGTGTCAAGTTCACTCGTGTGTCATTCTTTGTCTTTTCTGTTGCCTCATTGACTAAATCAGGCCAACCACATGGCCAATTAAATCCACTACCAAAAAATAAACAGATGGGTCTTTCAGTGATAGAGACAACATGTTTTGAAAAACAGTAGTTTTAGTGAAACCACACGCTGCAATATCTTCTCTGAAGTGATCATTCAGTAACAATTTTTTGACAGATTTAATTATTCTTATAACAAAATGATCACAAATAGTTCAATTAATACTTATTAAATCAAAAGCTATATAAGAAATCTGATATTTCAATGAAGTTAAACATCCTTTGAGATTATTAATTTCTAAGAACCTTTAAAAAAGAAACAATCAATCATTTCTAAGAAAAATGTGCAGATTTCCTGTCAAATGGTAGTTTATACAGGACAGCAAACATTGAGTATGAATGTATTCAAAGGGATTATGTTTTATATGGCAATTCTATTAAATGACTTACAATAGCAATAGCAAGAGAGGGACTTCCCTCCCCTCATGTTCTCCATTGAAGAGTAAACAAGAACCTGCACTATTAAACTGGTCATTTTTAATCAATGTTTAATCATTTATGAGATAGAGAATGCACTAATGGTCCTTTCATGAATATTAAATGGGCAGAGATTTTCTGTACCATTGGGTACAGAGGAAAGAACCAGTCAGTGGCATCAACAGCCAGTTTTAATGAAATAGATATTAAACACTTGGACTGAAATTTAGCATACATGGTTTTACACTATGACTACACAGAAAGCGGAGGTATTCACACACACACACACACACACACACACACACACACAAACTCTGAATGGAGGAAAAAACAAAGTCAAACATTTTAGGTGTTTTTCCCCTTTTCATAGATTTTCATGGTACCCAAGACACCAAAATGCAGTGACTACTAAAAATGAAACAGTGCAGATTTCTTCTGGCTTTTAAGGGACACTGGTAAAATAAATAAAAATTGAGGACACTCAATAAGCAAAATCAAAGAACATAAGATGGGAAGGAAATGGAGACTATTAAACCACTAGATATAAAAAGTCAAACAGGAAGACAGGCAAAGATCCAACACACACATAATTGGTGTTTGAAGAAACTAGAAAATTTAGAATGAAAGCTTTTTTCCTCCCTAAAGATCTAAGAGAAGAAAATATTCATGAAGTAAATCAGGACTCAAAACCTATAGGCTAAAAGACCACATCATGTTCCAAGGGTGAGGATACTGAATGATGGCACAGGCTTCCCCTCTCAGGGACACAATGTTGAGAACATCAGATCAACCAGGAGAGTACAAAATTATCAGGTTGGACTCAGGTTTCCCTGCAGCCATGCTCAATGCCAAAAAGTACTAACCTGGCTACAAAGTTATGGGGGAAGGGAAATGTGGTTCAATAATTATATGCTCAACTAAGGTATCATGGAGCTAGAAAGGCAAAGATATACATCCTCCTGTATTCCAAAACTCATAGACACTGAGTGGGGGAAATGATGGCTTAAAGGTAAATTCTAGTCCATTGAGACATAGTGGAGAACCCATAGTGAAAAGACAAGTGCGACCATTGAATACGTTAAATATAGGATTGTGGCCAAATAATTGAGCAGAAAATATAAATTTTATAGACCAAAGTGATGAAAGAGTATTATACCTAAATGAGTTGAAAGGTAAAGGAGAAAACAAAATAATGTAAAAATGCTTATCTCTTCTCTCAGAGTGGGGTGAAAAGATGCAGCTTAAAGCAGATGAATCATAAACATGTGTACATTTATGTATACATATATGTACATGAAAATACATATTTCTTAGCAGAGCTTAAAACATGTATATGTGTGTATACATATTTAAGGAAGTTTCACATGCTAGAGTAGCAAATAACAAATTGCATAGGGGGTAGGACTGGGGATTAAATCCAGAGACACATAACTACTGAGCCATGTCCCCAGCACTTTTTATTTTTTCATATGGAGACCAGGTCTTATTAAGTGGCTTAGGGCTTCACTAATTTGCTGAGGCTGGCCTTGAACTTGCCATCCTCCTGCCTCATCCTCCTAAATTGCTGAGATTACAAACATGCATCACCACACCCAATTGGGAAATAAATTTTGCTGGGAAAATATGAAAAAAATAGGTTGATTTTTTTTATCTCATATCAAAATAAATTCCAGATGAATAACAGAGACAAATATAAAAATTAAAACAAAACTAGAAGAAATTACAAGGGAAAATTGAACTGATATTCCTCTGGGGTAGAGTTTTCTAAACATTATTTAAGAAAAACGTGAAAGTATCTGCTACAATAGTGGAACAAAAAGGTGAATATTTTTAATACTTAAGCAGACCTTCCACCTTTAAAGAAAACACAGCCCTACCTAAAAGACAAATGGTAAGGAGTAAATACAGATAATTCTCAAGGGAATAAATATAGATGGTTCCATCTATTTTTATGGAGCACCAACTTTTCGTACTCCCCACTCTAAGCTGGGAGAGTTCATAGGTGAGCTGACAGCCTTCAATGAGTTTATAGTCCATTGAAGGAAAAGGTTCTATTGGGTGGATTCTCCTCTTATGATTGGTTGCTCAGAATTGATTGATTTTGTAGTTATAAAAAGGTCCACAATCGTGCTTTTTTGAATAATCATCTACAGCATTTTCAGTCTAGCTGTTAATTCGTATCAATTAGGATGCATCTCATAAGAAAGCAAAGCCATCCTGTCCTGCTGCCTGCCATGCCGTACAAGTGCATTCTCTCATTTAGTTCTCATAACTATAGGAGATGGGCTATTATTATTTTCCCCAGTTTGCATATGGGAAGATTAAGGAACTTTGAGAGGTTTAGCAATTTATCCAAATTCATAACATTTAATAAAAGGCTAACGTGTAATTGAAGCCCTCCGGAAACCCATACAACGAGGTGATAGTATTAGCAAAGGGCAAAACATGTCAAAAACATATCTGCTAGGTCAGATAATGAGCTCCGTAGACACAAGCTAGCTCCCTGTAAAACAGCTGCTTTTGCAATATAGGCAAGATTAATTTTCATATTCTTTGACTTTCTATAATATGTTTTTGCTTTGATATAGGTGTGTGTGTGTGTGTGTGTGCGTGTGCGTGTGTGTGTAGGGTGTTTTCATTTTTGTTGGTTTCATTTTGCCTCCAGCAGGCATGACGGTTGCATTCTGATTCAGTGATGTAATTGCCCTTGAACTCTCTCTCTATTCCCAGGCAGCAGAGCAGGAAGTAACATATGGCACCAGTGCCATGGCAGCAAAATTTTAGGCCTCCTCAAGAATTATGTGGTCATGGTAGTGATTTGCTATCAACAATTCTGTGACTCCTAATTCAGAGCAATGGATTCGTGGCCTTCAAATGTAAACCCATAGGTCAGCGAGGAAGCAGCTCTCCTCCTGTTCAGAGCTGCCCGACTTCCCAGCACACAGCATCTGCATTTCCCTTCACATGACCACCGCACTCAGGAGAATTTGGACCAACTCAGCATGCAAGGACAATAGGACAGGAGTTTGCTCTGTAAATAGCACACAGCACGGTTATTAAAACAACTAAGTGCATGAAGAAAAGGGCAGAAGAAGACTATATGTGTGCATGTATATGCGCGCGCTCGTGTGTGTGTGTGTGTGTGTGTGTGTGTGTGTGTGTGTGTGTGTACGTGCAGACAAAACAGAAAGCTGTTAATTATATGATCATTAACAAAACCTTGTATCCAATGACTAAATGGTGGCTTTTGCAATTGCTGGTGTGTGAGTTTTAAAAATAAAATCTCACCTGGACATAATCATATGAGCGCTGAAATTTCCTCTTCGTTTAAATCCACAATGCCCACAGTTCCCATGACTATAATATGACATCTTTTTCTGGTTTGTTGAATTTTTTTTTCTGCAAATCTTTACTGTACCTATAGATTTTTTTTTTTTTTATTGTGTGAGGCTCTACATTCTAGCAAAATTTGCAGTTGATTATCCTAAGCTCATTCATGACCAATTTCTAGAGACAGTTTGTGTGACCTTGTGGAAGCAAGTGTAGGACGATGATTTTTCTTTTCAAACTCACTGGACCTTTTATTATACTTGTGTGGAGAGAAAAGCACAGTTAGGGACTAAAATCTATGCTCTCTCATGAAAAAGATACGGAGCTCTACTTTTTATAATGCTATTAAATGTATCAGTGGCTTCCTTCTCTTTCGGACATGCTGTATACTATGTCCTTTGAGTCATGATAGAAAGTATTCCCACACTCATTTTCTGTTATATACGTGCCACTCTCTGAAATGTATTTTGGTATTAGAAATGGCTCCTTATTATTGCTTCTATTGATGACTTTCATTGTGCCAGCTGACAATGGACACCATGCTATCACTAAAAGGCAGATTTCCTCATTATGATGATGTGACCAAAACCAAGCTTCCCCTTCCTTGCTCTGCCCTGTACTGTAACACTCTGTCCTAAACCAGAATGCAAATGCAGTGTATGGCAAGAAAACACAGAAGGAAGCAGGCCAGGCACACCCAGTTTTGAGTAAGAAATGGAGTTAATGCCAGTACTGACATTAGGCAAGCACACAGGACCTGAGAAAAGACAGATTGTTGCGGGCAGCACTCGTGGAATTTCAGAGATTGTCCTTCATCAGCTCAAACTTTGTGGCCTTTGACCTTCAGCACTGAGACACTCACTTTGCTATTTTACAGGTTTAAAATCCACAATATCTCTCCGTTGCACAGACTAAGCACCAAGGACTTAACAGATACACAGGGGGATCTGTAAGCTAAGTTCAACTCCATATTTCTTGTCACTCTTAGGGCCCTTTGAGCACCAATGCAAAAACAAAAGAAAACAAAACAAAAAACTCTTCAGGGATCCCCCCACCCCTGAAGTTGTTTCCATTTCTGGACCTCTTTTAGGTTTTCCAACTGCCTAGAATTCCATCTCCCCACCTTCCCCTCCCGGAAAACCTCCTTTAATTCTTTTTGCTCCCATAATAACTTGCAACGGGCCTCCCTTTCCAATGAGGCTTATTTCTCATTACTGCTTATTATTTCTAGGTTTTCTTGAAGCATGTGTTCTTTATGTCCATGCCATAGTCTAGTCAGGGACATATTATAGACACATTCTAGACAAATTCTTTGGACGTATAGAATATATGACTTCATCTATGTATCCTGAAGCCCTGCAGAGTTTCTGGCATGTGCTAGAGATTAATAAACATGGGTTAAGAGAGCAGCAATTATCATTCAAAAATTACCAATGCTGGTGAGGATGCAGAGAAAGGGGACCTCTCATACCGTTGGCCGGAATGTAAATTAGTACAGTCATTATGGAAGACCATATGGAGATCCCTCAAAACACTAGGAACAAAACTCCTGTGTGATACAACAATCCCATTACTGAGTATATATCCAAAAGAAATGAAATCAGTATGTAGAGGAGACTCCTATACTCACTGCTTACAATAGTCATAATATGGAATCAGCCTAGGTTTTCATTGACAGATGAGTGGAGATAGAAAATGTCCACACACACATGCATATACACATAATAAACTATTTTTCATCTACAAAAAAGAATGAATTTCCATCATTTGCCACAATGTGGCCAGAACTGAAGGACATTATATCAAGTCAAATAAGTATGGTGCAGAAAGACAAATGCCACATATTCTCATTTATATGTGAGAACTAAAGGGTGGATCTCACAGGAGTATAAAATAAAAGAGTGGTTTCCAGATCTGAAAAGGACATGGGAAAGGGAAGTATGGAGGGAGGTGGCTCAAAGTTATAAGCAAGTAGTTGGCTAGGAGGAATATTTTCTAATGCTCTATAGAACATAACAGATAACTATGTTTGACAACAGTTAATTGAATAATTCAAAATAGCTAGTGGAAGGAATTTCAAATTTTCCCAACACACACAAAAAAATGATAAATGTCTCAGGTAATAGACATGCCAGTTACCTCAATCGGATCATGATAAATTGTATACCTGTTTTGAAATGTCACACCGTATGCCATAAATTCGTGTAATTGCCATATGTCAATTAAAAATGAAAGGAAGGAAGGGAGGGAAGAAAGTAGACTGAATATGTGTATTATCTTTAAAGGCTTCAATGTTCTATCTTCAAATATCAATTAAAGGGAAACAGTGAAATATTACCATCTATTTCCCTATTTTGTTGTTCTTGTTACCTGGAACAAGTTACTTTTCCTTCAAATTTCTCATTCCCTCAGCTGTTCAGTGAGTATAATATCACCCACTCCACAAGGCTGTGACAAATAAATAAGAAAATGCCTAGAAAGTCATTTTGCCAAATTCATAACCTACAATAAAAATCAAATAAATGTTAGAAATTATTATTAACCAAATACTGAAAGTGAAGCTAACCCTTTGACTTCTAACATTCGTAATTTTATATCGGTGTGATTTTTCAGAATTATTTGCTGTTTGCGCTTGCTGGGTTTGGGGGATTTTGATTTTAGTTTTGTCTTTTTTTGAGGATTTTGTTGTATTACATTACTCTTTTATCTGAGTTATTCTGAGACTTCCTTCAATTTTCCTCCTAGCTGTGTGAGAAGAAATAGCAGTAATTTAGGTGCCCAGTAATTCAGGGCTGAGAAACTCACACACAAGTAGTCAGCAGGGACTCCAATTTAGAACCATATCAGCAGATATCGTCCTCTATAAATATTTCCAAGAAATGATGGACATGACTGTTTCCACTATGCCAAATTACCATGTGTCCATCATTCAAATTTGTCTCCATTCACAAATATGCCTCAGAATGTTATTCTTGAACAAAAAGAACCATGAATCCAAATTCCTATATACATCAATTTTAGTCATTCTCATTAGGTTTGGCAAAAGAAGGGAAGCTTTATAAATTGATGATAGGAGCAAACTCTACATAATCCCATTGGTCAGCAATCTCCTAAATTCTTTTCAAAATCAAAGGTCAAATCCCCAAAAGTCGAAAGTCATTTTCAAAGGCAGCAATTTTATTTTACTTCTTTGAAGACCACAAACATGCTTATTTCCTGAAAGATCTTGGAAATTTGCTTGTACTATAAGTAGAATGGGAAAGAAAGTAACTTTAGCACTCTACTGATTGCTGACCACCCTGTAGCTTGAGTCAGAATGGCCTCCTCCTTGTACCACAAATACACTGCACCCTTCCCATCTTTTTTATTACACTCAAATTTTCCCCATCATCTAACCTCCTATCCCCTCAGATCAAATCCTGGGCTTCACCATGTATTAGCTTTGAGAACTTTGAAAATATATCTAACCTATCCAAATCTCAATTTCCTCATCTATGAAATGGGGAATAAAAATATTATCTATCTCAAATGGTTAAATAATTAAATCGATGATTTAATTATTAGTGTAAATCCAGGTATTGTGTAGCATACACTTCATGGACAAAGATATCATTGCTAATTGTTATTCTGCCTAGTCTATTCTACCCAATGACAAAGCACAGTTGTCTTACACCTTTCTCAATTTCTCCCTTTACTGTTCCGGCTGCCTGGGTTTCACTTCAGTACTTCGCTTATATATTAATCAAATGCTTATGGTTGCAAAGATAAGAAGACTAAGACTCATACCATGAAATCAATTAGTCAGAAGGACATCTGCCCAGGAAGTGATGATGGGTGTTCTCCCAGTGATATTTCAGATGTCATTCAGTACACCTATAAAATAATTTTGTTTTGCACAAAAACAAATACTTGTGAATTTCCTGAAGAAAATTACATGGCAATACTGGACAAAGTAGAGAACTTCAGATACCCCAGTGTGATGGTCTGAATATGAGGTGGCCCAAAAAAACTCACGCATGAGACAGTATAAGAATGTTCAGAGGTGTAATTATTAGATTATGAGAGCTCTACCCTAATCAATGGATTAATCCATTTGAGTGGATTAACAAGATGGTGACTGTAGGCAGTTAGGTTGTGACTAGAAGCTATAGGTCACCAAAGGCATATTTGGGGGTTATATTTTTGTCCCTGGTGAGCAGAGCACTCTCTCTTTCTCTCTCTCTCTCTCTCTCTCTCTCTCTCTCTCTCTCTCTCTCTCGCACACTCTCTCTTGCACTCTCTCTCCCTCTTTTCTGGCTGTCATGAACTGAGCATCTTTCCTCTGCCAGGTCCTTCTGCCATGATGTTCTGCCTCACTTTGGGCCCAGACCTATGGAGTCAGCCGACCATGGACTAAACCTCTGAAACTGTGAACCAAAATAGCTTTTCCTCTTCCAAGTTGCTCTAGTTGGGTCTTTTGGTCACAGTGATGCAAAGCTGACTAAAATACCAAGAGAAAAATTGACTTTGTTTTGCTAAATTATGCCTAATGGTAGGACTAGAAATGTCCAAACTTATTAAATGCTGATCTTGAATGGAGATAAGTTATACATAAAGATAACAAGGGGACAGGGGGTTCAGACATCTGCAAACAAGGTAAGAGAGGGCTAACAGCCAGATTGGAGCAAACCCTGGATCAACCTAGTTTGTTTCAAGTGAAAAAAAAAAAAAAAACACACACACACATACCAATAAATAAGGTACTCCTCCAAAAGTTCCCAAGTTTAGCTGATAATCCAAATCAACAGGCACATTTTTAAGAATACAGATGACCAGGTAGCACCTCAGAATTACTCAGAACCTCCTGGGATAAAAGAGAAGCTGATAATCTATATTATTAATAAAACTGTCAATTGAGTTTGATGATCATTTGGGTCTGGGGACATCAGCTGTATTTTCCTAATGAAAAACCATTCCTTCTGCAGCTGGGGATGCTCTGAATCCCAGAGAGACAATCAAGGTGTTGCCTATCCTACAGAGAAAGACACCTGGTACCCTAGGAGGATGACGGGAGACATGGGTAGGAACTGTTCCAACTTTCCTCTTGCAGTTTGAGACCCAAGAACTAAAAGGAAGTAGGGGTTCCAAGGAAACCCGGGTGGTCCCCAGCATAGGTTTAACTGCATGACTCTATTGCCAGGTGTTTTCCCGAGGGACACGGCCTCAATTCAGTTACCGGCAAATCCAAGAAGCATCCTCAGGAGTCTTTCTGCCTCTGTGTTGTCATTTTACCTGCATCAAGAGAAAGTTCAAGACAATGTAAATAATGTATATCTTTTCCTTAAAAATCAGTGTAAATATTTCATAGACTGTACAGTAAATAATAAATACATTTGGAAAAAAACAATATAAATATTTGATAGTTTGCAGAGCAACTGTTAAGCCTGGGATTACATATGAATGTTCCAAAAAATCCAATAAATCCTAAATTACATACAAATGGTTTAAAAGTGACCCACACATAGTCTTGGGTAGTTTTTAAATTGCTGTGTTTGTTTCTTAGCCAGGGGAGTGTTAAATCAAGATGTCAGAGTCTGCAACAGCCCGCTTGTGAATCATCGGAAATTTTGGTAACTCCCAAGTGCCTATGTCTTCTGATAATACTTGGCTTGCATCTTGAAATAATAAAAACGCCCTCTGCCTATGAGAGAAAAGCAGGAATACCACGCCACGCAGCTGCTGCTTTTAAGGCAAAGAATTTCCAATCCTACAACGATTGCTTCCACAGAACGACTGGGTAACAAGCATCAAAGGCCTCTTGCAAACCCAGAAGGTAAAATAGTCTTATATTTATCCATGGGTCAAATCTTTGGTTAGGAAGCTTCAAGCAGTTAAATGCTTTTTTCAGGTTATCAGGGACTTGGTTGATATTCATGAAGTCATTCACCCATCCCGCTACTGGCTCCAGTCCCTCCACCTATTCCAGTCTCACCTTCCTGGACAATTCTACACGCACATGGAAATCTAATCCCCACAACCCAAGCTCTTCATCTGTGTCCTCTTCCATTTCTTTTACTTCCCGTCACCTACGTCCTTTGAGACTCAGTCCCAGTACGGGTGCCCCAGGATGTCGTCCTCAGCGAAATGTGCACAGGCCTCTACTGTAGCATGTCTCTTAGAGAATTTAAGTCTATGTGTGTATGATTTATTTATTACCATATATCAGAGCCTAAAAGAGTGCCTGGCATGTTGTTGACCCCATGAATATTGGTTGGATGAACAAGTGCATGTGAATATATTTAAGTCCATCTGTCCTAGTGGCCAGGGACACTGTTTTATGCCTCATGTCCTCAGACCCTGGTAAAGTGCCTCACTGATATGTGCAGTGGACATATAGATGGAATCAGGAGGCGTGTCTGTGCATGGTGAAGGCTTAGGTAATGTGGAAGAGAGAAGGGAGAGGAGAGAAGAGTTAGGGAAAGTATCAAACCATAGCTTCACGCTTGTCATTGAAACATCCCTGAGGAAGGCTTAAGAGCACATGCCTTAACAAAGCTTTATAATGAAGAATATATTTTTCAAACATAAATCCCCATAATATTTCTTTAAAGTTCCTGGTTACACCCATATAGTATTTATGTAGTACGTGCTTGTAAGAAGCTGGAAGCACACCACATTTAGCACATTCAATTTTGCATCAAATCACCCCTGCACAGTTGATGGAGGTAATTTATTCACCTCATTTTCTCCTTGGAGGAAGCAAAGGCAAATTAAAAAAAAATGAAAAGATCTAATGGCTTGCTCAGAGGAACATGAGATGCAACAACTGCTCCAATTTCTTCTCCACAGTTCTGTAGCTCATATTGCTCTGAAACAGTTAGGTGGTAAGTCTGGTATTAGGACTGACACAGCTCTCAGTGATCAGTCAAGAGCCAACATGGTGCCAGAGCACCACTCAGATCTTTGACAGTGAAGGGTACCCAAAGAAAAATAAGATATAGTCCCTGGACTCAAAGAGCTGAGAATCTCAGGGAGTGGAATTGTACTAGACTAATAAAAGAATCCAGCTGACGAGACGAATACTCGAGAAACACTTAAATCCCAATCCCAGCCTGAGATGAATGGAAGAAATAATGTATCATTTAGAGTTTGTTCATTGCAAGGAACTATAACTGAAGGAGAAAAGAAATTTACTGTAAGCAAACGAGGAGCCAGAAGATTGAACAGAAAGATGAATAGGCAGGCAGCCCCCATGGTCCTTAGTCAAAGATGCTGCTTAAAAGCCTACTCCAGCGGCCATGGCTGAAATAAAGGAGTGATTCTGTTTTCCATGAATTCTGTTCAAAATTCAAAGTCCTAGAGGAGAGAGTCTAATTAGATGATCCCCGTGGCCATATCTAATTAGGAAGGTTCTGGGAGGAGTAGACCCTAAGAACCTCTCAGCCTCTCACCAGAGTCCAGTCTCCAGATTCATCTTCCCTCTGAGACTCCAGAGGGGATTATTCCCAGAAAGGGCGCTGAGGAACTATCAAGAGGCAGGAAGGCGTAGAGGCCACCCAGAAGAGAGCAAATGCGACTTATAGACAGTTCTCGTGAAGGGAATTCCATAGAGGGGAAATCCCTGGACACGGATCAGGAAGGAGTCAGAGAGGAGGGAGGACTTCAGGAAGCTGTAGAAATCTTGGCAGCACTTAGCCAGATGGAGCAAGATGAAAACTTGCAACCAAAGCACCAAGAGGTGAGGTGAGGTGAGAGTGATGGATATTACTGTCAATAGAGTCAGGCTTACATAATAATAAATTTAAATTTTCTTAAATAAGAGTTTATTTGGTTGCCAGGCAAAGAGAACACACACCAATGAAGATATGCCGAGTCAGCTGAGAAGTCCTAAGGGCTTCAAGGACTAGCAAATGGTTCCATGGTGCTTGTGTCAAACTAGCTCTTTGAATGATGCAGAGTAAGTTGATAGGTCTGTGCCATGTACATGATTGTTCAAACACATCCTGTTCTTTGTAGGTAGTATTTCCTGTTAGAATCAATAAAGGAGTCACTGTTGTTCCCTGTTCTTTAATTGTTCTAACTAGTTATAATACAACACAGTATTCAGTTTTGATACCTCTTGGACAAGAGGAAAATTTCCTTGTGGAGCACTTGGCTACAATTTGGCTTTCACTACTGATGCCTTGTATGTGCATGATACTTCAATGTGTATAAATTCTTCTAGGACTGCAAATTCAATTGAACCACAGGACTTCTTCGCTATGCCTCTGACCCCTGCTTCTATGTTCATTTTATAAGAAAGAATGAAGAGAAGTAAATGACTTGCCCAAGACAACAGTCAGGGTCAGTCGGCTGCCTCTGTGTGTTTCTTTTTCCAAGTCATGTGTAACAGAGTCGGCAAAATATTACACCATGTGTAAATGTTAGTGATCCATGCTCTCCTATGGTTCAGATTGAATTAAATAACCTAAAAAGCATATATGTCTTTTGAAGGATAGTGATGAAAATCCTCAGATTAAAAAAAAAATAACAACATTGTTTTCAATGGGACAAAGAAATGTGGAGAGCACATGTCATCAGTTAACAAATATTGACTTGGTCTGCACTTTGTGAAAACTCTCCTCCAAGACAAGCCATGTGGCCATGAACCTGGAAAAGAACTATCAGAGTTGATCTACAAGGAGAAATGAGGAAGAACAAAGACTGGCCTATGACCAGAGCTCTAAGGAGGAAGGATCCAATTTGTATTGAGGGCAAAGGTGGAAACTAGAAGCCAAAGATTCTCTGAAGAAGAAAATATGGGAAGAAACCCAAGAGCAATAAGACTGGAGCCAGGGGCCCAAGAAGAATGGTGGAGAACTTTTGGAGGATGGGAGTTTTTCCAAGGCTTGCTATAAATCACCCACAGCCCCACCCCAGGGCAGGGACAGGGATGTTAAAGAAGGCTGAGGAAGCTCCCAGATCTGAGTGAAGCAGAGACCTCAGAAAACTCAAGAAATAACCTGTCTTGATGAGCTCTGAATGAAGCTGGAAAGATGAAACATAAACATTTGAAGATAAGTTAACAGCACAGGACAGGAAACCAATAATAAACCAGAGAAGCTGAGCTGAGATGTAGGAGGTCAGGGGAGGGAGACACGATCCACGCTAGCATGTTCTCCGAAAATTCCACCCAGGAATGACCTAGACTTTGAGAATTGTGCTTGTGGCCCATATTTCTTACCATTTGAAATGGCAAGAAATGTAATCCCAGACTTAAAAATCACTCCTCAATTTATCACTCTTGGGAAGTGTAGCCCCAAGAGTGCTTGCTTCCTGTGCTTATATTTCCTGGTCCTATGCTGGATGGTTTCTCTTAAAGTCAGTTAGAGTAGCAGACCCCTGTCCTTTCATTTTATCTATGTTGATGCCCCTGCTCTGCACTTGATGCTGTATAATATGCTAGACTTATGGAAGTTAATAAATCAAAGGTCCTTGTTATTAAGAAACTTAGTTACTCAGGAAATAAACATCAATGAAGGTTTGGAAAACATGGTAGAAAGATCTACAAAAGCAATCAGCATTAAAGCTAAGAACAGTGAGTTCTGTCACTAGGAGGAAGGATTTTTTTTCCTTCAGTTATTTAACAAATATCTGAGTGCTGACCATGTGCCCAGCACCATGATTAACACTTGAGATCAACTATTTAATAAGTCACAGTCCATCTGTTATGGTTTGGATGTGAGGTGTACCCAAAAGCTCACGTGTGAGACAATGCAAGAAGGTTTAGAGGAGATAAGATTGGGCCATGAAAGCCTTAATCCAATCAGTGAATTAATCCCCTGATGGGATTAACTGAGTGGTAACTGAGGACATGTAGGGTGTGGCTAGAGGAGGTGGGCATTGGGGGCATGGCTTTGGGTTTATATTTTGCATCTGGTGGGTGGAGTCTCTCTGCTCTCTGATCATCATGTGAGCCTCTTCCCTCCACCACACTCTTCCACCATGATGTTCTGCCTCACCTCCAGCCCTGAGGAATGGAGCTGGCCTTCTATGGACTGAGAACTCTGAAACCTTGAGTCCTTAAATAAACTTTTCTTCCTCTACAATGGTTCTGGTTGGGTCCTTTAGTCACATCAGCAAAAAAGTTGACTAAAACACCATACATTGGAATAGTTCATATTTTAAGTTGAGGAAGAAGTCCATCTGAGTCAGAATCAAGAAGAAACATTCTGTCCATTAGGAAACTGTTCCATCATAAAGAATCATTGCAGAATAAGTCCTATTAGGTGTCATCTTAGGAAGGACTTCTCAGCACATCATCTGTTCCCACTATGCCTGCCAATGCACACACGGTCCTCTAAAGGATTTGCTATGAGCACTAGTAAGAACCCCAAACACCCATCATTTCAATAAAAATCCCTGCATATCTCATCACAAGGAACACTTGTCACAGCAGGAACAGTCTATGTGTGGACAGAGGTGGGACCCAATTCCAGGTGGCTGCACCCCTTGCACCATCCATTTGTATTCCGGTGGCAGACGAGAGAACAAACCTGGGGTCTGCAATTGCCACCCTGGAGACTGTTCCAGGTTCTTAGGCTGTGCCAGACTCACAGAGTGTTTGAACAACTGGAAGACTGGCACACACAGAATCATCTCTGCCCACTGATTAGTACCTGTCACTTAGGGATGCTGGGAGGATCAAACAAGTTAATAAATTCCAGGGTTTATAACCACCTGCCACACAGGAAGTATCTTGTAGGTAACAGTTATTGTTATTATTACTATTATTATTATTTAGTAGTCAGACCAAATATGCCAAGCAATTGTTTTTCAAATTACCAGCAAGCAAGGAGAAAATGGGAAAATCAGTTTATCGACTTGATACATAAGGAGAGAGACAACTGGTTGCAAAATTCCATTCCCTTTTTAAGCCCAGGACCATGTTCATGTCCCCAGTTATAAAACAGAGTCACCATGTCCTCCTAGTTATTAGAAATGACAGGCGCCATGAATAAAAGAAGACTTCAAGTGTTTTTTAAATATCACGAGCCATGTTTTTTGTTTTCTCCAAAATATTTGTCAAGTAATTCACCTCATCATCTCTTCTATCCATTCTAATCTTTGTGTAGGTCTGCCATGTTCCCCTTCTTATTATAAAATCCAAAAACAGGAATGGTGTTTTGGCCATGTCTTTCGATATTCTGATTCCTCCTTAAATCTAGTCTATTACTGTTGCCTAAGGGAAGGGGCAGGAATAATTACCCAAGGCAAAGCCAAAGCTTTGCGTAAGGGCAGTTCCTGATGGATTAAAAGGGAGAACTTAAAACTCTGGGCTTTCAACACTGGAGAGCAGAACAGGAGGAGAGGAATGCACAGGGAGAGGCAGGAGGTCCAACCCTGGTGCTGTCTCTCCTCTCCTATCTGGGTTCAAACACGGGCTGTGAAGAAAGTGGTGGGAGCTCGAGGATTGGTTTGGTGGTCCCCAAAGGGAGGGGCCTTGCTCCTCACTTTTCAAGGCACACACTAAAGAAAGCATTAGCTTAGTCGAGAAGATAAAATTCGGGTACACAGCCAAATGGGTGAGTGGATCTCCATACAGTATTCCCTGGCCAAGTGTAGCATCTGGAACCCCAAAATGTTCAGCAAGCCCTGTCTTCAAGGAGAGCTATGGACTGGAGGGCCAGCCTGGGACAGTTGGTTGTTGCAGTCCTCAGCGATAGGTGCCAGCATGATCCCCAGCCACACTGAGCCGTCACCAGCTCAGGGGAGCACAGGACCTATCAGAGAAGCCCAGGTACACCCACACCCACCCTCCATAGCCCACACTAACGTCCTCTTGCACTGTGTGCCATTGGGAAGAAAGAAGGATGAAAAGATCTCCTAATAAAGAAAAAAGTGCCCTGACTGAGAGTGGGGACTTTCGTATTACTATTTGAAAGAAACAATTAGAAATGTCATGGATCAGGTCATCTTTAATTGGTAAGATCAAGACCCCCATTTCAGGGACTGGGTTATGGCTCAGTGGTAGAGCACTTGCCTAGCATGTATGGGGCACTGGGTTCAATTCTCAGTACCACATAGAAATAAATGAATAAAATAAAAGTCTATCAACCTCTAAAAGAATTAAATATAAAAAGATCCTCATTTCAACACCAAGGGGGGGGGGGGAAAGAACTTGAGAAGTCAAGGTAGGAGGAGCCTCACTATAAAAAGAAAGTTGCTGTTTTTACAGCTCTGATAAAAAAAAGACTACATATGGAGCTAGCCCACAGATAAAGGGAAAAGGTACCTAGATTTCTGGGATAGCCAATATTCTTTATTAATAATCTTCCTATTTTCCGCATAATCTTGACTTTTCATTTGGAAAACAGACTGTTGTCCAAGAAGTCTTATCATCTCAGAGATGGTTAAATTCTTTAAGGAAAGAAACATCATGTTTTTCTCAACTAAAAGGAAACATTACTAAATATGTAGAAAATACATAACACAGGCTTTTCACAGCAAGTGATACTTATCTTCCAAAGGTGACTCCCACGTGCTTTGAGAAAATTTTTTTTTCTTTTGACCTCCTTTCAAATTTAAAAAAAAAAAAAAATCTGCTATATTTGTATACATTCTTCCCAATTTATGAAGAGAAGGCAAGTGCCTAGTGAAAATATTATAGCCAAGGAACACCAGAAAGGTAAAAATTATTGTAGAATCTGAAATTAAAATGTCCACAAAGGACAGGAGAGCAGAATAGATCTTAAACTGGAACTCTCGGTACAAAGAAGCACTTTAACCCCCAAACTCCAATTCCTTTACTGCATGAAAATTATACCATCCATACTTTATTTTTCCCAAATTCCATAGGATCCTGACTTTTTTCCAGATTGGGAATAAATCTACTTTGCAATACTGTACAACAGTAGAAATGGAGCAAAAAATGTAGTCTTCTATTTACTGTAGGTCAGCATGAAAACCTGAAATTACCACTGCCAAAAAAAGAAAAAAACATACCAAGCATGATAAAAGATAATTTCCCCCTTTAATGGAAACAATGTAAAACAAAGGCTGAGGTATTATTTTATAGTTTCAAAAGCCAGGAGAGGGCTGCAGAGATAGCTCAGTTGGTAGTGTTCTCCCAAGCACAAGGCCCTGGGTTCAATCCCCAGCACCACAAAAAAAAAAAAAAAAAAAAAAAAAAAAAAGCCAGGAGAAAATATTTCCAATGATAATATGCAATCCTGCTGAGGTTTCAATGACACAAGTGTGCTCATTGCTCGGGCCTACGACATTTTGATAAGCAAAGCAGTAAGACGTAACGAGAGCCACAGAGATGTCCCCAGTCTCTGAACAGCAACACTATTACCCCAACTCTGAGAAGTAACCAAAACATTTTTTCAGAAAAAGCAAATCACTTTTTGCAGAAAGATATTTACTGCAATCTTTTTTAGACTATCAAACCAAACAGAAAAATTCAAAACTAGAAAAAAACTAAGTACCCCAAATATGCTTATGATACATTAACATAATATTCTGCTTCCTTGAAATTATTTATAATGCAAACCACATGAAAACATGGGACTACCTTTGTCTTATAATGTTAAATGGAAAAACAAGAAATCAATGTGTATCTACCCTCTGTCAAAAGAGATGAATTTGTTTACATTAATAGGAAAATAATAAAAATAGTTTAATTTAGATAGTATTCTTCCCAAAAACTTCATATTTTTTTATTTTAATAAACAAACTATTCTGTCTCTTCAAATGTGCACTTTTTAAGAAAGTCCTTTCAAGAGGTAACGTGACTCTGATACACACCGAGACGGCAAAATCACAATGTATGTCAAGAATTCTCTTTCAAATGTAGACAATTTGAGATTAAAGCAGAAAGGGAAGGAAAAGGGTAGGAGCGAAAAAATGCTGCCTAGGACAAGCCTGTCCCACCAGTTAACGATTTCTTCAAAAAGGAGAAGCCAGGTGATAAAATTTTTGTATTTTGTTTTAGTTTTTCCTTTCTGAAGTTTTCTCCCTTTTAACTATGGAAGGTGAGAGATTTTAAAAAAAGAGAGAGAGAGAGAGAGAGAGACTCTCGTTGGTTAGCTGCTTTACAGAACTGCCAAATCTGAGCAGAAAAGAAAACAGTAGCTTTGACAAGAGTTAGCAACTAAATAAGATTCTCACACCTAAGAAATGAATGCCCCCACCAAAAATACCCATAGGAGCTTTTAAAATCAAAGCTAAAAGTAACTTATGGCTAGTCATGCATTGGACAAGCCCCAGGATTTGAAGGTTAAAGTGTTTTCTAAGGAGAGAATGGAAACCAAATTCAATTAAATAGAGATGGATAGTAAATTGAATTTAGTGCTCAAAGGTGCATTACGCTCGGAGCTGTACTTCTTTAAATAGCATGGCGGAGCCGAAACAGCACTAAACCCAGGTGTCAGAATATTGGGCGCCAATCACAACTCTGCCTCTGACTACCTGATGGTCTCAAAGAAGGAAAATCGCAACTTGCCTTGTTCTGGTTTGGTTTTATCTGAATACTGAAGGAATTAGTTTGGATTGCCCAGGTCTGCTCCTAGTGCTGATCTGTTCCTGGTGGGCTGCTTAGGAGGTTGGCACTGCAGGTTTAGGAGTTGTGGGTGGTGTCAGGAAGGATTCTTGTCATTGAGTGAATACTTCATAGAGACTGGGTCTCCGTTGATTATGCTCTCCAGCCCAAGACCACCAGGAGTGACTTATTTTCAACAGCCAGCTCACTGGCTCATTGCAATGAGGGAGACACCCTGCCATGAACTAGAGGGCAGCCGTGACCCTGAGCGGGTTTCACAATGACCTTGGGTTAGGACTTGGGTTTGTTAGGAAGTATGGTTTTGCTTTGGATAGGGCTCTCTCAGGAAGTGGAGCAAATCTATCACTGGATAGCTTAATGATTTTTTTTTTTCCTAACCAAAAGAAGAAACAGTATAGAACTAAAGCTATAATTTCTAAAGAAGTAGCAATCAGTCATATTAGACCAGAAAGTGGAAGGAATGTTTGGCCATTTTGGTTTGGACAACACTCTTGGTTTTGACTGTTGGGATATGTTCACACAGAGGTTCTGTTTTTATCTTGCTCCATCCATGATCAGTCTGTGAAATAGTTCATGTCCCACAGAACCCCATGGTCTAGCTATTACAGTCAGACAGCTCCAAGCTGACAGCAGTCAGGGTCTGCATTTTTCTTTCTCACCATGAAGGAAATAATTAACTCCAGGGGTAAGTAATTAGTTCAGAAGCCAGAAAAGGAGGCCCTAGGCTAGAAACTATTGAAAGGTAGTCAATCCATAAGCTGAAGCTCTAGGAAAATGAGCTAGAAAACAAGTAAAAGGTATTGACTTGTTGGGGGGGGGTGGGGAGGCAGACTCATGAGCAGGTGACACAGGATATCTGCAGAGCTCACTCCTGCAGGATAGACTTCCACTGAGCACTGCAGTCATGCCCAGAGCACAGCAGCTCATTGCTAGAGTAGTTCTTAAAAGGGCTTCGGTTTGGTCAGATGTAGAAGAGCTCAAGTATTTCCCATCTGTATGATGTTTGTGAAAAGTGATTTGTGTTTCAAATAACAGCTGTTGGGCTATTTTAATAGTTTATTTTATTAAAAATGCAATGAAGCCACTAGACGTGACCCTATATTTAATCTCTCGATTGTGTATGCATGAGCCAGGAAGACTACCATGTACATTTTGGAAGCTATCAAAAGTATAGAAATAATATTAAAGCAAAAATAAGTCTACTCAGGTGGGAAGAATATTCATTTCAAATTATACAGAGCCTTTTCTGGACTCAGAAAGTACATCCCACTACCCAAATTGTACATCTGCCCATATCAGAGCAGGTACTCTGATTTTTCTCAAATATCAAAAAATTGGGTCTTTACCAAGGCACACCCATTTAGCAATGCTAAAATTCCCAGTCTGTAAATGGTTAATCAGTTACACATTCCAGTCGTCATCTGTAAGACAGGAGTTTAGATAATGCCAAAAGTTTAAAAGTTAGACTGTACACGCTGAGGCACAAATCCTCTTTCCCCACATCTCTGGATCTCCTGGGGTGTGTGCTAAGAATACAACAACACTATATGCCTGCCACACAGATATCAACACCCTAGGGACCCAAACAATTTTTGGAATTTGCTGCAGAACTCACAGCCCGCAGAATGACAGAACAGAGACATGTTCGTTCCAGTAATTAACTTTGCGGCACCAGGGGCAGGAAGGTCCCTGCAGAGGGTGTCATTTCTCCTTTCCTCAAGGGGACGTCTTGCTGGTGCCAGGGTGGATCCATGACCTTTGGCAGATGGAGAAGTATCTGAATATACAAAATCGGGAAAATAAGAACAATGATAAAAAGGGCAATTTGCTAAATGAAATCTGCAGAAACTGTAACAGTTCGTCAGAATCTCTGAGGATGGCCCTGAAGGCCTTTAACACCCTGTACAACTCCAACAGATCCTCAAATACCCTCCTTTTTTTTTTTTTTTTTTCAGTTTCCCTCTTGCACATCTGTCCTATGGGGCTGAAATAGAAACCAACGTGGCCTTCACCTGTTTCAGACTTTGTTCCTTGGTCTCCACTTTAGTTTGTATGTATGTATGTGTGTGCCTCATACTACACACCACACACACACACACACATGCACATACACACACAAATGCATTTATTTATAATTTTACACCCATTGTAATTTTTATCTGATAACAAAAATCAAAAGAATATGTCTTCTCTCAGTGAAAACCTCTTTTCCTCAACAAAGTTGTAGTGGAAAGAAGAAATCATGTCATTATGGGTCAGTTAGACTTCCTCAGGGTTCATACTGCTGCTATTTGTATCTCAGTTCAGCCTGTGTCACTTCAGTCCACTGTGACAGTAACAAAGAACTTGGAAATAATGCCAAAGTTCAGAGCAGCTCTTTGGAGGCAAAAGTGGGGCTCTGGGAGGATGTTTCTCCCCATGCCTGCTCACCTGCAGCACCCTGGGGATGTGTGCCCACTAGAAGCCCACGTGGGTCATGGTTGGAGACGTGGGTCATGGTTCTCACACTATGCTGCAGGTTAGGACCTCCGGAAGATCGTTAAAAAATCCCCATGGGAAGTCAACCCCAGACCATTTCCAGCAGAACCTCTGCTAGTAGAGCCAAGCCCCAAGCTTTAGACCGTTTTTTTGTACCAGGGATTGAACCCAGGGGCACTTAACCACTGAGCCACATCCCCAGCACCACCCCCGCTTTTTTTTTTTTTTTTTTTTTTTTGTGACAGGGTCTCACTAAGTTGTTTAGGGCCTTGCTCAATTACTGAGGCTGGCTTTGAACTTGTGATCCTCCTGCCTCAGCCTCCTGAGTCAACTGGGATTACAGGCATGTGTCATTGCACCCAGCTCCAGACATTAGACATTATCCTCAGATAATTCTCTTGTACCACCAAGACTAAGAACAATGGCTTAGGATAAAGAACAACAAAAAAAAAAAAAAAAAAAAAATGTAAGTTCAGTAAATATCTCTGTACTGTGGTTTGAAGTGGAACCAAGGTAACCTCCAATGACATTTGAGGGCCAGTCACCCCCACCCCCACCCCATCCAGAATTTGAGAGCAGAACAAAGGACCCTCTTTTCCTGTTTGGGGACACAAGCACTGCCTACCTCTCAGAGCACTGTATGTTTCCACTTTATAAACTTTCATTGAACAGATGGATAATAACAATGGCTCTTATAAATATCATATTTACTATGGGCCACTATTCTAAGCACTTCATAGGTATTGATTCATTTAATGGGTTAAACCCACTAGGGTGCAAAGTAATTAAATCATTCCATCAAAATCCCCAAGCTTGAAAGAAATCACAGAGCTAGAGGAGGTGGGGTTTCTGGCCTGGCCAGTTGGCTCAGCACCTATCTCTTTGTGAAGAACGAGTGAATAACAAAATCCCTGCTTGCTGCTGGGTGCCTCTTCCTTTAGAACATATGGCTTTCTAGTTGGTTGCTTACTTATCCACCCAAAACTACTTTTAAGATCTCTGTCTTAATCCACTTAGTGTTGTTATGACAGAATTCCAGAGGCTGGATGATTTACAGACAACAGAGGTTTTTTGTTATTGTTGTTGTTTTAGCATTCTGAGGCTGGGATGTCCAAAGTCCAGAGGCAACTGGCAAGGGCTTCTAGCTGCATCGAAGCATGCAGAAGACATCCCAGGGGCAAGAGTGAGGGTAACTGTGATCTCTGGTCGCTCTCTTCTTAAAAAGCCCCACCCCCATGACCTCATCTAACACTAATTGCCTCCCAAAGACCCCCATCTCCAGATGCCATCGACATATGAATTTAAGGACTAAGTTTCCAACACATGAACTTTTGGGGCACACATTCAAATCACAGTAACCTCCATGTTCCTGTAGAGAAAGAGTACATTGCTTCCGACTACTCTGTTCTATCATAAGCATAAAACGAAGGTCATGTCTTCCATAATGGACACCCAGGTTACTTCCCACCCTTGCCACCATGAAATTCAAGCAAGGAGCATCTTAGTTTGTATTTGTTTCTTGTGAATTTTGCAAGAGTCTCTGGGGTATCTGCGTAGGAATGAATCTTTGTGGGTGTAAAGCAATCACACATTTAAATTTACACACGTTTCAGCTTACTCTCTAGGAACAACAGAAACATTTTCTCTCCTATCTACAGTGCCTAAGAATAGTCTATACAGGGTCTGTGACCAAGCAAAAGTGAATAACTAAAAACAATTTAGAGTCTTTTATTCTTTAATTGCCATGGTTGTACCTAAGCCCTTTTCAGCCTAAGCCAATTTTCTTAAGAATTGTTGCAATTATTTTTACTCTCACTAAAAATAGATTATGTATTACTTAGCCTAGTTAATACCACATTCCAAATCCCAGTTATAATTTTAAATATGACTTCATTCTGTGAATAACTCATAATGTATAAAAGCTACCATGTGTATTCTTGTTTTCTGCATAACAATAATTCATGATTAATATGAAAGTTACAATATATTTATTTTTACAAAATATGTACAAATATGTATTTGGCAATAGTGTACTGCTCAGGGAACCACCTTAAGAAATATCAGTCTGACTAAAAATGTGTGTTGGAGTTTAAGAGGATTCTGGGGGGCAGCAGGGGGAAAGAAGAAAGAGTAAAAAGAAACCATACCAAACATTCAAACCACCAAGAATGTGCTGGCCAGATTCAGATTGTTGGCAGGAAAAGATTTTGTAATTTCTTTTCCATAATTTAGCCTAGCTGGATAATTACGTTTAGAAAAATAAGAAAGCAACCACAGATGTATATGTAATGGAAATTTTTAAAAATGTAGATATATCCCTCATGGAACTAAAAGGGGGCAATAGAAGGCTATCATTATCAACTTTAGAACAAAAGTTGTATTCACTCCAACCAAAAGAATCATTAAAATCAGGCAGGAAGACATAGAATGCCAATCGCAAGCACTTGTCATTTCAGAGAGCCGGCTTGACAGTTGTACTCCCACACTCCCTGACAATCAAACGCATTTCTAAGGAACAGATCAGCTTCCACAGGTGTGGGTCGCAAAGGCTTTATTTCCAAACCATTTTCTCTCAAAGAACTGAGAACTCTTTTGAAGTAGCCGCTTTGGTTAAAATCGTTCTCTGTAAACTGGCGGAAGACCCTGGGAAGACACCTTGCTGAGAGAGAGAACTGGCTTGGGGTCACTTGGGTGATAGTTGCACTAATTTCATGATCTCAGAAAGCTATTGAACCTCTCCTTCTGAGGGCTCCAGAGGAGATTGTACCCTGGCCATTTCCAGCTTTTAGAGGCCACCTGCACTCCTTGGCTCGTGGCCCCCTTCCCGTGATCACATCTCCCTCTCCCACCCTCCTGCCTCCCTCTGCTACTCATAAGGACCCTCGTGATCATATCAGGCCCAACCAGACAATCAGGGAAATTGCCCCTTCTCAAGGTACTTATCTAATCACATCTACTAAATCTCTTTTGTCACATATTTGCAGGTTCCAGGGATTAGGACATGGACATCACTGGGGGCCACTCTTCTGCCCACCGCACTAGCTGTGTGCCATTCCCAAGGTGCAGTTTTGCTAGACCTGTTTCCTTTTCTGTCAAATGAAAATTTTTCCTTGTTGTGAGGATTAAATTACATCATGGGGGTCTAGGACTCAGCACAGAGCCTGACCCACAGGGCAAGAGCTCAGTAATCAACTCACAACAACACTGGAAAGAAAATATAACAACAAGAAGAATGACACGGGTGCCAGACACGGTGACGCACACTTGTAATCCCAGTGGCTCAGGAGGCTGAGGCAGGAGGATCGGGAGTTCAAAGCAGCCTCAGCAACAGCGAGGCACTACGCAACTCAGTGAGACCCTGCCTCTAAGTAAAATACAAAATAGGGCTGGGGATGTGGCTCAGTGGTTGAGCATCCCGGAGTTCAATCCCCCCCACACACACACATAAAAAGAATGATGCAGATAGTCTGAGGATTTTTAAAATTTGAAATCATTTTTAATTTTTCCATTGTTCACTTTTGAGAACCATCTTTATGATGATACTGAAATAATAAGTCACTTGATTTATTTTATCTCAGATCAGAACAGGTGTTTCTGTCATAAGACCAGAAGGACTGCTTAAACTTTAGTAACAGGTTCAAAAAGCACCTAACAGAAAAGACTGAATGAACCATACGTTAGTTCAAAAGGACGAGAGAAACTGGGGAACGGACAATAGATAGCAACAGACCTTAAACTGCATATTTCTAATGATTCAATCAACAAATTTTTAGGAGTAGACAAAAGGATAGGGACAAAAACTTAGCTATATGGGTGAGTGTAACAACATTGGGGAAAAGGTGTGAACATTAAATTGTCTTACAGTAGAAAATGTTTAAAACTAAGCCCACATTGAAAAGGAAGAAAAAGCCAGAAGCAGTGGAGCACACCTGTAATCCTAGCTGCTCGGGAGGCTAAGGCAGGAGGATTATGAGTTAGAGGCCAGCCTCGGCAGCTTAGCAAGACTCTGCCTCAAAATAAAAAATAAAAGGGGCTGGGGATGTAGCTCAGTGATAAAGTGCCCCTGGGTTCAATCCCCAGTACCAAAGTAAATAAATAAATAGGTAGATAGATTGAGAGATAAATAAGAGAGGAACAAAAAAATTATTAAAAGTATTGAATTATGATAAATTATGCATGGTTTTCTCCCAATGGCTTAGCTTTATTTTCCAAGTTTTCTACAGTTTTCTAATTTGTAACAGGCCAAAACCAATCCTGTTTGTCTGTTTAACAAGTCTGTTGATTTTTACATAGCAATAAAGAATAAGCCATCGGGTTAGGACCTGTCTGACCTGGCGGTCGATTCTAGGATCTGAGAGTCAGACAAGAAATGGAGCCTCCCAGTCCTCAGGAGTCCAGGAGCTACATTCAAGCCAGACATGAAAGCAAGGGTGGCCACAGGGAGGCTGGAAATGTCCTGGATAATCAAAAAGGCTACAAAAACAATATATGTTTAAATCCTGGATTGGATGCCAATGGAACTTGAGTCATTGAGGCATCAAAAATAAAAAAGATCTCTGAATAAAAATTCAAATTATGTATTCTAAATAGTGCCATTGTTGATATCACTCATTATTACGCCAGTATTTACATGTGTAAACTGTACCCAGAAGCATTGGCCTGAGGTCACAGCAGGACATGGTAACAGGGGCACAGGGAGGCAGAGCTAGAACCCCTTTAGAGTCCAGCGCCAGAGCCACAGATGATAGGATCTTCCTCAAGTAAGTACACCTGGCCCTGGAGCAGCCACTCCTCATGAACTTTGTGACCTTGAGCAGATCAATAACCCTCTCAGAATTTATTTCCAGAAGAGCTCAAACTAAAATCTATATATTCTTGGAATTAATAGGAGAAATTAGGGGAGGGAGATGAATGAGGAAAAACCCTAGTCCTTCCACTTTTGCTTAAAACCAGAACAATTATAATTTTATCTGCTTTATTCATTTGTATTTCCCTATAAGATTTTGCTTAAAGAAAGAGATTCACTGTCTAAAAAACAGTTCAAAACCTCCTTGATCCAGATGAGTTCTGATGTATTTCCAAACTATAGCCATCCACTTAAAGGACCTCGGGGTTAGGCACAAATTCAGAAAACAAAGAATTCCAGGGCAAGGGCAATATAACAAAGGCCAAATGTCTGGGGAACACCCCCACCCCCGCCCGGACAGCCAGGAAGCCAGTGTAGCTTGTTCTCCATCCTGTCTTTCCACGTTTCCAGTAAATTCCCACCACCCACATTTCTTAAGTGCCGGATTTACTTTTTTGAGGTTCTGTGGGCCAGGTCAAATGGGGCAAATATTGGACTGTAATTACTGCCATACCTCAAAGCTTCAGATGGAAAGGAAAGTACAGGAACATGCACACATTTCTTTCCTGCTGTCACTTCTAGCTCAGTTGCTTACCAAGATCATGGGAAAGAGAGGGCCAAAGAAGGTCAGGGAAGTTCTATATTTGCTCAAACACAACAATAAGAATAAAAGACAGCAATGGCTCCTAGTTGCCCTTCTTTTCCACTCTGAAATCCTAACACCTACCTCCTCCTGAATCCTGTGCATTACCAAGAATGGTTTCCACTTTGTTAGCGCCACCTACAGGTCAAGGGCAGAATTAGTGTTCTTCCGTGAACATCACATTTCTCAGCTTATTCCTAGGTATGAGTGACCCATTTTAAAGATAGTAAAGGCAAGATTCAAAAAGTAGAAACAACTCGCTCAGAACTGATCAAGAAGAGAACTCAAACTTGGACCTGCCTGGCTGCAAAGTCTGTTTTCATAGTGCGAGCAGAACCATCAAGTTTATCGCATGAGCCACAAGGTATACACTGCGAAACTAGGGAATTCACATGGTAGTCGAATAACTAGTAATTTGCTCCCCCTGGCTAACTATTCTTTGTCATAAACGCATTTTGAGTAATAACAGAGCACATAATTTCTTTCTTCAAAATGTCTCTTGAAGGTCGTGACTTTTAGCAGAGGTAACTATTTTCTATTTTGGTCTGGCTTTAATTTGAGTAATAGTCTGATTGAACATAGATATTTATGACATTTATTGAAGGCTTTTATTACTAATTTTGCCCAGAAAAAAATTCTAATGGAGATGTATTAGAGAATTTCCATAAAATTAATGTCCAGACTTAATGGATGTCTAAGGTATCATTATTAACGGGAATGTTCCATATACTAGGTTTCTTTGATTAGATATTAGATACAGTCAGATCAGAACTTATTTAAAACTGGATACATGCCAAAGTATCCAGAAATTCAATTTAAACACATTCTACAGGCTAATGCTTTATTTAGGTTGTGTCTTTACCATGCCGAACAAAACCTGCAGTTACAAAAATCAATTGATTCGGTCAGCTGCTGGATGATCTAAAGGCCGTATCATGCTCAGTTTGATTCCTGCTGATGCCTACATGAAGCCAGTCAGTGGAATCAAGATGAATTTTCCATCTATAGAAATTGACAGCCACCCATCCAGAAGGGCATTCTCCCTGGGCCAACAGCCTGGGTCTCACACACAATTCTCACTTGGCCCAGGCTAACATGGACTCATGGGATTGCCTATCCTTCCTAAGACTTCCAATTCCACAACCGTAACTCTGAACAATATGGGCAAATCCCATGTCTCCCACTTGCATCCTGCAAAAGGCATCAAAAACGCTGGATGTGGGGCGTCTTCCTACTACACCTTCCTCCAACCTCAAAATGCTGAGAGGTCACCCACTTCCCTAGGTTGATAATCCTCTAGAGCTGGCTTTGAAGTGTCTATAAAATGAGGCACAGAGGTGTGTTAGCTTTAGTTCTCTCTTAGGAGTTCTAAGCCATTCTCCACACCCTGAAGCAACTAAAAGCAGCCTGAAAGTGACTAAAAATATCAAAGAGAAGGATCTGGGCATTTCCAGTCAAATTAGGAATGGAATTGAGATTCAATTCTCTTATGACACACAGAGAATTTTCTTGGTTGGTAACCATGAGGTCACCGACCCCTAGAAGACACCAGAGGATAAACCATTCAGTTCCAGAGTCAGAGAGTGCTATGGTTTGTGTGCATCCCCTGGAATTCATGTGTTGGAAACAACTCCCCAAATTCTATAAAATTAATAGTATTTGATAGGTAGGACCTTTTGGAGGTGACGGTTCATGAGGGCTCTGCCATCATGAATGGGTAAACCTAATCCAGGATTAAAGTGTTCAATATAATGTCTTTGTTATAAAAATGAGCTCTCTCTGATACATGCTTGCTCTGCCTCACATGTGATGCCCTCTGGCATGCTACAATGCAGCAAGAAAATGATAACCAGATGTTAACACCCTGCTCTTGGACTTCCCAGCCTCCAGAACTGTAGCTAAGTAAACCTCTGTTCTTTATAAGTTACCCAGTCTATGGTATTCTGTTATAGTAACAGAAAATGGACTGAGAGAATGAGTGATTCTGTTTTTGTTAAAACTTGCTCCAGAGAATGCTCATTTTTTAGATCTTTTAATTTTCCTGGACCAAATCAGAAGCAGAAAATCAGGGACCTACAGATATATTTTGTTTGGCTCCCAAAGCAGTGGCTTAAATGATATTTAAAATAAATTAACAAAAAATTGAATTAATAGCTAGTTTTCAGAAATTAAAAAAATATATAGAATATGTAGAGTTCCAGCTTCTCTGAAACATTCAGAATATATGATACTGCTGAACACCCATTCCCAGGGTCAGTTTAGGAGCAGTACTTGATTTACTGAGTCTCCACTACTCTCTATTGTCCTTGGTGCTAAGTCATACTTTTCTTACACTTAGTTCACTTGACTTGTTAATATTACCTGCCCAGTCCCTGTAGACATTTGATTTTGCAATCCAACCCTAAACTAGAAAATCTGGGTACAATTTCAGAGACCATCTTCTCCAATCACTTCTTTCTATAAATGAGAAAATAAAGATTCAGTAAAAAGAACTGACTTCCTCAAATTGCTCATCTTGCTGGTAGAAGATGCGAAAGGATTCTTCCTTTAATCCATTAATTTCAACTCAGAATAAAATTCACTTCGTTTTCACTCCCGCCATTAATACCAACACAGCTGAACTGTATTGAACACCTACTGTAAACCTGCACAGTGCTTACCTTCTTAGACATGCAATCTCATTTCATTCTCAGGACAGTGCTATGAATTAGATGTTCATGTTTATCCTATTTTACAGATATGAACATTGAGCCTTGGAGAGATTAAAAAAAAACAACCCAATGATATACAGCAAGGCACAGATCCTAACCGAAATTCCAAAGCTGTCTCTCAACCACAACATAGACTGCTACACCTTCTTCTAGGCTTGGATTCACTCATTCATTCAGCCAATTCATGACCCTCCTTTATGAGCCCTGCACTCTTCCAGGTGCTGGGGATACAGCAGTACAAATCTGAAGTGGCCGTTCTCATAGAGCCTGCAGTCCAGGGGTGCCCCTGCTGTCTGTATCATCATAAATCATTGAATTTACTCTTCTGCCTGTTCATTCCACTAAGTCCATTAATTTTTCTTCCCTCATACAACCCAGAACATCGTTCATTCCAGGAATTGTCCCCTTGTAGGTGTTATAAAAATATTGTTGATTTAAATACCAATTAGGCTGGGTACGGTGGCAAAACCCTGTAATCCTAGTAACTCCAGAGCCTGAGGCAGGAGGTTGAGAAGTTGAAAGACAGCATCAGCAACTTAGCAAGGCCCTAAGCAACACATGGAGACTGGGTTTCTAAATAAAATGTAAAAAAGGGGTTGGGGATGCAGCTCAGTGGTTGAATGCCCCTGACTTCAATCCCTGGTACCAAAAAGTAAAACAAACAAACAAACAAATAACAATGAAAGGAAGCTCTGCTTTTGTTCTCCCAGGAGTTTGGCCAGAAAGCCAGGATGTACACCGATATATCGGTCTGGTTTGTTCTTTGTATACAAGAAGTTTCCTATCTGACGGATGATACCGGCTCTGATAGTAGAACATGTGCCGGTCTCCCTCCCAACTTCTCTAGCTTGCCTGCCCCGTTGCTGCAGAATCTTATAATCTGGTCTGTGAACCAAAACCAAAAACATATGCCTCATAGGAGATAATTCTGCTCTCTTCAGTGGGAAACATGGGCCCTTTCCCTTGGGCTTCTACCCAATCAATTTGCTGATAGATGCAAATAGACACCAGTTCAAAGTGACTGGAAGGACCTGTGTGCAATTTGATTAGGAGAGGGTGCCTGATTACATCCTAGTCAGAAGAGAGCTCTTCTTTGCCCAGGAAGTGGACAAAGTTCCAACCTCCTCTTTGTGATGAGATCATCTGATCATTTAGTGAAGAGAAATCCCCTGGGCCCTCAGCTGCCAGCTGCTGTCAGCCGGAAAAGCAACTGCTGAGCCCACAGGAGCCCTGGTCATTAGCTCCACTGGTGTGGGAGCCAGGACAAGACACAGGGAAGGAGGGTATGCCTGCTCCTGAGTCCAGTCAGTCGCCTGCACAAACCATGAATGTCTTCAGCCCACTGAAATATCCTGCAGCACCTGCAGCGCCAAGGACATGAATATGAAAAGTGTATCAGAGAAAGAAGCCAACCTGGCTAGTTTCCTGGCTTTAAAAGGACTCCAAGTTACAATGCACCTTCTAAATCATTGTTTATGAATCAATTCATCAATCATCCCTTCAAAAGCAAACAGGGAATGAGCACCTATGTTCCTGGCACATGCGTATCCCCTAAACACTCAAGTTCATTAATAAATCTTCATGTATCAGTTTTCCTTTAAGTTAATATTTTCAAACTTTTCAGGAATACTTGCCTGAAACAGCTTAGGCTTTGATATTATATGGACTTATATTTATTGCAATTTGAAGATTATTTTTCTACCATTCTCTAGTCCTGTGACATTTATTTACTGGCAACTTCTGCAAAGCAGTGTCTTTAAACAAGGCTCTGAGATGATGGAATTTGAATTTTACATGCTATTATAGTCCTGAGATAAAGTTGGATCACATATACAGAAAAATGCTGCACAATGCTTCATACTCAGGAAAGCACCCAATCAGCAGAGGCTTTGATTTTAATCTATTACATTATTAAACATTATTTTTTAAATTGAAAGGAAAAGCGTAGAAATGTTTCATTTAAATGTTATAACAATAAAGAATTGTATTCACCTGTTTCATTGA
This sequence comes from Sciurus vulgaris, assembly GCF_902686455.1. NCBI lineage: Eukaryota > Metazoa > Chordata > Mammalia > Rodentia > Sciuridae > Sciurus > Sciurus vulgaris. Next base: position 171,785,169 of record NC_136463.1, on the reverse strand, counting down.
AGACAGAATATTAGTGGAGCCCTAATAAAAAGCTACACAAAATCAGAAATGTAAAGGAGAGATGTTTCATTTTATTTTCTATTTTATGATTGTTAACATTTACGTATTAGAGAAAACAGTTCAATTATAACTTAAAGAAGCACTTGAAACTGCAAAAAATGATAGCCAAGAGTAATGAGAAAATTGTCTTAAGATTTTGAGACTGATGTTATTGAAAATTTTGAAATAGTGAAGAAAAGGGTTAGAAAAGATATAAGAATTAAAAGTGGTAATAAAGATTCATCAAATCCAGGACAATTTTTAAAAAGCAGGGAGAACAAGAGATAGACAATCAATAACCAGATTAATAAAGCATAAAGACAATTTTTAAAGTCTCTTATTCCCACTGTTTGCAAGAGCAAAAACAAAAACAAACCAATTAAGAATAAAATCTTATCTAAAGATTATAACAAGTTCTATCAAAGAGATCTTTAAAAATTTAAATATACATGTACATTTAAAATAAGTTTCTTAAAAGAAAACAAGAGATCATGCCCTAATGTCAAATTTGATTTAATAGCATAAAAGTGCATGACATGAGATCCTTGTTATAACCCTCTGTTTCTATCAACTTTTAAATTCCTGCACAAAAATTAAACTAAGATATCAATTCTTCTACTTGTTCAGCATTTTTTGGAATAGATGGTATATGTGTGTAAAATGCAAATGAAAATAGGTTCAGTATCTAAATTATTCAGACACAGAGGTTTTTTCCATTATTCAAAGCAATTTCCTGTTGCTTTTTCTATAACACATAGATTTAAATATGATATTCAGAATATCTCCAATTTGAATTAAAAACCAGTATTTTCCTGTTTTCCATACAACATGCAGGTGCTGGTATGAAAATATATCTGTCAAAGAGCATCATGGCATAAAGTCCCTGAGGTAGTCCTTTGGAATTTTAAACATATTGGACTTTCTTTAAAGTCTTTTTCAGTAGATACTTTTGCTTTTCCTTTTAGGTTATTTTGGTTGCAAGCAAGAGAAAATGAATGTTTGCAAAGATGCAGTGGTATCTTAATTTTATGAGAATAAAATTCAACCAACCTTTGAACAAACAAGGCTAAGAGAAGTTGGGAAACAGGAATTCTCTGTTTTCTCTCTAAAAAAATATACTCTCAATAAGAATATTACACTAAGGAAACAAAAATTGATGTGAGGGGAGACAAAAAACTGTACATATAAAGCACGGATATACATACTCATAAACACATAGCATATCAATGGTATTAAAATGTCACAGGGGTGGGAGCCATTAGGGAAAAGAATGTCTAAAAAGTCACCTTTAAAAGGCTGAGAAGTCCTGCTACAGTTAAGCCTCCATTATTGACACTCAACTTAAGGATTTCCCATTTCCCATTGATGTTATTCTCAATTTCCAATTCTACATTCTTAAAAACCAGAGAAGGTTAATTAATCCTGGAGAGAGGTCCAGGACTGTGTAAATAGACACCATTATTGGGGACCCGCTACTCTATTCCAAAGGCAATTGACAAAGAAGAAAAAATTGGGGAATCAACTCCACCTAAGAAGCGTCTAATATCAAATCTGGGCACTCCATACCTCTCTTCCCTATGGTGTAGCAGACCTTTGATACATTAGTTTTGCTTCTTTATAATCCTCCTCAATGCTTAGGAAATAGGACAAAATGTTTGCTTTTGTACCTTCTTGGAAACTTTTATACGGAAGTTTAACATACCTAAGTAAAGTGCAGAAATATGACGTTTGTTGGTAAATGGATGGAACTGTAGAATATCATGCTACATGAAATAAGTCAATTCCAAAAAAACAAAGGTGGAATGCTCTCTCTAATATGTGGATGCTAACCCACACAAGGGACACTAGGGAGGGAAAGAATAGAAGTTCATTGGATGAGACAAAGGGGAATGAAGGGAAGAGAGGGCGCGTGGGAACAGGAAAGACGGTGGACTGAATCAGACACACTCCCTCTGCTCATACATGAGTACACCACCAGCGTGACTCCACATCACCTACGCCCACAGGAAGGGGATTCTAACTGGAATGTACTCCATGTACGTGTACTATGTCAAAGTACGCTCTGCTGTCATGTGTACCTAAAAACAATAAACAAACAAAAAAAAAAGAGGTAGGACCCAGCATAAGGAATTGGGGGAAGTTAGGTGACTGGGGCCATGCCTTTGAGTGGGATATTGGGACCCTAGCCCCTTTCTATCTTTTTCTGTTTCTTCGAGGCTGCCATGAAGAAAATAGCTTCCTCTGCCTTGCATTCCCATCACGATGTTCTGCCCTACTGCAGTTCTACCAAAGACTGGAATGAAACCTCTGGAATCCAGAGGTGAAATAAACTTTTTCCCCTTAAAAAAAAAAAACTTAGTTACATGGATCAATGGATTTTTTTCAGAATTAAATCCAGAACTACTATTCAATATATACAACATTATAGAGAATCTAGACACCTCCCTTATATGTACCCTTTACGTCACTTCCCTTCCAAAGAAGACCACCCTTCTGACTTGGATCACCATAGACTGGTTTTTCCTGGTTTTTTTACATTGCATAAAGGAAGTCACACCCTACCACATATTCCCTTTTGTGTTCGGAATCCTTTACTCAATATTATATCAATCATATGCAGCTGTAGTTCAGTGTGCCTTGCTACACAATTTTCCTGTGTGTGTGTGTGTGTGTGTGTGTGTGTGTGTGTGTGTGTGTTAAAATTGGTGTATCTATCTTATGTTGATAGATGTTTTGAGTTGTTGGAACAATTAAAAATAAAGCCATTCTTTTGCCTGCCTCTTGATGACAATATGTACTTTCCACTAGAGTAGATTGTTGGGCCAATATGATCAAGTTATACTCTCTCTGAAAGTGTAACAGAGTTCCCATTGCTCCACAGCTTCACCAACACTTGATATCGTGCAGTTTTTCTTTAGGTTTTAGCTATTCTAGCAAAATGTTATCAAATCTCATTGTGATTTTAACTTGAGTTCCCGTATGTTAGTCAACTTTCTTTCACTATAACAAATACCTGAGGAGAAAAGTTTTATCTGGGCTCACAATATTAGAGGTTTCAATTCCTAATCAGTTGGCCCTACTGCTTGTGGGTCAGTGGCGAGGTAGCACATTATGGGAGAAGCAGAGCAAAACCACCCACCTCATGACCAGGAAGCACAACAGAGGAAAGTGTTGGGGTCCCACTATCCCCTTCCAGGCCATGCTTCCAATGATCTGAAGACCTCCCACTCGGCCCTACTTCTTAAAGGTTCCACCACTCCCCAATGACACCAGGGGCTGGGGACCAAGCCTTTAACACACAGGCCTATGGGAGACATTTACAACAATAACAGTATCATGATCCTCAAAATTCATATATTGAAGTCCTAACCTCCAAATAACTATATTGTAGATATGACCTTTGAGGAGGTGACTGAGGTAAAATGAAGTTATAAGGGTGGAGCTGTGATCTTACAGAACTTGTGTCCTTATAAAAGAGGAAGAATCAACAGAGATTCTCTTTCCATCATACGAGGATACAGCAAGAAGGTGACCATCTATAAGTCAGGAAGAAAGCCCTACCAGAAATTAAATCCTGCCATAACTCATCTGGGACTTCCTGGCCTCCAGAACTATGAGAAAATAAAGGTCTGTTGCTATTTTGTTATGCTGATATTTTGTTAAGACAGCCCAAGTCAACTAAGACAAGAATGGTTTAGGTTTTGCTTTTGATGTTTAATTTGAACATCAATCTTTCCTTGGTCTCTTGCTTTGCAAAACACTGCATTTTATGCTTTGTCTTTCTTAATAGGGTTTTTGGATGAGCACATGTTCTTGATTTTACCATAGTACAATCTGTAAATTCTATGTTTTATTTTTTATTTTTACAGACTGCATTTTGATTCATTGTACACAAATGGGGCACAACTTTTCATTTCTATGGTTGTATGCGATGTAGATTCACACCATTCGTGTAATCATATATGTACATAGGGTAATGATGTCTGTCTCAGTACACTATTTTTCCTTCCCCCATCCCTCCCCCCTCATTTCTCTCAACACAATCCAAAGTTCCTTCATTCTTCTCTTATCCCCTGATTTCTCCCCCTTTATATATCATCATCCATTTATCAGAGAAATCATCCAGCCTTTAGTTTTGTGGGATTGCTTATTTCACTTAGCATGATATTCTCCAACTCCATCCATTTACCTGCAAATGCCATCATTTCATTCTTCTTTATGGTTGAATAATATTCCTTTGTGTGTATATACTCAGTTTATCTATCTATTCATCTATTGAAGGGCATCTAGGTTGGTTCCACAATCTAGCTATTGTGAATTGAGCAGCTATAAACATTGATGTGTTGGTGCTAGTGCTTTTTATGTTCTCTTTAGGAAATGTTTTCTTCCCCAATATCATGAAGAATTCCTCAAGGTGTCACCTCCTAGCATCTTTATTGATGCATTTCATATTTAAGTTAATGTTCCCTCTGAATGTGACACCGTGTATCGCATGGAGTAAAATAAAGGTACTTTCTCCCCAATAGTTAACCAATTGAAAAAAATTGAAAAAACTTACCAAAAATGACTTCCTTTTCCTGAAGCAATTCATTGACACCTGTGTCATACATTGTGTGACCAAACATATGAGATTCCATTTTTGTTTTCTATTCTGTTCCATCGCTCTATCTTTATCACACCGTTTTGATCTTTATCAAATCATTTTAATTTATCTTACTTTAAAATAAAGTTTGATATGGGTATTACAAATCACTTACCTTTGTTATTCTTTAAGAATTCCTGTTTCTTTGAATTTCCATATGAATTTTAGACACAGTCAACTAATTTCTATCAGAAAGAAAACCTGCTGAGATTTTACTAGCATTGCATTAAATCAATCTATAAATTCATCAGAATTGTTATCATTTTAAGCCTTTCAATCCATGACAATGGTATATTCTTCATTTATTTAGGTTTTCTACAATTTCTTTCAAGAATCACCTGTTGTTTTTTTCTTGGAGGTCATACATAATCTTGCATTAATTCCATTTTTAGATATTTGGTAATTTATATATGAGATAGTATTATTTTAAAGTGATAACAATATTTTTAATCTTTATTTCTAGTGTATAAAAATTATTTTTGTACTGACCTTATGTACAATGACTGCAAAATTCACCTATTTATTTCAAAAGTTTATTTATAAATTCTTTCAAATATTCTATAAGCTGAATCATATTATCTTCAATAATTTCACATCTTCTATTTTAACCTTTGTAATTGTCCATTCATACTTGATCTTATCCCCCTGACTAGGCCCTCTAGTACAATGTTACATAGGAGTAGTAATAGTAACTAACCTTATATCACTTCCTTTTAAAAGGAGAAAGCATTTAATATTTTACAATTAAATATAATGTTTCATCTATATGCTTTCTATAGATGCCCTTTAGACTGTGAAATTTCCCCTCAGTTCCAAATAGTTTGCTAAAAGAGTGTTTTAATCATGAATGATAATTGAATTTTAGAACTTTTCATGATAACAACCTTTGTTTTTCTTCATTTAATGTGATGAATCACATTTGTTGATTTTTTAATGTTAATCTAGCCTCACATTCCTGGAGTAAATTCAACTTTCTGGTGAATTCAGTATATATATGAATTTATACATACTGTATATATATGAATTTATAGATTTATATACATATAAACTATACTTGATTATTCAGTGTTTTTTATTCAGGATTTTGTGTTTATGTTCATTAAAAGGTTGATCTATGATCTTTGTTTCTTACGATACATATATCAAAGTTTGGTATAAAAACTAAGGTTCTTCATAAAATAAGTTGGAAAGAGTTGCCTATTTTCATGATCTCTGGAAGAGCATATAAGATACTTGAAAAAAATCAGTCTTGAGGTATTTGAGTCTGTTACCTTTCTGTGATAGTTTTCATAACATACTCAACTTTTCAAATGAAAATAGGAAATTCAGAATGTCTTTTTATCTTTGTTCAGTTTGTTCAGTTTTATAAAGTTTTTCTAGGAATTTTCCATCTGTCTAAATTTTTTAATTTATTGGATTAGGTTGCTCATAATTATCTATGACATCTTCAATATCGGTGTGATCTCTATGGTATCTTTTTCCTTCACTCCTGATATTGGCAATTTGTGTTTATTCTCTTTGTTAGTTTACTAGAGGTCTCATGATTTCATTCATTCCTTCAAAGAACCAATTTGTGGTTTGTTGATGGTCCCTAGATACATTTCATTGATTTGGGATTTTATCTTTATTTCCCTCCTTCTACATCCTTTCTTTTAGTTTGCTATTTTATTCTTATTTTTAGCTTCCTGAGATGTTAGATGAGACCTTTGATTTTCAGCCTTTCTTCTTCACAGGCACATTGGTTTAAGGTCATGCATTTACTTCAAATCCTTCTTTAGTTTTATCCCAGAAGTTTTATATTGTATTTTCATTATCATTCAGTAAAAAAAAAAAAAAAAAAAAAGTTTTATTTTCATTGCTTTCTCTTTTGATCAGTGGTTTACTTAAAAATGTTTTGCACAATTTTCAAACACGTAAGGATTTTCTAGTTACCTTTTTGCATTTCTTTCTAGCTTAATTCCATTATGGTTGAAAAATATACTATACACAATTTCAATCTTTTGAAATTTGTTGCAACTTGCATTATGACCCAGCATGTGGTCAATCTTGCAAAATAAAAGTTCTAGGGAATTTGAATTATACAGATGCTGTGTGTAGAGTTTTCTTCATGTCAATTAAATTTTAGATAATGTTGATAAATTCTTCTATACCCTTATAATATTTTATATCTGAACATTCTGATGATTGTTTTAGAAAAAATTATATTAAAATAATTGCTCATTCTAACTGCTTTGGCTGTATGTTCTTACAAAGCCAAATATAATTATAGATTTTTCAGTAGCTCCTTTTACTTCAGCTAGGTTTTGCTTTATATATTTTGCGCTTGTATTATTGGGTTTATAAAATTTGGTATTATTCTATTTCTTTTCAATAAGTTCCTTAAACATTATTATTCAATAATATGTCCTTATTTATCTCCATAGCACTTTTGATCTTAACATCTACCTTGTCTAATATCGGTATAGATACACCTGCTTACTTATGATTCTTGAGTGGATAGCATATCTTCTTACATTTGTGTTACTTTCAACCTTTCTGTATCCTAATATTTTAAGTATGGCTTTTGTGAGCAGGATGGGTGCCAGGAGTTAAAGTTACATTGATTTAAAGAAAATTTAAAAAGCAATGTTTCCTGCACACCTGAGCTTATTAAACATGATCCACACTCACTATACCTACATGTCAGCATGTGGGGGTGGGGTTAGTACCTGGCCTAAGAACAAGGAGCATGGGACTAATTACAATAGCAATGTGGTTAAGAGCACAAACTCCCTCTGGTTGTTCCAGGTCCTAGTGATAGCCAGGACAGATGTTTGACAACCCATTTACTAAAGCTATAGAAAGTTGTAGCCATGAGTAGTATGGAAATGGAGACAGAAGGAATGAATTTCTCTGAAATTAGAGAAATTTGTTCACATAAAACAATGTGCATACAATAGCAAAGAAATATATCCAGAAGGAGTAAGTGTCCTGATAGAAATTTATTAATGGGAAAAACTGATTATATTGTAGCCACATGGAATTTTTCATTCATAAATCTCCTGACTCCATGTTAGAGCTAAACTTAAGGGAATTCCATTTATAGCTTTTACGCTGTCAATAGTGCAACCCGGAATAAAACTTGGAACTTGTCTTATGTTTGCCACACCATCACTAACGTGACCAGACCTCCTAAAATAAATGGCACAACAAAGTTAAGAAAATCCTTCTTTCTCAAGATATAACTTGGTATAGAAACCACCAAAAAGTGACAATTGTTCAGTCACAATCCATTTAGTTCAAATGACCTAGAGAGGGCCACAGAATTAAAGAGTGACAGACAATATTCTTACTCTTTTTCTTTTTCTTCATGATAATAAAAAATACCAGGCCATCCATATAAATTTATTTTGCAAAATATTACACCAAAAAATATTTGAATGCACTAAGTATATAAATGCAGTGGTATGGTTAAATGTTATAACCTCTGGAGTCAAGAAATTCAAATTTATAGTCACCACATTAAGCATAGATGTGAAAGCATTAAAGTTAACACCATATAGAGTCATATAAAATATTGCATGTGCAAAGGGGCTGAGTTACGTTCATACTGGGAACCATAATTCAGAATTTCCTGACTTCTGAACATGTAACACATCATAGTAATTGATCTAGCTCCTTGGAGCTAATATAAAATATCTTGTTAACATGTTTTCTATCCAATTCTTTCATCATTTACCTTTTGGCTGTTGGAGAAACAATTCATCATGCTCAAATGTTTTCACACACCTGCACAAAGCTAATATAGCAATGGAAAAGCCAATGCAACCAGCATTGAGTGCACCGATTTGTAAATCATGCAAGAGCGTTGTTACGGCGAACACCGAATCTAGATTATGCAAGATGGCACTTTGTCTTGGGGGTTAGTATTCTGTTTTCTTTGTCTTGTCACAATGATAGCCTCATAACTTTTCTGGGTACTATGGAGTACAGGGTATCAAGGTAGCTTATGCCTGCAGAATATCTATAGATATTTCATAAAGCTAATATAGAAGTATAGAAAAGAGGATGACTATTTGAATCAAGATAGGCTATGCCAGGTTGATTTCATGGTACTAAAATGGAATCATACCCTTTAAGGCAATTCTCTACTAAGTCCCAGGACCATGTGTATCTTCTCCCAACTCGCTCCCCTCCTTCCTTCCACTTGACTGAGTCTTGAATTCACTGTATCCTCCTAAGTGCACAGGGCTTTCTGTCTTGTTCCATGTCACACAAAGTAAACCAACAGCCAATGGTTCTAAAGAGATTCTTACATTCCAGGCACTGCTTACACTGCCTTATAAATATTGATTTATTTAACCCAGTAGAGCAGGTCTTGGCAAAATACAGCCCTCAGACCAAATCTGGCCTGCCAAGTCTTTTGGTAAATAAAATGTTTTAGGAACACAGTTCCACTCATTCATCTAAGGATTGTTGGTGGCTGTTTCTACATGACATCAGAGTTGAGTAGTTACAATACTTATAGCTAGCAAAGCTGAAAATATTTACTGTCCAGTGTTTATAGAAAAAGTTTGCCCCCTCTGCAATGGAAGATCCCCCTCTGTGCTCAGCCAGCCTGACTCTCCAAGTCAGATGTGAGGGTTAGACTCATGTACAAGAATTCTTTGTTTTTAGAAGAGAGAGGAAGCTTCAATAAGGGCACAATTGTCCAAGCCTGATATTTAAGCCTTTCTCATTGTAGAGCAGGTACTTGGTACCCTGCTCATTGCAAGTCCAAGCCATCCCTTTGCATCTTTTCTGTTTCATTCCTCACACATTGACCTGCCCAGACTTTACTTTCACAATTTGCAATCATAAATTCAACAGTAGCCACTAGCATCTGAAAGAAGGAGGATAATAGTTGGACTTCTTTAATAATGTTTGTTTCTAAAAAAAGATAAATGGTATTTTTAAATTGTAGACCACAAGTTTGCATATAGAATCCTGTTACCCTGTTTCCAAAAAGAAATGCTTTTCCTTGGCATAGGAGAGAAGGGAGCTTCCTTTGCCTGCCCCCCTCAGTATGCCCCCCTTTCCCCAGAAGCTACTTCCTCAGACAGTCATTGAGCACTTTTTAGCTGTATCTTCACTTGCCAAAACATCTGGGGTGAAAAATTAATGTAATCTTTTAAACTGTTTTCCCCTGAAACAATGCTAAACATCTGTCTAACTAGAAACATCTGTGTATTAGTTTTCTCTGGCTTCCATAACAAAATACTATAGACTGGATGGTTTAAACAACAGACATTTACACTCTCATAGTTATGGAGGCTGGAAGACTCAGATCACAGTGCCAGCATTGTCTGGTGCCAGTGAGGGTTCTCTGGCTTACAGAGAGCCACCTTCTCTCTCTGTCCTCAGATGGTGGGAAGAAATAGGGCAAGCTCTCTGGTGCCTTTCTTTTTAAGGACACTAATCTCAAATGCCCCACTCTCATGACCTCAAGTAACCTAATTACTGTGTAAAGGTCCCATCTCCAAATACCACCGCATTAAGGATTAGGACTTCAGCATTTGAATTCAGTTCATAACAAGCTACATCTCTAACACTAAGTAGTCCTGACCTTTGGCACCCAAGAGAGGTTGCATGAACCTGTGCACCAGGCGCTGCATGCCCGCTGGCCCCCTCACATCCTTGCCTATTTCTTACCTCATCCTCCTATGAGTTTCTCTCCAAGAGATGCCATACCAGGGCAATAACCATGGGGTGTCACAGACTTTGTGCATTTAAAAGCCTTCACTGGGGGCTGGGAAGATAGCTCAGTTGGTAGAGTGCTTGCCTTGTAAGCATAAGGCCCTGGGTTCGATCCCCAGCACCCAAAAAAAAAAAAAAAGAAAGAAAAAGAAATTACCTTTTAGGGGCTGGGGAGATAGCTCAGCTGGTAGAGTGCTTGCCTTGCAAGCACAAGGCCCTGAGTTCGATCCCCAGTACTGCATTAAAAAAAAAAAAAAAAAAAAAAAAAAGCCTTCATTGGGATCAGTATAAATCCAGGCTGGCTGGGCCAGGATAAATATGTGCCAGACACTTTCTGCTGTTCACGGTACAGAGATATGGGAAACATGTAACTTGAAATCCCCAAGCAAAGCCAAAATCATATGACCAGACACCATTAGTGTTGTATCTTTTGTAGCTGTTGAGTCATAAACAACCCCAAAGCTCATTGGCTAAAAACAGAAAGCATTTGTCATTGCCAAGCAGAGAACTATTTAGCTGACCCAGGGCAGATTGCTTGACATCTTCTGAGCTTCCTTATGTGTCTGCAGTTAGGTGGCAGGTGGAATGGGAGGTTCTTGTCTGAGATTGTCTCAGTCAAAGGTCTGGTAGCTGTCTAGTTGTCATCTTGGATGATGGAGGTGACTGGCCACTCGGTGATCCAATCTTATCCTCAAGGTCATGGCAAGTTTCAAGATAGAGCTGAAGCACACAATCTTCTAGAGGCTCAAGTTCAAGATGGGCACATTGAGATTTCAGCCATCTCTACTAGAAAAGCCTGCAGGCTTTGGAGAGCAGAAGCCACAATGCTACATGGTAGATAGGATGGGCATAGGACTAGGTAAACAACAGTGGCCAGCTTTGCAATCTACCAAAGGAATGTAATCTGAGAAACAGCAATTGTTCAATGAACGAATGCGCTCTAGACAGTAGTTCAGGTCTTTCTCTCCATGTGCTGCCCTTTCATTACTATGGAATTATCATGGTGGTGGAAAAGAAAACAGAAATCTAGGTGACCAAGAGATTGCAGAACTATGGTCTATTTGTTACCCTGACATCAATGAGTATGTCACCTTGAACCATTACTTTCCTTCTTTGAGTCTTTGACTACTTAATTTTAAAGACCCTTATTCCTTGGAGACCCTATGTTGAAATCAAATTAAGTCAGATCTTCTCCTCTCAGTCTTTCCTTAGTTGCCCACCTTCAGCAGAGGTGCAGACATAGGTATTCTCTAGCTATGGATACAAGTGCTGAATAACCATTAATTGACTGGTTGATTCAAAGTCTGCCTCTCCCACTGAGATTGTATGAGTGGAACAATTAGAGCTCAGATAGACAATCCTGATTAGGAGATTGGGTGGGCACCATTTTTTTCTGAGTCTTCTCAAGATCAGTCCATATCAGTTGGATAAGAGTTGACATTCTTTGCCTTGAGAGAAGATGAGCTCCTGAGAAAAAGGTTGCATACTTCTGTCTTACCATCTTCTCATGAGCTGAGACTCACTTCCTCCCTATCTCTGTCACTGCCCTCCAACATATGGAAACTATTTTGATAGATAACTGATACACTGTCCAGCACATAATAGTTTTACCAAATCGGCAAACTTAAAAGGTATGTGAGAAACACAATATCCTCACTTGAAAAAAATGAGTTATTTGTCCTGTTTGTTCCAAACAGGCACAATGACACTTTCTACAACATAAACTTTTTCATAACAGCTCAATAACTTACTAATGACTTGCATTCTGTATTCCTTACTACTGTACCTGGCACATAGTATGCGTTCATTAAATATTTTATAAATTGAAGTATATTTGGACAAAAAAAAGAGATTTACTTACTCTACTCAGATTGTGTTTGCATGTTGCAAAAACATCTAGCTGAAAAATGAAAACTCCAATCATTTCAGTGCCTAATTATGCCACACATTCAGACATCTGGGAAACATTTGGAGCATTTTGCTTTACTCCTGAATGTTTTGGTGTCCTACAGAGGAAAGCCTCAGGAAATGGCTGTGGGTGTTTGTGGTGAGGGGAGTGTGCAATGTGGGAGGTAATATTTTGAAAGTGGCTTCTGGGAGGGACTGTGCTGGAGAAGTTGAATTGAAAATTGGTTCACTCCTCTATGCTGACTGCCACGTCAATTTAGGCTCCTTTTTGATCATAATACAGCAATTAACATCAAGAATCACTGCAACATCCATTTCCCTTTGCTTTCCAAGCTTATATCAATGATTCAACAGGACCTAGGATTTAAGAACATCATTCTACAGTAATTCAATGAGTATCAGGTATTGATTAAAAATAGAAAACATAAGGGTTTTGAAGTCACATGGAAAAATATTTAAAAGTGGCTAACTAGAAAAAAAAAAACAGGATAAAATATCCTACACATTAGCAATACACACAGCTCTACATATTGAGTAATGAATGTCATCCTCTAGGAAGATACCTAGTCTAGTCATGATTGTATTTTGAATGACAATGTGCACTGACCTCTCTCTACCCAGGATGGTAATTTCATATGTGGGTAGTTTCATCGGATTGATGTATCACACCTGGAAAAACAAGTCTTTTCTAAATTCATTTATTCTTTCCTTGTGAGCTTTTTCCATGCCAGGTACCAGTTCACAATGCGCACCTTTGAAAGACTCTCATAGCCTAATAGGGTGGGGAGACAGGTCAACAAATAAGTCTTAAATATAAGTGTAATATTTTTGTTATATTAGTTTGGAATTTCAAAAGATAATTTGACAAAATGTTGAAGATCTTTTCAACAATCTTGTGTGGCTTACAACACATTAGTGCTCAGCAATTATCTCCCTGTGGTAGGCAAAGTAAAATGGTATATCTGAAATGAGGGAGAAGAAAAGGACAATAAAGACAGGGGTCCTTGTTTCCTAAGGGGACAGTAATTTTGGCTACACACTTCCTCAAAATGATTACTTGCCACTGGAGACAATCCAGATGTCATTGATAACTAAGTTCATCAGTAGAAGTCAGAGTCAGAGTCAACAAATGCAAGGTGTTCAGACTCAAGGGAAATCCCTTCTCTCCCACCTTTTATTTTTAAAAGTATTTTTATGTAAGTGAGGTCTAGTTAAATTTCTTACCAAAGGCCACCAAAAGGGTTTAGCTTGAAGAGTGTGCGGAATGATTCCAGAACAGTTGGTAAGGGTAGAAATTGTTTTTATTTACACAAAATCCCCCCAAAATATTATTTATTACTAGTTTTTCCCTTGTGCTGACTACTCTCTTTCTTTACAGTTGCCTGGTTAAGACACTGCCAGAACCTGACCCAAAAGCCAGGACCCAAGAAAACATCATTTTGTTATATCCCAATTTGACATAGATAGTAATTACATAATAATGTCTTTGATGAATAGCTGAGCTTAGAGATTTTTTTCTTCCCATTTTAGGCTTGTGGTAGAAAAATTATGTGTCAACAACATAGCTAGTCAAGGAATAAAAAAAGTAAGAACAAAAAGAAGGTAAAAAGAGCATATGAATAATCAATATATCATAGGCAGAAAAGAAAAAAAATAGCCCATTTCAAAGTGGAAAACAAAATGGTAGTGAAGAAAAATAGAATTTTCCATAACATCAATTGCACTTCATTTTCCAAATGTGTGCCTTTTTAAATGATTAAGGTTTTTAACAATCCAGAATAAAAAGAGCAAAGAGTAAGGAAAATAAATCTTTCCCTATTCAAAATTTGCCATATTAAAACTAGCCAACAAAAACACGGGATCACTTGGACTCAGCTCTGGCCATAATTAAATTAGAATGTGTTTAAATTCTTAATGGCATGGTATTTTACACTGAGTTTGAAACGTACACCTAAACACTAGAGCCATCATGAGTTATTAACATAAAGTGTCCCATGACTGGAGAAGTGGTGCAGCTTATTATCACTCCTCCCTGGCTAATGAAACCAATCACCCTCTCCAGGGTTTCAGCCACACAAACCAAAATCACTCTCCTTGTAGCTTGAAAGGTTTCAGAAAGCATCGAAGCAGCTAAAAGACAGCCCTATTACCTGATGAAATGACCCTGAAATCAAGGCTGGGATGTTTTTACTGAAGTGTATATGCGTATTTTCTTCTTAAGCTTTCTACCTGTTCACGTCTCTGCATGGAAGAAAAAAATCTATTCAGATCCCAAGAGACTCAAACAGCATGAACACAGCTTACTAATTATTATTGCGAAACCTCAATATCAGAAGATCACAGTTTAGGATGATAAGTCTGCCTTATTTGCTGAGCTCATTTTGATCAAGTTTTGCTGAAGTGTATACATTAAAAAGCCTTCAGTATTACGTTACAGAAGATAATAGGATTCAAACTTGTAAGATATAGTGTGGCTATCAAACAATGTACTGTATAATCAAAGTTTTAATTGAAATTAGGGCTGGCTGAAACCCTTGGCTATCAGGATTCATGAGCTAGCAGTGGGACTCAGGACTTTGGCAAGAGCCATGATCTCTCCTCTCTAGACGTTTTGGCATAGACTGTGGGCACTTCTGCCAAATGTGTCTCACTGAGCTCTACCCATTGGACTAATGATCCTCCTCATCATTAGGCCAGACCCAGTTAAACAGTTTTCATAATGATAGGTGCCAGAGAGTGACAGAATCGGAGTGGACAAGATTGCTAATACTATAAGCAAAGGAGAGAGCTAGCAGCCTCTCACAGTGGAGTCGAATCGGTGAATTGATCTTAGCTTCCCTCTTACATGCCAAACTGGTACAGACAAAGGAGCATCGCTTACAGAGGAGAATTTAGTATTAGAGATGGAAGTTGGGGTCAAATGAACAGTTTGAGATAATAAGAAGAAGAAAGCAATTTGATTGACTGAGGACTTCCTGATGGTCAAACCCAGACCATGACTAGATTTTATCCAAGCCCCTGTTGGGAAGCTCAGCAGAGGCAAGGGGAAAGGCAAAAATCTGTGGGAGTCATAGGAGAAGTGAGCTGTGCAGAGGGTCCCAGGTTAATATGGATAGGCCGCTTGATCCATGGTCCTTAGGGATGAGCATGGAGTGTAAGATCCAGTTTCGCGCAAAAACAAGCTGAGACCTCAGAAACCAGAAGGGGAGGAGCAAAGCAGACACGGAAGAGCCAAGGGAAGGGGAATGAGTCCATCAGAGACACTCACACCAGGGTTGCAGATTAAAAATTCTTTTATTGGATGTGGGGACCATGGGGCTTGGTTAAAGTTAGAATCCTTTACAGGGCTGACAGGACATTTTATGCAGAGTTTTAAAGAGGGCTTGTCACAATGAAAATAAAAAACAACAACTGCTACTACTACTTACTATTTCTCTATGTTAGATATTATCTTAGGGATTTTTATTCACAATAATATTAATAACAACAACAAAATTAATTAATAATTAGTAATTAGTAATTAATTAATTAATAATATTAATAACAACAACAAAAATAACTACCATTCATGACCCAGAACTGTACTAAGTACTCTGAACACATTATTTTGATCTAAGCTTCCAGAATCTTCACAACATTGTCATTTGTTGATCATTCTCATTTTACAGGTGAGGAAATTGAAGTTCAGAGAAGTTAAGAAACTTTTCCAAGTTCACACCATGTGTATGTGGGATTTCAGTAGCAGAGCCAGCACTTGAATAAGTTTTTGTCTGAAAACAAAGATCAAGGCCAGGATGGTGGCTCGCGCCTGTAATCTCAGAGACTCAGGAGGCTCAAGCAGAAGGATCACAAGTTCAAGGCCAGCCTCAGTAACTTATTAAGCCTGTAAGCAACTTAGTGAGATCCTTTATCAAAATACAAAACATAAAGAATTGGGGATGTGACTGGGTTCAGTACCTGGTACCAAAAAAAAAAAAAGATCTATTTCCAAAAGTTGAGTGGCAGCCTAGACATTAGGGTCAGGGAGCTAACAGGGCGATATGGAAGCTGGAGAGCTTTGAGTATATTACAGCAGTTACCCTTATAACTAGTCACTTATTCCATAGATGGGATGGCATCACCCATATCTTGCCACCTATTTCTTACTTAATGATGCTTAAAAACACTTTAACAGAACACAGAACTTTTTCTCTACAGCTAGACAAGTTTTAAAGATACCCTAACACAGCTAATAGTATGCCAAATTTACTTGATGATATTATATTAAAATATGGAGAAAATCTCTTCTAACGAATGCTTTTGATAAAGACAGATGAAGAGTGTGAAGAAAGCAGGAAGAAGAAGGAAGGGTGTGTAAGGAAGAAAACAGTTGTGCAGTCCTCTAGTACTACTAAGCTTTTCCTATGGCCCCTATTCTTATTTTCAAATGTGGAAGCTAAGGCTCAGAGAAATCACACAAATAACAGTGGTCCAGACAGCAGCTGAGTCCAAAGCCAGTTCTCTTTGTGCATTGCCTAGTTTGGTAAAAACCAAAGTCCCCAGAAATGTCATAAGTAACCAGATGCAAATCCTGGTGGAACAGCAAGGCCTTACCCACCTATAGATGCCCCTTACCACCACAGATTGTGGCCCAATGCCAATATCCAAAAAGAGCTCTCTGCTTCAGAATTCTGCAGGTGCCAGTGGTCATTTCTGGTTCTGATCATAATAATTCATGTGCAGGACAGGAAGCTTTCCTAAAGTTGCAATTCCTTATAACACATGGGCTGGTAAACACTCCTGGACCTTGTTAGTGCCAAAACCATGCAAGTAGCTCATCCAAATTTTGTATGAGACACTTTAGTGTCAACTCTGAATTCCATTTGGCAATCAACCTCTCTTCCCAGCAAGAGGAAGAGAACCCCCCCAGATGCTAATCTGTGAGTGAGCGTGTAGGCCTGGATGCAAGCAGAGCCCACGGAGAAACTTCTGAGGTTCCCCTGTCCTCCGCTGACCCAGGCACCGTCTTTCTTTGCCTCTTCCCCCTCTTCCCCAAATGTCTTCCTTTAATGTGTTCAAGTCCTGTCCAGGGAGAGAAGCGCTAATCCCCCTTGAACAACATGTGGCCTGGTCCCTATTTGCTTTGGTAAAGAAGGTGAGGTCTCAACCATGGCAGTTGCACAATGTGCATGGAAATTGACCCTTCCCATTAGATAGTTCAGGAAGGATGGAACACGCAAAACTGCGAATGGCTGAGTATCAACAAGAGCTCATGTTTGTTTTAATTGCATTTTCCTCCAAATTCAACTGGGTAAAGAGAAGTTAAAGTACTACTCTTAGAGAGAGCACAAATCACGTGCATATTAAGAGGTGACCTGGTGGTCTAGCAGTGGCTCAGGGAATGTGCTAAACAATCCTTTGCGGCAGTATTTAAGTCATTACAGTTGGCACTAATTATAAAAGGAAACCACATCTTTTTCTTGTACACTTAGGAAAAATGTAACTATTTCACCATATGCCAGAAATAGGTTAACTCTATCTCCACTTGGATTACCAAACCTGATCTCCCTAAAACAGACTTCCTCTTAGACTTTGTTGTGGGCTTCATTATGTCTCCCATCCCCGCTCAAAAAATTCATGTGTTGTACCCTAAATCCCAGACTCTCAGTATGTGCCTCTATTTGAGATAGAAGGTGAAATGGGGTCACTAGAATGAGCTTTGATCCAAGATGACTGACATCCTTATAAAAACATGATGTTTGGACACAGTTACACAAAGAACAAAACCCATGAGAAAACAGGGAGGAAGGGTGGCACCCAAGCCTAGGAGAGTGGCCTCAGGAGAAACCACCACACTGACACCTTGATCTTAGACCTCCAACCTCCGTAACTGTGAGAAAACAAACCTCTGTTGTTTAAAACCCCAAGTCTGTAGTACTTTGTTAGGACAGCCCTAGAAACTAATACAGAGTCCAAAGCTGTAGGTGTTTGACAAGGACGAGTCCATGACTGCCAAAACAAATCTCCAAAGTGGATAATTCCTCCCATGATTGTTTCAATTCAACTCTCAAAACTGCTGAAGCAAAGAGAACTGCTATCCTAGGGCTAGATGGAATAACATCTCCTGCTTCAAACCCCCGAGGCCCAGTCATGAGATGCAGTTGAGTAGCTGAAGGGTCGATGTGTCTGCCCTTCTAACAAATGCCATTCATCATAATTAAATACTATTCTTTCTTTTCCATCCAATGCAGGGGCCTGCTTAGTGGTTTCTTCCATTCTTATGCCCTCCAATCCATTCTCACTCCCTCCAATCCATTCTCAGAGCAGTAAAGCCTCAGGGCCTTTGCATTGCACTTAGAATAAAATCTGAAATCCTTAGTGTGGTCTAAACAGCTCTCTAGGATCCAGTCCAGGCCACCTCTGTGATCCATGGTCTCACCACCCCGAGTTCGGGGTGCTTTCTGCCTTGCCTGGGTCCCTGTGCAGAGCTTTCTGCTGCTTGCTGCTGGGCAACCTCTTAGCTCGCCGGTTCTTCTCTAAGGGATACTCTGTACACTGCTAACTCCTGCTGGACGTCCAGGTCTCAGCTTGAGGTGACTGCTTCCAAGAGACATTCTCCGTCACGCTCCTAAAACGCACCCTCTGCATTCATGTCTGTTATTCTCCATCTACCCCATGAGTCATTACCTCTCAGCAAGTAGTATAACTTCTAAATATTTCATTCACTGTCCCATGTACTTGCTTTTCTCTAACCACGAGGTCAAGGGCTCTGATTTATCACCATTAGAGTTCCATGGGTGACTGAATAATACAGAAGGTGAAAGGACTTTGTAAGCTCTATGCTGTTATTGTAATAAATGCTAATTACAATTTTAAGATTCTTAAGTCCTGTTAAAAAAGAACTTGTGTCTTCTTTTCTTTCCATGCCTCATTTCCTTAGTAAAAAGGTAACTGAATTGATTAATTTATTCATTATTTGAAAACGGTGTTATGAATGAACTTGTCATCACAAACAATTTATGATTTATAGCTACGTGTGGGCTTTAAAATGGTTTCACATACCTTGGCTCACATTAATTTTCACAGCTACACCGTGAGTAGGCATTTATATTCCCATTTTACAGAGGAGGAAATTGAGGCTAAGGAGTTAAGTAAACTAACCAAGTCTACACAGACCATAAATGGTAGAGATAAGAGTTTTTCATGCCACTATCAAAATCAAACTGCTTAATAATTACATTTCCTGGGCCACCATGACCAACGAGAGACCAGCATTGGGAGGACTCAGGCATGTGTAACTTAGGAGATCGCCCAGTGGGTTGATTTGGTTGCAGAGAAGAGGCTTTCCCTGGAATGGGCTCTGTTGAGACTCTCTGGGGAAGGGGGAGTCCTACAAACTATATTTTTGCTTCTGTCCTAATTCTTGAACTTGACCATATTCTGCCATTCCACTCTAAAATATTACTGTCAACATTCTAATTTCAGGCAAATTTTCCCCAAATTCCTTTGTTGTTTATAGCACAGTATCATATTTTTTGCCTAATGAAAAATTATATTGTTATTTTTCTAGGGTTAGAATCTCATTTACCGAATTGAGTATTATTTTCCAGAAGATGGATGGCTCTGTGAATATTATCTCATTGATTAAATAGATATCTATATAATGTTATTATTAGGTTAGTAGTCACAATAGATTATATTCCCTCCTGAGATGATAGTCACAAAATAATTTTGCTAGGAAAATAGATTTTGTGGTCAAAGTTGAAAGATAAATAACAGAATATGCAAAAAAAGTTAGTAACCCTAAAAAAAAAATGCTCAAGGTCAATATATCTACTATTTAAAATCCCCTAGTAACAAATGAGGAAAAGCAACAACTCAATATAAAAAAGAGCAAAAAATATGAAAAATGTTTTACAGAATACATGCAATTATACAGCTAACAAACAAAAATGCTTAATATCACTAACAGATTAATGCATATAAAGTAGCATTCGTATAAAGTATTAATAAAACTTAAAAAGTTGAAAACATTTATGTAAGCAAAAGCATTCTGAGTCTATCATTTTAATTATTAATAAAGATAATTTTATAACATCCACTTAATTTTTAAATGTGCATAAATATGATTCCATTTCTAAGACTCTATCTTCTTGAAGTACTGGCATTTATATGTGAGCCTAACAAACTGTTGTTGCCTTTAAAATTTTTACATTTGATTCAACAAATGCATGCCGGTTGCATCATAGATTTGGCATCAGGAAATATTACTCAAAAGGAATTGAGTAGAGGCTAAATAACAAACTCTTATTGAATACAATTGAAAAGGCAATTGAACTGACAAAGCCATGAGGACATTCAAAGAAACCATTCCCATGTCCCACAGAAGAGCCACCCTCCCTGCCAGCAAGGGACAGAGACCAGGCAGTTTGGACTCGGCTCGGCGTGAGTTCCAGTCTTTGTTCTGACGCTACCTATGTGACTTTTGGACAGCCTTTTCACCTCTACCCTCAGTTTCCTGACAATAAAATGCACAAAAACAGGCACATCTTATAAAAAAAAAAAAAAAAAGAATAGACTCATATCTTTGTTGGCTGTTAATTGGAATAAATAAGAAACAGCAGAAGTCATGACACAAATTATTCTATCCACAAATATCAGTCCCCCATGCACACAAGACCAAGGACCTGTGCCCGGAGGAGGTGAAGCTGGGCATTTAACTGCTGCGTTAGCCGTTATTCATTGTTCATGTCCCTATATTTGCTTAGCACCTTGTTGGAGAAAAATGACACTTGACTCTAAAAGTGCAATATACAGTGGACAAGCTTGCTGCCAAGGAACTATCCCTGACTATGGCCTTTTAACATGTCCCATCACTTAGACTGGGACAAAGGAATTCCTCCTAAACACCAATGGAGAAAACAGGTGACTCTGTAGCAAGAATAATTGAAAATAGCACTGCAGATAAGACCATTACAGTGAGTTTAGTGTGTGCCAGGCACCGTTGCCTTCAGTATGTGAATTATCCCACATAATCCTTTCAGCCCTGTGGTGCAGGTTTTAACGTTACTGAACAAGTCTTAGTGGGCAATGAGAAAGAGACTTGCCCCTTAAGGGCACTAGACTTACCCAAAGCTTTAGATGTGAGTAGACATGTTCATAGTTCAGAGCAAATCACTCTATCGTGGACTTATACCAGGTTCTATCTTTATAGAACTATCTTTTTAGGCTACAAGCCAGTGTGTTTCAGGAAAAATACTTGATCAAGAAGAATAAAAACTAGTTCTTTGGTTAAAGCCAATAATCTGAGCAGTTCACCATGTATTCAACGACACCCTAAGGCATCAAGCCTGCCCAACTGGTAGCTAACTCCAGATTCCTAGAGACCCCTGAGCCATGGAGACTAATAAATGCCTTGGTCCAGAATTTATCATCTGTTCACTCCACCATTTTTCATGAATAACTCCAATGTACCAGATACTCTTCTATACACAGAACAGAGCAGTGAACAAACCAGACAAAGTTATCTGTCTACCTGTAGTGTATATTCTTGCATGGCTGTAGAAACTAAAATAAATGAGTAAAACACACATCTCCTTGATGAAAATTGCTACCAAGAAAGATAAAGCAGAGATCAGTGCCTTAGCCCTTCTGTGGTGCTATAACAAAGTATCACAGACAGGGTAATCTATAAACAACAGAAATTCATTTGCCACAGTCCTGGAGGCTGGGAAGTCCAAGACACAGGTTGAGTGTCTGATGAAATTCATCATTCACAGGCAGCACCGACTAGGGCCCTCTTGGTAGAAGAGTGGAAGGGAACAGACCCACTCCTGCAAGTGATTTCAGAAGGGCCCTAATCTCATCCATGAGGACTTTGCTACCAAGGTTTAATCAACTCCAAAAGACCTCATCTCTCTCTTTTAACCTTTTTTTTTTTTTTTTCAGCACTAGGGATTGAACACAGAGCTTCACACATGTTAGGCAAGCACTTCTACCACTAAGCTACATCCACAACCCTTTGTTTATTTTATTTTGAGACATGATCTCATCAAGTTGCCCAGGCTGGCCTTGAACTTGTGATCCTCCTACCTCAGCCTCCCAAGTATCAGGGATTACAGGTGTATACCACCACACCTGGATTTAATTTATTTTTTAATTGATGTATAATAATTGTACTTATTTGGGGGGTAAGACCTCATCTTTTAAATTTATCAAATTGCCCATTCAATTATATTACATGAATATTGGTGGTCTATTCCAAGCATAGCAGAGGTTAAGAGCTCTGATCTGGGGAGCAGAGGGGAGACAAAGGTTTGCTAAACTTTATCCACAACTTCAATATGTTGGGGAAGATCATTTCACGTGAGCAAATGCAGCAAAACACTCTTCAGACACAGAATTAAAAGAATACAAGTGAATAATGAAGAAATAAATTGGTGTATTGCCATTTTTATGCTAGATTCTGGTATAAGACTACTGATTAGATACCATATGAACAATTAGATTACCATATGAACGTTGTCTGCTTACTAAAGAGTTTAAAATACTTACAAAAATATGGTGAATCACTTATAATTTTAATTAAGTATTTAAAAATTAGATTTAGCCCGTAATTTACTTACATGTTTAAGAAAATGTAATTTGTAAAATGCATACCATTTTATTTTTTGGTTGTAAAAACAATATATAAGGAACTAGAGGAATGTTAAGCTCTTATACTATTGAAAATACTCATTGATTAATACATTCATAACACTAATACATTGGGCACTGGGAAAGTACAAGGAAAACCAGCTGCTTCTCTCCACACAAAAACCCTCAAACACATTAGACATGATAATGCAGAGGCCTGTCAAAGTTAAGTAATGTACTCTCCTGAGTGACAAAGTCATCAAGGATTTGAATGTGACCACTAAGCTAATAACTTCCCAACAATCAAAATAAATGATTAAAGAGTACAACAGAAAATCTGACACAGACAGGCTTTTAGTACTCCTCTCTCCTTGACCCCAGGCTAAACAAACTGTAAGCTTTACCAGGGTAATTCAGGATACCACGCAGGGCTCACCAGCACACCTGCACACACATACCCACACATCATTCATTGTGAAGTAATCCTAATAAAGAGTTTTCCTCTGCTCCCTTCCCTCCTACCAACTTTAATTCCTTCATAATGCAAAACCCTAGGATTTCACCCATTAAAATGATTCTGAGAGATAAATGATGCCAAAATGGTTCTCCAATGAACCAAAATCCCTCTATTCACACCTGAGCTAATGACCTCCTATTGAACCTAGACTGTCCCTATGACTTATCACAACCAACAGAAGGAGGCAGTAGTGACCCTTCAGGACTTCCAAATCCAGCCTCGAAAAACTTTGCAGGCCCTGAGTTGGTCTCTCGCTCTGGGGGAAATCAAGCAGCCATAGGAACAGGCTGACTCCTAATCTGAGGCCACCATGATATGCACAAGACCAAGCCAGCCCATCTGTGAGAGAAATGACCATCCAGTCCTTGGCTGTTGTAGCCTGAGAGCTGGACCTCTGAGCAGTGAAGTCTTCGGATATATCCAGTCTGAGCCACCATCTGACTGCAGCTGCATGAGGCGCCCCAACAAGCAAGAACAGCCCAGTTGAGCTCATCAACCCTCAGTACTGTGAGAGACCAGGATAAAACATTGGTTTAGACCACTATGTTTTAAAGTGGTTTTTGTGCTGCAATAGGTATACCGTGATTGCCCTGCAAATACTCCATTTAGAATCTTCTTAATACAGTTTTTAGTTAATAAGTCCTGTTTCCCTAAATGATCAGTCAGCCATGTTCCTTTCTGCCCTATCCATATTCAGGACAGGAATAACAAACACTTTATCTAGTATTTCATAATTATCACCTATTAGGATATCCAGACAAAGAATATTTTCTTTCTCCGTTTTCAGGAAATAGTTGAAAACTAACTTAATAATGAACATTTTCCAAGCAACATTCCACTCTAGAACTCATGGGAGTTATAAAATAACCCCAAACTAAGAAGTGGAATGGCTCACCCTTTAAATTCTTTATATCTTGAAGTCTTTGATTTAAATCATTATTAAAAAAAAAAATCAAATCACACAGTGCTCTTAATAAAGCATTATTATTTCAAGGAAAAGGATAAAACTTTCCAAATGCAAATGTTTAGCTGGGGTAGAGTTGTAAAAGATTCCAAGACATTAGTCAGGAGATGGATTGCTTTGCTATTACAAGTCTGGGTTACAATATCACTGGAACCAAATTCCCGTCAGATTAGCCTTTACTCAAAATGAATGTTTGTAATTATGAAATGAAATAAGTTTTAATTTGAATTGCCTAAAAAGGGGAAACCAAATATTGTGTAATTACAGGAGAAGAAATTTGAGATGGAAAACAAGATAGTGTTATTTACAAGTAAAAAGGCTTTTATGGGATTATGGGGCATTAATGTGCATATTTGTAGGATTTGGGGTGGCAGAATTTGGAACTAAAATATTTTTCATCAACGTTTATTTACAGTGTGCATGCAAGAAATGGAATCCCAGACACATCTGATATTGGGCTTATTTAAACCTTTTATATCCCTACTAACTCTGAAAAGACTCAATGTTAGCCACACATAATGGAAGTAATCATGGAGTGTGATAAAATAAGTATTTGAAAACCACATGCAACTTTTAGGCTCAACTCCAGAGCTATAAAATCCACCTAGAGACATAATGAGCCTGCCTCTCCTTCTTGGAAGAGTAAAAGTAGCAAAGAGGAAAGATGCCCTTATTCTCTCTACACACCCTGGGACATCTGAGTGGAGTCCCCGAATGACTTGCCAGTGCTTTATTACAAAGGCCGCCCACAAGCTCCATTTTGCTCCTCTGGAGGACAGACACTTCTTATTTTTGGCAAAAAAATGCACCTTAAGCAACTCTTTGCCTCTTCCATTTTCCCTGTCCTCTCTCCTACGGCCCCATTTCTTACACCCGAGTCCAAAACCATAGAAACAGGTTTGTCCCAATTATTTTTCTCATAGGCTGCCTCAATCTTTTCTGGGTAAAACTTTCCTATTAAGGATCTCCATCTTCTGACAAAAACAAACTCCTTCACACTAAACCACCCTTCCCAGAGACATTGTCCCCTTAGAAAGACTGACAAGAGGCAGCTCATGATTCCCTGTGTATTTATGTACTTCTTCCTGTGTTGCTGAATTATTATGAGAAAGTGGAAACCCAGCAGGCACTACATTTCCCAGAATCCCTTACATTCTGTTGCAGCCGGAGGACTGAGTTCTGGCCAGTGAAATCTAGACAGAAGTGACAGATAATACTGTTAAATCTGGCCATGAAAACTTTCCATGCAGCTTTTCTACATGCTCCTTTTCCCGTTCAGCTTACTAGAAGATAACCCCCATGATGATCTGGCAAACCTCCCTGAATCTGGGTCTTTGAATGACTTAATGGAAAGGGCCAGCCATGTTTATATTTTCCCTCCCATTGTTGTTTAAGAGGAACAAATGTGTGTGAGTGTGTTTAAACTGCAATTATACTGCCCTAGAAACTAGTCAAACCAAAGAAATCATTCTCTAGTGACAGAAAGTCAGAAAATTTGGGACAGATTTGGGAAGGTTAAAGAAACCTTCCAAGTCCCTGAAAATCACCTAGTTCAAAAGTCATCTACACATAGAATCATTTCAATAACCCTCCAGGAAGGATTTGCCTTTAGAGTTAGAGACTCTGCCCTCTTCCCTCTTACTGTCCAAGGACTTTCTTTAATCTGGATCCTCACTGTCCACCCTCAGGGGTCATTTCCAAGCCTCAGATAATTTCAATCAGTTCTCCCAGCATCTAATCTAGAAGTTTACTGGTCAATAAACATCTTCTGTGTAATGATCTCCTCATTCATTCATTAAAACACTTATTGAATATCCCAACTATCAAGCATTGTGTTAAGCACTGACTGAATACAAATACATTACTGTTCCCTGGGGTTAGCTGATAGAGTGATAGCCATGGGACTCAATAAGGACTGTAAAACAACAAGACAGGTAACCACATAGGTATCATTATTGCTTAATTTACTATTCACATCATGTGCCAGACACAATACTCAGAA
This sequence comes from Sciurus vulgaris, assembly GCF_902686455.1. NCBI lineage: Eukaryota > Metazoa > Chordata > Mammalia > Rodentia > Sciuridae > Sciurus > Sciurus vulgaris. Next base: position 171,758,768 of record NC_136463.1, on the reverse strand, counting down.
CATGATATTCATCCCAATTCTATCATCATTTTATAAATAAATCAAGCAACATTAAGCAACATGAGGAAGTGGTACAAATACAACAGTTTTCACTGTATTCAACTGTTCTTCAATAGCATAACAGGCTAACTTCATACAGAATGGATTTATTTGGCCCTCAATTCTGGAGATTCAAAAGCATGATGCCAAAATCAACTTGACTCTGATGGGGACTTCGTGGCAGATGGTGTCCCAACAGTGGGAACATACATAGAAAAGATCATGTCACAAAACAGGAAGCCAGAAAATACTCCAGTGTTGTTGCTCTTATGACAACTCAGTCTTTCCAGAGTTCAGGCTCTCACAAAAGCTACCTAATCCCATCCAAGGGCAGCTTCCCTGATGACCTATGGACCTCCTACTGCCTCTTAAAGATTCCACTACCTGTCAGCACCACACGAGGACCAAGCCCCCAACACAAGAACCTTCAGGAGACACGCTCAAGCCATCTCCAAACCATGGCAACTGCCACAGGGCTAGGATTTAAAACAACTCCATCTCGATTCCAAAGTCATTTCCTAACCATATGACTTTGGGCAAAATGGTTAAATATCCTAAATTACCATTTTGAATATGAAATAAATCTTAGTCCCAAAGAAAATAACTTTTACTAAGTTAAATTGCAGGGCCTAGATGTTCACACTCTATGGATTGCTTTTTGTATACTTTGTATTAAAACCTGATCTCTTAAACAATTCAATTGCTTCTGAAATGTCAGTGGGGGAAGAGGAAGCTTCAATAAATATTTAGTGTCATATTGTGGGTGAATTTTCTAGACGGTGATACTTAAATTTCTGCTTGTCTTCACACAAACTCAGACCTTCCGTGAAAGACTTTGTCTTTACAACATAACACAGTTCTGATAAGTTATCACCCGTGTTCCGGTGACACAGGGAGCTCATGTATTGTGACCCCGTGTAGGTGTGATTGTGGCTCTAGAAGGGCCCCCCAGAGAACACCTGCTAAGTTTCCCGGCTGTGAGATGCATGCTCTCTAGAGTCCGTTCCTGGACCCCGGCTTTGGTGCCATGTGCCGTTTGACTGAATCCCTGCACTCCAGGTGCCTATCTGGCTCTGCCACTGTCTACAAGTCCAACATCCGCAGCAACGCTGAGAAGTGCTCCTGTGGAAGAGACTCGGAGACTCTGATGCAAAAGAATCGGGAAGGAAGCCCATTGGGCAAACAGGGAAAAAAGCTGATCAGTACTGATGGATTAAAGACTCACGGGTATTGGGGGGGTCTCCATCTTCCAAGCATCTCAGAAGTAGCAGGAATCAGCTTTGGCTCACAGAGATGAAATGCAGAGGTCCTCACATAAGAGCAGGTAAAGGAAGATGACCAAAACATCAACATTTAAAAAAAGAAAATCTTTAACACCATTAGTCTCTAAGGAAACTGGAATGTGTTCATTTAAAAAAAAAAAATACATATATATATATTAGTGTCATATATTATGGGTGAATTTTATATATATATATATAAAATATATATGTAGAGATACACATATATATATCTATACATATATATATATATATTCTTTTTTTCATATTGTTTTGTTTTTCCAGGTGAGTTCAAGTGTAAGATTATTAAGAGTGAAACTTCCAGAGTCAGATGCCTAAGTTCCAATCTTCACTATTTCCTAGCTTTGAAATACTGGAAAATTTTCTTAACCTGTGTAAACCTCATTTTCCTTAACTATAAATAAGAATAATAATGATAGTTACCTTTCAGGGTTAACAATAATTGTGCTCCATATAAAACACTTAACAAAATGCCTAGAATTTAATCAAGGCTTAAGAAATTTCAGACATTCATACAGCATATTTGAAATAGAAATCAAAGAGAAGAAATGAGAAAAAATTTCAACAGCCTTCCACAGTTTTGCAGGCAAAAGAGATCAAAGATTGAACACAAGGAGCCACAGGGAAAGAATTAGGGAAGAACAAGGTGGAGAACAGAACATGAATTCTAAAGGTGGTAATGAACTTGGCCTTGGAAAATACACTTTCCGTATCCTTGATCCACTTCTTCCTTCTGCAGCTACTTTCTCCTGACATTCCAAGCTCCTGAAAGTCTTTGATTTTTCTTCCTTGCAAACCTGTTCCTGGAAATGTATATAACATCAGTCCTTCATAATGTAATGTGGAAGTAAATTATTATGCTTATTTTTTCAGGGATATTAGTATTTTAAGATATACTGCTAACTATACAAAGTGAGTGTTTTGTTTTGGGGTTTGGGGTTTTTTGAGGGGGAAGGTCATAAACCTATAGAGTATGAAGCAGTGGCAGGTAGGTAGGAAGGAGTGTACAGATTAAAACTAGAACACAACAGAGAGTTCCTTATAAGTAGCCTTGAAATCGCATCATGATAGGCAATATAGTAATGAGAATAATAGTAGCAACTGCTATGGTGTGAATTTTCTTATGTTGAAATCCCCAACACCCAAGTAATAGTATTTGAAAGTAGGGCCTTGCAAGGTGATTAGGACATGAAGATGGAGCCCTCATGAATGGAATCAGTACCCTTACAAAAGAGTTCCTGAAGAACTACCTGACCCTTCTACCACGTGAGAATATGGAAAGAAGGTGCCATCTATGAACCAGGACACAAGGCCTCACCAGACCCTGCATGTACCTGCACCTTATCATGACCTTCCTGGCCTCCAGAACTGTGATAAATAAATTTCTATTGTTCATAAGCTATTTAGTATATGACATTTTGTTATAGCATCCCAAGCAGGCTAAGACAGCCATGCAAGTATGCTGGGCACTTGCCTTAAGATCGCCCTGCTCTAACCAATTTGCCTGCCATATCAACCCAAAAATTGAGGCACAAAGACAGCCTAAAAACTCTCTTGAAGTTCACTAGCAACTAAACTGATAGGAGTCAAACCCAGTCTGGCTGCAGCAGAGAGCACAGGGTTTTGGCCACCCTGCACTAGTGCCCCTCTCTCTGAACAATGCAGAGAACCCTGACCAGGAAGACTTGTCACACCCTGCATTAGCAGTGTGGTTGGGGTAGTCAAATTCCACTCCACTGTGGTTATAACTTCACTCTTTTTAAAGTAATGAGATTAGACCAAATGATTATTCAATTTCCTTCAATCACTATCATCCAATGACTCTTATGATTCAGATGTAAAATTTCAGAGTCAGTAGACCTCTTCATCTTCCAGTGTCATTTGTACATGATCAACATGACCATGTACTCAGCATCCTCTTAAGGAAATCTGGAAATAAGAACCCTGCTCTGCAGTGTTTCCCTAGATTTATCTCCTGAATAATTCCCCCAGTCACCAGACCAGACTCCCCATTCCCTGATTTGGTGGATCTCTTTTGAGAAAAAGAATGGAAAACAGAAGAAACTAATTCACATAAAGATGTGACTGGATTTGGGGCTCCAATACCTTATTTTATAACTCAGTATCAAGTAAAAAACTTGTCAAGATAATGGGCAATGGAAAGGAGCAGGGGTGTGGAAGACCTTGGGAGCACTCCTAGAAGCTTTGGCTCATCCCTCTCCAGCTCACAATTGTTTCACAGAACTGGCCGCATGTTTCTTTTGCTTGTCATAATATTTAGCCAAGAGCTAAGCTCAGAATCAGTATCAATAAGTACTTGTTGATGGATTGAATATGAAAGTAATGGTTCTGTGTGCCCCCAATTTTATTTTATTAAGGTATTCTCTGTTGGAATAAAGTTAGAATTTGAGATTAGCTTTTGAAAAATCTTCACCCTCTAACAAGTCAGGTATTCAGCAGAACATTTTTACATGCTCTGACCTGACATCTTCCTGGAGAGATCTAGTGACACATACCCAGTACTTTGCTACTCAAATTATCAACAGGCTTATAAGGAATGAAAATGTCTGGCCCCATCCAAGACCTTCCGAAACAGAATCTGTATTTGACAAGACCCTCAGATGATCTGTTTGCATGAGAGGTAAGGCCCTATTATTTTGCAACAGGGTTGGAGAACCTGTACATTGATACATAAAGCTACCTAATAAATTCCATTTTTAAACCTTGAAAAATACATTGCATTTTTAGAGACAATTTTAGCCTACAGACAGAAATTAAACACACCTGTGTGCACGCACACACACATACACACACACACCCCACACACACACCTGCAAATGCCCATAGAGACTTTGTCCTAGCCCTGCAAGATGTTGTGGTATAGTGAAGGACAGATATGTTTCATAAAATAAACAAATAACCAACTGCTACCCATTGTGATAGTTCCACAGTGTGTGAGAGAATGGTACAAGAAATTCCTTGGTTTACCTGGGATACTCTAAAAATTTGGCGAATGACATAGAATAGTCAAAACCCTTTCTATTTTCAGTCTGGAGGCAGAAAACTATTTCAGAGAGTTATGAACCAAGTCTCATGTAACTAAATTTTCCAGAGGCAGTTGGCCTCAGGCATAACTGAATCCAGAGGCTGAGTCACGGCCTCTATTGTCTCCATTTCTTGTGTTTTCCTCTGCATTAACTTTATTCTGAGACAAGTTCCTTTTAGGAGTTTATTACAGAAGGTTCAGGCTTACCAACACTTCTTGGAATTCAAGAAGAAAGCTTCTCTTTCCAATTGTTCCTAAATCTTTCCATTGTTCTGTTATGTGTTATGACTATCTCTGAAACAGTCACTGTAGATTACAGATATGCACTCGAATTTGCAATCTATCTAATTATAATAATAATTGTTATTATTACTATCTTGCTTAACCTGCCTGAGCCTCAGTGTTAACCTATATGAAGCAGCAGGTAGTAATGCCAAGTTGGCAGTGGTAAATATAGTGAACACTCACTCATTGGTAGCTGTAATTATCATCACTCTAGGTCCATGTTCCTAAAGAAATTGACTTGATTGTTAAATATGGGAAACTTCTATTTTTATTTTCCAAGTAATCTTCCCTGATTAAATGTTCATGGAGCCCAGTACACAACTCTAGAAAACACCTGTACTTGCTCAGTATAAGTTCTACTAAGGCAGAGCTACTGTCACACCAGTTGACCAAGTATGAGACAAAAGCCGCCAAAGAGTATCAGGTAAAATATTTCTGACTTTAGACAGATTTTAGATAGCAACTTTAAACAAAGAAAAGAAAAAGAAACAAAAATTTTTTTTTAAATCAGGATCATGAAGACTTAAATATCATTTTTCTGAGTCTTCCATAGGCACTTCAGATTCTGATTTGGATCCTGATCTTACTCCATGAGAGAGGATTTAAGGGAAAACTTTTCTGTTTCCAAGTCAGTTCAGGATCTTAATCAGAAAACCCCTGATTTCTGCACCTGGTTTCCATTCGTATGAGTGGACACTAGAATCCACGCACCATTGGGGCCATTTCCACATGGAGCTTATTTGGGACAAGCACCCTTCCAAAGGCCCTTCCTGGGCCCTATAGAGTGAGGTTTTAGTAAAAGAAGAACCACAAATGATGTGTCTTTGGTTAGCTGGAGTTGTGGACATAGTCCTTATCAATATACATCAATTTCCAGAACAAATTCAGAACACACACTCTAGAAATGAGGTAGGACATGTGTCCAGGGGCATGACTGGCCATAAGTGCAATATCAACCCAAATAGATCAGAGTTCAAGTCAGCACTTCCCCACACAAAGAGGACCTGATGACAAACTGTCTCATTGTGCTTCTACTGTCAGCATTAACCATTTACATGAACTTAAAACTTTTCTCCCAAAGGATAATAATGTTTTAATTTCACCACACTCACTTCTTAGCAATCGGTGGAATCTCAACTAATATTTTCAGGGACAGATCAAGGAAAAAATACTTCTCAAAACGTTACCCACTGAGTACTTCCTTAAAAAAACAGATAAGTTAAATGACAAATACAGCCAACCTGCTAAAGATGGATAGCTGTCTATCACAGGGGCAATGGAAGGAAGGAAGGGAATCGAGGGGAAAGATGGAGGGAGGGATATGGACTACTCTTAAAAGTAGCATTGCCTATCATTTCTCCTCCCATGATTCCACCTTTCCACTTTGAGGAAAGGACATGCTGTAGGATTAGACTAACTTTCCTTTTTAACAGAAGGGGAAAAGGAAAAACAAAGGAGAAACACAAAATGAATTGCAATGATGACCTTCAAACTGCTGAGATTAGAGGTCCAGGCTTCAGTCTGTGCTTATAGCAATTTCTCAATAACTGATTAAAGGATTAACCACCCAATTCATTCAAAAGAACACAGGATTCATATACTTATAAGGTCTGGGAAGACATACACCTGAATTAGCATAACAATAACCTACACCAGAAGAATCAGACAGAAAAGTAATTCACGTTCATAGTTTGAATTTTAAAACTAACTGTAAAGTAGAAAATAGGATCTACCTTGCCACTAGCTCCAACAGCATTAAAGAATACATGGTGATGTTATCTGTACCTCTCAAGCAATCAAGTCTAATTAGAAATAAAAAGTGTGCATCCATCAAATGAAGGTTAACAACTGACATATCTATACATGTTTTATCTGCAGATCTTAAAGGGGTTCCATCAGATTCTAACTGGCATGCACAAGAGGTGAATTCCCAGTTGCAACAGAGCACAGAGATGGTAAGAACCACCCTGTATTCCAGAGAAGGTGGAGCAGATTGGAAGGATGTCATTACGAGCAGTGAGCTCACCCAGGGGAGGCAGGTGCCAGAGAAACAACATAATCCCAGGCTTTTGTTTTCTAATCTGACCCCACCTCAACTGTGCAGAACTGTTTACTCAAAAGGACGAGAATCACATTCCCTGTGTCAGTACAAGTGAAACACGCCCTTTTGGGGAGGATCAAATGACTTAGTTCAGGAATGGGTGTTGGTTCACTGGCCACAGGAGAAGACTTCCCTAGCAAGTCACTGCAGGCAGATGTGCCCCTGGGAACTGGCACTTGACTTCAGGCTAATCTGTTTGCTGATGTCTGGCAGTTTGCACAGGGAGAAGAAAGGGCAGGGAGAGAACGTAAGGACATCACCACTTCTGACCTGACACCAAAACCCACTTTGTGAGGACCTGCTCCTGGCTGCTGATTCCAATCCCTAAACAAGTTTTAGTAAAGGAAATGAGAAAGAAACGCAGATTTTAGTGTCAGCAATTAAGACTGATACCTAGAAGCAAGCAAAAGGAAAAACCTAATGAGAGTTCAATTTCATTAGGTTTGTTGACTTCTCTCAGGACTAGGAGATTCTTTGCCCATCTTCCCCAAGCTTCTTCCTCCCTCTTCTCAGCTAATAAGGCAGTTGAGTGAGTCCTTGTCTTGATCTTTCATTTCAGTTCCTCAAGTATGTCTCCAAGTACGACAGGATTTCAAGGTCTTCCTCTACCTTTTCAAGTGACCCTGAATGCTGCCCTGTTTCACAGTGCAAGCTCTCCTTCTCCATTTGTCTACTCCCAGTTTCTGATCCTGCCTGGGCTTTGCCATTCCCTGCCCCCACATCTCCTGTGCAGCCTTTCTTCTTCTTCTACAATGAAGGAGGAAAACTTTCCAGAAAGTTCTACCATTCTCTACCACCATAACCTGACCAACTCCCCTGAGTAGCCACCCATTCCTCTGACTCTGGGTTTGGTTGAGTTGTTCCACCGTGTCTTTCTTAGTGATTATCATGTTCCTCTACCCCCTCACACCCTCCAGGGTAGAGGGTACCACTTTTCTGTACTCTTGACTTCCTCAACCTCCAACTCTGAACACTGTGTTCAGTCACTGGAACCTATAAACGGCCCGCCTATGTGCCTGGGCCTAAGTGGGCAGATCAAGGACACACAGAAAGAAGCTAATCCAATTAGCCTCAAGCTCAACAAACAATCAGGCTCATTATCTAATTTCAGTCACTAATCCAAATGTGAGATGTGAACTCCAGTGAGTCAGCTTTTGTTGTTCCTGGTTTGGTTCTGATGGAGAGACCTCAGTTGTGTTAATATGCCAAAATGCTACTTGATTTTGGCAACTTCACTTGAGTCTCCTTTCTGACTATTATAGCATAGTCCATAGTCACTGGGGTTCCACTTTCTGAAACCCAGCTGGAGGCAAAATTTTCCTATTTGTAAACTGACATGAAAAGTATCATTAGAAGGGCCAAAAATGTGGCTCAGTGATAAAGCGCTTGCCAGGCATGCACGGAGCCCTGGTTTAATCCTCAGGACCACAAAAAGAAGAAAATGAAAAGTATCATTAGAAAAGTATTCTAAGAATATAAAATTGAGACCACTTTACTTTTATATTAACAGATCATCCATCACCAAGACTGGAGTAAAAATTATATAAATTGAGAATTTGGGAAAACCAAGAACATGTGATCACCACAGGTAGAGCAAAGAAATCCTATAAATTCCTATAAATCTTTCCTGGTCAATGGTAAGTAGGATTGTGAGATTAGCGAGAGATGCACTCATCGATTTATTTATTCTGTGTCTCTTATCCAACCCCTTTGTCACAGAAGAAAAACATGAAAGTGTGTGAGTCTTTTGGAATGAACCCCTGGAACCCCATCAAAACCAACCCAAGTCCGGAGGAGTTTTGAGACTGTCCAAGTGGACCAGAGCCAGCAAAGGGACAACCAGAATCATGTTCAGATCTTCAATGAATGGGAAAAAAGCACCAGGTGGTCGGAGTGAGGACCAAGATAACAAGGACAACTCCGACAGAGGTGGTACCCACTAGCAACTCTCATTCTAACAGATGACAGAGCACCACTGGGGACTTTACAACGTAAGAATAGCCAAAAATGATCCTTTTTGTGCTGAACAAAGTGATTTCCCAGCAGGGAAATGCAGTCCCAGCAGGGTTACTTTGAAAAGCATCACCAAAGTGCAAAGAAAGTTCTCTAACCCATCTGTTCTTCATGCTCCCCAGCCTCTTGGTAGCGAGAGGACGCAGGTGACTTGTGGACCAACATCAAGAGTCAGCTCTATGCAAGTATTGGACATATTTGTCTTCATACATGCCTTAGACACAAATGGATTTGGGCTGCTTGGTTTTTATAAGGTAGTAGAAGAAGAGTTTCAAGGAAGCATGTTCATGATTTATAATATGAAACTATTTTCTGATCATTTTCCACTGAAGGAAGAAAAGAGATTAATTGGCATGGAGCAATTTCCAAAGTCAGCTCAGTGACTTTTCACTGATGAGAAAACTATATTCTAGCATCATAGAATTTTAAAGCTAGACAGGACCTTGGAGATCATCTTACCAAATTTCACATTTTCCAGATGAGTTACCCAAATCAGAGATAATCAGCAACTTTCACAAAATGACATGTTATTATTATTGAAAAGGCAAGAATTAAAACAAAAGTCCTAGACTTAACATATATACTCAGCTCTATCCTGTTTCCTTCTCCCTATGAGCTGAGAAACCTCTTTAGATTATCTCTAGGGAAACTAAAATAGTTATGCACTTGAAGAACATAGGCTGGCTGAAGGCTACCTTGGTCTTAAGAAAGTCCCAGCAACCCTAATATTACCAGTCAGATTAATATGTGGATGTGTATTAATATCTGAAGTTATGCATTTCTATGAAAAAACATAGAAAGATTCATTATTCTAAGCACTAATATTTTGAGAGAATGCACTTATGAATCCCAACCACTGCTCCCCCTGCTCCCCCCACCCCACCCCAGGGAACTTTCACAAATCTCTAGAGAGGCATCTGTTTACACCAATTGGATCTTTCCTGGGTGAGAAGTTACCTGGAAAAGGCACACAGGCTAACTGGGGCACTGGAAAATCAATTTGTACAAATATTAATCACTTCAAATACAACATGTCTTCAAGGCCCTCTGACTGCCATGATTCTGGATACAGCATTTCTTAAAGAATTTTCAACATTTAGGTAATTCAGACTGTTATAAAAGAATGACTTTATTACTGAAGTAGAAGGTGTTATGCTTTGGATGTGATTTGACCCCAAAAACTCATGTGTGAGACAATACAAGAAGGTTCAGAGGAGAAATGATTGGGTTGTAAGAGTTTTAACACAACTGGTGATTTAATCTCCTGATGGGGATTAGCTGAAGTGGCAGGGTGTGGAGGAGATGAGAATTGGGTTGTGGTTTTGGGTATGTATTTGATTCTGGTGAGTGGAGTCTCTCTCTGCTTCTTGATCATCATGTGAGCAGCTTCCCTCTGCCACACTCTTTGCCATGATGTTCGGCCTCACCTGGAGCCCTGAGGAATGGAGCCAACCTTTTATGGACTAAGACCTCTGAAACCATGAGCCCTCAAATAAACTTTTCCTCCTTTAAATCCTTCCGATCTTTTAGTCACAGCAGCACAAAAGCTGACTAAAGTGGAAGGATACAATCCTGATGGATCTTAACTGCGGGGCATGCGGGCTCTTGGGTTTCCTGAACTCCAGCTTCATCATGCTTATAGCTGCTATGCTGCCCCTCACAGTTCCTGACCCCAGATGTGCCACAGCTGCCACTTACCCCTGCCTTAACCATCAGCGGCAAATGCTGAAATTCCAGGCCTCTCCCTCTCACGTTGTCATTTGAGCTCACCATTACATCCAAGGCACACTTCATCCACGAGGAGAACCCTGTGAAGTCGTTCCCTAGGCTTCCTATGGCTCCCTCCAGCATTTGGCCAGCCTGAGTGAAAGAGCTAAATTCCCACCCAGCAGCCCATGCTCACGCAGGTCACCCTGCCTTCACACTTTTCCATAGTCTCTGGTTCCTTTCCCCAGCCTCATTTTCCTGCAGCCTCAGCCTTCCCATTATTTTTATTCCTTGAAAAAAGAATGACCAAGGGGAAGTTTTGAAGAGAACAGAGGATATGTGGACTCTATCATCAGCTATTCAAGGCCAATTCTTATCTCATTTGGTGGAGTCTGTATCAGCTGGATCTCTTAGTCTTCTGTTGGGGCCTGTATGGTCCTATGAGTGAGTGAGTGTGTGTGTGTGTTAGACATACTTTAACTGTCCTAAAGACTTGACACATACAATAGGCACACAGAATTGATATATGAAATATAATGGGTGAAGATTTATGAAATTGAATGGAATGCAGTTGCATTTGTGTGGATTTATTTTAGGCTGAGTTAACCAGATACATAATTTGCAATTTATACTAACACTCCACTGAACTTTTTTGTAACTATCCCAAGAAATTATTTCCTTGTTATTCAAATGCTGCAAATCCATGTTGTAGGATGGAGAGATAGGAAGAAGAAAATCAGGGAAAATTAAAGAGAGTTAGGGGGAAAAAAAAGAGTGGAAAGAAACAAGACATGTCATAGAAAAAGAATGAACCCAAATTCAAGATGCCTGTTTAAAGAAAAAAACTAGTTATTTGAGACTCAATTTCCCTGTCTCTAAATATGGAGAAAATGGTATCTATTGGTGTAATGTGGGAGATAAATGCTATAGTCCATGTGAAAGTGCTTTAAAGACCATAAAACACTAACAAGTGTGAGAAAGAACCACGGTAGTGGCAGAATGGCTTAGAACATGGTCAGACCGTCTGGGTTCATCTGATCCTAACTTTGATTCTTATTAGTTGTATGACTTTGGACACATGTTGTTAACCTATCTGGATCCAAATATCCTCATCTACAAAGTAAAAATAACAATAGTCATTACATTGCATAGGATTTTTAAGGACCAAATGAGATTATCCATAAACCCAGCAGAGTTTAGTACATATAAAGTATTCAAAAGTGTTAGCCATTTTATTGCTATTATTTTAGTAAACTAATAAAAATAACAACAGAAAAATATAAATAACATCAAACAGAGTGTTTGGTCTAAGTGTTTTATGTATTCAAATTATTTAATGACACAAAAAGATTGTAATTATCTCATGGGTATACAGTCAAAGTACAGATCATTACTCACCCTGGAACTGCAGGCCCTAGATCAACTCCCTCATGCTGATTCACATCTTCAAAGGACACCTGTATTCTTCTATCACAAAATTTCCCTTCTGCCCACAACCATTCAAATTATGTTCTGAACTTTGCAGACTAGAAAGATGAGGGTAAAGGGGAGAAGGTGTGGCTAACAGAAGCGCTCTGTACATTCCAGATGATAACTACCACTTACTCTGGAGCATTTTTCTGAAAACAATCTTCAGTTTTTCTGAGGCTACAAACACCAACTGAGTAGCCAATAATTTAACTTCAGTCTAACACTACCCACCTGGATTTAGCATCAGTTTCCCACAAGGGATTCAGTCCTATAGACTTCCCTACTTCAGATGCCAATCTGGGCATCCTGGGTCACTTGTACTTCTGACCAACCAGTTATATTTTGGGAGTTCACATGACCCTCTCCTTGGTTTCAACGATTTGCTAGAACAGCTCACAGAACCCAGGAAAATGCCAATGTTTGCCAGTTGTTTTATAGGACACAACTTAGTAATAGTCAAATGAGCATGATGCATCAAGTGAAGTATGGCTGTTAGGAGTGGTATGGAGTTCCCATGCCCTCTCCAGGCACACCTTTCTCCTAGCACCTTGATGTGTTTGCCAACCCAGAAGCTGAAATGGTGACTAAACCTATAGTCAGGTTCTGCTATGGTCTGAATGTTGGTCCCTCAGGATTCATGTGTTGGAAGCTTAATCCCCAAAGTCATACGCTAATGTTATTTGGAGGTAGTGAATGGGTCATGAATTATCTTGTGAATAGTTTAATCTATTCGTGGATTAAAGGATTAATGAGTTAATGGGTTATTAAGGGAGTGACTTTGTTGTAAAAGTGAGCTCTCTCTGGCATGCATGTTGTCTGTTCTGTAGTACCAGATGTATCCCCTGGACTTTGGTTTCCACAACAACCTCCAGAACTATATGAAATGAGTTTATTTTCCTTATAAATTATCCAGTCCTTATATATCATGTTATAACATCTGGAAAGAAATTAGGGGGGAGGGAGGAGAACAAGGAAAGGAAGGTACTGGAGAATGAGACTGATCAAACTGTGTGCATGTTCAAATATCGCCTAACGAATCCCACTATTGTGTATAATCATATACACCAATGAGAAGGAAACCAAGACAGACACCAATTGGAGAGACCTGAATAGCACCGTTCAAAGTGTTTTTTCACAACATACCATCCCACGGGATGCTCCCTAGGAGAAAGGTCCTCTGGAATTGACAAATACTACATGTTATAGTTGTCTCATAGATACTCACATGAACATACTAAATGCTCCAAGAAGTAAAGAAACTTGTAGAACTTCATTTACTCAAAGATTCTCAGACTTAATTGGCCATAGAATCCTTATTTCTGCATTAGTATGTCTTCAGAGAACATGGCTTGGGAAATGTTAAACTGGAGAACTTCTCTGCCCCTCCAGGTAACATGCACCTTTTTATGAAGGCCTTTAATGCTTGTTGAACATAATACAATTGATCTGATGTGTGTCAAAAATGGATGTCAGGAATAGAGTAATCATAGTGGATAACAGAACAACTCTCTCAAGGGAATATATTCTTGCAGCAAATTGCATCACAGTCATCATGACTGTTGTTCACCAGATTTCTCCAAGCCCATGGTAGGACTGTACTTCTCTGGCCCCTTAATGCTAAGTTTCATCACATGACTTGCTCTGGCCAATTAATTATGAGTGAACAGGTAATGTGACTCTTGCCGAAAGAAATTTTTAAAACTAGGATGTAAGCTAGCAAATTTTTTCTCATTGATGAGGTGACTTCAGAAGGCTGTGTTGAATTGTAGCCTCTACCTACCTTGTCCCTAATGCACTATGATAAGCAGAGTCCCTTTTATGATCTATGACTGACATGTAGACAAAAAAGAGAAGTGAATCTTTGTTATTGTAAGTCAGTGATATTTAGGTGTTGCTTGTTATAACAGTGTGACCTATTCTAATACATATCATCTAATACATGTTATACCATTAAATTACCTACTCTTCTCCATTTTTACCTGGCCCATAAAGCCTGTCTCACTTCATTCTCACTTTTAGCCAGAGATACCACAATTATCTATGACCTGAGTTCATCCTAAAAAATCTGCTCTTTTCAAGAACAAGGAAAAGAGAATTTCTCAATACTCAGAAACTCCCCATACTCCATTCAATGTTTCTCCCACTGTGTGGGGAGAATCATCCTCAATAGTTTAGAAAGATTCATGCCTAATTTTATTGAAAGGGGAAATCAGTGTGTTCTCTTTGTAGATAGGGTGACTGAATAATTCATTGAAAGTTTCATTATCTATAATTGTGATAACACACGCTTTAAAATAAAGTATTGCACATATCAAATATCCCTGATACATTTCTGAGCAAATATGTGCACATATGTAATCAGCTGTGGTAATCAACTGCACATCAACAAAGAATCGGAGTGTTTCAGGGGCGTAAAGATGCCGTTACAGTGAACAATCATTTGGCAGTGTGGCTCATTTTAATAGACACATCACTTTAAAATAAGTCTCCACCATCTGCCACAGTCTCTAATTACAAATGCAACAAGAACATAATTCACAATTGCATCATTAAAAAGTAAGGCATAAGGGATTTAATGCATGCCCATGTCCTTTTTTAATGTAGCAGACGTCTGTTCATCTTGTGTTTCAGGCACAAATTGGCGGTAAAACTTTCTTTCCCTCCATACTGAAATTTCCCAGAGAGCAGAACATTGTAGGAGTCAACAGGAAATCCATGGAAGGGTGCTTTGCTCTCATTCATATTCATAGGCTAGAATCCTATCGATATTAGCTTTACTTGTCAACATTATTTTTCGTATGCAAAAAAGCCCTATCTTTAAACAAAGTACGTATGAAGGTTTTTTAAAGTCTACTCAGCAAGAAACACAAATAAAATGACGTCATCTGAACAAGCTTAGAAATTCATGTGTGGTTTAGGTGTCTACAGTAAATTCATCTTTTTCCAACCCACTTTCCAAATGTTGCACAAAACTGGTTTGATGATCCAGGTCTCTGTGAGCGACCATAATTAATGTAAGAATATGCAGTACTAAAGCATCTCATATAAAGTCAATTCTCTATTTTTTTCTTCCAGATCAAATGCTAATTATTCAGAGTACTGAGGAAAAGAGGTACCATGGCATGAACTGTCAATTTAGAAATTTGTATTTGCAAGACTGTTTTGCTTAGATAATTTGCCTGAAACAAGGGTACCCACCACCAGACTCATGAAAGTCATGGTTAAGGCCCTTGAGGTCTAAATAATAATGGTATTAGATGAAAAGAAGAACCTATTTAGCCGGACATGGTGGCATACGTCTATAATCCCAGCGGCTCGGGAGGCTGAGGCTGGAGGATTGCTAGCTCAAAGCCAGTCTCAGTGACTTAGCAAGGCACTGAGCAGCTCAGCAAGACCCTGTCACTAATAAAATATTTAAAAAGACTGGGGATGTGACTCAGTGGTTGAGCACCCCTGGGTTCAACCCCCCAGGCCCCCCCCCCCAAAAAAACAGAGTAACCTAATGAATTATGCCTTTAAAATAAAAATGATAATCACACTTTATTTTTGAAAACATGAACATAAATAATTAACATCATTGTAAATCACTACTGAAAATTCAATAGAACCATGTGAAAGGAAAAAAACAAGTCTATGTGTGTGTGTCCCCATGGGTGTATGCATTCAGTCATCCCTCAGTATCCATAGAAGACTGGTTCCAGGACCCCTTACAGATGCCAAAATCTGAGAATGCTCTAATCCCTTACATAAAATGGCATAGTATTTGCATGTAACCTATGTACATCTCCAGTATATTTTAAATCATCTCTTGATTATTCATAATACCCAATAAAAGGTAAATGCTTGGTAAATGGTTATTATTGAATTATGACACCTGCACTCCTATAGTATTTGAAGTTGAAGACATATATTCTTACCACAAAGTTATTATATTAATAAAATATGCTATATAATCAGTACCTAACATTAGGTCAAAAGATGGCCAAAAGTAGTTTAAAGTTACTGGTTCTTGAATCTGAAAAATCCATTAACCTATTCAAAACCACTAATGATTTTTTATCTCATTCTGAGCAGTTGGCTTGGGTGTACTTTCTTCTATATTCAGTCTGCAAGCATCTCCCAGGATTTCAGTGAATGCAATGACTTCAAAACCACCTAAAATTCTTTTTCACATCCAATATAGTTCAGACTCCTTCCACATACTAGATATCTTTACTTCTCTCTTCCTGGATGTTATGGTTCATTCCTCACAGTCACTACTTCCCACATGATGTCCACGTGTCATCAGAGGGAGATCTACCTGGATGTCACTCTGGTTGCCATCTTGTTTCCTTTCAGTCTAAACTTTTCCTGTCCTGACTAGAGTCTTCTCCTGTTCTCTGGCTGCTCTTGGGAACCTATCTTTTCTCTCAGTCTTCCATTCCACCTTTTGTGGTATAACCCTTTTTATAGCAGATGAGTAGCCCTAGCAATCACGATTGGTTATATGACAGAATGAATCATGTGTAACTTTCCTATGTTCATATAGAAGTACACAACCACATCATGTACAACCACAAGAATGGGTAGTTATGCGCCATGTATGTATGATATGTCAAAATGCATTCTATTGTCATGAGTAACTAAAAAAAAAATGAAGAAAATTGGTCATATGACTTTCTGCATTTCTTGTGTGTGTGCATGTGTTTGTGTTTGTGTGTGTGTGTGTGTGTGTGTGTGTATGTGTGTGTATGTGTGTGTGTGTGAGGGGGTGGAATTCATCACCTACTTGACCTATAAGTTTTCTTTCTAAAAACCTATAATTACAATTTGGTTATCTCAAAGGATTGTTTCTACTTCCTCGAGCCTTAGATTCTTTCCCCTTTGAAGCCAAAATTTCTGTTATTCCAAATTTAAACCAATGGTCCTTAGGAGTTATCACAGTGATCTTTTCTTTTTTTATTAGTTTTTTGTTTGTTCTAATTAGTTGTACATGATAGTAGAATGCATTTATACATTTTAATATATCATACATAAATGAAGTGTAATTTCTCATTTTTCTGACTGTACATATTGTAAGATCACATGCAGTCATATAGGTACATGAGGTAATAATGTCTGTTTCTACTATCCTTCCTACCCCCAGACCCCTTCCCCCCTTTCACTTCCCTCTACCTAATATAAAGTAATTCTATTCTTCCCTAGCTCCTGCCCACGATGTTGAATTAACATCTGCTATCTGTATATCAGAAAAAACATTCAGCCTTTGGTTTTGGTTTTTAGGGTTTGACTTAGTTTGCTTAGCATGATATTCTCCAACTCCATCCATTTACCAGCAAATGCCATAATTTCATTTTTCTTTAAAGCTGAGTAGTATTTCATCATATATATACATATCACATTTTCTTTATCTATTCATCTGTTGAAGGACACCTAGGTTGGTTCCATCGTTTAGCTATTGTGAGTTGAGTTGCTATAAACATTGATGTGGCTGTGTCACTGTAGTATGCTGATTTAAAAAAAAAAAAAAAACATGAATTCCTAGAAGATATTGGGGTTGCAAAACGTAGGTCATAAACACACAACAATTTGTAAGGCCCTCAAACAAAACCACGATTTTAATACTGAACCATAAAACAACTCCTCAACAAAGCCTCATCATTCCTCTATCAAAGTAGCCCAATTTCATCTTCTTAACAAAGAGAAATAGAATTTAAAAATCATAGAATCATAGAGATAGCCTGAAGGAGTCCATGAGAGGGCAAAAACTCCTACCTCATCTCCGTGTCTTTAGTCAGAAAGGAAATTCCTTACACCACCCCAGGATGGTAGTTTCTACTCTACTTACTTCCAGAAACTTCAGAGGGGTCTCCCCACCTCCCCACCTCTCACCCTCACAATTCATAACAATTTATTCCAGGGATTCTGTGGACAGGAAGTTCTTCCTAAGGTCCCTGCTGCATCCTCAGACATTTCATCAATGGAAAAGAAGAGCAGCTATCTGTTCTTCTCTAGGGTGAACAGTCTTCCTATTACTTTAAGATGTATTGGCTGCTTCCTCAGCCTTACCTTCTCTTTATTAAATGATGCAAATGCTTTGATCTTGTCATTATTTTCATTGTATTGATATTATTTGGTCAGCATCAATCCTTCTCCTCAGAAATTTTGTACAAATATTTTTAAAATCAAATTGCTTCAGTCACATAAGATTTTAACAGTTATGGCTTCTGCCATTTTGAGTTTTCTTTATTTCCACAAAGTTCAGATTTTTCCCAGATCAAATTTTGCACGTCTAAATTTTGTCAAGAAGATTTAATTTTGCCATCAATTTTCTAGCCAATAACAAATCCCACCATGAACCGTTTTAGTCGTTGTCAGTTTTATTTTGTTGCCATCAGTCCTATTGGTAATAGCCATTATAAATTTGATCAAAGAGAGATAGCATGTGTTTATATCTTAGTGAACCCATGAGAAAATTGTCAGCAGTTTTTGGGTTTTTGTTTTGTTTTGTTTTGTTTTTGTAAGTCAAAAAGCAAGATATAATAAAAGGAAGGCCAAGAAAAAGAAAAGAGACCCACAAGGACATAGAAACAAAGAGCCATACTGAGCAAAACCAAGAGAGAAACTACAGCTTTCCTGGCATTGAAAACAGCTGCCAAATACATGGTGCTGTCAAGATGTTCTCTGGCCAGAAAGGTGGCATCTATACAGCCAGATTCTTCTTCATCAGACTATCTAGATTCATAAAATTATATTTTAAATTAAAGGAACTGAACCCAAATATGGCATCCTCCAATAGCGTCCCTGGTCCTCTATAGAAAGAGGTTTGGCCATGATTTGTTCATTGTCTATTTGTTCATTCACTAAACAAATAAGAGATGCTCACAACCAGGGAGCATGGTGGAGAAGATGCCAGAGCTGGGGATACCCTGGCCCTTAACGGCTCTTCTGGGCAAACAAACCTTAGAGTGGACAAGTAAGTAAATTAAATATATACACATCATTATTGGTGCTTTGAAGAAATAAGTAGGGTGGCTGGACAGAGTCTGGAGGAAGGGAAATTAGAGAAAAGCAAAACACACAGAGTTGGGAACGACAGATGAGCAGGGACAACAAGTACCCAAGTAGCAGGGTGGAAGTGGGCATGTTTGGAGATCAGTGAGCAAGTGAAATCCTCTAAACTAAGGTGTCTCCCTCTAACGATGTACACAAAATGTTTATTTTCAATGAATTTAAAATCTTAATGTTCTAGATAAATATTAGAATGTCGAACTCAGAAACTAATTCCACCAAACTGGCCTTGGCCTTACGTACTCAAAACCCAAAAGAAAGAAAAATTGTAAGTATGCAAGTCATATTTCATATTAACAAGTCTAAGATTACATATTTTAATCTGCTTGAGGGATAATTGGAGGTCTGCTCTTGCTTGAAGTTCCTGAAACATAATTTTCCCCATTGGTTTAACCCACTACATGAAGCCCTGAGGAATATTTCAGCAACAAAGACCTTCCCCCATCAAACACAGGAAGAAACCTAACTTCATTTCCTCCAGTTCCTTCCTGCCACAAATCTACCTTCATATCAGAAGATAAACTGACCCCCAAACACAGGTGTAATTCAATATTCTATTTCAAATGCCATCAGATTTGAAACCCAAGTAATTAACAGCTCACTAGGGACCCTATTGAAATAAAACCAACTTTGATCCTAGTCCCAGATCCCTTGCAAAATGGATGGGCAACCCATCCCCCTCTGCTTTCACATTAATTGAAAGGAATAACTGTATCAGAAGAATGTGGTATGCGGGAGACAGGTTACAAAGTGGGGAGGTATGTTTCACTTGATTATTAAAGGAGCTAATTTGAGTGTTGGAAGAGGGTAAATATTGACATGCACAGTTATTCTCTATCCTGAACTAAGCCAGCATGTCTGGCTTTGTGGAGGAACAGAAATATATGAGATGCAATCCATCTTCACTTTAGCATACAAACTTCTGGTTCTCTTATTATACCCCAGGGAAGGGCCATGTTTTATTGCTAACATTTTAATATAGAGACAAGGGCCTTCTGGTCCATTTGGTGACTACACCCAAACTAAGGGTATAGAACAGGGTAACTTTCAGAATGTGTTCCTCTTTGTTTTTAAATGCCTTGACTGTACGCTGAGCTTTACATACTATGGTTCCAACTATATATCAGTTGTATTTGTAGCAGTCACTTGAATGAGGACAAAGGAGTTCCTAATAATGAATCAATCACTTTGAAATAGATAAACTGGGAGTTACAATCAATGATCGCTTGCACCTCTAATATCATCATAGTGACCATTTGTTAAACTCCTACTTTCTGCCAGGCACTGTACTACTGACCCCAGGTTCTTCTCATCCTAGACCTGCTCTTAACCACTGCTCCAAGGAACCTCACAGCTACACCACCAAGATGACAGTCATCGGTCCCAATTCTGCCACATCCTGGTCTATGATCTTGCACAAGTCTCTCAGCCTCATTTTCTTCTGCTGAAAAAAAGTGGGGAAATAAAACCTACCCACAAAAATATAAAGTATTTTTATTTTATTTTTAATGTTTTTCATTAGCACACTATAATTATACCTAATATGGGGTTCATTTTGACATAATCATACATGTATAGAATACAATTATGCTGTGTACACATAGGAATATACCACAGTGAATTCCACTTTTATGTTTGTTTATAAACATCAATTAATTTTTAAAAAATAATTTATAAACAGAAAGAAGACCAGTAAGATAGAGGAAGGGGAAGAAGGGAGGGAGAACAGGATAGAAAAAGAACTAAGGACTTAAATGGAACAAATTATATTCCATGCATATATAAAAGTATTTTTAAACAAAGTTATACCTGAGTGTAATACACTTACTACCAATTACTGTTACTAAATAACTACAAATTGCTTGGTAGGAAGTTAGATCCTTTATAAACATTCTTTTCAGTTCCTACATGGCCTGAAGACTAAGTATTATATACCTATTTTCAAAGTATCTAAGTATTATTGAAGTGTTATCCTCAATATCTTGCCCAAGATTTTGCCAGAGTAAAAATGCTGTCAACAATGATAAAATATTCTCAGAGATTATGCTTATAAAGGGGAGTTCAGTTTGAAATATCTATCATCTTCTGAATTTTTTTACAGTGCCTGGAAATAATCTGCAAATGCTGCATGGGTGTAATCACAATGTGTTTATATAAAATAAATACACATCTGTAATAAATATATTAAGCTGCCAATCATGCAGAAATAAAGTAAAATTTGTGCATAGGGAGTGAAAAGTCATTGGGTCAACTGGTGTCTCCCTGTACTCACTAGAGTCCAATTAAGTAAAATTAACATGTGCCAAGGTGAAGAAGGCAAGCTAATGGGATTGTAAATTTTCCTAAGGTGTCAAAGGCACAGAAACTTCTGGGTGAGATATGGTACCTTCCCATCTGCTGAGAGAGTCATTGCTTTCAAAATGGTCTTCACTCTTTCTGGGCCAGGGTTATGACTTCTGCCCAGTTGTTTCCATGGCCCCTGAAAAGTTGAATGACTTGTTATACCCTTTCCTTCAGAGTTGTCAAGGTCTAAATGAGGTTACATCAAGTAAAAAAAGAAAGAAAAAAAAAAAAAAAAAAAAAAAAAACGGAAAATATGAATTGTGTCTTTTTAGAAAATGTGTCCCTAGATCTCCCCAAAATTGCCCCTGCAATTTTGTGAATTCTTGAACACCTGTATTAGTCCACAAAGACTATCATGGGGTGAGGAAGGAAACCTTAAGTCCTCCATGATTGAATATGGCAAGTTTGTTTCCTGCTTGTGCAAAGTCCTCTTCTGGTTGGAACAACTCTCCAAGCCATCCAGCTTTCTTCTTGTGGCTCATCCATCTCAACATGAGACCTGCACACTCAACAAAGCAGAAAAGGAAAATCTGGAGGGTCACACAAAAAGCCTAGAAGTGACATTTGTCAATCTCACTTATTTCATTAGCTGGCCCTAGTCTCATGGCCCTGCTTACAAACAAGGAGCAAGGAAGTCCCATCTCATGCCACCCAAAGAGGAAGTGAGAACCAGACAGAGCATTCTCGATTTATTCCGTATGCAAAGGCACTTTGCTTGGTGCTGAGATTCAAGAATAAATTCAACCCCAGTGCCTTCCCATGAAGAGCTCACATCCTTACAGAGGAGACGGTAGTAAACAGAGTTTACCACAAAACAAGGAACACTATGATTTGTTCTATCATCAAACAATAGATGTGGCACATGGGAAGTGCAGAGAAAGGAATATAAACTAATTATAATGGAGACGAAGAGAAAAATTTACAGAACAAGTAGTATATGAGTGGAAATGAAACTAATTTTTACATATCACTCAGAGTACATTAGGACACTATTTGAGAAAAGAAAGGAGCTTCTCCAGTTCTTTCCTAGAATGGTTCCTAGCAGGGAAGGGAAGTGAGTAGGCAGTAGAAGGAAATTCTGAAAGTGCAGCCCCACCTCCCCCTGGCAGTGAATCCCGTTCGTAACACAGATGTGCACATATGACACAGCTTTCTGTTTTAATGCCGACTATACCCTTAACCCCTAAAACTAAAACTACAAGTAAAAGTAACGCTGTGGGAACCTCATGTTGCTATGACTCCTGGTACTCTCAACACAACTCTGTGTGCCTCCCCGAAGGCCATCACCAAACTGGAAATTATCTAAACCCAGAGTCCAGTATTACCATCCTGGCTTGACCGAGAAGGAGCGGCATGTCTTTAGAAAGGAGTCACTTCTCTGAACCTCAGTTGTGTCTACCTGTGAAATGAGATCATCATACACACGGTTTTCAAAGTCTCTTTCTGTACTGTATTTCTGTGTAATGTGACTTTGATTATTTATGTACTAGATGCAGAAAAGCCATCAACAGTGTAAGTGGATGCTATGAACGAGCCCCCCTCGATGACTTCACTGAGAGAGGTAGAAACTGAAAAACTGGATTTCCCAGACTCTCCTGCAGTGAGAGTTCAGCCTGAAGCATAAACACGTTCCTCTAGGATTTCAAAGGTGCGAGGGAGTGGTGACCCCTGCCTGCTCCTCTTGGCTGCCTTCCTCCTGGCAAGCACAGCCCAGGCACCATGGGGCTCTCCTGCAACAGCGTTCCAGGGTGGCTCCTCCAGCCTCCGGGCAGTTGCACAATGGTGGCAGTGATGGTGACATCTTGATTCCCAGCTTCCTGATTCTTGGATCATAAGTTTGGGATGTCTTCTTGGATGCCCCCATAGTGTAGCTGTGGAGGTGGTAGCTCCCCTAGGAGGCTAGTTCCGTCTTTTTCTGGAAGTCCGTTCTGAGAATCCAGCCTACGAGTTCCTTCCTGCTCAAGGGATTTTCTAAACACTTTATTCATTCTATAAAATGTCCCTCTGTTTAAAATACCTGCTGTGGTCTCTGTTTAATCCATTAATTAAATGGTCTTCAGGCTCCCTGGCTTTCTTGACCTTCAGCTCCCCAGTCCGTGGAGGACAGTAAACTTGAAAAGGAATGAGTCCTGGAATGAGCCTGGGCCACCTCAGGAGCCAACCTCAGGTTTCAGAGATCTGTTCTGATTTCATCAAAGGAATAAATAAGAAAAGGCCTCACCTGGTTATGAAAAGGTGAGGGCAAGAAACCCCCAAGGCAGAGATCTCGACAAGCCACCCATTCCAGATGCAGGGCACCGGCTGCCTGTGGCCTGGTGAGAGTGTGTGTCCTGTGCTGTCCTCCCAGCTCTTTGCCTATCCAGGACAGTTAAGGGGACAGTTGGGAAGGACCTTTCTCATACTCTGGACCTTCAGCTGGACGTAAATGCTCGCTGGTATTGGAGAACCCCCCCAAAACAGGAGACTTTTTGTTTCTGAGGACAAATGACTGACTTTAATGTTTTGTTCAAGAGAAGGCAGCTGAGCATGAGCAGGAATGGCAGAAGTGTTAGAAGCCAGCAGAGAGGAGTCTTGTCTCTAAGAACCAGTGAGCAGCAAGGACCCCACAGTGGCAAAACACTGTGTGGAATACAGGCGAAAGGCCGAGCTGTTGTCCTGAAGCCAGAGGGGATGTCTGGGTTCCCATTCCAAGGCCCATAGGAACAGAACTGACCACAGTAGTTGCCAGCCAGTGTCCCACACACTGACATGACAGGTGAAAGGGGGAGAACAAGACAGCCCATGGGATGCTACAAGGAACTAAGAAAATCATCTGCCTCTAAGTTAGAGGCAATGAGTGACCTGCAGTAATACCCAAAAGACTGTGATTGTGTGGGGATTCAAGTCTCCAGGCAGTCTGTCCAAGAACTATCATGGTGATCTCCAAGCAGTAACCTCTTTCTCTATCGCTGGTTTCCAGGACTCTCTGAGTATAATTTGTAGGTTGTTTCTTCCTCACCCAAGTAAAACTGTGGTTGTGACTGGAAAAGCTACCTATGGCACCAGGGATAGTGTGGGGAGTCCAGGCTGGGACTTGGCTGTTTGTCTGGTCAACAGCTATGTGGCTCTCAGAAAGCTGTGTGGACACAGGGGAACCACCGAAGAACCCACAGGTGAAGAAGGTTCAAAGGGCCCTGGGTTAAGGCAAGTACTTTATACCTTGGACCCTGAAACGTAGATACTGTGAGGGCTCAAGACTACTGTTGCTGCTCCAGATTGGTCCAGGCTTAGTTTCTAGCCCTTGCTTAAACACATTTCCAGATTTTCCTTGTGTTGAAGAAATGTTCCTCCAGAGTCCTGGTCACATGACTTTAAGGACCTTTTCATCTCTTGCATACACAAAACACCACCCAGCACTGTCAATGCTATGGACCCTCTGCAGTCACTGACCTCCAAACCTGCTTTCCAGCATGTTCTTAACTCCTTGGGTTCACGTAGAATTGGGCACAGTTTCCTGATCCCTCCTTGCTTTTCACAACATATCCTGCCTGAGAATGCTAAGTGAGTTATAAGGGCCAACTCATTTGTGACCCTTCCTGAACACCATGACAGCAGAGATGAAAGGCAAGAGGTTAACTCTCAATGTGTAGGGTCATACGCACCTGAGTGTCACCCAGGAAGAGTCGATTATGTGGTGTAGGTGACACTGGGCAGAGAGTCAGTAGCCCTGTGTCTTCTTGGCTTGGCAGGTCATTTCACCTTTCTGACCCTTGGTGGTTGCCCTCTGGGGTCTGTTCCTTCAGTTTAGACCATGTGAACACAGATGTTCATTTTGGAGTCCTGACATCCAAGTTAACAAAATAGGAGAGCTGGAAGAACAGGAGCTTCCAAACTTCCTTTAAATTGTTTACAGGAGCCTTTTTGTGGGGCCCAAATGTCAGGTAATCAAATCAGATGAAATAAGCCCTGGATTAAACCAGTGGAAGCAGGCATGCAGCATCTTTGATATAAAACAGCAGTACCAGTAGCTTGCCTTTGTGACACATCCTACCCTTTGGAAGTACTCTTGAGTCCATTTCCCTCACATAGACTTTTTCATTCTGTGAAATAGATGGGGAAGTCAACTGGACCCTGTACTTTCCACTCTCTGTGTCCATTATCCTTTATACAGCAAGATCTTCAGGATGGAAACTGGATATCTGTGTCTCAGTCCTGTAATCCAAAGCTCTTTCATTTCCCATGCATAGCAAATGTCCTGAAGGAGTCCTCCAAGGCAGACAAAACTCAAAAGAAGCCTTGCCTGTCAAGGCCTCCACATCTCCAAGTATCAGAAAACAAAAGTGTCCTGAGGGAGCACCAGAAGGGCAGGAAGGGAAGCTGATGGGTTTCTGCCTAGGACGTGGGACCCTGTAGGAAGCTTAAGAGAAGACATACACTCCAGAAGAAAGCATGCTGAATCCATTTAGACATCAGATTCCCAAGCAGCATCTGCCCCATAAGGGAAGGTGTCACTTTTTATCTTGGGCTAGACACAGGCGCCCCTAGGATCTGTCCCTGCCCTTCCTGGTGCTCTGCCTTGGTCAGGGTCCTGCATTTCTCTTGCACTCTCCCTTCTTCTTCCCAGTGTGTTCCTTTTCTTCTCTCCAGCTCTTCTCCCTATTGTTCCTTCTTCCTTCCCTTTTCTCCCCTGCAGAGCTGATAAACTTAGCCAAGCCAGCATTAAAGGGGATTAGAAATAATTTGCAACAGAAACATTTGCCTTCATGGAATTCTCTTGTTTATTCCTTGTTTACCAGACTCAGCTACTGGATTATACATTGGGTTTTGCTGTTTTCCTTCCTTAGGAAAGTCCTTAAGGAAGTCTTGTGTTGTGGTACACATTTAATTATTTGTTGTGGCCTACCCTGCCATTTATCTGTTTCTTCTTACCAAATAAATCTACAGATCCTCAGTAATTGGCTAGTTAAGATTCCTTTACATTCTCTCCTTTTAATGAAAGTCCAAGCCTTTCTGTGTAGATAGAATCATCTCCTGTACATGTGACCAAATCAGTAAACTCTATTTCTAAAATGTTCTCAGACTTCCCCGCATAACCTGCTCTCAGCGAGTTATCTCTTGGCCTTGGATGTATCTGGAAAGTACGCTGTGTAAAATAGACATAATTTTTGGTATCAGAACTCTTCTGGCATAAAGCCTTTTGAAAAAAAAAATTGCTGCTGTTCTGGAACTATTTTGCAAAATCAGCCATTAAAAAAGGGCAGAGTAAACTAGTGGGTCACAGTGGCACTTCATGACCTCTGAGCACTTCTGTGATATACCAGTAAGACCTGAAGGTCAGCATTTCTGTGAAGTATTTAATTTGAAAATATCACCACACATTCCTAGCCCCTTTGTCCCCAGAGGGTTGGACATGGCTAGTTATAGGGTCACTGAGAGACCGCACTATCTGAGCTCAGGCCAAGGGGAGTGGCACCCTTCAGGTGCATCAAAGTCAGTCTCCATGGTGTGCAAATTCTCAGATGACTCAGTGGCCCTAATTAACATCACAGAAACCTCAGGACTCTAGTTATTGGGCAACTGGGGAGGGAGGGGAGTGCAGGAGTATCTGTGTACCTGGTGTAAAGATCCACATGCCACAGGGAGGGAGCCTGTAACCCAGCTTCTGCCATGGGACAGCTCTTCAGCAAGACTGCAATAACCAACAGCGTCTACCTGTCAATACTGAGTTTTCTCAAATAATCCAATATGAATCACCAGTTCTGAATGTGCCAAACTGATAAACACATATCAAAAAATTTAGGAACAATTACCTTCTCTGCTTACAATTATTCATAATGAATGAATGCCCAAATTGACTCAGTCCATAGATTTTTACCTGTCCCACATAAAGCTTTTCATTGTAAAAGCATACATGAATTATGAACACAGCAACTTCTGATTTGTAATAAAAAATAGTGTTTCCCCCTTTAAAAATATCATCTTCCCCTAAGGAGAGTCGATTTTTGTCTTGTGATTTCTAAGTATGGCATCTGAATATGAACACTGCCTTGTATTTGAGTCCCTCCTTTTCATACCCAGAGTATTTTGACTTCTATCACCTCATTTTAATTTTGATTTCCACAACAAGTCTATGAAGTAAGTATTCCTACTTCTTTATGTCACAAATGCTTGATTGGAGGGTCAGAAAACAAGTGACATACCCAGGGCCTCAGAACTCTTTGGAGCAAAACTAAGACTCTCTCTTGGGCGCTGACTCAGTCCAGTCTGATGGTCTACTGTCCACCATCTCCTTCCCCAGTAACTGCTGTAATGAAGTTGCACAATGTTAGCAATAATGGTGATAACTGGGAGACTTCAGGTCTGAAATCACCTGCAGGCTCTCTCTTCTGTGCATTTCTTCTTGATACCTACCAAAAATGGTTACATATTCAAAGAATGAGCCAGCGTACCTCAGAACAGAACCCGGAACCACCAAGAGAAGATTAGAGTCAAAAACATAAAGAAAAGGCGCCTCTTCTCACTGCTTGAGTTCAACCAACCATGATTCCCATTTCCAAGGCCACATTACAGATCTAATGACAATCCCCAGACAGAAAAGGCAGCTGATACTTCCAAAACATAATCACAAATCTGTAGCAGTCAGAGACCAAGGGAACAAAATAAAGACTTAGACCACCAAAGTATCAAATGACCACGACTGCCAGTTCCCTACATTCCTAAAGAAATAGGAGAGCTTCCCAGCACGGTGGCACATGAGGCTGAGGCAGGAGGATGGCAAGTTCAAATCCAGCCTCAGCAAAAGTGAGGTGCTAAGCAACTCAGTGAGACCCTGACTCTAAATAAAATACAAAATAGGGCTGGAGATGTGGCTCAGTGGTCGAGTGGCCCTGAGTTCAATCCCTGGCACCCACCTTCCAAAAAAGAATTCGGGGAGCTATGCTCCCCCTGCTCTTTACCCAGTATTTCGAAGGTAACAGTCAACCATTCATGCATCTATGCCTCAAAAGATGGGATACAAAAATA
This sequence comes from Sciurus vulgaris, assembly GCF_902686455.1. Taxonomy (NCBI): domain Eukaryota; kingdom Metazoa; phylum Chordata; class Mammalia; order Rodentia; family Sciuridae; genus Sciurus; species Sciurus vulgaris. The sequence continues at coordinate 171,730,411 of NC_136463.1, read as the reverse complement.
AGAGGCACAAGCAAGAAAGTAAAGAAGTAGCTATTGGCAGCTGCTCACAGAAAGAAACAAGCAAAAGGGATTGAGAGAAAGAAAAGCCATGTCTTCAGAGACTGAGGGCATGACGGAGGAACATCAGGGTGTTGGTTGAGATGAAAAGTTACTTCTAAGCCTGACCTGCAGATGCAACTTCCTGCCACTTCCCCCTCAGGCAAACTAAACCCCAATGACAGTCCACCTCTCCAAATCCCTGGACCTCCCAAGAATAGGAAAACTTTTGGAAGCTTGTAGACAAATAAGGGAATATTGGTACTTAGTAGTGGGTGACTATATCAGGCTACACCTATCTAGCTTCAAGTGATAGGAAATTAAACCCAAACCAGCTGAAATACAATGGGCACAAGCAACAGCAGGGTTCACATGGGGAGCTGGGTTCAAGGAACAATGGGAGAGAGACAAATGTTTTCCTCTTACTTGTGTTCTCTCTCTCCTCCTGCTGCTGCTTCTCTATGTGGGTCACTCATGGAGCAGGTCCTCCATGAGTCAGGATGGGCTCCAGGGTGCTGGGGTGTGGGGTGAGACAACAGCAGGCTTACAACATCTGAGCTGGCAACTCAAGAGCAGCAAACGAAATGTGTCCATGGAAATATTCTGTGGTAAATTCTCAGTCACTCTGTTTGAGTCTCAAGCCCAAGAGACTCAAACATAAACCTCAGGACCATAACCACAGACGTAGGGTACCAAGGTAAATCAGGTGTTGGTCACATGACTTCCTCTATGCAGTATGTCTGGTAGAGTTGTCTGTACCAGAAATCGAATTAAATGGTGGGGAAGAGCCCCTCCTCCATTCTCTACCCATTCAAAGAGGGAGTAAGTGTATCAGAATAAGGTTCAGATGGAGGACTTCAGAGAAAAACAAGTAACCTTTACAAGGCACAGTTAAAACTTGGCTCTTCCTGGTTCTCCAATTCATGTTTCCAGTAGAAAATGAAGGACCAAAAACCAAATGCAAGCGACTGGAGCCTGCATTGCATTCAATATAATCCATTTTCTTCACTACCCATTAAAGAAAATCCAAGACACTGTCCAATTAGGTTTTTATTGAAAACTGAAAGTTGAAAATTTTTGATAAATCTATGGGACTCAGGATTTCTTAGTCTACAACTACACGTGAATACCCACCGTGGATGCAGGAGGAAGGCCAAATTCTGAATCTGTCAGTTAAAATATATCTTTCTGTTTAGAAAATATAGGTAAGCTCTTACAATTAAGGCAATGTTGCAATTCCCCAGTACATTGCAATCAAACCCAGCAAAGACAGGGGCAAAGGAGATAGAAGCAGTGGGTTACTTTTTAAAATCGCTTTCTTCAAAGATTGCCCTTCAAAACAATTTTTTAAATAATAAATTTGTTGTAAGACTACAATGAAAAGAAATTACAGCAAAAGGATTAAAGGAAGACCCTAAGATGCAAAAAGAAGGGAAATAAAGAGTGGTACTAATCTTAAGCACTGGTTCTCCAGGGAACTAAATCCTCAAGCGCCGTGTCCAGGCCTGGCCTCAGGCTTCACCTCCTGCCTTTATTAGAAGCTATTTTTTTTTTCTCTGAACCGAGCTGTTTGCACAGATAAGTGAAATGGAGCATTAAGACCATTATTTGGATACTTGAGGTAGCGCACGCACACACACACACACACACACACACACAAAGGAAAATCTAGAAAAAGTTCTATTCATTCCAATTATTGAGATGAGCATTTATTTTTTGTTTAAATTGACCCTGTAATTGTTTCTCCTCTTGTCCTCATGAGGTATGTGGAGACATAACCTGGAGGGCCAGTCCATTTACAGCAAGAAAGAACTCAGCATGCTGAGATGCCCTGTATCATTCACCCATGCAGGTCATACAATTGATTCTCTCGCAGAAGCCCGCCATATGGATTGATTTAGCAGCATTTCACCGGCTGCCTAGAGACACGGCTTGAGTCATCCTGTATAAATTACTTAACTCTCCACCACAAAGAGGAAAAAAAAAATGTTTTCTTGCACAGCAGTAGCAATTAATGTTCAACATGTTTATGGAGTTTAATAATATACGGCCCAGCACCAATCTCTGTATGCAGCGCCATTATCCTGAGAGAGAGACTTAGGTGGTGTCAACAGCATACAAGACACAGATGATTGATTCATCAATAACTGGGCCTGGCCTTATTACAGCAAACAAATTAGACGTCGTGGAATATATTGCCATATAGACAGGACTTCCTTCTCCTCAAATATATGTCATAATTGATAGTGGTGACCTTTTGGCAACACTGAAAAACAGCTTGCAATTAACAGGCTCCCTCTCCTTTGAGAGCCTGCACACATTAGTGGTTGCTCAAACTTGGCTCAGCTGGAAGGAGTGGAGCAAGGTCTAGACAACATCTTCTCAGCAAAGTGTTTGCCAGGAGGCCCCGTCACTTCACCTCTCCCACATTTCCTTCTGGAGCCACGCAAAAAGGAAAGCAGCGAGTCCACAGAGCCACAGGGAGCCACAGTTGCCTGCCAGACTCCACTCTGGGCACTGAGGATAGAGCAGAAAACAAAACAGGTGGGGAAAGGCAATGAGCAGGACAACAAATTGACACTTTTAAGTTCTGATAGGTGGCATGGCAAAGAAAAAAGAGAACACTTCTAAATCTATGTATTTTTTATTCTTTATTTTTGCAGTACCGGGGATCGAACTCAGGGCCTTGTGCTTGCGAGGCAAGCACTCTATCAGCTGAGCTATCTCCCCAGCCCAAATCTATGTATTTTTAAATGCTAACTAGGGATTTTTGCAATAGGACTCAGTTCATGAACCCAGAATTCACATGATTAAATAATCACCCAAGTAAGCGAGTTTCTATTGTTTTCATACTTTCCTTCCCCAATTTTTAAAAATATAAAAGTCAATCTTGGATAAGAATGGGCATTACCCATGATGTGATCATTTTATAAAGTGTAACTTTAAAAAGTAATTATTGTGTAACTTACATAGACCAAATTAACCAAAAATAGGTAGGTTGCCTAGTGCTAAAAGTAAAAACAAACAGGGATTACCTTCATGTTTAAAAGATAATTATAATAATAAAACAATAGTACCAGGACACATCAGAATTGCAGAAATAACATAGTGTATAGGTTGAACAATCCATGGGTGCTAGGTCTAATATTACGTTCTCACGAAATTCTTTACCTCTCTTATATGTGTCTATACAGTCAAGTTGAAATTTATATTTAAGGAAATTTTCCAAATAAATTAATTTCATTTAAAAAAAAAAAAAAAACTTTCAGGCTGAACAACCTCAGTAGTCATAAGCTAAAAGTCCGCATCACACCAAGTCTCTAGTGTCTTCAATTTTCCACTCTCATCTGCAGACATCACCTGGGCTCATCAAAACATGAAGAATCTTCTAACTTTGCCTGTAGTTCTCTGCCCCTTTGAGTTAGTAAATTGGAACAGTTGGGTTGGTTATGAACTCTTAGGTCATTTAGCCACAGTGATCTTCTCTTTTTGTACTCATGACAATGCCAACCTCACTCCTGTGAATCCCACTGTCCATCTTGAGTGGGGAATGAGGTGTTCCCACTCACTGGTAAAGGTGATGAGCTCTGGGCTCACACTCGACTTTCATGAGGATGTGATCTTCAAGCCTCTGTTATCTTACATGGGGTTAGGGAGCCAAAAAGCAGTTAAGAACAACTGTACCACGTAAATATTGATTGAAGGAATAATTAGGACACATAGTACTTTAGGTACGTCTTCTTCCCGTCTCTCATTTTTTTCCACAATGGAGTAGCCCCGCAGCCTGTGCATCCTCAGAACCTTTCACCACCCTGCTGCTGCTCCGCTCTAAATCACAGGGTGGTGATGTCCACAGGCTGCATCATTAGGCTGACTGCCAGCCAGACTGGCTGCATGGAAGCAGCTTGAAGGAGAATGTAGAGCCGAGAGCAGGGAGGAGCTAGAGAATTTCTCTCTTGTCTCTGCTTTGAGCATCACGTTGAGCTATGGAGACCCCAGTTCAGTCCTCCTCTTTGCCGGCTTCCACTGGGGACGCCCTAGCACAGTGGTTCTGGCAACTCCACCTCCCTCTAGGGTGGTAGCAAATTCCTGTTCTTGTTACTCTCTGATTTGCCTCATTGTCCCATTTGGGTTCTCTACTCTTCCATCATCTGTGCCATGAAGTCCCTGTATTAAATTCATCTTTTCAATACAGAGAGTTTACAAGGAGAATTCAGTTCTGTTCGTAATAAGCATCTACTACAGAGCGAGCATCGTGCTAGTCTCCGGGGAGGCTCTGATGCATAAAACATTGTGTCTGCTTCCAGGTAGGTCTGAATCTAGTGAGCAGATCATTGCAAGGTCATGTGGCAAGCAGTACCCAGGATGAGGGCAGGGAGCTCTGTAAACACTGAGACTGGCGCCTTAGCTGGTTCTGAGGGTCAGGGATGTCTTGCTACAGATGATCCGAATGTTTTGGGTTGAAAGTTAGCCAGAAGAGAGGATGCTGGAAGGGTCTTTCAGACAAAGGAAGCAGCAAGAGTGACTGCATCAAAGCATCAGGCTGAACGCCTTGTGTTCTGGGGTCGGAGTCTAGGTGGTGAAGGAGAGGACAGGCACAGCCTGGAAGCAGGGCCACAGGGCACGAGGCCAGAGGACAAGAAAAGAGGTCAAAGACGTAGACTGCATGGGGCTGAATTCTCTTCAGTGTGCAATTAGGAGTAATTAATGATTTTTAAATCAGTGGAATAACATGGCCACATTTGTGATTCTTAATTTAGATGGATCACTTGGGCCAGACCATAGTAAATGGTAGCTCTGCAAGAGACAAGAGAGAAAAAGGAAATTTAAAAAATTACTTGAGGCATATCACACTAATAATTCAATTCAACCTACCAGCATTGAGCTCCTGTGGCTGGTCTCCCCTAGTGTTGGTGAGAAGAGGAATATGAAATTATGAGTAATATGCCATACCACCCTCATTTGTGCATTCCTTCAAAGTTTACCTTGTAATTTTGAACACATCTCATGATTCTCATTAAAACCCCATGTGAGGTCTTAGAATCCCCATTTTTCAGATGAGAACACTGAGTCTCCAAAGATGATGAAATACGTCCAATGGCATATCATGACTAAGAGTTAAACTTGAAGATAATTTTCTATTTCTCATTATGTATTAGGATAAATTATTGTCCCTGAAAGTTAAATATTTACTAGCTAGAGAAACGATGTGAAGATTCTCATATACGTTACATTAGACTATTTCAGAACCCATGCATGCCCTTGTTACCAGGCATGAGCTTGTTTTAGGGTTTTTTATATGTTTGTTTTCACTAATCCTCTCAAGACAGATTGTAGTTCCTTAAAGCATTGAAAATAATCACAGATAACTGTCACAATTCCCTTGGATTGGGACTGGCAGGAGAAATGAGGATGCATCCAGCAGAATCTCAGTGAAGATTTTAATTCAAGGATTCTGTGACCTTCCCATTCTTCACAATATGACAAGGATATGGGGACAGAGGATAGTATCCCAAAGAAAGTAATTGGAGCAGAATTTGAAGCATATACAGGAAGTCTAAAGGATGAAAACATAACTCAGCCATAAAAAAGAACAACTTTACGGCATTTGCTAGCAAATGGATGGGACTGGAGACCATCACGCTAAGAGAAATAAGCCAGTCCCAAAAAGTCAAGGTGGAATGTTTTCTCTCATATGTGGAAGATAATCCAAATTAAGGGTGGGACAAAATAAAGAATAGAAGAAAGATCAGTGTAGCAGACAAAGGGGAATGAAGGGAAGGAGGAGGTATAGGATGGGGAAAGACAGTGGAATGAATCTGACCTATGTACACATACGACTATACCGCAGTTCATACATCCACAAGACACTAATTAAGAAAACTAAACAGCAGAAAGATCCGCAGTGTAGGGGGAAGGAAACGAGGGAGGGGAAAGGAGGGAAAGCAGAAGTACTGGGGACTGAATTAGAACAAATTATATTTACTGCTTTTATAATTATGTCAAAATGAATCTTATTGTTATGTGTGACCAAAAAGAACCGATGCCCAGCCAAAAAAGAAAAAGAAAATACTCTTCTTCTGTGTAATGGCCTCTCAGTTCCTCCAACAGAGTGCCATCGGCCAAGACCAGGAAAATGCCCCCCCCAACTCTGTCCTGGGAGGGTGAGGATGGAGTCTTCCCCATTTGCAGTAAGTCAGCCCTTCAGAGGAGCAACCTTGGGGCTTCCTGATTTTCCAATAACCCTCCGTTTTACTAGTACTGCTCTCTTCTCCCTAAAAGATCTTAATAATGAGTGATGAAGCGAACTCCTCACTCCCAGGAAGGATTAAAGGAGAAAGAAGCAACGGAACTGAGGACATGGGAAACTCAATGCCATCGCATCTGTAAGTCCCTTTGGAAAACCTGCCTCTTGACGACTCCTTCCCATCCTAGGATAGCCATCCTCAAGCCATGAACAAAGATATGGGCCCTCTTGGCACCTCCTCAGTTGAGAGCCAGTGATTTACAGACTTATTTCTACCCTAATAGTTCCCTTTACTAAGTGATTCGTCCAGGCAGCCGTGACTCTGCCCGCATTGAAGACTCACTTTTCGATGTTTATATGCATGTATTCAGATTCCACATCTTTGTCATAAATAAACTTCCTGTCATTACAGGCAAAGTGGAGGTCAAGACAGTTCTAGAACTGTACTGCTTGCCTCTGGACCTCATGTGCCACGAAACTATGCATGTAAATAAAAACTCCAATCAACTACAAACCCTGCAGGTACAGGGACCTTTTCTGTCTTGTTTACTATTGCGTCTTCAGCACCTAGTATATTCCCTGGCACATAATAAGCACTCAATAAATGATAATAGTCAATATTTATTGAGTATATACTATGTGCTTGTGTGTAATAAGTGATTTACACACATAACGCTATTGAATCATCAGAGCAACCCTTAGAGGTTCTATCATCTGCATTAATTATAAGCTATGGTATCAAAGACACTGAACAGGGATGCAAATTGCCTTACAATATATGATCCTAAGCAAAGAGCTTGGGATTTGCACCTAAGCAGTCTGGTCACAAAACTAGTACTCTCAGCCATTAAGGTTTGCTGCCTTCATCTGATTGACATCCCAGTCAATAATGCAGATTGTATTTATCTTCCTTCTTTCTGGCCTACCCTCACTGGAGTCTGAAGAGGTGTTAAGACAGTCCATCCTCAAAGGAATTTTACTCGCATGCTTTGTCGGTGGCTGTTTACCTTGGGAGTAACCCCGGCAGCTCTTCTTTCCCTCATATGAACCTGCAGCTTGTTGGGTCCCCAGGTCCCCTCACAACACACAGTACCCATAAGTTTTCTGAGATAAAACAAGACTGCTAGATGGCAATTTATCACTTTCAGCAAAGCCAGCATCTTCTTTCGGGGTGGCCATGCATTTCACAAGTCACTTGGTAATAATGTTCAAGTGGGATTCTGATGAGGAAAAAACAAAGTGGTTTTGGTTATGGAATTGCCTCCTCTCCAAATATGTTTTTATTTCTCATTGGGAAAACCGGCAGCAGGGGAAATAAATGTTCTCGGCTTCAGCTGAATTTACACGGAAGGTTTCATGTCTCAGGAGTGCTATGGTCTTTAAACGCACGTGTGTCTTTTATAATGGTTACCCAGGTGATTTTAGTCTCTCCAGAACGTTCACCTTCTGATCCAGTTTTGAAAGAGATGATACCACTAAAAAGCTGCTTTAAACTTGAAAGCAGATGCTCAACACTCAGAGGAAATGCTTATGAGGAAAAGAGATGATTTTGACCTATATAGGAACATTTGAGACTAAAGTGGTTATTATTCTTCAAGAGTCCTGCAAACAGCCAACTTTTCTAGACTTGAAGAGAAAATTCACAGACATCATTCTTATTGAATCCTGAAAATTTACCTTTGTTTTCTACCAAAGTAAACACTACATCAAGAATCGTGCACATCACTGCAGTTTGATTTCATAAGTTTACTGTGCCAGAACTAGCCAGTTAGAGCCCGTAACCCAGCTGGACACTCTCATAGACCACCCATCTATGAAAGCTGAATGCACAGAGCTGGGTAGGATCAAGAAAGGGGAACCAGACCTTCTCCACCTCCAAGATTTTCCTTCTCCCACGTCCCCATCTGCTCTATAAGCAAGTTTTTTACAGCTCTACCACCTAAAGATGGAAGCCCCAAAGCTATTTGCTTCTTTCCATTTCCATACACTCCCCTAGTCCAAGTCTATGGTAACCAACTACTTTCTGTCTTTGCCTACATATGAAATCATGTAATCAGTGACCAGACTCCAACACAGCATAATGCTTTTGAAGTTCCTCCAAGGTACAATATGCATCAATACTTTGTTCCTTACAAAGGAAGGAACTGGTCTTTTTTATTGTCCAGTGGAATTCTATTGTATGGATGTGCCAGTTTTGTTTATCTGCTCATGAGTTAGTGGCCATTGAAGCTGTTCTGACTTTTTGTCTATTATGAATAATATTGCTGTAAACATCTGTGTACAAGTCTTTGGGTTATCATGTGTTTTCATTTATCTTGGGTAGATACCTAGAGTAAGTTGCTAGGTCACCTGGCAGCTCCTCATTTGATATTTTGAGGAAATGACAGTTTATCCACTGTGGCTGAACCATTTTACATTCCCAACCAGACATATCTGATGGTTCCGATTTCTCCATAATCTCATTGACACTTGTTATTTTCTGTTGTTTTGGTTATAGCCATCCTATAAGATGGTATCTCATTGTGATTTTGATTTGCATTGTCCTAATGGCCCATGATGTAGAGCTTCTTTGCATGTATCGGTTGGTCATTTGCATATCTTCTTTGGAGAAATATCTGTTGAAATTCCTCACCTACATTTTTTAATTGGTTTGTATGACTTTTCTATATTCTGGATGCTCAGCCCTGATCAGCTATCTTCTCCTATTCTGCAGCTTGTCTTTTCACTCTCTGGATGGTATCATGAGCAGCATGAAAGTTTTCAATTTTGATAAGGTTGATTTTGATAAAGGAGCAAAGATTGCTGTTTCTTATGCTTCTATTAGTGTCATACTTAAGAATTCATTACCCAACTAGAGATCATAAAAATTTACTCCTGTGCTTTCTTCTAAGAATTTTACAGTTTTAGCTTCTCTATTTAGGTTGGTGATCTATTTTGAGTTAATTCTTATGCAAGGTCTTAGAAAGTGGTTCAATTTCATTCTTTTGCAGGTGGATATCCAGTTATCTCACACCATTTATTGACTTGACTATTTTTCCCCCCATTGAATTGTTTTGGCACGTTTAGTGAAAATTTGATGATAAATGTGGCTTTGGGGGGACTCTAAATTCATTCATAATAATGATGTTAAAATTCTATATGTCTATCATTATGCCAATACCACACTGCCTGAACAACTGCGACTTTGTAGTAAGTTTTAAAGTGAGTCATCTTTGAAATCGAAATGTATAGATAGGTAAATATATATACCTCTTCAGAGCTTGTTATTTACTGTGATAATAAAGCACATGTATATTTTCTTTACTTTTATGGACTGCATTTTGATTCATTCTACACAAATGGGGTACATCTTTTCATTTCTATGGTTGTACATGATGTAGATTCACACCACTCATGTAATCATACATGTGTATAGGGTAATGACGTTGGTCTCATTCCACCATCTTTCATATCCCCACCCCCTCTTCCTTCTCATTTCCCTCTATGTGATCTAAAGTTCCTCCATTCTTCTCTCACCCCCACCCCCTGCCCCCATCATGCATCCTTCTCTAAAGCACATATATTTTATATCACAATTTTAGAAATATATTTTCATAACTATATTCTAACATCATTGTTGTCTTCATAGTTCCATTTATACTTGGAATTTTGTGGAGGTTTCTGCACTTAAAAACACCTTCCCCAAAATTCACATCCTACTCCATGGCCATAATCATATTGCTTCCGTGCTGAAATCCTCCGATGCCTCCAATCACACTGAATAGAATTCCCTCCAGCCCCGCCCCTGCCTGCTGGGTGACCCAATGTACTTCACTTTCCCGTACTAGAGGGTGGGGAAACCCTCCAACCTCACAGCCTTCTTTCTATCATTAAAATCTCCAGGCCCTTTGACACCAAGATCTTTGGCTTCAGTTCCCCCTTGACCTTGCCATCCTCTTCCTCCCAGCCCCTGAGGAGTGTAACTGCCTGTCAGCCAGGTCTCAACTCCAGCCCAGGCTTCCTGCCCTTGTATGACATTGCCATTCATCCCCGTGGAAGTTCTGTGAAGCCCAAGGACAACTTCTGAGACTAATGTTTAAAAATACATAGAATTGCAAATAAAACCAATATTGGAATGCAATTATCAAAATATTAAAGAAACAGGTGATATAATAATATCTAAGCTTTTATGACAGTATTAATAACATCTAGTTGTTAGTCTTATAAATATCATGAATTTGAAGGAATAAGGAGCAGAAAAGGCATTTTAAGATACCCACAAATACCAAGATGGTTCGTGAGACTGTCTGAGATTTCCATTAGTGACAAGTCACAGGCATAACTAATACTACAGTGATCTGTTGCCTCTCATCATAATTGATAAAATACTCCATTTCACTTAGTAGAAAAAATGAAGAGTTTTGTTCCTTAGATTTTGCTTTTGTTTTTTTTACCATCAAGTTAAAAGACAGCAATTATTCCATCCTGGTTTAAAGCTCCAGTAAGTATGGAGTGGAGCTGGGAATCTGCCTTTTTAACAAGTCCTCCCAGTGAGTCTACCTATAATATTATTATATATGACACTCAGAGAAGCAGGAACTCTCTTCTGCTGAGTTTCCCCATTGTCCCATCATGGACTTGGTCTCAGGGACCTCTCAAGGGAACCATATTAAAAAGCAGTTCTGGAACCACCATTTGACCCAGCTATCCCACTCCTTGGCCTATACCCAAAGGACTTAAAATCAGCATACTACAGAGATACAGCCACATCAATGTTCATAGCTGCTCAATTCACAATAGCTAGATTGTGGAACCAACCTAGATGCCCTTCAATTGATGAATGGATAAAGAAACTGTGGCATACATATATGCAATAGAATATTACTCAGTCATAAAGATGAATAAAATTATGGCATTTGCAGGCAAATGGATGAAGTTGGAGAACATCATGCTAAGTGAGATAAGCCAATCCCAAAAGCCCATGGATTAATGATCTTGCTGATAAGCAAATGATGACACATAATGGGGGGTGGGAGGGAGGCAAGAATGGATGAAGAATAGACTATATAGAGGAAAAGGAGGGATGGGAGGGTTGGGGGGAAGAAAAAATAACAATGAATCAAACATCATTACCCTATATAAATGTATGATTACATAAACGGTACACTTCTACTTCATGAACAACCAGAGAAACAAGTTGTACCCCATTTGTTTATGAAATAAATAAATAAATTAAATAAAAAGCAGTTCTGGGGGATGCAGTAGCTCAGTGGTCAGATGCTTGCCTAGTATGTGTTCCCTGGGTTCCATTCCTGGCACCAAGAAAACTAAGTAAATAAATAAAAGTAGCTCTGCTTGGGGTATCTTCACACAACCTGTGATGAGATGATGAGCCACATAAAGTCGGAGTAAGACATTCATCAATTCCTGTAGGCCTGTATTTTGTAAGTGAGCAAAGGCATTCATGTTCCAAGTACAACAAATGCTAAGAACAATTTAAAGAGTTGGACCACTGAAGGCAGCAAATGTACTGACCTCAAAATAAACATACAAACAAACAAAAATCTGCAAAATCTAAAATAAATGGATGGTACAATTAAAAGTCTACAATGTAAGAGTTAGAAAACAAATCAGTTGACTACAGCTAAAAATCTATTCATTAAATTGAATGTGTCCAGGGACAACAAGGTCTTAAAGTGACATTTATATCCAAAACCATCCCTACACCACCCTTCAGTTCCATCCCACCCCAAACTAGGAAGAACTGTGCAAGCAAGGCCCAGGGCTGTCATTTAAGGAAACTTAAGGGCTCAAAACCTCAAAGAGATCAGGGAAGCCATGTCCTTCTTCTTACCCCAATGCCAATGGATGTCTGCCTGCCTCTTGCCTTGGGACATGGCCCCATCTCCTATCACTCTCCAAAGTTCCAAATTGATCCTAGCCAAAGGTCACTACCTCAAATTCTAATAAGGATCCAGGGGGCCAACCATTCAATCCTTTAGGCATTACTGTGACGGGCTGACAGATTTGGCTCCACGGAAATGTTACAGGCCAGGCTATATGGGCAATGACTAAACAGACTCCATTTTGCTCTGAGACTCCATGTTATGTAGGAAATGAGTTCTCCCATGGGAACACCCACCTCTGTACCCAGCAACAATTGCTTAGCTCCTCCCATGGGAACACCCACCTCTGTACCCAGCAACAATTGCTTAGCTCCTCCCATGGGAACACACGTCTCTGTACCCATCATCAGTTACTTAGCACGACATGTTTAGCAATACAAAATGACAATTCTTATGTGATGAAAAATTGTTCTCTTTTGATTCTTATTTCTCCTAAACAATGTACCATATGAACAGTGAGGTCAGCAATGATTATGTGGATGTTAGTAACCATTCTTTAGATTATACCTAGGTAAGGGTCATTTTGACCCACTTGCCCCTCTGCTGATGATTTCATATTAGTTTGTAATTTTGAATCATAGGAATAGACACTTATGATTGATATGATTTTTGGTATAAGAACCCCTGCAACCCTATGATCAGGGCTGTTCTTCCAATAGCCATTTTGGGGCATAATGTGTTCCCATGGGAGGAGCTAAGCAATTGTTGCTGGGTACAGAGGTGGGTGTTCCCATGGGAGAACTCATTTCCTACATAACATGGAGTCTCAGAGCAAAATGGAATCTGTTTAGTCAGTTTAATAAAGCCAGTTTAATAAAGACTCTCAAATTTGGACTTCTCAGGGGTGATTGGTCTGTTCTTAAGTTGCACCCCATAACAATTACAGGCTTAGTATCTTGGGTCTATGCACTTTTTAATGGCCTATGATAATGACTGAAAACTGAAAAAAAGAAGGGAGGAAAGAGAGAAGAAAAAAAAAAAACTATATTGGTTTCAGGACACTCATGGATACCAAAATCTGCAGATGCTCATGTTCCTTATAAAATGGTACAATATTTGCATGTCACCCATGTATATCCTCTAATATAATGTAAATCACCTCTAGATTACTTGTAATACTTAATACAATATAAGTACTGCGTAAATAATTGTTATATTGTATTGTCTGTGGAATATGGGAAAGAAAAAATGCTTACCTGATCCATACAGATGCAAATTTTTTTCAAATATTTTCATTCAAGATTGGTTGAAGCCAGGGTTACAGAATCCATGGATACAGAGGGCTGACTGTATCACACCCTCCACCCTGGCCCCATATTTATATATTCCAAAATATATAAAAATGGAAAAATTGAAATAATTTTCAAAACTAAAATTATTGAATCCTTACATTAAACCCTTTATAATCAAAAAATTCCATATTTAATATGGGTTGTGGGTTAAATATATTTGATATGATGTAAAATGGGACCTCTTAAAGTAAGAATGCCTAAAGCCCATGGAATTCTTTAAAATCCTTAGAACCGAGAGGGAAATAAAATTATTGGAGAGAAGTATAAAATAATGATCAGCAACTGATACCCAGCTCCCAGGTTGGCTATCGAGAAATGGCAGGTGCATTTTGTGAAAGGGACACTTGTTACTTAACTCTAGGTAATTGTCACCTTCTGGTAAAAGGATTCCGGTATTGCTAGAGAATCCAATCTCCAAGAAAAGTCAGGAATCTGGATCCTGATACCAAACTTGCAATTTCCAAATGCTGACAACTGATTTGAGGTTCTAACAAACAGTTTTTAGGCTACAAGCTAAACTGGTCTGAGCTGGGTTTGGAAATTTGAATGCCAAGGGCTAATTCATACCCAAGGTAGAAAAGTTAGAAAGTTTCCCTCAGGGTAGTAGGACATACAAGTTCTCCAACAAGGGTTGGGGGCATGAGCTAGAGAGTAAACCATAAATGACTTAAATCTATATTTATAGGTCCAAAATTAGGTTCCACGTGAATATTATAAAATTATTTGAAGAATAATTACTTCGATAATGAGTCCGCAGGTGAGAAGCAGCTGTTTTGCCCCTGGGCTCAGGGTCACTGTCTCTGCTGTGTGAAGAGTCAGCAATAATTAGAAGAACCCGTGGTGCCAAACTAAATTAAAATTTTTCAAACCGTTACTCACTGTATGATATAATTTTGTTTCATGTTCCCAGGATGAGGAAACTCGAATTAAGTCTCTATTCATTACAAAAATAGGCTAACTAATTTAAGGCTATGAACTATCTGTTTGTCAATGGTATTGAACAGTTTCTATCTACTGTAACAGATATTTCTGCACTAAAATAAATGGCAGTTGATTATATGCCAATGGTTTATTTAACAGCACTCAATTGTACTGAGCTTCGAAAATGTAATGAGTCTCAGTGGACCCTCCTGCCTGCTATTTTTCTGAAAATAAAATATTGATGTAATTGGATTTCCCACCCACATTGATCCTCAAATGCACAGATGGGATCAGTTTAAGCAAAAATTGATAAACGAAGAAATTGTGATAATCATTGAATAAAGCTATTTATTTCAGGACACGGATGTGTTCAATTAAGCGGCCCTGAAATCCACAGTTACCTTTGGGTGGTGTTTTCAAAAGTCCTTGGGATTATTGTAAATGCCAGGTGAAGGCCAAGAAAAAATAAAATCTACCAATGAACACAGAAAAGCAAAGAAAAGCAACTTTCAAAAAGACTTCCTGGACCATACCCCTGTGATACCAGACCAAAGGGTTGGTTCCATTAATTTAATGAGGAAAATGCTACAAAACCAGTCATTCAACATCTTTTAGGAGAAAAATCGTCTGCTTTTCAACCTGGCGTTTTGCTAGTCTGTAGACATTGCTCTGATCACACCCTACAAGCAGTCAGTTCCAGTACTGTGATAGGATAAGCAAGACCACAGGGTTGAGCTCTTAATAGGATGGGCTTACTCTATTCAAAGTTCTTTTGGTCTTTCATTTTAGTTTTTCTGTTTTTCTTTAGTCATCAACCTCTGGACTAATCCTGTTAATAGAGTGATCTTGCCTGATTTTTAAATGCCTTCTCTGTTCCAATCCAACTTGAGCAATTGAAATGCTTTCTTTCATCAGCATTCAAAAGGCAGCATTAGCAACAGTAATAAAAAGGCTCAAATCCCTACTGATTTTTTTTCCCATCATTCTTAAAACAAGATAAACAACTCCCTGGAGTATTAAGGTTCTCAGCATCTGGATAATGACATATTTTTGTCTTGAACATAGACCACACCCTCACAAGAAGCGGATTGGTCAAATGGCGCCACCCGAAGGTTATTTCAAGATCTGCTGTGCTTTTAGCCATTAAAGAAAACAAAAATGGCTTCCCCTCCTCACCTTGAACCTCCTTCATGAAGCTTTGTAAAGCTTCATGGTAGAGTGGTGTTCCTAAAGTGATGTGACTAGTGACTTGTAAATTAGATCAAATTTTAAATACACTGGAGAGCCTGATATTTTAAAGAATGTCATGAATTTTCTTGTAAATAATAACTTGCATTCTGCAAATTTGGATTAGATTTTCCTTAAGTAAATAAACCTTAAAAAATGTGTGTCCATATCCCCCCAACAGGTGCAGTGCAATCTAGAAAGCAAAGCCCAGAGTCAAAATAGCCTGAATCTTATTCTAACTTTGTCCTGCCCCATCATGTCAGGAAAATTGCTGAACCTCCCTTGGTCTGAGTCTATTTTTCAGTATCTTCAAAGAATTAAATAAAATTTTTTTTTAATGTGAGGGGGTTTTCTAGATTATTAGTTCTATGTAATATAGTTATAATTAATAATGATTATGTTTATGGGGTGAAAGAGAATAGTTTGAGTGGTCATCAAAGCAACCATAGGGAGACAGAAATTGCTACCAGATCCGTCAAACATCACTGTGAATAACATTCTTGGTTTCAATGGATCTATGAAGGACACTCTACTAGCCCCCAATATTCCCTTTAAATGTCTTATCAAAAACCAGTTCAGCAGGAGATTCCTTCTGAAAGTACTTTGAGTCTCTGAATATGCATGGACGCAGACCCCTACCATAGTATTAAATTAGTGCATGAAGGAGTCTCTTGTGTATCCTGGAGCAAATTAAGGCAAGTCTAGCTTCACGTTTTTGACATTTTAGTAGTTCATTTCTTTTCTTCTAGGGAATCCTATGCACATTTTCTATAATAAAGAGGTAATTGGTAAATATTTTAGATTTTATTTTTCCCTCTTGATCCATAGAGAAATGTTGAGTATAGTGGGCAGGTAGGCATCCAAATGGCAACCAGGGCAGATGAGGGAGTTTATACAAATTAGAACGCCAAGAGTCTAATATTAGTATTAACAGGCAAGTCAAATTTATTCCTCCAATTGTATTCTGAAAAAAAACGTACCAACACCTTGTAAAAATCTCAATCGAGGCTGTGTCAGGGCATTTTTTGAAGCCACTTAATGGGAGAACAATGATTAGTAAAAGAGGTCTAAAATTAGTTTCTTATACAGGCCTCCCCAAGAAGTGGTAAAAGCTAGCACATAGGAGGTCTCCACCTTGCTCTCTACACCACTCTTCTGAAACCTTTTGTAACCTGAGGGGAGTGTTATGGTCTAGATATTAGACATCCTCCAAAAAGCTCCTGTGTGAGACAATGCAAGAAGAGTTAGAGATGAAATGATTGGGTTAAGAAAGCCTTAGTCTACTCAGTTCATTCATTCCCCTGATAGGGACTAACTGAGTGGTGACTGTAGGCAGGTACAGTGTGACTGAAGGAGGTGGGTCCCTCAGGGCATACCTTTGGGATATATAATTTGCATCTGGTGAGCGAGTCTTTCTCTCTTTCCTGGTGTAGTGTCTTGAGCTGTTTCCCTCCACCACACTCTTCCACCATGATGTTCTGCCTCACCTCAAGCCCAAGGAATGGAACTGGCTGTCTAAGAACAGAGACTTCTTAAACTGTGAGCCACAAAATAAACTTTTCCTTCTCTAATTGTTCTCCTCAGGTCTTTTGGTCATTGCAGTGAAAAAAGCAGACTAAAATCCCCAAAGGCTGGATTACTCTGCATTCATTCACAAAAATCAGCCTGAGGATTTACAAGTTTAAGGACCTTAAACTTTCAAATATGGAGGACTCAGACACATCAGGGTCCTCCTCTTGGTGCAGACACCTCCCTGGAGGCCACATTCATGCTGGACTATCCACAACCACACATTATTGCCGTGGTATCTTTTACCCTCCTCTTTACTGCAGTGATGTATTTGTAAAGCCTTTGATGGTTTATAATGTCTAGATATACATTATGAAGCTGGGATTATTCATTATTTACAGAGGAAGAAGTCCTTTCTGAGTCACCCTGGTGTAACTTAGCCTAGAATCATTCTAGAGAGGGGTTCCAATCACTGGGTTAGACCACATGGCTTCTTAGACCTCTGAAATTATGGAATTCTAATATTTCTTAGACTACCCCCAAAATATGTTCCCCACAATATCTAACAAAATCTGGAGTAATAGTATAGATTGAGTTAATACTCCCCAGTCTTTAGACCATCCCAAGAGCCTTCACACTTCAACAACTAAACAACCTCACCCCATTCTCTCTTTGCTTCTGATGACTCAGAGTCTAACTTGGTAGAGATCCAAAGCTTCCCTCACAATCAGCTCCATTCATTGACTGAACCAACAACCTCCCCACCCAAGAACAAGGCTGCAGACATCCTGTTTAGAGATGTGGGGCTGTATTACTGTGGCTGGGAGAACTCAGCCACTTAACCTTAGATGAACCCACCTTGCGATCCCCACTATTACCTGTTTTTCCTGTTTCTGACTTGCTGCATAAATTCTCCCATTCTGCTTTAGTCCTTCATTGTTCCCATTGGGTCTGCTCATTCACTGATGTGGGCCCCTTCCCTTATTGGATGTTTCTGGTGTGTCAAACCCCAACAGCCTGTGAAACTAGGAAAAAGAATGTATATCAGAATTCTCTCTACAGACATTAATTGTAGCATCATTTGATGTTATTTCAAAAGTCCTAACTAACTACCTCCTGAAGCTCAGGGGTGTATGCCAGAGGCCCAGCACACAGTTGCTGTATAGACCTGCCTCTTGTTCAGGAGTCAGGAGTCAGCACCTCCAAGGCACTTATACAATGGCGGGTCCATGAACATACAGCCCACACCCAGCATCTGAGGCCTCTCAAGTCAGGACTAGTGTTCTAGGGCTAAAGAAGTGGTAGGAAGAATTTATCATAGCTTTAATTCATAAAATTCTCCTCCAAATTCTGGATTTCCAGATGAATTTTCAAGTACCTAGACACTATTGCCTGACATCTACACATGCCTGAGTTAGTGCTCTGGTTTCCCCTCAAAAGTCAAATCCTCAGAAAGGAATTTTCTGGACACTCTGATTAACCCCTGAAGAGCACACCTCGCCTACACCTGCACCATTCTCTGGCCATTAACCACCATGATTGTTTCCTTTCCAGTACTGGTAACTCACTGTTTTTTCATAATATTCCTCTTTATTATCCATCTCTATAACTAGAATACAAGCTCCCTGAGGACAATGTTCTCATCTAGCTGATTCGTAGCTACTAGAAAAGTTCCTGACAAAGATGATGTTTTTAATGAATATTTGTTTTAATACATGAAAAAATGAGTGGATGAATGAATGGATGAGTTGGCTATGAATAAACAAATCTAACACTGTGGGTGCTTCTATATGTGTCAAGCACTGTAACAAGCATTTTCCATACACTATCACAAAAGTTTTTCAAAAAACGTTCACTTTTTATTTAGGCAAAACCCAATGGGAAATGAGCTATCTGACCTTGAAAATCAAATATAAACAAAAAGGTCAAAGGAAGCAATGGTACATGCCAGATCCTTCTTCCCCTTTGGAGTCTCTTATTATCTCATTTAATTATCTTACCAATTCTATTGGAGCTGAATTTATGTTAGTTTCATTTTACAGATTATTAAACTGAGGCTCAAAAAATCTAAATGTCATATAAGCTATTAAATAAGTAATAGAACAAGATTATAAACCAACTTTAAGGTCCTATCCAAAGCAAGATTACAAAAAGGCTGAACATTTTTTGAAATGAACTCTTTCCAGAATAAATTAATGTTAGGTTGGTATTTTCAGAGCTTATTTGAATAAGATTGGAATGGCTTATTGTAGCATTTAATAATTAATTGCTGTAGGTATATGAAGAATGACTTTTTTCTTAATGAAAAATTTCAGGATGATATTGTAATGTTAATATTCTCAGAAAGTACTCTCCTGTGACATGGACCTCAATGTTAATAGAAGGGAGTATAGTCATATTTTTTGAGAGATAATTCCTGAAAGCTGAAGTATTTAAGAATCTTCATTGAGGCAAATTCTATTATATGAAAAGTAACTGCTTGGCATTTTCTAAGAATTTAATAAATCTCTCCAGGAAAAATGCTGGTTTCAAAAGAAAATTTCAAAAGGGACTCAATAATACTCCATGTCTTCTTATATTTGCATTACAAATAAAAGGCCTTTCCGGGTTCTGGCTCTAAGATACCAGAGAAAACAAGAATGTTCTTTTCGCATTATTTGGTGAGAGGTATTGTGTTACCTTTTTTTCCTTTTAATATGAGAAGCTCACAGATTTCACAGTGCAGACCCACAGCTACAGGGGCCTGTTAAAGGGTCTGTGGAATGTCACCTTCACCTGGCCACATTACCCAGAAGTCACCTGATTTTGAGGTGACCTCAACTGCCCTCTGCACCTCACACTCTGCCTTTTCTTCCCACATGCAGTCCAGATTCAGGGAAGGAGATGCAGAGCATGCACAGGATGGCATTTTCCATTGTCACCATTTTCAAGTATACGGTTCAGTGACATCAAGGACATCTGTATTGTTGTGCAGCCATTGACACCATCAGTCTCCAGGACCTTTCCAACCTTCCACACAGAAGCTCTGTACCCACTGAACAGAGACTCCACACCCTCTTTCCCTCCATCCCTTGCTGACACTGTTTTTCTGTCTGTATGTATGAATATGACTACCGTGGTACCTCACAGAACTGAAATCATACGGTATCGGTCCTGTTGCCATTCCACATTCTTGGTACACTTGACTTTTATTTCCTTCCAAAGCAGAAACATTCTCTGATGTCCTCTGTGAAGTTAAATGGAGTTCTTTGAGAAGAACTTTGAAAAGGTGACTTTTTTTTTTTAATACTGGTCTTACGCACTCAGTAGTAATAGTGCTAATGAGCCTGCAACATCTTGTCAAAGAAATTATCAAGATTATATCATTTGGTTTTGTCCTTCATTAAAGAAAAAAAGCCTGAGGGATAATATGTCCCACTGTCAAGGATGGAAGGGCAAGAGTTGCCACAAGTCATCTTTTAGAACTGCCTAGAAGATCAGGAACTGTACTCAGAGAGTCAAAATGGGAAGGAACCAACGGGAAGAAAACTTTTTAAAATTAAAAATAATAATAACTTTAAAATAGCAATTGTATTTATACATGTTATTATAAATAACAATAGTAATTTTTTCCTGCAGGTTTTTGTGAGTTTTCATGAATTTGTTCATGATTTTTATCTTTGTAATCTTGCCTGTTTCCCTGTGATGACTAGCAGGGGAAAAATGAGAGAGGAAAGAAACTTCTTGCCTGTGGGGGTGGAGGATAGACTTGCTGGGTGTCACCTAGCTGCTCTGCAGGCAGTCTGGGGTAGCCTGGCATGAGTGTGTCAGCACCTGGTCAACTCAGGGACCTCTCTGTACTCAATCAATCAGTACAGACATAGGCTGAAAGCCAGAGGGGTGAGTTGAGCTGCCAGGACCCCAAGGTAGCAGTTGAGATGGTCCCGGTCCCACGGTCTTCCCAGATCTGCATCAGGACACTGGTGGTCCCTCAGAATTCAGTCTACAGGTGTGTGTGCGTGTGTATGAGGTGGGCAGAGGAGATAGAAGAAGTCATGTTTACTGGAAAAGGCCATGTCTGAATCCTTTCCCAATTTTCTACCATCCCTACCACATCTGACCTTGTGGTGCCCAGGCAGATTCAATCCTGGCACTTCCCTCCCTGGTGCAGACAATCGAGGATGGGTTCCATAGACCTCTGTGCCAGGTAGACTCCCTGAAGCCTTGAAATTGATTTCCTAGGGTGTCCTGTTTTCCTTCTGTCCTGAAATATGGACCTCTCTGCTTCTCCACTTTTCCTTAAGGATAGAAGAAAGTGAAGAAGACAGGAACACGGGGGTTGGGGGAACAGAGCCAAGGTGGTCATGACAGCGCTCCCTTCCAGTCTCTGCCTCTGTCGTCACAGGGCATTCTCCTTATGTGTCTGTCTCCACAGGGCATTTTCTGCTTATGAGAACACTGGCCACTGTTTGGATGAGGACCCACCCTGATGCCCTCATCTTAGATCTATTTCCAAATAAGTCACATGCAAATCTACTGGGAGTTAGGACCTCAACTTATATTCGGAGGACAAAATCAGCCCATCAGGAAACTCTAACCTTAAACTCTCAACTCATCTGGGGCCCAGCCTCCTGGCCTTGATTCTGACCTGATTTCAAAACTCTTTCCCAAGAGTCTAACACTGTCATTCAGTCCCTTCTTTTTGTGTTTCTATTCTTCTTGGCTAATAAATCAGACTTGTGCTTACTGGTCCCCACCTGAGAAACCTGTTAATCTTTGGCCTTTCTCTGACTACCCAGAGAGACCTTAAACAAAGACCTGTGGTTTCAAGGTTTCAGACCAGTCCCCAGCACAGGTCCCTAGCTCTGCCCTGATATTGCCTCTGGTTTATCCCTAGGTCCAGCCCTTAGACCACCATCCTTAGAGGCTCCTTAGAAATCCCTTGACTACATCCCAAACTGGCATCTACCACCTACCAGGCTTGGCACAGTCCATCCAGAACACTCACCTTCCAAAAGCAAGCTTTTCTAGTTTGTTTTTTATGATAATGAAGGATCATGTTCATGATGTTGAAAATATAACCCTTACATTTGTGCCTCATGCAATGTATGCAGCTCTTCGGCATCCATTTATATTTACCACAGTTTCTCAAGCTAATTTTGAGATGTAGGAAAAACTACTTAGCTTTGAACACCATAGTAAATAAAATAATTTAGATGGGTAGAGGAACCAGTTATGAGAAATGAATTAATTTCTCAAAAATACTATAGTTAAATTGGTCAGGATTACACTAACAAAAAAAATGTAAGCAGAAAGCTACAGCAATATTTCAAAATTTGTATCCTAAAATAAGTCTTAACAACAACATATTTGGTGACAAATTTTGCTTTTATTTTAATTATTTGATTTATTTTATTGATCTTCCATTTACCAAGTTGCTGTAGACCTGGTTTAAAGTCAGATTCACACACAGAAGCAGCCACAGTTAATCCAATAACTCATCACCCTCTTTCTAAGTGATAGAGCCTGGTCAGCTTATAAAGATTTGAAGATCTCTCAAGTCCATAAAAAGCCAGGCATTTTTCTAAGAAGCTGCAATTTCCATTCCTTCACCACAAATAGATGGCAAATGATAGAATTAGGTTGAAGTTGTCAATATTCATGTCATCTTATAGCTGCAAAATATCCCACTGCTTACGATTTATAAAAAGATTAACAGCTTGGCCATGCTGCATTTACAAACATAAACTTAATGACATCATTAGAATCTTCTGCTTGGCCACATATATGAACCCAGAGAAGAAAGCTAACAGGCTTCCCACTACCAGTCTCTCTGGTCATTAATGTATGTGTGTGCCTCTCTCTCATCTGCCTTATACTCTTCCTTTGTGATGTTTTGAAATAAATCCTCCTCATCAAGTGGAAAGAAATTCCAAAAGTAGAACTGACCAGCACAGGCTTTGCTGCTGCCCAAACTGAGCCAATTCTCCAGCCACTATTTCTACTCCTAGGGCCACCAGAGACTAAATGGAATATTTTCATCCCCTGCCAGGAACACATGCCAGTATTTACTAGTACTTATGCAAAATAATTTTCCAGAATCATTTTTCAAAAGCTGAATGCTCAGTTGACTTATAAAGTCTAAAATGGATTAATAGGAAAGAAATAGACAGTCCCAGATGCACAAGTTATCAATTTTATGCACAGGATGAGTAAGCCTTACGTATTTCAGCTAAGCTGGAATTACAATAACCCCATTTTTCTCAAGAGAGACGGTGGCTGCTATAAAAATGAAGATGTGCTTTGTTTTACTTGCAAAACAGGAAGTATTCTTGCCTGGATTAAAATGATTGGCATGATGGCTTAAAGATGCTGCCTTACCAACTGATTTGACACAAGCTCTAACCCATGTCCACATGACTATGGTGGGCTAAGTGAGGTAAGATGATTTTTGGGTTCATTCATTCATTCATTCATTTTTTTTTTATATTCAATCAACATTTATTGAGCCTTTACCATGAGCAAGACATTGAACTAGCACCTTGAATTCAAAGTTAAAGTGCCCCTTCTTTCAGGAGACTCTCATACCCTATTCCCTTTACTAACCTATCAGTATCATCTTTGTGTCAGACAGTAAAACAATGGAAACCTTGGCTAGCAAGTTTGCAAACATGAACCTCTTTGGTAAGGTGAGAAGCTGCTCAATGACTCTAGGGACAAGGCAAAGCCAAAGTCTCAGAAATCCTCGGAGCCAGCTCCTTTGTGGGTTTGAGGGAGTAAGAAAAATATCTAGATCTTTAGGTTGCTGCTCTCAAAATGAATGTTCTCTATTTTTTATCTTTATCGTATTTCTTAGGATTTTAATTATTTTATATTGTATCACATATCCATCCCTTTACTAGGTATGGATGGGAAACCTTGCCTGACGGACTCACCAAGATTATCTCAAAAGGAGAAGCAATTTCCCAAAGTTAATGGGTACTGGGCAAGCAGAGTGGCCTTTTTCTGGTATCCCCCCCCCCCCTTTTTTTCCCTTTTGGCTTTTTTTCAA
The DNA here is from genome assembly GCF_902686455.1 of Sciurus vulgaris. Lineage (NCBI taxonomy): Eukaryota > Metazoa > Chordata > Mammalia > Rodentia > Sciuridae > Sciurus > Sciurus vulgaris. The sequence goes on along the minus strand of NC_136463.1, from coordinate 171,706,264 downwards.
TCCCCATGGTTCAAGCCACTTGATGTCCCATCTGAAGGCTAATCTTACCTTAGGCTTTGAGAGAGAGAGAGTTGAATAGTTCAGAAATCAGCACTAGTTCATTCTTCCTTCAGTCTTACTCAGACCTTGAACCTGACTCTAACAACTGGTTTCTGCACTGTGGCTGGGGACTTGAACCCCAGGAACCATGCATTCCTCATCCTGGTCTTTCCAGTGCCCAGCACACTAGCTGCTGCAGAGGGACTTAAGAGCTGTTTGTTTGATGCATGCACAGCACAGGGTTCTATCTTCTTTCTCCACATAGTCACCCCATCCTGATCACATGTGCAAGTATTCTAGTCCCTGTCCAATTAGGGCCTGGCCTCCTTCCTTACTTCTGCCTGAAAGTTGGAGTCCTGCATTAGAATCTGGGAGGTAAAACTAAATGGTTATGAAGTAATGCTTTTGATTAAGAAAAGTCATGTGATCTTGAATAAACTGTACCTTACCAAATCTCAGTTACTCATCTATAAAATGGGTACAACAATATATACTTCATGAGGTTGTTATTGGAATTAAATAAGTATTTTTTTTAATTACTTAGCATGGTGCTTGCAAATGTTTAATCTTTGATCTTTCAATCAAATGTATCTCATAATTTTACCTAATGTTGCTTTTTTGCTATGTGACTCCCTGGGTTTTAAACTCTCTTATATCAACCACTAAGCCATTAGTGCTCTTGTGCTGCAAGCTTCTGTTTCCCACACTTCAGATTGCCTCAGGAACTCAGATCCACAGTCCCCACCTCTATCTCTGGCCTATTCTCTACGCACTGTATCCCTTTGGTCCACCTCAGCTCCTTCCCACCAAGCCTCCTTCACCGCAGCTCAGTTTGCTCAAGTACAAATCTGTCTCAGCCTTCCCCTTCTTTGCAGCCCAACAAGCATGACCAAATGACTTGGCCCTTCTAATTTACTTATCCTTACTAGGACTGGTGTGAAAATAGTGTGTCTGCCTCCAGAGAGCCTGATCTCCTAGGGTCACTCAATACTTACCAGATTGCTAAAATAAGTTCTTTTCTCTTGCTACAATTATCTTTAGTTACCTAAATTTTGGAAAGATTTTTTTTCCTTCCTCAGAAAATACGTTTTATCTAAGACACCACTTAGGTTGAATTCTAGAATATTCTTTGTCAGTTACATTTACATAGACATACACCCAATGTAAGTAGAGAACTCAATGAGTCTTAACATCCAGCATACAGACCAAGAAAGAGAATCTATCACAACTCCAATGGTGCTCTGGTGCTCCCTCCTATCCATTCCCCCCCACTGGGAACCATTGGCCTGATACCGAATGGCTTCATATAGAACTCAACCTGTGTGATTAGTTTCCTCCCTTCATCATTATAGCTGCAGGGCTAATCCAGGTGGTTTGCAAATAGCTCCAGTGCATTCAGTCTCATTTCTGAACACTACTCCTTTGTATGAACACTTAGCACTTGTCCATATTCCATAGATGCATATTCTGCTTCCAGTTTATGGTATTATGAATAATGCTGTCATGAACATTCTAACACATGTGTTTTGGTTGACATATGCACTCTTTTCTGTTGAGTTTATACCTAGGGGTGAAATTGCTAGTTCACAGAGTATGCATATATTCAACTTTAATAGATACTTCCAAATGGTTCTCGTCCTTTGCAGGCATTTTTAAAGAAAGGGCTGCTGCTATTCTAGAGAAACAGCAATCCTTGCATGGAGACCTGACTCTGTGGGATCTAAAATGTGACTCTAGGACCTGCAGACAGAATTTTTAGTTCAGCTTCCCTCTTTATCTTTGCTCTCTGTGCTCAGAGGAGACTGTTTTCATTACCTTCTGGGCAGGTGCAAAACACCATCATTAAATCAAGAACCTGCACACTTCCCTGGAAGCCTAGTGGGAATTCCTCAAAGCTGAAAGTATAGCTCACTCCTCAGCTTCAGGAGCCTCCCGGTGTCAAGTGAATGAGGATTTGATCAAAGATAAGACACAGGAAGGGCAGGATGAAGAGTTTGAGACACAGAATCCAAAAACGGGCCTCCAAGGACAGAGAGCAGCGTAGGCAAATACTGAGAAGTGAGTTGAGAGCCAGCTAGTGAGAGGGAATTATGCGATGGCCAATGGGAAGGCAGTTTGGGTAAACACCTGAGACTGGAGCAGTTGCCCACCAACATCTGCCTCGATTCTATTTCCTGCAGTGTGGCAGCAGTGGGTGAGTGACCCCAGTGAGATGAAACAGACATTGCTCTTTAATTTCACAGCTTAATACCTCTTCAAGGTGACTGTTCCAAAGATCAGACCCTGTGGCTGAACTGTGAAAACCCTTCTCCACATTGTCAAACCTTTGAAAATCCATGTCTACTAGTGAAACACATTTGGAAAACAATATAGCCATAGATAATGACCCAAAAGATACTCACACCCCTTAATGCAGTGATCCACTTTTGAGATTTCTTTAAGGGTATCATTCAAAACATAAAGAAGAAAACCAAATGTTTTAACCCATTCATTGCAGGTATACCCAGAATGCTTCAAAAAGGGAGGTGGGATAGCTTCAATATCCAATAGTAGTAGACAGCATAGCAATTAAAACTAGTAGAAAAATAAATCTCTGTGAAAATTTGTTTAAATTAAAATCTCAGGATGCAGAGTTGTACAGACATTAAGATTATAATGAAATAAACATCCACATGGAAGTGAATGAAAAAAATTTAAAATAATAAGGATCATAACTAACACTAATGTTCATGGCACAGGAATAATATTCTGAATGGATTGCACATGTTAATACATCCTCATCCCACCCTATAGGGTAAGTAGCATTAACTCCATTTTATAGATGAGGAAATTAAGCCCCAAAGAGCTAATAAAATAGAGTGTCCCTGCTAGCAAATATTTTGACATCCAAGTCCTTAAAATCTAAGAAGTCATCAAGAAAATACAAGTCATATTATTAAGTGAGGCTATGGAAACTTCCCATCATTGCATGTTTTTTAATATCTTTATAACTAAATCAGATGTGACAAATATTTATTGGCCATCCATTATGTCTCTTCAGTGGATCTAAATTCTTTCATCAAATTTTCACAAGAATCTAATGCCATGGAGATTATTACCTTTATTTTAGAGATTTAAAAGTAAGAGTGATGGTATCTGATTGAAAGTTGTTTTAGTTAGCCTTTTCACTGCTGTGACTAAAAGATCTGACCAGAACAATTTTAGGAGAAAAGGTTTATCTGGGGGCTTGTGGTTTTCAGAGGTCTTAATCCATAGACAGAAGCCTCCATTCCTCAGGGCTCAAGGTGAGGTTGGACATCAAAGTGGAAGAGTGGCAGAGGGAAGCAGCTGACATGATGATCAGGAAGCAGAGGGAGAGACTCCATTGGCCAAATACAAAATATATAGTCCCAGACCATGCCCTAAGGAATCCACCTCCTCCAGCCACACCCTACCTGCCTTTAGTTACCACTCAGTTAATCCCCATCAGGGAATTAATTCAACGATTGGATTAAGGCTTTTATAATCCAATCTTTTATCCCCTAAACCTTCTTGCATTTTCTCACACTTGAGCTTTTGGGGGACACCTCACATCCAAAGCACAACAATTGCAAAACCCTCAACTGCAAACAGAAGAAAGCAAACCCTGTGAACCTCCATAAATTAACAAAATCACCAGGGAGAAGAGGAGAGGTGACTATAGGACAAAGAATGCCTGCCTTCTGCTGGATTTGGGCCAAATTACAGAAAAATTTCATAGTGTAAAACTAAACAGTATGAACGAATTATCTGAAGGACATAAAATGGTCTTTAGGTGGAAAGGACAACTAATGGGTTTGTTTTTAGTCAGTTTTTCATTACTGTCACAAGTGCTTGATTTAAATTACCTTGTGAAGAGGAAAGGTTTATTCTGGCTCACAGTTTTGAAAGTTTCAGTCCATGACCAATCAGCCCCATTGCTTTGGGCCTGTGACTGCAAAATAAATCATGGCAGAAGCACGCGGTGGAGGAGATCATTCACCTCACCAAACCCTTAACACATGAGTTTGGGAGAGGAACATTCCAAATACAAAGTATAACATGGTTAATTGATAACTTGGAGTTTTTGTGATTATTATAAATCAACAAACTAGGCAATTACTGAGAATGTGAGCTCAATGAAAAGGGATTAAAGAAAGATTCCTTGATTTAAAAACTTTTGATCTTGAAATCAGACTGAGAGAAGAGAGAGAGAGAGAAAGACAGAGAGATTTACTGTACTAGTGCTGATGCAGCAAGATTTCCTCAGGCCTAGAATATAGGCATTGCATATTAGACCTGGATCACATGCCCCCCGAGTGTTAAAATTATTGATACACACACACACACACACACACACACACACACACACACACACTCACGTGTGTGTATATACAAATACACATCAGTTATGTACATACAAACATGTGCATGCAAACATAAATACACAGACATTTAAATATATACTTATATATCAATCATATATACATATATATATATATATATATATATATATGACTCTAAAGTAGCTGGAGTTATAAAATGCAAAAAGGATCCCTCTCCACTTTGATTGTCATGACCTCCAACTTTAAGCATATCTCCATATGAGACCTAGGGAGTTTCATCCCAATCTCTACCTTGGACTTCTTTATATCTTCTATTCAAATGTGTTGGTTCATGAAGAAATCAAGGCAAAAATAAACTTACATCAGTTCCAACCAAAGTTTTGCTATTCTTGAAAATAAACCTGCCTCCAGCATTTTTCCTAACACAGGTCGATAACTTCCCCAAGTATCACTGTATCCCCAATGCTCAGACAGTGTCTGGCACATAGTAGGCATTTGCTATTAAATAAACTACTGTCAGATGAAACTAAACAAGGAAACTCTGTCTGTTAGGAACTCATGAGCATCAAGAAATAAAACAAAGTAGTTTTTGGCAGAAGGGACAGCAGGGTCAGAGGGTGTGCAGGGTCCCAGATTACAGAGGTAAATATTCTATCCCTATGCTATTTAAGCAGTCTCTGGGTCCTTAACAAATCTTGCAACTTCTACTTCTCAATTTGTATCAAAGAATCAGAGAAAAGATTGGAGAACACTTAGAATCCAAAAGCATTTGAGTTAGAAAGAGATGATTTAACTTAACTTTTTGATTTTCAATAAAAAGTCTGAGACTACAAAAATTTAAGTGCTTCTTCCAATGTCATGGGCTACTCCAGGAGGAGGCAAACCTAGGAATTCTTTCTCTCAACACAGTGACATCTTACTCCATGAGGATTGGAGAGCAGCATGTGTTGGACTAAGGGGTAGAATCACAGCAGAGTTGATGCCCCTGAGAAGCTAGATGGCAAAAGAAGAAAGCAGCCAATCTGGTCCCTCACCTGGACAAAGCCCAGAGGCAGGAGAAGTAGAAAATCCTACAGGCAGACCTGAAATATATAAACCAGAACAACAGGGTATAATGACTCAGCCATCATCCTTTAGCCCAACAGAAAGACATTTCCGTTGGAGAATAGGGGAATAGAAAGAAATCGTTGTTATACACTGCGCTCAAACCTGGTGAAAACATCAAAATAATCTCATTAAAATGCAACACACTTACTCAAAACAGACAAAAAGAGTTCACAGCAGTTTTAAAAATCTCTTTAAGGAATTTCACTTAATCCTCTCCTCCAGTAGACTTTTTTTTTTTTTTTTTTTTCCCAAATTTTTCTGCAAACTAATACTTACACTGCTGTATTTAGGGCAAGGGCCTGTCCCTGAAAAATGTCATTTAAATGAATGTTCTTTCCAGCACCTGAAGGGACAAGCTGGTATCAAATCAAACCTTTCCAGTTTATCTGGTAACAACCCTCTCTGAAAACCTCAAGAGGTGACCTATCGTCACATTCTTTAAAAAGTGAGAGTTTCTTTTAGACTAGGAGGTGATAAACAAGGTCACTTTTAACACCAAAGAAACATTTACATAAACCAACAGCATCCAGGATATGCAATTAAAAAAACGAATAGTTAATGAGCCTGCAAAATCATATGCACCTTTTTCCAGAGCAAATCTTGCTGAATTATGAGTGATGGAGTTTTCTACGGTTGAATCTCTTTTTTAATTGAGTAAATAAGCTAAGGTAAGAAAGCATAAATTAAAGCCTAAAAATACAGACACCGTGGGAGAATGGGGAGAGAGGTGTTCCAGTCAACAGGAGGAAGATTTATTTGGTTGATTTTTTTAAAGTATTTGCATCTTGTTTTCATTTAACATTGTGTGTGCACACACAAACACACAAAATAGATTGTAATTTTGACCTTGGGATCAATTCTATTTTGCCTGGATCCCCACAATCTCCATTTTCATAACTTCCTACTCCCATCAAGCAAAACAATGCACTTTGTGAATCTGCGATGGGTTGTATTATTGAACCAAGTTCTTCATACCTCCTTGCACTCATGTTTATATTCAGTTGTGGGGCTCACTTTAAACTGGGGCAGATGTAGCAGTGTGCATGTTCCAAGCCTGAGTCTTAAGATGTCTTGTAAGGTTCTGCTTGTCCTCTCGTACCTCCCTATGCAAAGACCTTGCCATTTCAAGAGGAGGATGCGGGATACACAGAACAGAACTAATCTGGCCAAGCCCACCCTAGAGCAACCAAGTAAGCCAGCCAAGTCAGCAGAGCCCCACTACCCAGCCCAGCCAAGGTCAGCCAACCTCTAGCCAACCCCCAGGTTTCTGAGCTAGAATAATGTCATCATAATAAATGTATTTTGTTACATAATCCAATAACTATAATAATAACATAATAATAACTGTTGTTTTAAGTCTCTGAGTTTTAGGATGACTTATTACACAGAAATAGCCAATGTATACACTAAATTTGCTCAGAAATTGAACAAACGAGAGGTCTTGTCCTAACACATTTCCAGTGATGAAGAAGACTTTTCCCTAGCACTTCTCCCATTTGAGCATGAAAGCTAACACTGGCTGTACCTTTCTCAAGGTACCATGAGGACTAAATGTCCTCAGTCTCTTACCTAGAGAACTCACAGCTGAACACAAAGGATCATGCTAAGAAACATTGAAAACTCAGAGTAGAAAGGAAAGAGGGAGGAAGGGGAAGAGAGAGGAGGAAAGAGGAAAAAGGAAGGAATGGGAGCAAAAGTCCTCCAACTCTAGAGGTCACTATATTGTTTTAAAGAATGCCCATTAAAGCAGGGACACATGTACATTCGGATGGATAACTGAGGTCTCTGTTACAATTGAGGAAATGTCATCTTTGCATAAGAAGACATAAACAAGAGACACACCTGGATGTCCCAGTGAGGTCAAGTTCCCTAGAAACTGCAATAGTGGCATCAGCTAAATAAGTCCAAATTTCTTCTTTGCTTCTGGGCAACAACAGAGAGGCCTCCCCTAGGATACTTGCTCCAGAATTTGAGTAACAACCTCAGACTGCCATCCAGCCCAGTGAATTAGAGAGGTTGGAGTATCCTTTGTTGAGATGTGACAGGCACAGCAGAGACAAGGCATGCTTTACACTACACACAAGTGAAGTTGGGCTGCATCATTGACTCCTTGCCAACTGGCCCTGCCCCCACCGAAGGCCGAACTGCCCAGATTGCTCATGAGTTGACTGTTGGCCAGGTCCACAGTACCGTGAAAAATTGTACTCCTGCAAAGCAGCCATCACCTGAACACACATAAGTGATCAGAAAAAACCATCTCCTTTATTCAGCAATGTCACCGTGTCTCTTGGATTTATAAGGCTCACTCCCTTTAGTTAACTAACTGCATTTATCCTCTCAGGAGAGTGGATAGTATTATCAGTCATTCACATCTTACTCTGTGTGTAATTAGACTGTTTCTGTTCAACAGAGAAAGGCTGATGGTGAAAAGAGTGAGCTTTGGCTGGGTTGGAGAAAAAGGTCCTCTGCAGTACTGGGCAAAGCTGGGAAGGGACTTCTGGGTATAGCCTCCAAGCTTGTCAGCAGTGTCCATGAGGTTGGACTCCTATGGGCTTACACACTGAAGGTGCAAGAGGTGGGCTGGCAGGGAAGACATCAGCAAAGCCTTGGAGGTAGGCCTGGAATCACCCATGGTGGGTCTTAGGGCTTGGTCTTCTCCCAAACAGTAAGTCCTAGGAATGGACATGGCTGTGTCCAACTGTCCTTGTGGCCACCACTAGCCACAAGCTATTGACTCCACTGAACCTACTTTTTGCCATCCAAATATTGTCATTTTCTACATGTGCCTCCATGTGTAAAAGGTTAGGAAGCCTTGGTGCAGATGAATGGTATAACAGAGTAATCTCTTTGTTTACCCCAGGGTGCCACATCAGGCCCTGTCCTGAAGCCAGGGACTCTGGTTAGCCATGCCAGCCTTCCACACCATCATTGGTGCCCTCCTGTCCTCATCCATGGTAGGAGAAGACTCTAGTAGCTGGTCTTTACGGTTTCTTCTGGTTCAAGTCTCTGCTGTCTTTCTGACCTTCACATTCTAGAAAGTTCTATCACTGCCATCCACAGTTCCACTCTAGGACTCAGCTGAAATGCCTTTTTCTCACAGAGGCCCCCTCAGACAGATCAGCTTAAACCTTTGTTGCATGGTGCTCCCCTTTGAAAAGCCCACCACACTTACTATTGCTTCATTCATTCATCCACACATCAAGGATTTGCTGAGAGAAGTGCACAGTCTAGAACTGGGTGGATGGATTCAAATTTCCATGCTACTGCTTACTACCTGGAGACCTTGGGTGAGTTACTGCACCTCCATTGCCTCACTTCTCAATGAGGAAATGAAACTAATAATCATAGCTGTATCTCAGGGTTGTTTCAAGCGTTAAGTGAGTTAGCACTGATGGAGCACAATGCCTGGGATAAGGTAAACACTCGACAAATCAACAATTACAATTTTGACAATGACCATTTTCACAGTCACAGGACAAGGCTCACCCCTTGCCATTTCCTGGTAGTCTGTTACTCACATTTCCTTCTCTAGCATTGTGACGTCTGGTGCCTGACACAGAGCCTGGCATATAATCATAGAACAGAAGTTTGAAATGTTGGTTGAGTGAATTTATGGACACAAGTAGAGTGTTTTGCTTTCAGTCCCATCAAATTCTCCTCTCTGCTAGTTTTCCTAGTTAAGATTTTCTGCCTCTTCAGCTTAAACTGAAGCTTTCTTTGTTCTCAATCTCTGGTGAGAGCGAGACCAAATGTAAATTTTATTCACAGGAGAAATATTACCATTTGGGGAAGTTGCATGAATGCCTTTCCCAAGCTTCTTCCTCCCAGCTCCCCAGGCTAATTGCCTCTTAAGGAATAACAGTTCAGGTAGCCAAATATCATGACCAACAAAAGAAGAAAATTCAAAAGATATTTATGCATTGGATTTCCAGATGTGGACAAGTCTTGTTTTTGCCTAAATGGTATTGACAATTTATGGTTGTCTTTGGAAAATCATTGAATAATGATCCAACTATCTAGAACCCCTTTGTTTTATGCCTGTTAAAAGAAAAGAAAGTTATTACCCAGGAAAATTTCCAGACTGCCATAAAAGAAAAGAAATTGCTGCCAAGAACCATCTGCCATAAAACCTCCCCTAACAGCTTCTTACCTTTATGTATCTGCAAAGCACCCTTTTTAAAAATGAGGAAAGGCCATCAATCATTTCTCTTAAGGCTAATTGCAAATATTTGATATAGAAATTAAATATTATAAAATATGAAATAAGGTGTGTGGCACCCTGGAGTTGAATGTGAGCATCTCCCAGAGGGGAATGCAAAGGATCAGGGCTGTGGGACCAGCGGTCCCACTAACACACAGTGGGACCTTCAGCAAGTCCTTCCTCCCCACCCCACCCACCGCCCATCAGTGCCCACATTTGCTTAAAGAAGGTGACTTACAGGTGGTTCACTGACCTCTGAATGGTTTTTGTGAGAATCGATAATACAAAAGATGTGTGAGCACTTTGAAGGATTAAACATGATATGAAAACCAAAGATGCAACCTTTCCGAATGAGACTAACAAAAGGAGAAATCTGTATGGGAAGTTCCATACTTATATGATATTCAGAGCTGCTGTAATGAAGACCTAGTAAAATAATAAGGGGCTTGGACTCTAGGTTCCTAAAGCATCTGAACATCTGCTTGAGCATCTGAATCCTTAAAAACCTACTTGGGGAAGCTGATGTGTGCACCCTACCTAGGCAAGAATTTCCACAGACCTATGGACTCAGAATTTGTGAGTTGGGCCTGGGAATCTGTATGTCAGCAAACTCCCCAGGAAATAATGATTGACAGGGAGAGTGGTAAAACACTGGGCTGGCTGGATAGTTTTTAAGGTTCTCCGCAACAGGAGAGAAAAGAAAACCTGTTATCTGTGTGATCATCTTCATTAATATCTGCCACCACAGTGACTGATTCCCATGTCAAGTTCCACTCTGTATTATTGCTCTATTTGGCCCCTACCAGGACCCATCCATCAAAGGATAGATTATACACTGCCACCCACTCCAGCGTCACCTCCCTCCACGCACTGCAGAGATGAAAAGGAAGATGTCAGTGGAAGCAGGGACAGGCATCTCCTCCTCTCTACCTGCAGCCATGGTTCCAGTCTGAGGGAAAGTAGCCAGGATGCAGGGCATGTTACATCCACTGTTTAAGAGACTCATGTGGAAACTGAACATGGATCCTGAATAAGTGAGCTATTGGATCCCCTTTCTTCTCTCCCTTACTCACTCCTTCCTTCCAGGTCTTCCTTTAACATCATCTGTGCTGTACCTATTATGGACCAAACCCGTGCTAAAGGCTAAACTCTGGGGGTGCCATGCTGGGCCTGGTGCAGCTTGTAGTCTGGCAGAGCAGCTCAGACGACAGCCTGAGATGATGCTCTGAGGGAAGGCACTGCTGCAGAGCCCTCAACGGGGAATCTGCCTTTGACTGGAAAACAGACCAGAAGACGCACAGAGGGGGAGCAATTAACTAGCAAAGCTAGTTAAAGGACAAGAGAAGAGAGGCAGTGGAGACTGTTTATATAGAGGTCCTACTGGACTGAGGCCAGAGCAGCTACCCCAGAGATGGAAGGAAGAGTGAGTGACATGACGTGACACCAGAGAAGCAGAGCTACGCCTCAGGGGTCATCCAGGTAACACTGTGGACTCTATCACATGAGCAGCAGTAAAGCTTCAAAGGGTTGCACGCGATGCAGAGAAAGGAGTTGATGAGGGCACTCTAGAGGCAGGCGGGGAGCAAGTGTGGAAACCGGAACACAATTAGGACTGTGGAGTCAGCCTGAGGAATGGGCCGTGGCAGCAGCTGTGAAAACGGGAGAAATGGGCAGTCTTAATGGATCGAATTAACAAGGGATGAATTAGGGTTTTATTGGGAAACAAAATAATCACAATATATTCAGTTTGGCAGAACGGGGCACTGGTTGGTGTCGGGCAGAGGTGTCCTTGAGAAACTGTGATATAATCCACTTCTTATACACTTAAGGAAGTCCTGACACTGAGATGTTAGCAACTTGTTTAGTGAGGACCACTGGTGGATTCAGTGACAGAACAAAGGCTAGATTACTCCCTGCGCCCACCTCTATGGGATCAATATGGGCAATAACCAAGGCAGAGAAGTTAAACAAAGAGTCCATATTCAGAGTCAGACTGAATCCAGGCTCTGCAAAGCTGCTAGAAAGATTAGATGTAGATATAGATATAGATATAGATAGATTAGAGATGGAGATAGAGATACATAGATAGATAGGGTTTTTTTTTTTTTTTTTTTTTTTTCCAGTGGCCCTAAGGCTCTTAGCTGGCTTGAACCTGATAAAGCCTCATGCTGCAGCACACTACTATGAAAACAAAGATTGCACAAGAGGAACCAAGGAACTATCTCAAAATACCAGAAGAACAGTCCTCCTCCTTCCCCAGCCTCAAAGTCCAGCAGGAGCATGTCCAGGACAAAAGCAAATCAACCAAAAGACCTTGCTCACACTCCCTCATGCCACTTACCACACCCTTCCCCATCCACTCATGGGGGCCTCTCGCACCTACTTTCCCAGATGTGCTCCTGGGGTTGATGGAGTGCAGATGGATGCACAGCTCCCACCTCCAACCCATGCAAGTCTTGGGTTTTGCAGACAATTACACATATAGAGGCGAAAGGCTTCCCCTGGTGAGCATTACGCTCGCCCTCTGCCAAAAAGATGAGCACAGGCAAAGGAGTCAGAGACCCCGTGTGATTGTTGAAACAACTTGCCTCTCATACGGATTGATAGTGTGGCTGCCACAAGATTAATTGTATTTTTCCTGGAACAAAGCTGGAAATCACTCAAAGGGCAATAAATGCTGAAATCTGTCTATTCTCTGCCAAAATTTCAGACAAAAAGCCAATAAGGCAATTTTTACCTTACGTGCTTGAATGGATTTAAAAAAAAAAAAAAAAAAAAAAAAAAAACAGATCCATGCTGAATTCAATGGACTAGATGAGCCCATAAGCACAAAGGAGACTGCTCACCTTGGTTTGAGGAGGAGGTTCTCCTGGGTCTGTTGTACTCTAAGCCACCATGTATTGGCATATGCCACCCAAGAGAATCCATATTCTGCATCTCCTTGTTAAATCCCATGAAAAAATAATGACTTACCAGTTGTGTGGACAACTCAGAATTTCTAAAGGTGAGTTTCTTTTTAATGTACAGAAGCCAAGAAGATGAAGATTATGGAAGAAAGATAAAGGAACCTGTTAGCCACAGCTACTTTAGGGTTTGCAAAATGTTTCAAAGATTGATATCGAAAAACCTCATCCTGGAACTAGACCAAAGCCCTAGAGTGTTCCCTCAGGATTAAGTAGATGGTGATAATAACCTGTGTCTTATACTTGTACAGCAATTTATAGGTTGTAAAGAATTTTCATACATCATCACATTTATCCTCCCAACTAACACTATAAGTTGGGTATTATTATTAATCTCACTTTACAGGTGAGGAAACTCAGGATCATTTATTTTAAATTGACCTGTAGGAATGTATGAAAAGGAATGATCCAGCATTTGTATACTGCCAGCTTAATATACAAATGCACTTACAACAAAAACACAGTAAGGGTTCTAGCAGAAATCAGATAACAAACTCAAAATAGAATCAGTTTAAAAGGATTTAAAAGGGACTATTTGCAGAAGTGAGGGGCAGATTTAGGGAGTACACAAAAGATAGATTGGAGCTCCAGGATTAGCTGTTACATTCCTAGGGCTAACAGGCACGGAGAGGAAGCAGATGCCAGAACCCAGAGAGGAAGAACCTCTGCGACCTTCAATCAAAGCAGGCAGTGAGCAAGGAAAATAGATAAACCAGTGCCTGAGCCCCTAAGTAGGTTGCCTTTCTATTACTGCAACAAATACCTGAGATAATCAACTTATAAAGGAAAATGGTTTATTTTGGAGGTTTCAGTCTATGATGGGTTGGCCCAGTTGTTTGGGGCCTATGAAAAGGCAAAATTAATTGCAGGAGCACATGGTGGACCAAGCCACTCACTTCAACTTGGTCAGAAAGATAAAGAGGAGAGAGAAAGAGTCCAGGGTCCCACCGTCCCCAGAGACCTAAAGACTAACCATGAGGACCCACCTCTTAAAGGTTCTGCCACCTCCCAGTAATGTCATCCTGGGGCCCAAGTCTTTAACACGTGGACCTTCACTGAACCTACAAGATCCAAACTAGAGCTGTCCCCAATTGACCAAAATCAAGCAAAAATCAGAGGACAAGAGAGCAATTGAGGTAAGTCATATAGCTGAGCCTCTTGTAGCAGCACACAGGATGGGGAAAGATCAAAGATCTGGAAGGGCAAATGACAGATAGTCAACCCAGCTATCTTCTATGTCAGGGCCATTTCCCTAATAGTGGCTGCAGTTCTCCCAGAAACCCTGACCTATAGGAACAGTTTCTCCTTCATAAGGGGACTTTGAAGAACTGTACACCAGTAAACGTCTCCTATACACTTCCTGAACATCCTGGAGTTGACAAGAAAGATCTAGAAATTCTGGAGGGCACAAAAGAACAAGATGTAGTCAGGGGTTCCTTCCATAAAATCCTCAGAAGAAGTTCATTGTTCTCAGGGTTGTTCAGAAAAAGATCTCCTGGGCCCAAACTCCTTGCTTCTGTGCTCATCTCAGTTTCTCCTCACAACCATCTGGAGCAAGTCTATTGCTATCCATGTCTTAAACAGGAACACATTGCATTCTGGAGAATTCAAGAAAGTTCCCCAAGATCAAACAGCCAAGTGGCAGACTGGGACATGAATACAGATTTGCCTGACCACAAAACATAGTCTCTTGGAGTCGATTATCTAGGTAGGGGGATAAGTCATGCTTATTTGAGGAAGTCACAGAATAGTAAATCAGCAGTATTTATTAGAGCTTACTGATGTCTCCCACTGGACTTTTATGCTACTACAAAAACCTATCACAAGGACATCGTTCTACTGTGTGGCTCCCTTTCCATGGGATCTGAGTTCTGCTTCTCTGTGCTGAAAAGTGCAGTCTTCCCACGTGCCCAGGAAGAAGAGAACACAGGTATTGGCCACCATTTGCAGGTTCTGCCACAGATAGAAAGGCAGCTCTTACTCTGAACAATCCCTGGTTACTCTCAGAGCTCATCCCTGGTTGCCAGGAGTGGGGGTTCCTAGGTCCAGTGGTGGACTGAAATGAACCTCTTCTCAAATCTGCTATTTTGCTTTTAGCACAAATACAGACTAAGCCCCACAAGATGGCTATCTTCAGTTGCCATGGGCAGCCTAGCACGGGCAAGACTTAAAATTTCTCAAAAAGCCCCAGCACCCCAATTCTGTTTCATCTTTCATAGTTTCAAGATTGCACAGGATTTAACTAGTTGATATGGTTTCTGCCCTGGAGGTGCCTACACCCTGGGAAATGGCAGCAGGGCCTCCTCAAAGCAGATGTCTTTCCAGATTCTCACGCTCATCCCTTCCACTCGGATTCCATTGCCAGGGCTTACTCCTCTCCCTGCAAGGGATGCTGTACATTAAGATTCCATTTCACAGTGGGGTGAAAAGATAAGATGGATCTTAATTTACCTGGTGTTCTGCCTACCTAGCTTATTTAGATTTTCAGCCTGCTGAGAAGGAATTGGGCCTAGCTTAATGATCAGCTCAAGACTTAACCTGTTGCTGACACTTGAATGTGTTCTAACCCTGGTTAAAATTCAGGGACAGCATTTAGGCAGGAAGCCTAGGGGTAGGAGATCCACTCTGGCCCTCTGTCATTACTTAATTTTCTGCCCAGCAAAGTCAAGAAAATAGGACTTGTAATGAGATTAAGTTTGAACTTAGAAAATGTCACTCCTTGAATTCCAACTACTGCTTTTAATGCTTCTTGGCATGGGTGAGGCTCCATATTTCTAAGCCTGACACCCAAGCCTTACAGTTCCTACAGTTTCCAGGAGCTTGCTGGTTCTCTGCTGCCTAGCTTCTACAAATTATTAGAAATTAATTTGACTTGGTTCAGCATTATCTGACAATTGCAATGACCACCCCGTGAACCTTCCTGGCTAATTTACATCCCCGCCACGCGGCTTAATGTCTCCGATGCCGGCGCACATTATTTTAAGCTCATGCCAATTATAATTTTTTAATACAGTCTGAAAATCATGCTGTTACTTAGCAACAAAGGTCACTCCAATAAATAATAATATCTCGTGGGCCTATTGACACCCTCCATTCTTTTTCACAGGGATTGAGAGTTAGTAGGGAGACCTTTCCCAGCTACTGCTAACGTCTGATCTATTGACAAGTGCCTGCTATGGCAGCTCCTTCAGTGAGCTGCTATGCTCAGCTCCCCCTTCACTCTAAGTTTCCTTTTCCTAATTTAGGCCCCACAGACGGAGACTGAGTGGGACTGGCTGAGCTCCCCTCATCCCATTCCTCCTCCCAGTGTCCCTTATACCCGGGGAACAGACAAGCTGGTTAATGTACAGACCCAAAGGGCAATGGGATTCAGAAACAACAAGCTGGAGTCCAAGAAACCTTGTATTTCAGAAGTCAAGGACTGAACATCTCTAATGACACAGGAGGTCATGGCTTTTTTTCCCCTGTAGAATCTCATTTTCCTTGGGAAATGATCTTATAAGCATGCATGTAGCATAGGTGGATTGTTAGTGGACAACCCCAGAGGTAATCAGGGCTTAGGGTTCTCATAGCATGACTGACCCCAAACTTGAGCCCCAGTGCATCCCAACTAAGTATCTCCTAGACTCTATTTCTCTCGCTGCCATCTCTTCTCAGTTGGAGTGGAGGCCCCTTCTGCCCTGGGAAATGGGGGGCCAAAAATCACCTCAGGAAGCTCACCACTCAGTGTTGTTTAGAAACTGTAAAGGAAATCTTTGTTATGGGCGCTCAGAGAAGATCCCGCACATCTCCACAAAGCCTGGCATGTCTCCAGGGAAGGGAAAGTCTGGTCACTCTTTCTGTCATTCCTCCTGGTGCCCAGCACAGACTACCCTAGGGATCAGCCTCAGACAAAAGACCCTTGATTCCTGACTTGCTCTTCCCCACATGAAGTCTCCATCCTTAGGCAGCCAGGCCAGGATATCCTTTCCAGAGTGTGACTCAAACAAGGCTTCACAGGTGCCTACACGAAAGGGAAGGGGTCTCACACACCAGTCCATATTCCCTGTTCTATAGAAATCAAGTCCAGTGTTGTCAGTTCACATTAATTCATTGCCAAGTACTGTGCCAAACACTTCCCATGTGTTATGTGTTTAATCCGAAGACAGACAGACTACTATTATTGCCAAGTTGCAAGTGAGGCACTGGGGCACAGGATTCTATATTATTTGCTTATCATGTATCAGATATGAAATGTGACAAAAATTCTGCCTCCAAAAATCCAGTTCCCTTAACTTCCCACATCCCCTTGCTCATGATGACACCTATTTTTAAGGCCCTTGACATCAGAACAGACTGGAAAATCTTGAGTGGTCCTAACTTCCACAACCCAGCTATGAAACAAAATTAAAGGAGATTCTGTTCCTTCTCTTGTTATTCAAGATGCATGCCAGCAAACCAGACCAGCTAAATTCTTCATTCTTTCTTCCAGACTCCCATAGTTGTAAAGGTGCAACTTTGGTGGCATAATTCACTGCATACTGCCCATTTTCAAAACACCATACTAGACACCAGAAGAAATGGGGACCCATAAGACCCTGGTTATGATCGAAACATATGTGCTACAGTCCAGAAACGCCCTAGCAGGATGAAGAATCTAATTGAGCAGGATTTGAGCACCACTGAACTTATTTCTCCTGTTATCATCACTTCACTTGGTCCTAAGAACTGGAGAAAAATACAGCTCTCTGGCTTGCTGATTCCCTTCCAGAACAGCACCTTCCTTACCTAGATAGAAGGTCAATGATCTGTAGAGGAAGCACCCAAGTTGTATAAATGCAACAAGCCCCAGCAGGGTCTTCTCCCATTCACCCTCAGGGTGGAATGATTGGCCTTTGTTTGGCTGATTAACCCTGGTGTGTCTAGAGGTCTGAAGGCATTGATGTCAGGCAAGAATGTGCCATCATGCAGGGGAATTTGCCTCCATTATTTTATTCAGATTAGAAATCACTTGAGATTCTGTTCCTAAGCCAGTGTAGCCTGGGGCCTCCAAAATGACAGATGTTAGAACCTGCCTGCCATCCAAGGGCTTCAGCTGACATCACTTGGAATCAGGGTAGAGCCTGACTGGCCTCAAGCTCACCCTCTGGCAGGAAATTACTTCCTACACTCATCTGTGGGACAAAAGCCAGCCACACTATCAGAAACCACAAAGAAGCCAAAAGGCAAAGAGCCACCCCCTCAGATCAAACTCATTTCCATCTCTGCTTCTCCATGCTGCTCTCTCTCCCTGACCTGTTAAACTCCCTTGCTCTAGTAACTTGGTTTCTGAAATATGGTTGTTTCGCCATACCTTGGTGGTTCCCCTGCTTCCTCAATCTTGACCTTATCCTCACCACTGGTGTATGAGAGTATCTTGAAACCGTGACTCCATGTTCTCTGCTTGTCTATTCATTCACTCACTGGTTCTTCACCAAACACTTATTGGGAGGTATTAGAAGTGCGTGCAAGACACTGAGGATACAAATGAATAAAACACCGCTTTTGTACTTGAGGAAGTTAAGGTTAAGTAAAAAAAATCACAAACCATTGACATTGTAACTCAGAAATAGCACAGAGGAAGGTGAGGTAGAGCCGGGGGTAATAGAGACACATACACAAGAGAGGAAGGAAACAAGGGACTCCTGTGCCAGGTCCTAAGGATGAGGAAGGAAGGGTTCCAGAGAGAAGGCTCACCATGATCAAACGCAAAAGAACATGAAAGAGTCAGGTGGGTTTAGGAAACTGTAACAAATTCTTCATTGTCAGATTATGGCTTGTGAATAGCAAAGCACAAAGGAATACGTGAGGGTCCAGGGCAACACAGGTCGAGTTCTAGATGGCCTCGGGTGACACATGGAGACTCTATTTGACAACATCAATAGTCTTCAGTTTTGAAGGTTGACAATGAGAGCACCCTACACAATGCAATGCCCGTGCACTTTATGATCTGGGCTCCATGTCGCACCCCCAGGAGGCAGGTATTAGACCGAACCCTAGAAAAGTTACCAGCATTCCACTATTTTTACCTACAGATGTAGAAATCCCACGGCCCAACGTAACAGAGTGAGTATCATCACCACTAACGACGTGGGAAAATTAAATTTGTTTCTTGCTAGAGTTACAGAGTTACTAAGTGAAGGAGCAAAGATTCAAACTCAGCCTGACAAATGATGTCAGAGGAGGAGTTCACTTTTAGATAAGGGAGCAGAAGTCCTCAAGGAAGTGAGAGCGAACCATGTGGTCACTAGGGTAGGGCATTATGGAAAGAGGGGAAAGAAAGTAAGTGAAAATTCTCCCCAAAAAAGAGTGTGCTCAGTATGTTCCAGAAACTCAAGGAGGCTAGTGTAGCTGGAGTGGAGAAAAAGACAAGGAGGAGAGGTGGGAAATGAAACTGAGAAGTAGCATGGAATAAGATCATGTGGGTTTAACAGCAGCACAGACTTTGGATTGAACACGAAATGAGATGGAAAACCATGTGACACACGTCTCAACAAGATTGTGCCGGTTGCTGGGTTGAGAATTGACGGCTGAGGGGCAAGAGAGAGAGGGTCAGGGAGAGGGCCAAGGGTGGTTTGGATGAAGGTAGTGCACTGAGGGAGAAGAACCATCAGGTATGCCCACGGTCAGGACAAAAGTTGTCACAGAGAAGAGTTGAGCATAGTGCCAAGATGTTTGACAATTATAAGTTCAAAGAAGAAATGAAAAGGGAAATTGAAAATATCTTGAAACCGAAAAAAACACACCAAAAGGTATGGAATGCAGCAAAAGCAGTTCTAAGAGGGAAGTCTGTAGCAATAAATACCTGCATTAAAAGAAGAAGAAAGGTCTCAAGTAAACAACCTGATGCTACACCTCGAAAAACTAGGAAAAAAAACCTGAGCTCCAAGTTAGCAGATAGAAGGACACACAGATAAGAGCATAAACAAAGGAAATAGAGACTAGAGCCGCAACAGAAATGATTGACAAAACTAAGTTGTTGTTTGTTTTTTGCAGAGCTGAACAAAATTTCTTAGCTAGACTAAGAAAAATTCAAATGAATAAAATCAAAACACAAAGAGGAGCCCTTACAACTCATAACACAGAAATACAAAGGACCTTAAAAGACTAAATCATTTTATGCAATAAATTGCCAACAAATTTCTAAAAGAAATAAATAAATTCCATAACCTGGCAAGACTGAAGCATGAAGAAATTGGAACTCTACACTGACCAATAATGAGTAAAGAGAGAGATCAGTCACTAAATCCTCCCATCAAAGAAAAACTCAGAGACAGAAGATTGAAAATGGGTCCTTATCTCAACCCCGATTACAAGAATCAACTCCAAGCAGATTAAAACTTAATTGTGAAACTACTAGAATAAAACATAGGGAGAGAACTCCATGATGTTGGTCCAGGTAGTGATGTCTTAGATATGACCCAAGAAGTACAGAAAATAAAAGAAAAACAAGAGAAATGGGAGTCTACCCTCCCCCATCAAAAAAAGAAACCTTCACAGCAAAGGAACAATTGACTGAGTGGATAAGAAGCTAATATCCAAAAATAGACAAGGAATTAAAACTACTCAATACTTCTATTAAAACATGGCCAAAGGACTTGCTTGGACAGACATTTCTCAAAGGAAGACATACAAATGGCCAGCACTCTATGGGGAAAAAACACTCAGCACCTCTGCATTACATTCTCTTGTAATCTGCATTACAAGAGAAAGGCAGATTAAAACCACAATGAGATATTGCCTCACATCAGCTAGATTGGCGAGGGGTGGGAGGGGAGGGGGAAGGGAAAAAAATAACAGAATGAATCAAACAACATTGTCCTATGTAAATTTATGATTTTTAATTAAAATTAAAAAAAAGAAGACAAAAAAAAAATTTGAAAGACAACAAGTGTTGGTGAGGATGTGAAGAACAGGGGACACTCACCCACTGTCGGTGATATTGTAAATTAGTACAATCATTTTGGAAAGCAGTGTGGAGGTTCCTCAAAAAATAGAACTTCCATAGGATCCAGGAAGCTTACTACCCAGAGGAATTAAAATCCGTTTGTTGAAGAGATAAAGGAAACAATCTATGTGCTTCATTACATCTTAAGAGTATGGATTAAAAAGGTTAGCAGCTCCTAAGCACACATGACCCTTCCTGATTAGATGCTGCTGTAAAAGCAAACACTCACTCATCAACAGAACTTCAAATTGGCAGCCAGAACCCAGAGAAGAATCATAATCAACAGTGAGAATCCCATCCCTATATCTGCCCCTTGCTTCCCAGCATTTATTAAAAGTCTTCTATCTGATATGGAAATGATTTCCCTGACACTCCCTGACTTGAGTGACCCTTGATTCACTAGCACACACCTTCATTTCCTTTCCCATTTACAACATTCTGCTCTGAGCAGCATTTTCCCTTCCGAATCCATTGTAAAAGAAATTATGACATTTCACTGAACAAAGTCGAACATCTATATGAACACACAGATATGTGTAATACAAGCACAAATGGGTTCCATATGTTTTTTGAAAGAAGAAGTTTCTACCAGAACGAGAGGGCATCCAGAATTAATCACACACACATGAATTTTACTTAACCGTCTGCCAGTGGCTTTGATTTCCGAGAAAATTAACATTTTAGTCTATGTAAATAATCTTTGCCTTTGAAAGAAACAGAAGGGGAAACAATGGTTTTTTTCCCCCTGCAATAGACTTTTCTCCTTCTGGCTTATATGCATCAGCTAAGGTCAAGGGGAAAATCTTCTGCCTTCCAACACTCACCTTCACTCAACCTTGGCTAATATCTGGAACAGCTGACAAACTATGCTTTGACTGTCCGCGTCTACTCGACACCTAAAGGAAATCAGATAGCATTTTCTGCACAGGCAACGCAGCCCTCGCATTTAAGCGGTTACACAAGGAGAACTGCCACAAAGTGTGTGACAGCAGGTGGTTCTTCCCTGCCAATCCCCAGAAAATACAGATACGCTGAGCTTTTATTTGATCTTCTGGAGACTTTAATGCATCATTATACGATCACATTGCCTTTTACATGTGTTAGCGGGTGTGCTGCACTTTCAAACATGAGCACAGTTGCAAATCTGCCCCCACCCTCCAAGATAAGGAGAGAAAGGACTTTGATGATCTCTGGAACCGCCCTAATGTGGCATGATAATTCCCACTGTGATCTTCGGAAACCTGTAAAGCCTCGGATTGGGCCACACTGCCCCCTCCCCCTTCACCCAGGAAACAGACTCCCAAACAAAATCCAAATCGCTCCTTTCAAGGATGCTGGTAATACATTAGTTCTGAAAGAAACGCCTGGAAGGTAGTTTTTTCGGGTTTTGTCTTTTGGGTTGTTTTGCCGTTGTTGTTGCTTTTCTTTGTTTTGTTTAATTTTGGTTTTGATCTTACGTGACTATGTCTGTCTCTGGCAGCTGTCTGGTTGGAAGGGTTTCCATGTATGGTTCTGATACCAGCTCCCGTGCTGCCAGAGGATCTCTTCTGCAGCTGCCTTCAGCTTCCTCATGGAGTCCCACAAAGGGACCCCGACCACAGGCTTCTTCAGCCATAGGCAGCTTTGGGAAATGGCCCAGGAGGAGAGAATCCTGACACCTGGCTCAGAAGCATTCCACCTTGCCAGGTGTGTGACTGATGTAAGTCACAGATCCCCTCTGGAGCTGCACTTTCCTCATCTGCCTAAGACAAACTGCTCAGAAACAGGGGAAAGACTAAGCGAGCTGTTGCACTTCCCGGCAGGGAATATTCCGAAGTGGGAATACGGGGCGAGGGAGATCAAGTACTGCTGCCCTGCTGTGGAAGGAGTTCCAAGACACACTGACTACCGGAAATGGAAAAAGAGCAAGTCACAAAACCAAAACTGACAAGATGTTCCCATTTGTACAAAAGGCAAACTCCTTGTAGAAAAGTAAACTGAATTATCATGTGTTTATGGGTAAATATGTGTGTAACATCCTCTTCACCTTAGACATGGGTGTGAAAGGATGCTTACTTATCATATGGACACAGCAGTAATCGCCTCCAGGGAGGGATGGGGATGGGGTGCCTGAAGCGGGGAACTTTCTCTTGATGCCATGTTCTTTGGCACTCTGCGTTGTTTTTTACAATGAAAATGCATTTTTTATATCACTTGCATAACTTAAAAATGAATAAGCTAAGTCGAATCATTTCTTTCTTATTTCAAGTGCCACAAAGAAAGTTAGGTGCCTCTGGAATACTCGTTCCTACAATATTTATTCCCACTGCCCACTGTATCTCAGGGATGGAGTGTTACAAGCTGAACATTTCCTTATCCCAGGCTCACCAGTAACTCCAAGTAACAGGATGACACAGATAATGAGGCAGGCATGGATGTGCTGGGAGAGGAAGGAGGTGGTACCTCTTACTCCTGTCTTGAAAGGCCAAGATCCTACAGCTGCAGCAGCCATGTTACCAACCTGAGATGTCAAGGGAAAAGCTCAGAGGCCTGCAGAGAGTCTAGGCCATATGCTGTTTAGCCACTAACTAAGGATCAGCAGCTGCCAGCCTTTGAAATTCTTGTTTCCTTAAGAAGTATAAATCCCTATTAGTTTAAATTGTTAGTTGGGTTTTGGTTACTAACAACGAAATGCATTCCCAACAGACACAAATGCCTATCACCTGCCAGGTAAAGTCAAGCTGGAAATGTATTTACAAGAGAGAGCAAAAATTATCAGCAGCGTAAAATGTATGAGATTACAGAGGAGGATGAAATTTAAAATATAAATAAGAACAGGAATAAAATGAGTGCTCTGATTTCTTCAAAGGTGTGCTGAGTCAATTAAATAGTTTGTAAATGGGTTAACTGAAAATACAGGAGGTTCTTGTTGTTTATTTTTACATATGTGGCCAAGATGCACTATTGATAATGAAAGAATGGACATTTTTTTTAAGCTGTCTGAGGTCACCCTCCCAGTTATCTTAACTCCCTAAGGTCACCCTCCCAGGAATGGGAACAAAGCCCTTAAAGCTGTTCCAAGAAACAGCCCCAAACAGAGAGTAAAAGAGTAAATTGAGCCTGATAGCCAGATAGTGCTCAAACAGTAGGATTACCAGAAACTATTGACCAGAATCTACAGCCTGTTGTAAAACATTGTGAAACATTTTGTCAGCATACCCAGACCCCCTTTGAAATTTCCTGGCAGCTTTGTTCCCCCTTTTCCCCCTTTCATGTGTGACCCCTCCCGATGTGTGGTTTCTGCCTTTATAAACCTACAAGATTTTCTGCTAGGGACTCGACTCCTCGAGTTGGGTCCCAGCGCGCTGGAATAAACACCTCTTGCGGTTTGCATCAAGTGACGCCTCCTGCGGTTGATTGGGGTTGCCGTCCATCCATGGGACAGAGTTGGGGTTTCCTTTTTGGGGGGCCTTACAATAACAGTTATCGTTTCCACCGTCATACCACGCGTGGTGTTTGAAATCTTAGCACATCACCTGTGTGACCTACGGGTCTGAGGAAAATTGTATAATCACTGTACACCTCCATCTCTTAATCTATAAACTTGGAATCATAATGCTAATTGCCCCACAGGACTAAAGCCGGGATCATATAAAATACTATATTGTAGGGTTGAGTACAGAGCCTGGCACATGGCCGCCAAGGGAGTGAGTGAGTCATTGTCATTATGAGAGGACCCAAAGGGTACCCCAAGGCCCCCGCATGTCACACTGTGGCCCCTCATCTTCCCTACTACTCAGAGGAAGTCCCAGGAAAGCTTAAAGCCCAGGTTGACTTAAAACCACAGAGACCCCTGCTGTGAAAGAAATGAAGGGCACAGGGTCTCTGGTCTAATTCTTAGGTCCTTGATCCATTTTTTTGAGTTGAGTTTGGTAGAGTGTGAGAGATAGAGGCTTAATTTCATTTTGCTGCATATGGATTTCCAGTTTTCCCAGCACCATTTGTTGAAGAGCCTATCTTTTCTCCATTGTATGTTTTTGACACCTTTGTCTGGTATGAGATAGCTGTATTTATGTGGGTTTGTCTCTGTGTCCTCTATTCTGTACCATTGGTCCACCTGTCTATTTTGGTATTACCATGCCATTTTTGTTCCTATTGCTCTATAGTATAGTTTAAAATCTGGTATTGTGATACTTCCTGTTTTGCTCGTCCTACTAAGGATTACTTTGGTTATTCTGGGTCTCTTATTCTTCCAAATGAATTTCATGATTGCTTTCTCTATTTCTATGAGGTATGTCACTGGGATTTTAAATGGAATTACATTGCATTTGTATAGCACTTTTAGTGGTATGACCATTTTGACAATATTAATTCTGTCTATCCAAGAACATGGAAGATCATTCCATCTTCTTTAATTTCTTTCTTTAGTGTTCTATAGTTTTCATTGTAGAGGTCTTTCATCTCTTTTGTTAGATTGATTCCCAAGTATTTTATAGAAGAAAAAGAGGTCCAAATCTTCATCATGTCAGCTTAGGACCAGACTTCCTTAACATGACTCCCAAAGCACAAGAAATAAAAGCAGGAAACAATAAATAGGATATATTCAATCTAAAAAGGGTTTTCTCAGCAAAGGAAACAATCAACAACGTGAAAAGAGATCCAACAGAGTGGGAGAAAATCTTTGCCACATGCACTTCAGATAGAGCACTAATCTCCAGAATCTATAGAAGACTCAAAAGACTTTACACCAAGAATACAAATGACCCAGTCAATAAATGGGCTAAGGAAATGAGCAGACACTTCACAGAAGAAGATCTACAAGCAATCAACAGATATATGAAAATGTTCAACATCTCTAGTAATAAGAGAAATGCAAATCAAAATTACTCTAAGATTTCATCTCACC
Organism: Sciurus vulgaris; assembly: GCF_902686455.1. Taxonomy (NCBI): domain Eukaryota; kingdom Metazoa; phylum Chordata; class Mammalia; order Rodentia; family Sciuridae; genus Sciurus; species Sciurus vulgaris. Next base: position 171,680,760 of record NC_136463.1, on the reverse strand, counting down.
CCAATTAGAATGGCTATTATCAAAAATACAAGCAACAATAGGTGTTGGCGAGGATGTGGGGAAAAAGGTACACTCATACATTGCTGGTGGGGAATGCAAATTAGTGCACTCTGGTAAGCAGTATGGAGATTCCTTAGAAAACTTGGAATGAAACGACCATTTGACCCAGCTATCCCACTCCCTGGCCTATACCCAAAGGACTTAAAATCAGCATACTACAGTGACACAGCCACATCAATGTTTGTAGCAGCTCAATTCACAATAGCTAGGTTGTGGAACCAACCTAGATGCCCCTCAATTGATGAATGGATAAAGAAACTGTGGTATATATGCATAATGGAATATTATTCAGCCATAAAGAAGAATAAAATTATGGCATTTACAGGTAAATGGATGGAGCCAGAGAATATCATGCTAACTGAGATAAGCCAATCCCAAAAAACCAAAGTCCGAATGATTTCCCTGATAAGTGGATGATGATATATGTATCAGGGTGGGGAGGAGGTAAGGGAAGAATGGAGGAAGGATGGATTGTGCAGAGGAAAATGAGGGGTGGAGAGAGGGTGGGGGAAAGAAAGAAAATGGAATGAGACAAACACCGTTACCCTATGTACATGTATGATTACACAAATGATGTGACTCTACTTCGTATACAACCAGAGAAATGAAAGTTGTACCGCATTTGTGTACAATGAATCAAAGAAGAATAATAATAAAAATAAAATAAAGAAATAAAGTGCACAGCCACTTTATTACGCATGCCCGAGGCCGGCTCCGCCCTCAGGGAACGGAAGAGAGAGGACTAAAGGGAAGGGAAGGGGAGGAACAGGCAGGAGAGGAGCTCAGCCCCGAGCCCCACGGCAGTGCCCCAGCCCAAACATGACTGACTTCCAAACAGATGCCCAGGACAGGAGGGAGGGGAAATGGTTCAGGGCTGCTTCAAGTGGAAAAGGAAGTCTGTGCCGATTCTGCCATAGCTTAGATGCCCTAGGACAGCAGAGGGACCTCCCAGCCGGGAGGGGAAAGTGATCCAAGCCAGGGAAAAAAGAAGCCTCTGAGCACATTTGGGGGTGACATTGGGGTGGAAACCATGAGGGACGGAGACCAAAACAAAGGTGATCCGCGAGGGTTCTGTGCGGTATGATGAGCGGGAATCACACAAGCGTGACTTGGAGTCTGAACATGGAAGGCTTCGGGTGGATCCCGAGGCCTGGAGAGCAGCCTGTGCACAGTGCAGGGTCACAGAAGTCCCACTTAGTGAAAGGACCAGAGCTTTCCCTCCTCCTGCCTGTCCCTGCTGAGGTCACAGTGGGCAGTACAGTGGTAGGCAAAGAATCGGGGACTGAGGAGTGATCATGTGGTTCAATAGGGAAAGAAGGGACATAGGTGATTCTGAGACGTTTTACAATAAAGGGCAGCAAAAAAAGATGATCAAAACTTGGAGCTCGTCAGGGGATCCTGAGGAAGAAAGAGGCAGAGAGACAAATGAGAGAAGAATATGGGGTGGACCACCGGCGTGGTTAGGCAGAGGAGCACTTTGCTCTCTGTCCGCTGGTTCTCTTGGGGCTAAATGACCTTGGGAAAGTCAGAAGCCTCTCTCAGCCTCAGCTTTGCATCTGAAAACTAGATGGGAAGGGTCTCCAAAGACAGCATTCTGAGCTTCCTTCAGGTTATACTGTAATGTTTAAAAACCTAAACTCCATATTGCTTCTCTGTAGCCTAGAGCAAGCTGCATTATTTTTTAAGCTTCAGTTTCCTTGTGCACAAATGGGACTAAATCCCCTACTTCGGAGGACTCGTGCAAGAAGAAAACAAATAACATGGAAAAAGTTCCTGGCCCATACCAGGACCTGTTTGGCTGTTGTTATTTGTTTGGCAAAAATCATCAAAAGACAAACAAATGAACGGATCAGGAAAAATGTATATTTCAAGGTGTCTTATAGACCCAGACACAATCAAGTTCTTACTGAGTAATTTACCTACAATACTGAGGTGCTTATAGGAAATTAATCAACCCAGAAAACAAGTATGCAGTAATGAGCACATCTACACAGTTCCAGCTCTACTCCGGGTTTGTATGTGCTAAAAGAACCTCTCCTCCAAACGCTCTCCATTAGTTGTAATCATGCTGTGTATGTCTGTGTGTGTGCTTGTGTGTGTGTGTGTGTCTTTGAGGTAAAAGTATCAAGGTCTCCTATTAAAACATTACTGTCTTCTGGAAGGCAGAGCAGATCAAGCTTTTATCAACTGTTAACACCTTGGATAGCATGAGTTTAACAGATGAGCTACTTAGTTATTTTGCAAACAAAGCAAGTATTTGTGATCCTGAGCTCTTTGTTTTCCCCCTGGGGAAGGGAATACAGAAAAGTCCCATCTGTGGGGAGAGGAAGGGAAACAGGGGAAACAGGCCAGATGACACTGAACTGAGTTCTTCTGAAGACAGAATTCCTCTGGGGAACTGGGGTGAGTTTGGGGAGCTCCAGGACTCCACACAGAGCATGAGGGAGTCTTGGGAATCAAGGAAGGCTGACTTGGAGGAAGCACAGCCGTGGACTTGGCTCAGCACATGATCTGTGAAGGTCATCACCTGAGATAAGCTGAGTCAACTGAAGAGTTTGAGAGATAGCTAAGTTCAAGGCCCAGGATCAGGCCAGAAGCAGGTCTGTGAAGAATCAAGCATGCCCCCACATGAAGGAATGCTCTGACAGAGGAGGTGGAGCTTCCTCCTGGTACAGCCACAGCATGCCCAGCCTCTTGAGCTAAATCTTTAAGAATCCACACGTGAGGGCTGATCTGAGGATTCTGAAGCTCTGAAAGGGGGGTTCGATGGATAGAGAGGTAACAGGAGAAGCAATTGTCTTTGGAATGTCCTGGCAAATCAGATCTGGTGGAGCCAGTCCAAACTTTGAGAAAGGGAAGGGAAGGAATGGACAGCGACCACCCTGGAGCTGTGGTAGGCTGGTAGGGCTGACAGGCTGGGAGCTCTGTGGGAGCCAGGCCCTGATCTTTCTAGTTCACTCCCATGTACCCCACAGCTGATTACATTTCCAAACACATAAAACCCATGCAGTAATTATTTATTAAATTAATTAATAAGCTATGTCTCACAACAGGGAAATAGATTTAAAGAAATGTGCTGAACTCACCCAGCTGATAGAGAGCAAAAGTAAAATTTGCACTCAATCTGAGTTCAGAGTGTATCTTCTTAAACACACAATACTCCCTGAGGCAGGTAAGTATTGTTTGAACTGGTTGTTGGTTGAAACCATTATCAATGAAGAGAGGGCCATATGGAAATCTGGAATTTGAACTGATATTCAGAATACAGAGTTAACGATGAATTAAGCTACTTGAACAATGAGATCCTACCAAGGCTACTGAGTCTCTGGTTGGACCGGTGTTCTGTCTAACCTGTTATGGTTTGGATCTGGAATGTCCCCCACGGGCTCATGTGCTGAAGGCTTGGTCTCCCATTCAGTAATGTTCAGAGGTGGGGTTTTGGGAAATAGTTGGATCACGAGGGCTCTGACCTCATCAGTGGATTAGTCCATTGATCGTGGTGGAAACTGTAGGCATGGTTGGAAGAAGTAGGGCCCCAGAGACTTTCCTGGAAGGGTATTTCTTGTCCCTGGCCCCTTCCTCTTTCTCTGCTTCCCAGCTGCTATGGCTTGAGCAGTTTTCCTCAGCTAGACCCTTCCTTCAGGATACTCTGCCTCACCACAGGCCCAAAGCAATGGAGCCAGCTGACCATGGCCTGAAACCTCTGACACTGTGAGCCAAAATAAATTTCTCCCTCTTGAAGCTGTTCTCCTCAGATATTTGTCACCATGGTGAAGAGCTAACTAACACACTCTGAGGTGGGGCCGCTAACAATCATCCCTTTATTTGGCTGAGCAGATACATAGTGGTATTCCTAAATGTTCCTGTGAAAGAGTGTGCCTGTCGTGAAAGTTAACCTCTACGTGAGAAGGGAAAATTCAGCTCCCTGCCAAGAAGTCAGGACTGGCGTCTTTTCCATCACGGCACTTGAGCAAATCCACCACCGGCATTCTCTTTCTACTTTGTCAGGAAGCCAAGAGTGGCATTTCAAAGGACATGCTTACCCCCTAGCAATTTCTCTCTTCCTTCCCCACGTGCTTTCTTCTCATAAAATTGACCAGACAGCGAAGCTGGGAAGATTAATGTCCTGTTCCTCCTCCCTGCCTCCAGTGGGCCTGGCTCAGGAGCTGTGCATTATGAACAATAAATATTTAAGTGAAAATGTTTCAAGACAGAGATGATCTCAATTTAATAATGACAACATCAAGACAAACACACAAAGAAAAAGTAAAAGGTTTTAATTGATACAGCAGAGGGGTGAATTCAAGAGACCATATGGCATACGAATAACGAACTGGACGAAATTGCAGGGAAAAATCTCCACCTCAGGTTTCTGAAAAGCTGTGTCTTAATGCTCACCCACATCTGGAGCACATACATCAGGAATGGACCGTCCCTGCGAAATGTAACCAAACAAATCAACTGCTCTGCTCCTTATTTCAAACACTTTTGTTTTTACAATGAACGGGAAATCTATGGCAATCACTGTTATAGCATTTATGATTAAAAAATCAGCAGGTAGACAGATTAGAGAACGTGAAACAGAGTTTCATATATTCTGCAATCCCATCGTCTCTGCCAAAAATGAACTGCTAACGTAAATCCCAGAAGTTGCACATTTGTCTGCCACCTCTTGTTCTCTTGCCCCTCTGCAGGACTGTAAAGGATAGAACTTCAGTGGGACTTAACGTAAGCTGACTTCGCCAGACCTGAGATACGGCAAATTTTAAGAGAAACTCAAAGTCATCTGGGGGTTTCTCATTCCCTCTATTTTCCATGACAATTGGCCCAGTAGTTTTTCCATTCCAAATATTTCAAAAGTGAAAAATAAAACATTGGTAGGCGTGTTAATCATCGAAGCAGAAGAACAAAAGCCATGTCATATCTAGTGGTGGTAGTCATCTGCCAACAAAGGAAGGATCTACTAACAGCCTCATGTTAGGAGACAACACCCCTCCCCACTTTAAACTCCTTTTCTTTGAATGCCCCATAGAAATTACACACATCTCCCTGTCTTCTGAAAGTGGACCCCATTTTCCCCATTCATTAAATGAAAGTATTGGATTAAATGACCTCCAGCAGCCTTCCCCTAATTTTATAATTTTTTAATATGGATGTATGTGATTACCAATCTATCTATACAGAGATATTTAGATAATTTATGGGTGCATATGTGTATATACACATGTACACACAATATAAATACATATACATGTATACTGCATGTATGTGCATAGACATATATATTGAAAGAGCAATGATATGCTGATGTGTCAACATGATTTTTAAAATAAAAGTGTATTTTCCCTTGCATCTGACAGGCAGTTAGCCTCTTGGGCCTCAGTCTCTGAGTCTGAAAAAAGTAAAGACTTGGAATCATGGGTGGAAAATGGGTTTTGACTTGCTTGCCAAATCTGATCCTTTGCCAGGATCATTATGTTGAAAAGCATCGGTGAAGCTATGCCTGGGCTCAGCATAAAAGAGTACTTATATTTATAATGAGTATTTATATATAGTGAGCATTTATAATGAGTAATTAAAATAAGTCATAACACGAGGCAGATCAGACATGATATTTCTATTGCTCTCAATGAGCCTATTAAAGTCTAAATCCTATTCCCTCTGTGGGAGAGTTATGGGGTGGGGGGACAAAACAGAAGCTTGGAGTTGGTCTAGCCTTTGGGTTTCACCACCAAAGAAATGCTATCCAAAGTGACGGGGTCAAAATTTGGACCCCAGCATTCTGTGTCCATTATGGAACACCACACCGCTGTCCCTAAATTCCACCCAGCTCTGTGAAGGTGAATGCCAGTGAATCAGGCAGGCAGGATCCAGCCAGGAAGTGGGAACCTCTCCTTTCCAGGTAGTTTAAGTAGAATAAATTTAATTAGGAAATGAGTTACACAGGTAGTAACTGAAGAGCTAAGAAATGAAGCAGATGAAGCAGTCTGGGGATTTGTAGCATCAGGAAGTTGCTATCGTCCTTAGACTGAAAGGACACAAGGAGAAGGTGATGATCCCAGAGACATGTCAGAAGCTCCCTGGGCAAAGTTGGAACTGTGGAGGGAGAAACTGTGTGAAGTCTCTGCTTCTCCCTGCAGCCTGCTTTCCAGTCTTTTGCAAGGGTCCCCATTGCTCAAAGTCACTCAGAAGCCAGCCACCAAGAAAGCCTGGGAAACATGGCTATATTACTATAAGCAAGGACAGGGACAGACAAAATAATACAGTGTCATGTAAACAGATAAATACAGATAGGACTTCAGGCCATGATGTAAAAATGAAAGGCTACATCCATATCCCAGAGATAGGCCCAATTTTGTCCACCTATTAACTTATTCCTAGTACTATTCTGTTTCCCTCTCTCAAGTGGATCCAGAAGGTTATTCCTATCTGAATCTCTCACCTCTAGAATCATGGTCAAGGGGTACAAACAGGTGTATAGAAGTCTTGGTAGAATTTGATAGAAGTCTTGATAGAATTTGCACTGCAGCCAAACCAAAACCAGTCTCCCATCCAGATCATCCCAACTCTGTGTGAAGGTTTAAGACACAGAGAGAAAAGGGAGACTGACGAAAAAGGAGGCCCAGGAAAACTAGTTCTCCTCAGAGACCCAGAACTTAAATGAAAGTATCTTTAAAGCAGTAGACTGGAGATCGTTCTGTGGCTACAACCTTCCTGACTTCAGAGTCTAAGATGATGATTCTCTAATGTAGTGTCGGCTAGCTACATCAGAACCTCTTCAAAACCTCATTAAAGGCTTCATAAAATTAGTCAATCTAGATGTAGAATCTGAGTACTTTATTTGTGGTAGAGTCTACGAGATATGCTGGGAATAAGGTGCCTGAGCAAGGAAATCTTTGGCATCAAGCAGAAATTCAGTGTGGCCTCTAGCATTCCTTTCCAGATAAGCTAGTGATTCCCTTTAATGATTCATGTCACCTGTAGCTGCTTGATCACTCACGAGAAGCCCTGCTCATTACCCCATCCTGTGGCTTGAGCCTCTTCAACCCCTGGACTGTGTAGCTACAGCTCTTGCCTCTTTCCCCTTGTCTGGGGAAGAAGTCTGGGGCTGACAACTTGGAAACTTTGCTTCCCCTTCTCACTAGAGTCGCCCCCCACTCTTCGCCCTCAAACTGTACTCCCCAGGAGAAACCCTCCTCTGAAGCTGGGGCACTCAAGATGCCAGCTCCTCTTATTTCCTATGTCACTCTAAAGTGGCAGAGGAAGCAGCTGTAGTAGACACAGCTGTGGGTCTGGGAGGTTTGCCCAAAACAAGGGGTGGTAGCCCTGTCCCCTCTGGGGTTGACTGAGGTTAAAGCACCCTGAGGGTTGGTGCCAGGCTGTACTTGATCTGGGGGGACACATTTTTATCCCCAGGTCCCCCCACAGGGAAACCTACCCTCCACTGATTGACAAGTGCCCTTTCTTCCTCTCAACAGGGAAGGATCAGGACGCAGCATTATTTATGCCCAATATAACGGTGTTTCTTTTCCTTTAAACAATCAACAGGGGCCACCTTCCAGGGTAAAGAAGATGAAAAGATGGTAAGATTACCTGCCAGGACCATTTAGACTTTAATGATTTTCATGTGAGTGCTTCCAGAGAAGCTATACAGCAACCGAGTCATAGGATGCTGTTCTAATAAAATTAAAATTACTAAAATAAACGGCCAGGCATCTGGAAAGCACCGAGAACACAACATATTATACAAACTGACATCCAAATATTGTACACCTACGTGGCCCTCAAGTTACAACAAAGGCATTATGCATGCTAAAGCCTTATTTTTAGAATTTTAATTTCCTTGTAAGTAGATTTTAATCACTAGGTAGCCAAAGCATATTCAATATCAATTTCCTTTATGTTGACCAGTGGTTTATAGTCCCTTTGTGTCAAATTCTCAAATTCACATTTACATACATTCTACTGCAAATACAAACCAAGGGTTATAATAATGAAAAGTAAAGGTGTTTATAAATATCTGAATAGTAGATTGCATTCCTCCTTTCTCATCTAGCTGGTCACAATCTATTAGAAACAGATTTTAGATAGGATTAAAGGTCTAAACATGAACATTTTGTGATTCCATGAGAATCAAGCTCTGTATATGACTCTTAAAAACAGAACACTAAACACCAAATGACATTCAGTTTGATCATGAATATTGATAATATTATATTTATTTTAAATATAATGTATTCATCGGTACTCAACCAAAAGTAAAATTAAACTCATCAGGATCAGAATAACTGTTTGGTTTTGCAAAAGTCAAGGACCCTCCTTGGGTGGCTTAATGACTTCTTGTTTGTGTTCTGTTTGCATAAATTATCCATCAAGTGCAACCATCTCACCGGATGCAGCATGGCACTTGCAGAGGAATGAGCCGCATCAGGATCCTCATTAAAAGGAAATGCGATTGGAATGGAGTCGTCATTCCAAGCCTGGCAAAGCTCTGCTGTCTCCGTGCTCCATCCCTTTGCACCAATTCCATTTGAAGTTGGAACTGGGCTCACAGACCTGGATTTTTAAAAGCAACGGATGCAATCAAACAATAGAGGTTGTAAGAGACAGCCGCAGCAACCATAGCCAAAAGTGATAAAGAAAGGGGCGAAACATAGCATAATGGGTTTCCAGGCAATCAGATGAGTCTCTGAGAATGCAGGTGCTGGTTAATGCTCTCTTCGTTCATCTAGCCATTTATGTACCACCAAAAAAAGAAAAAAATCCTTTTCTCAATATCTATAGACATTCTTTCTACCTCATGGTGTTACTCTCCAATAAACGGGGTATGGATCAGGCCCAAGTCGTGCTGTGTGTAATACTAATTAAGTAAGACAGGCAAAAATAATGGTATCCTTGTTTCACAGAGCACTGGAACCATCGCATTCCAGTCTGAGCACATCCTGCAGTTATTCCGATGTAATCATATTACTTAACTCAGGAAAGCCTCTGAGAATACTGTTTTCTAGAAAAAGATAATGCAAAATGAAGTTGTGGAGTATGAGAGAAGACACATAATAGGAAAAGAGTAACTTCCCAACAGAGTGATAAGACGTTATGTTTCTGAGATGGGCAGAGCTGAGCATATGTTGTATTGGAATAAAAAATGCAGGCAAATCCAAGGGAAGGAAAAGACACACCACTTCTTATTGCAATCTTAAATACAACTGCCTATGTGCCTAGAGACGGTTCTGGTTGGTTCGCAGACCTTCAGCTCTGAAATAAGAAATTGAAGAGCACTATCAAATGACGATCATCACCATAAACTGACCTTGGCTAAACCTGCCCTCCAGGCTGAGACACTATTACCAGCAGCTTAAGCTTGTCACAGATGTTACATGCAAGACAGCATATTCCTGCAAGATCCACCCAGCTGGGGCCCAGAGTCAGGCTGTAACTGGCTCAGACTGGTCTTTAATACTCTACACTGATACCCAAAATGGCAGAGATGTGATGTGCTCAAAGCACATAAAGTGCATCCTAAGGCCTAGTAATAGCTCATAATACAGCCCTGCAGATATGTTCAAGTACATGAAGGGACCCTGGACACACAGGTGACAGGAAACAGCTGTGTTCCATTCGCACAGAGGAAAGGAAAAGGGGGAAGGAAGTTTAAATTACAACAAGCAGGTGTGACAGGTATTTAAAGACAGAAATAGGGACAACCATGTTATTAAATAGGAATATCATTATTAAGAGAAAGCAAGAGGAATACTTTAAAATCTTGAATGTCAATGTAGGCATGCACAGTAAGAGTAAGTAGTCTGTACATAATCTTCTTCAAACTGTATTATATCAAACAATATGAAGTAGCCACTTTGGTAGACCACATATGGTCAACTATCAGTAATTTCATTTGGTTCAACCTAATGCTTCTGAAGAGAATCTTGAACAGCACTGAAAGCATATTAGGCAATCAATAAATATCTATAGGATGAGTGAGCAAATAAATAAATTTTCAAGTGCTTAAAATAAAAATATTTAACTGAATGAGCAAGAATTTCCTAGTTTGTTTTGCATACAGAGCACTCTCTCGTGTAGATTACTGTCTTGCATCTACACGGATTACTTCCATCCCAGGTATCTCCTTTCAGTCCAACCTTGAAGTTATGCTCAGAGGGTCGCAGATTTTGACCATCTGGAGACACTATTAGTAATCGTCTTCCTCACTCTTTGACATTACCAATAATAATGGTGAATGAAAAGAATCAAGTCCATGTCCTTTTCTAAATGTTGTGGGTACTCATTGGAAAAACAGATACCAGAGAATCGGATAATGATTGTTTGCTTTCAAGTCTTTGTGCAGATTTAGACATGCTCAAGAAAGAATGTTCACCACCACTGAAGAACTTTGAATTTGTTCTACTCAACGTGCTGTGGAGATGTTCTGTGACCCCTTGGCATGGTAACACATGCCAACTGCATCCTTTCAGTTGCACAAGCCAAAACCTTTGCAGTGACCCCTATTTTTCTTTTATTTTGTTACATCCCACATCCAATCTATCAACAAATGTTGAATAACCACCTGCATATATTCCAAATCCAGCCACTCTTCACCATGTCTTCTGCCATCAGCCTCACACACACCCCAACCCCCTCCAAGGCCCAGCCGTGATCCTCTCCCTCAATGATCACAAGAACCCCTGACTGGTCCTTCTGCTTTTAACCTTGCTTCCTTGTACCTTATACTCCACAAAACATAAAACTCACCTTCAGATGTTTCTATATCTCCCATTTCAATCAAAGTCCCTGCAATGATCTGAGAGCCCTTCCCAGTCTACTCCACAGGCATAGCCCCCACTTACCTCTCGGTTTTATCTCCTACTACTTTCCCCCGCTGAGCACCTCCTCCAACAGTGGTCTCCTCTGACACCCACAGATGTCTCCCTCCCTGCAAGGCCTACCCCAGGCATTCAGCCTGAATGACCCCCAACGTCCCCAGCTCTTCATGTCTTATTTCCCTGCTTCCTTACATTCCCTTAGCCTTTGTGTGGTTTTTAAACAAATCAACAACCTCTTTGATATTTTTCCCTTCAAAAAGTAGGGCCTAATTTCTCTCCTTTTTAGTATGGTCTTTACTTGGTCACTGACTTTAACAAACAGAATGTGGCAGAAGTGACAGGTGTCATATAATGGTGTGTGACTTTCTGTTTGCTCTCTCTCTCGCTCTCTCTGTCTCAGAAGGCAGTTGTCCTGTCATAAAGACACCCAAGCACCTATATGGAGAAGTCCTCATGGAACAGAATAGAGGCCTCCTGCCAACAGCTGCAGGAGCGGACACCATGAAGGGTCCTCCAGCCCCCATCAAGCTGTCAACTTACTACAGTCCCAGTCCAAATATTGACTTCAACCTAAATAGAGATCCTGAACCAAAAGCACCAACTGAGCTACTCTCAGATTCTGGACCCACAAAAACAGTGAGGAGGTCAGTCATCGTTTCAAGTCTCTAAGTCTTGGAGTAATTTGTACAAAGAGGTAGGTGACTAATACAGTTCCATCGCCACCGAGATATATAGTATGCTTAATTATCCTGCTGACTGTCTCTTACAAGGATTGCAAATTCTGTGGGATATTTGTCTATTCTGTTCATTACTGTGATCCCTACACCAAAACTAGCTGAATAAATTGCTGTTTTACTTTTAATAATGAATGAGGTAGACATCCAAGATACCCATATATCAGTGGATCAGCAAAAATGTGACTCAGACACATACTCAGAGTGGTAGCAAGACTAGAGAAGACTTGGATTTAGATAGTAGTAACAATGATTTACTTGGTCATACAGCAGACACCTACCATGAATGTGGTACAGGAATAATGACCACAAGGACAACCCTATTTTCCTGTTGAATACTAAGGATGTTTTCTCCCCAAAATACAAATCCATCAGTAGATGAGTTAGCAATTATTTCTTCATCCAGTCAGACAACAAAATCATCATCAGAGCTTCCTACAACCACTAATGCCCAGACTCTACATCACAGTATCCTGGTTCAGGAGATCTGGAAGGGGGCCTTAGCATCTTTAACTGTAAAATAGCCCTCTAGATTATTCTGGTGCACAACCAAGACTGAGAACACATTCACTGGGTGGAGAAGGGAGGCTAATCCAAGGTCTACTTGTGCTGAAAGCATTTCACAGAGGTGTAGGAACTCTGAAGGTCCCTTCTTCATTCATTCATTCATTTACTAATATGCATGAACTTGTTGGGGCCCTATGGGAAGGGAAACTTGGCAGAACTCAGGAACTGGGGAGGGAAATTGAGCTCACACTCACACTCAATGAGACTTGCAACCCACAGAGCTGGTTTTCAGCATCCCAGCCTCATCCCTGTCTTTCCCACCATACAAGGCTGAACCCACTCTGCACACACACACCTAAGCTGAAGCTAGATCATCAAAGAGACATGGGCTGGACGGCAGCTAACTACACAGGAGGGTGAGGTCATCTAAGAAGAATGCTTGAAGGGTGTTTTAGTCAGCTTCTTCACTGCTTTGACTAAAAGGCCCAACCAGTACAATTGTAGAAGAGGGAAAGTTTATTTGGGGGCTCACAGTTTCAGAGGTCTCAGTCTATGGAGTCCATTCTATTCTTGGGAGCTTGAGGTGGGGCAGAACATCATGATGGTAGAGTGTGGTGGAGGAAAGCAGCTCACATGATGATCAGGAAACAGAAAGAGACTCTACGTGCCAGATACAAAATATATACCTCAATCAAACAAAGAAAAAAAAAATAGATATATATACTCTAAAGCTAGGCCCCCAATGTCGCACCTCCTTCCGTCACATCCTACCCACCGTTAGTTACCACTCAGTTAATCCCACCGGGGGACTAATTCACTGATTAGGTTAAGGCCGTCTTAATCCAATCAGTGACCTTCTTGTACTGTCTCGCACATGAATCTTTGGGGGACACCTCACATCCAAACCATAAAAAAGGGCAAAAAGGAGAAGAGCACCAAAAGAACCCCAGAATTCAAGCTCTTCCAGCCTTGCTGTGAAGTCCAAAACGTAGATCCCCTAGAGCTGAAAGGAAAGCCAGATAGCACAGAGTCCTTTAAGTCAAAGGCACAGAACACTAAGCAGAGGGGTGACCAAGCCTCATGGCTCTGTCACCTAAACAGATGCCCTGCTTGCTCTGATCTGTACACTTCACATTCTCTCCAAATAAGGACTACCTCTAACCCAGTATGGTAGTTTATTTAATCCTTGTTTAGCAGAGAGAGAGCACACAGTTTTCCAGACCATAGTTCTACTCCTGGTCTCCTACTAACTCTGGAGCTTAGGGGAGAAAACCTTGAATTACTTAAAGGTCTCTGATTCCTCATCTACTAAGTAGTATCATAGGAAAAAATGATCTTGAAAGTTTTTTTTCTTTTTCATTTCTAATATTTAATTAAAAATATGTGGTCCATGCATGTGCATGTGTGAGTGTGTGTGTGTGTGTGTAACCATCCATTACCCAACGTCTTTCTCTGAGAAATGGGAAGCGCTGTGTACAGGAGAGACACTATGATCGAACTTTATTGGTAAGGGAAGCAAACACCAGCAGGCATATGCTAATTTCCAGAGTAGTAGCTGACAGCCTTATCCTTCATTTGGAAAGTATTTCAATACCAATTGGATGAATTAGAACAAATATCCCCGGGCATTCTAGCAGTACCAGAGCACTGTCAGAGCTGGAGATTAGACCCAGAAGTTCATCTGGGTTACACAATGCCCTGGGCTTAGCTGCAGCTGACAACAGTGTTTGCCCTCCCACCCTGTTGTTCACAGGCCTGTCCCTGGTTCAGGGAGGGCGTCCGAGGATGGTAGACCCACACCAAGCATGTACCCGGGAGCTCCCACCTTCTGGCTTAGTGTAGGCGGGGACATGATTGATGCTGTAGCAGGTGGTGAGCTGACGGCCGTGGGAGGTTGTAACTCCTTGTTCCCTCTGCCAATTAATTCCCAAGGAGGGATCATTCTAAAGAGAGATTCCCAGCCCTCTCTCTACTCTCCAGAGGGGTGGGGAACCTAGAGATTTAGAAAAACAAGTGGAAAATGGGATCAGGAGCGGTCATTCCCACCAGATTCTGAAGCAGGGCTTCTCACTGCAGCACCATTAATATTTGGAGCGGGACAGTGCTTTCTTGTGCAGCTGGCCTGTGTGTTGAAGGGTGTTTGGCAGCATCCTGATGTCTACCTGCAAGATGCCAGCAGCATACCTTTCCCCACTTATGATGACCAATAATATATTTAGCCATTACCAAATGTTCCCCAGATTGTTGCCCATGAAGAAGTAGTACTCTAAAGATGTCCCTCTAAAAGGGTCTAGATGAACCAGGCTACCGAAGGCAGAATTGCTCGCCCCCCACAGTGACACTTCAGCCAACACTCTGCATGAATGTATGTTGTTTGTGCAATTAAAAATAGGAAAATACATAAATAACAAAATCTCTACAGACAGCCCCACCCTGCTCCTTCTGAAACCCTACATCTGGATGTTGAAAGCGTCTGCCGACATCCTGCCCTGAGGAGACTCCACACCACAAAGCAAACCTGAAAACCCTTAAGTTCCCAGCCTCTGTGCCCCATCCCAGCCATTCTGCCTTGGATTTCCCTGTGTGGATCCCAGGAACTGCTTGTTTAGAGAAGAAGGAACAGAGTAGCCAGGAGAATGCTTGTTGGAGCGTCATCTATATCATTTACCAGCTGTGTGAGCTCCCTCATTGCTCAAGCTTGCGGAAGCTCTTTACCCACCTGCAAAACGGGAGCGATCCGATTTGTCTTGCTTTTCTCAAAGCATCATATGAAGCTCAACAGAAGGCACAGAACAGCTATAGAAGGCTGGACAGTGCCATCTATGATGACCACTGAGGTTCTTGAACCTCCCATCTCCGAGTTAGCAGTGCAGGGATTCCACCGAAGGAATTGGAAAACTTTCTGAGATACCAGGCTTCTTTTGCTTTAGTGCTAACTTGAACCAGAAAAGTCCTCCTCGTTTACTGTCCAAAAATGTGAAATATCTCTGAGGAATTTTTTTATGGAAGATCCTCCATAAGTTCCAACAACCATTGATAATGTTTATTTAAAGCCTCTAAGTGCACTTAGAAAACATCAGCGAACAAAACAACCCAGGATCTCTGTGCTCAAGGGTTTCTTTTGTAAATAGATAGAAAAAATAAACAATTAAAAAGTAATATTAAATAAGTCACACAGTGTGTCAGATGCCGATGGATAGTGTGGAAGGAAAGGCACATGACAGGCAAAGGACCATGCATGACAAGTGGCGAGTGGGCGGCACTTTGAAATGGACAGCACAGGTGAGGGGTCAGATTTAGGAAGAGGTAAGGAGTTGCCCTGAGTCTCTGGGGACAGGGGAACAGCGAGTGCAAAGGTTCTCGGGCCAGAGTCTGCCTGGTGCACCCCAGCAGCAATGAGGAGGTGACTCTGGTGACTGTGCAGAGCAAACTCAGGGAAGAGGAGGAGGAAACAGGGTCCGACAGGTGTTGGGAGGTGTTGAGGTACTTGACATATAAGAAGCTGGTGTGCTGCACACCGGGGACAAACATCAGCCACTGGGTCCCCACCACAGGCAGGAGGCAAACCACCAGGCAGCGTGCTGTGAGGAGGGGAACCGAGGGGTTCCAAGAGAGCTTGACTGTTTTGGACAAGGGCCTCGCAGGGGACTAGTTTATAAGGAGTCAACGGTCTATGTCCCAGTTCATCAAGCAGAGACTGCGTAGGCATATCTGGTGTCCTGTGTGCCACCCCACCACCACTACCTGCAGAAAACGGTCATGTGTCCTTTATAAGGGACACTTGGTAGCCCACCAGGAAGGGGAATGTTCATCTCAGGTGACTTCCTCTACTCTTGAGAAGACATTCAGTCCCATTAAACACACAAACACACACACACACACACACACACACACACACACACACACACACACCCCAAAACAACAACAACAAAAATAAAACCAGCGCAGAAGAGAAGCGGGGAAAACCTTGTCAGGGAACAAGGCCCAACACCACGTTCACCTGGACATGTTGGTCCACTCACACTGCTCCCCCAGGAAGGACCTGAAGGGGCTGAGCTGCCCTCTGCGGGTGGCAGCAGCTCACCCCTCTGACTCTTCTCATTTCTCTCCACTCCCCTGGGGCCTCAGGAGCAAGCCATGGGCCTTTGGCAGTGGCTTCCACCCTGGATGTAAGCATCCCTACCTTGCCTCTTCTTTCCCGGGTTATTTGCAAAGAGACACTGAGAAGAACACAGTTGGCTTTGTGCCTGAGGGCGAGGCAGCTAAAGCAGCGGGGGATGTGCCTCTCCCAATAAAAATTAATGGAACAAAGCCCCCCTGCTTGCTGCCTGTTTTATCTCCCAGGGAGCTTACGTTTCCATCCTTCTCTCACCAAGCCCTCCTTCTGGGCTCTCCTGTCCCCTGGGCGTCTTTGGCATGGGTTAAAGGACCATCATTAAAAGGAAAGGGGCCGGGAATAAATCTGACAGGGGGTGCTTCACACACACCCAACACACATGCATGCACATGTACACACAAACATGCATGCACATGCACATACACACACACTTGCACACAGATGTATCTTTCTGTTGTTTTTTAGTAAGTGAAATCATTAGCAATTTCATGGGGAAAAAGAATTACACCATGAGAGCTCAGGCAGGAATTAATGTGGAAAGATACAGGAAGCCCCCTAAGGGTTTGCAACCACATCAAGAGCCTCTGGTTTCCTTTTTGCTTTGTTTTCCATACACAAGCACTGTATGTATGCATTTTTTGTTGTGAAAGACTCATGACAGTGTGCTTATACACAGAGCAATAGCATCCAAGTAACCCTTGACTTTCTACCTGTCAATCACGCCCTTCCTCAGAGGTAAAACTCTGTGTTGTGCTGGGTTATTTCATACTGTCAACTTGGTTGCTCTGGGAATGGTATTTCCCAGAATCCCCTTCCCTTTATATTTCAAGGTTAGAGTTGGCCAAAAGTGAAGCTACATGAGATTTCCATGGAAAAGTGAACCAGCAATATGTTCTGAAGGTTGCCATTGGTCCAATGTGAGGTAAGACAGCAGAAGAACTAGCCAGGTCCAGTTTGGTACTGTTCCTCTCTCCTTGTTCAGCTCTCCTTCCCAGGTGACACTGAGATGTTTCACTGTAAACTCAGAGATGGAAGCCATCAAGAGTCAACAAGATGGTGCCTACACACTCCTGCTGATTTATATACTGGGGAAAATGTAAACCCCATGCAATTGGATAATTTGGGGTACCAACAGCTTTGGAACAAAGAGGTAGGGGAGGAACACAGGGGATAACAGGTGATGAAATTCTGGCAGGTCAATTATGGGCAGAAAGACTGATGACGTGGCCAAGAGACCCAGCAGCAGGTGCCAGCAAGCTTTGGGAAGGCTGAGCACAGGCAGCACTCAGGGGTAAGGGGTTGAGGAGAGGACTGGCAACATTTGTGACTGGTTTTCCATCCTGGAGCTGCCTCCCCAATCCCCCTTCAGGGCCTCCATGAAGGGCTGAAACCAGGAGGCAAATGACTGATCATCCCAACCAGACCCTCAGCCTGGCAGAAGTCTGACAGTATCAAGGAAGGGCAACTCCAATCCCCGTTCTTGTCACTTGTACTGCACTCACAGTTAAAGAAGGCAAAGAGGGCCAGGCCTGATGGAATATTTAGAATGGTTGCTATTTATTATGCTGAAAGCTTGAAAGCCACTTAGCTAAAACAATGTGTATCTAAGTAATGGTGCAGTACTAGATGGAGTATTATACAACTATTAAGCATGATAGTTATGAAGACGGAGTAGCAATTTAATATTGGAAGTTATCAAAAGATGCAGCATTCACTGGTAAGTACAAATATGCTCTTACATGCATGTGGATAAACACTAGAGGAGAAGATCTCAAAATAGCAGCCATCCTAATGAGGGGTTGTAAAGTTAGGGGTGATTTTTTTCCATTCTACTTTGAATATGTTTTATCTGCTGGTAGATTGTCTTAACTATAATGTAGAAAAGTGAGGAAGGAAAATGATCTGGCTGTGTATACCAAGGTGCCTGAGATGAACCTGGGCACCTACATGGTGTTGGTTCAAAGCGAATGTGAATGCAAGACCCCATATGTGCACCCAACTGAACATATATGTCACCTGCACATGCCACACACAGCACACACGCATCCCGCATGCTCTAGAAGGCACAGGCATGTGCTTTTTCCCATATGCATCCCACATGACTATCTAAGAATTCACTCTCAGAGAGTGTCATCAGCTATTGAGCAGGGGATACTTCTCCCTTGTGCCCTCACAGGATGCTGACGTTTGCTCTCCAAGCAGGGCATGCCATGAGCCAAATGGAAGTCCTGAACCAGCTCTCACTCCACAGACTCTATTTACCTAGGAGTAACATCCGGGACCTGTCAAATGCAGCAGCTCAGATGCATGAGAGAATTCAGAGGACTAGCTCCACAAAAGCCATATTCTTTGTGAAACCCCAGCCTCACCCATTCACAGACACTTCTTCCTGTTTCTCCTACACACACTGGCTCTTGCAAATTTATTTGCTTCGAGGAGGTGTGCGCATACACGTGAAACCTGCCCGTAATGGTCGTTTCTCATTTACGATGCTGGTGTCGGGCTTGCTGGAGTCTTCCAGCATTCAACATTAGGCACGGTACATTGCATGTATATAAATCAAATTAACATACACTGTCGCTGCCTGGTTGAGCAGCTGTATTCTTTGTGTTAAATTTCATAGTTAAAATGAAACACTTTTCCATTACTAGATTGCAGCTCCACTGGGCGACTGCAATAGTTTACCTGCCAGAATTAAACCTTGTAATGCCAGGCCTGTCTCAAAGTGGCACATGTAAACTGGATTTACAAAGTGACTGAGGAGTTGCTAATTGCCACCAGACTAAAACATCAATGTGGATTCAAATCTCTGAAGCAAATGTTTGGATAAACTCAACACCAAAAGTAAGTACATGCTTGGTTCATTTGGTTACAGCAGGTTAAATTTTGGTGTGTGGCCTAATTTATCTGCTGACCCACACTGAATGCCTACTGCATGCACTCTATGCATCAGTTTTCCAAAAAATAAGCCATGTGATGTTTTACTAGCCCCACAGCATGAGGAACTTGAAACCCAGGAACACAGTGATCTCATGACACAACAAATAGATGACATGACGAGGACTCAAATCAGGATCTAACTAGATCCAAAATCTCCATTCCTTCCTCTTTGTCAAATTGCTGCTGGATGGATCAGTACAGACCCACAACTGCTAAAAACAAAACCACTCAAAGCACGTGCTTTGCTGGTGATGAATTAATAGTGGCATCTCCTTGCAGAACATACATCATGGTTATTCTTTGCACACTGAGTGCCTGCCCGTAGGATCCCAGATGTCCTTTTCCCTGTCATGTGTGGTATACATGGTTCATGTGCTAGGCCCAAGGTAACAAGATACAAAGCTTCTACCCCACTGCCTCACAAAGCCAGATGTGGAAACACCCACTGCCTTCCACCAGCCTGAGACTTAAAAGCCAGGTCGTACCAGCCTGGCCTCCTCAATTCTTGGCATTTCAGCTTTAGGGGGCGCCTAGGCCTACATAAGCAGCCTCGGTCCCACCCCTTCCAAAAAGAACTGACTTTAGTCTCTGTTTGATAACTGATATGCTCTCCATCTCGCAACTGGATGCTGCTGCCACACCTGCAGCCTTCACACCACCTTGAACCTGCCTGAGGCTTGAGCCTCAACTCATGTACAGAATCCTGTACTTTTCAAGAATGTGGCACAGGGAAGGGAAGACAAGGCAATTGATCCAGTGCACTGAGTCTGGAGGGCACAGACTCTGTTCCTGTGAGGGCAACACACATTTCTGTCTCCAGGGCCAAGGACTGTAAACCTCTCCACATGCAGAAATTTTGCAGCTTCAGAACAACTACTGTGGGTCAGGAAGCCTAAGACTGGATGGCTTGAGCTCAAACCATTACCCAAATATTTTGGTAGGCCACAGAGTAGAAGAATTATGTGTTTTGGACTGGAGATTCTTTCCTCTGCCAAAGAGTCATTTTACCATAGGGTGGGTAGCTCACGTTTTCTACTCCAGATAGATCGATGTGGCAATTAAGATGTTCAGCAGAGCTGGCCATTTCGGTGTGACCGGGATGGGTGTCTGCACCTCGTGGAGTGGTTCAGGAAGCCTCAGGGTCCCACTCCTCAGCATGGTGAGTTTATGGGGTGTTTGCAGACTCTGAATGTTGACTCAGGGTTTCCCTAGGGCAACTCTTCCAGGAACTTGGTTGATATGCTCAATGTAAGTTTTATCTCAGCAGAAAAAAACACAAGCTCTGCAAACAGAGTGATCTGGGCTCTACCTCTTGATAACTGTATGGCTTTGGCAAGTCGCTTCATTTAAGCATTTACACTCACAAGTGTGTTGTGGCCTACTTTTACTGGCCTATATTCAGATAAGGAATAACAAGGGCAGTTTGCCTCAGTTCCACAATGTCTCCAGACTCTACTAGAGGACTCAAAGTCTAGGAGTTGGAGTTGTCTGAAGCCCTGTGCACTCATAAGTTGGGTGGTTGACCCTGGCTGGCTATGAGCTGGGAACCTCATTTCCTCGCCACAGGGCCTCCCATATGGTCTGTCTATGAGGACTTCCCTACAACATGGTGCCCATGGTCCCCTGGGTGGAGCCTGATGGAAGCTGGGTCATCTTCACAGCCCACCCTCAAGCTACACGGCACTACTTCCACCTCGTGACATTCACAGAGGCAGTCATAAAGTCTTTTCCAGCTTCAAGAAGAGGGAAAAGAGACCCCCTCCCCTTAATAGGTAATGACAAGCTTTGGGAAGAAAAAGTCAGTCAGAGAGGAAATATTGCTGTGGCTATTCCTGGGCAACATTCCGCCACAAATATCTTCCCAAGACCACCAAGCAACCAATGATGGAGCCCAGGATTCAAGACGTTGGCTCCAGGGGCCGGGTCTTCGCCACTGGGGTCTGAGCAGCAGCGTTTTACTCCGTGAAATAGAGGTAACACAATAGCATCTACTCTACAACACCATAATATATTTGGGGTTTAATTTCCTCATCTTTGAAATAGGGTTAATAAGATTTTCTTCCTGTTCAGATAGTTGTGAGGATAAATTACAGTCAATAAATCAAATGATAAGCCAATGGGAATATTCTTATCAATTGGCTAGTAGATTCTCTTCCCAATAGAAAAATCTATGTGAGAAACCAAATGAAGATCAGCAGCTTCTTTGCTTAGGATTATCCAGAAAGACGGAGCTGGCTCATTCAGATTTAGACCTACCAGGAGGATATAATGCTTTCATCCTTACCCCATACTCTATAGACTGGAGTTTGGCAAATGGCTACTCTCTAATTCTCTTCTTGTCTTTCAGACTTGTTGCAACATCACTTCATGAAGCAATTAATTTAATTGCTGTATATCTTATATTAATTATTATACAATAGTGTCTTCCTAGCAAAGTTTTCAGAAACACCCTAGTCAACAGTAAATTTTTTAAAATTTTATCAGGGAAGATTAATTTCTAGGAAGAGTTTTACATATCACTCATCTCCTTCATTTTAGATTCACCCTTGTTAGTTTCCCTTCCAGCCAGGAATGCTTCTGGGTCTTGCATTTTTCTTTAACTCTGGAGGATGAACTTCCTTTGGTCCTGTGGCTCATGTGCAAGCTATATGCCACTTTAGTCGGCTCACTAAATGAAGCAATGGAGTCACTGCCACCATGGTAATAACACATTCTGACAAAAACATGAAAGATAGTGTATCTCTGCCTTAACTCATGTGGGTATCAGTAGAGGGGAAGAAAGTAAATTCTTTTAAAATACAGACAGAATCTTTTATCAATGAAAAACTGTCATCCGGTCTTTCTTATCTCTTTGTGCAGTGACAGCGGGATTTATCTTTCTTAGAAGCAAGCCTCTAAATGAATATCATGCCTGTTTTTCCAAGGTGAGTAGTTTTTCATCTCTGGGCAAGTAGACATGTTTTACATAGATGTTGAGGTGCACACGTGCTGTTTGTCATCAATCCCGGTGCCCTCTGAGGTGTCCTGAAGTCCTGGGCATTCGCCCACATCCCTCTCAAACAGGAGATCCCCCTGTGTGCAGAGGCTGCTCCACAGACCCCCAGTGAGCAAAAATCCCATGAAGCTAAAGCCAGTGAAACCACTCTGTGTGACACCGTGGTGGCAGATGCATGTCATTATAGATTTTCCCAGGTCCATAGGAGGTACAACACTGAGCGTGAACCTTAACATAGACTATGGACGTGGTGTGATACAGACATGTCATTGTAAATTCATCCAGTGTGACAGATGTATGGTGATGGAGGGGACTTTGACAGTTGGGGAGGCTGTGTCTGGATGAGGTCAAGGGTAGATGAGAAATCTCTGTATCTCATGCTCCATTTTGATGTGAACTCAAAACATAAAGTCCTTTACAACATATTCTGTGATGCAGTCTCTGTTCTGGGCCTCAGTCATTCCTTCGTAGCCACTAGCCTAACACTCCCTCCATTGGATGGACCAGTGTAGTTTGGAGTCAAGATGAGGAAGAAATCTTTCCTCCAGCAGAGTACTCCACCATGAACACATCTCCTTAGGCACCAACAAAATGCAGTACAGTCTTATCATTCTTTGATTTTTAAAAACACTTTTATTTTCTGGGAAAGTCAACTTTAGATTTTCCTCTATGGGTTTATTGTCTTGGTAATAAGAGTATCCAGCAGCAAGATGATAGACATAATAAAAGTAGTTGAAATTTATTGAGCCTCTGCTGTGTCAAGGACCTTTCTGAGCAGATTGCATGCCTTAGCTCATTCCATATTTATAGCAACCTTTGGGGTCATACTATGATTGTCCCCATTTTACAGAGAAGATACTGAGACACAGAGTGGCCTTGAGGCCACATAGCTAGTGCTAGGATGTGAGGCCAGGTGAACGGCTTCCAGAACCTGAAATCTCAGCTTCTTCCTCCAGTTACCTGTCAGGAAGCTCCAAGGAGATACCACATCCTGACATGGTTATTTTACTAACATCCCAGAAAGTTACGTGCTGACTTGAGGACTTACCAGATCTCCTCTGGGTAAGATCTCCTCTCTTCTTCTCTGGATCTCCTCTCTTCTTCTCACAGTACAAGGCATGATTCCTATTAAGCCCAGAAGACCAAACCCAGTGTAAGAGGGAAGATTCCCTGGGTCAGACCAAGCCTCAGAGGGCCCGAGTAGGAACTTTCTAGCTGAGAAATCTTGGCAGTTCTAGCGGTTTGGGCTAACTTAAGCCAAAAGGAGAATTTATTAGAAGAGTACTGAGATAAGTAGAGAACTAAAGGAAGATGGACCCCAGACCTCAGGAAGAATAGCAGCCTGGGCAGCTCTGGGGACCCAGCCAAAGGAGCTGGAAGATGGTCTCTATGGGGCACTTGCACTAGATAAATGAGCTCTCGCTACAGTCTGTCCTCAAGTGCCTCATAAATGGATGTAAATTCCCAGGACAGGTGTCTCATTGGTTTATTTTGGGTTGTGTGCTCAAGCTTGGGTCCTCGGCGTTAATTCTAACCACAGAATTGATCCCAGAAATCCAAAGCCCAATTCGCCACTGCAATTCACCTCGTCTCTTTTAGAGGCATTTTGTAAACCATGAGGCAGTTCTCCACAAAGGAGAGCTTCATTGGAAGCTTCAAGCAATTCTAGAAAGGATTAGGACGGGCATCACTTTCCTTCTTGCCAGTCAGGACAAGGAGACACGGAGAGATGAATTTCCAGGGACACCCCAGTTTGAGTTGAATCCCAGGATTTCTAACCCCTGATCCTGCTTCCCACCCCACTTTGTGCCCTGCGGGCTCAGGACAAGTACAGGGTGATTTCCATCTCTTCATGGTTTAGCACCTGGAGGCTTGTGCAAACACACTCACTGGGGAGCCCACCCACTGCCAGGGAAGGAGCGAAGCTACACAGCACAAGGAACCCCTCTGTAGGGAAAGAAGATGATGAAATCACCGGGCTTTCCTCCTGGAACTTTGTCCATGGTGACAGAGCAGGACTAGAGGATCAGCTCTCTCTTGTCAGAATTGAGGGAAAGCGCAGATGCCACCCTCTTCTGCCTGGAGCTCCTGCAGAGGCCCTCCCAGCGCAAGCTTGAGTCTGTTTACCTAGCACAGGAACAGGGGGCGGGATTTATGAGATGCAGCCAGTGCGGGGCTCAGGGAACACTTGAGTGGTTCTCAGTCAGGCATGAACCCTTGTGCAGCTGAAGCTGGGGGTGGGGGCGGCACTTGCTCCTTTTCACATCTGGGAGAGCACCTGGCTGCACCCTCCAAGACCCACCGCGGAAGAATCGCACTGATTAGGTCCCCATCAGAGTTAACAGAGTAACATTCACTTATGCTAATGGACGTCGAGGGTTAGTTCATCATTACTAGCTGAGCGGATTGGCCCAAGACAAACCAGTCATAAAACACACTTAAAAATCTCTCCGTCTTGAAAGAGGCAGGGGAAGAGAATTTATTATTATTGTTTCTCAGTCACAGAAAGAGAGAGAGAGTTAAAATGAATGAAGGTCACCGTTCCCTTTACAGCTGATCGACTTACCTTTCTTCTTCGCTCTTGTGCCTAAGTAGTAAATTGAAGTGAGAAACAGAGGAGCATACTAGATGATTTTCTGTTGTTACTTTCATTTTCCCCCAGAGAAGGGACAGTCTATTTAAAACAACTGAGCTATTATATCACAGTGCTTCTTGTTTAAAATTCAAACGTCATTGGAAACATGCATCAGCAGAAATAACACCTCACAGGAATTGTGAGAACCACATCAGTTAAAAAATAATAATCCCAAATATACAGGCAGTTTGGAAGTTTGTAATTTTTTGACATTTACATACAAAAGATTTTAATATGCATATGTAGCATATATAATATGTAATATATAAATATACCTAAAGTAATATGTAAATATACCTAAAGTAATAAGTAAAGTATGTAATTTATAGCATGCATAGGAATCACATGTATTTGCATATATGATATGTATGAAAAACATGTGATCCGCACACTCTGTGGGGTGGATGGTTGAAAGTGGGACTCACTCTTCAAATGACTTGACCCAAGACATCAGGCTTGAAATGGCAGGGCCATTCAACTTGGTTTTTCTGACTTCAAGACCTATGCTCTTCTTTCCACAGTACTCAGGTGTTAGACCAAGAAATATTAAGACATGTCAAAAACTGATCCTGTGACTTATCTAGATGAGGCATGTGTACCCTAGTGCACTGGTAGCCTTTGTCCATTGGTGCCATTAGACAGTCTACAACAGAAAGTCTACAATAAACCAGCATGTAAACAAACCCTAGATTGATATAGATCCCTCGGGAGCAGGAAGTTCAGGGTCAATAGCTCCAGAAACATGAATAAATATTTAAACCAGCAGAGGAATTATCCCTCTGGGAAGGTGCTTGACTTTAAGAGTGGCAAGAAATGTGCAGGAGTATATAGACAGGACCCAGCCTCGTGCCAGGACTGACTCCCAGAAAACAGCTATAGGGGGCCCCTTGCTCGTGCCTGGGTCTTCCCTCTGGCTGCATCGAGGGGTACCCATTATTCCATAGAGAGGTCTCATTCCTTCAGTTCTCTCAAAAGCAGCCTGAGGGCAAATGCGATGGGTCTTCATATCAATGTCCAGATTTGCAGCCCTTGGAGCCTTCATCTATTCTCCTAGCATAGAGTCATCAGGAACCTAACTCTTTCAGTCCTAAATTCAAGCTAGGTAGAAAGCTGATCTTCTCATGCCTCGGAGAAGATCCCTTTCCAAGAGAAAAGTCCTCCCTCCCCTTTC
Source organism: Sciurus vulgaris (assembly GCF_902686455.1). Classification (NCBI taxonomy): domain Eukaryota; kingdom Metazoa; phylum Chordata; class Mammalia; order Rodentia; family Sciuridae; genus Sciurus; species Sciurus vulgaris. The sequence continues at coordinate 171,654,781 of NC_136463.1, read as the reverse complement.
ATTTAACACCTACCTTTCCAATAATAACTTACGTCAGTGGGCACCAGCAAGGGTTGCTGACCCCCAGGTCCCCACACAGCATTTGGTTGGTCCAACTTATCCCTCCTACTGTGCCTGTTCTGAGAGGTCTGAGAAGGCCAACGTGGGGGTGGGGGCTGGAATATTCGTGAAGTACTTCTTGCTGTAGGTAGTATTTCTGGTTTCTAAAGGAGAAGTAAGACCCGAACAAAAAGACAAAATAGAACATTTGCTACCCAGAAACACTTGGTCCTGATTTGTTCACAGTTCAATGAAACTAATACCCTGAAGTCCGGTGTTATCCAGCAAGAATGAATCTAGCAGAGGAAAACCTTAGCCATGGAAAAACCAGGACCTCTCCACACTGATCAACCAGGCATTTTCCCTTTCTAAGTACAACTGAGTTCCCTTCATATCTGTTGAATCCATTTTCCAACTGGGCAACCCCTCCCCTCAGAAATTGCCAAAGAAAACATTGAATCCAATACATCAGGGCTCTCACCTCCCTCAAGGTCCTCCATTTTCCTGCTTTTGCTACCAACTTTGAAAGGCAGCACCAAGGTGGAGGGAATACGCTTTGGAACATGAAACTCTAGAAAGCCTATCCTTTGGGTGGATGCAGAGTGTGTCCCCCATGGCCAACCAGTGGCCATGTCAGCGCCACAAGGTCCCTTGGGAGATAAGAGATAAGGCAGAGGGGAGGGACTTTCTAACTGCAATGCAGGTCACCACTTCTCAGCCAGAGGTTTCAAAATAGGCTCTTTTGCTGGGCCCCAAACCCACATTCTTACATGTTAAAGCTTCCAATGACTTTAATGTGAGTTCCATGCATGTAAGGCCTGCAGGATTGGACCCTCTGGGAGTGTAAAGTGACAACATAATAGAGAAAAATCGCTTTAGCAGGCAACAGTGACAGCTGGGCAGGCATTAGAAAAAGGGAAAAGGCCTCGGTTTAGACAAATTACTGAATGAAATGATCACATGAAAAGCCTTTTTTACAGCTGCCACCAAGAAACCTCGAAAATATAAAACATGTGAAAAAGTAAATAAAGGAATTTTTGAACCTTTTTTTCCCATTAAAGGTGTGGTAAATGGTTAAAAATCCTCTAAAAAGATCCTCGGTGTTCTGAGTCATGAGTCTGAATGGAAAAATGTGGCTATTTGGATTTTACATGTCAATTATTATACAACCAATAAAACATAAACAATGAAAGTGCTCCAAGAATCCTGGAAATTCCAAATCCTATTTCAGAGTCTCTACAATTAGACTCCGATCCTCTCATTTCCGTGATTTTGACATCTTATTACCTGCATTATACTTTAACAGACTCATTTTCCAGCATATATAAAAACGACTTAATGCGCCCTCCGAACCATCTCAATTACCTAATTGATGAGGGCTATCAGCCACTCAAAAATAAAACAGACGTTTCCTTAACAAAAGTCCTTGGTGGAGGCGGGGGTGGGGTATGATGGAAGAAAGCCTATGTTTGCAAAAAAAATTTTAATATGTAAGATGTTGCAGGGTGGGGCACCCGAGTGGGTGTTAAGAGATCTGGTTTCTGGTATCGAATCTGCCGCTAATTTGCTGTGTGATTTGGGGCTAGTATTAACCCTCCCTGGGCCTTGGTTGCCAGATCTCTAAAATGAAGGAGTTGGGAAGGACGCTCTCAAGGCCCCTTCCTGTGCTGACAGCCTACAATTTTGAAAGCTGCCCAGGGGACAACCCCTTTAGATGTGTGCTTATGACCTAGTCATTTTCAAATTTAGAGACAAAAACATTTTTAAATTCTCCCTGTTTCATTTTCCATAGACCCAGTTATGAAACTGACAGGGATTTCCCCCCACCCAAAAGAAGGAACCCAATAATACAGTGATGTTCTTCTGGGTAGACCCAAGTAACTCCCAGGATGCTCTCAGATGAAAGCAAAAAGAATTTTCAGAAAACTTCCGACATCCCTCGGAAAGGATCTTGGAAATTCCTACATTTGTTCAATGGAGGCTCCTAATTCAATGCAGGACCTACTCCACTTCCAAGAGCCAGGTCAGAGCCAGGTAAAATATGCCGGAACCCAGATATAGCCTAGCCAGGGATCACCCTTCAGGAAAACAGGAAATATGACAAGTGATTAATATACACATATTAAAAGAGGTTTATGCAAGACATGCATTATTGAATAGCACTGACTACCCCTTCTTCTTCCATGACCCTTCCAGGCTCATACTAAAAATTTTCAGCCATCGCACCTGAAACTTCTTCATGATCATTTGAGGTCCATGCTCAACTCCTCTGTGTGATGTGTTCTCCTACAGAGTACAGAACACCTGTCCGCCTCTAAACCAGAATTCAGTGTGGGTCAGGGCAAGTTCGGTGGTCGCTAGGGAGCCCCTTTCTTTCATACAACAGTCTCAAAAGCAGGCCTGGAGACAGCAGTGTGAGCTGCAGAGCTGATAGTTCAAGTCCTCTGCCCATTGCCCCATCTCCATGTGCCTCTTTGTCCACTCCACCCAGGGAAGGGCAGCAGCCACAAGCAAAGGCAGGTACCCTGGAGGAAGAAGGATCTCTGTTAGTAAGAGTGTTCTATTCATTGTCTAAATGGGTCGCCATCCAAAGGGATTGGACTGGAAGGGGGATTCCAGGCACCAGGTAGGAGGATGAACCTGGAGCAGAGGCTGGGAGGCCAGAAGTGGAGTCTTCCTGTGAACTAACGAGGACAGTTGCTCCTAGATGCTGGTCCTCCAGGTGGGAGACCGAGGGGCTGTTAAAGGTACCAGACTAGTAGAGATAAAAGGTGGCTTTTTTTCTCTTGAGACTTGGCTATAAAAACTATATCTTAGCTCTAACATATATTGGATACATATTCCTTTTCACTCTCTGCTTGGAACTGTTTTGAAATTTTCCTCTTAAGCAGGGCTACTCTGTTGGCATCCAGAAATCCAGATAGGAAAGTAAGAAGAAAACAGATATTTTGACTGGCTGGCAGTAGAAGCCCTAAAGTTTTGTAAATCTGTTTTTTCTCTACCACTGGAGATTGAAAATGTGGAGAGTAGAGGATACTCAGGACTGAGAGGAAAGGCGAGATTGACATAATAAAGCGCACGTGTTGGGAACATAGTAGAAGGTGACGGGGCATGGCCTGGTGTCACCATGATATGGGGTCAGGCTCTGACTCTCAGAGGGTCAGAAATACTCAGGGCACTGAGTTCCTAGCCAGAGAAATGTGGGAAAGAGGAAGGAAAAGGGATGAAGAAAAAAGAGGAGAAGAAAAGGAAGGAAGAGGAGTCAAAAGGAGAGGAGAAGGAAGAATTGCAAAATAAAAATGTTCCAGTAAACCCAAATGTTCTTTTTATATGCATTGTTTTCGTTATTGGGGGGTAAATCTGTGATAGCATAACATGATAATTGCACAGTGAGAACAAACATCGAAAACAACAATTAGCCTTTTAAATAGCCCTTTGAGCCACAAGTCAAAGCCCAGTGGCCTCTCCATCTCCTGCCTTCATCATTGACTATGGTCGTAAGTTAAGCCTTCTGACATGACTGTTCTCCAGTAAGGCTGTGGAGGAAGTGATGATCCAGCCTGGTGGAACTGTTTGTCCACAAGGATGTGACAAGCATGTCTTCTTGCTCAGGCCCTTCTGTGTGTATCATGAGGACACAGGCACCAACATGTGACTTCCAAGCATCTTTGCTTTTTAAAAATTTTGGATGTTAATTTGTCCTTCAGCAATTAGGTCTTGGATATATTTACCAGATAAAGGACATCTCTCAGAGTCTCTGATATCAGGTCACCTGGGCTGTGCCTCTGGGTGTAGATGTGATGTAAATATGTCATCAAGGTTCTGCAGTCACCAAACTGAGAAGGTGGAGCCCTAAGAACCACTCGGTCAGAGGAAGATGACTTCGGAACCTCATGTGCAGATGGGACTAGCTTACACTATTCACGTTTGGGCAACTGAAACCTACACATCAAGCCTAATTGTGACCATTGCCCTCAAGCCCAATGAAATGATTTTAAGTAAAGAAGCCCTGCCAATAATGAGACTGTTGTTAGACTCAGGAGAGAAAAGAGATGTCCGTTCCAAATCAGGAAGAAGGATCACCCATCCGCAGGTAGGCGACAGCCTTTTGGGCTGCAAACCTCAGCTCAAGCTTCCTCATGCCTAGCTCTGCTCTGGAGAGCCATTAGCCACGGACTCTCCCTGGTGGAGCCCTAAAGCAGCCTAATGGCGTAGACCACTGATAAATTATCTCCAGGTATGTCGAATGTTTAACAGGGCCCCTATGAAACAGGCCTTGTTTTCCTTTCCTTCTGCCATTTGGGCAGATTCCTATCAGCTCTTCCCTAATCTATCCCAATCACCTTCAAACTAGCCCCCTGCCTGCTCTCTGTCGCACATCATCTGTGTAAATACTGCTGACACCCATTACGATTTGGATCTGGAAGGTCCCCCAAGGCTCATGTGTTGAAGGCTTTGCTCCTGACACAGCGATGCTCAGAGGTGGGGCTTCGGGAAGCGGATGGATTATGAGGGTTCTGACTTCATCAGTGGATTAGCTGATAGCTGAATGAACTCCCGGGAGTGGTGGAAACCGTAGGTGTGTGTGCACGGTTGGAGGAAGTAGGTCACTGGGACTTTGGTCTTGGAGCATATTTCTTGCCATGAGCTCTTTCCCTCTCCCTTCTTTCCCAGCCACCATGAGGTGAGCCATTCGGTTTAGCACATGCTCTGCCACCATGATGTTCTGCCTCACCTCAGGCTCCCAACAATGGAGCCAACTGACCACAGACTGGAACCTCTGAAACGGTGAGCCAAAATCAATCTTTCCTCATCTAAGTTGTTTTTTCAGGATTTGTCACAGAGATGAAAAGCTAACTAACACACCACCTTTGTTGTGCCAGGACCTAGAGATACAAATGAACAAAATATAGGAACTGACCTTGAGGGAGCAGTCTCCAGCTGGAGAGAGAAATGTATAAACAAACTACTACAAAACACTGTGGTATCACATCTTGGAAGAGACACAGATAACTCCCAGGAGTGGCACAAGAATAAAGGGAGAACTCCTGATGTAAATACTGGAAAAGGAAGAACAATTTTCAGACAGGTAAGAAAAAGAAGGGTGTTGCCCTTCATATTTCAGAGATGCACCATGAGCAAGAGGACCAAAGCCAGAGAAGTTAAGGAGCATTCAGGGAGCCAGAGAAGGGAAGCCCTCGAGAAGCAAGCTTGAAAGGTAAGTGAGTGGAGTCTTGGGCCCCTAGTTAGGAACCTGGTCTCATTCTCCAGGCAGCAAAAGCCATTGCTGAATTGTAGGGGAGACCTGCAATCATATTTGTGTTAGAAATCTCATCCTAGGTGTTCACGGTAAGGATGATGTCCACGGACAAAGGGGGAAAGTCCACTGAGGGGGATATTGGGTGACTCATGTAAGAGAGAAGAGGCTGCACACCAGAACAACAGAGGAGGGAAAGGGCTGGGGAGAACACCTCTGGGCACCGTAAAGTGTCCGCTGGGTTTTGTGGTACAACTGGACAGCCTGTGCAACTGATCAAGTCAACTGTGGGCTAGCCAGGGGTTTCTGTTTAACATTCCTGACTTGGTTCCACAGGAGCTCTGTGCCCATGGCAAACACAGCCCTCTTGCAAATGAGCATTCAGACACAGCCCGTCCTTAGGACACTGCTTGTCTCCATCAGGTGCTGCCCCGTGGCAGCAGAACACACACGCATTCTTCCAACACACGCCTTTGCTTTGGGGATCGTGATTAGCCCATCTTAGCTGAGTTGTGAAACTCAGCTGGGTTTTTAATTTTGTTTTTTAGCAAATATAATTTTATTAATTTATTTACTTCTGATTGCTCTAGTAAAAAATTAAATAAAATCCTTCCAAACAGCCCTTGGCAAGCAGCAAGCCCTGAGCATAAGCAGGAAAAGAGAAGGTAGTGAAGGGGAAGCATTTCCCTTGGAAACGTGGAGAAAAAAGCAGTCTGCTATTTCTCCCATTGCCGTGGGACTTTTGAGAGGGTAGGAAGGAAACAGAACTTTCTAAGATGAATCACAAAGGGAAAAATGCTTAGCCTACAAGCTCTGTGGTGGCAAGGGCCATGCCGACTGCTGTGCCTGGTACACCAGACATAATCAATATCTGCTGGGAAAGAGGGAAGGAGGGGCCACGGTTGTCAGGAAGAGCACCTGGGGACTCAGTGACTCCGTCCCAGGGCTGATGTCCTCTGTCCATTCACACCTCCACAGTGAATCAGGAAGAAGAACAATGAGGCCAGAAAGTCAGAGGACTGAGAAGCTAAAGGTGTACCAGCGTCCTCAGTCCTTCCTCGGTTGAGCCCACTTGTTCAGAAGGTCACATAGTTCTTCTGCTTCTGAACACAAGTCTTCTGTAAATACCACACTGCTGTTCCCTCTGCCTGCCATGCTCTTACCCCGGCCCAAGACCTTCCTCAACTCTGACCTCCTTAAAATGACCTGGCCCAAACCCACATCTGGGGTGGACCTCTACCACCTTCCCCCTTTCTTGCTGTTTACAATACTGATCATTCCCCAAAATTATCTCATTTAAACTGGCATGCCTGTAATCCCAGTTACTCAGAGTGCAGAGGCACATCTCTGATCCCTCCATCACAAGTTCAAGGACAGCCTGGGCAACATATCAAGACCCCGTCTCAAAATAAAAAGGGATATGGATGTAGCTCAGTGGTAGAGTGCTTGCCTAGCATGCAAGAGGCCCTGGGTTCAACCCCCAATACTGGAAAATAAAATTATCTTGTTTACAGTTGTGATGCTTAAAAACACAGATATGTTCTGTGAAAGATGCATCATTAGGCCACTTTATCACGTGCAAACAACATAGAGTATACTTAACCCAAACCTAGATGGTACAGGCCAATCAATTAATGTATCTCTCGATGCAATTAAGAGATACTGTTAACATAAGACGAGCAAGCCTGCTGCCTATGTAATGAAACATGCAGTCTTACGGCAAGGTGTCTGTGTAAGTAGGAGCACACACTAATGATCAAACATATGGTAAAAATATAAATGGGTAAGAGGCACCTATTATCATTAGGAAATATTACGTACTCACAGGATCCTGCGTACTCCACATTTATATTACTGGAAGCACAGTAGGATTATGCAGCTTCACCACAAAGGGATGAAGATGCTGTGGCACTGCGATGCCGACACCATCGCTTGGCAGTCAGAATCCGTCAGCTTCATTATTCTCTCACGGGACCACTGCGCGGTTCATTGCTGAACAAAACCTTCTTAGGAGGCACGTGGCTGTGTTTATGTGTTTGCTCATTTATGACCTATTTCTCCCCATAGAATGTAGCTTCCGTGACAGCAGAGATTCTGCTTTCAGAGTTCATCGCTGAATCTCAGCTAAGAACAGTTCCTGGCACATAGTATGTTCTCAACCAATAGTTTCTTGATTGAATATCAAGTTAAAGAGCTGGAGACATGTAGCATAAGGGTGGATCTGTAAATGCTTGCTGAATAAAGATGCATAATGGAAAGAGATCTGTAACAAAATTACACTTATGTAGATTAGGAATGTGGGCATGCAAGGCATGGATACACTTTTCAAAGCATTAAAATCATTCATTATGTTGAAGATAGGAAAGGATCAAGGAGTTAGAATAAAAAAACCACACATATACAGACAAATGAGAAAGTAGCCACACAGGCCAATTCTGATCACAGTCATGACCTGATATATAGGGAAAAAAAAAAGAAGAGGAGAAATCAGAGGAACTTAATACCAGGCCCACACTGAGTTACTAATTCATATATAAACTGTATAAATAAATCGCTAGATCATAACTGCTCAGTAAACTGTTTATTCCATGATAGGGGTTCATTTGACCCACATTTTATTTGTTATGCTATCCTTCCAAATAAAGATCCCCCTCCAGAATTGTAAAGGAGAGAAGAGATTCAAAATTCTTAGGAGCTTGAGATTCTGCTGTCCAGAGCAGACCAGGGAGGTCACCCTCCTTATGGGGTGACCAGTCTCTTCCTACTTTGCTCACTGAGTAACCAGCTGCTCAATCCACAATAGCCAGATCGTGGGACCAACCTAGATGCCCTTCAATTGATGAATGGATAAAGAAACTGTATATATATATACAGTGGAATATTACTCAGCTATTAAGAAGAATAAATTTATGGCATTTGCAGGCAAATGGATGAAATTGGAGAATATCATGCTAAGTGAGATAAGCCATTCCCAAAAAACAAAGGACGAATGATCTCACTGATAAGTGTGTAATGATACATAAAGGGGGGTGGGAAGGAGGCAAGAATGGAGGAAGGATGGACTATATAGAGGAAAAAGAAGGGTGAGAGGGGTGGGGGGGAAGGAAAAATAACAGAATGAATCAAACACCATTACCCTATGTAAATGTATGATTACATAACGGTACGCCTCTACTTCATGTACAACCAGAGAAACAAGTTGTACCCATTTGTTTACAATAAAAAAATAAATAAATAAATAAAATCCTAAAAAAAGATATTAGAACTGTATAAAGATAAGATCAAAATTATGAAATTTAAAGCCATTTAAATAAACTACTTTCCTTTTCACTGAAAAAAAAAAAAAAAAAAAAAAAAAAAAGAATGACAGAAGCGTACTTTACTTATCAACCAGTTTCAACAAGCTCATTTCTAAGGTTCCACTAGGGAGTGTTTTAGGAGTGTGAAACCAAAATGGTAGCCAGAGCTCCCAGGATCCCAGAGCACCCAGAGAGAGCTAACAACTGGACCGTGTGCACAATTGGACACAGGTCCCCATCAGCCACAGCTGCTGGGCAAATCACATGAACATTAGAGCAAGACAAAAATTTTAGCACTTTAGATAGACTTTCCTAGTGTCCTGGTTTGCACAGTCTTGTAGAAACTAGTGTCTACACTCTAAAGGCCGAGTCAGGCCCAGGGACGCTGTTCTAATTCCCTCCTCCGTGCCTCTTCATGGGGCCTGAGCAGGTCTACGTTGTTCAGCCGCTGACGTGCGCTGCAAGAGTCTGAAGCCAGGTTTGCCAGAGCTGCCCAAAAGATGGTCAGCTGAGTGCTATACTTTATAAAAACATTAATTTTTTTCACCCAAAGTGAATCTTTGGCTGTTGTCAACCATTTCTGAAGTTTATAACTTTAAATATTTTTAAATTAATTTATTTGTTCTAATTTGTGGTACAGGACAGTAGAATACATTTTGATAGATCATACATAAATGGAGTATAATCTGTCATTTCTCTGATTATACACATTGCAGGATCACATCAGTCATGTCATATGTATATGAGGTAATAATGTCTGTTTCAATATTTTTTACTACATAAATACACTGATTTATGTACAGTGATTCTCAAAATATAGTTCTTGGGTTCTACTTTTTTTTTTTATTCTGAAAGGATTAGCAACTGGTAGTATTCCTATGTGTGATATTCAAATTTTTCACATTCCAAACAGTGCAATCATGACTGTGCTTAAAATAATCCTTGCTCCATGCTCACAACCATCCTTATTATTTCGAATGCAGAAAAGAAAGAGGGAAGAAAAAAGAAAACCTCTGCTCTTGAGATAACTTGTTGGTGACCCCTAGTAAATGACAACCGAGCAAGACTTCAAGAAACGTGGGACTCAGAGCTTGAATTTCAGGCGAATGTCGTCCTGCATTTCTAATGGAAAACCTGCATTTCTAAGGGAAAACGGATCCTTCCCCTTGCTTTTGAAGTGCTCTTTGGGAATTGTTTGAGTGTTCTTTGCAATCTTTTATACCCAGCCTAAGGACTCTGACAAACTCTCTCTTTTCCTTCAAAGGCTTGTTAACTATGTGATGAATACACCTGTCACTTCCAATTCTAACCTTACTTTCTGTTGTGATGGCTGTAGAGTTTGGTATCTATGGCAACTTTTCAGTGGCTCCACATCGATTAAAAAATGATTGGCTTATCAGGGTTGCTTGGTTGATTGATGGAAATGATCAGGTGCTCAAAATAATCATGACAGATAAAGTCTCTTGATTAGCCAGTATTTGCAAGATTCAAAAATTTTAGATTTCATTACCTTCTTTTTATTATTTCCATGCAAAAATAACCAGAATTTAATTCTACTGAAGTAGTTGCAAGTTAATTTGAACTGTCTTGATGAAGGGAATGTGATTCAATCCACATATCTTATTTAGGATCCAAACAGTACATTTCATCTATTCTAAAAAATCCACTATTCGTGCATTTATGCAGTAAACATTCGGCATCTACTGTGTGTTAGGTCCAGAAAACACAAGGATCAATAAGACAGACACGTGTCAAACCAACTCCTCTAAAGGTCATTCTTATTGAACTATATTTCCCGTTTCCTTTATATCCGATCTTTAGTCTACTTCAATCTCAGTATGAACAACCACTAAGATTTTTTAAACAATGTAATAGCTTTGCTGTTTACATTCATTGCACATATATTAGTTGAAAATCTTAATGCTAGAAATAAAAATCACTCCATGTCATTAAAAGTTTAAAAGGCAATTATCATGCTTTCATGAATATATCCTGCTTATAATCCCCAGAAAATGACTGTCAATAAATTCTTCTTGGTTTTATGGTAGCTAAAGAGAGAAATACAATACAGGTAAGAATTTTAAAATATAAATATAATTGAAAGATGTATACCATTTCTGAAAACCATTCCCCAGGACTAATGTGACTATTAGATGAATCACATGTTTTTTATAACATTGTAATATAAAATAAGAGGAAGTCAAAATAAAGCACATATATACACACCATTGCTTCTCAGAGTCTTTACGAAATGTAATGAAACGAATAAGGGAAGAATTTAGGAGATAATTACTGGCCCCCAAACTTGACTTTCTAAATGTCCTTAAGTTTGAAAATTGGAGCTGTCATGTGATAGTTACCTGCGATCTGCAGGCTCCCTGTTAGATGTTTTACAGATACTGTGGTGATCCTCTGGGCACCAAACAAAACAGGAATCAAAATCCCCATTTTACAAAGGGAAATTTTCAAATCACAAAGTTTAAGACACAATCAGCAGCAAAGCTGGAACTCTGAGTCTGGCCACTCTGACCTCAGAGTTCCCCTTCTCGGCATTATCCCATGCTGCCTTAAAGCTGTCAAGAACAGGGTCTGATGACTCCCCCAAAGCAAAGTCTGGGATACAAATAAGTAAATTAAATGAATTAAAGTAGGTTCGTGTATCTATTTTGAGACTGGGAGTGCGATTCCTAAATGCCTTCTGGAGCCCAGAAGAGAGAAAGCAAATGTCCTAAGGCTGTTCATCCATCTCCATGAAGCAATTCCAACCATTTCCCTGCAAGAGGAATTTTTAACTTAGACAGAGTGATACAAATATAGGCCCACGCACAGCCAGACATCTTCACCTAGGAGAGCTGAGGACCAAGGCCTCTCCCATGTGACAGCAGGAAGAGAGTGAGGTCACCCTTTAAAGCTTTCCCCTGCCTGCTACAGACTTGGGGATTTCCACCCAGGAGAATTTCTTTCCTTTGGGTTAAGGAACCCTCTTTTAAAATGTATAGGGCCTAGCAAGATAATTAAGCCATTAATTCCTTGGCTCATTTGGTTTATTTGAGAGCAGTTAGCCAATCACCTAGCAGTCCTTAAAGGAAGTGGACCTAGACAAGCCATTTCAGGTGCAAATGGCCTTCCCCTTCCTATAAAGCCTACAGAACCCGCCCTACTATGATGCAAGGAGATTTTCCTCATTTTGCTCCCCTAAGAGCTCTGTGCTTTGAGATGTTCCCATCTGTACAATGTGCATAAAGATAATAACTCCCTGGTAGAGTTGTTTTGAGGTGAAATTAATCAAGTAAGCACAAGATAGGATCCCAGGCCTTCCAGTTGCTCTGGAAACCCCACCTGGCACACAGTGATCCCTCAGCCTGCGTGAGTGTTTTCGCCTCTTAGTCTCCTAGTTTTGTTTATGTTTTTTGTTTTGCTTTGCTTTGCTAGTACTCAGAATTGAACCCAAGGGCATTTTACCAGTGAGCAACATCCCCAGCCCCTTTTTTTTTTTCCTTTTCTTTTTTTCTTTTTCTTTTTTTTTCTTTTTCTTTTTTTTTTTTTGAGACAAGTTCTCCCTAAATTGCTGAGGGCCTTGTTAACTTGCTGAGGCTGGCTTTGAACTTGTAATCCTCCTGTCTCAACCTCATAAGCTGCTGGGAGTACAGGAGTGCTCCACCCTGCCTGGCTTCGTTATCTCATTTCTAATGTAAGAGTAACAACACTCCTAACTGGAAACACCTGGCTTTCCTTGATTCATCCAGCAGAGATGCACTGGATGCCTTCGACAGGAGGGGCAGGAAGCACTGGTGACTCCAAGGTACTCACTCCCCACACTCATTGAGTTCACACTTTAGAGAGCGATGCTCTGAAGGAAAGGAACCGGTGGGACCGGTGGGACCTCAGGAGGGTCTTTCTGAAGAAGAGGAAGTGAGCACACAGAGCTGGGGACAGCTCCAGGGAGAGCACCGTGGCTGAAGCCTTGAGACCGGAAGCCGAAAGCAACTCAGGGAAGGTGAGAAACCCAAAGGGAGTAAGGAAGAAGGTGCTCAGGGGTGAGAAGCAAGTGAAGGCAAGTCAAGTTCATGGCAATCGAGGCTTGGGAGGTCAGATGACGGATTTCTGAACTTCGTACTGTTGAGAACAGGATGATATCTGTGCAGCTAGCTGTCTTAATTACCAGGATGCAGGCAGTTGCGACTGCACCCTCAAAAGCCAATACAGCGCAAACAGGACTGCTGGGCCCCCATGCTTATGGAGGTTGTTAAGAAATATTTGCCTGAGAAATGTGCAGCTGCCTAGAAACCTTATCTATCAAGGACAGGGGGGCCTAACTGCAACTCATCTCCTGCACAGTTCACCCCTTCCCTCCTCCCTTCTTCCTCTAGGACCGTTCAGTTCTGGTGGGACCCAATGAGAATCAAATAGATTGGCAGGACCCAACCAGAGGAGGACTTATGTTTAGCTGTTCAAATGTTAACCAATTAAAAAGAACACTGTAAAACTGTTTGCCTTTCATTATAAAAGCCTGCTGAACAAAGGCTCAGGGCCTCTTAGCGTCACTGGTTACCGAGTGCGCGGAGGACCAGGCTCGAGCTTGCTAATAAATGACTCTTTGTTGCTTGCATTGATCGTGGTCTCTGGTGGTCTTTGTGGGGTCTCGAGCCGCTGGGCACAACAGTACTACAGAATAGGAAGTTCTAGGCTTGTCAGCATGGAGAACTGTGGTGTGCTTGTTCAACTTCACGGCATTTCTCTAACTGCTCTACAGAGACTGGCTTCTTGGAGAGACAGGGTTATAAGGACAAGGAAGCCAGGCTCAAAAGCTACTGTCATCATCCAAGAGAGGAACGGTGGAAGTGGGTGCTGATAGTAGAGATGGAGAGCAGGCAGAACCGGAAATGATTTTGGAAATGGAATCAGTAGGACAGGTACACCGAAAATGGCCCAGTGTGTCCCCTCTTTTTCCCTCTTTGTGAGTGACCCGGTCCATTAGAGTCACCATAGTGACACTGTGGTCTCAGGAGAAGGCTGCACTTGGACCCCCTTCAGCACCTACCTCTCCAGCCCACAAAAGCTACTGTGTTTGAGTTTTATGTTTCCAGAAACAAGGATCAGTCTCCCAGAGTGAAAGGAGTTGGCCTGGACAGCAGACTGCAGTCTAACTGGGCCCAATCTGAGCATCCTCAAGTCTCTGGCCCTAACACTATGTATCTTTAGCATCGTGAGAACTTAATCCCAGAGGAGAGTGGGAAGTCTTCAGTGAGGAGGGGGAGGCAGACTCCATAAGCCTCAGGACCTCTGAAAGCATTGCTGCTTCTGAGACCAGAAATCTCCGCTGTGTCTAGAGGCAACTGTACCTACTCCTGGGGCCGATGCCGGCCTGGGTCACACCCAGTCAAACAGCAAGAGCCCACACAGCTTGTGGATGCAGCAGAAGTGAGAGCCAGCAAATGTCCTCAGAAACTTTTTTTCCTTCAGTTCTGGGAATCGAACCCAGGACCTTATGCATGGTAGACAAGCACTCTACCACTGAGCTACACCCGTGGCCCAGAACATCTGTTCTTAATGGGCTTCATCCAGCCCCTGCCATTCTTCTGAGGGTACCAATACCTCCAGAGCAACTCTTCTCTCCTTTCTATCCCTTTCCCTCTCTGCTCCCCTGCCATTTCCTATTCCCTCCCCAGATTCTCCCCTCACAGTAGTAGATAAATGTGAATAGCAAATCTGAAGATTTTCATGTCAGATTGGCAGAAGTTTAAAAGACTAATAATATCAAATGCTGGAGTGGATGCCAGGAAATGCAACATTACCATTCATTTAGGGAATGTGTAACTTAGTGATGCCTTTTTGAAAGCAATTTGGCAGCAACTATCAAAATCTTAAGTACATATGCCTTTTGAGCAATCCCACTTCCAGGAATCATGCTGTAAAAAGTACTTGTTCATGTGCACAGAGGAGGATGTTAAAAGTTGTTTATAGCTATTTATCCTGGATAACATACAAAACTGGAGACAACGCAAATTTCCATCAATTGGAGAGCAGTTTAAATAAATTTTGGTATAGCCATACTATGGGATACTGTGAAGCTTATCAAAGAAATAGGATTAAACCTAAAAGACTTCTAAGTCACAGGCAAACTGCAGAGCAGTTACAACATCTGTGCGCTCAATAATTGTTTTTTAAAGAGAGGTGTGTGTGTGTGTGTGTAGGTATGTAAGCATGGAAATACATATAAATGAAGGTGTCACACTATTGGAAGTGGACTTTTCTAGTGAAAGAAGTAGTGATTATGGGGGGTTAAAGGGGAATAGCCATGATACATAGGTGAGGAGCAACTCATGGAGACAGAAAGTGGAATAGTGGTTCCCAGGAGCTGTAGGAGGAGAGAATGGGAAGCTATTATTTGGTGAGTACAGAGTTTCCATTTGGGATGATGCCAAAGTTTTGGAGATGGATGGTGGTGATGGGTTCAGAGCAACGTGAATGTGTTTAATGCCACTAAACTGTGCTCTTAAAATGCTTGAAATGATAAGTTTTATGTTGTATGTTTTACCCAGATTGGAATTTAATAAAATGATTAACACACATGATTCCATTAAGATTGATTTCCAACACCAGATGTCTGAGGACAAGGCACGACTCTTCATCTGTAAATAATGGCACTTAATGCCAGGAGGTCAGAGAGGGATCAACATGACCACTCGGGCTCAGGGACTCCATAAGCAGAATGCTAACAAAGTATTTACAGGCTGAGCGCCAGTCCAAGCTCCCCACCCCAAGACCCCTGGAATGGTCTCCTTTCTAGTCTCTCTGCTTCAAATGGTGCAAAATGAAGGACAGACTTATAACTGTCATTTAAGGGGAACAAAAAGAAGAGAAAGGCCACAGTGGTTTAGCTGAGTTCTTAAAAGCCCCCACTTGGAAGGAACCGCTAAGCAAGTGTTCCAGCATTCTCAGTGCTGAGCAGTGGCCGTGCTTCTGTGTCAGCTGTGCCCCTGGAGACAGAGCCCCTAAGGACACCAAGTCATCTCTGTAAATGAGACTAGAATTAAACTACCTGGTGCCCAAACATGTCACATTGGGCATCTGCACATCATTACTCGAAGCTCATTCTACAAAGCAGAGAGACGACAGTGATTACATTCAGCCAGACCACTTTGGCGAGGAAACCAAATAAACACAAACAAACTGGAGTCTCATAACGTCTCCCTGCTCTTCCCCGGGCATCTGTCAGAATAAAAGAAAGATGTTTATGCTGAGGCAGGAAGTCCAGGTCAAAGGTGGGGGGAGAAAGGTTCCAGTCCTTACAAAGAACCCAGGGCAGGGAAGCAAATGTCACTGATACAAAGCCCACCATCGCCAAAGGTAACTAAATATTCTCAGACTTTGATTTTTACAGGCTGGTGATTTATGAATCATGACAAAACAGAAGGGACATACCTTGAGTTAATGCCCATTTAGATGAGGGGATAAAACTTGTATTTACTCTCAGGTCTCTTAATATCTCAAACGAATACTAATCGGAGATGTTGAAAAGGAGGATGCCGTTTTCCGCTGTATCTCATGTCATCTGAATGACCTTGCACTTGAGAACTGCAAGGCAGGAATTTATTCAGTCTCCAGGAAATTGTGAAAGTCTAAATTAGCAAATTCGAGCTACCAGAGCACCACTTGAAAAATATAGAACAAAGCACAGAGGAAGATGCAAAAAATAGCATTTGGCAGAAAAGGGGGGGTGGGGGCATAGCCTAAACTTTCTTAAAAGCCTGATGCTGCTTTCACAATGAGCAGAAGGAAAATCGCATTTTCTGTTGAAAACACAGATCAACTTTGACTCTGGGGCTGACCTTCCTCCAGAACCAGCTGCAGGAGCTTGGCCAAATGATAGTAGTTAGACTTGGGGAGACCTTCTTGTGCCCCTCCCTGCCCCTCAACCTCTGCAAGAACACCTGCACAGTCATGTGGGGGCCTCCGAGCTCACGCCTTCCTTTGTGGAGCCCCTTCACCCTCCTGAGCTGAGAGGAAACCTCCCCTTGAGTTCACATCCACTGTTCTTAGCTCTCCTCGCTGCAGGAAGCCTGCACCAAGGTCAGCCCCTTTGCCTCCATTACCACTTTAGAGAATGGCTCTTGCTTTTTCCTGCAAACTCTTCTCCAGGCAGAGCCTTAAAGGGCCTTGAAGGAAGTGACTTTGGCAAGCACTAGATCCCTGCTCTGATATCCTGGTCAACATTTTTAGCCTTTTAACCGGAGAGTTTCTTTGAAGAAAAACTTGAAAAAGCAAATGCCTCCTTTTCCCTCCACTAATACCACTCTAAGCTGTTAATGATCAATCACCCTTGGTATGCAGGAAGGCAAAGCCGAAGCAGACTTTGAAGAGAAAGGTTAAAGAGGAGAAGGAGAGAGAATGAAGTGTGGGGCTGGAAGGGAGAGGCAGAGAGAAGGAAAAAGAAAGAAGAGGAAATGATAAGAAAGTCTACACCTCGATTGCAACTTTACCTAATGTGGAAATAGCACGTGCAAATACACACACACACACACACACACACACACACACACAAGTCTCCACACTCATTAAATAGCCCAGACAAGCATCCAAATAGCTCAGTGCACCTTCTGACCATTAACGAGTCCTCCATTTTAACAACTTAATTACTTACTCATCCTCTACCATCCACATGGACAGAGAGGCAATGTTTACTTAAAGAGCTTCACTCTCTTTACAAGTGACCCAATAAAGATAAGTGGAAATATCAAAATTCTCTGTGAACTAAAACCTCAGACTGCAGAGATGCCTCACGTATAATACTTTCTAATTGTGACCAGGAGCCAGATGGAATAACCTAATAAAAGTTAAAACCAGGGGTAAGCAGAGCTATAATACGTATGGTCAAGTGGTCTGTTCTGATATGGAAATTTCTTTTGCAGAACTGAATGGGTTCTATAGGCATTTTCCAGAGTTTAATCTCATCTGGCTGATTTTTCAATTTCAAACCCCCATCATAGTCCTCTACCCCACCCCAAGCCTCTCCTATAACCCAGCAAATCAGCTAATTTTGTTCAAGTCTTTTTGCCTTAATGTTAGTAGAAAAAAGTAAAAGCCTCTTTTGACTGCAATATCAAACTCAATTCAAAAATCTATTTGTCTGTTGTCTAATTAAAATTGAACTTTTATTTCCCTGCACAGTACTGAGTCCTCCAAACACCACATCTTTTCAACTGGCTTTCTTAGATTGCCCTAAGGAGCACAGTGTCCCCACCTCAAGAAGTGTTGACAAGGAGAATGGGGAGGTGAGGAAGGACTGTAGAAGGAAGTGAGATATGATGCCCTCTGGCATCTCCTTGGGTAAGAAAAAATGAGTATGATTCACTTGCATAGCAACTGTACAACATTTTCATACAAACAACCTTGACTCTCATGACATACTGCCAAATGAGCAGGGGCATGACAATTGTCCCCATTTTGCACACAAGAAAACTAAGCATCAGAGAAGTCAAGGAATTTGTCCTGTGTCATGAAGACTTACGAACACAAACACATAGGTACAGCCTGTATTCAGGTACACTCTGCTGCTTCTTTGAAAAGCTACCTGAAGACCTGCCCGGTTCTAGTTTTCTTGCAAAATTAAAGATCCCAAGCAATTCTTGGAACTCACTGGGCAAGCACTCCTGACGGGCCTCTCTCCAGCAGACCATTCAGTGTCAAGGCCAATACTGTGAATTTCTCAAAGTCTCTGAGTGTGCCCCCCACCTCTTCAGCCAGCCCTCTGAAGGGGGCCAGAAACATGATAAATCAGCTCCAACTGAAACATTCTCACTAGAACTCAAGGTGGTTGGTAACCTGTTAAGATCTGTAACTAGTCAGTGGTAGCACCTGAATTTAAACCCAAAACAGGTGTCATTCCAAGTCTTCCTGTAAGCATGGTAAAGTGGGATTCAGGGATTCCCAGAAATCCCTGATACCACCATTTGGAAAGTTACATTGTGTGTACATCACATCAGATCAAGAATTCTCAGCAGGAAAGGGTTTCATGAACCTTATCATGGGGGTATGTATGGGGGTCAGAGGACAAATCTCTAGAGATCCCCAGAAAGAAGTAGTTCTGCAGAGCAATAGTCCCTGTCATGGGTGATAAGGGTCCATTTTCAGGAAGACCTCCAGGTCCTACCCACAATAAGTCTCTGAGCCTCAGTGTGAATGGGTGCCTGACCCCTCTTCCCATGTCTATAACCTGCCCTGCCTGAAGCCAATTAAACCTGAAGTCAGTTCCCCCACAGCAGGTATAGCCCTGGCATGCCCCAGACTCTGCTTCTGTCCAGATCCTTCAAAAATAGGTAACTGCACCTAATATTTATAGCTATGCCCTCAGCAAAATGTAGTGAGCATTCTAGATTACTCAATGAAAAGCACCTAATTCAGGGTGCCATTGTGGGAAGCACAGCTTCATGTCAAACCCTGTGCACAGCTACAACCTGATGATTGGTGCCAGTCACCACCTGCTGAGCTTGGTTCTGTGCCACTCACCAAGGTAATCCCACTATTAACATTAATTTATTTACTCCTCATCAACCCCAAGAGGCATATATTATTATTATTATTTCCATTGTGGGTGAGAAAACTGGAGCCAATAGTGATTAAGAAATATGCCCACCAGTTAAACAGCAGCCCAGCCAGGATTCAACTCCTATCTGCCTGATTCAAAGTCCTGGGCTCTTACTTGTGGTATTAGCATTAAATCAGAACCAGTCAATGAGAAAGACTTAAATGTTTGAGATTGGTGGGGACGAAACACAAATATTCAAGTGTTTCTTTCAAACCCCTAGTCTCCACAACGATGCTGGATCCTGGCAAACACACATTGAAAACAAGCTCCGCTTCAGAGTAGTTTCTGTTCTGGGGCCGATCCTAAATACCACATAACCAGACTTTCTCTCTGTATTTTTGGAACTTTCTCAGGCATAACAGGAATGAAAACACTCATCCACTGTAGGGGAAATGGAGATGAAGTGAGGAAGAAAAGTTTTGCAAGCTGTGTTGGCATGGGGACGGGGACAAGGGAAGAGTGACTGGATTCTTCCTCCTCTGTTCTTGGTGGAGAGAAACCCACTTTAATTCTTCATTTTCTACTTCTCTGTCTTCTTTCCACTATGTTCTTTTTCCCTGGAGGGCTATAATCATGGTTTGGAAGGGGACACAGATAGCAGAGTGCCCAGAGGAGGGGCAATGACAAGACCAAGATCATGCTGGGGTGCATCTTGGTTCATTTTTAAATCTTCACTGATAAAACAGCAAAGCAATGGCAGGGGATAGAAAGGCCAATGGTGTAGAAACAGGTAACTCTGGCTTCTAATCCTGGCCAACCAGGTATACTCCAGTCTCTGTTTCTTTGAGTAAAATGAGAGGAAACAAAATCATCTTTCAAATTCCTTCTCAAATTCCTTCTCAGTTTTGATCCCTAGAATTTCATTTCTGAAATATGCCCTGAAATATCATCATAATATTTTATATTTCATTTTACTCTATTTTATATTACATTTCACTCTCTGATGAAGTATCCCTGAGGTGAGTTCCAAATACTA
This sequence comes from Sciurus vulgaris, assembly GCF_902686455.1. NCBI lineage: Eukaryota > Metazoa > Chordata > Mammalia > Rodentia > Sciuridae > Sciurus > Sciurus vulgaris. The sequence continues at coordinate 171,634,622 of NC_136463.1, read as the reverse complement.
TAATTAGCCTTCTTAGTGTGAATTACTGGTCTGGTTACTTGTTTAACTGGATCATTGTAAAATCAGACTAGATAATTTAGAACTTCCAAAGTGGATATTTTTCTCCTGAAACCTCCCTTAATCAAATGAATCCCATAATTGCCAAACCTCTGCTTTGAGCAGGCGAGGACCTACCTAAAGATAAGGATATTTTCTCACTTGGGAAAGGTTTCTAAGCAACAAGTGTGAATAATCTTTTCCACTGGAGTGGAAAATCCAGCCCTGCCGGAGACCGTTTGGGCTTTACATTATTTCCACACTAATGTTGATTTTGTCAGACTTCTCAGGCAAAGAGACACATAAAGACAAATAAGAATAAAGTTGAAGTGCAAGATATTTATTTTCTTTTCAGTCCTAAAGAGCTTCCCTTCCCGGGAAGGACAACTCTACTTAACTTGGAGAGTTTATCACCAGCCAGGGGCAGAGTTACAACCAGTGACAAAGAACTATTGTCATCCCAGGAATCCAACAGAAAGGTTTCTATGGCTGCTGTCTGGGAAAGAAAGTTTTTCTCTCCCTAACTAGTTATTAAAGTACTTAAGTTTAAACCAAGGATATTTCAATGACATCAGAATATGGACCAACCCTAAGCCTTTGTGAAAACGTAAACTACCGTTTAAAAGTGTCCTGTTAACTATTCATTTTCTTGCATTTTTCAGGTTTTTTTTTTTTTTTAATACCTTGTTTCATTCTCTTAGCATGGCTGTCTTGATTCAGTTAACCATAGGAGGTTTGATTTTTGTTTTTGTTTTTTATTTTTCTCAGAAGGAACTTAGGAACAATGACAGTCTTTGAACTTACTTAAAGGTAGCTATTTAGAATTTGCTAAATTGGACTGAGCATTTCATGTCTATCGGCACACTCATCTGATAAGTCTGATGCATATCTCTATCGGTTTGCGGTAAGGGCAAAAATTAAAGGCAGGTGGGGAAAGTAAGCCGAGGACCTACGAGGCAAATCTAGAACATGCTACAACATTGTTGTTATTGGCTGGGGTCGGAGCTCCGTGCATCAGGAGTCAGGGCTTGTTTGGCCATGCAGGGAGAGGCCCCTTATTTGGGTCGTATTGGGCTGACTGTGGGCTGAAAGAAATGGCTAGAACTCCAGCGAGACAGAGAAAGAGTGTGTCCTGATGGCCAGAGGACAAAGCCTCAAAGGGAGGAGGGTGTGGCTCTCAGTGAGAAGGTGGCAACTTCCCAGCATGTTGGTGCCTTCCCAGTTTGTACACTCAGCATAAGTCGACATGATTGATGTTGAACAGCCCACTCTGGAAGCTAGAATCATTGTTTTCCTACTCTTGGGGAGATATTTATAAAGTTGACTAAGGTGACAAAAGATCAGAGGTTTATACCCCCAAAAAGACAATTCTTTCCTCTGCACTTTTTCTTCCTCAACTTTTCCTGGAACCAGGTGGTTGGAGAAAAGGGGAAAAAAAGGATGCAGGAAAAAGGCCAAGTAGGCAAATCTAGACAGCAACCTTCCTCTCTGCACCAGGCCAGGGGTGCTCTGCAGCTGGCCTGGCTACCTTGGATTTTTTGTTCACGGTGTAGGAAATGGCCTCTTATTTTACTCCTTACGTGTGTTTATATTTCCTTGTCAGCATTCTTGACCACTGAAACAAAGCACAGTAAAAAAATTCAAGAAGAGTCAAGCCCTAAGATTCCAATGCATCCCTAAGAAGAAAGGTCCGCTGTCTCTGTCAAAGTCAGGGTTCAGAGTTTTTGCACATAAGGGAAGGATAGGGGAGTGCATTTTAACCCTTCACACCTGGGCTATTTGTGCACAAACTTTAGAGGGTGCCTGAAAAAACTAGAGTGTATATATGTGGGAACCCTGAACAATGTGGCAAGGAGGTTTCACTAGCCTTCTGGAAGTACCAACCCTTGTGTGCTGAGTCATTCCCATAAAACACTTCTCGGAGGCATCAGCCAACACCAGAGTGCTGGGGGCTGCCCAGGAGATGGTGTATTGGGCACAGCCCAGGATACAGCAATGCTAGACTTGTAGGTAGAACGTTTGGCTACGAGTTCTATGATATCACCAGGCCCAGAAATTTGATCTTGAGTCATGTGGTGCAAGGGCCCAGTTGAGACCCACTCTTCCTTCCTACATAGGGCCCAAGCTTTGGGGTCCATCTCAGGGGTCATTTGGCTTTTACTGCCATTCGGGGCACCAGGGAATCACAAGTTAGCAAAGGACTGAATCACACACCTTTCCCTTGGTCGTCCACAATCCTTGGGATCCAGGTTCTACAGTTTTTAAAGATTTTTTAATCTTTTCTGCTTTCCACTATATCACTTCACGTTCCACAAACAGGGAACAAAGTTTCCAGTATCTTGACATTCTTGCCACCATTGTTATTTTCTGCTTCTGAGCTCCATGGGCAACATCTCCCATCTACAGTTCCTTTTCTTCCCTTTTCTCCCAATACCTACCACACTAATAATAGATAGATTTTGTTGGAGTTTGCTTTCCTCAACACAGGGACACTGTGTGCGTTAACTCAGTTAACCCTGTGTGGTTCCCATTTTGAATGATGAGGAAATTGATGTTGGCAAGGAGGGGTAGCAACCTGCCTCACCTCACGAAGCAGAAAATTGGGATTTAAAGACAGATGGTTGAACCACCCATATTTATGCCCTTAGACAACCTCATTAGCCCATCTCCTGCTGTTGAGACATGCATTATATCAGGGCTGCCCTTGATATTCATTTGAAGCCTGAGTGAAAACAGAGTGAAAGGGGTAACATTCATCTTCCCTCTAAGGATGGAAGCAACAAGCCCTGATGTGCAGGAGACTGCATCACTTGCCTTTCATTGGCAAAGAAATTCTGATGAGTTGTGCACAGACCATCAGCATCCAAAGCATTTGGGAAGCTCACTAAGGATCCAGGATCCTGGACCCCACCCAACACCTATGCACCCAAGGATCTGTGTTTTTATCAAGTCCCCCAGGTATATCATAAATATGCTAACATTTGGGAATCACAGATTAGAGAAACACAAGACATCCCTGAAATGATCTATGGAATGTTATTTCCTTCACTACGGTGTTTTTGGAGGGAGGGAGACCATTGGGAAGGTATTTTTCCATGTCCGTTCTATGAAGCGTGCTTATGGCCGCAACAAATGCACTTTAAGATACATCATCTGCTCCCTGACAAAACATTTTTAGAGTGGAAAAGAAACAACAGCACCCCCCATACTCACACAAATACAGAAACTGAAAGTGGGGATAATTCAGTTAACTACAAGGCTACTTGGTTTGTTTTGGCTTTCATTAGTTTTGTTTTGTTTGGAGTTGGTTTTTTTTTCCCCTTGAAAGATTTTGAAGTTTTAGCCTGCAGGGCCGACATGCCTTAAAATGTTCTTGCCCAGAAATTCTTTTTAGAAAATCAGGGACTGGTGGTCTCACAGGAATGATGCCAGGGTTAGTCCTGGGGAGCCGCCACAGGCTCTCAGTGGCCAATGGGAGACAGGGAGGTAATGTGACACTAGTGAATAAACAGATGTGATCAACTCCTGGGAGTGGATTGTGTTTTAGGAATATTGTCATTGAAAAATAGCAGTTCAGACCTGGAAAGAATTTTAAAGATTATTCCATGGAGACCTCAACTTTAGAGACCAGAGACATTAGGGGCCTACCAGCACTCAGAACCCAGACTGGAGCTTCTGAATCCTGGTCCAAACTCTGGAAAGAACTCACCAGAGTTTCCTAAAGCTCATTTATTTCTACACCCCTTACCAGTGTGTTTCCTTTCTGCCTTCTCTTTCCTTCTGTGCTATTATTAACATCTCTCTTTAATTCAACTCATGCTTTTACTCAAATTTCTTGAAGAAGTAGACTTTGATTCATAGTGTAAATGGAAGACCAACATCAGTTGTTGGAAACAGAAGGTCCCAGGCCTCTCTATCTGACCCCCAGGATTTAGGGACCAGGTGGATTTAGGTTCTATTGGGAAACTCTGCCAATTGAACAGAACACCTGCCCGGAGCCCTAAGCCTGCCCAACCCTCAACAACACCCAACTCTCTCTTTGTCAAAGGAGAGATGAGCAAGTGTCGAAGAGTATTAGAATCACCAGAATGATCAACTGAGATTCACTTTGGTTTATCTGAAGATTAAAAGGGAACTTGAAAAGGGGATATCATTTAAAATTTAACTTTAAGTATACTCTATCTGTCACCTGTCCTGCCCACCAGTGGGGCCTGACACCTACACTAGGGGCAGGCCATGCTATGCTGTCCTGCCACATCAGGCTGTGTTCCTCTCTCACGACCTCTCCCCCTTGACAGTTTGAATTGGCTTGGCTTTGGGCAGGGACACTAGACCCTCTCACACAAAGGAAGGGGCAATGGGCATCCTTTGCAGCTGAAAACATGAATAAAGAGATCTTTTTCCTTTTTGTCCCTGGTGGTGATTTTCATGCTGCAAAGCAATGAAATGTTCACAGTGAGATGTCTTCAAGTATTGTCTGCTTAAACATCTTACTTGTCTCCTGCTGACTATGAAACAAGGTATACATCCCCCAGTCCAGCATGAGGCCCTTCACTACCTCATCCCAACATACTTTTCACAGAAGCAAAATGCATTACAGTCACAATTGGATTTGAAGTCTTTCCATCCCAATGGAGTCTAGCCAGCCTTCCATACTTCCTCATCAACCAGAGGCATGGAACCCACCAGGATTAGCAGTTCTCAGTCTGGGAGAGCATTAGAATCACCTAGAGAGCTTTGGGGACTCCCAAAGCCTCAGCTGCACCCAAGACCCATGGAATCAGAATCTGAGGGTAGATGGAGTCCAGCCATCACTAGTTTGAAAATCTCCTGAGTGATTCCAATGTGCAGCCAACAGAACTCTGAGATGTCACTTCACACCTCCAGGACTTGAACTCAGGGATCTGATTGGAACACTCACGGGATTGTAATGGGAAAACAGATTTGGGGAATCTAGTTTAACCTCCATAGTGTACAGATGAAGAAACAGAAACCCCACATTGCCAAATCACAGACCCAATGTCAAAAACTGGTTAGTAGCAGAACTGAAAGTAAAATCCATGTATTCCCTTTTCTCACTCCAACTTTTGAATATTCCTTCTGCCCATCATATATACCAATGACCCATATAGCCCTTAACCCTGAAATACAATCTGGCTTCCATCATGTTGATGCCACTCTTCCCACCTGGGGAGCCATGACATTTCTTCCAGCTTAACTCAGTCGTAGGCTTGACTTTCTTTAAGGTCAGTCCCATGTTCTGCATAAGCTTTCTGAGCAGCCTCTTCAAGACCCTCCACCTCTGCCTTCTCTTGACCCCTGCAACCTATACAGTCAAAGTTTAGCATGTTATCCTTTAACAACACAGGACAGAAACTCCCAGAGGGCAGAGACCAAGATTTATGTTCTTCTCGTATCTTCCCAGTGCACTCAGAGTAAGCACTCAGCAAAGGCTCCTCCGTCTCAGACAGAAACCCTCAAAGCTCATTTGAGTGTACCTTGTTGAAAATCACCTTCTGGGACCCTTTCAGAAATCAGTTGCAAGGAGGAAAAAAAAAAAGAATGACTTTTTATGTTTCTTTTTTCCTATTTTACTTTAAAAGACTGGCCTTGAGGTTTATGACACTTGCAATCAAGTGGCAATGAACTTGACACCTAGAATACCTAACTTTTCAATAGATCAGCTTGACATATGCATAGATATTATGCATGTCTTCTTTTGTGTGCTGTCTTTTAGCAAATGTCAATGGCTTTTCAGAATAATAGACAATTCTGGGCTGTTGCTGCACCAGCATGTGTACTGCTAGGAACTACTCAGCCCTAGAAATAAGCAGAAAATCCTTCTAATGCCTCAGGGAATCAAGGGGCATACAAATATGGCAGCTCTCATCATTTACCACTTCAGCACTTAGCTCAATTGATGTCTTCAAATCAAAAAGTGCCAAAGCTCTGAACCTAGAGTTCAGCTTTAAGATTTCTCATTAAGACTCTCCAGTTTCTAATTGGTTTCATTAGAGCTCTACTAAGCTGTTTGGATATTTTTTGTGCAAATAAGTGGTCAAAGTATAAATTACCTTGTTAGCAGTTAACGCTGAGAAGTCCATTCTGGTAGAAATGGGTATTGGTAAAGTTACTTTGGAAAGTAGCCTGGCAGTTCCTCAAAAGGTTAGACATGAAGTTATTCTATGATCCAGCAATTCCTAGATACAAAGCCAAGGGAAATAAAAGCATATGCATTCACAAAAACATCTACATAAATGTACATAGCAGCATTACTTGTAATAGGCAGAAAGTGGTAAAAGCACAAATTTTTCCATCAATTGATTAGATAAATAAAATGTGGTATATCCATAAATGAAATATTTAATCATTAAAGGGGACAAAGAACTGACTCATGCTACAGCATAGATGAACCTTGAAGGCATTATGCTAACTGAAAGAAGCTGATCAAAAAGGACTGTATATTGTGTAATTCCATCCTCAGAGGCAGAAAGTTCATTAGTGGCTTCATAGGGTAGAGGGGGCAAGAGTCTGGGGAAAGAGGGGAGTGGTCGCCAATGGGCAGTTTCTTTTTTGGGAAATAAAAATGTTCTAAAATCAATTGTGGAGGTGGTTGCACACTTGAATATACTAAAAACCACTGGACTATATACTTTAAATGAGTGAATGGTAAGGTATGTGTGTTATATCTCAATAAAACTGTTATGTTAAAAAATATTCCAACCGTTTTTTCTACCTTTACTAGCCATGTGATCTTGAGAAATTTGTTTAAACCTCTCTTGGTTTCAGTTTCCCCATCAGTAAAATGTCTCTGTATTATTTTAAGGATTAAATATAATAATCTAATGAAAGGGTTAAATTTAAAGTAACTCAATAAGTGCTAATTTTTCTATTACTTTCTAGCCCCTGGAAGACAGATGGCCAGCTGAATTCTTTACGAGAAACTGGTATGGTTTGGATATGAGATGTCCTCCCAAAACTCCTGTCTTAATGCACGGATGTTCAGAGGTAAAGTGATTGGATTGTAAGAGCTATGACCTATCCAGTCCAGTCTCATTTGAAGGACTGGGTGGTAGCTACAGGCAGATGGGATATGACTGGAGGAAGTGGGTCACTGGTGTGTGCCCTGGAAGGGTGCATCTTCCCTGAGGCCCGTTCCTCCCTTCCTCACTCTCTTTCCAGTTCCCGGCCCTGCCTTGATCTGAGTAGCTATCCTCCTCTGGGTCCTTCCCCAACAATATGCTGCCTCACCTTGTACCCAGAGCAATGGAGTTGGCCATCTATGGAATGAGGCCTCTGAAACTGTGAGCCCCAGATAAACCTTTCCTCCTCTAAGATGTCCTTGACAGGTATTTTGGTCACAGCAAAGCAAAAGCTGAATAAACAGAAACAAAGAAGCAGTGATCGTATCAGAGAAGGGACTCAAGAAGACAGAAATCTTCTTCCCCAGAATCCTTCTTGTATCTGTACTTCATTCCGAACCTGCCCTCCCCTATCACCAATATGAAAAAGAACTTAAAAGATCTCTGCATAACTTCCACTCAATGAACTGTCATTTAGGCTGCTACATCAACATTCCAGGACTTCTGGAGCTTGGAAGAACTAACCAAGAGAAGCAAAGTGTGTTTAATTAAAGCTATGGTGGAAGGCAAATGGAAGGATGCTTACCTGCCAGGCACACCTCACACATCTTCACAAGAAATTCCATTCTGAAGGGCAGGGGAAATTACTGCTATCTGGAGCAGCCAGCTGGTGAAAAGTTATGCTCTGAGTTTTAGCTCAGCCAGCTTTCATTAATGTTGGAAAATATCACCATATAATTCAACCCAGCTCAATTCTTCCCTTCTCTCTGAAGACTGGCTGACCATCCCAGTCCTCAGCAATTGCTCTCACCACTGAATTCCTGTAGGATTAATGCTATAGCAGAAGAGACCCACCAGGACTGAGTCCAGCATGTTCACAACTGCTCAAAAATGACCTTCCGGCCATCCTGTGGCACTGATTGTTAGCACTGGTCCTTGGGTTCAAAACGAACTCCACCTATTATTATTTACCTTTTTTTGTTGTTTTTTGTTTGTTTTTTTTTTTATTTACTCACTCACTCATTTTGCATTACTGCAGATTGAAACCAACATCTTGAGCAAGATAGGTAGGTGCTCTACCACTGAGCTACAGACCCAGCCCTTATTTATTTTTTTTATCTACATCCATTTTTCTTTTCCCCAACCCATCTGTTAGCCCAAAGAGAACAAGGATCCCATGGTACACTTCCTCATTTCCCAGCATCATGAGCTCCTCCATAATAAAGTTTTCAATAAACATTTATTTATGATGACAATACCCATCCCACCTTTTTTGCAGAATAATGTCTGTGGCTTTGTGGGGGAAAGTATTACCATAGATATTATGCAGTTTAAAGATGTATTCTGCCACTAAGACCTCATATCAAAGTTGCATGAATAGATGGGAAGATTGATTTTTTTTTTTTTTTTTAAACAGAGGGAGTAAGAAAGCTGTGCTTAATAAGGGACAAAATGTACTTAAGGAAAGTTTATAGCTAACCCATTTGACCCGACCCTCCCCCAGTCTCCATCCAGCTGCCATTATGAATCCAAGACTGGTTTGGCCAAATATAGATTATTGAGTCTGAAAGGAGTGAGTTTGTACCCTAGTTCAACCTCCTTCTTGTTCGGCATGTACAGAATAGCTCTGAACCTCAGTTTCCTTTCTTGGTATTTGTGGTACAATAAAAACTACATCTTACTAGCATTGTGAAGTGAAAGGCACAGTGCTCAATAAATGCCCATTATAATTACTAAAGTAATTTAATTAGGAATTCATAGGAGATCCCACGGCAGCATCCTGAAGTCCAAAGTTCCTCTTACTACCTGAGTTATCTTCACAAGTTGTAGCTTCCTTAACTGTAAAATGGGGACAATGATGCCTGCCAGTGACCACCAGCTATCCAACAAATACCCCATTTCATCTTTCTGAGTACTCAGCAAAGAGTTGTATTTGCTTTATTTGCTAGCCATCTATGAGGTCAAACGTGTCCATGACACTCAGTTCTAATCAAGGAAATGGGTACCAATATGGTCATGTGTAACTTATAAGCCAAAGCCATGAAACCTTTCCACACTGACTTCCCCATGCTCTTTCACTCCTTTCTCTGGATGTCGACATTAAAGGCAAACCTGGAAGCCACAGTTTGTAGAGGGAGGGCTTCCATCAGCCTGGGTCCCTGACTCTAGTGGGAGCAGAAGTTCCACACTGTTGCTCACCTTATCCTTGATAACCATTGTCCTAAAACTAAACCGAACTGCTCTGTAAATGAAAAAGCAATCTGTTATATTAAACCAATGAAATTTGGGGGTTTATTTGCTATAGCAACTTATAAATACTTCTAACTAATACTTATCCATCTAGGCATTAAACAAAGATTAAACAAAATAATATTAAAAAAAAAACCTCCTGAGTCAATAATGATTAATTTCCTTCCATTCACAGTCTGCTACCCACCTGAAAATACACCAATAAAATCATTTTTTTCCTTTGAAATAGAGTTTTTTAGGAATATTTAAATGTACAGATTGGAATTTGTTCTCTGAAGTTTATTATCAAGCAATATTTTCAAGGAGTTCTGACAATTTACATGCTTAAATTGATCTGTGATCTGGGATATAATGCTTGCCTTGGAGCTTAACTAGAAACCAAGAGAGTTAGTGGCCCAGTCACTCAGTGAGCAGAAGGTTCTTTCAAGTTGTCTGGAGTTACCTATAACTTGCCAGGTAGTCTATAATCACATATAACGCATCTTTTCTTTTTCTTACTATGACCAATCTGGCACTATTTCTTATCTAAGTTTCTTTTAGAATTGAAAGTTTTTTCATAGTCTACATAAAATTCCAGAGTTCCACAGCCAAATAGACAAAAATTTAAAACTAACCTTCTCACTCCAGCAGCTGCTTATCAAGACATAATGTTCTTTTAAAACACTGGCCTGGCTGAGGCCTGCCAGCAAAGCCCTGTTGCACAGCCAAGGCCATCCAGCCTCAGGGAGGGTGTCTGGAGCAGGTGGAGCCTAGCAGTGGAGTCAGGCTGTACCGGAGCACAGAAGGATGGGAAGGCAGAAGTAGTGAGAGAGAAGGGCCAGGCCTTCTCTGGCCTGGGAATAGAGACTATAACTGTGTAAAACAGGAAATGATGGTCTGTCACTCCAGGCAGGAACAGGAAAGAGACAAGGGGGAAATATGACATTGGTTATTTAATGGGGAAATAATTCCAAATAAACTGGACTCATATATGTGGGAAGCAAGGGTCAGGGCCAAGAGTTCATTTTGGATCATACTAAGAGGTGCTTCCCTGTTCTGTCTTCTGCTCTGGGAACACTTGGGCTGCTGTGGCCTGTGACAGGGAAGTGAGTGACCACCCAAATGGCCCTGGCCAGAGCACTCTCTAGACATGTGGGCACACTGGGCAGCCTGCAACCTGGAGTTGCTTCACTGTGATGCACAACACCCAAGTGTGCCCAGTACTGAGATCCAGTATTTACTTAGTGGGTTAGAGGAGGCATTAGAGAAGAGCATCGTATGGGGGTGTCATCTGCTTCTCTGGTTGCTTGTAATAACCTGAATTAGCTAATGTGCTCTTTCCAAATTTTCCAGTGATGTCTTAACACCTCTGAGCAATTGCCCAGCAGGCTTGTCCCTTAATTGGACTCTTCTGAGTGATATTCTCTTTTGAGGTGATGCCAGGGAGTGAACTTGCAGACACACCCCCTCATTTGAACCCACCCTCCTCTCCAGCCTGGAAGCGCATCTCCCTTCAGGACTCAGAGCCGTTGAGGTGTATCGATGACTGACTTCAACCAACCAAGTGTGGGATCCCACCCAGCATTGCTAATGACTCACTTTGGGAAAGGAGGACTGATAAGAACAAGAGAAATAAAATCTGCATGATAGGGGGAGAAATATTTCCAATAGCAGTGTCTATTAAATTAATATACACTCTCATGAGAACACTGGATCAATTCAATATTGAGCTGAGAAAGTGACAAGATAGCATTTTACTGAAGAACCAACCTCTGGGAGCTTTTCCCATTTTTATTCTACTTCTTAATGGACATTTTTTTTCTCAGATATTGTGGGTTGTGCACATGTGCATAAGCATGTTTGTATGTTTGTGTATGTATGTGAACACATGTGAGTGTGTGTCTGTTTGAATTGTAGTTTCAAAACTGCAGACTGTTTGAGGGTTCTAGTCTCCTAGATGGCACAAATCATGAATTCACATGACAGTGTTTCCATCTCAAGGATAAATCATATTGAGAGAATGAAAAAACCCATATCTATTTCTTTAGGTGTTTATATCTGATCAGAAATACTGACATTGTACAAAAGCATTGTAGTGAAAAGTGTTTTAGTGACAGAACACAAAGACCCAGGAGGTAGAGAAAAACAACTTTAATTTAGAACGCTCCCACTACCCAGACTTTTTCTGTATAATATTTTGAATTTTTCTATGCAGTTCTTTGCTATTGCCAACCTAAATGGGTATTTCTTCCTGAGACTGAAAAATATACAGATAATTAATAAAATTTCATTCTTTTCCCTTTCGCGCCCTCAAAAAAAATAAATTACCTGACCTTCAAAGCACTCCTGTGTCTCATTTCGTTAAGGGTAGCCTGTTTTTTCTTGGTAGAAGACTGATGATTTAGTTCAAGCTGTCACTCAAAGGCTACAGGTCAAAAGGTCTTCATTTATTTATCCTCATGCTCCTATTAACCAGTTAAATGGTTGAATAGCAGTCAATGGCTGAGAAAACCAGATATTTGAGAAGTAAAACATTTGCTACTTGAAAAATGACAGAAGTTCTTTGGTGGGGTTTATCGTACACTAATTAATGAATAAGCATAAGAAATTGTATATTTTTCTAACTTTGAAAATAATAAATCATTCAAAGCTACACACATGATTTACAAATAGCTGGTAGACATTGCTCTGCAGACCCATCAAAAATGGAGGTGAATTTCGCCACTACTGACATCCTAGGGTCACAAAACTGACACATGAGCTACCCTCCTCCGAAACACACACACACAGTGCAATAGAGAAGCCAAAACATAAAACCCGCCTCAGTGACAGTGAGTCACAGGGACTATAGGGATGAGGGAGCTTTCTAATAAGGCCAGGATCCACCTTCTAAAAGCAAATTCACCAGTTGCCCTCCCAGTACAGGTCACCTTCTGGGCTTCCTCACATCTGTCAGTAACTGCCAGTCTCCAAAGCAAGAAATCCATCATCATCGGTCCCTCTCTGGCCTCCAAGCTCTATGTGCAATCTGTGAGCAAGCCCTGTCATCTCCACCAGAACCTCTCAACTCACCCCTTCTCCTCCACAGAGCAAAGTTATTTTTTGGTTTTGAGGATTTCGTTTTTGTTTCTGATTTTGGTTTTTTTCTTAAACAAGTCCAAGCAATACTGCTGTCAGGATGTGTCATTTGGTATCACCACCCTACCCAGGCCTTCAAGACTTTGCACACATTTCTCTTCTGCCTGTGAGGACACAGGCCATGGAGACAGGATTTGCTCGGTGGGTACACAGGAGGAGCATGGCCCCACCAACACCTTGACTTCAGACTTCAAGCCTCCCCACCGCAAGAGAATAAATTTCTGTTGTTGAAGCCACTGGTTTATTACAGCAGCCACAGGAAACTAGTATAGAGAAAATTATCTAGATAATTAACAGCTTGCCTAAATAGGCAACCAATCCTGCATTATCTTGAAGGCCTAAATCATCTCCATATTTACCTTCATTCTCTCATTTTCTCTGGATATGCATATGGATATGCATGGAGATAGGTAATAACTACCATGTTATTAATTATAATAATCATTATTTTAATAATTTTATCTACCATATATCTACTAGGTGCTAAGCTTTAGTTATTTACATCAGTTATTTCATTCTATTTCTTGTGGTTTTCAACCCAATCCTTTGAAGACAAGAGCCTATAAGGAAAGGTAGCTTGAAAATAAATCTGGTTTATTCCTTAAGATATTTACAATGTTCGCCCCAGTGGAAGCATCTAACCTACACAAATTCTACTTTTCTGTTCACTTCTTTCTCATACCATGACTGCTGGGGGCTCCAACAGCCTGTTGAACCACACTTTCCTACTGAAGTTTTTGCTCTTGCCTTGGGTCCCCGCTAAGGAAACACCAGGCATCTCCTCCAAAGACAACCCACCCCAGGATCTCATGCTATTTGGGGTCTCATTCTTACTAGAGTCCTGGTGCCCTGCACCTCCAATCACCTTCTCTCCTAGGATCCCTCTCAGAGAAACTATCAGAGGAAGTATCTAAGGAAGAAAACCCACACCATCTTTGTGTGCTCTTAGACATTTCTGCAAAAGGCACTGGTGTGACAGGAAATCACAAACAGATGCCCCTTGACCCTTTGCCCCCAAGGTGACTGATTGTGAGGTCAGCACGTGGCCTCTTCATTTGGAAACAGGCAAAGCCCCGGCTTTTTAATTGGTAGTATCATACATCACAGCTGCAAAAGATTAGGGACAGTCCTTTCAAATGAAACCTCTTTCACTGTTGTTGCTGTTGTTGTTCCTATCATGCCTAAAGTCCTGCAGGAGGGAAAAATGTGAACTTACTAGAAGTATCAGGTAGGCAAGTAAGGCATCCTTTAAGATTAAATGACAATTAGAGATTGCAAGATTGCATTGTGACTGAAGAACCTTCCATGTGCAGGACGGTCCCCCACAATAAACAATGATACAGCCAAAAACACCAGTGGTCGGTCACTTGACTGAGAAACTGCATCAGAGTGAGCTTCAAGTGACTTCAGTATGAGGATGCTCAAACCCCCGCTGAAAGATGGAGATGCTATTAGGAAGAGTATCCTGAGCCTTTCACTAGTAATTTCATCAATTAAGAGCATTTTGAACAAAAGCAACATCATTAGAAAAATAATTTGGTTTCCCCAAAGGAGAATTTTGAGCAGTGACCACCCATTTGCTCTATCAATTACCAAAAAGTTGCAAGTCCACAAGTCCACCAGGTTGCCCCCTCAGGTGTTCCAACTGTGCTATCTTCCAGGCTACAGGTTTTCAGCTTTCTTCTTTCTTTCTTTCTTTTTTTTTTTTTTCTCCCTTCTTTTTGAAGTTGCTAAATCTTTTCTCTAGATAAAATTGTTGTTTTTATTTTTTAAAAACATTGCAGAGCTACTCTGCTTATGGAAAAGGTAGAGGGAAGGGCTGGAACTGTCCATGCTCAGGTATGACCTCAACCACTCTCCTCCTGGGACTCCACACACGTGACCTAGAAACCGCTGTCTAGCGGCTGAGCCATGAGAGGAACAGAACTGTGGATCAGCAGACCTCAAACGTTGGTGTGTGGATGCACTTCACGGAGCCTCTTCTGGCACTTGACCCCAAAGTGTATTCTCTTGGTAAGTGTTTCTGTCACGTCAATTTATCTACTGGATTCTGAGGAGGAATAGAATTGACTACCATTCCTCAATGACTTCTATTCTAATTAGAAAATCGCTTATGTGAATAATACACAAGTATAATTTACAAGCAGTGGAAGTAACCACAGAGCAGGTGATTTGAAAAAAAAAAAAATTTATCATTCCAGCATGCCTCAGGCACTTCTCTGCCCTCCTGACACCCACCTCCAGTGTACTGAAAATAACGCCATGCTTATAAAGCAAAAATTAGAAACGTTGATTCGAATTTGCCATTTGGAGACAAGAAAAATATGATGGCTGAAGGCCAAGATTGCATTCCATGCTCCTGATTGTATGAGATGCTCATCTTTCTTCTAAGTAGTCAAAGCCGCATTTGCCAAAATGGTGTATGTGAAATTGTAAAAAGTATTTGGATTAAAATCACAAAGCATCAATGATTTGTGTCTTAATTCATTCAAACTGCTTTAACAAAACACCTTAGACTGGTGAACAACTGAAATGTACTTCTCATCGTCCTAGAGTCTGGGAAGCCCATGATTAAGGCAGTGGTAGATTCGGTGTCTGACAAGAACGTGTTGCTCATACATGTCATCTTCTTGCTGTGTCACACAGAAAGAGGGGTGAACAAGGTCCCTAGGACCCTTGGATCAGGGCACTAATCTTATTCATGAGGGCTCTGACCTTGCCTCCTGGTCATCTCCTAAAGACCCCATCTCTCTCTCTTTTTTTTGCAGGCAGGGCTGGGGATTGAACCCAGGACCTTGTGCTTGCAAGGCAAGCACTCTACCACCTGAGCTATATCCGCAGCCCAAAGACCCTCCATCTCTTAATATTATTGTATTGGGGTTTAGTTTTCATCATGAATTTGAGGCGGACATGAACATTCAGAACATTGCAAAATGCATAGAAAAAATCATTTGCAAATACACAAGAGGTCAAATAAATGTGGTACCATTTGTCCAGAAAGTTCTTAAAAATGCTATTATTCATTTGAGACAAAAGGACTCAGTTCTGCCTGGGTTAGCCATCCTGAGATGAGCCATCCTTTGGATCTTTGGTTGACAAAGACCTCCACCACCTGGTATTCACAACCTCATGAAGGCCCTCCCATGCTGGGCCAGGCCATGGTCTTTGTGACCAACAGCACATGGCAGAGGTATGATATGCAACTTCCAGGCCCATGTTGTGATCTTCCCCATGAAGAGGCCCATGTGGGGAAGGAATGGGGGAGAACTTCAGCTGACAGCCAGGAGCTTGAAAAGAGCTCAGGTAAGGATAACATTTTTAAAAAGAAAGAAAGAAAGTAAGTAAATCTCACCTCTGGGAAAAAAAATAGGAACTGTATCAGATTTTAAATTTTTCCTTGACTCAGGAAATATATGTTTTCTTATGAGAAAACAAGTTCTGAGTTTCTTTTAATGTTTTTATTGGAAAAATTCTACAGTTGTGCAATAAGTATTACTAACCCATTTGTACTATAAAGATGTTGTATATTTTTATTTTGTGTGGTTTTCAAAAGGTGGTCTTGTGAAACTACATTTAAAAATGATATGCATATTCAAATGTAGTTTATTTTAGGAGGAATTATCAATGGTAGAGGTACTTCGTATTACTTATTTTCAAAAGTATTATTCTTGTTATATCCCAAGAGTAAAATCATCTTTTCAAATTTTAAAAAAAGAAAATAGAACTGAGGTTGCCAACAATCATGTGAATGAGTTGAAGAGAACCCTCCCTTGGCTGGGCCTCCATCCAAAGCCCAGCCAACACCTTGACAGCTCAGGAGATACTCTGAGCCAAAACCATACCACTAAGTACTGGATTCATGTCCTCACAAAATTGCTCAAGCCATGAATTTCTGAAAGTCTGTGTCCCCCAAAATTCCTATGTGGAAACAAATTAACTAGAAGGAAAACTAGATGAAAAATATTCCTAGCAAAAATAACAGGTACAAAGACACAGAAGTGTTAAATATCATGATATGCTGGGAAAAATGCAGATAATTTAGTATCTTTGGAAGAAAGAATATATCCAGGAGGTTTGTAGAAGATGAGGGTGAAAGGGATTGCTGGACAAAATCATACAGGTATTAATGAACAAAAGCATTAGGTTTTACCTTGACAATTAAAAATCCACGATTAACCTTAAAGTTTTAAGTATGCATTCATTCAGTCGTTCGGCAAGCAATGGGACATCTGCCCACACCCTGGGCAAGGCGTCGCACGGGTGTTGAGCTAGGTAGACATCTGAGGATGAGGTGGTGGTCTTCTCCACCCTTGTAATCTGGCTCAGAAAAGAAAATACACTGATTAATTCATATTTTATGTAGGCCCCTTTAGCAGTCCTGTAGGAATGGACAGGGTGAGGACAAGAGAGATTAAGGGTTTCACAAAGTCATCTTCAAGTTTCACCCTTGCCTGCTTTCAACTTGCCAATGACACTTTCAAAAACTTTCATTTCTAGGATATTACCTGGGTATACCCCAAGCTAGGATTTTCCATCTGTTTCCTTTGAGATCCTTCCTCTTTTCTCTATGGTAAGAAAGACTCACTAAATGTAGGAATTGAAAGAGGAGCAAGAGACTCTGGTCCTACCACGGGTGAACATAGAAAGTGAGGCCCAGGGAAGGGAAAAGTCCCTCCACGTTGGCTGCCAGAGAGCTGACAAACTCATGTCTCCAGGTTCTATTATGGAACTTTTTCTAACACATCTCACTAATGCCATCATTCATGGATTGCTGAGCTTCAGCCGTCTCCAAGAACAGCATGCAAAAAAAAAAAAACAGCCAGAGATTTTAGTTTCAGTGAAACAGGGATGGCTTCATCCGGCAGCCATCCAAGGTCCCTGTGAATGCTGCTTCCCTCCACTCAATTAGACAGAGCACAGGGGGAAGATCAGGCTGAGAAATTCTCTAGGGTCTCATCTGTTAATTGAAGCCACTGTCAGATTTTCCATGGTAAGACAAATGATCAAAGATTTCTTCTCTCTTTCTTTATCACTCTCTTATTTCAAGGCAACATTAGGCCAAATTACAAGTAAGAAATTGTACAATCTATTTTAAAATGGAAATAAAACAGTCAAAAGGGAACAGATAGGTCTAATCACTTAGATATTTTCAAAGTTTGATGCCAAAGCACATCCATTTTTCAAGGAAGAAGAGAATCTCATTTTGAATAATTTTATCGAGTGGCGTGAGCTCAGAGTAATGTTGGCCCAGTCCCTCTCGGTCACGTCTCAAACCCCTGTTGCTTGAAGTCATGCAGGGTCTCAGGTCCTTTGGGCACTGATGCATTAGAGACTGGCAAATTAATAGCCTGTGTCTATATTGACATTTGTGTTTTCAATTTAATGGTTAATTTATTTAATGAACAGTTTCTGTCCTCATAAAAAGGATAGAATGTCAAAAGTGTATAGGACAGGGCAATATATAAATAGATGGGTCAGGGAGGGAGTCCCTATTCCTTGGGTCAATTATTTGCATTTCATTCATTCCACAAACATTTGTTTTTGAGTACCTGCTATTGTTTGAATAAGGTTTGAGTGTGTCCCCCAGAGATTCATGTGCTGGAAGCTTAGTCCCTAGTGTGGTGATGTTGAGAGGTACTGAAACCTTTAAGAGTGGGGTCTCCTGGAAAATAATCGGGTCACTGAGGGCACTGCTCTCAGAACGAATTAATATAGTGCCCTGGGACCTGTGAGATGAGTTGTTAAATTATAAAAGAGGCAAGCCTGGACCCTGAATCTCTCAGACTTCCTGTCTCCCATGTCTCCCCTGACCACACACACACTTCCACCATGATCCCATCTGCCGTGTTGTGATAAAACCAGAAGGCCCTCACCAGAGCTGAGCTAATGCTGTCACCATGCTCTTGGTCCTCCAGATCTGGAGCTAAATAAACCTCATTTCTTTATATATAACCCAGTAGCAGGTATTTTGTTATAGAAAATGAAAAATGGAAATGCACTAATATTGTACCTATTATGTGAACACCTGACCCCAGGCTTGGACTGGACCTGCAGCTGAAATGTGCACTATCCACCCAAAAAGAGCTCAAATTCAGTGGACAACATAAGGCAGTTGACAGTTACCCTATGAGTTAAGTACCCTGAATCTCTCTGAACTGAATGAAGTCAGTTGAATAAAGTAACCATTGAGTTGAAGACAGAGCTGTCCACCTAAGCACAAATCTCTAAATTTGCTGATTATTCATGGGCATTACTCCCAAATAATGGAGAAGGTCAGGAGAAGAACAAAAAAAAAGAAAGTTTATCCAAAAATAGAACCAAGAATTGCCCAAGTCATATGACAGGCAACCAAAGTTCTACTCAACATGGACAGAACCAAAAACCAACAATTATCTCCAGGTAAGATTTTTCCAACCATTAAAATCATGATAAAATCTCCTGTCCTTCCTCCTTTGTGCTGGCAGAGCATTCTCACAACTTCTCACAGCTCTGATTGCTCCCTGCCTCTCATGGCTATTTGTGAAGTATCTACCTGCCTTTCTCCATGGCAATTGTTACGGATTCTGGGCCTCGAGCATCTAAACCACTGCCTGGTTATGTTGCTTTCTCAATTCTCACTAGTCGCGGGGAAGTTACAAAATAAGGGATGTGTTTCTTGTTGTAGACACCCCAAGCCCCACTTAAGACCATCAATGCATAGAGGAGCGGTTCAAAGCACAGATTATGGAGTCCGGTTGTCTGTTTGGATCTGGCTGGCTCTCATTGGGTGTGTGACCTCCAAACAAGTGTTAATCCATCCTGTATAGCAGTCTTTTCAAATATAAAATGAGAATAGAAATAATACTTCCTAGCATTGCTGTGAGGTCTACATGTATTAATTTATGGGAAAGAAGTTAGAGGGAAAAAAACAGAGTGAGAAAATGTGTCCTACCCAGAATCTAAAATATCACTAAAAAGCTGCTTCTTATCATAAGATTTGCTAGTTCCAGAAAGTTACCCAATTGTGGATGTGAACCACCTTGTAGCTGAGTCTTATGCTCTCAATTTCCCTCCCACCTTTTCTTTTCTTTTTTCCTTTTTCTTTTTTGTATTAAAGAGAAACTAATAAAGACTAAGCATATGTTACATAGTTCAGTGATTCATGCCTTAAAAAAAACTGAGAATTAAAGGAAAACTTCCAGCCTTAATAATATTTTGAGTCTCTCATTAATCTACTCTATACACCTTTAAATAAATAAATATATATAAATTCCATGCACTATATATACATATAGTGCATGGAGGAGACTGAGCCCCATGGACCTACAGTAGTAGACATATAGTAAGTGCTCAATTAATATTTCATGAATAAATAATTCATTCTGTTTTGGGTCATATCATCTACGCATTTTCTTGACATAAATAAATTATGAATTACACTGATACATGTATATATCTGTGTGTGAAATTTTATAAAAATCTGAATAGAAAGGAAAAAAAAAAAAAAAAAAAAAAAACTCCAAAAGGCCACAATGAGGTTGTAGATAGAGCTGGGCAGGATTCTAGGCCCAATTCCACCTATTATGGGAAGCAGCTTTCCTGGGACATACTTGCACCAGTAGGACAAAGTGCTGCCAATTTTATTTTGTACTTTCTGGAACGATTTCAGAGTTCAAAATTAAAAGTTTTGTACCTAACATGTATAATAGCCATTTCTAGTCCAAAGGACACTAGGGAGCAAAAAGCCTTAATTCCCATAAACAGTGATATAATCACAGGAAGAGGTCCACAATATATTTACACCAGACTTATCTTCCCCCTTATAAACAAGGCACTTCTTGCTGCTTACCATCGTCCTTACAAATGTACAAAATGCCCTTTTCATCCCCTGACCCCCATTGCTGTCAAGGAACAAATCACTGAGATCGTTTACCTTTATACAAGGTGCAAACCCAAATTCCAATCTTGTTCATTTTATTTCCATTTTCTGCCTTCTTTTCAAAGTTACCTTTGGTTACCCAGATGCTGAACAAGACGGTTAATTAAGTGAAGCACTGATGTATGCAGATCAGGTCCGGTGCATTCTCAAACTGTGCTAACCTACAGGGGAAGAAAATTTGAAAAGAATTTGAAGTGAGAAAATACTATATGTAGTTTAACCAGTGATGAACACAAGATTTTAATAGGCTTAAGGAACTATCATTTAGCATTTCTTTCCTCCTTCTAATTTTTAGGAATAAGAGGAGATTTTTGAGCATGAAGATAATAAGAGCAGTTTAAGTTTTGGTCACTTTAGTTCATCAGAAATGCTACCAGTTTGTAAAGATAAGAGAGGGAGAGAACACCTATATTTGAGGAAAGCAGTTAGGACAAATGGGTGTTAAGAGCAGTCTTCTGAGAAATTGAAAATGGAAAATTAAGTTCTCCTTCAAGTTTAATCATGTTTGGACTTTGTTGTGCTAAAGAACACATGAAAAACATAAGAGATTTCTGTATTTTCTGTGAAGTCAGTTTTCTTCTGTTTGCATTGCATTTTGTAAGTAAAAGGATTGCATTTGGGGCCAAGCAGTATCTCAGAAACTGATGCTAATATCCTAGTGAAACTGCAGGCAAGGTCCCTCAGAACATACCTCTACTGCCACCTGATGTCAACATACTGAAATTGCAGGGCAGATCTTCAAACCAAAAATTCTTCTTAGAAGACTTTAAATTTGCATAACAAAGACATCTTTGTAATTTCACAAAGAATACACTTTGACTGACACTAATGCAAATGAGAAAATGTAATGACTTTTAAAAAAACTAAATAAAAGCATCAAGGGGGCAAATCTAGTCTCCATAAAATTACCAATATAAAATTTCACACAAGTGCACCTCATTGTTACACTGTTATAGTATAAAATCTTCTCCTCTTTTTGTGCTTTGGCAGACATCTTTCCAGAGATTTGAACAAATCCTTCAATAACAATTTAGACAATTGCATGAGTCAGGTTACTGGTATAGCCACTGTAAAAAAGAGACCCAAAATCACAGTGACACCTACAAGATAAAAATTTTTTTTCCCTCGTATGAAAAAATGAGGTGCAGATATTTATTAAAATTGAGTAAATATTGCTCATTTTCCTTGGTGTGCTAATGGTATGGTAGTTATGCTTTGTTTTTGTTTAAGTTCGTAAATTTTTAGAAAGGAGGGTGTGGTAATCAAGTGAGTCACCAAGGGCTAGCATGTCTGATTCACAATTGTCAGAGGTGACTTGTTGATTAGTCTCCTGGTTCAAGTAGCATGTCTGCTACCATCCTAAGGTCCTTACCCCACACCACAAAAACAAAGAATGGGAAAAAGAAAAAGTCGTCTTTCCCTTTAAGGACTTGGTCTAGAAGTTGTGCAAATTACATTCCACCTCTTCCTGTTGCTCAAGACCTTAATCACGTGGTGACATCTTAAGGTATTCTAGGAAATGTAGTCTTAAAAAGGGTGATTGGTGTCCAACTAAAAATTCTATTCATATGGAATTCAGTTACAAAGATTAAAGGGAAACCAATGGCCTCAAAGATGTTTTAGTTCTCTCCTTTAATCTACCCTGGGTGGTCTTAAACAGGTATTTCCTTGAAGAAAGATCAGGAAACTGTGGCAAAGTGAAGGGGACTAAAGAGAAGTGACAACAAAAATACAACACAGGAGTTGGCATTTACGTCCTTATAAAGGGCATTCTTAGGACAATTGGCAAAATCTGAGTATGGTTTATAGCTCAAATAATTATATTGCATTATTATTAATTTTCTGATTTTGATAATTACACTGTGGTTGTGTAACAGATTGTCCGTCTTTGAAGGAAACACACCCTGAAGCGTTTATGAGTAGAATCATCATACTGCAACTTTTTCTTCAAAGTCAAATAAAGAAAAAGAGAGAATGGGGGGGGGGGAGACAAGGGTAAAATGTTAACACTTGGAGAATCAAAATGAAAGTTTTCGGAAAAGACTTTGTGCTATTCTTGCAACTTGGCTGTAAGTCTGAAATAATGTCAAAATAAAAAGTTAAAAACAGTACCACCTTAGTTCTGGCTCAAATTAACTTATTAGGTTTTTTAAAATGTGATTCATATACAGTTCAGTGATTATGTAACACCTTGGTTGAACTTAAATTTCAGATAATTTAGTAGTCTGAGTTTTCATACTTGGTTAAAGTCCTTTCTCCTCCCCCCTCCATACTACAATGAATGGCGACATTATCCACAGCACTATGAATGAGGAGAAGCCACCACATATGTGCACAGCTAAAGGTTCCCACTTGTGACCTGTGGTCCAGAGCTCATGGACCAGCGGCAGGCGCAGATGTTCCGCCCCAGCTTCTCCCTCTGCTGGAGTTGGGAGAGCACCTGTTCTTGCCCATGTTTGCTCAGCATCACCGGGACACCAGCCCTCTTGAGCTTCCATTTCAGGAATGCCTGGTTATCCCAGGTCCTGCTAGTTCTTGAGCCAAATTCGGCATCAGCTAATCTTTATCCTCATCAGAGCATGCAAAGCTGTTCCTGTGTTCCAGTGTCCCTGACCAATACCCCCACCTCTCACATCCAGCATTCTGAAAGTCAGCCTCTCCACACAGATACCCCTCCAAAGAGGAAGAATCCAAGACATTCTGTTCCACCATGCTGGCATCCTTGGCCTTGGATCTAGCTGAAGCAGACTAGCTGGCTGATTCTTCCCCTTCGCCTAGAGCTGACATCTATCTTTAGTGGGGTGGACAACTTCATTGCAACAGACACACTGAGACTCTAGGCTCTCAATGGTCAGCAAAAACTCCTAGTCCTCATTCAGGGTCACTTATGTTTCATGTCTTTTTAAGTACCTAGCTGTCCCTTAGATACTTAGATTGTCGTGTCTCCTTCCAAGTCCCTGCCTCACTCCAGTGTTTGAACATTTCTTTTTCACGTTTTCAGAGAGGGTCGTCTGAAGTCTGAGACAAGGGCCATAAGTGAGGGGAGACTGCCCACGTGTCCTTCAACTGACAGCACCACGTCCCCAGCAGCCACGAGGCTTTGACAGCAAGAAGCTCCTCCTTTCTGAAGTCACACGTACATAGGACCATAGGGGAAAACCCCAGGGGAAGCCATTTCCTCCTTTATGCATAGCTGCATTCAAAGGGAAAGTTAACTTATTAAATGCTTTTAACATGTTCCACTAATAATAATAATGCCCTGATTTTGCCAAATAAATTCACATCTTCTGTCTTTGCATTCAAAAAACATGTGTTCCCAAACACATACACCCACAAATTGTGATTTTTTTTTTACTGATAGCTAAGTTAAGATCCCTTAAATATTGGTTTATTGGGTTGTTTGCTTGCTTGGTTTTTAATTGGAAAATGGTTCACCCATCAGTAAAACTATGTCTTGACCTCAGTTATCTTCTAAAAATGATGGACAGCCAGGTAGACTCAAACAATCTTCAGCACCATCACAGATTAGAATCCATAAGATGCCAGATTACCTTGAAAGAACAAGGAAATGTATTTTCCATCCCTGGAGGCAGATCATTTCTTCTTGTTTCAAATATTATTATTCTGCTCTAATCAAATGCATAATTCCTATAATGTCTTATAACAGCTACACACAAGCAATGACTTAAATTTTTCTAACCCTCTCTCAAGCCAAAGACTCAGAAGCCAAGGCTGGAAGGCTGGCACATTTTAACTGTCTCAAGTTGCTGTGATGGCAAGCTGCAACACAGCTGAGACTATGGCTATTTCCTCACCACTGAACTTGCCTGTGGACCTGTATGTATTACCTTCTCCCCTCTGTGACCACTGAACTGATGAGGGGGAAAAATTGCCTTGGCTTAGAAATCATGTGTTCCATTTCCTGACCATGGCAGCGCTAAGCTCTGCTTCTCACTGGGAGCCTCCATTGGCAAATCTCTTCCCTCCAACTGGGACAAATTTGTTGAAAAGGAGAAGGAAGATCCAGGAATGCTCACAACATTTCAGCTTCTGAAATCAACAGAGAATTACTCTTGGTCTTAATCCTCATTTCCTTCTTCACTGAAAACTGGCCTGATTCTAATAATTCTTGGGACTGATTCTCCCTCTACCTATGAGTGGACACAATACCATGCATCCCCAGGATGCAGAGGTGAAGGAGCGCGTGGAAATGTCACACCACACTCTTAAGCACACATCTGCCGAGACTGCTAATTCATGTGGAGAACCATTACCGAGTGAGGCTGTGGTTTGCCTGGTCTTCCGTTAAGTGGCTTTCACAGCCTCACGGGAAAGGAACATATTGGGTATGGAATGACCAATCTTTTGCAGAGTCAGCCCTTTGTGGCTGACTTTGTATTATTGCTCCTATGGGCACGTGGTTCACATTTTGAACAAGTAACACGACAGCATGCCTAAAAGCCAACATGGCATCAGAAAGGTTGAGGAAGCCATCCTTGCTGGTATCATTTCATATTTACTCAACAAACATTTACTTATATAACATGTTGGTCTGTCCCAACTCTGCCACTCAGGAGCCATGTGCTGTGGAGCAAGATCCTTCACTTCTTGGTGCATCAATTTCCTCATCTATAAAAAGGAAATTACTTCAGAGATTTGTGAGAATTCAATGAGCTAGCATACCTATAGAGGATTTTGAAGAGTGCCTGGCACTTAATAGACTCTCAATAATTAACTCATCCTAATAGCATTTAGCTGTTTTCATTTATTTTGGTCATTTTTGCTAAGATCTTTAAGAAACGGTTCACTCATTTTGGCTGTTACCCTGGACTATGCCAAACAGAGCAAGGATATAAGCCAACAAAGAACTGGAGGGTGGGCATGATGGTGCGAGCCTGTAATCTCAGCAGCTCAGGAGGCTGAAGCAGGAGGATCGCAAATTCAAAGCCAGTCTGGGCAACTTAGTGAGGCCGTAAGCAACTTAACAAGACCCTGTCTCAAAATAAAAAAATTAAAAAGGGCTGGGGATGTGGCTCAGTGGTTAAGCACCCTTGGGTTCAATCCCCAATACCAAAAAAACAAGAGCAGGAAAAACAAAACTCTCAACACCAACTTTGAGCCTCTGACACTGGTTGCTTCCCACCTCCCACACTCCATGAAACCTTAAGGAACGACTGCTGGCATAATGCCCATCCCCACCTGTGGGTCCTCTTGTTTCACCTCTGTCTCCTAAGTCACTCTCTCTATTCTAAATTCTAACCTTTTTTGCATTCTTCTTTTAATACCTGTACAGGTGCTAGTGCTTCAGGCTTCAATAATGACACTGCTTGACATCACTGGGCTTAGATGTCTGGTGCATGAAATGGTTCTTATAAAGTCACACTGTTCACAAGTCAGTGTTTGTCTGGGTCTCCTTGCTGTCACAGAGACTGTGAAGGGTCAGCTAAAGCATGCCGAGGTGAAATTCTTCAGATCTGATGGAATGACATTTTGGAAAAGTATTTACAAGGTAAACTTAAAGTAGCTTTTGAGTTTTTGAAGTAAATCACTATTATCCTCTGTCTTCCTACACACTGCTGGAGCAGGAAGCCAGAACTGACAAGACTGGTTTCTAGTAACACTCACAACACTGGCTTGGCATATGACCTTGGACAAGAGAATTTCAGGATTCCCATCTATAAAATACAGACAAAAATACCTGACTCTATTACAAGGTGTTACAAGGATCCTATAAGATAATGCACGTGAATGAGCTTTGCAAATATTTGTAAAATGTTTACATATATAAAATGGTGTAATTAATAATATACCTTATGATCCACCCTGAAAAGTGCAGGGTGGAGAAAACTCTCAACAAGAAGTCAAAGTCTAGATTTCTAGTTCCACAGCTATTACTTTGGAAGATACCTTCCCCTTTCCAGTCCTCAGTCTTATCCTCTGTAAAATGAGCATGTTGGGCCAGATGAGCTCTAGGTGTCCTCCCAGATCAACAGTCATTGAGTCCACACCAAGCAAAGAAAAGGAAAGGAATCAAAGTAAAATAGAATTTTTTTTTTTAAAGATTAAACTCTAAAACTAAAATAAAGAAAAAGCAAAAAGTCAGACAGGTTTATTGATCATGACATCACTTCCCCACACCCAGAGAGGCCTTCATAGCTGCTTAACCGTTAGCCACAGTGTTTGAACACATTGCTTTAAGGAGACTTTTAAGACAGACCATTTTCAAAGAATCTTAGTTGCAAATAGACTAATTATGGACATCTGCCTATAGTATCATATCTACATGTGTCTGTCTGCAAGTGTGCATGAACATACATGTATACACACACCCACACAATTCACTGATATTCCTGGAGGCCAATGCTCATGGAAGTAAGGCAAGTAGACTTGCTTGCTTTGGTGTCTAGAAAGCAAAGCCTTCACAAATATTCATTTACATGGTAATTGAAGTCTCTTTGACAGATGAGAAAAATTGAGATAGCAAGAGGATAAAATGACTATTTAGTGACCAAGAAATCAGGTTACCTTACCTGATCATGGCTGTGTACTGTGTTGAAACTCTTGATCCTGATGCTAGAGTCTACCGTAAGTTCCCCATATTTTATCATTTTTGTCCTTTTCAACAGGAATGTATTCCCAGAAGTTATGCTTTTATTTTTTATTATTTTTTATAATTTTTTTAATTTTTTTAGTTTTTACAGACTGCATTTTGATTCATTGTACACAAATGGGGTACATCATTTCTTTCCTATGGTTGTACACGATGTAAATTCACACCATTTGTGTAATCACACATGTACATAGGGTAATGATGTCTGTCTCATTCCGCCATTTTTTGTATTCCTACTCCCTCTCATTTCCTTCTACATACTCTAAAGTTCTGCACAGTTTCTTTGTATCCAACTAGCTGTCAACTTCCACATGCATCAACCACATTCTTTGACCCTCTATACCAGTCATTTCTCACAGTCTTGCAGCTAAATTTCTTTTTAATTAACTGTAGACATAAATTCAACCTCAGCTTGTTATTTTAATAGTAATTGTAATAATTAACCCATAACTGTTTTTATCACTAACAATCATTAAATAACTTGTGTGTTCATTAACATAATAAGTCTCATTAATTGCACGCCCTCTCACAATGAGATTAACCTATGAAGAACAGACAAAAAACATAGATTGTAAGCAGAATCAGAAAATCTCCTTGGAGCTGTGTGGGCAAATGTTCAAAAAATTAGACTTCAGAAGGTGGGGTAAGGTGTCGAGAGACAGGGGAGCTGCAGCGTCAAAATAGTAACAACCTCAATTAGAGCAATAAATGTACCAAAAAGGGCTAATGTGTGATTTTGAAAAATAAAACATTAGGAGAATAATACTAGCTAAAGATTTTATGAATGATCATAAAATCACAGCTTTGGTCTTCAGTATGAGAACATTTTTTTCCTCCAGTTGTATATGTCCATGTAACATTGGTTTACTTAAAACTCCTTGGTGCTAACCCATTTGGTTACTGTAACAAAATGTCTTAGACTGGGTAATTTATAAACAATAGAAAGTTATTGCTTGCAGTTCTGGAAGTCAAAAAGCCCAAGATCAAGGTGCCAGAAAATTCAATATCCAATAAGGGCTTGCTCACTCTTTTGAAAATGGCACCTCCTTGCCGTGTCTTCACTGAAGAGACAAGCGGGTCCCCTCCAGCCTCTTTTACAAGGGACTAATTCTATTTGTGAGGGCAGACCACTTCTTAAAGTTCCTATAGCGTTGGGAATTTAGCACCAACACTCAGACCATGGCATACTGACACCATGTGTCCTGGTTTAAATCAGCAACCACTTACCTATCTGGGTCTTCACTCTGGACTCTTCTCCCTCCCGCCTCAACACCCACCCATTAATTTACCAGGCTACTCACCTGGCCACAATCTCCAGTTGCCTACAAAATTTCTCTACTGTCTCAGCCCACCACGTCTCTCTGGGGCTCTCCTCCTGCTCTCCTGACTCTTGGTAGCTAAACTGGCATCAACAGCACACACATGCAATTGTTTCCTTGTCCCTGTGGGTAGGATTGGATTTGCCACTTGGACCACTGTTGCCTTTGGTCTTCACCCTGCAACTTAGTTGCAATATTTAAGGTTCCTGACTCTCCACAGAGGCCATCCATTAAGGATGGTCAGTTGTTCTCCTCAAAAGTCAAACTGGATTGAATTGACATGGAACCGTTTCAATTATTATATTTTTAATTTCTAGAAGTTCTGTTTCATTGTTTTCCAAATCTGTTGGTCATTTTGAATGGTATCTTGTTTCGTCCTCATACTTTTGATTCACTCTTCTATTTCTTTCAACTTATAAAACATGGCTATTTTAGATTCTGTCAGACAACTCCTTTATCCGAAGTCTTGGCAGGACTACTTCTGCTCTCTGCTGTTTGTTCTGACTCTTGCTTGAGGTGCCGTAGTTCCTCAGGTGTTTTGTATCTGTGTGTGACTTCATGTCTATTGGAAACTCACACGTGGCATGATCTGAGGTACATGTTGGTGGTTTATTCCTCCAGGAAAAATAGATATTTGCTACCTCCAGGCATCTAAGGACACCATTAACTTAAGACTTCTTTAAATTCTTGTGATCTTCAAACCTTCCACATTGTGTGAATTCAGACCCCAGATCTTCACAAGAAGAATATTTTGTTTATCCTGAATCAAAAACTGAGGTAGCCTGCTTCACTGTTGTCTCTTTTTATGTGACTTTATTTTCTAGTTCATTCTTTCAAGAGGGCTGTTGTCCTCCAGGGAGTTACAACCCATCCCCTATTTGCATTGACCCAAGACTTTTTCTCCCATTCCCCCAAGTGGTCACTGAGATGAGAAGATTCTGTTAGGCCAGGTCCAACTTCAGAGCACTCCCAGCTATTTGGGTTTGTATTTTCACCTTGTTCAATGCCTCTGAAAATTACCATTCCTTTCTTTCCAGTTCAGCCACGCATTAAAGAATGACTTATTTCTATTTTATGCCACATACTTGGCTGTTCTGTAGTAGGATTTCAGAATGTCAAATTCATATTATTGTAAGAAACAGAAGACCTGCAATTTATAATATCTTTCAGCACTGTTTCTTGCCCTAAGAACCTTGCTATAACTACAGTAATTTTGCTACTGAGGTGAACAACAGCAAAACATTCTGAAACTACACTTCTGTAATACCCTGGAACCCAGGAACTCTGACTAGTTCCATTACTTTTGACCAGGAGTCAAAAACTTTTTCCTTTAAGTGCCAGATAGTAAATAATTTGGAGCATTTAAACTATACAGTCTCTGTTTCAACTACTTAACTCTCCCATTATAGTGCCAAAGCAACCACAGACATTACAGAAACACACAAGCATAAGTATGCTCCAAAAAACTTCATTTTCATACACTTGTATTTGAATTTCATATCGTTTTCACATGTCATGAAATATTATTCTTTGTAACTTTTTTCAACCATTTAAAATGTAAAAATCATTCTTAACTCATGATCTATACAACAATAGGCCACAGCCTAGGATTTTGAATGTGTTCTGTACTTGCCAGACCCTGCTTAAGACTGTTTTCAACCACGGATACACATCAAACTCATCTATGAAATGTTTTTAAAACAGAGATGTTCAGGTCCCACTTAAGACTACTATGTGAAAACTCCTAGTGATACAGCCCAAGAATTATACATATTTTTACATTCCAAAGGTAATTATGATAAGTACACTGTTTTAGTCCATTTTCCGTTGCAATGACAAAATATCTGAGGCTAAGTAGTACTTGATAAAGAAGAAAGGTTTACTTAGCTCATCGTTTGGGGGACTGAAAGTTCAGATAGCATGGTGACAGACCTGGTAAGAGTAACCCTGGCTGCATCACATCATAGCAGATGACACATGGCAGGAGAGATCACATGACAAGACAGAATGGAAGAAAGACCTGGGAAGGGCCAATCTTGCTCTTTCATAACAACTCTCTTGCAAGAACTAACTAGCGTCCCCTTGGAACTACCTGAACCCTTTCTGAAGGCAGTGACCCCAATGACCTACAACCTCCCCCGGATTCCATCTCTTAAAGGTGGCACTACCTCTTAGCATCACCATACTGGGGATCACACTTCCAACACATGAACCTCTGGGGAGCATACCTAAACTGTATCCAAACTACAGCACGCACCTAACTCAGACAGTTTCTCTAGATTCTGCTCTTTCTTGACCTTCCCAGAGATTCCCACACAACACAGTCAGTTGTCCACAAGTACCTCATCTCTTTAACTCTAAAATGAACCACACAATTGCGTAGGCAAAAGAATCTACCACTGTGCAAAAAGATAAATACACACAATAAAAATAAATACTTGAAAAATATCTACAGTCTGCAAAAACACACATATATGTTTAATGCATGATTAAAAAAAAAAAAAGACATCAGAAAGGAGAAAAATTCCATAAGCAAAGTAGTTTTGCTATTTGGAAACAATAATGATTTACATCCATATCTCACACCACACACCAGAATAAATACCAGATACACTAAAGAGTAAACTTGAAGAGAATTAGGCCATAGGAAGAAACTAAAAGGCAATTGAACTGAGTATCTGTCAAACCTCTGTAGTGAAGACGACTCTCCAAGCTTAAAAGCTTAGGAAAAACCACAAAGAAAAGCTACGCAGACTTAACTGCATAAAAATCATAAACCTCTGGATCATATGATAAAGTAACTAAAATAAAGAAGTAAGCTGGCAAATAAATTTGCATAGTTAAGAGGTATAACTACGAGTCAACAAAACATGGAAAATGCAGAATTTGAGTTAGGATTCAAAAAAAAAAAAAAAAAATGCAAGTTAGTCCACAGTAGCATTTGTGATCTATCAAATAAGAAAGTGTTTTCATCTACGAATAAAAGACCCATGTTGGCTAGCAAAGAGGGAAAAGCTTCTTCATGTACCACATATGTGCAGTCTGCAACGGCAGGGGAAAAACGCAGATTTAGATAAAATTTCAAACCAAACTTCTCTTCCTAGCTGTGTAATCCCTACAAAATCCTGAAACAACCTAGAAATCTAAAAGACTGCTACAGAAACTATAATATAGTCACTAGATAACAGATTATAAGGCCCTTAAACACTATGTTTACAAACACCATAAAATAACATGAATAAACCTTATAACATATTAATTGAAAACAGTAGGAGGTAAAAGTGTGTAAATACAGAGGTTACAATTCCTTAAACGAACCCATTCACAAGATTCACAAGGAGGGTGGGTAAAAAGAATACACAAAGTTATTAATAATATTTGAGCGGTTGGTGTATGTAGGTTCTTTTGATTCAGATTCTGTTTAATAAGACTGCATTATACTCACAACTAAAAATGTAATAATCTTTAAAAAAAAAAAAAGAAAGCATTGTTTGAAAACCTAGGTGCAACAGACTGGTATACAGGAAATGGTAAATTTCAGAACTGAATTTAGGAATTTTGCTGTTAAAAATCCCTATTCAAGTGAATAGTACACATGGCCAAATCCCAGAGCACATAGCTGAGAATGAAGTATTAACTCTGCCCTGTGTTTTCTTTACACTTGTTATATCATTAAGACTACAAAGTAAATAGCTACTGTTCTTACTGATAACTAAGTGAAGCCTAATTGTGTGGTTTTAGTCTCAATTAAAATTGCTGAAAATGTGATAGGCTTTCTAACAGTCTCACAGATAAATAACACTTTAAATGCACAGCCTTCGATTTCCTTAGCTTTCTGCAAATCTGTGCACATAGATCTTAAGAGTTTTTAGATACTTTCGTGGCACTTCAATTTACCCTCCTTTCTTTGACCTTGATGCAATTTCCTTGTTTCTTCAAGGACATTTGAATTTCAAGACAATATGCAATTCTTTAAATGACAATGGCAAGCAATTTGAGCAGCCAACCCGCATCTGCCACCAGCCTTTTGTCTTCTATCGAGTTCCAAAGAATGTGCTCTAGTTCAGAGGGATTTCTAGGAGGAACTGGCAAATCACAAACAAGATCCTCTAAAAAACACTCCCTGGGCCCCACCCCCACCCCCACCCCGCCTTCCCTGGGTGCTTTTGAACCTGTCTGCTAGAATGTAAGCGAATCATCTGCCTGCAAGTGAGGGGCAGCATTTTAAACAGGAATGTGCATTGTCTGGCTTCTGTGCTCCTGCCCCCTATGCCACAGCAAACCCTCTTGCTGTTGTCTCTGCCTTGGAGGAGATTTCTTTGCTCCAGGTGGCCAAGATGGAAACTGCCTTGAGTGGAGACTGATAAACACCGCTACAAATCTCATGCGGAGTCACAGTCGACTCTTCCTGGAGACCCCGTTTTAGGGCTTTGCAAAGTGAGAAGTGTCCATTACAGCTGGGCATTTATGCCTTCAAAATGCTCATTTCTTCTTATGAGACAATAAAATACTTCCTGCAGCAACAGCAGGTGAGCACAGAAAGCGTCTTAAATATCTGACCTGAAGTGCCAAAGATGCTTAATAATCTTTAAAGTAACCAACAATATTGTTTCCTCCTGTTACCAGGATGTTGTAAAATGTCCTAATTAGTCTTTATGATAATGCTGACACCTCCACAGCACATAAAAAGGACTTTTAATTTTTAAAAGGACAACTCTGGTTGGTTTGATTTTTATCTCTAATTGGCCTATAATGTCTATCCCTCTGGCACTCCAGACAGGCAAACATTAATTTAACAAGCAACTCATACACCATGGGAGACCAGAGAATCCAGTGTGAAAAGAAGGTTCCCGAATTCTGAACATGTAATTGGCTGTGTTCTCTTTTACCTCCTGGAAGGTGCTAAAGAAGCTAGATCACATCCCAAAGAGGGGTCCCTCGAAGGCAGCTCAGACCCCTTTAAGGCCCTTCAGACAGTCCCTGTTGCTATGCAACCAGAATTCAGGACACCCTAGTCACCCATCTTGGCAAGCACACCATGAGGTGCCCCCAGGAGACCCAGTGAGTGGTGTGATGTGTCAAGCAGAGAAACTGAGGCCAGGAGACCAGGGATTTGTCCCCGGTTCTGCACTGTAGGCTCTGTGCTCTTAGGTCATTCATCGTCCCCAAGCTTGCTTCCTCAACAATAAAATGAAAAGGATTTTCTAAAATAATCTCCACAATCCTTCCAGCTTTTGAAGCCAAGATTTACTAGTGAGCACAGCTCTGCCCGGAGCTTGGATAAAGAGTTCCAGCTCCTGCCAGCTGGTAACGCAGAGGCTGGCTCAGGCCACCAGGAGCCCTGCACTCTTCTGCCACACGCAGACGGACACTCAATACTCATCACTGCCCAGTGCCCACCACACTGCCCGGGATGTTCCAGACCAGCCTGAAGCAGAAGCCAAGTAAGTGAAGGTCTAGCTCACTACAGCTTCCTCCCAAAAAAATATATTGGGGATTTCAGGAGATTTAGCTGAGTGGTCCCGATTATCTAGCTCCTGAGTGAGAAGCTGAAATGGTGGATCCCCCGGGATCAGAGGAGCGTCATCTTTGCATGAAAGGGAAGAAAAGTCCCTTCGTGTGCATTGAAAACTGGCTTTTCGCCTCATCCCTCTGAGGACACATCCCAGGGTTGATATGCGTTGGGGGGGCCTTAAGTAAGGAGTCATGCTGCAAAGGAGACATGGTGGGGGACACCACATATTGGCCCCAGATGATTCCAGTTGCTGACTAATGAGGCTCCACTGGCTGCCCCACTTCCACTCCACCCCCTTCCAACCCCATTCTCCTCCACAAGCTGCTGGCAGAGAAAGCAGGAGCTGAACTGAATAACATTGCTGTTGAAAAGCCTTTTTTCTTCCAAAACCAAGAAAGCCATGACAATCTTTTATTTATATTTCCCTTTCTTCAATTTAGAGTAATACGTGTAATGGCGCTGCCATCCCCCTAGCCACCCTCTCGAGCAGCAGTGCCAATGCCAGGCGTCACACACAGCTCATCAGCAGATCCAAGGGGGCAGGAACAAGCCCACGGAAGTTGTTGTCTTACACACTGGCTACTCGAAATGAAACGCCCTCCCCGAGTTTGATGTTCTGCCATTGAGAGAGTAGTCCTCTGGCCAGCCTTGCCGAGGATCTGTTAAATCAATCACTCTGCTAAACACATTAACACCACACACATACATATTTTTAACTCCAGTACCGTGAAGTCTGAAACAAAACACAAATAAAGTCAAGAAACTTTGAGCCAAATTTTCACTCAAACCTCAACAAGGGTTCCACTCAGCTTTCATCTGTTCAACTCCATTGACATTTCCCTCTTCGTTCTCGTAGTTCAAACTCAAATTAATTACAGGGTGGGAGGCAGAGAGGAATATACATTAGAGCAGTGGTCAAGGCTAAAATGTGGGTTTGTACTACTCTGGATGACACTCAAGCTTAACCTTTTCCTGCTAAAAGTTACTATTTTCCCCCTTTTCGGGCCATGTGGTAGCCATCAATCTTAACTTGGAATTCACTTCCTTTTGTTCTGTACAGGGTCGAATCTAATCACTACTTTAAAACAGAATTTAGGACACATTGATTCCACTTCCCCTCAGCCACCAGACTTGGAGAGAAACGATATTTCTCACACAGAAATGCTGATGTCTTAAAATGGTAGAATCATTATAGTCTTCCATGAAAAGAAATCAAATTATGAGTTATTTGTGGAGTTATGTGGGAATCCTTAAACTAGGAAAGACCAGTTTGCATAACCACCATCCACTCACCTGTAAGTCAGTTTGGAGAGGGGTGGCAGAGGAGCAAATGCCCAGTCTACATAATGGCTCAAGAAGGTGGTGCTCTACAGAGGTGGGGGCTTTGGAGAATCACTTCTCTGGGTACACTACCTACCCCCTTACACACACCTGTTGACTGGGACCTTAGCTCTCTGAGCCCCAATTTCCTTACTCATAAAACGGGAGTCATGATCCATTGTGGAGTCTTTATGAGGGCTAAACGGATGTCAGCAGATAAATATAAATATGTAAAATATACTTTGCACACAATAGAATAAAATCAATGAATAATGCTAATAGTAGTAGTAGTAGTAGTTGTAAGATTTAAAAAAATAAAACTATACTTATCTAAGAGAGTAAGGACAGACTGATGTAAGAGCTGGGTTGTGTTATAAACACCTAAGGAAATCTCACATTAAACTAATCCTTTTGCTCACTTTTCCAGAGCCAGGAACTGCCTCTGGAATCTTTCCCATAGAAACTTCATTGAGGAAAAAAAATAATGTACAAATCCCTATATCATCATTAGAAGACAGGTAAAAAATGTGCAGCTACCATCAGCATGGCTGGCTGTAGGTCTATAGAGGCAAGCAGGTCATCAAAAGCAGGACTTGAGTCTACCCACATTCCTCTTTAGTACCACCCTGTTAAAACTCATCTGCCTCTTCCATTCCCTTACATATGGCATGTTCATCTGTCTGATCCAAACTTGGTCATAGACCCCGGGACTGTCTCCCTGAGATCTAATCCTTTCCACTGCACACCCCACTCCATGATCTGCAGCACAGGGGGCTTGATTTCAGTCATAAGCTGGTTGGGAACAGGACTCTTGGTCTTAGCACTCAAGTATGCATATCTGAAATTTCCACTGGGACCCCAATGAAGGTCTGCTAGAGATTATCTGTAGTTATACCTGCAGTATTAAAATCTGAGAATCATCTGATACAACTGGAGCACAAAGTTACCAAGGAATTTACTGCCTGAACAGTCACCTCCTCTGCCAGTTCATAAGTGATCAATTGTCCTATCTGTGTTCTTGGGAAGTTTCATCAGCAGAGTCCAATGGCAGTGTGACAGACTGGCTCACCAGCAACAGATCCAGGGAGGTCAACGTCATCGACAGAAACAAAACAGGCTCAGTGGGCAACAACGTTGCCTAGAAACCTGGGCAAGACAGAGGGATTCCAGGGCCTTTCCCAGAAGTTAACAAATGGATGATAGAAAGGGAGGGATTGTGTTTGAGGGGAGAAGAGATGCTTCAAACGTCCATGGGTGTCGTCTTCAATAAGGCAGGTCTAGCAAGAAGCAGAAAGAAATGAAAGAAAGGGACAGAGAAGACTAATGGAGAGGTGACCTTCTTAAGTCTAAGCAAATGCCTGTGCTGCAGAAGTAATCACCTACCCTAATCAAGAGTGAAGAACACCTGCAGAAATTAAGGAGGCCTTCCGTGTCACCCCACCCCTTGTGATGCCTGGCTCACTTCAGTAGAGGCCAAATCAGACAATAGGGTGTGTCCCTCTTGAATGCTTCAGCAGTTGAGATTCTACCAATCTGGTTAGAAGCATAATATGAATTCTTCTGAATGATAACTACCAATAAAGTCAAGGATTTTTATGGAGTATGCTTTTATAAAGCACATTTTAAGTGCATATAAAAGAACAAATAAAATCAATCATCAAGCACCTTTTTTTCAGTTTAGCTTTATTCTTGGGATTTGTTTAGAATTCTTTCCAAATCACCCAGAATTATAATTATTTCAGAGTCAGAGTCTCCTTGGGATTGACTTAGGTTTTAAGCCAACTTAGAATCAAAAACCTGTATTGCTTTTCCTAACTGCCAACTGTGGTTTTTTTTCAGTCTAGGAAATCATGATTTTTCTTTTTTATAGCTTAATTCTGAAATAATTTATCACAAACTTCAGCCATGTTCTCTCAGAGTTCTCCTTTCTTTTCCAGATCAATTAAGTGAAAAGGGAAGCAAAAAAGTCATCTCCCAAGCCTCCACCAAACTTCATGGGGATTTTTCCCTCCGAAAGATGTTTTCCAGTTTTTCTCTTCAGAAGGGATGGGAACGCACCTTCCCACCTCATCTTCTTTTCATCCATCCTCAGTATTCAGCCTGCATCTGGGCTCTCATGGGAAGCATTTTGCATTTTTTAGTACATTTCTGATCTGGGGATATATCTCAGTAGTAGAGCACTTGCCTAGCTTGCACGAAGCCCTGGTTTCAGCTCCAGCACCTCAAAAAATAAAAATTAGAAAGGCTGTATAGTGGCTCCCTAAATGGGTTAGCCATCTACAACTTTTAAAGTTGCAGGGGAAGAAGTCCCTTCCGAAAAAGACCAGCAGTAGATAACACTGGGCTTCATATCCAATCCATTTCTTGCTTCATATTTCATCCTATCAAAACCCAAATTTGTTCAGGGGTTCACCCCATTTTTTTAGGACCCACATGAGTCAGAGAAAGGCAACTCCGCCCACAGCTCTGGAAGTGGACTTTCATTCTAATCCATACATGGTAAATGGATTCTACTTTGCCAAGTATTAATCTACAAATGATCATGGGACCCCACTCTAGCCAATGAGACATAAAAGGAAGTCTACCTGAAGCTTCAAATACAAAGGAGACACTGGAAGGAGATGGCCCCGCTTCTTGGGAAAACTTCCATGTGTCATTTTGATACCTAGAATTGCTACAGTCACCTGACTAGCAGTGTAGACAAAATCAATATAAAGAGTTATGCAAAGCCACAAGAGATGTGAAGCCTACCTCATGAACTGAATGGAGCTCGGACATCTTCCAAAGACTTCCTAGGTAACATAACAAATTTTCTTATGGTTAGTCCAGATTCAATGAGGAATTTTCTATTACTTAGTCCAGATTCAATGAGGATTTTCTATTACTTGCAGCTAAAACATCCTAAGAGATACAAGTTCTCTAAAGCAAATAGAAATGTTTAGCGAAGTCTTAAAACACAGATTTAACTTGATTGCATGACACTCTCCTCTCTTATCCTTACACAGACACAGGGCACTATCAGTATTGAATAAAATGATGGCATGATGTCTAAGCAGAGTGTTTAGTTTGCATTGAACTCTTATCATTACAATCATACTAAATATTTGATGGTTTCATTGTAGTATTCTGTGAAACTGGCCTGTTACAGAATCGGGGGGGGGGGGGGATGAATCTTTACTGTTTTTTTGTTTTGTTTTGTTTTGTTTTGTTTAAGAAAAATTGGTATGGTTTGAATTCCCAGAGGCTGAAAAAGTCCTAAGAGATAAGTCTAGAAGTTGCAGTAATGATTTCCAAGGAAAGTAGATCATGCAACAGAAGAATTTTTTGTTTAAGGCTAGAAGGTTAATGGTGAATAACAATATAAAAATTATAGGAAATGAGGAAAATCATGCTATTTTGTTGGCATGTCGGACTCATGGAAAAGCACTCAATGGAGTAGAGATTTGAACTCAATGACTGCCATGCTTCCTAGAGCTATATATATTTCTGTTTGTGACTCATATCTGATACTTTTCAGGTCCTAATTTTTTTACTAGAACATCTTAAAATCAGGACTGGCCCATGAATTTTTCCAGGATGTTACATCCTTTTAATTCTGGCACCACCTCCGTACATATTACTACTACTTATCATTGACATTTGTTCAGAATTTATGATTTTCAAAATGCTTCACTTTATTATCAGTCTTGATCATCCCAATACACTTATGAGACAAAAAAAAAACCTTTATTCTTATTTTATCAATAAGTAAACTAAAGGGAGTGGAAATTAAATCCATTTCTGAAGATCATACAGCTAGCAAATAGAAGAGCTAACCACCAAGTTCAAAGTTTCCACTTCACTCTGGCCCTTCTCTCCTCCCCATTCCTATACACTGTGACAAATTTGAAGTTATGCTACTGATCAGCAGCAATTGGTTTGAAATAAGAAATCTTTGTATTCAAATATAAACATGAATATTTGAAAATCACTAATTTGGACCAAATGTTGGGCTTAAGATGATTGCCAAACTCTTTTGCATGCACAAACTCCCTTAAACCATTTGTTCTCGTGTAACATTCAGCTTAAGATGTAATTCATGATGCACATATAGTGTTTCCCATGTACCATGTTTTCCAGCTTCTAATTCACTTTAGGTCATCAAAAGAGAACATAAAATAACTCCAGAGCTCTAGACTTGTGCAATTACCTTGTGGAGAGGGAAAAGGAAGAGCGGGAAGAGTTTTTACAACTGAGAAAATCCAGATTTCTTATTAGTCATGGTCTAAAAATGACAGCCCCCTGCCTATCCAGCAGGCCTCCCTCCACACACCGCCTACCCACGAGCTGCAGCTGGCAAAGCCTGCTGCAGACCTTACTTTTCTGCCTGGCAAGCCATCTACAGACCTGAGCAGGGGACCCATTTTTGCACAAACTGGACTGTCCTCCTGGCCTTGGGGGCAAAGTACCACCCAAGAGGGTTGGAATGAAGTACACAAGAGTATCCAGCTGCGGTTCCAGCCTCTGGACACAGCACCTGGTCACTCGAGACCCACCAAGAAGTGGAGTCAACACCAAGGTCCCTCCACACATGCAAATCTCTTTTACTAAGAGTTCACGAGTGAACTTAATAAGGTTTCCCTGAACTCCTTGTGTTTACCACCCCCAGGAGCCTCTGTTTATCCAGCCTGACCAGAATCAGGAAAGTCTGGTAAGTAAGATGATCAAGGGTGCCCTCCCCTCAGAATTGGCCAAACATAGAGA
The DNA here is from genome assembly GCF_902686455.1 of Sciurus vulgaris. Taxonomy (NCBI): domain Eukaryota; kingdom Metazoa; phylum Chordata; class Mammalia; order Rodentia; family Sciuridae; genus Sciurus; species Sciurus vulgaris. The sequence goes on along the minus strand of NC_136463.1, from coordinate 171,594,712 downwards.
AGCCACAGCCTATAGCTCAAAAGGAAAGGAGTGTACAATTTCTGAAACTTAGGAAGGGTTCCCTCGCTCCACCCCAGAGGTATTTTTCCAATGACTGTTCGGCTATCTGAATATAATAAGAGAAAACTACTATTAAATATAAACATAAAATAAAGGCAGCCCACATTATGTTTGACAGAATTATTCCTCTTCTCCTGCCTGTCTCTCTTTTCCTCTGATTCCTGCACAACACTGCCCCAGGTTACAAAGTGGACCTCCCTTTATAAGAGGGCCTACTCTGGTCCAAGTTCTCGCCACATCCCCCCCCCCCCCCCCCCCCCCCCCCGCTTTACCTCCCCCATTACCCAAACTGAGGCATTTTCCCTTAGGCATATAATAGTAATTGCTCATGAATTTAAACCCCCAACAGAGGCCTGGGCTCCAGATGCAAATAGCTCAGAGCAACATGGTTAAAACCTTTTTATACCCTTATCCCATGAGGACAGATACATTCCATACAATCAAGGTTGGCTTCATGTACAAGCACTGAAGAACTGGTTTGAGTTTATGTTTCCATTTCCATGGTGTTCTCAACTGGGATCCTTCAAAAGTGATTGTGAGATGGAAAACTGCCTGCTGAAGGCTTATTGAGAAGTGCTGTTGGGATACAGGGACATGAGGAAGGTAGGACTGGGTAAGGGGAAAAGGACCCCACAATGTTCTACTGTGGGGATCTCAGGCAATCCCAAGGGAGTCTCTGAAGCTGGAGTGGTCTGCAAGAGTTGTCCCAAGTTGAGATAAGAGACAATGCTTTTTTATTCTCACTTCAGTCCGTTCAGGCCATAGATGGTACCCTAGGAGACCTTGGGTGAGGAAGTTCTCTGTCTGCAAGCAATTCCCACTGAGGCTCAGAGGTGGTAGCCATTACCAGTCAATATTCCCAGAAACCACAGATGGAGGCTTGTTATGAATAGGAACCTGGATGAAACAAAAACAATCTCTATTACAACCCACCCCTTACATTTCATGCAGATCCACATTTTTATGTGGGAAGACTGCCCCACCAAAGGAATAGTCTTTCCAGGATATGGTTATCTTGTTTCCAGAACAAACTTATAAGACAAAGACTGGTACAAAGAAAAACTTTTCCTTCTACTGTTGATTTCAAGGCTGTAAATAACGCTCCTCATTCTTCCTTTCCAACACTTTTATTTTAGATTCCCCTCATGCTTGGCTAGAACCTTACTGATCTAATAGCCCATTTAGTGACCTCTGACGGTTCTGAGCTTATAACTTCAGGTCAATATCAGGCAATGGCTGCTATACTTGTCTTTTTCCCATTAAAACTGGCCAAAGGTCCCAATGGATCTTCTAGCAGTCAAAATCTTCTCTACCTTTATGTTTAGTAGTAGCTTTGCCTTTTCCAAATATTGAGGATCAATTACTTGTAACAAAATGCGATTTCGTTTTTTAACTGCTGATCTCTTGGCACCAGAAGCCTGAAGTGACCTGTTAACTATCATAGCTTCAAGTTCAAATAAGTATTAGAATCATTCTCCTCAAAGAATCAGAACTTCTAGACCTATAGAGCCTACAGTTATGGGAAAGGGAAGCAACAGTTCACCGGGTGAATCACTTAGTGCCCTACCCCCTGGGTTTCCAGACCCACATGTTCTACCATTGAAGAACACCATATAATGGTCCTTGGATGAACCGTCTCATAATGGACAGCTGATGGGCCGCCTTATTTTATGACTTGGGTTTGACACAGCCTGCTTATGACAGACCACTTGATACCTCATGATCCATTTCTACCCAACGATATGCCAGATGTGCTTCTCCAGTGATATATACTTTTCTGGTATAAATAGAATTGTTTAGTTCCAGAACCCAAGGAAGCCATGCTGATATTTTCCTACTGGTGCTTACTATAGATATCACAAAGTATTTTTTTTTCCATTACCAGTATCTCTAGTTTCATGAGGGTGGCCAGGTCATGTGACTCAAGCAGCAAGGCTACTTCCATCATAGGCAAGGCCTACAGCAGAGAGTCCTTTCTTTCTCTGGGCCCTGCTTAAAACAGATAGTCTTCCATAAATCCATGTCAATAGGTAGGAAGAGTACAAAATATGCTGGCTGCCTCCATGACTTGAAGCACTTTTTTTGGAGTAGGAGATGCAACTTGTAATAAGTTATTCTTTACTTGGAGAGTATATTCCAGCATGATTCACACCATTGGACCCCTAAGAACCCCCTTAATATGAAAGGCCCTTGGATCTTTATAGGTTTTCTTTCCCACACTCTATAGAGTTCATGTGACTTAACAAGACCTCCAATGTATCTGCTACTTGCAGTTCATCTGGCTGAATTAACATGGTATCATCAATATAGAGGACCTTTATAACATTCAAGATGGTTCCTGTCCCTTCAGACTATATGCACAAGGGGAAAAAGTTAATATAGCCCTAAGACAAAACCATAAATGACTATTGTCTGTTACACTGTCTGCAAACTGATCTTATTTCCTATAAAAGATGGAAAAGAACACTTGCCAGATTAATGACCACATACCTAGCCTGAGGCTACGTTAATCTTCTCCAGCAAAAAAACTCACCTCCTGTTAAAAGCTACAATTGGAGGAGTTATTTGGTTAAGTTTGTTGTAGTAGCCCACTGTCAACTGCCATGATCCAATTTGGGGGCTACTAGAGAATAAAATGGGGTTATGATGCAGAAAGACACTCCTACTTTCTTTAAGTCTATGATATCTGGATTGCATGACTACTGATGAGCAACATGATAATAAAAAGCAATTGCCAGGATATCAAAACAATCCTGGGAATATTCAGGGCTGTCTAAAGGGAAACTGGCATTGACAGTCAGTCTGGCTCTAGTACCTCTGCTTCCCATTCCCATTTGTGATTTATACACTTCCATGGTCAGGAATTCCGAAAGAGCCTAAGTTAGGAGATCCAGTCTGCTTTTGTCTGTGCCAGTGAGGACCCTGAGGCAGAAAGACCTGGGTCCTAAGGTTACTGGAATCTTGTCTGTATCCATTGCTTGGTAAAATATAGATAAGTCTAGAGTACTTTAGCACAAATTTGAACCAATGCTTTTCTCGCTGGTATTTCCATTTTAATTATAAACAAAAGGAGTATCTTTGTCATTAAAATAGAACCTAGTAGTCTTGGAAGATACAGAAGTCATCTTCAGATCACAGGACATTTTGTAGATCCCACTGGATCAGAACCTTACAGACTCAGATCCAAGCCAGAAGATAAGTATCAAAAGACTCACTAGTCGCCATTATGTATTAAGTAGTCATTTGACCTCCTTAGTAAGTTCCTTATCCTCCTCAGGGTTCATCTTCCTTGTTTGTAAAATTCCCAGAATTAATGTACACGTGATAAAGGAGTCTTGGACTGAAACTGAGCGTGACCTTGTGTATAATCCCTAAAGAAAGTGGGGATAGTAAAACCACACCTCTCGATGCCTCCTTTCTGTTCCCAAAAACATAGCCAAGTTAAGGGAACGATGAGAGTAAACCTGGGTCAGAAAGGTCTCATACATATTATGGTAACCAGGGCAAGTTAGCATTTTCTGTAAAAAGTGACTTTCTTTCAAGTACACCAGGAGAGTTGCTTCAAGGATGCTGGCCAGACAAGCAAACTAAGCAAGCTAATGCTGATGACATCACAACCTAACATAAAACCTCTCTGAGTGGGGACAGGCACAGAACTTAGGGCACCACGAAAAGAATATGTGTCATTCATCCACTGGGCCATGAGGGAGAGGAGGTGCTGCTTGGCAAAGCACCTTGAGGGACAGAAGTGCTATCTGTCAACCTGTCACCACTGAACATTTCTTGGAGCAGTCACTGATCTCCTGTAAGCTTCCCCCATAAATCATATGCCTTCCATGCTGTCTCTGGGCACTTTGTTTGGCTTTCCCAAAATGTACCCCACTGTCCCGGCACCACTGAGCTGTGGACATGACACCTCTACTCTGCCAAATTGCTCTGTGGTCTTCCATGAGAACTCCATCATTCGAGGCTTCGAGTTACAACATAAAAGCAAAGGACAAGCTATGATGTCCTCTCAGATTCCTCCCAGTTCAAATAAATGGTCAGTATTCTTTTCATATATGTCCCCAACCCTAAAGGCTTCCTAAAAATGGAGTCAATTTTTATACCAACAACTTTCGTTTTTTTAATTTCATGTGTGTGGGTAGGGTGGCACTGGGGATTGAACCCATGGGTGCTTTATCACTGAGCTACATCCCCATTCCTTTTTATTTTTCATTTTGAGACAAGGTCTCCAAAGTTGTCAAGGCTAGCCTGGAACTTGGGATTCTCCTGCCTCAGCCTCCCACGTTGCTGGTGTTACAGGTGAGCACCATCACACCCAGCTGCCAAAAACTTTTCTTACAGAAAGTTTCAGGTGTAAAGAGAATCCGCTTGTAAAAGAGATGACTGAGCATTTCTTAAAATAAACATTTGCCAAAGCTAAGTTAGACAAGGAATTGCCTGGAGTTATGAGCTTCAAATGCAGCATTAAAACTCTTAATGGACTTAAAAATACATTTGGAGATTTAATATTTATTAATATCCCCACCGATTCTATTTTCCACTGAAAATTCAATGCAAATGCTATTTTTACCAGCATATTTATTACAGTCCTTGAATGGCATCAAGACATCTTATAGAATTACACAGAAATGTTCTGAAGTTGCTTTAAGAAACTGCTATTTTTATTCTGTAGAGTTAATTGAACCTGCTGCTATATATCTAATTTATGTAAAGCACCAAGACAGCAAGTTGCTAAACAAGTGTATTTGGTGCATAATATTAGGTTTCACTTCCTCTAATGTGATGGAATATAGGCTATCAAAATGGTCTTTCTCTCCTAAATGTAATGGCTGACTTTTATTTATAGTTGCATATTATATATATATTTAGATCTATGTAAGCTGATAAATATGGTAGGATGCAACAATTTTCTCTACTAGCATTAGCAGATAAAGTTATTTAAGTCAATATTTTAGTAATTTAAGCATTGATAATCAGCTCTTGAATATATTAATGATGATCCATTTCACTACACATCATTATCTGGATCAATTTGTCTATCCCTCTTTATATAGATCTAACTGGCTCAACTTCCATTCACAGATGTAAAGTGCCATCAGTACACATTACTTTTTAGCACTTATTGCTTCAAATATTGATTTTTAATTTTTTTGTCAAACAGAATGTGTGCTCTCATTTTGTGCTACCAGAATACACATTCTGGGTGGCAGCCATCATATTATATAAAATTTCCCTAAATGCAGGAGCTTTGAGGCATGAACATCAGTATTTTTAGAGTTATTTTTGTTTCAAGAAATAGTAGCTGATCATGGCTTGCTTAAGTAAAAAGTGGGAGAAAGAAAAGATGTATTAAAGTCATCATATTATAGTGATACATGCATACCCAAGTTTATAGCAGCACAATTCACAACAGCCAAATTATGAAACCAGTCTAGGTGTCTGTCAATGGATGAACAGATAAAGAAAATGTGGTATACTTACACAATGAAGTTTTATTCAGCCATAAAGAAGAATAAAATTATGCAATTTTCAGGAAAATGGATGAAACTTAAAGAGTATTTGGCTTGAGCAAAATAAGCCAAATTCAGAAAGTCAAAAGTCATATGCCTTCTCTCATATGTGGAAGTTAGAGAGGAATCTCATGGAAATCAAAGGAAGATCAATAGAGTAGAGAAGAAAAGGTCTAGGGAGAGGAAGGAAAAGAAGGAAATGAAGAACAATATTGACCAAATTATACTGCTATACGGTACCTATGTACGAATGTGTAGCCATGAATCCTACCATTATGTTTAATATAATGCACCAACTTAAAACGTGGTGGAGGATGTTTATTGGAAGAATTCTGGATTGTTACCCAGAATGAAAAGGAAGATGAAATAAGCAGGAGTCAGGGTGTCTCCTGGTCTCAGCAGGAGACAAATGACATACACTGAGAATTTACTGTGTCACGAACATGTGCACTGCCTGCACATTCTCAAGGTGTTTTCTCACTTAATCCTCAAAACAGTGTCCACCACCTCCATATGAAAGAAGAAACTGGGGAAAGAGAAGTTAAGTAACATGCCAAAGTTACTAATGCTCAATGAGCTAATGTCATAGAGCCAAGACTCCAAGCTACCCGGGCTTGCTGACTTCTTTTTGACAGCCACAAAGTGACAGCTCCATCAACTGTATTCTCCATGTTCCACTGTTTCAGACTTCAGAGTCAAGAAAGGGAGATGCTCCCTCTTGAGGGAGACAAGTCCATACATAGGGGATGATCCCTATGTATCTCAAGCTGGTTTCAGAGAAAGAGAAATCCTTGTAAGCCAGGAAGCCCAACCAAATACAGTCATGTGCCACACAATAACATTTCAGTCAACCTTGGACAGCATATGTATACACTACTGTGGTCCCATACAATTACAATGCAGCTGAAACGTTTCTATCACTTAGTGATATTGGAGTCACCCTAACACCATAGCACGATGCATTACCCCTGTGTCTGTGGTGTTGCTGATATAAACAAACCTATTTTGCTGTCAATCAAATAGCAGCATAGTGTGCACAATTATGCACCCTACATGATACCTGATAATAATAACAAACGACTATGTTACTCGTTTATATATTTACTATACTACACTTTTTATCATTACTTTAATGCTTATAAAAATGTTTTGTTATGCCAGCAACAGCCTCATACAGCTCTTAATTGCATCAAGGTTTCTATGTGTGCACTGTGTGGTGTCAGCACAGGAGGAAGGAGCCTAACAATATATTTCTCAGAGTATATCCCCATGGTTAAGTGACTGTAGAGGCTCCTGCGTCACTGAGAGGAAAAACCACTGAGTCTGTCCTCGGAAGACCTGCCTTTACTCCCTGCTCTGATTGTAATTCTATGACCTTAGCAAAGCTTAGTCAATCAGAGATTCTGCTACTTTATAAAATTAAGCTACTGAATTACACTTACCCTATACTTTCCATCTTAATTTTCCATTATATTTAATAAAAACAAAAGCTCATCTTTGTAGGAGGCACCTCTTTAAGCTTCCATACCCTTGAAAACTCAAAGCTAGGGACCAGACATGTTGGGGTACATCTATAATCCCAGCAACTGGGAGGCCCCGACAGGAGGATCGCAAGTTCAAAACAATAAAATAAAAAGGCTGGAGATATAGCTCAGCACCCCTGAGTTCAATCCCCAGTGCCAAAAATAAAAGAAAAATCTCTATAGTTTCCTCCCCACTGAGCATGCTCCTCTAAACTCTTTATCAAATCAGTCCCAAGAGCCTCTCACCCTTGGGGACTTCCCACGCCTTCCTCATTCATACATAACTGAGTCTAGAAGAGTGTTAACCTGGATCCTATAGCTCTAGGGCCTCATCTTAGAGACGCTTCCCAGTGTGTCCTTCAGCCTCCTCCCCCACAGGCACAATGTCCTAGCCCGATTCTGACCTGAACAGCACTAAAACACAGATTTTATTACCTCTTGGTCTATACCCAGTAGTCTCGAGTGACTTCTTGAAATTAATTTCTCATTAGTAATTTTTCTTCATCTTACTGAAATGGGAATGGCAAAGTTCAAGGGGTCAGGGACTCAAAGGCAGCCAGGGGATGGGATTTAGTGAGGTGGTACAGATGAGCTGTTAAAGGCTATGGACTGTAGTCTTAAATATTTCCATTCATATGTTTTCCCCAATTCCCAATCTTTAATCCTACATATCCAATGAAATTGACAAATAAAAAGTCACTCCAGATGTGCAACAATTCACCATGAGCAAATGTAATATTTTCTGTGTTCTTAGTGGCCAACAAGAACTGCAGAATTGTTTGGGTAACCCTAAGATGGGTGGCACATAACTAGTGTTAACACGGCGTGATCTACTTTTGCCTGATTAGTTAATGTCTCCTCTGCGCTAGTGGTCAACAGATACTCCTCATTCTTTCTTGATTGGTACCGAGGGGCGTGCTTCAATTGTGCTAATCCTAAGCTGATTGGCTGCCTTAGATATATAAGACACACCTATAGGAAGCACCACGGATTACCGGATAAGCAGGAATAAGCCACACCTCTAGATCGCTGGGCGGGGGATAAGCAGCACCCCTGAATGATGGCAGAACGCAGGTTGCAGATTGCAGAATGGAGAAGTAAAGCCACACCTCTAGATAGCAGAGTGAAGGACGCAGGAAGCAGGATGCACCTTTAAGAAGCAGCAGCAGAACTAAGAAGATATAGATCTCTGAAAGTGTAGTCTCTTTTCCTGATAAGCAAAGCCTCTCTCTCTCCTCTCAAAGACTCTTTCTCTTAAGCGTAGCCTCTCCCGATGAGCAAAGATTCTCCTTTAGGCAGTCTCTTTTCCTTTAAGCAAAGACTCTCTCTTATGCAAAGCCTTTCTCTCTCTCTCCTCTTAAAACCTTTCTTCCTTTATAAGCTAGGAAACAAACAAGCAAGAAAGCAGCCCACTAAAGAAAGATAGTAGAAGTAGTTCGTTTCCAGTCCACCTCCGATAAATACCCGCGCAATTGTTGCTGATCCCCGCGACTGTTGCCCCAGGCGGTGACAAAGAACATATACATTTTTAGAAATTATAGTTATAGTACACATAAGAGTGGCCACCGAAAATATTGGGTCCTAATCCCCCAAAATTGTAAACGTTGCTTTAAATGGCAAAGACTTTATAGATGTGACTACATAAGGATCTTGAGATGGGGGTGCTTTTTCTGGATGATGCAGGTGTGCCCTAAATGTCATCACAGGTGAACTTACAGAAGGAGACAGAAAGAAATGTGACACACAGAGAGAAGGAGGTATGAAGGAGTGGGGAGGGATTTGAAGCTGCTGGCCTTCAGACTTGGAGTGATGTGGCCATGAGCCAAGGGATGCTGGCAGCCACCAGAAACCAGAGGAGGCAAGAAATAGCTTCTCCTCAAGAGTCTCTGGAGAAAGCACAGCCCTACAGCATCCTGACTTCTACCCAGTGACACTGATTTCAAACTCCAGGCCCCCAGAACTGAGTACATTTCTATTGTTTTATGCCACCCAGTTTTTGATAATTTGCAACATCAGATTCGGGAAACTGATGGTAGATTGAATTATTGTTTGGTAATGAGTCACTTCACTTCCTCACTTCGATGGGAAGTGAATATGTCTCTTCCCACTGATGCAGAGATTGGCCACAAGGTTTAACGTCATCTCAAGGGAAATGGAAATTGCATCTCTGACCCTTGACTTTGGGCTCAGCCACATGAATCCCTTGGCCCATGGCAGGTGAGTGGATGTGATGCAGGCAAAGACTTGAAACATGCTCATATAGTTGGACCTGATCTCTCATGCAGGAAAGAACGAGTCCTGGGCAGCCTGCTGGTCTCAGAAGAACAAGAATCCCTGGCCAACCTGGGTAGAGCCCTAGCCTAGGGTCCAGCCCTGACAGCCCGGACTAGCCCAGCTCCACCCAGGCAGACTTCATTTGTAAGTGCTCTATGCATGCCTGTTATTTATCCACTGAGATTTTACGACTGCTTGTTATACAAGCATATGCTTGAAATCAACTGATATAGTTTTAACATTTAATTTATTAGTTTGGGTATGCATACATACTTTAAGATATACAAAATCATACACCAACACAATGCCTTTTCTATTCTCACACCTGATGAAACAATGATATTAAGATGTTTATAGAGGGGGTTTCAAGATGGTGGACCAGAGGGTGGCTGCATTTCATGTTGCCCCAGGACTCAGGATTCAAAAGAGGAGATATCGAGAGACTTGGGACCAACTCAAAGAAGCCGGGTGAGTCTCTCCCGTTGGGGAGGTGTCCCGGATGGGACGATAGTCCCGGAATGCAGGGAAATTTGTGAAGTAGAGCTGCCCGGCGAGACACCCCTCCCTCCGCTGGAGCAGTGAACTCGGACAACTGGGAGCGTCGTAGAGGAGGCCGCTCAGCACAGCGCTGGGACTTGGAGCCACCACTGGGGCTCGGGCGGCTGCCCAGGGGAGGAGCAGCGACGAGAGCTGTGTGGACTCAGAGCGACCACTCCTGATGCCGGGGCCTGCCCGGAGGACGAGGAGGAGGAGGAGGAGGAGGAGGAGCGTGGCCGTTTGGATTCGGAGTGACTGCACCAGAGCTACGGGCGGTTGCTGGAGGAGGAGCTGTGCGGCCGCTTCTGAACACCGGGGCCTGCCCGGAGGAGGAGGAGGAGGAGGAGGAGGAGGAGCAAGGCAGGTCGTTTGGACTCGCAGTGACTGCATTAGAGCTCCAGGTGGCGGCTCAGAGGAGGAGGTGATTGGAGAGTTGTTTGGACTCAGAGCGACCGCTCCTGAACACCAGGGGGCTGCCTGGAGGAGGAGCGCGGTGGGTCACTTGGTCTCAAGTGGCCACACCAGAGTTCCGGGCGGCTGCCCAGAGGAGGCATGCAGCGGGTCACGTGGATTCAGAGCCACTCAGAGTGACCGCTCCTGAACACCCGGGGTGTTACCTGGAGGAGGAGGAGGAACGGGGCAGGTCACTTCGACTCGGATTGATTGCCCAGGGCTACGGGCAGTTGGCGGGAGGAGGAGCACGCAGTGAGTTGCTTGGACTCCTAGTGACCGCACCAGAACACCGGGCAGCTGTCTGGAGGAAGAGGTGTGTGGCAAGTCTCTGCAACTCAGAGCGATTGTACGGGGCCCCAGGTGGCTGCTCAGAGGAGGGGCCGCATAGCCAGGCGATTAGGTGCTGAGCAGGGTCCTAGGACCTAGGAGGCTACTTGGTAGAAGAGCCGCACAGAGACACGCTTAGGGGCGGAGCGAAGGTTCCAGGACTGCGGGCAGATTCTCTGAGGAGGGGCAGCCTAAGGAGATTCATCTGCGAAGGGTGAGGCTCCCAGGCCCAGGAGGTAGGGCCGGGCCCCTGGGAACATTGCAGAGGAAGGCAGCCCAGCCCAGGCAATAGCTGTAAATTGAGGGGAACCTCTAGGAGGGGAACTGACCAGCAAGACCTCCCCACCAGGTGAGTCTTCCCTGCCGGGTGAGGTTTCCCCACAAGGATGGTAAAACCAGAGACACAGGCCCAAACAGGCCTTGACTCAGCCCGCAGCCTAGTTCCCCTTTGGATGACCATTGGTCAACAAGTGGAGGCACCTCTGCCCACTAGCAGGTAATATACGCCACCTAAAGACCACCACTCCTAGAGAGGCAGCTTCCTTGCAAAGCACCGCATTATCAACTTCCTCCAAGACTTCAGCCTACTGAAGGCTGAGAGGGGATATATATAGAAATCTTCAGGGACATTATAAGTCAATAGAGGAAATCTGCAATATCCCAGCGGTCCACTGATACCTGAACAACATGAGAAAATAAGGGAAGAAAATGCCGCAAACAAATCTAGATGTTACATCAATAAAACCCAATGACAGCATGGCAGAAGAAATGACAGAAAAGGAGTTCAGAATGTACATAATTAAAATGATCAGAGAAGCAAACGATGAGATGAAAGAGCAAATACAGGCACTGAATGATGAGATGAAAGAGCAAATGCAGGCACTGAATGATGAGATGAAAGAGCAAATGCAGGCACTGAATGATGAGATGAAAGAGCAAAGGCAGGCATTGAATGATCGCACCGATCGACAGTTAAAAGAGCAAATACAGGAAACAAAAGATCATTTCAATAAAGAGTTAGAGATATTAAAAAAAAAACCAAACAGAAATCCTTGAAATGAAGGAAACAATAAACCAAATTAAGAACTCCATAGAAAGCATATCCAATAGGATAGAACACCTGGAAGACAGAACTTCAGACATTGAAGACAAAATATTTAACCTTGAAAACAAAGTTGAATGAACAGAGAAGATGGTAAGAAATCATGAACAGAATCTACAAGAACTATGGGATATCATGAAAAGGTCAAATTTAAGAATTATTGAGATTGAGGAAGGCTTAGAGAAACAAACCAAAGGAATGAACAATCTATTCAATGAAATAATATCAGAAAATTTCCCAAATCTGAAGAATGAAATGGAAAATCAAGTTCAAGAAGTTTATAGGACTCCAAATACATAAAATGACAACAGACCCACACCAAGGAACATTATAATGAAAATACATAACAAACAAAATAAGGACAGAATTTTAAAGGCTGTGAGAGAAAAGAACCAAATTACATTCAGGGGGAAACCAATACGCATATCAGCAGATTTTTCAATCCAGACCCTAAAAGCTAGAAGGGCCTGGAACAACATTTTTCAAGCTCTGAAAGAAAATAGATGCCAACCAAGAATCTTATACCCAGCAAAACTTACCTTCAAATTTGACGATGAAATAAAATCCTTCCATGATAAACAAAACCTAAAAGAATTTACAAAAAGAAAGCCAGCACTACAGAACATTCTCAGCAAAATATTCCATGAGGAAGAGATGAAAAACAAAGAAGCAAATCAGCAAAGGGAGGAATTATCCTAAAGGAATTGTCAAGTAAAGGAGGAACCAAGTCGTGTCAAATAAATAAATAAATAAATAAATAAATAAATAAAATTTAAAAATGAACCAAATGACCGGGAAACCAAATCATATCTCAGTAATAATCCTGAATGTTAATGGCCTGAATTCATCAATCAAAAGACATAGACTAGCAGATTGGATTAAAAAGAAAGATCCAACAATATGTTGCCTGCAAGAGACTCACCTCATAGAAAAAGATACCCATAGACTAAAGGTGAAAGGATGGGGAAAAACATACCATGCACATGGACTCAGCAAAAAGCTGGAGTATCCATCCTCATTTCAGATAATGTGGACTTCAAGCCAAAGTTAGTCAGAAGGGATAAAGAAGGTCATTTCGTACTGCTTAAGGGAAGCATAAATCAGCAAGATATAACAATCATAAACATCTATGCCCCAAACAGTGGCTCATCCATGTATGTCAAACAAATCCTTCTCAATTTCAGAAACCAAAGACCACAACACAATAATACTAGGTGATTTCAACACACCTCTCTCACCACTGGACAGATCTTCCAAACAAAAATTGAACAAAGAAACCATGGATCTCAATAACACAATCAATAATTTAGACTTAACGGACATTTATAGAATATACCATCCAACCAAGAGTGAATACACTTTCTTCTCAGCAGCACATGGATCCTTCTCTAAAATAGACCATATGTTATGCCACAAAGCTAATGTTAGCAATTTACAAGAAGATAGAGACACTACCTTGTATTCTATCAGATCATAATGGATTGAAGTTAGAAATAAATGAAAAAGTAAAAGACAGAAACTATTCCAACATCTGGAGATTAAACAATATGCTATTATATGATGAATGGATAACAGAAGACATCAGGAGGGAAATAAAAAAAATTCTTAGAAGTAAACGAGAACAAAGACACATCATATCAAAATCTCTGGGACACTATGAAAGCAGTACTTAGAGGAAGATTTATTTCATGGGGCGCATTCAACAAAAGAAGTAGAAATCAACGAATAAACGACTTAACATTATAGCTCAAAGCCCTGGAAAAAGAAGAGCAGACCAACACCAAACGTAGTAGAAGACAGGAAATAGTTAAAATCAGAGCCGAAATCAACGAAATTGAAACAAAAGAAACAATACAAAAAATTGACAAAATAAATAGTCGATTCTTCGAAAAAATAAACAAAATTGATAAACCTTTAGCCACACTAACAAAGAGAAGACGAGAGAAAACCCAAATCACTAAAATTTGGAATGAACAAGGAAATATCACAACAGACACGATTGAAATACAAAACATAATTAGAAGCTATTTTGAAAATCTATACTCCAACAAAATAGAAAATTTCGAAGACATCAACAGGTTTCTAGAGACATATGAATTGCCTAAACTGAACAAGGAGGACATACAGAATTTAAATAGACCAATTTCAAGCAATAAAATAGAAGAAGTCATGAAAAGCCTACCAACAAAGAAAAGTCCGGGACCAGATGGGTTCTCTGCCGAGTTCTACACAACCTTTAAAGAAGAGCTCATTCCAATACTTCTCAAAGTATTCCATAAAATAGAAGAGGAGGGAACCCTCCCAAACTCATTCTATGAAGCCAATATCACACTGATACATAAACCAGACAGACTCATCGAGGAAAGAAAATTTCAGACCAATATCCTTAATGAACATCGACACAAAAATTCTCAACAAAATTTTAGCAAATCACATACAAAAACATATTAAAAAGATAGTGCACCATGATCAAGTGGGTTTCATCCCAGGGATGCAAGGTTGGTTCAACATCCGGAAATCAATAAATGTAATTCACCATATCAATAGACTTAAAGTCAAGAATCACATGATTATTTCAATAGATACAGAAAAAGCATTTGATAAAATACAGCATCCCTTCATGCTCAAAACACTAGAAAAAATAGGGATAGTGGGAACATTCCTTAACATTGTAAAGGCCATCTATGCTAAGCCCATGGCTAATATCATTCTAAACGGTGAAAAACTGAAAGCATTCCCCCTAAAAACTGGAACAAGACAGGGATGCCCTCTTTCACCACTCCTATTCAATATCGTTCTTGAGACTCTGGCCAGAGCAATTAGACAAACCAAAGAAATTAAAGGAATACGAATAGGAAAAGAAGAACTCAAACTATCCCTATTTGCTGATGATATGATTATATACTTAGAGGAACCAGGAAATTTTAGAACTCATAAGTGAATTCAATAAAGTAGCAGGTTACAAGATCAATGCTCACAAATCCAATGCATTTTTATACATAAGTGATGAATCTTCAGAAAGAGAAATTAGGAAAACTACACCATTCACAATAGCCTCGAAAAAAAGTAAAATACTTGGGAATCAATCTCACAAAAGAGGTGAAAGACCTCTACAATGAGAACTACAGAACACTAAAGAAAGAAATTAAAGATCACCTTAGAAGATGGAAAGATCTTCCATGTTCTTGGATAGGAAGAATTAATATTGTCAAAATGGTCATACTACCTAAAGTGCTCTACAAATTCAATGCAATTCCAATTAAAATCCCAATGACGTACCTTACAGAAATAGAGCAAGCAATTATGAAATTCATCTGGAAGAATAAGAAACCCAGAAGAGCTAAAGCAATCCTTAGCAGGAAGAGTGAAGCAGGGGGTATCGCAATACCAGATCTTCAACTCTACTACAAAGCAATAGTAACAAAAACAGCATGGTATTGGTACCAAAATAGAAAGGTAGATCAATGGTACAGAATAGAGGACACGGACACAAACCCAAATAAATACAATTTTCTCATACTAGACAAAGGGGCCAAAAATATGCAATGGAGAAAAGATAGCCTCTTCAACAAATGGTGCTGGGAGAATTGGAAATCCATATGCAACAGAATGAAACTAAACCCATATCTCTCACCATGCACAAAACTAAACTCAAAATGGATTAAGGACCTCAGAATCAGACCAGAGACCCTGCAAATTATTGAAGAAAAAGTAAGTCCAGATCTTCAACATGTCGGCTTAGGACCAGACTTCCTTAACAGGACTCCGATAGCACAAGAAATAAAAGCAAGAATCAATAACTGAGATAGATTCAAACTAAAAAGCTTTCTCTCAGCAAAGGAAACTATCAGCAATGTGAAGAAAGAGCCTGCAGAGTGGGAGAATATCTTTGCCAATCATACTTCAGATAGAGCACTAATCTCCAGAATCTATAAAGAACTCAAAAAACTCTACACCAAGAATACAAATAATCCAATCGACAAATGGGCTAAGGAAATGAATAGACACTTCATAGAAGATCTACAAGCAATCAACAAACATATGGAAAAATGTTCAACATCTCTAGTAATAAGAGAAATGCAAATCAGAACCACCCTAAGATTCCATCTCACCCCAATTAGAATGGCGATCATCAAGAATACAATCAACAACAGGTGTTGGCGAGGATGTGGGGAGAAAGGTACACTCATACATTGCTGGTGGGGCTGCAAATTAGTGCAGCCACTCTGGAAAGAGTGTGGAGATTCCTTAGAAAACTTGGAATGGAACCACCATTTGACCCAGCTATCCCACTCCTTGACCTATACCCAAAGGACTTAAAATCAGCATACTACAGAGATACAGCCACATCAATGTTCATAGCTGCTCAATTCACAATAGCCAGACTGTGGAACCAACCTAGATGACCTTCAATTGATGAATGGATAAAGAAACTGTGGTATATATACACAATGGAATATTACTCAGCCATAAAGAATGATAAAATTATGGCATTTGCAGGCAAATGGATGAAATTGGAGAATATCATGCTAAGTGAGATAAGCCAATCTCAAAAAGCCAAAGGACGAATGATATCGCTAATAAGTGGATGATGACACATAATGGGGGGAGGGAATGTTTAGTGTTAGGTTAGAGTTAGGGTTAGGGAGGGGGGCAAAAATGGAGGAAGGAAGGACTGTATAGAGGGAAAAGAGGGGTTGGAGGGGTGGGGGAAGGGAAAAATAACAGAATGAAACAAACAACATTACTCTATGTAAATTTATGATTACACAAATGGTATGCCTTACGCCATGTACAAACAGAGAAACAACATGTATCCCATTTGTTTACAATAAAAGAAAGTGAAAAAAAAAAAAAGATGTTTATAAACCCAGACAGCAGTGTGTTTGTGTTGCAGTCTTATAAAGGAACTCTTCACTTTCGCACTAGAAAATTCATTCCAATTCACAAATACCTAGTCTCATGATTGTGGAATAAGATTTTCAAATGGTCTTTAAAGACTGGTTTATAGTGAAATTCAATGCTTATAATTATGAGGCCATAACCTCAGGATTCATTACTAAATTATGTTAAATTTTTTGCCTTTTTTTTAATTTAATGAGTTAGGAGATTAATTAGCATTGATCAAAGTCATTTCAAAATAATGTGTCTTTCTCAGCTTGTTCTCTACCAGTTGGTGACATGATCTCTCTCCAACTACTTGGTGAGTTTGGAACAAAGCTTGATTAAGGATTACTGGCAATGGCTCACATGGTCAACCACTTTTATAAGATGTGCAAATGTAAGATATATCGACTGTAACCTATTAAGGCCAATCAGCCCTCTGTTCTGCCTTCCTCCCAGTCAAGCCATCCCCTCTTGGCAGGTGCTGTTGGAGTAGCCATTGATATGCATGTTAGAGATCTACTAGAGGAGGCAGAGTTGGGGCACATCTTTATGTTCTGGTGACTGCAGCCACTCCTGTGCATAGTGAAGCCACTGTTAGCCCTCCTGGGGTAGGGATGGCTTTTAGGACACCCCTACCATCTACTCTGTCAACTTATCTAACCAGAACCATAGCCAGAAGTCAGATCAAACTCCTCCCAGATCTTATAGTACCCGGCATAGAAGTATGTGGCTCCTGGAGAAGAAACATAATTTGAAACCAGAAGCCGGTCTGAGAAAAATTTTTCCAATCATCAGAAATTTAAAATTGTAAGTAGAGGATTTGGTTCTTATTAATGCCTAATAGGAACAGAAGTTCTCTCTTATTGAGGAAATGCACTCAATAATGTAGCATATATAATTA
Organism: Sciurus vulgaris; assembly: GCF_902686455.1. Lineage (NCBI taxonomy): Eukaryota > Metazoa > Chordata > Mammalia > Rodentia > Sciuridae > Sciurus > Sciurus vulgaris. Next base: position 171,577,132 of record NC_136463.1, on the reverse strand, counting down.
TAAATGCACCATTGATTTTTTTTCTTTTTGATGAGAAACATGTGAACTAAATTTATCAGAATTCCTGGATCTATTGAGGAAAACCCATAGCAGTACCACAAACTGACTGCATCAGCTGTAACAGCTCAATTACAAATGAAATTCACTAGTGGTTTTCTCAAATCTGACAGCCAACCCGACCCTAAATGACATTACCACAAACAAATTATGAAGTTCAAAGAACTTTTCTGAACTATTCATATACTTTTTAATTCCAACAAACCAAATTATCTTTCTCTTCTCATTATGGAAAATGATATTCTAAAATCATTGTCATATGAAGACATTTTCTGAATTTCATAGTTTTTGGGTCATTTATTAGCTTTGAAAAAAACAGATTTTTCTTTCTCATTCTAAGTAACTATTCACCATTGAACGAATTTTGTGTTTCTTTTCGTAAGATGGGTCCCTGAAAATCAGTTGCTAAAAAGTTTACTAAATTCAGAGTAATAACCATAATGGGCCCTGACTGGGAACACAGTTCTGTTCCAGCCAACCTCTGCACACTGGGCAGGTGAACATGGACCTGCCCACCACCCATTCTCCTCTCCTGGTCACTCATGGACATCACACACTCAGGAGCCTCACAGGGGAGTGTCTGGAACAGAGATGGAGAAGAAAAGGAAAGGAAGAATTGCCAAGCTCTCCTTTGAGAGTTCAAATCCTGGCTTCTCCACTTTCTAGCTGTCATTTACCTAATCTCCTGGGGTAAGGACAGCACCTTTCTCTTAGGTCACGTATTGAACGAATTAATCCAGGGAGTATATTTGGACCAATACCTCTTTCGATGTTGTCACGGTCATGCCCCGCCACATTCAGCCGGGGTCTGTACATTTTGCTCGACTTCCTTTACTTCTCATGACCAGCCTTTTCATTCCCATTTTGCAAAAGACAAAGTAAGTTTCATAGAGCTTCAGATTTTACTCCATGTAATCACATAGCAGGCAGGAATGGAAGAGGGAAATTTCAAATCCATGAAAATCTGACTCCACCTTACCTCTTTGCCTAGTTCCCTAGTCCTCAAAAATTGGCTTTGCTCTCACTTCATAAAATCAGGAAAAAAATGGATTATGTCAGCGCTATAAAAAAATTGGCATAAATTGCTGTGAGTAAAATAATAATTGATGGTTGGGTGGTGAAGGGGCTTGTTTGTTCTAAATAAACAGAAAATCAAAAATGTTGAAAAAAAATCTAAATCTATGCAGTAGTTATTTCATACCCTTTACAAATCCAAAGTCATTTGATTTAGGGACATAAAAGCACTTTTATATGAATTGGTTTGCTCTTGAAATTAGTCTGTTACATTAAATTAAAAAGCATTTTTTATTCAGGCAATCCTGACAAATTTTCCAATTGAACTACTTTGGAGTTGTTTTTCATTTTCGTAACAAATGGCAGTACAAGCTGCTGAACATCACTTCTTTTTTTCTTTTTTCTTTTTTCTTTTTTTTTTCTTTTTTTGCCAATTTAAAAGAAGGCAAACTATTGAGGAGAACACAACCATACTGTAATAAAACAAAGAGCTATTATGTAGTCTGGAGTAGGTTTCTTTACAGTGAGGGGTGAGACAAAAAGTGCTCATTTCAGAAAAGGAATTAAGAGGAAGAAAGGAAAAGTCCTCACTTCTTCCAGGCTCCCGGTGGGTTGAGAACAATGTATGCCAGGTAGAACACAATAGTCTGGGAAGTTTCTAGCAATTTGTGCTTTTCGTGATTTTTAAAAGAATTTTTTTATCACCTACACAGAATTTGGAAATCCTCACTATTTTCTTAAATGCTTAATAATAAATATTTTCCTTGCAGTCATATATTACTCCCATCAGCTTTATCAGCAGGCAAGCGGGAACAAGAGGCGTACACTGAGGGACCCATTGCAGCATTGTGTCCCCAGGTAGATTTTTTTCAAGCCCACACGGGGTACTACAAATTTTTGAATGTACAAACCAACATGAAAATCGAAATATTTCACAGGAATGATAGTAGAATGAATCGGACATTATTACCCTATGTGTATATATGCTTACATGTCCAATGTGACTCCACATCATATACAACCAGAAGAATGAGAATTTATACTTCATTTATGTATGATGTGTCAAAATGCATTCTATTGTCATGTATAGCTAATTAGGACAAATAAAACATTGTTGGAAAAAATTTGAGAGATTTCACATAAAGTTCTGAACTGCTGGCTCTTCTTTAAGAACCAGAACATCTGGCCATTCTGGTCCTACCTTCCCCCATAGAACAACTTGCAGGTGCTTAAAAATAGCTGCCCCTGCCCACTAGAACAGAGTACCCATTCCACAAGCTGCCACACGCCCACCACCTCCATTGCTCCCTGACAGTGACACCGAGCAGTAACTTCCACTTACCATCATTCTTGAGCTCTTGGCTTCTCATACTAGGGTAGGAGCCCTTGAATATTTGGTCTCAGGATTCCTTTGTACTCTTAACAACTATTAAATACCCAAAGACCTTTTGTTTCTGTGTCATATCTGTAAATATTTACCATATTAAAATTAAAACTGAGAAATATGTTTAAAATAAACACATGTATGTCAACAGCAATAGCATTTTTAGGGAAAAAAATGCTAGCTTCCAAACAAAAACTATCATAAGAAGAATTGCAAGATTTTATATTTTTGAAAGTCTCTTATCTTGCATGTCTAGTTTAATCAAATCAACAGCATTCTCATAACTGTTTTTGTATATAATCTCTCATGATAAATTGTTTTATTTAAAGCATATGAAAAACTGTAACCTCACACAGTTGTATAAGTCCTGGAGAAATGAAGAGATGGGTTGATGGTCTCTTCAGACAATGGTAGATATTCTTCTTCGATACCGCACACAAACTCAGCAAGCGGTAAATTCCCAAAGGTCACTTACAACACAAAATCTAAAGCCATATCAAGGAATTCATCATACTGTTACATTAAAATTCATTGGTCTGTCTTACACTTTGAGTGAATCTTCTATTCATGCCAGATTGTATAGCATCATGCATTGGTCATTTGGAAAATATTGGTTCATTCAGTTACAGATATTCCAAACGTTAGCACATTTTGTTGTATAACATCAAAAAAAAAAATCATATGTATTTTCTATCACAACCTCATCAGAAAAGTCTTTAAGGTATTAGGATGCTCTCAAGCTCACAGTCCCTAATTCGAACATCACCTGAAAGCTTCAGCTTTATTATTGGCAACAAATTATGACAGGCATTTTCCTGGAAGTAACAGGATAACTCCATTCATCTTTGAGAAAATTCATCTTTGCCCAATGCCCAAGGCTGAATCACATATTTGGAATGTCAACCATTCTTTCAGGTTAAAAATACTATTTCTTGAAGTGGGAGTGGCCAGAAAAAGTGCCACTTATGCCATTACACAAGGGCCCTTTCCTGAGATGGCCATCACCTTCCAGCATACGGAGGACTTCCTACACACTGTACTTCCAAGTTTGTCACAGAATGTTTTCAAAGATACGTACACATCAACGGCATTTTAAGTGACACTGGCATTTTTAATGTGGGCACACAGCAGTGAGGAACACTGTAGCTAAGGGAATGTTCTGGCGCCACCGCCTCATGGTGTGATTAGCTTCCACCACGTTCACCTGCCCCGAGCTTTTACACCATCAGAGCAAACATTAATACAATGGAAAAGACAAGTAACGTATTATTATGAAAAGGATTTTGACCTCACGGACTGCTTAAGGGCGTTTTAGTCACCCCCAGGAGTCAATAGACCACATCTGAGAATGGTTTTTATGGAGAAATATTTCCCCATGTCCATTTCTCTATCAGAAGCAGGAAAACAGAAGTTTCTCCCAGAGGGTGACACGTTTTAGGAAAGTGGAAGGTGAGCGTCTAACTGTGACATTCGGGACACTTCCCTGATCAGTCCTGTAGCCACTGGCAGTGGTGTGCATATAGGCTGAGTGTGTCTCCCAAAGGCTCCTGTGCTGAAAGCTTGAACCCCAGTGTGGTGATGCAGGTGGGGGGCCTTTAAGAGCCAGGGCCTAGTGGAAGACAGCTCATTGGGTGAGCGGCCTTCAGAAGACGTTAAGAGCTCTCGAGAGATCTCTCAGTTCTCCTGCGAGTTGCTGTAAGAGTGAGCCGACCTCCGAATCACTCTCTGCTTCCTCTTCAAAGATGTTCTCTCTTCCTTCTCACACATTTCCACCACTGCCATCATCGTGAGGTGGGGTGGGGAGCTTACCAAAAGAAGGCACCATGCTGTTTGGACTTTCAATCTCCAAAACTATATGCCAAATAAACCCCTTTCTTTATAAAGTTAGCCTGCCTCAGGTATTTCATTATAGTAATGTAAATGGCCTGACATGCCATGTAAATGTGCAGTAATGGCCTGAACATGTTAAAATGACCACTACCACCCCATCCATCCTATTTCCCCACCCAGAGTCATTGCACTTCAAATTGTCAACCGTCCTTCACACCCAATGTGAGTGGACAAAGGGGATTACACTCTGATGACTCAAAGAGATAAAGTTTGGGAGATGAAGGAGAATCTATGGAAACACCAAATCAGACTTTGCCTAGTTCCTAAATTTTGCCTAAAAGAGAATGAAAAGAGGTGTGGCTATTAAAATTACCAATAATTATTAAGACACTATAAGGTATTTAATCCTCCCATGGTCTTTAAAGCAACTTTTATTAACCCCATCTCACTTAGAGTTTACACACCACCAGCTAGGAAATGGAGCAGCGTTTACACTTGACTAACTGACTGGCCAGTTCCTCCGTTTCAGACAATCTGAAAACCCTGGAGTTTTCAACTGGGATTCACAATAGCAGCACATTTAAAAAACCAGGCATGAATTATTTCCAGTGATGGAAGTCCTAGGAGAGGGAGAAATGGAAAGCAATGGTAAATTGTGCTGACAACAGAGAGTAACATCTCCTTCCACAATGTGCCATCACAGTATTCATGATAATGATGATGACTATCATTTATTTATTTGCAATATTTATGTACCAAACACAATTCTAGCTTTTGGGGACAGAGCAATGACTAGGGTCCCCAGTGAAATGATGTTACCAGTCTAACCTTTGGTTTACATTTCATGTAGTTTATTTTGACAATACCATAAGGTAGGTATTAATATCATAATATTAAGGGAGAATGGCGAGAAGGCCCTGGATCCAGAATCTTCTCTCCAGAGTCAGCTAAGTTAATAAACTCTGTTTCTAACACAGATTCCCCTGATTATTAAGTTAGTTCTCTATTTCATAACTATTAAATACCAACAATTACTAGCTCAAATAAGTGCACCAAAGTTCTGATTAGGGTAATAAAAAGGAGAGGAATTAATTGCAAAATTGTCTATTTGAGAAAAAAATTCAAGAAATAAACCTATGGCAATGCTGTGTTTTAACATCCTATCTTATTTGATCTTTTCTGCACTCCAGATAGGTTTTATTGGCCCTCTTGCAGATGTGGCCCCTAAAGATGAGAGAGAATAAGTGACTCACCCAGGTTTATAGATTACAAAGTCCCCCATCTCTCCTGTAGACCAGGGATTAGCAATTGCATCCCACAGTCTAAACCCAGCCCACTACCTGCTTTTGTAAATAAAGTTTTATTGGAACACAGTAACACCCAGTATTTTGTTTATTATATAAGATGCTTTCATGTTGCAAAAGCCTGAGTAAATCCAATAAAGACTATATGAACTGCAAAGTCAAGAATATTTACTATCTAGACCTTTGCAGGAAAAGTTTGTAAGGGTTTTCTCAGCCCTTGTGGTGATGTGATTTCTATTCCTATGGTTTCTTTTTACTAGTCTTGAGTCTGGCCATAAGCCAAGATAGCCACTCTAGTTGAGCCATGACTGGGTGGGGAACACATCAGAGAGTATAGGGAACAAGGAAAGAGAGGGAGAAGACCTGAGTGATTCTACCTTCATAAGGTCCATGGATGTTATCCCACAGGCTTACCTGAAGGGGTTGTGATTGGCTAGCTTAAGGAGAACACACTCAAAGGGACGCCGATGTTGAGTTCAGTTTTATTGAAGTCAAAAGCTTGGGATGTGTTGGGTTTTGGTGCAGTGAGAAAGGAATGAGTGGGCTAGGTCACCAACAATCACACAGGGAGAAGACTTTTCAAGAGGTCAAAGGTGATAACTTATGTCAGGCCTAAAAATGGATGCCAAGGAAGTAACTCCTGAAACAGATGTGTGACAGTTGTTTACTCCACTTAAATCTTACCAAGATCCTTAACATACAAAAGAGACAAAAATACAAATATTGTTAATACAAATATTGTTAATACAAATTTTGTAAATTCAAATTTATATTAACACTCACTTATGCAAAATTCAAGCAATAAAATTTTCAAATGGTAGTTTTGAGTAACACCACATTCTAAAACCAGTTTGTATAGTGTAACGCAGTCCTTCCACAGCATTGGTGTGAAATTTCTACTTCCACCTACCTTTTCTACAGGATATCTTAAGCCAACAAAGAAGCCTGAAGAAGAGTGCTAAGAAACATTTGTCTTGTAAGTAAGTCTCCAACAATATCACCGCTTCTACCAGTAGCCATGGGATTCCAAGATAAGGATGACCCACAAGTGATAAAAATTTATTACATGGATAGATGACAAAATAATCATGATGTGATACAGTTATACTTTTGCTCATTATTGGATAATACAATTTGCATTCAGTAGGTATCACTGCTTGTTACCCAGCACTGGCTGGGGCCTGGCATCCAATGTAAGGCTCACAGGACCCTGTCTTCCAGAGCCTTGTAACCTAATAAGAGATGTAGATGTGCCCGGGCCTGCCCGTGCTAACTGAATAAGGAGCAAACAGGCCACGATCATGTATGGTTTTCACAACTCAGCATAAACAAAAATGTTCACCTTGGTACTCACAAGATGACGGCAAAAAGGTAGGAGACAGAGAAATGTAGCTGAAAAGACAGCAAAGATGAGAAAAGAGATAAGAGAGGACATCAAGGAAACATATTTTTTACTTTGCAAAATTTTCCTTTGGTCTACAGAGAAGCAGAAAGGAGACCATCAGCAAATGCTTACTACATAGCACATTCTTTGAGACTATTTTTCTATGTTATCTCATTTAATCTTCACAACTATCCTTTGAAATGGAATTAATTTTGGCATCTAGCAAATATGACTGAAGCTCCATTCATTAATAAATTGAAGGGCCAGAGCTCAAAGCACATTTCTCCCCCACCCTTTCTCTTTCTCTTTTTCCTCCTTCCTCTTCTTTTTCTATATAGCCTAGACATATGCCTATTAGGGCTTTAAGATGCAAAGACTTAGGCTAGATAACAGAAGCAGTTTAGAAAGTTCCATACCTCAGCTTGAACTAATTGAGATAAGTCCTTTGGAAAAACTAATCTAATCACACCCAGTTCAGTTCTGGTTATTCAGTAAAGTAGGGTCTACCTATCCTTCTTTGTCCTACAAGGAAATAAAGGAGAGAGAGGAGACAAAGAAAGGTTTTGTTCTTGCATTTGACCCAGTGAAAGGACTAGCTCGTGTAAAAATATTACCAGCAATAAATCGTGTTAATAATTGAACATTTTTAACAGTCTTTTCTTTTCTCCCTTTCTAAAAACACTACTTTTACCTTGGTCCACCTTTGCAACCACATTACAACCTGCAAGGAAAGGGATTAGAATTTTGTCCATGAAGAAATGCAAAGACATTTGCAAAATAATTTATACCTCTGCCATTCAAAAATAATATCACTCATCAAGCTCATGTGTCAGTGATACCCATTCTTTTTCTTTTTTTGCCTCCAACATACAGGAGTTAATTCTAGAAGATCCAAATCCTCTCACTAAACAAAGTAATAATTAGTGGTTTTGTATATTGTGCACAGAACACAGGTGACAGTTCTGGGTGACATTTACATATGGATCTTATGGCTTTGTTTATCTATTATTAGATCTATGTTTGACATTAGCAATTAAGTGCCTTGTCATAGCATAATCATTATATGGCAAATTTCTGAGAGATGGGAAATAAGTATCATGACCCAGGACCACAAAAGCTGTGTGGTCCAGTAGCATCTCTATATTGAGAATATTCTTTCTGTTTCTTAGGCTCTGTTAGTTGGCTGTGGCTGCACAGATGCTGTGTAGCAAACAATTTTAACATGTTCAGTGACTGAAAAGAGCAGAACTGCTATCGTAGGTGACTGAGGGAGAAACAGAAAGAAACAATTACTTTCCACGGGTCTGCAGGCTTGCTGTGCTCTGCTGGTCTCAGCTGGATCTGGACCAACTTGCCATCAAGACCTCAAGTCCAGTTTAGTTCTGCCAGGTGGTCACTCATTCTGAGACGGACGTAGCTACAGCTGCCTGGAGCATGCGCTTCTCATGGCAGACAGCAGGGGCTGGAGAAATTAAGCCAAACCACACGAGGTGTTTAAAACCTTTTCTCACGGCACAGTCTCACATTCCACAAACAAAAACAAGTTTCACAGTCAAATTCATCAGAGAAGTATGCTTCTCCCATAATTGGAGAAGAAAGAGTGGATTTTTGCTAAACGTAATATAACCTGCCATTGACCACCTCTAAGATACTCTGTGGTACTAGGAAGATATGCTATAGGGAAAGCCACCATTAGTTGAGAGAATAGTAGACAACATTGTCCATATTGATTCAGACTGTTTCCTTTATATCCAGTGTTTTTCTTTTACTGGATTTTCCTCACTGTTTTAAGATCAGCCTACTTATGTTTTATCTTTTTGTAGATTCGTGTAACAGATCATGTGTCAGCAAACATTGTTTATAAAGTGCTAGAGATTAAATATTTTGTTACTGCAAGATACATAGCACTATATGGACTATATAGTGTGCTGCAATTACTCAGTGCTACTATAGTGCAAGAGCCATAGGCAACACTTAGACAAATGGATGTAACTGTGTTCCAATGGAACTATTTGCAAAAATAGATGGCAGGCCAGATTGGGTCCCTGAGACATACTTTGTCAACTCCAAAATTAGATTCAACTGCAAAGGGTAGGTCCCCTCATGATTATCTATTGCTACATAACACCCCACCCAAAATAAGTGGCCTGAGACAATTATTTCATTTCACCTCATGAGAAATACATCAGCTGAGTTCAGCCAGGCGATTCTTCTGCTCTGTGTGATGCTACTGCACCTACAAGTGTCCGGAGATCAACAGGGCTTGGACCTTCAAGGTGCCTTGCTCACCTGTCTGGCACCTGACAAGGAGACAGGACTCAGCTGGACCGTCAAAGTCCCAGCTGCTGTGACTCTCTCTTCACCTGGCCTTTCCAATGCATAAGCCTAGAACTGACATTTCTGCCTTTTCTACTGGTGAAACACTTCATCCTCGTCTGTCATCTGTGTCCCAGTCATTCATGCCCCATGCTGGCTCATTTCAGAGTGTCAACTTTCTTACTCCTGGACCTTCGATGGAGTTGGGATAATTTTTACCGCTTCACATTCAAACCGAAAGGCAATTTCTTATTCTTTAGCAATAGCAAAACACCCTACTCCAAACACTTCTCTCCCAGAAAAATCGCACCTCAGTTCAGCCACAATCGAAATTAATTAAGTTATTCAGGATGAAAGGAAGGGGGAACCTACCCCCAATCATGCCTGCAATAACTTGAGACTTTCTGGGCATTCCCTAAATTTGTCTGCTCTACAGAAATACCAAGCTCTGCCTAATATCTGGCTCCATGTGGAACGGGAGAAGTCTGTCACAGCGAGGCCTGGACGTGTCAAAGGGTTCAGGGGGAGAACAAAAGCAGGGAACTCCCTGGGGCCCCCACACACTGCCGAATCTAGTACAATTCTCACCAACATAATACCGCTGAAGGACCGGCCTCTTCACCACACCACACCCAAACCTGAAAGGTCCTTGAAAATCATCCTTTTAGATTTTATAATGCAACTACCATCCTCCTACGGCCACAGCGTAACTTTGATAGTGGTCGATGCACTCACCAGCGCAGTAAACTTCTACACCAGACTCTGCCTGCTTCCATCAATTGGATGGGTCATTCTCGAGGTCAGACATCACTACCTGCCTCTGTCCCAAACTCACAGGTCCTTCTCGGTCTCACTCCAAGTTACACCAGCCAACAACCACCTTGACTTTTACCCCCAGCCACACCACCCTCGCACATTCACCTTCTCAACCACCTCGCCCTGCTATCCTGGCCAGCCTGTGCCTACACTGTCCCCAAAACCTCCTCATCTCAGCCTTCAGCCCAAGACAGGTGACAGGAAACAGCAAGAAAAGCAGCACTGGATTATCATAGGCACCTTGTCCAGCTCCAGACACACAAAGGAGCTGACCCAGATGCCAAAGTACTCAGGCCTTGGGTGTGATTGTTCCAGGATGTTCTCTGAGTGAAGTGAGGCTACCCCATTCCAACACTTTCTGCATGGAAGGCCTGAGGGCTGCTGGGTGCATCTCTAATCCCACATCGTGTACCTGCGATGTTTCCCATGTGCTGCGTCCCTGTCTGGCCGTAAATCGGAGCCGTCAGCACCCAACAGCACTCACAGCAGGCATCCTGGAACCAACTCACCCTAATCCCTTTCTAATCTGCTGTTTGTCTGGCAGCTGCCTCTTGGTTCTATCCCCATTTCTAGTCCTGTGGACTTGACAGAGGAGCACATTCTCCTGGTCTTTCCTCCCCCTGTCCAAGACCCAGGCTGGGCCTTGTTTACTATCCTTTCATGATTTCTTACCCCCCAAAGTGCCTGTGAGGCCCCCACCAGTCCCATCTGCTGGGTCCTTTGGGAGTAACAGTGGGCGTTCACAGAGGCTGGGCCTTTGTGTCTTGGGTGCATGACCCAAATCGGGTACTCCTGAGTGATGCATACAGACCTTGACCTCATAAGCAATTGTCCTACCAAACAGAGACAACTGGCCCACAATGAGCTATTTCTGAATGAGTCTGCATAAAGTACTGGCGAAAAGTGATACCCAGAGGAAAGCTAGCCAGACTGAACTACTTAAGGAAAGAAAGCATCTTTGAGAAATGAAATTAATTAACTGCTTCCAAAGGGAAAAGAAAGTAGGAGGTTGGGAGGGGGGAGGGAAATTTTATATAAATTTCCAAAGGACAAGGGACTCGAGAGTAAACTCTGGGAATTTCAAGCTCTAAATTAAAAAATGCCGTCCAACATCATGGCTTAGCCGTGTGTGATAGGCGCTCAAAATTGGGATTTGGTTATATACAAAGGAAAGCTCTGACAGAGAAAAACAATAAATTAAATGCATAAATTGAGAGGATTTGGGTTTTAAAAAAAGTTACTGCACAATATTCTCTGAGGGTGATTTTAGACTAGACCTTGACAGGGTGAGATTGTGAATATAAAAGCAAGCTTTTGTCAATCAGAAGGCACTTCTGCAGAAAGAAGTTTCTAGAGAATAACCAAAGGGAATTTCAAAGATCTAGTTTACATTCTCTGTGTCTTCAAGCCCATTTCCTTGGGATTTAAGAAACCATAAGGATTTTGAGATCTTGAAACAGCTCTATAAAACACAGTTCAGAATGAGTCTCACAATATATGTTGCCCCAGACGTGGACATTTTATTTCTGTCTGTTGTACCAGATTCCTTTACCCACCATCCCCCATTCCTCCAGTCCTTGCAAGTTTTTACCAGCTTCCCAGTGCAGAGGGAATATTCGCTACACCTTATCTGTCCACCCCCAAGCTCAGGAACAAAAAGGAAGAGTGGTAACGTGCCCACAGGTGAGGAGGTTCTGAAAACAGAACATACCCAGTCCAAAGGACAGAAATCCACGAGGTCCTATAAAAGTGATCCCCCAAACAGGAAAGAAGGCTCCTTGCCAGTATCTGGGCTAAAAGAAGTTTTCATTCAAATGAATAACTTCTATTCATTCAACTCTGTTTGAGAAACTTTATATATTTGACCTCCTTAATCCTGCCATTTTGATCTTGAAATGGGTCAACCCCACCATTTGATCCCAACAGCATTTTGATCTTCCTGCATCCAAAAATTTAGCAGACAATGCTTCCGAACAACCGTTGTCTCCTTGGCGTGGGGTTTGTGTGAGCATGCGCGTGTGTAAAGGCTCTCTCCGTTCCTCTCAGGCCCGCATCTGTGTGTGATGTTTCTTCCTCCGTATTCCTGTTTCCCTGGCTCCCTGTGTGACTGCCACTGTAAATTTCCCACTTCTCTGAGTCTTTGTGTCTGCATTTTTCTCTGTATCTTTGTGTCCATGTGTTGGCATGTATATTCCTTTATGTTTCTCTTTCTTCCCTCTCCACCCTCCCCTCTGTCTCCCTTTCTCTTTTTTCCTTTTCTGACTTTCATTATCTCTGTATCTGATCTGAAGGAAGATGATTTCACTAAAAATGGAAAAAAGTCAAAAAGCATTTACTGTGCCTATCAGAATATTAATCGGGAAGTTAAAATGAATTATTGGGGTTACTTAAGAAAAATACTTTTAAAAAAAAACAATATTGGAATGATTCTATTAGAATTTTTGTATGCACAGTGCCCTTGGAGTAAAATGACAAGGTCAAAATCTTCTAGACCCCCAAACAAGCTATGGGCACCTGCAGCCTGCATGGCCCATTCCAGCAGACCCCCAGACTGTGACTGACTCCAGGCTTTGTAAAAAGGGGCTTCTTGGATGACAATATGTCACTGAGGCATGACCAGCCTCAGAAGTCAACCGCACCATCCCCTGTTCAACTGATTCCCTGAGGGGAATTGCAAGCCCCTAAACAGTAGCTCTACTGAAATCTCATCCTTGAGCCATGGTAATAAGAGGTAGGACCTTTGGAAGGTGATAGGTCCTTAGAGTGCTAGCCCTTTAAGCAACTAGTGTCCTTATAAGAGAAGCCTAAAGGATCTTGTTCACTCCTTCCACCATGGAGGGACACAGAAGATGCCATGTATGAGGAACAGGTCACCGAACATCAGATCTGCTGCACATTATCAGACTTTCCAGCCTCCACCACAGTAGGCAATAACTTTCAGTTGTTTATAAATTACCCAATCTCTGGTGTTTTTGTTATGGCAGCCCCAACAGACTAAGATAAAACTTGAAATACCTTCCGCTTCCCTCTCACACATCTTTGGAGGGTACTATTATTATCTTGATTCTCCAGATGAGGAAACCGAGGCATGAACAATGTAAGAAGCTTGTCCAAAATCCATGCAATTAGCAAGGAGAAAAGCTGAGACCCACCATAGAGGCCAGGCTGCAGACTACCCACCAATATCACCTGTACCTGACTGCGGATGATTAACGTGTATGGTAAAAGTGCCGTGTCCCCTTTCTTCTCTAACAAGCTCTCACGGAACCCAAGAAGGAATATGCTTCTCTTCAGATCAAACAGCTTGAGTGTGCCGAGCAGCATGGAAAATACGGGGTCATTTTGAAGGGGAGTAATTTCTTTGAGTACTGTGGGGGGGTGGGATCCACATCTCCCCTGACTTTTTATTTAGAGAATAATCAAGAAAATTTTCCTTTTTCTCTCTCTGTGAATACAATTTATCTTTATCAAACCAGCGAAGAATGTAGTTCCAGCTGGAAGCTACTCACAAAGCCTGTCGAGATGAAAGGTACAGTAATAGATACACAAAGCAGGTACTTTTTATCTGTGAAGAGCTGGCTTCATATGATTCTTTCATAAAAGTGAAAAATAAGACATTGTGTTTATGTGGAGCATGCATTTGTCTGTATCACAAAAAAAGGGGGAGGGGGAGGGACTGGCCACTGGGATGGCCTAAATCCTTCACTGTCTGCATTTGGTGTTGCCCAGATGTTCCATAATAGTGGAAAACCTGCTTTTTAAGCACCTGAAGTACAGACCAAGTGGCCAATTTAGTCTCAAAGCAACTGCATTTGTTATCTGTCCTAAACAGGAGCCCAGCCCATACTTTTTACTCAGCTAAAGAAAGGCAACACTGAAAATTTTAGTAAACAGGACAATTGATGGTACCTGGCTTTGTGTCAAGCAAAAGCCAGACTCTGCATTGAAAAGTCCTGACCTTGAAAGGCTGGTTAAAATGGATGATGCGTGGGCTGCTGGCTGGAGACCCAGCCGGGAAGTAGGTCAGCAGAGCTGTAGGCTGGCTTCTGTCACTCGCAGTCTGAGCTCGTGCAACTCAACGGGGAAAAAAATGTTCTCAGGAGAAGAGACTGTGTGTGGTTCTGGGCAGCTTGTCGTATTGACAGAACCATCACCACCAAATGAAATCATCCAGGGAAAGCTGTCAGCCTCTGCCATGTCCTGGAGGCTGCTTTCTGCTCCTTTCATTAATTAGGGTTTGGTTTTGTTGCTGTTGGTTTTTTTTGGGTGGGGGGTTTGTTTTGTTTTGTTTTGGGCTTTTGGGGGGGAACTGGGCAGGGGGTGGTGCTTTGTTTTGTTTTTGCTTTTTGTGCTTGTTTTTCAACCACAGAAACAAATTTTTTGTCCACTGTCTCTGGGTCTCACCACACTGTCACCTCTTACAGGCAGCCTGCCAGGCATTTACTGGCTCTAGCTGGGCTGATAGACAGGGATGAACTAGTGAGGATGCATGGATCTAAAAGGGACTCAGGGGACAGAAAACTCTGTGATGGAAGTCAAGCTCTGGACCACCCGCCCCTTGCTTGCACTCAGAGGGGTTATAACAGATTGTTCAAAGGAAAAGTTTCTGGAATCCCCTGGGCTTACTTACTGTGTGACTTTGAGCACATATCCTAACCTTTCTGTGTCTCAATCTCCTCATCTGCGAGACCGGGCAATACACATACTTATGTTGTGAGGTTGTACAGTGCATCCATAAAGACAAAAGAGCACACTTGAATTGGGATAATCCAAAGAGGATTAACCAAAAAAGAAATTAATTACAAAGGAGAATGGAGGGTATAACAAAACCACAGGGAAGGCACAGTGCCCGAGGCTAATAACAGTGGATGCCATTATCATGCCCAGGCCTGAGAGGACACTGGGACAAGTGGGGGTGTCCACATCCAAAGAAGCCAGGGGCTCCATGCTGGGAGCTGTGGCCTTTGATGCTGGGGTGCAGCCTGTTGGAAGCAACAGAGCAGGTGAATAAGCACACTGGCCTCTCCCTTCTCCCTCTCTTAAGGTCTCCTCCTTCCTATTACTTGAAACCAAAAGAACCCAGAGGGCAAGGGAGTAAACCCTCCATACATTCCACTCGAGGGGCCCAGCAGGGCAGAGGAGAGCTGAGAGTAGACCTGCAGGGGCCAGAGGGAGACTCTGCGACAAAGACAAGGCATCCTACAGAAGGGAAAGGGCAGCAGGGAAGGACCCTCAGTCTCATGTCTCCTGGTTCTGAAGTCTCTGCTCCTGCAGAAGGATCCAGATCCTGGACCTTGGGCAAGCCCCTTCCCATTCTCACATTTTATTTCCTCATCTAGTAAATGAGGGCATTCGAGATAGTTTAGGACTTTAACAACCTAATGTGCTATGATTAGATACAGAATTGGAAGCATTTATAAACAGTTTTTCCCAGTTGTATTTGTTCTTGGGCCCAAGCTCTACTGCTAAACTTGGGCAACACAGGGGGAATCATAGGAGTTCCGTAAAAAGGGTCAAGTGCCTGATGTAGCCACTGTCCTTCTCCTAGCCTGTCCCAGAAACTCTCCCATACTCCGAGAGGTCTCAGTCTCAAACCCACTTTGTCCCAAGAAGAAGCAAAGTCCCAAAGTAGGGGCAAGTTGGCCCATGCTCCTCCAACGCTCCAGAGCCCCTTCCCCACCCCCTCTCAGCATCTATCTAACCAGTTTCAAAATTAAAAAAATTTTTGACTAAAATATACTTTTAGCAACACTTTACACACACATCCAACATAAAGGATAGTTAAGATCAGGTGACTCTAGCTAAATTAGGGTTGGGCCTACTGGGCTGGCTTCTTAGCCAATACAGCTAGAGAAGCCCTTCTGGGAAAGCCGAAACCGGAAGCCCCTGCCCCACAGCATCCTTCAGATTTTCCTCCAGATGTTCTCCGTCCCTCTCCCAGATCTTCCCTTCTCTCCTGGGTGCTGGACCAGAGGTGTCCAACTAGCCAATTGCTATCTCTAAGGAGATTTTGGAGTCCAGGCCTGGACTGCGTCTGAACCCTGACCACTGGAGAAAGCTCAACTCAGAATCAAGCCCTTTCAGACACGATTTTCTTCTGTCCCCAGTACAAGCTTGTGTTTCTTCAGGTGCACACCAAAGTGAGCAGCATGACCAGGTCTGGAATCCATTTTTTCCCCAAGTCCACTCTCTGCCTCCCAATAGCTGCTCAGAGACCACAAGCTGGAAACCAGCTGACTTAAGTGGGTTGTCCTGATTTTTTTAAATTATTATTATTTGTTTCAGTGGCCACCATCTTATTTTCTTTCTACCACTGAAGTTATCTCTTATGTGTTGTCCACTTTCTCCACTAGAACCCCATGCCAGCTGCCCAAAAGGAAGGACGGTCTGTGCCTGTCACATGGGTGGCCATTCCCCATGTCTAATCCACTGTCTAACACTCTTAACACACTGGTACAAATCTGCTGAGTGAAACTCTAAATCCCCAGTCCTGCTCCTGTAGGTCATTTTCTCTAACTAGGCTTCAAGCCTCCAAAGCTAAAAATAACCAAGATTTGACTCAGCAACTGGCGAATCTCCAGGTTGCTTTTAGCTTCTGAGGTTAGGGAGGAAAAGTGGGCCAGACGTACCCGGAACACACTGCCTGTCATTGAATCCTTGCACAGCCAGTGTTAGATGTCCACGTGCAACGGATATTGATGATGGCTGACTCTACTTCTTTTCCCAGGAGTCTCAACCTTAACAGTCTGCAATTTCTTGAATTTTATTGTTTTCTCCCACAAGACTCTTAGCTCTTAAGGAACAAGGACTCTCTTACTCATTTTTGTTTAGAAGTGGACCTGAATAACAGTGTGACAAACATTCGTGATTTATCAGCAATGTCAGCCAGAGCAAAAGAGTATGGAATCATAGAATCTTAGGACTTGAAGGGATTTCAGCTACCATCTGCTGTCATTTGCATGTGGTTTGTCTCCCAAAGGTTCATGTGCTGGAAGCAAGTTCCCCAAGGTAATGGTTTTGAGAGGTGGAGCCTAGTGGGAGGTTATGAGGTCAGTGGGGACACCCTCGTCTCATACCAGTGGGTTAGTTCTTGCCAGACTGGTTCAAGCAACAACTAGTTGTTACAAAGCCAACTCATCTTCCTCAGCCCCTTCTCATTCTGTTCTCACATGCTCCTAACACATACCAACTTATGCATCATGCTGTGATACAGCCAGAAGGTTCTCACTGAAAGCCAGGGCCATGCTATTCAGACTTTGCAGCCATCAAAATGATAAGCCAAATAAATCTCTTTTCTTCATAAAGTAGCTGACCTCAGGTACTTTGACAAAGTAACACAAAAATGGACTCAGACACCATTTAAGTCAGTTCTGTCCAAGCTGGTAGCCATTAGCTATGTGTGGCTATTGAAATGTAAATAAAAAGTTAATTAAAATTAATAAAATTGAAATCATATTACTCAGTCACACCAGCTACCTTTCCAGGGCTCAATAGTCACGAGATGCCATAATGTGAGGCAGACATAGGATGTGCCCATCATTGCACAAAGTCCCTTTGGACAGCACTGCAAAGGTCTCATTTTACAGTGAGAGAACAGAGCCTCAGAGAAACGGTGATTTTTTTACCCCGAGTCACACAGTCAGGGAGAAACAGAAACATGAGCAAGAACCCAAGTCTCCTGGTTAGAGTGTGGCATATTTTGAACATGACAATGGACTCCCAAATCCTAGATGCACGTTGCAGAGGATAAATGCGAGACCCGGCAAAGGGTAAGAAACCGTAGCTTCCCACAGAAAGCTGGAGGCCAGATCTGAAGCCGGCCCGATTGCAGGTTGCCTCTTTTTTGTTTAGTTTTGTTTTTTGTTTTGAAGCTTTTCAAAATTGTTTTCGTTTCAATGTTGGAGGTTAATACCCAAGATGGACACTCTTTTTGAAGAGTCCCTTTTGATTTTTAATTTCTTAAGGTCCTCATTTGAACACCCCTTTTTGTTTATATTATACCCAGCCCACAATTTTCCTTTCTTTCCAGGTAACTTGATCCTTGAAAATGTGCGCAATCCATTCATGGCCCCTGCTTTTAATTAAACATCGACTCGTTCTTTCAACTGGGTCTTTAAGGATTTTACATTGTCTTTTCTAAATCGATTCATCTTTTCCTGAAAGTACATGGAATCAAGTTCTCAAAAATGTATTTCTTAATCTTTAAATAGCTTGGAATGAATTTTGGCAACATCTCAAGAAATCCTATGAAAGGGAAGAAGTCGGCTCTCCTGGTCTCCCTCCCAAGTAGAAGCAGGGCACAGCGAGCGAGCGTGTCGGGGCCTGCACACACAGATTGCGGGCATTTAACATCCAACCGAGGCCTGTAAACCCCAGGGTTCAGATTCCACATCTAAAAGAAGTCTACACATGTTGTCCCAGAATAGTGCATTGGAGCCCTCGATTTATTAAAGCAAGACTGTAAGAAGAAGGTGGAAGGGAACCAGCACTTGCCACGGGTGGCCCGGACTTCAGTGGAAACATTTGCCAAAAGCAGCCACGCCAGCACGTGCTGGCAGCTCGAGCCCAGGAGTCAGGGTGGTCAGGCCTGGTGTTGGCAGGGGGAGCTGCTGGGTGAGGGAATCAAGCTCCCCAGGTGCAGGACTCCCAAATGATCCAGCCAGGCCGTAGGTATCTTCAGGGTCTGCAGAGGAGACCCGCCTGATGGGCAAATGGCAGAGGGGAGGGAGGAGGACATTTAGGAAAATTTCACTGACGAGTCATGTTTTTTCTGGTATGTCTCCTAGGGCTTCTGAAGATTTCATTATCCTCCTAAGTGAGATTCTTAAAATTACTGAAAGAAGGTGCTTATTGAAACCTATAGCTCCCCATCCGTGGCAGACTTGGATTAGAAACACTCCCACACATCCAACAGCCTCTCTTCCCTGAAGACAGAGGCTTTAATGTTTAAGAGAGAGAGAGAGAGAGAAGGGGAAGGAGGGAAGAAACAGAAAGAAAAGAGCAGGTCTCCATATGCCAGTCATCTCCCTCCTCTTAAAAATATTACCTAAAAATTAAGGTATCGAAGTCACAATATAGTAGCAACCTTTAAAATGTAAGTTCTGCTCTTTGTTCCTAATGAATGAAGAAACATGATTCCCATAACCTGGCACCATGTGTGCACACAAATTTCTGAGTGAGGACTGGCATTGTAATCTAGACCTACCTCTTTATACTACAAATGAGGAAACTGAGGCCCAGAGAAGTTAAAGAATTTTAACAGTTCACAGGTGGCTGAGCTGAAACTTGGACCAGGTGTCTAGACTCCACACCTTTCTGAACAAAAGGAAAAAAAAATCATTCTATTACTTAGAGCAAGGAGAGAACTGCTTAAAGGTGGGAAATCCACACAGGCTCCTTACCCTCCCAGCTGAGCCACGGGTATGGGTAATTAGGGTCATTGCTAGACAAAAATATAAAATGGAGAAGCAGAACGAAGCATGCTGGGGAGAGCATCGCCATTTATTTTATATGACTGATGAAAACAAAGTTCCCTGCCTACCTCACAGTCTTGCCGTGAAAGGACTCTGAAACGACGCAGCACTGTGAAAACAGAAGGGAACACAATTCTAGTGGGTCTCACGGGAGCTGTAGGAGCCAGCGGCCTCTCCCAGGAGATCGCTGTATGTCCGTGGAACGGTGGCCTTGCAGGCAGCCTCCCTGCCCCTTCCCGCCATGTCCATCCATTAGAGATGACCACCACGGGTCAGGTTGGCTCTGACTTGAAGAGCTCAAGCAGCCTCCCCGCTCCTCCCCACTTCCCTCCACAGCGGGGAAAGATGAAGGACTGCCAAGCTCTAGACACAGCATCCCTCCTGTCAGTTTAGTCCTGAATAGTAATGGAGAGCTTGGATGTCTTCCTCTTCATGGGCCCCAGTTTGGATGAGCCTTTGCTTCCTGCACCGACATCTGAGGCTCATCTTTGCAAGATGGCCCTAGGGCCGCTGGAACACTTCCACTGCTGGGTCACTTCCTCCGCACTGCCAGCGGGGAGTACCTGGGAATCCACCTCTTCCTGGGAGGCCTTTGACCAGCAGCAGGCCTTTGTGGAGAGAGCCAAGCCCAGCTCCCTTGGGCACTTCAGAGCAACTTACACTCCATTGTACCCCAGCCATCAGAAGGCAATCACCTCTGGGGGCCTTTGGCTGGAGATTTCACATTCACCTCATCTTCAGCTCCTCCCCTAACCTGTGAGCACTTCCTTAATAAGTCTCTTGCAGACAGATCCTCCTATTCTCATCTACTTCTGGGGAACCAGACCCCTCTGCGGCTAGTGCTTGATAGACCTATAGCTGTCCTTTATTTGGAAGGAGGTACTGCCCCAGATGGGACTTCAGAGGACAGGACAGCTCTTTTTAGAGGCTGAAGCATGTCTTTTATCTCTTCAGCTTCCTGGGGATACTTTTCCATTTTGGCTTATGAGAAAAGTGCTAGAATCGATTATTGATATCTGCCATGAAAGCACTGAGAACGTGTGAAGCTTTTCCATCCCTAGTCCAGAGGAAAGGATACGCAAAAGTCTGTCTTCATTCCAGAACTTAAATCAGCCTCTATTTTAGCCCAAAGGAGTGCAGATGGGTCTCTGCAGTCCATCTCATGCAGGTTTACTATCTGATCACTAATAGAGTATATATCGACCTGGAAGGTTCCCCCTGCAGTTGCCCTTGGAATCTGTAGCAGAAGTGGGTGGCTGATGGAGGACATGGTAGGGGGAGCTGCTGGCCCAACTCATCAAGAGTACAAAGTACTGGATCGATGGGGATGGAGCATGGGAAAGGCAGGGCATAAATGAGCTGTTTTTTATGCAGGCGAACTCTGACAGCCTCAGTTCAACTTGAACTTGGACAGTCCTGAAGTTGTGCATATATTATACAAATATCAGAGACTGATGACAGGCTCAGGGCATGTTTGAACAATAAGCTGTTAAGCAAGTAGCAAAGCAGATATTGAGAGACGCTGAAGAGCAGAGTCCATAAAGCAAGCTGGTATCAGAAGTTCAGAAATAGAGGCCAAGTCCTGTATGTCAGAGATGTGAGACATGTTACCAGGACATGACCCCGGAAGCTTTCTCACCAAGTTCTGATTTTTGTTTTTTTGGTTGATTCTCTTTCAGTTTTATTGAATAATAGACTGACCAAGAAGTGTATAAACCTTAAGCAAATGCATGAATTTTGACATACTTATGTAGTACTTCCATCACCCCAGAGAGTTCCCCATACCGTTTTCTGGTCCATTCCCTTCCCCAGAGGTAACCACAATTCAACTTCTATCACCATAGATTAGCTATGGCTGTTCTTGACCTTCACGTAAATGGACAAGTATGGACTCTTCTGTCTGTTTTCTTTTGCTACATATTGCATCTGTGATTCATTCATGTTGTTGCATATATAAATAGTTCATTCTTTCTTGTTACTCTTCCACTATTCCACTGCATGAGTACATCCACTTGGATTGTTTCCAGTAATTTTCCATCATGAATGAGCATTCCATACCTATGTTTTGGTGGACATGTACATTTTTTTACCTTGGTGAATGCCCTTGGACCACAGGGGAGGTATGGATTTACCTCTAGATGGTCCTGTCTGGTGATTTCCTAAAGTGACTGTACCAATTTATACTCTTACCAGCTATGTATGAGAGTTCTACATAACTCACAACCTTGTCAACTCTACCTATTATCAGTCTTTTGTCATTTTAGCCATCCCAATGGGTAGGTAGTAGAACCTCATCTAGTTTTAATTTGCATTTCTCATCTAGTACCGATGTAGGTGTCCATCTCTTCCATAACATCTTTTTTTTTTTTTTTTTTTTTTTTTGCGGTACTGGGGATCAAACTCAGGGCCTTGTGCTTGTGAGGCAAGCACTCTACCAGCTGAGCTATCTCCCCAGCCCTTCCATAACATCTTGAAGTTGCCTCTTTACCCTTCACACATAGAGAGGCACTTTGATTGCATTGGCTACCCCATGGTCCTGGAGATAAGAGATAAGGATTGCAACAAGGCAACTTGCACGATGGATGGAGTCCTAATGGAAATGATGGGACTTTGACACATTACTGATCTCAGCAGCCATTCTCAGCCATTCCTAGAGATGGAACTTCTAGATATTTTCTCCAGATCAAATGCCAGTCAAGCACTTGTCTTACCCAGCAGAGCTGAGGAAGCCAAGAGACCAAGCAAGTTTGGAGAAGGGAGCCTGTGAAGATGGAATGAAGCAGAAAACAATGCCCAGAGTGTCCAGTTATGCAGATGTATGTAAACCAAATATAAAAACCAGAAAGCAGGGCTGGGGAGATAGCTCAGTCGGTAGAGTGCTTGCTTGCAAGCACAAGGCCCTGGGTTCGATCCCCAGCACACCAAAAAAGAAAAAAAAGAAAAAAAGAAAAAAAAAAAACAGAAAGCAAACCTCTAAGCAGTAATGCTCTCCAGCTGTCATAACGCTGTATCCCCCCAGAGAGTGCCAGGCACTGGGGAACCAGTGGGCAGCAGAGTTGAGGAAGAAGGGTGTGGTTTTCCTCTCCCCTTAATCTGGGAGCGTGAGTTCACCGAGTCCCTGAGGCATCCATAAAATATGCAAGTTGGTCTTTTTTTTAACTGATTATTCACTCAAATAAATGAGGCACTGCTTCTTCCAATTGGTTTTCGACTTCAGAATCAGACAATGAGAGGATGTCACTGCCTGTGGCCTCCACTACAGGCACAGGAAGAGCACCAGTGGTGTCTTGAGACCTACTTACGGTGCTGAAGGCAGTATTTGATTTGGAATCAGTAGTCTGACTTGTGGCCCTAGAAGCTACTTATCTTAGGACCTCGGGCAAGTAACTTCCTCTCTGTGAACTTCATT
Organism: Sciurus vulgaris; assembly: GCF_902686455.1. Classification (NCBI taxonomy): domain Eukaryota; kingdom Metazoa; phylum Chordata; class Mammalia; order Rodentia; family Sciuridae; genus Sciurus; species Sciurus vulgaris. The sequence continues at coordinate 171,554,145 of NC_136463.1, read as the reverse complement.
TTTCTCATCTATGCCGTGAGTGGATTGGACTAGGTTCCTATCTAAGGTCTCTTTCAAGATCTGGTTCTCTGGGTCTGTGATACTAGGTAAGGTCCTTCGATCTAAATATCATTCGGTGTGCATCACTTTGCCAAGACACAAATGTATCCATTCCCATGCAGAGCAATTAGGCCTGGGCTGGTTCCTGCCACACGTCCAAGATGATAGAAAGCCTGACCCAGATTGTGAGCTGTATAATTGAGCATTAAGACACAACAAGGGCTCCATTGCGGCATCATAATGCATGCCTGGCTGATTTATTAAGCATCTAACTTAGAAGTGCATTGTTCTGTAATGCCTTGTAGTTTAGGCAGCCCTTCATGAAAAACATTTGTGATGCAGGCAATTGTATTCAGATCCTGTCACATCCCACACCTTCCAACCTCCCTGTCCCTTTGCTGCAGACTTCGCCTCCTTCCCACCTCTTCCTCTGTGCAGAGCCAGTTCTCGCCAGTCTGTGGCACCCCCTATTGGTGCTGGGATTTTGTCAGCAGCTTCCAGCTCTCCAGCTGATGCTCTAAGTTGAGGGACAGGAGCCAATCATGTGGTTGCTGGAACTCGGGGATCCTTAGCAATGATGCCAGGCCAAAACCAAACAGAGAAACAGAGAGGTGGGCCCCTACAGCCTGTTCCCTTGCTAGCCTAATCTCCTCAATAGCATTTCTCTCTTCCTACCACGTTCATATTTATTTACACTACTTTTCTTATCTGTCTTCTCCACTGGAATTTAAATTCAATGATAGCAAGGCCTTGGTCTGTTTTGTTCTCTGTGGAATTTCAGCACTGAGAGTCGCTTGGTCTCACACTTGGTGTCACTTGGTGATATTTGCTGAACGAGTCATTAATAAGTAATTAATAAGTGGGTATGTCAGATGGTAGCAGAGCTCTTGAGAAAAATAAAGAAAAATAAAGCAGAGTAAAGAGGACAGGTATTTAGAATATGAGAAGGACTGTATTTCAGATAGGTGGCCAGGGCAAGCTGTCTGGCAATGATGCTTAAGCAGAAACCTGAAAGAAGTGAGGAAATGAGACACTTGGAGACAGAGAGGAAGAATATTCTAGAGTCACTCATTATCTACAGATGCTTTCATGTTGCCCCAGATGTCTACACCGGCATCATGGCCTGCAAAGCCAAAAATAGTTACCATATGGCCCTCTCCAGGAAGGACATGCCGACCCTGCCCTCAATCATTGGGGCCACTGTAGAAACCGAATTTTCTCTGAAAAACAATGAGAAGCCCTTGGGGCCACTGGAGCAGAGGTGTGGCATGATCAGCATCAAGATTTAGAAGGATCAGGATGGCTGCTAAGGAAAGGCTCCAGTGTGGGGGTGGAAGTGGGGAAATCAATCAGGAGGTGAGAAATGAAGGATTGGGTCATAATCAGAGTAGAAGATGCACAAAGTTCAGCGGTTCCCATGGCCTGCAGGGAGCTAGGTGGGTTTTGCCCTCATAGATTTGGGGTTTATATAGGAGAGTTGAAGAGCTCTCAGGGGGAAAAAAAAAAAGAAAAAACAGTTTTTTCCAAAGCAGGAAGGAAAATACAGCAATGATGTTAAAGTTTGCAAAGAGCTAGCCCTTTTCGGGCCATCTGCTTTGGGCTGCATGTTCTGAGCTTGGGCTGGGTTTAGCCAAGACATGCTTCAGCTCTTGGTGTCTCTGGTGCCTGGTGGCTCCCCTCGCTCCAATGGTTTGAGCGCAGGTCCGAAAGGCCCAGCTGGAGGAGTGTCAGAGGTTGGAGCAACATCTGTGAACCAAAGACTCAGGAAGCCAGAGATTGGAAAAGGAGGTGTTGCCACAGGAGATGCTCAAAAAGGAAGCGTGCGAGTCACACACATTCTGACAGTCAGCCCGGGGACCACCAAGGCTGGGGTGGAGTTGCCCTCCCACCATCTCCCTGGACACAACTCTGTTCTTAACAATTTTTACACCAGACTTCTACCCTTCATGGAATCTTTGAGAAAGGCTCAGAGAGATCACAGGGAAGCCTAAGAAGGCCCAGAAAGAAAGCAAATACAAGAGGAGTTTGGGAGTGTGACAGCCCAAACTTATAATATTTTTAAGCTGTGTGACATAAGGCAAATCACCTAACTTTTTGTGCCTTTGTTCCTTGGTAGATAAAGGGGATGCAACAGCAAAGTTGTTCTGTAGATTGTAGATGACATGTAAATGTATAAGAAGCCCCTGACTCCTATCAGCAGTTATTATTGATGAGGTAGAATCACATGATGGAAGGAGTGAACTGTGTCTAGCAGCTGTGTAATCCAGAGAAAGACAAATAGCTTTTCCCAGCCTTGCAGTTTCATGTGTGTGTGAAAGAGCATCAACTCAACCTTAAGAGGAAGAGGACCAAAGGCACTCTGAGTGCAGAGCAGATCCAAAGCGCCTGGGAGCACGCTGGCAGAGTGGACGCCCCAGAGAGTCTGGATCCCTGGATCCCTGTTTGTGAAGGTTCTGGACCTCTGAGGTCAAGACCTCAACAAAGGGTAGGAAGGAAACTGACAAAGACCCCAGATGTACAAGAGGCCAAGGCCAGAGAGGACTAAAGGCTGAGGGCCCAGGACAGGTGGAAATGCACGCGTGACCAGGCCCTGGGAATCTACATCAACCCTGGACATGAGTGGCTCTGAGGGGCAGAGGTCCCAAAGGAGTCTGTCCTTTCCCTGGACTTTGGGGAAGGCAAAGGGCCAAAGTTATGACAAGTGTTTGGATCCCCTGGGAGGGAGGTGGCAAGATTCTCTGTCCTTGCTGGCTCCGCCTGCCACAGGCTCCTTACAGCACATTGGCAGGTGAGCCTCCGGGAGCTCGGATGCTGTGTGGAATTAAAAGTTCTACAGAGCTGAAGACTAGAAAGGAGCCAGAAGGTCAACTGGCATTCCAGCAGAAAGACTCGCACGCGGCTGACTCCCTGAGTCAGTTTCTTCATCTGTAAAACAAGGGAATCATCTCTGCCTATCTCTTAGGTCTAATTCTTATGAGATTTAACTAAGGTTGGAGAATAAATCAAGAAAGAAGAAAGGGTGTGGTCAGCCAGCCTCCCAAGCTCCCACTTGGCCAAGGGTCAGTCAAAGTGTCCCAGGCTCCTGGCCCCCAACTCCAGACATCGGGCCTTCCCACCCCAGCAGCAGCGGGGGCCTATTACAGTGTGGGCTCTGTGTACATCCCAGTGAGTCGATGTGTGGTTCTGCAGAAATGGAGGTGTCTAGGGCCCCTCCTGGGACTCTGGAATGCTCCAGGACATCCTGAGGAGTGTTTCAGTTGCACCTTGTGAGTGTCTATGGACACGTGGAAGAGATCACATTTTGTTTCATGAAGGACACATGACAACAAATGACCCAGGGATGATGAGCAAGCTCCAACTCCCCTCTGGGCCTCACTACCAATTCCCTGCCACTAGCTGAACCCTGGGTTGGCCTGGAATTACCACAGCTGGCGGAGCTCTGTACTCCTAGCAGGCCTCATTTCTAAGGCACTGGCTCCCAGGTTCGTGCAGAGCACATGGTGGATGGTCCATGAGCGGCTCCATGAACACCTGCTTTGCTAAATGAGTGCATCAGTGGGTGGGTGGGTGGACAGACACCCAAGTTTCAAATATTTAGGGTGGATTTCTATAAACTTTGATGAAGCTTTTGTCATGAAAACGACACTTTGCCATCTGAGCTTTAGACTGGAAGGTCAAAAGAACAGATGGAGCTTGGGATGGACCCAAACTGTTTCCTTCTCCTTCAGATGGCAGGAGACAATGGCTTCTGAGTCAACTCCACAAGATCAAAGGTCAAATGAGCAGGGCCACAAATGTGGTTTATATGTTATAGGATGTACAAAGGTAACAGAGACTGACAATGACCTGAAGTCTCCAGAAGCTTCCCTGAGCCCCCTTGAGGTGAAAATGGAGAATGCTGTGCTGGGGTCCAGGGTGGCGCTTTGGTTCTCAGCCAGCGAGGTGCTGAAGGAGCACAACCTGTCTGCATGCATTTGTCTGCATAGCCCCCCTCCATGCTGAGGATGGGAGCACAGTACTAACAGACGGAAGCAACAGCAGCAATAGAAACACTCACATGTAATGAACACTTCCTGTGTGCATGGCTCCATGCTACAAGCCTGTCATCATTATCTCACGAAGTCTCCAAAACATCTACTTCAGCTAGAAGTGGTACTCATTATTATTCAATAAAAATTTGCCTCCCACCTCCTCCATAGCAGGAACCTATCTCCTATTCCTTAGAGGTGAGTGGGACTTGGCTATATACCTTGCTTTAGCCAAAGTGATAGTGCATTTGTTGCAAACCTAAGAAACATCATAGATTCACTCTCTTCTACCATCTAAAAAGCATACCCCAGCAGCCCTGTGAGTGAAAAATAAATGCTTATTGTTGGGCGTGACAGAGATTTTGTGGTTGCTTATTATGTAGCAATAGTAAATATTAATAATTAATTTTATGGATGGAGAAGCCAAAGCTCAGAGAGTCTAAGTAACTTACTGTATTAGTCAATCATTCACTGCTATGACAAATATCTGACACAAACAACTTAAAAGAGGAAAGAGGCTTCAGTTCATGGACAGCTGGGTCCATTGCTTTGGACCGGAAGTGAGGTAGAACATTATGGTGGAAGGACACAGGGGAGGAAAGCCACTCAGCTCGCGGCAACTAGCAGGCAGAGAGAGAGAGAGAGAGAGAGAGAGAGAGAGAAGGAGGCTGGAGACAAGTAACACCCTTTCTGAGCATGCTCCAGTGACCTACTTCCTCCAACCATGCCCCACCACCTACAGTTTCCACTTCCTGGTACTCCATTCAGCTATTAAAGGATTAATCCACTGATGAGGTCAGAGCACTCATGATCCAACTGATTCCCAAAATCCCACCGCTGAACATCACTGCACTGGGAACCGAGGCTTCAGCACACATAGCTTTGCAGAAGAGCCTATTGGTGGTCCCAGCAAATTAACACTTGGGGGAAAAGGGGTGAAAGTTTATTCAGAGGCAGCTGGGAGTCACAGAAACTCACCCACCAAATTTTTAGAGTCCGTGTTAAAATTGGTTGTGCTGTTCAGATGAAGTATGAGAGATGGTTTCAAATTCTTCCCATCTATTGTGTTAACATGTAACATCTACTGGGTTAATCATGGCCTTTTTCTTCTTCACTCAAAGAAGTCGGTTCCCTGATACTTAAGAAGTGCAGGTGGATAAGGACAATTCATGCCGAGCAGCACTTTTGATTTGAGCGTCTAAACTCTTCTATTAATTTGAGGTTCAGAAGGAAAGAAGGCCTTGGGATTTTCCTTTTGAAATGACAACAGTTGCTTTTAATAGCAAATGACTTTCATGTCTGGAATAAGTCACTAATAGAATTAGCCAAATGAGAGCAACAAATAGAAGTCTAAGGATATGACCCTAGCATCTGTCAGAAAAAAGGTAATCAGACAAATTGGGGTCCCTATAGTAGCGGATTTTTCTGGATTATCAGGAGGAGCTTTTCAGAAGCCAAGCAAATTGCTTTGGTGCAGCTGCCCTAAACCCCCCATTAATACTTTGATGCAGCAGAACAAGGATTTCAATGCAAATGACTGTAAATGGATTATGACTAACAACAAGGAAAAGGAGGCGCGGCTCACTACTGAGAGCAGAAGGTAGTGATTCTCTGAGTCCCACGTCGCCTGCTGCTGAGGATCAAGACTGCATCAGGATCACAATACAGTTAGGAGGAAGGCAGGAAGTGAGGTCAGTTCTGGGTGTATCTGTCTGACGTCCTAGGAGATGCAGATAGAGATGCTTGTTGTGTCCCAGTGAACGCATTTTCAGTGACTCCAGTGAACGCCAAATCCCCACAAAGACCTGAATTTCTACATTTTTTATGAACTCTGTCAAAATATCCTGCCTGATAGACCCACTCTGCTGCACTGGACAGAATGGCCCAAAGAGAACAGGTGGCCTGCTTGCCTCCTTTGCTGATGGAAAGAAAGCCCAGACAGCTGCTCTGCTGTCCTCCTGCACACCAGCTCTCCGGTAGCCACCGAACGATTTCTGAGTGGTGGCTTATTTTCAAGTGAGGGACAGGGGTGGGTTTTGCTTTTGAATCCCTGATCTCCCTATTTCATCTCTTTCTCTACTGCCTATCTTATTGAAGGTGTAATGTAGACAGAATATTATTCTGAACAAAAGTGAAGAAGCTAAATGCGTTAGTTTCCTGGGCCTATTTTAACCAATACCACCAACTGGGGGGTTTAAAACCACAGATTTATTCTCTCACAGTTCCAAAGCCTACACATCTGAAATCAAGGCAGAAGTAAATTATTTTTAAAGCCTCTAGGAGAGACTTCTTCCTTGCCTCTTTTTGGTTTCTGTCAGTTGCCAGCAATCCTCAGCAATCATTGATTGGCGGCACGTATAATTCTAACCTCTGCCTCCATCTTGAGGTGGCCATCTTCCCTCCTCGTGGGTCTGTGTCAAATCTCTCTCTCTCTCTTATAAGGACACATTGGATTTGGACTCACCCTAATCCAGCACGGCCCAACCTCAAGTTGATTCCATCTACAGGATCCTGTTTCCGCACAGGGTCACATCTACAGGTGCTGGAGGAAGCTTTCAGCACATCTCTGGGGCATGATTCAATCCACCACACAAGGTAATTCAAAGAATTTTTAAATAAATTTTTCCAATTCTCTGGGTTAACTTGATTTCTGCTCCTCTCATGAGAGGATAAAGATAACATAAGCTGACATAATAACTCCCTAAAACCCTAGCCATCACTGTAATATGATTAAACACACCAATCCTGAAGGTAGTGAAATGCTCTGGAAATAAACTCAGATTACACACAAAAGACCTGAGGTCTAGTATCATCTCTGACACTAGCTAAGTATGAAGTCTGAATAATGTCACTTCATCTGCTTGAGACTTTAGTTGTTAAATCTAAAAGGTGCTGCTTGAACTGGATCCGTGTTTCTGATAGGAGATCTGCATCATTGGTTGTGGACCAGTTGGTTGTATTCGAAACCAACAATGAAGAAATTGTACTGCAAAAATTTGTACTATCAATTGCATGGCACACATCTTAGTTTCAGGTCTAAGTTAACTTTTATTGAATAACAAACCATCCAGAAATGTTTTAGTAGCATAAACTCACCCATTAGTGTTCTCATGTCTGTGGATCTATTGGTTCTGCTGGCCTGGCCCAAGGCTCAGCTGATCTAGGCTGAGCTCTCTATGGTAGCTAGAAGATGGATCAAAGATAGGTAGTCATATGTGTGGTCATTGGTTGGCTGTTGGTTGACATATTGGGGTGACTGGGGCATGTGTCTCTCATCATTCATTCACACATCCATTGACACTTCCATTCACAAAACTATGTATCAAATCAAACCTACAAACATGCACATACCTATGCCTACACCTATACTCTATATATTTTGTGTTGCTTCCCAGGTGTCCTGGTAGAAAAGAAACTCATTTAATGAATGAGGTACTGCAGGAAGAATGGCACACACCTGTAATCCCAGTGGCTCAGGAGGCTTAGGCAGGAGGATTGAGAGTTCAAAGCCAGCTTCAGCAAAAGCATGGTGCTAAGCAACTCAGTGAGACCCTGTCTCTAAATAAAATACAAAATAGAGCTGAGGATGTAGCTCAGTGGTCTAGTGCCCTGAGTTCAATCTTCAGTATCACCCCCACCCAAAAAAAGAGATTAGATACTTGACCCCATCAAGGGAGAGCAAAAGAAAAACCTATTCCTGGAGCTACAATATAATTCTCATAACACAAAGCTTCATCTGGTGAATGATCCTAGTAGTGTACACCCCATCCATGCAGAAGAGTATTCTAAAGATTCTTTAACCTACACTTCCTATATATGAAGTCAGTTCATAAATCCTACAGTCAGACTTAGTCCATTTCCCCTCAATGTGTAGATTCATGAATATTGATCAAGTCCTCTTTCCATGTATGAATAAGAGTTGCACCTGCAGAGTATGATGTCAATTTAATTCTATCAATGACTTTTCCTTTCTATACATGAAACAACAACAAAAATCTAAGCCAAACACCAGCTGCTGTAGCTAAGCTCTAAGACAATAAATAGTAACTCCTACTCCAGCATGCAGTCCTAAGCAATAATAGAACATGGAAAAATAAAATAGTAGATGCCTCAATTCATGTTTATAAATTTGCAGGGTTATAAATATTGAATTTTCTTCAAGCAGTCCATGCCCACAGTGGGGCAACCCTGCTGTTTATAATGAGTGGTAAACGATAAAAAGCAAATCTTTCAAGCATGTCTGATCCGACCATACTCTTATAAACTGTCATGACCCAAAGGGATCCCCTTCCAATGTCAAAACTGTATCTGTTTTCTTCTTTAAGACTTCCCCATAACTATTTTTATATGCTTCCATTTCTGTGTCAAACCAGATGCTGCTGCTTTGGAGGAATGATCTTATTTGTTGGGAGCCACAGCCTGTGTCCTGAAGCAATCTCCCCATATGCATCTAATGCCCACCCAGGCACTATTAGCAGGGTTGCAGTTTCAAGACCTCCAGAATTCATTTCTTTGCTAGTCTCTTTCCTACATATGCTTAACCAATATTTCTTCCTCAGGCCTCTCTACCCCGACAAAGAGTATGTTGTTCTCTTACTGATAGGAATTTAGGAAATTCCATCACTATTGCTCACCAGCAATGTGGCAAACACACCGGGCTTTCCAGGATGAAAAATGTCTGCTTTCTCCTTCACTAGATTACATTGCAGAAACGCATGAACCATAGTCCACAGCAGTTGAAGTCAGGTCAAAGTGACATAAAATATCATTCCCTGCCATAGAAGAAAAACAAAAACACTAATAAAAGAAAGAGAATTTGTAGCACTGCCAGTGCTTCTTAATAGTCCTCTAAGAAACCAACAGCTAAGACATTGGGAGGTACAAAATAATTTTGTTGAAAATGAGAATATACCCTATTCAGTATAACCTAATACCAATCTTATATTGGTATAACATTTTCCGACTCAAAGTATGTTCCCATGCACACTTTCATTAGATGCTCACTGCAAGCCTACGAGGAAGCATAGGCAAATTACTTGGGTCAGAAACAAGCAGAAGAAAAACGAATTTTGTTCCTGGGATATAACTGACCCTTACCCTTGCTCCTTCCAAAGCCATGGCTCATGCTTGGCCACCAGAAGGTGTAGGCCATTGTCACAGCATCTGCATCTGAGATGGAACCAATTTTGATCAGACACAGGATTCACTGTCCTCTCCACAGTCAACACAGAGACAATGGGCTAATGCCCAGGAATATTAAAAGAGAGCAGAATTGTAGGCACGTCTCTTTGGCGGTGTTCAAGCACTCTGGCAAGAGTGAACCTGCCTCTGGCTCACAGCTTCACCCCGTAGGGCTTTACCACCGCCATGTCTACAGCTTTGCTTCAGGGTTTGATCTCATATTTCCTCTCAACGACATTTGATACTTCTTATGACATTTTGCTCCCATGTTTAGTTCTAAGAATAATCTAGTTTTCTCACATATCTCTATTTGTGACAGAACATTTACAACCTTGGGCCTCAGTTTGTTGTAAGTGACATTTTCTCAAAACAAGTCTGGGAATTTTGCCTAATTTCATCTATTTTCCCACCTTATTTTTTTCTCTCTTTGACCCCACTCCTCTTTCTTAAAAAATCATATTTTAATAGTATGGTGGTGGTGTTTTTTTTTTTAATTACAGAAAAATGTCATAAGATCTGCAGATGCAATGATATGACATTTAGGATTTGATTTTAAATAATCTGCAGTGGACTCAGTCGGGGTCAGATGCAAACTGAGGATACAGATGGCCTTTGTGGCTATGGTGTGCTACCACACAACAGCAGCCACAGACAACATGAGCAGGCTGGGCTCCAATAAAACTTGGTTTACAGACACAACATTTTGAATTTCATATCTTTCACTTGTTACAACCATTTAAAAATGTAAAAACTATCCTTACCTCATGGGCTATGCAAAATTTGACCCACAGGACATAGTTTTCTGACTCCTGTTCCAATGATTTGACCCAAGGATGCTTTACTATGTCTACATTCTCACTCTCCAGAGTTTATCCTCAAAAAGCATCCTTCTTGTTCCCTGTAATAATTTCCTATTGCTCTTCTAACAGATTATCCCAAACTTAATGGATTAAAACAACACACATTAGTTCTCTTTCAGATCTGGTGTGTAGAAGCTGAACATGAGTTTTACTGGATGTGTTAGCAAATGATTCTTTCTGGTAGTTTCAGAGGAAAATCCATTCCTGATTTCTTCCAGCTTTCAAAAACTGGTATCTGTGGACATATCATCCTAGTTTGTGCTTCTGTCATCCCATCCTCTCTGACTGCCCTGCCTCCCTCTTACTTACAATGACCCTTTGATGACATTGGGACCATGGGATAATCCAAGATACTCTCTCCAGCTCAAAATCCATAACTTAGTCACATCAGCAAAGTCACAGGTTCCTAGGATTCGAACAGCTCCTAAATCCTGGGTAGCAGGGAGGCTGTCTTTTGGCCAAGCACACTCCCATGCAGATTTCATAGTGTCAGAACACACAAAAGAAGATACTGCCGTTCCATTAGCATTAGACCTGGTGTCCACAGAGGATGATTTTTTTCTCTTGCCTTACTGTCTCCTATAAGAGGTCTCCTCCCTCTCCCGCCCCCCCTCCACAGAACAAGGAGAAAGCTGAGGTCAACATTTCCCCCAATGTCACCCCTGTAATATCACCCTATGAATCACCACCACCAGACACTTCTCCACCATAAGTGACATCAAAGAAAATAACTCCTACATTAGAAAATCCTCTCAACACTGGTCCTATTTTCCTCTGAGTTATTTTTAAAGTTAAACAAATTCTTCTCAAAGGCATACCAGAAATTTGCTTTTAGCTTCTTATCTATGCACAGCACAGACAATTGTATTATACCTAAGAGAATTAATGTGATTTAATTATATTATATTTGGGGGTAGTTTAATATCAAACTTCTTTTGTATAACAAATTATTTCTTGGTGAAGTTAAACTCAGTTATTGTGTTCATTCTTTATTCATTAAACTCATTAAGATCAGTGGGAATTGCTTATAAATAACTATACTATTGATTCGAAATATAGCAGATAAGTGAGGATATTCTAAGAGCATGAGAGCATAATGCTCGTTAGTGATCTTCTCGGGAATTCATATATTGGGAATCTATGCATTGCTTACTTCTGCAAGAATAAACAGGCATCCTTTGAATGTTCTTCATCCTCTCAGAAAGGAAAGACAGATAATAAGTAGACTATTGTCTCAGGAATCGACTAAAAGGACCTAAATCCAGTGCCACCACAGATGGTCATCTAGTTTATTCCCTGCACCAGGGTACCATCCAAAGAGGAAGTAGAGCTGAAATACGTTCGCACTCTGCTACCAGGCCTTGCAGCCTTGCGCAGAACTATCAAAAGGAAGGGCACTTTTTCTTAATTTACCAAAGTCGCTCTCTGCCCATGAACCCATGCAGCCCTCCATAGAGAGAGCATCTTTTTCTACTTTGCAAAGGCACGCCATGGATCAGCAGAAGCTATGGCTGAAATCCACTCAGCTAGCTTAACCAAGAAAGAGAAGATTACTGAAGATTATAGGTATACGTCTTAGAACCCCAGCACAAGAAGTACAGAGATACCATGTGAGGTTAGAAAAGAAATTGAAAGCTATCAGTAGAGGGAGGCCATAACCAAACAAATCAATATTTACTGATATATGCAGTCCTCACAACAATCTTGCTAAATCAGAATTATCAATCTCATGTTCATGCAGTGTCTGGACAGGCTAAGACAATTTGCCAAAGGTCACCCAACTGGCACGTAGCAGAACATTCAAACCAGGTACATCTGTCTGCAGGCATTCTTTTGCTATCTACTGCCTCACACAGATTATCTCACACTGTGGTTGCTGTTTTTCTTTCTCCCTATAACAAAATACCTGAGATCAGGTAATTTTTAAGGAGCAGAGATTCATTCTCACAGTTCTGCTGGCTGGAAAGTCCGAGATCAAGGAGCAGACAGACTTGGTGTCTGATTAGGACCTGATCTCCACTTCCAACATGGTGCCTACTGCTGCATCCTCCAGAGGACAAATGCTGTGTTCTCATATGGAAGAACGGTAGAGGAAAGAGCCTAAGTTACTTGCCTCCAGTCCATTTTATAAAGTATTAATTCATTTATCAGGGTAGAGTCCTCATGCTTTAATCATTCCCAAAAGGTCCCACCTCTTAATAATGCCACAATAGGGGTAAATTTATAGCACATGAATTTTGGGGACACATTCCAACCATGACAGTGTTCATAACTACTCGCTGATGTTTCCTCCTATCTTCTTCCGACCACAGGAGAATGCACTTTTGTGAAGCATATGCTTGTGATTTGCAATGACAATGAAAAATAAGATGCAGCAGGTGTCACATCCCATCAAAAACCTGTAAAAGTCAGTATGTGATTTTCCCTTTTCTTTTCCTATCATGAAGACCAGAGGCATTTCAGACAGTAGCACCTCTGTTAGCCTGCATCCCTAAGGAAGAACAGCCATGTGGAGCTGAGTACTCCATCAACCTGCAATGGACATGTAATTCTAGTGAAAAATAAACTTTGACTTAAAACACTAAGCTTTGGGTTTGTTTGTTACTGCAGCAAAACCTAGTCTATCCTGATTGATACAGCTATCAAGGGCCTTTCCTGTATTTTCTACAAACCCAGGGAGCCACAGAAGTCCTTCCTTTTTACTATTTTCCCAAATCCTGCCCATCAATAGGTCAGCTAATTTCCCACCTTCCCAAAAAGTTGTCCTTAACTCCTCCAAATGACATCAATTCTTATTTTTATACTCATGATCATACTATCAACATTATGTAAATTAGAATTCAAATACATTCCACAGAACATATATCTTCATTGATGATAGGTAGATGGATGGATAGATAGATAGATAGATAGATCTGCATTCTCCATCAGAGTAGCCAGAATATTGGCATGTAGAGTGTAGAGACCCCCCCAAAAAAATTATGACATCAAAATTTCCCAAAATAAGCACACTGAAGAAGGAGGACTAGACAGAGGGCATCGCAAGTCTGCACACCTTGGCAGATTTGGACAGTGAACACTCCTCCACTTGGAGACAGGAAAGAGTTAATATTTAGCAGACTGTATCCTCAGACAGCTAACATCGTTGGAGGTTATATTTCTCATTAATATAAAAGAGTTAATTATACATCTTGGAAATTCTATTCATGCCAAATCTTCTTTTAGGGTTAAGTCATGCATGATCCATTTATATTCAGGCATTAGTCCTGACAGAGCCTCGTTCTGTAGGGCTGTCTTCTCTGCCTGCCCTGAAGATCCATGGGGACTTTAGGAAGCTGCTCTAGTAGTGGAACATTTTGCTGAGAAGATGACCTACACTGCAAAATACTTTATATAACCAAAGGCAGGGCATAAATATTTTATAGCATAGAGTCCATGAAAACACATCTTCATTTCTGTAATGTGCAATCTCAGGACATGTCACTGGGAGAACAGGACTTGCCTGAAAGATTCAACAGCTCCAATTTGCCATAGCTCATTAAGACGCCCTGGAGAGTAAGCACAACAAATAATTCCAGAGCCCTGCTGCTCATGGGTTAGTTAGCGTAGACCAACCACACAAAAGCAAACCTTCCCACCTCGTGAAAAAGCCACCTTGTGTTGGCAAAGCACGTTTGACAAGGAATCAGATGATGTCAGCTAGAAGGAACCTGCAAGAGATTCTTTTCCAACTTATGAGGAAAGGGGCTCAGAGAGATGACGTGAATTCCCCGAAGCAGCACAGTGAGTTGGGGTTAGACTCACACTCGGTCATTTCCTGTTACTGCCATAGCACAAAGTGAAAATCCATGCACAAAGCAAGAACAGTGAGCCCACCCACTGATGAGCTTGCATTCCCAACTTTGAAGTACAGCATCATGTCACCATTGGGTCTTTCAGTAAGTGGCGGTAAATATCTGCAAACAACTTCAAATTTCTCATTAATAATATGCATTTCCATAAATGTCAAGCTTCACTGGAATCTCTCTCTTGGCATTCTGACATTAACATTTTCTACCATTAATGTTTCAATGAGAAAATTATTCCTAGTAAATGCTCTAAAGTGATGAAGTAGAGTTAAATTCCATTTTTCACACCATTTTTTCTCTTTACTGATCTCCCACTTTGTTCCAAATTGGTTCTATACACCCAGATCTCTTGAGCCAAGATGCCACTACACTGTGTAATTAAATTCTAAAATAAATAGCCAAGGATTCAACCCAAAACTGACCTTCAGATTCAGAAAGTTCTTTAAAACTTCAACAGGAAAAAATGGAAAGTTCTTACTTGTGAGTTGCCAGTGGGACCGACAATAGCAACAAAGGAGGACAATCCCTTTGTCAAGCCGAAGCACACGAGGAAAGGCCTCGCTCTTCTGCTTACTGAGGTTTCTTTGATGCTGCCTCACCAAGGACTCTGGGGTTGAGGATACTACTGTACAACCCTGGTTTTAAATGTTCCTTTAAAATGTGATTTGAATTGTTCAGAGAGGAGAGGGGTGGGCCCTGCAGAGGCAAGCCTAGGCAGAAGCCCATTAAAAGGAAAGCGGAACTCATGGAGCGCCTCAGCAATAGTACTGCTGGCTTCCGAAGGAGGAGCAATCAAGTGATAAGCAGGGTGGCTGCTTGGGAAATCCGAATTTTGAGAAAATAAGTCAAGTATTGAACTGAAAATATTACTAACCATCCACCCAACACCATCTCCCTGCTATGGCTTAAAAGGTTTGCTCGGCAAAGTCTCACATGCTGGAAGCTTCGACGCCAGTGTGATAGCTTTGAGGTGGCAGAAGTTTTAAGAGGTGGGACCTAGTGTGAAGTGATTAGGTCATGGGGGTCCACTCTGATGACGGATTACTGCTGACTAGTGGGTGGTGGGTAGATCAGGTAGGAATAGATTAGTTTCCTTGAAAGCAGATCATTATAAAGAGTGAGCCCGGCCCCTCCCCAGTCTCTTACTTCCTTGCTTGTGCACATGGCCAGTTCCCTCTCCTCTTCTTCACCATGCTATCCACCAGCATGTTGCTCTTTAGGCTTTCCAGTCACCAAAATCGTGAGCCAAATAAACTTTCTTACTTTTTTAAGTTTCTGGGCCTCCAGTATTTTGTTTTAGCAACGCGAACCCTCTCCTGACTTCCCACAAAAGACTGCAATGACACTGAAAGATACCAAAACTGGGCTGGGGATATAGTTCAGTTGGTAGAGTACATGCCTGTCAAGTACAAGGCCCTGTGTTCAATCCCCAGCGCTGCAAAAAAGAAAAAAGAGAGATACCAAACTTTCAACAGCAAAACCCAGCCTGATGATCAATCTAATTCTAGGACCTAACCTTCACTATGTATTAAACTAAACTTAGACCCCAAAATTTCACTTTGTACCATATGTATGATCTGCCTCTATTGAAACAAAAGACTTTACAGACTGGAAGGGAGAGGCTGCTGAAAAGGATAGAACTATACTTCATACCCTATCCCTATTCAAAAATCAAGGTTGGATATGGACGAAAAATCTGTGTGGGTGCTACTCCTGCAGGAGACCACCATCTGGCCTTCTCACCATTTTCTATGCTGCCACCAGAAACAGTGACTCTGTTTCCCCTTCAATATAATCCAAGTGACCTGTGCTGCCTAGCATGCTGGGAAATGTAGTCTCTACAGGAGCTTCAGAGGCAGGGAGAGCAGAGGAAAGAGGCCCATATACTGCATTCTAGAGGCTGTAGCTTTTGCACACACACATTTCAAACCAACAAGAGGACAGGGCAGTGAACTCTGAGTTGTCTGTTAGATGAGGGGATTTGTGCTCACAAATCAGGGGATTTGTGTCCACATCCTAAAAGAAATGGGGAGCATTCGCCATCAGCTTGATGGACAGAGACAGGACCCAAGGGCAGGTCAATGTGTTAACACCAGAACTCTGTCATCCGAGTCTGTATGGATCCTGCCTCATTCAAAGAGAAACAACGAACATCATGGGCGCACAGGAACACACAGCAAGGGGAGAGAAAGAAGACGCCTCTGAAGACTGAGACAGAAGGAACTTCTGAAAACATTCTACCTAGGAATCTAGAGGGAAAAGGAAGCTGAGACTTAAAAGGATGCAAGACGAAGCCTCCATTGAGAAGACAATATGCAGAAGAAAAAAAAAGAATGGTATGAAGAGAAAAATAAGATAAGGAAAGACTGCTGAAAACCAAAAATGGTGATGAATTTACAGTGCCTCTGATAAAGATAGTAAAATAAAGAGTCAAACCAATGAATCGCACGATTAACTCCAGATACTTTCTTGAATGGCTTTGGGCAGAGATTGAAACAAAGACAGTTAACACAGAAGATAAAAACAGAAAAGGAAAAAAAAAATAAAAAGTAAAGATATGAATGATTAATATTTCTGAAGAAAATACTAGAATAAGTAAAACAAAAGCTATAATAATAGATAGAGAAACTGTCTTAGGTTGAAGAAATATGGATATGCTGTTTCTGTTTGAAAGGATTCATCATGAACCAGGAAAGAAAAATCAATGAAAAGGGGACATTTCACCTAGATTAATTTTTGTAACTTTTTAAAGTATATGAATAAAGAAAACATTATCAAACTTTCAAATAAGAAACAATAGACTACCTAGGAAAGAAAAAATAATTGGGTCAGCTTCAGACTTCTCTATGATAACACTAATTGCCAGAATATAATTAAGTAGGAGACACAGCTTTTAAAACACAGAAACCCATGTGTGGTCTATGTGTAAATACGATGTGAAACGATTCTCAGACATGCAAAGGCTAAAAACGTATATTCCTCATCTGTCTTTCTCTCCAAAGAAAGTCACTTGAAGTAATGCAATCAATCAAGTGATTCAACAAAATTAAGATTTTTAAAATGAAGAAATCAACATGTAAAAGGACTAGTGATACATACAAAAACAAGCCAACTCTAGAGACAAATCTAAATAATGGTTGCAAATCTGACTATAAAGTCAAATACAAACATCAAAATTTATTCTTAATTAGAAAAACATACAATGTAAAAATGCATTGAATTATAATCATCAGGATTTAAAATGAAGAAGATCATATAAGCAGAATTGGGGAAGAGAGGAAGAAGACTCTGACTTATGGTAAATTCCAAATCTGATTTAGAAGTGATCCAGAGATTTTTATAATTGAAGAAATAAAGGTTAAAGAATGTTTTTAAAGCACTTCAAACAATGCACTATATGTGTGCAATGGTACAGATCAAACCCAGGTAATTAACATCTTCATCTCCTTTTCATGACTTTGTATGTGGACCATTTGAGGGACTCTCTTCTAGTCATTCATGAAATATGTAATAGGCTTCTGTGGACTATAGTCACCCTACCACAGAACACAGAACATGAAAACTTACTACTTGTCTAACCAAATTTGGGTAGCCATTAGACAACCTACCTATCCAGCCACCCCACATCCTTCTCAGGCACTAGTAATCAATATTCTACATTCAAATGGAGTTTTTTAGCATCCAGACATAAGAGTGAACAATGTTTGTCTTTCTATGTCTGACTTATTTCAGTTAACATAATGGAACGGGCAAGAGAATATTTACTTGGAAAAGACAAAACAGCAAAAACAACATTCTTCAATAATTATTAACAATCCAAATATCTAGCTACAGGATATTGAGTAAATAAATCATTATTATAGAACCATGTAAGGGAAAAAAATATAGCCATTAAAAATTATATCCACTTTACGTTTTGGTCCACTTGTGATTTAAAGATGCTTAGTCTGTTTTCTGTTGCTATGATAAATACTTGAAGACAGATAATTTATAAAGAATAGGAGTTTATCTGGCTCACAGTTCTGGAGGCTGGGAAGTCCAACTAAGGTACCAACATCTGATGAGGGCCTTCTCACCGCATTACGACATGGCAGAGACATAATGTGGTGAGATAGAGCAAGCATGCTAGCTCTGGCCTTTCTTCCTCTTGTTATAAAGCCACTAATGCTGTTGTGGGGCACCCACACTCATGACCTCATCTAACCCCAATGGCTCCACCTCCAAGTGCCATTAATATAAAAATATGAGGTAAGTCTCCAACACATGAAGTTTTAGGAGATACATTCAAACTCTTAGCAGTTGCTGAAAAATAATTAAAAACACAAACAAATAAAAAAGAATAAAAGGTCCAAATATATACTGCTTGTGGGAGAAACAACTTAAAAATAAAAATAGTGGGAGGTCAACATCAAAGGATGAAAAGATAATAGGGAATCAGTGGAACCAGAGAGGGTTGCCTGGCAAGGGCTAGTCAATTTCAAATATATCTTTCTAACCCTCTGTAATCTAAGCAAAATCTGTCTGCAGGCAAGAGTCAGCCCATCAGCAGCCACATAGCAGTCTCCTAAATCTCACCTCATTTAAACTGAGAGAAGAAATTTCTACCCTGAAAAGCTGAGTTTCAAATGATTGACAGACACATATTTTTATCTTATGGAGACTGTGAATCTTTTCCTAAATATAATTTACATTATACTTTAAATTATATGAAAAATAAACATAAAGCTTTAGAGTGTAGTTTGATGAGTTTTACAGATGAGATATGCCCAGGTAACCAATACCCCAGTTGAGATTTAGGATAGGAATTGGCAATGATTGCTTTCATGTGGTTGGCACATGAAGAATAGTTGTTATATTTTCCATATGGTTGAGAATTTTTTAAATAATATTTAATTGCTTGTGAACTACATATGAAATTCACATTTCAATGTGCATAGATAAATTTTATTGGGATACAGCCATGCTCATTCATTTGCATATAGTCTGTGGCTGCTAGTGACAGAGTTGAGCAATTGTAAGCCAGACCTCAAATATCTACTACCTGACCCTTTAAAGAAAAACTTTAAAATACCATAGCACCATAAAATTCTCTAATGCCCCTTTATAATAAAAATTTCCATACCTTACACCCATCCCAGGCAACTACTGGTCTGATTTCTCTCATTATAGATGAAATTTCCCCGTTCTAGGACTTCATATATGTGCAATCACATAGTATGTATTGCTTTTGTCCAGTTTCTGCCACTCAAATAATGCCTGTGGAATATATCCACGTTTCTGCATGCATCAGCATTGGTTCATTTTTATTGTTGAATAGTATTTCATTATCTGAATATACCAAGAATGTTTATCCATAAGCACATTGACAATTAAGTTGCTTCCAGTTCTTAGCTAGTATGAATAAAGTTTCTGCTGCCATTCATGTATATGTCTCTTAGCTAAATACTTAGTGGAATTACTGGGTCAAGGATTAGTATATTTCAATTTCATATGAAACTACTTAATTTTTGAGTCTCTTACCAGCAGGGTAACAGAGTTACCTACTCGCTAGTATTCGTTACTGTCAGTTTTTAATCCAGTCTGGGGAGTATGATGTAATATCTTACCACAATTTTGATTTGCATTTTCTTAGGACTAATCGTGTGGAGCATCTTTCAGTGTGCCTATTGGCCAGTCACATAACTGCTTTTGTGAACTATCTAAACTGTGACCATTATACCCATTCCTCTTTTCCTCTTTGCTTTGGCTACTTGGAAACTTAAAACTTAATTAGAGGCTTAAATACACCTATACAGCACCTCCTGGCATTTGGAGGCTCCAACCTGATTCTTAGTTTTCTCATCTCTTTGTCCCCTTATTTCTTTTCTCTCTGCTTTGTTTTTATTTTTATTTATTTATTTTTCTGAGGCAGGCTGTCTCTAAGCCACTCTGATTAGTCTTGAACACCTAGGCTTACGGAATCCTCCTGGGTAGCTGAGACTATAGGCATGCACCACAGCACCTGGCTTCCCAAATTTTTATCTACTTAATTTTATCCCATTTTCAATTTCTTCAACATATTCTGTTTGGGAATGAGACAGGTGACAACAAAAGGGAAAAGAGATAAAACTGGCTGGCTTTCTTCTTAGGTATCAGGAACTGTGCTTGGCCCTGGGAAAACAAAGAGGAGCGTGTCCCTGTCCTCCAGGAACTCGTAGGAAAGGAAGCTAGTGGTCATAAGACAAGGCAGAGGGCACCCTAAAGAACAGTGGGGAACAGGGCGGGGCAGGGAGCCCCTTGGAGAAGATGATTCTTGGCTGAGTGTTGATCAAGGAGTCAGTGTTGCTTAGTAAAAGATGAAGCCCTCGGGGCATTTGGACGTGGGTATTTAAGAGAGGATATGGCTCAGCTAGGGAATGTCCAGCACAAGAGAGCAGGATGCATGCTGGGGACACACAGAATTTAGACCCATTGGAACACAAGGAGGAGAAGATTGGGGAAGTGAAGGGCGGGTCATGGGACTTCTAACATCCCAGTGCGAGTCACTTGGTCAAGCCCAAACTGGAGGGCAGGAGAGACTCGCTCCTCCATCATGGCAGGAACTGTAAAGTCACACTGTAAGGGATGTGGCCGTGGGGAAGGTCAGGAATTGGCCATTCATGCAATCCCCCATAGCAGCTTTCCACTGGGAGAAGTGATAAGTGCTTCAGCAAAAATCTGGACAACGGATCAGATGAGCTGAATTTCTGAACGACCTTTGGATATAAACAGCTGCCTGGGTGAGGTTTCATACCTTTAGGACACTTCAGGGAAATACGAAAATGGCACAAAGTATTCGGACTGTCCCAGAAATCCATCCCTAAATAGTTCCCACTCAAATACTACCAACTGCAGAGGACAGTTAAGCGAACTGGAGCTTCATCTTGCAAACCGAAAACTACCTAATGAGGTTGTAGATACCATACTGCTCTCTGGATAGGATTTTCATATTTAGAGATTCTGCCTCAAACACTCATGTCAGCAGTCATTCCATTGCTCAATTATCATTAAGCATGCGCTTATAACCATAGGATAATTAAATGATAACGGGCGCTAATGCAATCGCGTTGTTAAAAAATATTCCTGAGCACCAAGCTTATCCCAGTACTAGTTAACTGCTATGTTAATGTCTTGGCACATGTGACTAATAATGAAATGAGTTATAACTGTGTGTTTGGATCACATTACATTGCTTCAAGTGTATCATAATATTTTATAGCTTAATGGAGATTCTGGCTTATAGCAATACAGGAAAAATAAATCTCAGCCAATCATCATCCATTTTTTAAAAAAATCTTCGTTCAGCAGCCGACAAGGTTTAGCCATCAATAACAATTACTCTGAAACCTTTCTGACACAATAGGTAGATATTTAATATCAATAACATAGAATACGCCCTCACTAATGGAGATATATTAAGATATTGATTAGTTATGCAAGAAAGTTTATGCTTATTCCATTCCCACTAGTAATTATGAGCAGGCTATTGACTACCCTTTGAACCACATCTTTTAGTCCATTTCCCTTTCTCTACCCAAGAGTACACTTGGCTGGCAGATAATCAGAACAAACAGACATTCCTAGAAAATGAGAACCATATGTGCAACCCAATGCAGCCCGGAGCTTACTGAATGCCTACTAGGTGCACATCAACTCTCGGGGGTGCCAAGGCAGCAGGACAGAAAGGCACAGCCCCTCTGCTCAAGAGGCTTCCAGTCTAGCGGGAGAGACAGACAGGATCCAGGAACGCAGAACACAGACGGGAAAGAGGGGGTTGGCAGGGTGCTGAGAGGCTGCTAAGCCAGTGGGTGGAGAATGGGCCGAGTGGCTGATGACTAAAACATAAGGTGGAGGAAGCAGAGGCTGGGCGGGGAGGAAGTCCAGGAGCTGGAGCACAGGCTGCAGGAGAGGTGACTTTTCAACATTTGTCTTAGGTTAATGCACAGATGTGACAGTCACTAGGACTCTGCGGGGAACAAAACGTTAGAGGAGGCCATGTGAAAGCAAAACCCGGAGAAGTCCAGAGACAGCAGGAGACTAGGAACCACCCAAGGGATTCACTCACCCGGCACAGTGTGGCCCTTCTGCCCCAGCCCAACTCTGACAACGACCTGAGACCCGGCCACTCCTCCCAAGCCCCTCCAAGGGAGTTCAGTGTGCACGGTCTTGGAACCAGAGCATTCTTAAGACCAACGGTGGAGAGGAATGGGCAGCGAGAATTCAGAAGCGTCATACAAAAAGTACACTGGGAACTAAATAACTTTAAAATGATGGAAGAAATAAATGTTTCTTTGGTGTTTCTACCACTACAAATGACTTCAAAGTAAATGTTCCTGTCTACACCACTCCTTCATCTCTGCCTTGTCATTTCCATGCCTACCCTGAGAAGTGTTCCTGTCCCCACACAGGTCCTAGGTCCTAATTTCCTGCATTCGAGATGAACACAGTGGTTTCCAGGGGCGGTGGGGGTTGGGGGGGGTGCTTAGGATTAGCCAGGGAGTCAAAGCTGCCACTCTCTGGCCCCAGGCATCTTACCCAGGGGTCACTCTGGACTCAGTGAATCACCATATCCCTCTGGACAGCAGGAAACCAAATGATAAAGGTGCCTCTTTGGCTCTGCTAGGTCTTCCCAAGTGAAGCTCATTTGCAATGCAAAGCAACATGAAAGGAACATTCAGCACTGAAGACATGTGCCAATTCCCCCAGACAATAGAAATGGCAAAGACTGATGTTTTGATGTTATTTTTAAGACATTAAAAAAATAGAAGATTCCCATTCCACACATTCCCTTGAATGGTACAGAGGTAAATGGAGTGAGAGAAAGAAGACCCTTTTAAAATATGATCTGTTTTCTTGTATGCAGGCTGCTCAGAATGCCAATGTCTGCGGGCTCTAGGGGAATTCAGATGAGAGAATTTCCTTCATTCTAAATTAAAAAACAAGGGAACTAGACCTCAAGGCTATTCCTGCCTTGAAACTCTTCCTCAAACATGGTGTTTCACAATTATAATACATTAACAAAGAATGATTTTCATTCAACCAGGAGTTGAAACACAAGACACCCTGCTGGTCACTTTTGGTGGCAAAGTTGCTGCAAAGCAAATAACAAAGCCCTGGGGGCTTCTGGTGGTTTTCTTATCAGATTCAGTCAACAAGAAGTTTACATATAACGTTTGTAAGAAACCTTATTGTTCTGCCTGGTGCCCACAGAGCGGGCCTCTGCCTCACTGCGGGGGCTGGGAAAGCATTCCTGAATAGAAAGTAATGCCAATTAGATAACAGCCATCAAACCCCCTCACTGCCTCTACCTAAGGTTGTTGTTGCAACTTGAGGCAAATGCTAATGCGCCTTGGCACCGCTGGTCCCTGATGCTCCCTAAGTGCTTCTGACTCCTGTGCACAGCCTGGGGGTGCCTGTCCTCTTTGACTAGCTGGTAAGCTATGGGAGGTATGGGGCTGCTTCTACCACAGGACCTGCACTTATTAAATAGAAGATATGGAACTTGATGCCCAGTAAGTATGTCACTTTCCCAAGATTACAGTTAATTAGTAACAGAATCAACCCAAGTTCACCTGTTCCCAACCACCCTGGTTCCTTCTCAATGCCTTGAAAGGAGTTAAAGATTGTCACTACCAGCTTCCACTCATTAAATACTTGTTACATGCCATGTCCCTCCCCCAGTTCTACACATACATATCGTTCATTTAGTCTTCGTTTCACCCCCACATGAACGACAGCCTCCATTTTACAAATGACCAACCAAAGCCCCATTTATCTAAAATTGGAGCTGGTAGGTGGACCTAGACCCACCTGGCCCCACATCGCATGCCTTTTCCACCCTGGGATCACGTCCTCCCTAATCAATGGAAGCCAAACACATTTGTCAGCATGAATCACGAATGACATGAACCCCTGACATGGCTAAATAAATGGTTGATACATTTTCTTGAAAGTATGAAAATTGGTTTCCTTTGGTGAGAATTTTATGAAAAAAAAATCAGAATCAAGTTCAAAGTAGGAAGGGAAAGAAAAAACAGGAATTTAGAGAAGCCGTATATCTGTTTAGATGGTATTGAGGTTCACACTGAAATCCTTTAGGTACAAAAACCATGGAGACACAAACTGCCCAAGAGGCAGGAGGCCCCAGAGGATTCTGGGAGCCACAGTCTATATGTACATTAGTCCTGTGAGACTAGTTACGTAAAGGGCTCATAAAGAAATAAGCAAGCAAATTTTCAAAAGACTGGGCCTATATCTTCCTTTAAAAATCCAACAAAAATCTCCTGCTAAGAGATTGTCACAAACATACAAAGAATCAGTTTACTACCACAGCCGTCTTTTACCTACAGTTTGGAAATGTGATCTTTTCTGTTCAAATGTGGTTGAAATTTGTTGGGACTGGAAAATAGATTATTCTTTCCTTAAAAGGGCATACCCACTGCTCTGTTGGCTGGCGTAAACATGTTTTATCTTGGCTGATTTAGACTCTACTTGTGTCAGATTAGACCCAAACAATGTGTCTGATCTGATTTCTCTATCTTATCTAGACAGCAAGGATCACGTGGGCTTTGGTGATTTGAACTGAATGCCAGTCTTGAGGCTCAAAGAATAAAAACCACAGTCAAATTAGAATCATACTGGCTTCAGCATTATGGACTGTTGGAACAAAACAGAACCAATCATGATTCAGTCCAGTTTCCTCATTCTGTAGGTCAGAAAACTGAGGCCCAGAGAAAAGCAACCTGTCAACTTAGGAATCACTCGAGACCAGGAATTGCCTCATACCAGTCTAGACATTGCAAGCTTAGTCCATCAGAACTGCTGTATCTTTGTTGTGAAATGGGAATCGGTTGCAAACATTTTTAAATGAGGGGGGTCCTTAAAGTGGTTCCCAAACAAAAAATGACCACGTGCTCCAGCAATTCCACTCTTGGAAATACGTCCAAGAGAACTAAAAGCACGTCATTTGAATGGACATTTATACGCCCATGTTTTTGATAGCGCGGCCAAGTGTAAGGAAATTCCACGAAACCACGCCAGACACGGGAAATCACATAAGGGAATTTATTAAGCAAACAGTGTCTC
The DNA here is from genome assembly GCF_902686455.1 of Sciurus vulgaris. Taxonomy (NCBI): domain Eukaryota; kingdom Metazoa; phylum Chordata; class Mammalia; order Rodentia; family Sciuridae; genus Sciurus; species Sciurus vulgaris. The sequence continues at coordinate 171,529,086 of NC_136463.1, read as the reverse complement.
CTGCAGGGTAAGAGAGAAAATGAGAGGAAAAGAGAAAGGAAAAGAAAGGGTGCACGCTAGAGAGAGTGGAAAGCCAGGAGGATAGAGAAAGTGAGGAGGACAGACAGAAGAAGAATGGGGAAAGATGGCGGGAAGCTATAGCAAACAGTTGGATTCTGTAGGGCTAACAGGGGACCAATATCGGAGAAGGATACTTGCAAGCTGACTGATGAACCAATAGCTAGCTAGGATGTTCACAGATTGACAAGTGGTTGGGAGGCAGGGACAATGACTGCACCTGATGGGCAGGGGAGCAGCTTTATACATTACACCAAGGGTAGAGCAATTTGAGCATCCATCAGCAGATGAATGGATAAACAAAATGTGTTCTATATGTACAGTGGAATAGCATTCAGCCTTAAAGAGGAAGGAAGTTCTGACTCATGCCGCTGCATGGATGAACCTTGAGGATGCTACATCAAGTAAACCAGATGAACAAATCCTGTATGATTCCTCTTATGTGAGGTACATAGGGCAGTCAAGTTCACAAAGACAGGAAGTATTATGGTGCCTACCAGCGGTGGAGGGAGAAGAGAATGAAGAGTTGGCATTTAATTACTGTGGAGTTTCAGTCAGGAAAGATGGAGAAGGTTCTGGAGATGGATGGTGGTGATGGTGGCACCGTCGTGTGAGGATACTTAATGCCACTGAACTGTATGTACACTTAGGAATGGTTGGAATGGTACATTTCATGTTGTACCATTTTTATTTTATCACCATAAAAAATAAAGAATTCTCCACCTAAATATCCATACCTCCAGTGTCATTTGAAAAACAGAAAGGCTGTTGACATTGGGCCCACAGTCCCACAGAAATGTTCCTTAGACAGAGCAGACACCTTCTCCTATTTTCAGTGGCCTCCCGCTATGTCCTCTTTTCCCACCTCTCTTACCAGCTGTGTTTCTGAGGCCACTGGTTCCCAGACTGAGCCACACAAGAGTTCTGAAGAGCTTATAAGAAATACCTCAGTGTAGGGATGTAACTCTGGGGTACAGTACTTCCTTCGCACATGCAGATTCCCAGATTCCATCCCCAGCACTGCCGAAAACAAAAACAAAAAACCATATTAATATGGCACCTAAGATAACTGAATCAGAAGCTCTGAAGGAGAGGGAGAGGCAGACACTGGTAAGTTTTAAGAGCTCCTCATATGATTTCAGTGGGCATGGAACTGAGTACCACCAGCATAGGATTGCAGTTCTAGGTCTTATCTGAACCTTGGTATCATCTGGGTTACTTTAAGAACTATTGATGTCTCCTCTTGTATGCTCCAGTGTAACTGGTATAGGGCAGAGCTGAAGCTCAGGATTTTTTTAAAGTTCACTGGGTACTTGACTATATAGCAAAGATTGATATCCACTGTTATAGGCATTTGAATTTATATTTCCTGCTAGAGACACACAGCACTTGTTCAACCTTTACCCCATACGCTGCTAAGTTATATATATATATATATATATATATATAATAATCACATAGTATTCTTTATGTTATATATGTATATGTATAGTATATATTGTCTTAGTCCATTTTTTGTTTCTAAAGCACAATACCTGAGACTGAGTATTTTATAAAGAAAAGAGGTTTGTTCTGGTTTATGATTCTAGAGGCTGAGAAGTTCAAGAGTATGGCAAGGTCAACAGTGGGCTAATGCTACTTCAATTCACAGCAGAAGGAGGAAAGGCATTATGTGGAAGAAAGACATTATGAGGAGAGGCTTTGCATAACAACAACCTGTTTTCCAGCAACTAATCTAGTCCTGGGTGAACAGGAACTCATTCAAGAAAGGTATTACTCCATTCAAGAGGGCTCAGACCACACAATTCAAACAATGTCCAGTAAGCCCCACCCTTGAACAGTCAGTCACATTGAGGAATTAAACCCCAACATGAATTTTGGTGGGGACAAACCATATGCAAACACTAGCGCAGGCGCACGCACACACACACACACACACACACACAGACACACACACACACACACATCCTGTGATATCAGCAACTTAAAGGGCTCCTAAAAGCAAATAAATTTCAATGCACACAAGTCCACATTGTATGTGCCCACACAACCAGTCCTGTGAGACCAGGAATTTAAAAGGCTCCTAAAAACAAATAAACAAGTCAGATTGCATGCAGCACACACACTCCTTCAGTCACCTTATTCTCCATGGTTGACTATAAATTCACCCCAGAGACCAAAGATAAATCATCACTGAGGCTCAGAGCATGGATTTCAGATTGAAGTTCCAGTGATGAATGATTTGAGTAATTGTGGCCTCCTTGGAATCGCAGAGGAAAACTAGAACTTCTTGAGCACTAGGGCCCTGCACTCTTCTCTTAGTTATCTCATTTGAGCCTCCAGCGACACTGTGAGGGGACACTGCCATCCTCGCTGGGATGACGTAAGTGTGAAGACCCAGGCAGTGATGACTTTGAAGGGAACACCACTCCTTTGAATTTATAAGTTCTGGAGTTTTTCTTAAAAATCAGCCATCATCTTTTACAATCATACCTTGTATGTTCCCAAAACGTTCTGTTAAATAGGATTTTTGTAATGTGATTCTCATTTTAAAGGCACTAAGGGAATTTGACATTTTTAGGGAATACTTCAGAGAACCTTCTTATAAAACAAATAACCCTTTAGTGCTGCGAACACTAAACCATGAATGTAGCTATTCGGTGAGGCGCATGTTTTGCAGAGCTGGGTTTCTCACAGTGTACCAAATCTGTTTCCAAAGCACATTCCAGAGTAGAGGAGTAAATAAGAAAAGACTGAAGGTAAAAGAAGCTTCCAACCTCTGCATTCTAAAATAGTAAGAATGAAGATGACTTTTTAAATGTCTAAGTTTCCTTCTTCTCTCGATTTTTCAGTTGCAAAATTTTGAGTCATTCCTTTCTAGAAGAGGGTCTGAATCTAATAGGAGTTAAGATCAGATCTCCCCATCCAACCTAAACGGCTTGTCTGTAGTCAATTTTCTCTCATTGTGGCAGATGGGCTGGCTGTCTGCTGAGAGGCTGGGTGATTTTGTTGGCTGAAATCGCAGCATGGACCATCCCAAGCTCAGTTGATGGTTCTGTACGCCACTGTTAGCAACACAAGGGAACCTAATTGAGCTGAAAATGGTCTAGTTGGTTGCACCATAGGCAGAGAAATAGACAGAGGCACAGAACTTTTCTTGAAAAAGAGAACTGAAAAGTAATTTATTCCTCCAGTTAGCAACCAACTCGAGCTGTTATAGCCTTAGGCCCTAGCAGAGATAGCCTCTCAGGAGCTGCTGGTTAAAGAAGGGATGGAATACAGAATAAACCCCAGCCACAGGGCTAAAACTCGGGAATTTTGTGTTAAAATACAGGCAGCCTTCATTCAGAAGCTGGCTTCTGAATGTTCAGAATATAAAATTTCATAGGTGATGGTGACATTCCGTCAGTAGCCTACAAATGTTTGCTTGATCTTAATGGCCTTGGATAAGAGCCTCACTATTGGTTTTGCTAAGCTTGGGATCCTAGAATGAGGGAGGTGACATGATACTAGGACGAGAGAAGAAGGAAATGCGGAAGGAAGATGCAGAGAAGGAGTAGAAGGTAGAGGTAGAGAAAGAAAGGCATGTTGTCCTGGGGGCAGGAAATCTGAAATAACAGACATTTGTGTGTGACATTTCTCTACCCAGTTGCCAGACTCCTTCCTGATGCTTCATGAAGTTAATGCTCAGGCCTAGACCCTCCCCACCTGTTGCTGAAAGAACCTTAATCTTTAATCACCACCCCATAAAGGAGGAACTCCAATCAGACTAACCTTCCCATAGATAACAACTCTAAACTCTTGACAAATAAAAATTAACCATAAGGCCCTCAAAAGCAACCAAAGCCATGAGAAATGGAGGCAAATAAAGGGAGTCCTCACTTAGATAAGCACCAAGTGCTTTTATCATAGATTTTTGCCTCTGAACGCCTAGGCCAGGCAGCTAAAATTGGGATAAAAATTTGATTAAAAAAAAAAAAAAAAAGAAAGAAAAAAAAATTGACAAATTTGAGCTTAAAGAATGAATGACTTTGAGGCAACCGAAGTGATAGGGAAAATCCTAGAAAAGAGAGAGCCAAAAAGAGACAGCCCTAAATTTTGCACTTAAACTCTCTGAATCTCCAGCTCACCCTCAAACTACATGTTGGACAGAGCAGATTCCAGAAAGCCCAGCTAAGGCTAAAAGGGTTGAACAGATATTTCAGCTGCTGCCTGCCTCAGAGGAGAGTTTGGAGTCAGAGTCCAGCTAATGTTGCTAAAGCAGAGTTCAATACTCTTCAGAGGACCTTAACAGAATTCTGAGCCCCTACAACAGATTATTTGCAATATGTGTCGAGAACACAATCCAAAACTATTAGCCATACCACGATGTAGAAAAATGTGACCTAAATTCAAAGACAAGGCAATCAATAGTGATTGATCCCAAGAAAATCCAGATTTTAGAATGATCAGATAAGGATTTTAAAGAAGTTTCTATAACTATGTTCAAGGATGAAATGGAAAAATAGTTAATAATGAAGGAATAAATATGTAATGTCAGTAGAGAAAAAAAAGAAACTATAAAAAAATGGAAACTCAAGTACTGACAAACAGACATCTGAAATTGAAATTCATGGGATGGGTTTAGCGGAGGACTGGAAATACTAGGATAAAGAACAGTGCACTTGAATAAAAGTCAGTAGAAATAACCCAACCTGCAAAACACAGTATGAATGGTCAGTTTGAAAAAGAGACAATATCAAAAGACTTGAACGTGCAAGTCACAAAGGAAAGTAAAGAGAAAACAGGAGAAGAAACAACATTTGAAACGGTAACAAGGAAATTTTCAAATTTGAAGGAAGATATTCAATTTGCAGATTCAAGAATCCCAGTAATTCCAAGGAGGATAAGTACAGAGAAATACAGGTAGGCATGTTAGAGTCAGATTACTAAAACCAAAGCCCAAGAAAAACTGCTCATTGTAATTAGAGAAAAGCAACACATCACATACAGGAGAATAAGAAGCCAGTTATTTTCCGTGGATTAGTTTTTTGAGGACTAGGATGTTTGATTAGTACATTTTAGTTTTGTCTTATACTCTTTAACTTTTTAAATTTTTTAAAAATTTTTTACTATATCTACATATTTCTCTTACTTGTGGCCCTTGATCATCTTATTTTGCTTCCACTAACAGCCAGTATCTATTGTTCTTTCTTTCATTTTCCTTTAATTTTCTCCTTCTGTCTTCTCTCCTCCTCCTTCATAATCATTACATCCTGTATCACTTCTGTTCTCTTCCTGTCCACCATTTGAAATTGTAAATCCTTTTGCAAACTTGCTGGGGGTTTTTTTGGTTTTGTTCTGTTTTTCTTTTTGAGAAATAATTTTTATTTCCTAGTCCTCAAAAAAACAAGCAAGAAACTATCTTCAAGAAATGCTGGAAATGAGTATTTATTGTAGGCAATAACTGATAATATCATTTCTGATCATTGTGATAATTAACATTGTAGATGTCATAGTTGGAACTATTTGGTTTAATGCTGTATAATGTTTGTATTGGTTGTTATTAATTGTCTCCCCCTATATAGTGAGGCACTGGAAACCTTCAGGGACACTATAAATCCACAGGGTAGAAACTCTACTGCCTCAGATCCACACTGTTAAATGGATAGACACAAAAACAACATGAAAAAGCAAGGGAACAAATTGCCTCAAGCAACCCAAGATACTCCAATAACAGAATTCATCGACGCCACAGTGGAAGAAATGTCAGAGAAGGAACTTAGAATGTATAGTTAAACTGGTCTGTGAAGTAAAGGACGGTATAAGGATTGATCATTTGATCATTTCAATAGATGCAGAAAAAGCATTTGACAAAATACGGCATCCCTTCATGTTCAAAACACCAGAAAATCTAGGGGTAGTAGGAACATACTTCAAAATTGTTAAAGCTATCTATGCTAAATCCAAGGCCAACATCATTCTAAATGGAGAAAAATTGAAAGCATTCCCTCTAAGAACTGGAACACAGGGATGCTCTTCACCATTTTATTCAACATCATCCTTGAAACTCTAGCCAGAGCAATTAGACACAAGAAAGAAATTAAAGGGATACAAATAGGTAAAGAAGAACTCAAACTATCACTATTTGCTGATGACATGATTCTATATTTAGAAGCCCCAAAAAACTCCACCAGAAAACATCTTAAACTCATAAATGAATTCAGCAAAGAAGCAGGATATAAAATTAGCACCCATAAAGCAATTGCATTCCTATAAATCAGTGATGAATCAACTGAAAGAGAAATTAGGAAAACTACCCCATTCACAACAGCCTCAAAAACAATAAAATATTTGGAAATCAATCTAACAAAAGATGTGAGAGCCTTCTATAATGAAAACTACAGAACACTAAGAAAAGAAATTGCAGAACACCTTAGAAGATGGAAAGATCTCCCATGTTCTTGGATAGGCAGAATTAATATTGTCCGAATGCCCATACTGCCAAATGCACTATACAGATTCAATGCAATTCCAAATAAGGTTCCAATGATGTTCTTCATAGAAATAGAAAAAGCAGTCATAAAATTCTTTTAGAAAATTATGAGACCCAGAATAGCCAAAGCAATTCTCAGAAGAGTAAAACAGGAGGCATCACAATACCAGATCTTAAATTATACTACAGAGCTGTAGTAACAAAAACAGCATAGTGTTGGCACCAAAACAGACATGAAGACCAATAGTACAGAACAGAAGACACAGACAAACCCACATAAATACCATTATCTCATAATAGATAAAGGCGCCATAAACATACATTGGAGAAAAGATAGTCTCTTCAACAAAAGGTGTTGGAAAAACAGGAAATCCATATGTAATAAAATGAAATTAGACCCCTATCTCTCACCCTGCACAAAACTCAACTCAAAGTGGATCAAGGACCTAGGCATTAGACCAGAGAACTTGTGCCTATTAGAAGAAAAAATAGACCCAAATCTCCATCATGTTCACTTAGGAACTTAATTCCTCAACAAGACTCCTAAAGCACAAGAAGTAAAATCAAGAATCAATAAATGGGATGTTATCAAACTAAAAATCTTCACAGCAAAGGAAACAATCAAGAATGTGAAGAGAGAGCCTACAGAATGAGAGAAAATCTTTGCCAACTGCACCTCAGATAGAGCATTAATCTCCAAGATATATAAAGAACTCAAAAAACTTAATACCAAAAAATAATCCCAATCAATAAATGGGCTAAGGAACTGAACAGACACTTCATGGAAAAAGAAATACAAATGGTCAATAAATATATAAAAAATGTTCAACATCACTAGCAATTAGAGAAATGCAAATTGAAAACTACACTGAGATTTCATCTCACTCCAGTCAGAATGGCAAACATAAAAAATACAAGTAACAATAAATGTTGGTGAGAAGGTAGGGAAAAAGGTATATTCATACACTGCTGGTGGGACTACAAAATTAGTGCAATCACTATGGAAAGCAATGTGGAGATTTTTGAGAAAACTTGGAAATGAACCACCATTTGACCCAGTTATCCCACTCCTCGACATACCCAAAGGACTTAAAATCAGCACACTATAGTAATGGGGCCACATCAATGTTTATAGCAGCTCAACTCACAATAGCTAAACTATGAAACCAACCTAGGTTCCCTTCAACAGATGAATGAATAAAGAAAATGTAATATACACAGTAGAATATTACTCAGTCATAAAGAAGATTGAAATCATGGCATTTGCCATTGAATGTAAGGAACTGAGACAATCATGCCAGGTGAAATAAGCCATTCCCAAAACACCGAAGTCCAAATGTTCTCTCTGATATGTGGATGCTGACTCACAATAGGTAGGGCAGGGCAGGGGGAAGTGCACCAGATTGGGCAGGGGAAAATTGGGGGAAGAAGGGGGAATGGGAAAGACAGCAGAATGAATTGAATATAACTTTCCTATGTTCATATATGAATACACAACCAGTGTAACTCCACATCACATACAACCACAAGAATGGGAAGTTATACTCCATATATGTATGATATGTCAAAACACATTCTACTGTCTTGTATAACTAAGTAGAACAAATAAAAAATTATCATGATACCCTAAAAATAAAGCAAATTTTACCTGAAGCAATATATATATATATATATAGTAATCTCTACAACTGTCACTTTTTAATAGGTATAAAGCAATCCATTCCTATTCAACAAATAAACCAAAAGTATAAGTCTACAGAAAGAATTTCACAGAAAAGTTCATAGCAGCTTTATTATTAAGTGTCAAAAATTGGAGACAGCCCAGGTGTGCATTAACGGTACAATAGCTAAGCACTGGTGGTGCACTATGGGTACACACAATAGTGCTCAATAATAAAATGAAAAACCACTAATGCACACGATAATGTGGACACATGTCAAAAAAATAGAGCTAAAAAGATGCTAAATTTAGGATAGGACAAGTTTTGACTGAGATAAGGAACAGGCAACTTTTGGTGGGGAGATAATTATGTTACATTGGGGCCTTTATTCCATAGGTATATGCACTTATCAAAACTGATTAGAGGGGGGGTTTTCAAGATGGCGGCCTAGAGGGTGGCTGCATTTCGTGTTGCTCCAGGACTCAGGATTCAAGAGAGGAGATATTGGGACGCTTGGGACCAACTCAAAGCAGCCGGGTGACTCTCACCCCCTGGGGGGGCATCCCGGATGGGACGGGGGTCCCGGAACGCAGGAAACTTTGTGAAGTAGAACTGCCGGCGAGACGCCCCTCCCCCCGCCGGAGCAGTGAACTCGGAGAGCTGGGAGCGCCGTAGAGGAGGCCGCTCGGCACAGCGCTGGGACTCGGAGCAGCCACTGGGGCTCCGGCGGCTGCCCGGGGGAGGAGTGGCGGGGAGAACTGTGTGGACTCAGGACACCGGGGCCTGCCCTGAGGAGGAGGAGAGGAGCGTGGCCACTTGGATTCGGAGAGACTGCACCAGAGCTGCAGGCGGTTGCCAGAGGAGAAGCTGCGCGGCAAGCTGTTTGGAATCAGAACGACGCTTCTGAACACCGGGGCCTGCCCTGAGGACAAGGAGGAAGAGGAGCACGGCCGCTTGGATTCGGGTGACTACACCGGAGTACAGGCGGTTGCCAGAGAAGGGGCTGCGTGGCGAGCTGTTTGGACTCTGACCACTTCTAAACCCCGGGGCCTGCCCGGAGGAGTAGGAGAAGGAGGAGGAGGAGCGCGGCGGGTCCTTTGGACTCGCAGTGACTGCATTAGCGCTCCAGGCGGCTGCTCAGAGGAGAAGGTGAGTGGTGAGTTGTTTGGTCTTAAAGTGACAGCTCCTGAACACAAGGGGGCTGCCTGGAGGAGAAGCGTGGTGGGACGCTTGGTCTTGAGTGGCCGCACCAGAGCGCCGGGCGATGCCCAGAGGACCCGTGCAGCGGGTCACGTGGATTCAGAGCCACTCAGAGGGACTGCTCCTGAACACCCGGGGGGTTATCTGGAGAAGGAGGAGGAACGGGGAGGGTCACTTCGACTCGGAGTGATTGATTGCCCCGGGCTACGGGTGGTTGGTGGGAGGAGGAGGCACGAAGTGAGTTTCTTGGACTCCTAGTGACCGCACCAGCATACTGGGCGGCTGTCTGGAGGAAGAGGCCTGTGGCGGGTCTCTGGGACTCAGAGAAATTGTTCGGGGCCACAGGTGGCTGCTCAGAGGAGGGGCCACGCAGCCAGGCGATTAGGTGCACAACAGGGTCCCAGGATCTAGGAGGCTTCTGGGTGGAAGAGCCGCACAGAGACAGGCTTAGGGCGGAGCGAAGGTTCCAGGCCTGTGGGCAAATTCTCTGAGGAGGGGCAGCCTAAGGAGATTCATCTGCGAAGGGTGAGGCTCCCAGGCCCAGGAGGTAGGGCTGGGCCCCTGGAAACTTTGCAGAGGAAGGCAGCCCAGCCCAGGCAGTAGCTGTAAATTGAGGGGAACCTCTAGGAGGAAACTGACCAGCGAGACCTCCCCACTGGGTGAGTCTTCCCTGCCTGGTGAGGTTTCCCCACAAGGACGGTAAAACCAGAGACACAGGCCCAAACAGGCCTTGCCTCAGCCCACAGCCTAGGTCCGCCTTGGATGACCATTGGTCAACAAGTGGAGGCACCTCTGCCCACTAGCAGGGAATATACCCCACCTGAAGGCCACCACTCCTAGAGAGGCAGCTTCCTTGTGGAGCACCGCATTATCAACTTCCTCCAAGACTTCAGCCTACTGACGGCTAAGAGGGGATATATATAGAAATCTACAGGGACATTGTAAATCAACAGAGGAAATCTGCAATATCTCAGCGGTCCACTGATATCTGAACAATATGAGAAAACAAGGAAAGAAAATGCTGCAAACAAATCTAGATGTTACATCAATAAAACCCAATGACAGCATGGCAGAAGAAATGACAGAAAAGGAGTTCAGAATGTACATAATTAAAATGATCAGAGAAGCAAACGATGAGATGAAAGAGCAAATGCAAGCATTGAATGATCGCACCAATCGACAGTTAAAAGAGCAAATACAGGAAGCAAAAGATCATTTCAATAAAGAGTTAGAGATATTGAAAAAAAAACCAAACAGAAATCCTTGATATGAAGGAAACAATAAACCAAATTAAGAACTCCATAGAAAGCATATCCAATAGGATAGAACACCTGGAAGACAGAACCTCAGACATTGAAGACAAAATATTTAACCTTGAAAACAAAGTTGAACAAACAGAGAAGATGGTAAGAAATCATGAACAGAATCTACAAGAACTATGGGATATCATGAAAAGGCCAAATTTAAGAATTATTGGGATTGAGGAAGGTCTAGAGAAACAAGCCAAAGGAATGAACAACCTATTCAATGAAATAATATCAGAAAATTTCCCAAATCTGAAGAATGAAATGGAAAATCAAGTTCAAGAGGCTTACAGGACTCCAAATACACAAAATTACAACAGACCCACACCAAGGCACATTATAATGAAAATACCTAACATACAAAATAAAGACAGAATTTTAAAGGCTGTGAGAGAAAAGAACCAAATTACATTCAGGGGGAAACCAATACGCATATCAGCAGATTTTTCAATCCAGACCCTAAAAGCTAGAAGGTCCTGGAACAACATTTTTCAAGCCCTGAAAGAAAATGGATGCCAACCAAGAATCTTATACCCAGCAAAACTTACCTTCAAATTTGACGATGAAATAAAATCCTTCCATGATAAACAAAAGCTAAAAGAATTTACAAAAAGAAAGCCAGCATTACAGAACATTCTCAACAAAATATTCCATGAGGAAGAGATGAAAAACAAAGAAGCAAATCAGCAAAGGGAGGAATTATCCTAAAGGAATTGTCAAATAAAGGAGGAAACAAGTTGTGTCAAACAAATAAATAAACAAAATTTTAAAAATGAACCAAATGACCGGGAAACCAAATCATTTCTCTATAATAACCCTGAATGTTAATGGCCTGAATTCATCAATCAAAAGACATAGACTGGCAGACTGGATTAAAAAGAAAGATCCAACAATATGTTGCCTGCAAGAGACTCACCTCATAGAAAAAGATACCCATAGATTAAAGGTGAAAGGATGGGGAAAAACATACCATGCACATGGACTCAGCAAAAAAGCTGGAGTATCCATCCTCATTTCCGATAATGTGGACTTCAAGCCAAAGTTAGTCAGAAGGGATAAAGAAGGTCATTTCATACTGCTTAAGGGAAGCATAAATCAGCAAGATATAACAATCATAAACATCTATGCCCCAAACAGTGGCTCATCTATGTATGTCAAACAAATCCTTCTCAATTTCAAAAACCAAATAGACCACAACACAATAATACTAGGTGATTTTAACACGCCTCTCTCACCACTGGACAGATCTTCCAGACAAAAATTGAACAAAGAAACCATAGATCTCAACAACACAATCAATAATTTAGACTTAACGGACATTTATAGAATATACCATCCAACCAAGAGTGAATACACTTTCTTCTCAGCAGCACATGGATCCTTCTCTAAAATAGACCATATATTATGCCACAAAGCTAATGTTAGCAAATACAAGAAGATAGAGACACTACCATGTATTCTATCAGATCATAATGGATTGAAGTTAGAAATAAATGAAAGAGTAAAACACAGAAACTATTCCAACATCTGGAGATTAAACAATATGCTATTATATGATGAATGGATAACAGAAGATATTAGGAAGGAAATTAAAAAATTCTTAGAGGTAAATGAGAACAAACAAACATCATATCAAAATCTCTGGGACACTATGAAAGCAGTACTTAGAGGGAAATTTATTTCATGGAGCGCATTTAATAAAAGAAGTAAAACTCAACAAATAAACAACCTAACACTACAGCTCAAAGCCATAGAAAAAGAAGAACAGAACAGCACCAAAAGTAGTAGAAGACAGGAAATAGTTAAACTCAGAGCTGAAATCAATGAAATTGAAACAAAAGAAACAATACAAAAAATTGACAAAATAAATAGTTGGTTCTTCGAAAAAATAAACAAAATTGATAAACCTTTAGCCACACTAACAAAGAGAAGACGAGAGAAAACCCAAATCACTAAAATTTGGAATGAACAAGGAAATATCACAACAGACAGGATGGAAATACAAAACATAATTAGAAGCTATTTTGAAAATCTATACTCCAACAAAATAGAAAATTTCGAAGACATCAACAGGTTTCTAGAGACATATGAATTGCCTAAACTGAATGAGGAGGACATAAACAATTTAAATAGACCAATTTCAAGTACTGAAATAGAAGAAGTCATCAAAAGCCTACCAACAAAGAAAAGTCCGGGACCAGATGGGTTCTCAGCCGAGTTCTACAAAACCTTTAAGGAAGAGCTCATTCCAATACTTCTCAAAGTATTCCATAAAATAGAAGAGCAGGGAACCCTCCCAAACTCATTCTATGAAGCCAATATCACACTGATACCTAAACCAGACAGAGACTCATCAAGGAAAGAAAATTTCAGACCAATATCCTTAATGAACATCGACGCAAAAATTCTCAACAAAATTTTAGCAAATCGCATACAAAAACATATTAAAAAGATAGTACACCATGATCAAGTGGGTTTCATCCCAGGGATGCAAGGTTGGTTCAACATAAGGAAATCAATAAACGTAATTCACCATATTAATAGACTTAAAGTCAAGAATCACATGATTATTTCAATAGATGCAGAAAAAGCATTTGATAAAATACAGCACCCCTTCATGCTCAAAACACTAGAAAAAATAGGGATAGTGGGAACATTCCTTAACATTGTAAAGGCCATTTATGCTAAGCCCATGGCTAATATCATTCTAAATGGTGAAAAACTGAAAGCATTCCCCCTAAAAACTGGAACAAGGCAGGGATGCCCTCTTTCACCACTTCTATTCAACATCGTTCTTGAGACTCTGGCCAGAGCAATTAGACAAAACAAAGAAATTAAAGGGATACGAATTGGAAAAGAAGAACTCAAACTATCCCTGTTCGCTGATGACATGATTATATATTTAGAGGAACCAGGAAATTCCACCAGAAAACTCTTAGAACTCATAAGTGATTTCAGTAAAGTAGCAGGTTACAAGATCAATGCCCATAAATCCAACGCATTTTTATACATAAGTGATGAATCTTCAGAAAGAGAAATTAGGAAAACTACCCCATTCCCAATAGTCTCGAAAAAAATAAAATACTTGGGAATCAATCTCACAAAAGAGGTGAAAGACCTCTACAATGAGAACTATACAACACTAAAAAAGAAATTAAGGAACACCTTAGAAGATGGAAAGATCTTCCATGTTCTTGGATAGGAAGAATTAATATTGTCAAAATGGCCATACTACCTAAAGTGCTATACAAATTCAATGCAATTCCAATTAAAATCCCAATTGTGTACCTTACAGAAATAGAGCAAGCAATTATGAAATTCATCTGGAAGAATAAGAAACCCAGAATAGCTAAAGCAATCCTTAGCAGGAAGAGTGAAACAGGGGGTATTGCAATACCAGATCTTCAACTCTACTACAAAGCAATAGTAACAAAAACGGCATGGTATTGGTACCAAAATAGAAAGGTAGATCAATGGTACAGAATAGAGGACACGGACACAAACCCAAATAAATACAATTTTCTCATACTAGACAAAGGGGCCAAAAATATGCAATGGAGAAAAGATAGCCTCTTCAACAAATGGTGCTGGGAGAATTGGAAATCCATATGCAACAGAATGAAACTAAACCCATATCTCTCACCATGCACGAAACTAAACTCAAAATGGATTAAGGACCTCGGAATCAGACCAGAGACCCTGCATCTTATAGAAGAAAAAGTAGGTCCAAATCTTCACCTTGTCGGTCTAGGACCAGACTTCCTTAACAGGACTCCCATAGCACAAGAAATAAAAGCTAGAATCAACCACTGGGATAGATTCAAACTAAAAAGCTTTCTCTCAGCAAAGGAAACTATCAGCAATGCAAAGAAAGAGCCTACAGAGTGGGAGAATATCTTTGCCAATCATACTTCAGATAGAGCACTAATCTCCAGAATCTATAAAGAACTCAAAAAACTCTACTCCAAGAATTCAAATAGTCCAGTCAACAAATGGGCTAAGGAAATGAATAGACACTTCACAGAAGAAGATCTACAAGCAATCAACAAACATATGGAAAAATGTTCAACATCTCTAGTAATAAGAGAAATGCAAATCAAAACCACCCTAAGATTCCATCTCACCCCAATTAGAATGGCGATTATCAAGAATACGAGCAACAACAGGTGTTGGCGAGGATGTGGGGAGAAAGGTACACTCATACACTGCTGGTGGGGCTGCAAATTAGTGCAGCCACTATGGAAAGCAGTGTGGAGATTCCTTAGAAAACTTGGAATGGAACCACCATTTGACCCAGCTATCCCACTCCTTGGCCTATATCCAAAGGACTTAAAATCTGCATACTACAGAAATACAGCCACATCAATGTTCATAGCTGCTCAATTCACAATAGCCAGACTGTGGAACCAACCTAGATGCCCTTCAATTGATGAGTGGATAAAGAAACTGTGGTATATATATACAATGGAATATTACTCAGCCATAAAGAATGATAAAATTATGACATTTGCAGGCAAATGGATGAAATTGGAGAATATCATGCTAAGTGAGATAGGCCGATCTCAAAAAGCCAAAGGACGAATGATATCGCTGATAAGTGGAGGATGACTCATAATGGGGGGGAGGGAAGGGTTAGAGTTAGGGTTAGGGAGGGGGGCAAGTATGGAGGAAGGAACTACTGTATAGAGGGTAAAGAGGGGTGGGAGGGGTGGGGGGAAGGGAAAAATAACAGAATGAATCAAACAACATTGCTCTATGTAAATTTATGATTACACAAATGGTATGCCTTTACGCCATGTACAGAGAAACAACATGTATCCCATTTGTTTACAATAAAAAAAAAAAAATCAAAAAAAAAAAATAAAAAATAAAAAAAAAAAAAACTGATTAGATGGCATGCTCAAGTTTTGTGCATTTAATTATGTATAAATTTACCTAAAATAAATAAATTGAAATATAAACTAATACTTAATGAATTAATTAATACTTAATAATGAGATAGATGATAGCAATGTAGACATATTGAGGTAGATAGGGGGGCATGTACTGATGTGTTCCACTTATTTTGAAATGCATCCAAAAAAGATGGATACATAGATTTATAGATATGTGATGAAGGAAAAATCTGCCAATTTTGAAATATAAGTGGTAATTTGTGGTAGGCTAAATATATGTTACCTGACATGACAAGAGGGATTTTGCAGTTGTGATTAAGAATCTTAAAATAGGAAGATTTTTCTGGATTATCAGGGTTGACCCAATTAATCACGGGGACCTAAAAGATGAAACAAAAAGGCCAGGGGACCAAAGGGCATATGGCCAATGAAGAAGAGAATGTAGTAATGTAGACACAGCCAGGTAGTGCGTACACCTGTAGCAGCTAAAAAATGCAAGGAATCTTCTGGACGTCCAGAAGGAATACACCTTGCTAGTATCTGACCTCTGATGAACTGCAAGATAATACATTTGTCTTCTTTTAAGTCACCAAGTTCGTGGTAATTTTTTATTACAGCAACAGGAAACTCACATATAAACACACGGCTGTTCACTGCATGATTCAACTTTTCCGTTGAAATTTTCATAATAAAATATTTTTTTAAAAAATTTTTTTAAATCTCCCATTGGCCCAATGTAGGTACAAGGCAAGTGAACGAACTATTTTACGCTGACATATTCTTATTCCTCACGAAGTTATTTAAAAGTTTTAAGAGAATCCTTGATAGACAATAAAACTAATAATTGTCCTGATGGGTAAAATTACAATCATTAGGAGGGAAAGGGAAACACAATTTTCTGGAGAAAGTAGAAGAGATCACTGTTTTTATTTAAGGACTCCACCACACAGAGAGGTCAACCTGACCTGGCAGCTCTTCTGGATCCTGTTCCTGAATATGTAAAAATTTTTCAATTTTTCCTTTGCTTCTGAACTGATGGCGTTTTACTCAGCTTTTTTTTTTTTTTTTTTTTTTTTTTTTTTTTTTAAATCTCTTTGATCAAAAGACCTGACAAGAATAATTAGAGAAGGAAAAGTTGGTCTCACAGTTTCAGAGGTTCAGTACATAAATGACTAACTCCATAGCTCTGGGCCCAAGGTGAGGCAGAATACCATGGAATAAGGGTGTTGAGGAGAAAAGCAGCTCAGGACATGGGAATAAGAAGCAGAGAGAGAGCCTCACTCACAAGGGACAAAATATAAACCCCAAATCCACACCCCCAGTGACCCACCTCCTCCAGCCACACCTTCCTGCCTGCAGTTACCACCCAGTTAATTCACATCAGTGACTGAATCCACTGATTAGGTCAAGGTGCTCATAACCCAATCGTTTCACCTCTGAAAATTCTTGCATTATCTAACATATGAGCTTTTGAGGGAATGTGTCATATCTAAACTGCAGCAGATGGGTTCTCCAAAATATTCAAAATTTGATATCATTATTTCTTCCCATTCAAATAACCCAGGAGGAAACTAGGATGCAGGTAGAGTCAGGCAGCAACTGAATAATTGGATAATAACTTGTATCTATAGGTTGATTTTAAGTCACCTACTTAAGAATCAGAGACCAGCTGTGTTAGAGAAAACAAGTCTCCTCTTTACCCAGAGAGTGAGGGCTTTGCCTGCTCCCCTCTTTTAAGATTTTAATCATCCAAACCTGGAAATTAGTCTTAATTGTGTCATCTTAAAAGTTGCAGACTACCTCTGACAAAAACAGCACAAATTCACACGGAAGAGAAAACAAAAAGCAGGCAAACTTTAAGGTTGATTTTTAAACTTAGGTTTCAAAATGGCAAACAAAAACTTAGAAGTTTTAAATCAAGCTTATAGCCCAAGCCATGGTTAAAAATAGAAATCATAGTCATGCATGAAAAGAACCCTCTACAGAGCTGTGTTCTCAGGAAGGGGGAGATCTGATTTCTCAAAATCTGTTTTTCAAGCAAAATGAATAAAATATCTCAAATATTTTATTGCAAGTGCCAAACATGGCAGATGGCATTTGCATGGGGATTACATAACCACATTGAAAATCAACCATAAAGTTCTGAGAATATGCAGAGAGTGAAAATACCTCTACCTCGTCCCCATTAATCGGAGTGGCTCTCCTACAGAGGGCTCATGGTGTTCCAAGGTCAGAGAAATGCAATCAGGGGAGAATTTCATTCCTCTGCCTCCAGAGTGAGATGTAATCAAGAGTTCAGTGAGTGTTAGTGTTTTCTCATGATCACAAACATCTCAAACCCAGTGACTTGAATTCTCTGGAAAGTCTTGTGTATTATTTGCATGGAACATCCAAATTTTCAATTCAATTCTGTATTTTTTGAGCCCCAACTGTATCTTCAGCAATCACAGTATGGTCAGATTAGTGCAAGGCTGTAATTGTGTCTTGATATATGTCTTGGTTAAATGATTTATGAATAGGTGAAGTTCTGTTTTAAGATAAGGTCTTGTTCTTCAAAGGAATATGAAGCAAAGTCTCTTTCCCTCAGTAAGACCATGCGTTAGTCAGTTTCCCATCGCCATGATGATACCTAAGATAAACAACTTAACAGGAGGAAATGCTTATGTTGGCTCAGTTTCAGATGTTTCAGACATAATTCTGACAAAGTTCCCATCATCCATCCCCTGCACCTAGCAAAGCTGGCAAGGTAAGTCTCTCCACAATTGCATGTTGACTAATTCTTTTTGTTAAAGCACTTAACTGAGCTATAATTTTACTTAAAATAAAGTTCACAGATTTTAAGAGTACACAGATCAATTTTAACCATTGTTAACCATCATGGAACCACCACTATAATCAAGACACAGAAAATTACCATCACCCAAAAAAGTTCCTGTTTCTTCATAGTCATCTCTGCAGCCCTACTCCCTGTAGGAAACCTCTATCTAGCACTATTATTTTATTTTTTCTAGAATTTCATGTAAATTGAAGCATACAGTATGTAGCCTTTTGAGTCTGGTTTCTTTAATTTATAATAATATAGGTGAGATTTATCCATAGTTCATTCATTTTTATTTTTGAGTAGTGTTCCATTGCACAGATACACCACAGTTGATGGATATTTGGGTTGTTTT
This sequence comes from Sciurus vulgaris, assembly GCF_902686455.1. Lineage (NCBI taxonomy): Eukaryota > Metazoa > Chordata > Mammalia > Rodentia > Sciuridae > Sciurus > Sciurus vulgaris. The sequence goes on along the minus strand of NC_136463.1, from coordinate 171,510,321 downwards.
TAGTTTTGAACAGCAGGAATGAAATAGCTCTGGATAGGTCAGCACAGGTCTTTGTATGAACAAACATTTTATGATTTCTTGAGTAAATTCTTGAGAAATGCTGGATCATATAGTAAATGTATATTTGACTTTATTAGAAATTGCCAAATCCTTTTTCAAATGGGCCTGTAATTTTTGTTCTCTTACCAGGAGTGCATGTGAATTCTACATCCTCATCAATACTTCTTATGGAGAGTTTTTTAAATTTGCGCGGCTCTGGTGGGTCTACGGTAGGTGTATATAGTAGTGGCATCTCACTGTGACGTTTGAATCTCCCCAGTGGCTCATTTCATTGAGCACCTCTTCGTGTGCTTGATATACTAATTCTGATCATGTGGTTTTGTGTGGTACATTATTAAGGGTGAGAAGGGTCAAACCTTTCTTCCCTGAGCATAGACACTTATAAATCTGGAGTCTAGAATGACAGTCTCCAGATAAGATCACACTTTAAAAAGCCCACATTTTAGAAAAAAATATTTTAAAATGAAAGTTGAATTGTTAAAAAACAGATTAATTATCTGTCTTCTCTTCCTTAGGAGAGGAGGGGTGGAGAAAAAGAAAAATTCTCATCTCACAAATAGATTTGGAAATGAAGTGGCAGTTTCTTCTCTAACAGTCTTAACTAGACACCCCCACACAGCATATCCCTAGCTATCAGATGGCCATATGAGATCCGAAGGCTTCAGAACACTAAATTTGCCTCTCAAAAGAACCAAATGTTAAACTCTACCACACATGTCGTTAGTCTCTTACAGTATTCAATTTTCTCTTCATCTTATTATTTTTAGGTGGGATTCAAAACACCCACCAGGGATTTTTTTTTTTTTTTTTTTTTTCCATGCAAGAGAACGTTTTTGTTTTGGTAGAAAATGTGTTCAACTCCTAATCATTTGTCAAGGTTTTGGGGGCTTTTCTGGGGTTGTTGTTATTTTTTTTTTTTTTTTCTTGTGAGATGTAGCTTTCCATCTACTTAAAGTACAATAAATTACTCATATTCATGGCATCAAAAAATGTCACTTCTTTACTTAAGAAAAGAATAAAATCAGTCTACACAATTATCCTATCCATCAGTAACAATTCTGAAAAAAAAATCCTGGGGAACTTGTCTCTATAATCCTACCAAATTCTCCACTATCACCTGTCATGGATCCTGAGAGTCTTTCCTCCCAATTTCCCAATTTCCTATCTTTACTCCAACCATAAACACAGACATCTGAAAGACAAACGTTAAACTGGAGAATCAAGCTCAACACATTATTTTTTTTCAGAAGAGAGGATCTCTTCAGAAGTAATTTATATAATAGTAATGTTTTCATAAGTAAAATTTTAAAAAGACATGAGGCAAAAACCAATTCACAGCTGAGATCCATTAATTTGCTTTGCCCCCGCCCCCCGTAACTTTAACCTGTATTTATATCTGGTTGGGGTTACAAATGCAGCTGGCCAGCCCACATTTTGAGGCTACATGTATAGAAGTGTATCCATGATAAAATAAGTAAGTCTTCCGGGACTTGATAGATTCATTCTCATTTATAGACACAGATGACGGTAACTACATCTATCTCCATCTAAAGACTAGTTTCCATCTTTAGGATGAAGGGAGTATTCCATTTTCATAGATATCCAATGCTTGACGTTTCTTTGACAAGCATATTTTCCAATGTAAGACATGCCACTTGAAATCCAAATATAAATTCAAGTGCCTGAGTTTAGCCAAAGAAACAGAGACTGAGTATCAGATGAGAATGTGTTTCACTCGTTTATGTGTTAATTACTCCAACTAGGATGGAGACCCCAAAGACACTTGCTTGACATTCATCAGTCAGTCCTTTTATATAAACTAAGGTTATCTAATTAGTCACAAAGCTCAAAAAGACTGACAAAAAAAATTATGGCTTGCCCCCTCCTACATTTCCCATGGGAGTCCTTTTCGACAATCCATCTCTACATGCAGCCCCAAGATCTTTAAACTCCCAAACAGTTGCTCCGGCAGCCACCCCCAGTATCCTCTAAGGTCCCGCCTCCATCACTGCTCACCAGCCAACCCTCACTCCCTTCATCTCTGTGGTCACAGGAAGAAGAAAACATAGTCTAGTCCATGGCTATAGTTGTACCCTGTTGTGACTGAATGGCTTGGTCTGCTTGAAGCCAAATTCACAATGCAATGAGCAGCCAAGGGACCACAGAAATCAGAAAATAGCGTTCCTGCAGTTCAGCATCATCTTAATAAGCAGAGGCCCTGATTCAGTCTTTAAAAAAAAAAAAAAAAAAAACTCGCCACAAGTGGTAATTATGTAAGGTGAGCATTAGTTTGGGGGTGGGGGGTAGATCAGTGGACTGGCCCATCAACCAGTGTTTCTTTTTTTGGGGCGGGGTGCTGGGGATCGAACCCAGGGCCTTGTGCTTGCAAGGCAAGCACTCTACCACCTGAGCTATCTCCCCAACCCCCTCAACTAGTGTTTCTTGACAGCATCTTAATAAAAGAGCTGTTGCAAGTGGCACGGTCACAGCCCTACTCTAGATGGACGGGGAGGGGTGTGGGCAACAGGGTCCACAGATCTAGGTATAGATGTATCCATAGCCGTGCTTTGAAGGCTGATGTGTGAGTATTTATATTTGTACATAAACATATTACAATGTAACATAAAGCACGGTTGTGCCCTTTAGTAATATTTATTGGTAGGTCCAGGATGGAGGGAAGAAAGCCCCTTTCACCCCTTCTCTATGTACCAAGGTTCACACCACCCTAGAAAGCTGCAAATGCAGAGCCCGCATGCGCCAGCAGCTGCCTTCCCCCACCTCTGCCCGTCCCCTACCAGAGCAGGGCTGTGACCATGCCACTTTGGAACAGCTCTTTCATTAAGACACTGCCAAGAAATGCTTCCTGATGGGCAGTCCAGTGACCCAGCAAAGCCGTCCAATCCCGGGCTCACCGAGCGCTATCTTTTGCTTGGCCAGACTTAGCTTGCCACAGGAGCCCTGGGGAGGTTCCTGGGGTCCCCACCACCTCTCTCTTTGACTTCCAAAAAGGACTACCAAGTACAAATAATTCAAAGGACAGGAAAGAGAAAAGAGCTCAGGACGTGACATTTCCAACAGGACTGCCCCTTTGCTGTTCTTCCCAGTATTTTTTGTCACATCACATGCGAATCTTTCCCTCCCCCTGGACCACGTCTAAAGATGCATGGTTCCCATGAGCTAAAAATGAAGCAAGAAAGCCAAAGGTTAGGGAATGTTCTGCCTACAGTCAGGTCCTTAGAGTCAGAGCAACCTCAACGGTCCTCTAATTCAACTATTTTGTTTTATGGATGAAATCGCTATGGCAGGATTAGGGTTCAAGGTAGGTGTGGCAACCCAAGATTATATCTGGTGGTCAGAAACTTACTTGATGCACTCTCCTCCCTTTGTGCTCCAAAGTAAATAGCTGCAAATTATCAAACCAACAACAATAATAATAAGGTAATTTTTGTTTTGTGCTTTCTGTTACCAGGTACAGTGCCAAGTACCTTTCATGGATTATTTCACTTGAACCTCAAAACTATCATATGAGTTGGGTGCTCACTATTTCCATGTTACAGATGAAAATTGATGCATATTTTAGCCACCAGTGAGAGGTCACACAGCAAGTAGCTGGAGAAGCTCATGCTTCAACCATATACTCTGTGCTCACTGACATTTGAGACCTCACTTATGAGCCTGGGCGCTTCTCAAATCATGATCATATAAATTATTTTCAAGATCCTTGTATAATCGTACATGGTCATAGAGAACGAGGACAACCCATTTCTCCAAAATGTCAGAAAATAGATTGTAGTGGCCTTCTCATGATCTGGTCATCTCATTATTTTAGTCTTCTCTGTACTCTAAGCAATCTAGATTACTTTAGAAGGATCAGGTCCATGGTTAGTATGTAAAGAACTTACCAGTATCTCCTGCATTTCCTGCTTCCAAACACGTTTTGCACTGCCATCTCTAGCTGTCATGGGCATCCAACTCTGCCTTAGAAAGCCTAACATGACACTTTCACCCCAGTGACAGCCCCGCAGAGCCTGACCTACATGCATGGACAAGTCCCAAGCAGACGGTCCAACTCACCACAAAAAAAGGCTTAAGGATTTCTCTTGAAGAAGTCTGGTAGGCTGTTCTGCAATGCATGAAGTATTGGCAGAGATCAGTTCCCCAGGCCAGCAGTGTACCCCATTAGAAAGCACAGAACAGGCTGAACAGAAAGATGTTCTCAAGGAACCACAGGGGGTAGGGGTAAAGGAGAAGGGGAACTGTAGTCAGACAGGTTTGAATCTTGGACTTTGCATTTCTTGCTTAGGAATCTTAGACAGGTTGTTAATTTCTCTGAGCCTCAGTTTCTTCTTCTATAAAAGAAAAAGAACAATAACTAACAGCTATCTCATGGGGCGAGTGGAGGATTAAATAAGATTATATTATAAGCATCTGGCACCTTGCCTATCACATGGTAATAAGTCCACTCCCTTTTTTTTAATGTATGCTTTTTTGGGTATTAACTCTACCTCTTACAGTGGAGAGAGAACTCTCATGTTCATTTCAGAGGAGGAAAAAAGGATAAGATGGGGTAGGGGTGGCTAAAAAATTGGGTCAAAAATTTTAATGCCAGTAGATCCCAAAGACAGGAAAATCTAAGGAATTGCTCTAAGTCTGGTCACAAAAAGGGAATGTGGCCAATTACACCTGCTTCCCAGTGCTTTTGAACTATATATTTATAGCATATGTTTAGGTGTTTGTTCTGTATATATAATTAGCCATTTTTCTTCAGCATATCCAGTAATTATTTTATCAAATGCACATCTGTTTTAATTAGGCATGTACACATTTTACTATGCTGTAAAATGTCAAACACACTGTAAAATAGCTCAGAGTACATTAACACATAAAAACAAAAATTCACTCGACATATCACAAACAGCTGCAAGAAGCTCATAGACCCAACCAGCTGCTACCCGACAACTCCCAGCCAAGGCTATTCTGTCAGGCCCTTCCGAGATTCCTCCCAAGCTAGCTGTGGTTTCTGTGCCCAGTTCTTGGGCTTCGACGTGACTGTCGGATGTGGCGTGTCATGCAGCATGTGCAACTTGGCTGGCACCATGCATGTCAGCCCATCCTCAGCTTGCCAAGCTGGAGACTCTGTGCGGATGATGATACGGAATACCTCAAACCCAGAGGGGCTTTGGTTGCCAACAGTACGTCTCCCTCATGGCACAGATGGGAATGCTGAGAACCAGAGGGAGGAACCGAGTTAGTGAATGAACTGGGGTCATTTGGGGTCTTCCTATGCTTAATCTGGTGCTCCTTCTACCATGCTGGTTTCTAAACCTCAGTTTGCATCTTAATCATCAAGAGTACTGATTTCCAGAGCCCAACTGACCAAGCATCTTGTCCAGGAGGTCTGAGGTGGGGCTGAGGAATATAAGTTTCAACAAGGTTCCTAGTTATCCCAAAGCAGCGCGTTCAAAGGCTTACACTAAAGATCACAGGATCTACATCTCACAGCCTTCTCACTGGTATATCTTCATACCCTTTATTTCTGAGGTTATTCCCTTTTTAATTGGCAGCCATGTCATCAATGGGACTTTAAGGCTATGACCAGTAACTTGTGAGGATGTTGGGATCTTTTAACCCAAAAGTACCCTAAAATCTTTTCTGAACAGATGATTTGGTGGTAGACTATCACTATTACTCAAAGATTTGCATGTGAGCAGATTTTTGCAGAAGCCTGTGGTACCCATGTTCAGAGAACTCACCAGAAATCCCTCAGTTAATATCTCTCCGACGTGTTTTTTGAGTGGATGAACAAAAAAAAGAAAAGAAAAAAAAAAAAAAAAAAAAAAACCTCAAATAAACAACCTAACTTTACACCTCAAGAAACTAGGAGGATAAGAACAAATTTCAGCCCAAAGTTAGCAGGAGACAGAAAATAATTTTAAAAAATCAGAGTAGAAATGAATGTAATGGAGATTAAAAGACAATGGAAAAAGTCAACAAAACTAAGAGTTCATTTTTTGAAAAAATAAACAAAATTGGTAAACCTTTAGCTAAACTAAAAGATACCAATAGATAAAATCATAAATGAAAGAGGAGACATTATAGTGGATACCACAGAATTACAAAGATCATAAGCGACTACTATAAACAACTTTTACCAGCAAACTGGAGAATGTAGAAGAAATAAAATCCTAGAAACATATAACCTACTGAGACTAAGTCATGTGAAAATAGAAAATCTACACAGACCCATAACAAATTAGGAGACTGAACTAGTGGTCAAAAATCTTCCAACAAAGAAAAATTTGTGACCTGACACTAATCTTTTTCCAACTCTTCCAAAAAAGTTGAAGAGAAGGGAAAATTTCCAAACTCATTTTACAAATGAGTAATCCTGATACCAAAACCAGAGAAGGACACTATAAGAAAAGGAAATTACAGGTCAATTTCTCAGAAGGTAGATGTAAATAACCTTAAAAAAAAAAAAAAAGTAGCAAACCAAATTCAACAACACATTGAAAGAATCATACCAATGATCAAGTGGGACCATCCTCAGGATGCAAGGATGGCTCAACACAAATCAAATATCCTATTATCAGAAATCGATAACTATCCACAGAAAGAAGGATAAAAATCAAATGATCAGCTCAATAAATGCAGAAATGCTTTTGAAAAATTCAAAATCTTCTCACAATAAAATTTTCCCAAAAAACTAGGCCTAAAAGGAATGTACCTCAACGCAATAAAGGCCATGTGTGGAAAGTTCACTGTTGACATCATACTCAATGGTGAAATGCTGGAAACTCTTTCTTTCAAATCAGGAATAAGACAGGAGTGCCCACCCCCGTCTTTTTTTGTTTTCTATATACTTTATATAGTAAAATTCCTAGCAAGAGCAATTAGGCAAAAAAAAGAAAGAAAAACTATCCAGATCAGAAAGAAAGAAGTGAAATTGTCTCTATAAATTACATGATCTTAAATACAGAAAACTGAAGGCTTTACCAAAAAAATAAATATAAATATAAACTATTAGAAGTAATAAAAAATTTCAATAAAATTTCAGGATACAGACCTTCACATAGAAAAATTATATGTGTAGCTATACACTAACAACAATCTGACCAAGAAATTAAGAGAATAATTTCATTTACAATAGCATCAAAAAATAAAAGAATACTGAAGAGCAAATTTAATCAAGAAGGTAAAATATCTGTACAATACAAGTTGTTTAAGTCAGGGTTTGCCTTACTGTGACCAAAGGACAAGAGCAGCTTTAAGGAAGGAAAGTTTATGTTGGCTCATGGTATGAGAGGTCTCAGTCCATGGGCAGCCTACTCCACCGCTCCGGGCCCCAGGTGAGGCAGGACATCATGACATGCTGAAGAGCCCAGCAGAGAAAAGCTGCACGGTTCACAGCACAGTTAGGAAGCAGAGAGATGGAAAATGGGAAGGGACCACATGGAAGAGGAACCCTTCCAGGGCATGCCCACAGTGACCCACCCCCTCCAGTCACGTCCCACCTGCCTACAGTTACCACCCAGTCTGTCCGTTCAAAATAGGATGGACTGATTAGCTTTCAGCTCTCACAATTCAATCACTCCATCTCTGGATGTTTCTACATTAACACAGGAACTTTCAAGGAGCATCCCATATCCAAACCATAACATAAGTGTTGATGAAAAAATATTCAGTTGGACACAAATAAATGAAAAGATTGAAATAATTAATATTATTAAAATGTTCATATTACCCAAAGTGATCTACAGATACAATGCAATCCCTATCAAAATCCCAATGCCATTTTTCTGGAAATAGAAAAAAAAAAACCCTAAATTTATGTGGAACTACAAAAGACCCCAAACAGCCAAAGTGGAAAAAAAAAAATGAAGCTGAAGACATCATACCACATGATTGCAAAATATACTGCAAAGCTACAGTAATCAAAACAGCATGGTGTTGGCATTAAAACAGATACACAGACTAATGAAATAGAATACAGAGTCCAGAAATACATTCACACATTTATAGTCAATGTAACTGTGACAAAGTTACCAAGAACAACATACCATGGAGAAAGGGCAATCTCTTCACCAAATGGTATTGGGAAAACTGAATAACCACATCAGAAGAATGAAACTGGACTCTTATTTCACATCACATTTTTAAAAAGTCAACTCAAAATGGATTAAAGATTAAAATATAAGCCCTTAAGTTTTAAAACTACTAGAAGAAGTTGGGTGCTGTGGCACACACCTATAATCCGAGCAGCTCAGGAGGCTGAGGCAGGAGGACTGCAAGTTCAAAGCCAGCCTCAGCAAAAGTGAGGCACTAAGTAATTCAATGGGACCCTGTCTCTAAATAAAATACAAAATAGGGCTGGGGATGTGGCTCAGTGGTCGAGTGCCCCTGAGTTCAATCCCCGGTACCAAATAAATAAATAAACAAACAAATAAATAAAACTAGAAGAAAACAAGGGAGAAAATCTTGATACTGATCTGGGCAATGATGGTTTTAGATATGTCCCCAAAAGCACAAACAACAAAATGAAAAACAGATAAATAGGATGACATCAAACCAAAGAGCTTTTGTATGGTAAATAAAACAATCAGCAGAGTAAAGAGACAAATTTCAGAATGGGAAGAAAACATTGGCAAACTCTAACCATAACTCTAATATGGGATTAATATCCACAACTCAGTAAGAAGAAAACTAAGGAATTAATAAAAATATGGGCAAAGTACAAAGTACATGAATAGACATTCTCAAAAGAAAACATACAAATAACCAACAGGTGTATGAAAAAATGCTTAGCAACACATATGACCCATCAATCCTACCTCTGTGTATATATTCAAAAGAAATGAAATTAATATCTTTCAAAAGAGATATCTACACCTTATGTTAATTGCAGCATTATTTTCAATAGACAAGATATAGAAACAACCTAAATTTCCACTGACAGATGAATGGAGAAAGAAAATGTGGGATACACACTCACACAAAGAGAGAGACAGAGAGAGACAGAGGAATATTATTCAGCGTTTAAAACTAATGAAATTCTGTCATTTGTAACGACATGGTTGAATCTGGAGGGCATTGTGCTACATGAACTAAGCCAGGCACAGAAAGACAGATACTTAATGATCTCACACATACACAAACAGAATCTATCGAAGGTGAACTCACAGAAGCAGAAAATAGAATGGTGATTACCCAGGGATGAGGGAGATTGGGCAGCTGTTGGTAAAAAGGATCAAAGTTTCAGTTAGGATGAGTAAGTCCTAGAGATCTACTGTAATCACAGTGACTATAATTAATAATACTATGTTACATATCTAAAGTTCCTAAAAGGATAGATCCTAAGTAGTCTCATCAGAGGGGAAAAAATGATAATTATGTGAAGTGATAGATACCTTAAGTAGCCTGAGTTTAATCATCATTTCACAGCATCTACTGTCTTAGTCCATTTGGACTGCTATAACAAAATACCATAAACTAGGTAGCTTATAAACAACAAATTTATTTTTCACAGTTCTGGATGCTGGGAAGTTGAAGCTCAAGGTACTGACAGATTTGGTATTTGGTGAGTCCAGTTTTTGGCTCATAGATGGCACATTCTCACTCTACTTATGAGGGCTCCCCTTATCCTGATCACCTCCAAAGGCGCTGCCTCCTAGGACCATCACCTTGGGGCTAGGACTTCAACGTGAACTTGGGAGAGACACAAATATGGATACGGCTAAAGCTGTATTTTATATAACATGTAGCCACCGATATTGATACTATTTTATAAGAAGGTAATACAATAAAGTTTTCTACTCAAGAAACTAAGAAAAATGACAAAATATAACTCAAGCAAAGAAGATGATGAAGATAAATAAATTCATAAGTGAATTAAAGATAGAAAAGCTAAGTTGATAAATGATACTAAGAACTACTAGGTCTTTGAAAATTCAATAAAACAGACAAATCTCTGGATAAGCTAATCAATAAATATAGAAAGCAAAATCATAAACAAAATTCATTTAGGAATGAAAGATGAGAGAGGAATGGAATGAAGAGAAGATTTTTAAAGTATAATTTTAAAATTCACCAGGTATATAGATAGATTTGTAAAGCTCAATGAGATGGATAACTTTTGGCAAGGGGAGGTGTGGGTAAGAAAAAAACAAATTGAGTCAAAATGTAATTTTATTTTTAATTATCCCCAGTGAAAATTCTGAGCCAGGTAATTTTATAGTTAAGTTATTATAAATCTTCAAAGAGCATAAAATTCCCATTCTACATAAACTGTTACATTTTATCAAAAAAAAAAAGGATAGGGCTCTGCCTAATTCATGTTATGAAGTTGTCATAACTCTGATACCACACACTGACAAAATTGCACATGCACACACACACACACACACACACACACACAAATGTAGGTGTGCATAGGTCAGACTCCTGATCCTGAGAAAGGACTGCTCATGAGAGTGGGCCTTGGCTAGCATCCAGGAAATTGGAACTCAAGTGGTCCCCACCTGCTAATTGATGAATGGCTCACTGTGCTTACACTGTTTGTGCAAACATTGTGTTTGACACTGAGCACCAGCTTTCTTTCTGGGCATCTGTAATTTCAGTAATGCCAAGCAGAGGCTTCCTACAGGACAGATCTCCAGTGGAAACCCTGGAGGCTGAGTTCCTGATGGGCTTCCCTGGAGGACATAGACATGCCACTCGTCAGTGGGGAATGAACGTCCTAGATGACTCCACTGAAGGACACTTAAGAGCTTGTGCTTGGATTCCCTGGACTTAGTTCCACCTGTCATTCCCAATAAATCATAGCATGAGTTTAACTATATGACAAGTCCTACGAATCCTCCTCAAAATCAACAAATCTGAGGATAGTCAGCACAATAGGCAATAGCCCTTACATGTAAATGCTGAAATTCTGTATTAGATACTAATAAATACTACTAATAGGAGTATTGGCAACCTAGTAAATGGAAAGAAAAAGACAAAAAAGATCTATAGTGACTGATATCAGTAAAGTAAAATATATGATCTTATCGAAGAGTATAAAAGACATCCCATAAAATGTAATATTAATTCCAAAAAACTAAAAATATAAAGGAAAGGCAGGATATTTTATTTAAAAGATCCTTTATCTTCAATATGACGAGGAATATCCTCAAACTGTAACCATCATCATACAAATGGGAAAAAACAGTTACTGAAACCATCCTCATTGACAATTGAAACCAAAAAAGAATTTCCACCATAACCACTACAATCAACATTGTCTAGAAATTCTGTGATACAGTAAAATCTGCAACAAAAAAAAGGGGGGGAGATACTTATATGCTTGAAAAGTTCAGGAGTTTGGCAAATTATTTGAATATCAGAAAATATGCTTAATGTAATTAGTTTTCCTTCATACCACTTATCAATCATTAAAAATATAGGAAAATAAAACAGCGCATGTATAATAGCAACAAAAACTACACAATATCTATAAATAGTTTTTTTGTTTTTTTTTAGAGTAGAAAGTAAGAAGCTTTATTTAAGAAAAGTAGAAAAGTAAAAGCAGACTTCTCCCAAGTAGAAGAAAGGGACCCAAAGGCGGAATCCTATAAATAGCTTTTAAGAGCAGCACAAGTGATCCATAAGAAGAAAACTTAAAACTCTTTTGAACATATGAATAAATTAAGAAATATTTCTTGGATGGCAGTACTGAATAGTATTAAGACATCAGTTTTTAAGTTAGTTATAGTTTTAATAAAATAAGAGATTGAATACACAATAACCAGACCCTACACAAAAATAGAACGCTGACCCACAACCCGCCTGCAGAACCAACAACACTTTACTTACAATGTACCCCAGCTAGGCAGACTTGGAGGAAGTCAGACTGTGTTATTTCTAGGACCAATCTAAGAAGTTGAACCTAACTTCTGTAACAGCTGGTCTCAAATCACCAGGATAGGATTAATAACTTAAAATTCTCTAATTTTGTTTTTTCTGCTACCAACCTAGGACTGACCAGAGAAAACCAAACGTGCCCACCCAACCAGCCACATAGGAAGCCCCACTTCTGGGCCTACATACATTTTCTCCACTAGGAAGCTCTTCCATTCCTCTGTTTACCTGGGGGTCTCTGCCAGATGTGATGATGGCTGCTTCCTTTGCTGTAGCAAGCTGTGAATGAATAGCCTTTGCTGGCTCTCATTTGGTTAGCCTTTATTCCCATAATAACATGGATGAAAATTTCAGTGAGACTTTTTTTTTAACATTGGCAAAATAATTCTAAAGCCATCTTTAAGGATAAACATCTGAGAATAATCAATAACATTGAAAAAAAAGGCAGTAGAGAGAGTACTCAGTCTGCCATGTTTTAAAACAATCAGTAGAACTGCACACATTCAATGAGCGCAATGTTGGCATGAGAATTGACAAGGTGACCCAGTGAAACCCAGAGCCAGAGCCAGACACTGTGCATGTGAAATCTCAGGACCTAAGAAGGGAGTCATCATCAGAAAAGAAACAAAAATCTGTTTGGTCAATAAAGCTGACTATCAACCATGGGGGCAGGGCACAGGGGGAAGACCACTGAAAACCTCATCTCAGAAATATTCAAGATAAATTCAAGATAGTTTAAAAGTTTTAATGGAAGAAATTAAACAATTAAAACAGAACTATGAAAACATATAGTTGAATAGTTCATAATCCCTAAATGTCTAAAAGGAATAAAAAAGGAGAAAGGAAATATTCAATAAATGGATGATTTATACATTTAAAAGTAAATAAGAGCAAAATAAGAAACAAAATATTCCTAACAAATAATACACAAAAACTATGAATACCATAAATACACACACACACACACACACATATATACACACGTGTGTATACATACACACACACCAGACTCTCATAAATAGATGACAGATAAATGGATAGTCTACATGAAAATGTCACAAGCAAAAATATTAATGGCAAGGAAACAAAAATAAATAAAAATTGAAGTACAATTTTTTACCTCTAAAATCAGTCGTTTTCTTAAAAACAAGATTGTCCTGTGTTGATGAGGTAGAGTGAAAACGGAACTCACTGTGGTAGATTGTAAATGGTATTATCTTTTTGAAAATTGTTTTGGCAATGCATATGAAGAACTTGGACAATACTCTCTCAAACCTTCTAACCTGAAAACAGGAAAAAAAGAACCTTACTCAAAGATGCTAACTGCTGTGCTATTTACAATAACAAAGAAGTTGGAGGCAATTGAAATGCTTCAGAATGGGAGAGTAGGTAAGCAAATTATGGTGTGTTCAAAGAATGTGATTCACTTATCTTAAATGCTTATAAAACTTTTTGGTCATATGGGGGAAATGCTTGGGTCAAATATTAAACCAAAAAGCAAAAACACAAAAGTATTCATCTGTTCACAACCATATGATTTCAATTACGTAGACAACTTAAGATATATATAATATGTACATATATAAATAAATGCATGTGAATATGACAAAAATGTATAAATAAGCAAAATATTCTATGGGGATAAGAATATGTATATGTGTAGGGAAAAATGTACCTCATCTCAGAATGTTAGGGTTTGGTGATACGTTTTTATTCTTTCTACTTTCATCTCTTTTTCAATTTTCTATAATGACCAGGAAAAACTTGGCTTGAAAAAGTAACAAATCGTTTGTTTAGGTTTCTTATACCAAAGAACCATTAGAAGAGTTTTGGTTTTTTGTTTTTTAGGTTTTTTATTTTTTTTCTTTGACAAGATAATGATATATGTTGGTGGGGTAAAGGGTAATCTAATTAGACACTAGCGTGTTTTTTTTGTTGGGGTTGTTTTTTTTGTTGGGGGGGTTACAAGGATTGAACCCCTTAGTGGTTAAGGGGCACTTAACCACTAAGTCAAGTCCCCAATCTGTTTTTTATTTCTTATTTTGAAACAGGGTCTGGCTAAGTTGCTTAGGGCCTCCCTAAGTTGCTGAGGCTGGCTTTGAAGTTGCAGTCCTCCGGCCTCAGCCTCCAGAACCACTGGGATTATAGGCATGCGCCTTCATAGACACTGTCAAAGAGAAAAGGATCCATAGGTAGATGCACTCTCCATTCTGGCTGAGGTGACATAAGTACTTTAGAAGAGTCTACACAACCTTCAGGAAACTTACTGTTCTGGCCATGTGCAGCAGAAGGTGATCTGTGAATCCTGGAGAGCAATGGAATCTGTAATGGCTGAGAGGAGTTTTTAAGTACCCACTCTCTCCTGACTTTGAAACCAGTCACATGGGGTTCCATCCAAGACTTGCAACCACGAAGGCCTTTTGAACCCCTGATTTTTCCCACATGCTGTACAAACTGGTACGAAAGTGAGATTCTGTGATGCAATTTCACTAGGGAGGAAGCCCAATTGGTGGCATTAAATCAGAACAATGGATGCTTCCAATCAATAACTTTGACATCTCCCTGAATCCCTCTGTCGTTGTCCTTGTCTTGCTTGTAATACGTAACGGGCTGGTCGCCCACGGGGAGGCATGCAGCTGCTCAGGACTGCTCCACAAACGTGAAGCACGGAGCCCATTGTCTATTTCCCAGTCGATCACCCCGACTTCCACGTGCTTCATCCCAGGGGCTCTGATGTCTCCCTTTGAGACTCCTCTCTCCCTCTGATGATCCAAACTGGCCAGGAACACCTCTTTAGCCCAGCAGTTCCTAGAACGACGCACACACTTCTTTCTGGGAATGTCACTTAACTCCTCTGAGCCTCCATGTTGGGTCTCTGAGACCCAGTTCTCAGTTCTTTGTTCACAAATGTGGCCACTTCTATCTGCCACTTGAGCCAGAGAGCTTAGAGAAGGTGGGACCAGGATCTACAAACTCAGAGTCCTGGGGGGGGCCCAGAGCCTGCTCTGGGATCCATGCCCAAAGGCCTGGACTTTGCCTTCTGAACCCTAAAAATACAAAGAGCCTCACTAGAGGACATCTCCCCCACATACAGTGGCTATTTTGTAAAGTGGGCTCAGAGGAAATTCCTCCTAACTCTCCGAGACTTCTCCAGGGATTTCAGGTTCCCATATACCAACTGCTCTTCTGAGGGTCAACTGACAGATTTTTTTCGGCTGAAGAAAAGATACAATCCACAAATGTACATTTGCTCCATTGAAAATCATTCTATTTCATATCTAGTCACAGCTGCCATCCTACCCCATTTACAGGTTAAGCCGTTGAGCTGGAATGGGCAAGGTCACGTGCATAAGCTCCCTCTCGGCTGCTTCTCTTCCTTAAGCCCTTGTCCTCTCCTCCCACTTGCTCCCTTCTTTCTCCTCTTCATCTTTCTCCTCTCCATTTTTACACTCATCAATATTCATAGAGAACAAATACTAATGCAATAGCATACTAGGACACCGATGAGAAAAGAATAAGACATTTATTCATGCTCTCGAAAAATCCGTAATCCAGTTATAGAAACAAGATTAGCAAAAGACATGAAGCAGTCGTAAACAATCAGATCTTAATTTTATTTTTCCTTCTCATTTATTTCTCCACCACAAACCTTACTCTTCCCCTTGCTTTTTCTATTCAAAATAACAGAATAACAAAAAGGTGACTTTTTATACAGAGAGAGAGAGAGAGACAAAGAAAGAGATAGACTGATCATAAACAAAGCTGAAATATAAGCTACAGTTTATGGAATAATAATAAAATAAGCCTCAATGTACTTTCTGCTCCACTTAAGCAATAAAAACATTACCAGTCAGTGTTTGTTTGCCTGTTTATAGGTAAGATAATTTATTTTTCTAGGTGTTTCAGAATGGACAGATTTTGCAAGACTCCAATTCTAGTTGGAGAAGTGCAAAAATATGTGTGTGCGCGCGTGCACACACACACACACACACACACACAGAGTGCAGACAGACAATTCAGAGACAAAGCATGGAGCTGATGGCCTCACACCCCAGGGCTGTGATCCTAATTGTTGACTATAAAGGGTTAAAGGAATTTGAGGGCTGAGCCAGGAAAAAGGTAGCCTATAAGTTTTGGGGAGGGACCTGGAGTGGCTGCATGGCAGAAGAACTTCCTCATGCCATGAGATACCCAGAGGGGAGGAGGGCCAGAAACTCCTGGAAGAGACTGCCTGTGTCTAGGTGATGTCACTCCGCAGGATGGTTGAAGATCCCTAGGTTAGAGAATCCTGAGGCTCTGTGGCAGCCAGGGATCTCTTAACCTCTTATAACCAGAAGGCCCTGCTTTCCATGGCCAGCAGATGCTCCATGCTCAGTGAAGTTCCCTGCAAAGCAAGCAGGCCTACATGGGTAAAGAACTGCTTGATCTGGATGATTTTTAAAATAATTGGACATATACAACTTTGAATTTGATACAAGTAGTCTTTCAAGTCAACAGATCTCAGCCTGCAATGAAGAAATAACCCAAAGGTCAGTACACAGAGGCTGCCTTGGCCCATTTAGATGAGGCATACTTGCCTGCTCACTGTGGTGGTGTTATCAACCCCTGGGAAGACACCTTTACCCCTCTTGGTGGCTCCCGCCTTGCTTGCTTCTTTTCAACCCCCAGGCTCAGGCTGACTTTCAGTCACTGAGCAAAGCTAGGGAGAAAGGGAACTCCTAGTGGAGAAGATCTTCACGTGGACTCCCAGCCTGAGAACTGACAACGGCAGCTGACCTGCCTGTAAGCACCCAGGATACCCAGGATGCCCCGTGTGCCCGGGGCAGGAGGACCAGCATCTGCACACCCTCTGGCCATCAGGGTTTGCTGATGGAATTAACAGCCCTTCCTGGTGTCTCTCAGAGTCAAAAATGGGCTTTTCCTCCTCTATGTACACACACACTCACACACACATGCACACACACAGACTATGCAGACTCTTTAAACGATAGACAAAATGTAAGTTAAACATCTGAAAACTAACATTTAACTATAAGATTCTTCTAGGGGCTGGGGTTGTGGCTCAGTGGTAAAGCACTTGCCTACCACGTGTGAGTCACTGGGTTTAATTCTCAGCACCACAAAAAATAAATAAATAAATAAAGATAGTGTGTCCATCTACAACTAAAAAGGTTAAAAAAAAAAAAAAAAAACAAAAGATTCTCCTAGTATTATTCAAAGTCAAAATGTAGGAAAAACTGGTGAATTTTCCCAAGAGTTTCTTTTGAAATAGGGCCTTTACATCAAATGCCATCTGATGCTGATTGATAAGGGGAAAAAAAAATCATTCAAACATAAGACATTTAATGGAATGCTTAATAATCAACATATTTTCTAAAAGAATATTTCTTTGGGAAGAATCAGATTCAAAGAGATTTTAAAAAGAAAAGAAAAAAAAAAAAAAAAAAAAACCCAAGAAGCATCAGGTCAGCAGAAGTACCAATGATGCAGGATTATTCCTGTAATGTACTTGCTAGGAGTCACTCTTCTGTGGACCCTCTGCAGCATCCCCTGGAGGGCAATTGCATGGTTCTTGGGGGAATAATCTCATAAAGCTAATCCTGATAACAGTGTAACAAGAGCCGATTCCAAAGAAAAGCTGGACCACCAGGGTTAGGATCATCCCCTGCACAAAGTGAACTAAATTGAGGCCATTATCAGAATAATTTCATCTTGCCTTTCCTCCCTCATCTTATCTCAGGGAGGGCTTGAGAGAGCGCTTAGGCAAAATATGTATTTTGTTTGTTGGTTATTGCTTCTGTTTGCCACATTTGCTTCATTATCCAGATAAAGACATTATCTGTCACTGTGCCCCAAGAAGGGCAAGGGATCAAGGAACATCGACGTATCTTTACCAGGAAAAAATATCCTGCAGCCTGGCAGCCAGGCAATGTGACACAATTTTATCAGTATTCTTTTTCCCAGTGGGTGAAATTTAACCAATACTTTGTTAGCGAAGGTCTGGTGATTCCCCAGGGGAAAATTATAGGAGTGAAGATCTAGCCTCTGCCATACCACACATGAGCTTAAAAGGAGAGATTTCTAGGTCTGGCCACCGTTTTGAAATTAGGTTCTAAAAGCAATCGGATTGTTGCTATGGATTTCAGGGGCAGGAGGGCCAACATTCACTTACAGTTCTCAAAAATAACAATGAGCAAGAACATTTCCATCCTATTACAGCTCTGAAGAAGGATAATAATAAAAAAAAAAAAAATCCCTGTTGAACAAAATGAAGCAAGGACAGCGGCAGATGCTCACGACAGTAACTTTGCGTTATTGAGATTCACGTACTCGCTTCATTACCAAAACATCCTCCAGATTAAAACAGACATAACGGGTAGCTTGAAACTAATAGCGAAGGCCTGCTCGGCCCTCAGTCTGTCAACTTCAGCTCCACGAGTATTTCCCCTGACAGCTTCTTCTAGGGTATCTCAACCAGCTGTAAAATCTGCCTTCACCTCCATTTCTCCCTTTGAAGGAAAAGCCTGCCAGAGGAATTTGGTGCATTCGGACAGACTTTATTAAATGACTTAATCCATCTCTGCCTGCCTAGTGTGGCCTAGGGAGTCCTAATTAATCAATAAGCATTTATTGAGTGTCCTAATGTGTATAATAGTCCTGAGTCAGATGCTGATGGGTTTTCAAGGGCTAGTTAGGAAAACGGAGCACAGGGCCCCATAGAGAGTTTCCTGGCAGGATGAATTAGCACATGGGGGAAAGGAAGTCGCAGTAAAGGGCTCCAAGCTACAAACACTGAGTTCCATGCCCTCTATACATTATTACTTCATTTAATCTGTATTAGTCTACTAGGGCTGCTGTAACAAAGTACTACAGACCAGATGGCTCAAACAACAGAAACTTCTAGGATCAAGGAGCTGGTTTTACTCTGAGGCCCCATTGGCCTGCAGTTGGCCACCTTCCCCCTCTTTGCCTTCTATATGAGTCCATATATCTGTGTCCAAATGTCCTATTCTTATAAGAATTTCAGTCATATTGGAGTAAGGTTCAACCCAAAGACCTAATTTTAATTTAATTTCCCTCTTAAAAAAACTTTTTCTCTGGGGTTTGGGAATGTAGCTCAGTGGTAGCACACTTGCCTAGCATACACAAGGCCCTGGGTTCCATCCCCAGTCCCCCAGGCCCCCCAAAAATTCTTTTCGTCAAAAACCTTATCTCTAAATACAGTCACATTTTGTGCTGCCGATATGTAAGGCATCAACATATGGTTTGGGGAGGACACAATCCAGCCCATGACACAATCCTACCTAGGAGGTGGGGGAACGTTTCAGAGACGAATCTTCAAGTTAAAAACAAACAGGGGGAACACCGGGGCCTGCGCAGAGGAGGAGGAGGAGGAGCAGCGTGGCGAGGCGCTTGGACTTGGAGCGACTACACCAGAGCTGTAGGTGGTTGCCAGAGAAGGAGCTGCTCGGCGAGCTGTTTGGACTCGGAGCGACCATTCCTGAACACCAGGCCCTGCCCTGAGGAGGAGGAGGAGAAGGATGGCCGCTTGGATTCGGAGTGACTATACCAGAGATACGGGCAGTTGCCGGAGGAGGAGTTGCGTGGCGAGCTGTTTGGACTCACAGCAACCGTTTCTGAACATCGGGGCCTGCCTGGAGGAGGAGGAGGAGGAGGAGGAGGAGGAGGAGGAGGAGGAGTGCAGCGGGTCGCTTGGAATCGCAGTGACTGCGTTGGAGCTCCAGGTGGCTGCTCAGAGGAGGAGGCGAGTGGTGAGTTGTTTGGACTTAAAGCAACCGCTCCTGAACACAGGGGGCTGCCTGGAGGAGGAGCGCGGTGGGTCAATTGGTCTCCAGTCGCTGCACCAGAGCTCCGGGCGACTGCCCGGAGGAGGCGTGCAGCGGGTCATGTGGACTCAGAGTGACTCACAGTGACCGCTCCTGAACACCTGGGGGGCTACCTAGAGGAGGAGGAGGAACGGGGCGGGTCACTTGGACTTGGAGTGACTGCTCAGGGCTATGGGCAGTTGGCAGGAGGAGGAGGCACGCAGTGAGTTGCTTGGACTCCTAGTGACCGCACCGGAACACCGGGTGGCTGTCTGGAGGAAGAGGCGTGCGGCGGGTCTCTGGGACTCGGAGCAATTGTACGGGGCTCCAGGTGGCTGCTCAGAGGAGGGGCCGCATAGCCAGGCAATTAGGTGCAAGCAGGGTCCAGGACCTAGGAGTCTTCTTGGTGGAAGAGCCGCACAGAGACACGCTTAGGGGCGGAGCGAAGGTTCCAGGACTGTGGGCAGATTCTCTGAGGAGAGGCAGCCTAAGGAGACTCATCTGCGAAGGGTGAGGTTCCCAGGCCCAGGAGGTAGGGCCGGGCCCCTGGGAACATTGCAGAGGAAGGCAGCCCAGCCCAGGCA
Organism: Sciurus vulgaris; assembly: GCF_902686455.1. Classification (NCBI taxonomy): domain Eukaryota; kingdom Metazoa; phylum Chordata; class Mammalia; order Rodentia; family Sciuridae; genus Sciurus; species Sciurus vulgaris. Next base: position 171,489,956 of record NC_136463.1, on the reverse strand, counting down.
GTAGTTGTAGATTGAGGGGAACCTCTAGGAGGGGAACCAACCAGCAAGACCTCCCCACCAGGTGAGTCTTCCCTGCCGGGTGAGGTATTCCCACAAGGACGGTAAAACCAGAGACACAGGCCCAAACAGGCCTTGCCTCAGCCTGCAGCCTAGGTCCCCTTTGGATGACCATTGGTCAACAAGTGGAGCCACCTCTGCCCACTAGCAGGGAATATACCCCACCTGAAGGCCACCACCCCTAGAGAGGTAGCTTCCTTGTGGAGCACCGCATTATCAACTTCCTCCAAGACTTCAGCCTACTGAAGGCTAAGAGGGGATATACTAGAAATCTTCAGGGACATTGTAAGTCAATAGAGTAAATCTGCAATATCTCAGCGGTCCACTGATACCTGAACAACATGAGAAAACAAGGGAAGAATATGCCCCAATCTAATCTAGATGTTACATCAATAAAACCCAATGACAGCATGGCAGAAGAAATGACAGAAAAGGAGTTCAGAATGTACATAATTAAAATGATCAGGGAAGCAAACGATGAGATGAAAGAGCAAATGCAGGCACTGAATGATGAGATGAAAGAGCAAATGCAGGCATTGAATGATCGCACCATTCGACAGTTAAAAGAGCAAATACAGGAAGCAAAAGATCATTTCAATAAAGAGTTAGAGATATTGAAAAAAAAAAAACAAACAGAAATCCTTGAAATGAAGGAAACAATAAACCAAATTAAGAACTCCATAGAAAGCATATCCAATAGGATAGAACACCTGGAAGACAGAACCTCAGACATTGAAGACAAAATGTTTAACCTTGAAAACAAAGTTGAACAAACAGAGAAGATGGTAAGAAATCATGAACAGAATCTCCAAGAACTATGGGATATCATGAAAAGGACAAATTCAAGAATTATTGGAATTGAGGAAGGCTTAGAGAAACAAACCAAAAGAATGAACAATCTATTCAATGAAATAATATCAGAAAATTTCCCAAATCTGAAGAATGAAATGGAAAATCAAGTTCGAGAGGCTTATAGGACTCCAAATACACAAAATTACAACAGACCCACACCAAGGCACATTATAATGAAAATACCTAACATACAAAATAAGGACAGAATTTTAAAGGCTGTGAGAGAAAAGAACCAAATTACATTCAGGGGGAAACCAATAAGATAAAAATCAGGAGATTTTTCAATCCAGACCCTAAAAGCTAGAAGGTCCTGGAACAACATTTTTCAAGCTCTGAAAGAAAATGGATGCCAACCAAGAATCTTATACCCAGCAAAACTTACCTTCAAATTTGATGATGAAATAAAATCCTTCCATGATAAACAAAAGCTAAAAGAATTTACAAAAAGAAAGCCAGCATTATAGAACATTCTCAGCAAAATATTCCATGAGGAAGAGATGAAAAACAAAGAAGTAAATCAGCAAAGGGAGGAATTATCCTAAAGGAATAAAGGAGGAACCAAGTCGTGTCAAATAAATAAATAAATAAATAAAATTTAAAAAATGAACCAAACGACCGGGAAACCAAATCATATCTCAATAATAACCCTGAATGTTAATGGCCTGAATTCATCAATCAAAAGACATAGACTGGCAGATTGGATTAAAAAGAAAGATCCAACAATATGTTGCCTGCAAGAGACTCACCTCATAGAAAAAGATACTGATAGACTAAAGGTAAAACAATGGGGAAAAACATACCTAGCACATGGACTCAGCAAAAAGCTGGAGTATCCATCCTCATTTCAGATAGTGTGGACTTTAAGCCAAAGTTAGTCAGAAAGGATAAAGAAGGTCATTTCATACTGCTTAAGGGAAGCATAAATCAGCAAGATATAACAATCATAAACATCTATGCCCCAAACAGTGGCTCATCCATGTACGTCAAACAAATCCTTCTCAATTTCAGAAACCAAATAGACCATAACACAATAATATTAGGTGATTTTAACACACCTCTCTCACCACTGGACAGATCCTCCAAACAAAATTTGAACAAAGAAACCATGGATCTCAATAACACATTCAATAATTTAGACTTAACGGACATTTATAGAATATACCATCCAACCAAGAGTGAATACACTTTCTTCTCAGCAGCACATGGATCCTTCTCTAAAATAGACCACATATTATGCCACAAAGCTAATGTTAGCAAATACAAGAGGATAGAGACACTACCTTGTATTCTATCAGATCATAATGGATTGAAGTTAGAAATAAATGAAAGAGTAAAATACAGAAACTATTCCAACACCTGGAGATTAAACAATATGCTATTATATGATGAATGGATAACAGAAGATATTAGGAAGGAAATTAAAAAATTCTTAGAGGTAAATGAGAACAAAGAAACATCATATCAAAATTTCTGGGACACTATGAAAGCAGTACTTAGAGGGAAATTTATTCCATGGAGCACATTTAATAAAAGAAGTAAAACTCAACAAATAAACAACCTAACACTACAGCTCAAAGCCCTAGAAAAAGAAGAACAGATCAGCACCAAAAGTAGTAGAAGACAGGAAATAATTAAACTCAGAACTGAAATCAACGAAATTGAAACAAAAGAAACAATACAAAAAATCGACAAAATAAATAGTTGGTTCTTTGAAAAAATAAACAAAATTGATAAACCTTTAGCCACACTAACAAAGAGAAGACGAGAGAAAACCCAAATCACTAAAATTCGAAATGAACAAGGAATTATCACAACAGACACGATTGAAATACAAAACATAATTAGAAGCTATTTTGAAAATCTATACTCCAACAAAATAGAAAATTTCGAAGACATCAACAGGTTTCTAGAGACATATGAATTGCCTAAACTGAACGAGGAGGACATACACAATTTAAATAGACCAATTTCAAGTAATGAAATAGAAGAGGTCATCAAAAGCCTTCCAACAAGAAAAGTCCGGGATCAGATGGGTTCTCAGCCGAGTTCTACAAAACCTTTAAAGAAGAGCTCTTTCCAATACTTCTCAAAGTATTCCATAAAATAGAAGAGGAGGGAACCCTCCCAAACTCATTATATGAAGCCAATATCACACTGATACCTAAACCAGACAGAGACACATCGAGGAAAGAAAATTTCAGACCAATATTCTTAATGAACATCAACGCAAAAATTCTCAACAAAATTTTAGCAAATCGCATACAAAAACATATTAAAAAGATAGTGCACCATGATCAAGTGGGTCTCATCCCAGGGATGCAAGGTTGGTTCAACATCAGGAAATCAATAAATGTGATTCACCATATCATAGACTTAAAGTCAAGAATCACATGATTATTTCAATCGATGCAGAAAAAGCATTTGATAAAATGCAGCATCCCTTCATGCTCAAAACACTAGAAAAAATAGGGATAGTGGGAACATTCCTTAACATTGTAAAGGCCATCTATGGTAAGCCCATGGCTAATATCATTCTAAATGGTGAAAAACTGAAAGCATTTCCCCTAAAAACTGGAACAAGGCAGGGATGCCCTCTTTTACCACTTCTATTCAATATCGTCCTTGAAACGCTAGCCAGAGCAATTAGACAGACCAAAGAAATTAAAGGGATACGAATAGAAAAAGAAGAACTCAAACTATCCCTATTTGCTGATGATATGATTATATACTTAGAAAAACCAGGAAATTCCACCAGAAAACTTTTAGAACTCATAAGTGAATTCAGTAAAGTAGTGGGATATAAGATCAATGCACATAAATCTAATGCATTTTTATACATAAGTGATGAATCTTTGGAAAGAATAATCAGGAAAACTACCCCATTCACAATAGCCTCGAAAAAAATAAAATACTTAGGAATCAATCTCACAAAAGAGGTGAAAGACCTCTACAATGAGAACTACAGTACACTAAAGAAAGAAATTAAAGAAAACCTTAGAAGATGGAAAGATCTCCCATGTTCTTGGATAGGAAGAATTAATATTGTCAAAATGGCCATACTAACTAAAGTGCTATACAGATTCAATGCAATTCCAATTAAAATCTCAATGACGTACCTTACAAAAATAGATCGAGCAATTATGAAATTCATCTGGAAGAATAAGAAACCCAGAATAGCTAAAGCAATCCTTAGCAGGAAGAGTAAAACAGGGGGTATCGCAATACCAGATCTTCAACTCTACTTCAAAGCAATAGTAACAAAAACAGCATGGTATTGGTACCAAAATAGAAAGGTAGATCAATGATACAGAATAGAGGACACAGACACAAACCCAAATAAATACAATTTTCTCATACTAGACAAAGGAGCCAAAAATATGCAATGGAGAAAAGATAGCCTCTTCAACAAATGGTGCTGGGAGAATTGGAAATCCACATGCAACAGAATGAACTAAACCCATATCTCTCACCATGCACAAAACTAAACTCAAAATGGATTAAGGACCTCGGAATCAGACCAGAGACTCTGCAAATTATAGAAGAAAAAGTAGGTCCAGATCTTCAACATGTCGCTTAGGACCAGACTTCCTCAACAGGACTCCCATAGCACAAGAAAGAAAAGCAAGAATCAATAACTGGGATCGATTCAAACTAAAAGCTTTCTCTCAGCAAAGTTAACTATCAGCAATGCGAAGAAAGAGCCTACAGAGTGGGAGAAAATCTTTGCCAATCATACTTCAGATAGAGCACTAATCTCCAAAATCTATAAAGAACTCAAAAAACTCTACACCAAGTATGCAAATAATCCAATCAACAAATGGGCTAAGGAAATGAACAGGCACTTCACAGAAGAAGATGTACAAGCAATCAACATACATATGAAAAAAATGTTCAACATCTCTAGTAATAAGAGAAATGCAAATCAAAACCACCCTAAGATTCCATCTCACCCCAATTAGCATGGCGATTATCAAGAACACAAGCAACAACAGGTGTTGGAGAGGATGTGGGGAAAAAGGTACACTTAGACATTGCTGGTGGGGCTGCAAATTAGTGCAGCCACTCTGGAAAGCAGTGTGGAGATTCTTTAGAAAACTTGGAATGGAACCACCATTTGACCCAGCTATCCCACTCCTTGGTCTATACCCAAAGGACTTAAAATCAGCATACTACAGAGATACAGCCACATCAATGTTCATAGCTGCTCAATTCACAATAGCCAGATTGTGGAACCAACCTAGATGTCCTTCAATTGATGAATGGATAAAGAAACTATGGTATATATATATATATATATATATATATATATATATATATATATATATAATATATTATATATAATATATAATATATATTATATAATATATATAATATAATATATATATAATGGAATATTACTCAGGCATAAAGAATGATAAAATTATGGCATTTGCAGGCAAATGGATGAAATTGGAGAATATCATGCTAAGTGAGATAAGCCAATCTCAACAAACCAAAGGTCAAATGATATCGCTAATAAGTGGATGAGGACACATAATGGGGGGAGGGAAGGGTTAGTGTTAGGGTTAGAGTTAGGGTTAGGGAGGGGGGCAAGTATGGAGGAAGGAAGGACTGTATAGAGGGAAAAGAGGGGTGGGAGGCATGGGGGGGTGGGGGGAAGGGAAAAAATAACAGAATGAATCAAACAACATTACCCTGTGTAAATTTATGATTACACAAATGTATGCCTTTACGCCCTGTACAACAGAGAAACAACATGTATCCCATTTGTTTACAATAAAAAAAAAAAAAAAACAGGGTGAACAAACCTGACTCAAACTACAGGTTAAGATTAGGTTCAGTTGTCGAAAATGGCAGTAGTTTATAATTGCAATAGAATTTTATTTCTTACCTTCAAAAGATAATTAAATAACCTAAAACGGGAATATTGTTCCATGATGGCAGGGACCCACACTGTGCTAGGCTTTCCTTTCCAAGGTCACCTCATGGTCCGAGATAACTGCTGAAACCCAGTCATGACATCTATATCCCACCGTGTGATTCTGTTATCAGAATCTCTCTTCTCACTGTTTTAAGATGGTTGGAGCATCCTCAGGCCTTATTCTCTCCCAAGCTTCAAATTCAGTGGAAAAAGAATAAGCCTCTTTTCCAGAAATACCAGCAAGTTATCCTTGTGTCCCTTGATCCTAATTGGATCCCATGCCAATTGCTATAGCTAGGGGAACGCAATGCCCGGGTTGGCTTGGGTCTGGCATCTACCCACTAATGGGCTCACAGTGCAGCGGGCATGAACTCCAGGGGGAAATTCCACCTGATATTTCACCAGAAGAACACAGCACAGATGTCCACGGAGTGTTATCCATATACGTCAAATCAGCACAATGAGAGAGGCGGCTATTTGCCTGGGTGTCCACACCACTGGTGGAACTAGGATTCAAGCCCTGCCTGTCTAACTGCAAATTCTTCTTCTTTTCACTCTGCTGCATTAATAGCTTCAAAGCCCAGGGATATCCCTATGGAGTGGAGCGAGGGGGAAGACTTCGTGGAGGAGACGAGTTAATGAAGGATCTATGAGACTAGATGCCAAGGAAACTGAGACATGAGCATGACAGACAGGAGGCAGCCTGTGGAGTGATCATCCCAGCAAGACACAGAGAACACCCAGCACCAGCCACCGCTACGAGTAAGAGTCTACAAGTTGGTCAGATCGTTAATGAGCATTCTCTCAGAGGTAGGGAAAGTGTTTCAGACCCAGTGGCTTTGGGAAAACCTGCCTGCATCCCTTTGGTGTATTATCATAGTAAGCATCAAAAAAACAAAGGTTCTATGAAGTCCTGGGAAAAGCTACATCATTTGATAAGCAATGTTTCCCAAACACTATTTGTTTGTTCCTTAAAGCTTTTGGTTTTTGGTTGCTTAGTCTTGAACATCTATTAATGTCCTTAATGTTGTAAGAAAACAGTGTTCTTTGGAAAGCACTCAGGACACAGGAATTGCTGATTTGGTGAAAGCTTTATTTCCAGATAAGAAACTGAAGTTTAGAGAAGTAAAGGACAGGGTCAATATGTCTAACAGGTGAGTGGCAGTTCTGAGACTACAGCCCAGATATCCTCCTTCCCAACTCACTTGTTTCCAACCCATTTGTAATAAGTAGCTCATGGATCGTACTCCACAAAATACTTTATATTCAATTTTCATGTTCCATTGAACATGACTAGGCTAAACATAGCATGTTCTCATTTAACATTTAAGTTTTCACTGGATATCAGTGAATAGGAACATCTAAGCAGATGATCTGTGTGTGTGTGTGTGTGTGTGTGTGTGTGTGTGTGCACATGTGTGTGTGTGTTCCCATAGGTTCTTGCATGCATCCACACCAGAGGTGAGGACACTCAGAGTTAAATTACTTACCCCACAGCTATCCCATCAATATAGGGTAGGAAATCTTTCTGCTTTCCTCTCTATAAAGTAGATATATCAATCAATTAATCAAGAACAGTTTATGAGTGTTCACCATGCACTCAGTACTGTTCTAGATCCTGTGGGGCACAAAAAAGCAACTGAACATCAACCCAATGATCACATATTAAGATTTATTGTGTGTGAAGTTCTGAGCTACATATCATGGAAGGTACAAAGTTAAAGGAAGGGTATAAGCGACCAAATAAATGAAGTGAAAGACCAACTATGATCAGAGAGAGAAGCAGTTCTTGTCTGTCAAAATGGAAGAAACATCAGAAAAGACCTTGGGGCATTCAGTCTAATTTCTAGACCTGAATGGAAAGCAAGACTTCCCTCTCTGCAGGTCAGAAAAAATCTAGTTCTACAAGATGCTGGTTCTCCTAATTTGCTGCTGAGCACAGGAAAGCCTCTTACAGAGGTTGTTCATGGGACTGAAATTGGAATTTCCCAGGAAAATTTAAAACATACGTCTGAGGGGAGCTTTAGGTTTGCATTTTCTTTCTCAGATTTCCTCAGGTAATTTGGTGTGGTCAGGTTGAAAACTGCTGGCTATTGTGGCAGCCGGCTGGATGGGGGAGAAAGAAAGTCAAGGTAAGGCAAGGTAAAGGTTGGACCTTAGGAACGTGGTAGAGGAAAAGTCCAGGGTCTAATGAGAAAATAGACATAGGGAGTCAAAAAAGAAAGCATCAGAGGTGACTGGGAAACAATGGATATACCCAGTATCTTAGTTTGTTTTCTGCTGTTGTAACAGAATACCTGAGCCTGAGTAATTTACAAAGAAAATATTTATTTGACTTGCACTTCTAAAGGCTAGGAAGCCCAAGAGTAGGTACTAGATATGGGTAAGGGCTTTATACTACATCATCCCATGATGGAAGCTAAAGACAAGAAAGGGTATGAGCCAGAGAGGGCCAAACTCACTTTTATAATAAGTCTACTTCACCATAACTCACCCACTCCCTCAATAAACATTAATCCATTCCTGAGGCAGAGCCTCAGGGTCTCTTATTAAGTCCCACCTCCTGACCTCCTGAAACTGGGGAATCAAGTTTCCAACACGTGAACTTTGGAGGACATATTCAAACCGTAGCATCTTAGAACTCCATTAAGAGGGTGTGCTGGGCAAAAAAAAGGTAAGGGTTTCAGTGAAGAGTCAGGAGGCTGGGGAGCAGCTCAGTGGCCCAGCAGCTCAGTGGCCTAGCATGTGTGAGGTCCGGGGTGTAGGCCACAGTACCATCCAACAAAGGTATCAGGAGCCCAGCAAATGTTAGACAACGTGGGTCAGGGTCTGCCTCGAGTTTTCTCCATCAATGTTTTGTGAGGCAATAGGATTCCCCAGAGTTTTCAACCAGTTTCTAACGCATCTTAAAAGCCATAGATGTACAGGGAATCCGCAACCACTGTCCTCTAGCACTTTCTTAACACAGTTGAACATCCCCGTGGATCTTGGAACAATAACTGCAAGAAGACCAAAGAGCCACCAAGTGTTGACTATGTCCCAAGGCTGCACTAAAACTTGGCTATAATAGTTCACATAATCTTCACAACAAGCCCACCAAACAAGCCCCATGCTGAACTTCTTTCAGGTAAAGAAACTGAGACACAGAAAGCAAGGAATTTGCCAGAGGTTCTACATCTTCTCAGAATGACCAAAATGTTGTGAATTGATCAAACCAGTACTTTAGTCTGCTTCATTCTCTGTTGTAAAATCATGTTGTATGGTGTGTAGTCCTCTTGGCCCAATTTGTACAGAATAATCTTGGTGGAATTTTAGCTGAATTTCTATTAGTGCAAGAGAGTGAGCTAAGTAGGATCCAAGAACTGGTCAGAGGGCATTTGGGAGCTGATGAGATACAAGCAGGAAGCCCTGAAGAATTCTTTATGGGAAATCATTTCATTTAATTCTCACAATGCACACAAGAGGAGTTCAGGAAGGTTAGGAATCTTGTCCAAACCACTGGAAAAAGAGGCAAATTGTACTTTGAACCTAGGTCCCTCCAAGTCTAAAAGCACATGATCTTACATCAAAGCCCTGTACTGCTCCAGTGTATGTGGATATAACCTGTCACCTGATCTGAGAGGTGGGTGTTCACAAGTAACCCCCTAAGTGTTTCCTCCACCAAGGCCCACCCAGCCCCCCAATGCCCATCCTAGCTCCACCTTTCCCACATGTCCCACCCCATAGAGATGGGACCAGCTCTGACTGCCTACAGGACAAACCCCTCGTCTAAAACCAATAAGTAGCTTCAGGTGACAAAAAACAAACAGACAAACAGCCTGCAGTCTCCCCAGGCTGTGGAAAATGTAGTTAGGAGCAAAACCTGAGAGAATTCTGCAGCAGGCAATTGGAACATGGGAAAATTCCACTGCAGGGCAGAAGGATTCAAACTCCGCATCACCACTGGCCAAGGTGTGGCTAACTAGTTCCACCCTCCAGCACCCTCCAGCACCCTCCAGCACCCTCCAGCTGCGCCATCATTCCCAGGTTCAGCTGCATCCAGGCTGACAGGGGGCCAGGCAGGGAGGGGCCAGCCTGCTCTGTCAAGCCACCTGGCTGCAGAAGACAGTTTTGCAAGAGCCCTCCCAGAAGTAGAAAAAGTAACCATCTCATCTCACCAGATGCAGGATTAGGCTAAGAGCTTAGGCAAATGCACCACCCCTCTGTTCTGGCGCAAGGTGGGGAGGGGCTCCTGGAAGGGTGACAGCATTTGCCTGACAGCTCACGATTACAACACCAGGCAAATCCTCCAGATATCTGTCACTCGAAGTTGGATATCCAGTGGTGATGGTTAATTTTATGTCAACTGGACTGGGTTACAGGGTGGCCAGATGCTTAGTCAAACATTATTCTGGATGGTTCTTGTGAGTGCTCTTCAATGAGACTTGCATTTAAATTGGAGAACTTTGAGTAAAGCCGAGTGCCCTCCATAATGCAGGTGGACCTCATCCAATCTGCAAAAGACCGAAGAAGAACAGAAGGCTGAACTCCCCCAAGTAAAAGGGAATTCTGCAGCAGATGCCTTTGGACTCCAGTGGCAACAGTGGCTCTTTTCTGAGTCCCATAAACTGTTGAGCCATGCTGCAGAATGTAGATTGCCTGCTTCCATAATTGAGAAAGCCAATTATATAAATAAAATTTTTTCTATATATTTACATCCTATAGGTTCTGTTTCCCTGGAGAAACCCTGACTAATAGGCCTACCCAGTAGCATCAGCATCTCCCCAGAGCAGAAGTGCAGATGTTCGGTCCCCACGCCCAGTTTCATCAAACCAGAATCCTACCAGAGTCCCCTGGTGAACGTTAAACACATTAAAATCTGAGAATTGCTGATTGAAGGACACTTCCTGTTTTATAGATGAGGAATCACTCTAAACAGGTTGAGAGACTTTTTCCCAGGTCCTATAGTCCAACTGTGGTGAGCTCGATGGATAATAACTCATACATACAGCATTTTCCCTTATGCTTAATCATTTTAATGCTCTCAACATCTGTATGGAGTGGGCTGGTCAGAAATATCCCTATTTCTTATGGGAAAACACAGGCATGGTGACATTAGATGACTTTCTCAAGGACATAGGGAAATTGACAGAGCTGAAATGCAAGCGCAGGACTCCACCTCTTTTTGCCCATTATTATGAGGTAGGGGCCTGCAGACTTTTTCTCTAAGAATCTGATAGCAAATATTTTAGGCTTTGTGAGCCATGTGTCCATTATAGCTATTCACCTTGAACATGGTCTCAGGGAAGCAGCCATAGGCGATAAACAAAAGGGCATGACTGTGTTCCAGTAAAGCTTATTTATAAAAACAAGCAGGGGCCAGATTTGTCCCTGGCTTCTAGTTTGCCAGCCTCTGCCTCATACTGATCAATTCATGAGAAGATGACCTTTATACCAGCTTGTCTATTTCAGCATCATTGAAAGGAGGGAGGGGTCCCCTGAGGAAATGAAGCACCACAGCAAAGAAAGTTGGGGAATGGAAGACTTTTATCATGGCCAAAGGGTGTTGGAGCAAAATGAGGCAGACAGCACCAGGGATGCTGAGTAAGGTTGAATGGGAGGAGCCTAGCAGGATCCAGGGGTGTAACTCCATCCTACTTGCTGCTCACAAGGTAAGACCTGGCTCCCGGCTCAGGGATGCACCAGCCAGAGAAAGGCATGCCCTTTGCTAACTGCTTTGCCCAGAAGGGGGCCCCTTCTGCAAACTCCCTCCCAGAAGGGGTGCCTTTTCTACCTGACATGCAGCAACTGTGAGTCCACCAGCAACCCTGGTAACTCCAGACCCCATGCAGGTTGAGCTCCCCATCCCAAAAGCCTTCCTGTAGTGAAGACCTGCTGCAGCTGCTCTGACACAATCCTGTCACAGAAAGGGAGTGGGAGACAAAAGGAAAGAAGCCCAGCCAGCCACACTCTGATGGAGGAAGCAAAGCTGGGCACCACCCTTTCATGTTGCGCTCATTAATGTTCCCGTCAATTTTAAACACTGGGGTAGAATTTCCAGACTTTGCAGATCATTTAAAAGCTTAAGGGATTATCAAACCAGTCATTTAAAATGACATTTTTCACTGCACAAATATTATTCTATTAAGAGCACGCATGGCACAGGCCACGATCAACTTTGGCAGGGTTACAGGGCCTTCCTCCACTGCAAACCCCACTGTTTCCTCATAAAGCTGTCAAGCCCCGCTTAATGAAACATATATAAATGTGATGATGTTAGCCATGTCACAGCAAGCTAATTCATTTTGGCTTTGTCCCATTGTGCTACCCTATGAAGGCTTTTATCACTGTATCCTCTGAGGATCACCCCCAGCGGGTCTGCCATGGGCCCAAGGAGATGAAATCCAAGAAAGTGTTTAATTTCCAAATAGGCCAAACATCTTAAATAAATAAATAGCCAGCAGACCTGCCTTGAGCATCGAGGTAACCTGTACGAGGAAAACCATTGGAGTTTTATTATTAGGAAAGAGATATTATGAGATCGATCACCAACTCCAATCTCCCCCTCAGTGCCTTTGAGCTGAGATACTGGTAACTTCGGCTTGTGGTAGGTAGGTTTCCTTCTTTAACTATGAAGAGAGAATCTTCTGGCATGATCAGGGCTCAGCCAAATCCATTTTAAGCTCCATTCCAAACTGTCTTTCAAAAAGTGTATCTGTGGTTTTTTGGGCTCCTCCATTCTAGAACAGTATTCTCTGTGTTTGCTCATGAAGCCTGAGAGGAATAAACAGGGACCTTGGTGTGACTTTTTTCTTTTGCAGTTCAGCAAGATAAAAATGATTTAGATGGAAAATATAGAAGGCTTCGCAGACCCAGAAATCTCCAGAGTTCAAACCCTTCTAGGGCACCAGGGAGGACTGAAGAAATGATCAACCCTGTGAGAATTCATGAAGCCAGAGAAGTTTACTCACTAGCTGTATTTATTAGAGGCGCCTGGACTCAAGCTCTCTCACAGGCCTCTGTCTTCTTCTTAAGGGAAAAAGGAGACATAACTTTTCAGGAAAACAACCATTTCCAGTGACTTGCTTCTTGCCACAAAATTACTTCCCTCAACACTTGTCCCTGAGGATAATTCACAAGTTGGCCCAATGACTGGATGTCACTATTTTCAGCTGCAGACATCTGCTTACGTCAATAACAAGCTATAATACCGAGCCACTTGGGGAATATCTCTTGCAACAATTCCACCTGTGACTAGGCTTTGGCACTTGAGGCCCAGGAAGAAGACACTTTTGGGGTAAATTCACAAGCCAGGTGCTCCTGAGTGGAGAGCGCAGGGCAGGATCTTGTCTCTTCTGCTAGTTTCCCCTTCCTACTCTCCCCATTCCAACCACCATTCCAGGAGCACACATGTCCCAGTGTCCTGTGCTGCACTGACACCTGACTCCAGCCTCCTCTCCAGGGCAGCCTGGATCTTGGCAGGAGCGCCAGGACCACAGGCCTGCAGGGAAATGCCTGCTAAACCTGTTCCGCCTGAGGCCACTCTTGCCCTTCCAGGAAAGAACAGCATTTCCAGGACCCAGCTGGAAAGCACTGAAACAAAGACCATAATTTGGGGGGGAGAATTTTTAGAGTAAAACTACCATTTTGTAGGTGATTCAAAACTAATTTGCCTATTGGGAGGTTTCTAGTAACTAAATTGCCATATTGAAGGTTCTGGAAAGTCCTACAGGAAAGATTCTTTTTCACTTCAGTTAACCTAGCATTTGGCAATTCATACCTGACTACTGAATCCCACGCTCAAGTAACACACATGACCAAAGGACATAGTCTAGACACTCTGATAGCACCACTGATTAAACACTACCACAAGAAAGAGCACTAAGTTTGCTTATAACACATTTGCTTGTAATAATTTGGATTTCTCAACAACCAAAAACCCACCTTCTCTCCACTGTACCAATAACTAAAGTGGAATGCCACATGGTGTGTGCAGCTGCGTACAACTGACAGAAAGGTATTTATGTACAGACCTTCCAGCCATCAAGGGAAGAGGAAAAATTGCTGCTTGGGAAAAACCTAAGTGCATACTGCCAACACCAATAGTCTTCCCTCCACAACAGGCTTGCTGGCCGTGCCAAAAATCACTCTCCCTTCCCTTTTTAATTCTGCCCTCCTTTATCCACTAAGACTGAGGGAATATTATTTGATTGGAATTAGACAGCCACCTGCAGCGAGATCTTTAGCTGTTATTAGCATTCTGTTTAAGCCCTTCCACAGCAAGCTCATTGAAGAGGACGGTGGACTTTTGAAGTTGCCCAGTACTATCTCTGGTGATTTCTCAAGTTAACAATCTCCCTCCCCAGCCAATCGGACTGGATGGGGGAAGCGATAATCTCTTCCCCGGGGTCGTGGTCAGGAATTAAAGAGTCTGGGAAAAATTACAGAAGGCAATCTCTGCAAGAATTTTCTTCTCCTGGATCTCACTCATGCTTCCTCGAAGAATTCTATTAGAACACAATGTTCAGGTTCTTTTCTATCATCCTTTCCTGGATCCCTCCAGTTTCTGAGAACTTCTGCTCCAAGTATTACACACTCAGCTGCCCAACTTCCAGGCAGAGCAGCACCTCCAACATTGCTAGCTTAAAATGGTCCTTATCCAGTCACCCTACTATTCACTGGAGAATATGGACGGTTTTCCTTCATTTTAGAATCCCCAACACTCCAGCCACCCATGCACACAACACTTGTAATAATAAGTCTTTGCATTTGCTTCTCCATTTAGAGTGACAAAGAGCCTTTCTATACAAATTCTCCAATTATATTCACACATTACTGTTGCCATGATCTGGGGACAAGCCCTATGGGTACTTATTATCCAGTCAATTAAACAGGAGCCCACTTGGGTGCCATTTTCTGGATCAGAGGTTGATGGAACTCAACCAAATCTGACCTAGTCTCTATGATGAGTAACAAAGAGAGAGGACTCAAACTCCTTTTCAGTGGCCGAAGGCAGAGGACCACATAGCCAAAGTTCTAGAACTCTGAAGAGCCCCTCATTCCTCGTCCTGCTCTGGATGAAACTCAGTGGGTGGCTACAGAGAAGAGAAGCAACTTTCATCCCTTCATTGCTTTCCCCTTCTTGCCGCAGGCAAGATCATTCCACCCATACCCACCCTGTGCTGCATTGGGGGATTTACAGGCTTTGACAGATTTTAATTCCTTTCTTTGTTTAATTTTTTCTAACCTGTGCATATCCATCTTCTCCACTGCTAACACTTTTCTTTCCACAGGTAAAACAGAACCTTAATATTAGAAGAGTTAAAACAACAGACAAAGTCAGGTATGGACTACAGGGACACACCTGTAATCTCAGTGACTTGGAAGACTGAGGCAGGAGTATGGCAAGTTTGAGGCCAGCCCTGGCAACTTAGCAAGACCTTGTCTCAAAATTTGAAAAAAAAAAAAATGCCTAGGGATGTAGCTTAGAAGTAGAGTGCCCCTGGGTTTAATCTCTAGTACCATGGGGGGGGAAGAAGAAGAAAAGAAAAAATAATTAGATAAGTTCCAGAGGCAAATCTCCTAAAGAAATAGATCCACCAGTATTCAAATCCTGGCTGTACCAATGTTATGGTGTGGACGTGACTATCCCGCAAAATCTCATGTGTGACAATGCAAGAAGGTTCAGAAGAGAAATGACGAGAACCTTAACCCAATCAGTGAATTAATCCCCTCATGGTGATTAACCAAGTGAGACTGAAGGCAGATAGCATGTGGCTGGAGGAGGTGGTCATTTGGGGCATGGTCTGGGGGTATTTATTTGTATCTGGCAAGTGGAGTCTCTCTGATTCCTATCATCAATGTGAGCTACTTCCTTCTGCCACACTCTTCCACCATGATGTTCTGCCTCACCTTGAGCCCCAAGCAATGGAGCCAGCTGTCTATGGACCAAGACTTCTGAATCCATGAGCCCCCAATAATCTTTTATCCCTCTACAACTGTGCTGGTTGAGTCTTCTAATCACAGTGGTGAGAAAGTTGACTAAAACAACCACCTACGGTCTGGGTGACCTTAACTTCTGTGAACCTGAATTCCTTGCCTATGAAATAGTAATAATACTAGGACCTCTTTCATAGGGTCACTGTGAGCATCAGAGGAATAATAGAAAGCTCCTAGCACCTAATAAGCACTAGATGACATTTAATACTATTTGTTCTGTCTGAATTACTAGAAATGTAATAGTAACAAAAAATGGAGCAATCTATTCTCCTAAGTACACCTGAGGACCCACCAAGGCTTGAGGGCTGTTGATAGCAGTCACATGACCCTCTTTTGTCCTGAAAGTTTCCTTCCTTCCCATAGAGAAGCTGTAGTTATAAGAAAGTGAACAATACTTTCTGAAAAATAGTCATGATGTGTTGGTAAGTTTAGAAGCGCCAAGACAGAAATCTGAATTTACCCTTCTAAAACATTTAAGGTAGGGTGTTACAGTTTGGATCCCGAATGTCCCCCAAAGGCCGTATGCTAAAGGCTTAGTGTCCACACATGGTACTATTGGGGAAGTGGGACCTTTAAGACGGTGGGGCCTACTGGAAGGAATTTAGGTCAATTTGGGCATGCCCTTGAAGTGGTAATTGAGACTCTGTTCTCACTCATGCTAGCTCTAGTTCTCTCCCTTTCTCTCTCCCTCTCCCTTTTCTCTCTCTCTCCTCTCTCTGCTTCCTGTCTTCCTTAAGGTGAACATGCTTCCTCTGACATGCACTCACTGTGATACACTGTGCTGCCACAGGCCCAAAGCAATGTGGTCAAGTGACCATGGACTGAAACCTCTGAAACCATGAGCCAAAATAAACCTTTTCCTTTGTGACATTAATTTTCTCAGGTATTTGCCACAGCACCAGAAAACTGACACACAGATAATGCACTTGTAAGCCTACCTGCCCAGTGCCTCTCTTAACCCATCACAACCACAGGACCAGAGCACATGGAGGGAAGAAAGCCCCTTTCACCCCTTCTCTATGTACCAAGGTTCACACCACCCTAGAAAGCTGCAAATGCAGAGCCGCATGCGCCAGCAGCTGCCTTCCCCCACCTCTGCCCGTCCCCTACCAGAGCAGGGCTGTGACCATGCCACTTTGGAACAGCTCTTTCATTAAGACACTGCCAAGAAATGCTTCCTGATGGGCAGTCCAGTGACCCAGCAAAGCCGTCCAATCCGGGCTCACCGAGCGCTGTCTTTTGCTTGGCCAGACTTAGCTTGCCACAGGAGCCCTGGGGAGGTTCCTGGGGTCCCCACCACCTCTCTCTTTGACTTCCAAAAAGGACTACCAAGTAAAATAATTCAAAGGACAGGAAAGAGAAAAGCTCAGGACGTGACATTTCCAACAGGACTGCCCCTTTGCTGTTCTTCCCAGTATTTTTTGTCACACATGCGAATCTTTCCCTCCCCCTGGGACCACGTCTAAAGATGCATGGTTCCCATGAGCTAAAAATGAAGCAAGAAAGCCAAAGGTTAGGGAATGTTCTGCCTACAGTCAGGTCCTTAGAGTCAGAGCAACCTCAACGGTCCTCTAATTCAACTATTTTGTTTTATGGATGAAATCGCTATGGCAGGATTAGGGTTCAAGGTAGGTGTGGCAACCCAAGATTATATCTGGTGGTCAGAAACTTACTTGATGCACTCTCCTCCCTTTGTGCTCCAAAGTAAATAGCTGCAAATTATCAAACCAACAACAATAAATAAGGTAATTTTGTTTTGTGCTTTCTGTTACCAGGTACAGTGCCAAGTACCTTTCATGGATTATTTCACTTGAACCTCAAAACTATCATATGAGTTGGGTGCTCACTATTTCCATGTTACAGATGAAAATTGATGCATATTTTAGCCACCAGTGAGAGGTCACACAGCAAGTAGCTGGAGAAGCTCATGCTTCAACCATATACTCTGTGCTCACTGACATTTGAGACCTCACTTATGAGCCTGGGCGTTTCTCAAATCATCATATAAATTATTTTCAAGATCCTTGTATAATCGTACATGGTCATAGAGAACGAGGACAACCCATTTCTCCAAAATGTCAGAAAATAGATTGTAGTGGCCTTCTCATGATCTGGTCATCTCATTATTTTAGTCTTCTCTGTACTCTAAGCAATCTAGATACTTTAGAAGGATCAGGTCCATGGTTAGTATGTAAAGAACTTACCAGTATCTCCTGCATTTCCTGCTTCCAAACACTTTTGCACTGCCATCTCTAGCTGTCATGGGCATCCAACTCTGCCTTAGAAAGCCTAACATGACACTTTCACCCAGTGACAGCCCCGCAGAGCCTGACCTACATGCATGGACAAGTCCCAAGCAGACGGTCCAACTCACCACAAAAAAGGCTTAAGGATTTCTCTTGAAGAAGTCTGGTAGGCTGTTCTGCAATGCATGAAGTATTGGCAGAGATCAGTTCCCCAGGCCAGCAGTGTACCCCATTAGAAAGCACAGAACAGGCTGAACAGAAAGATGTTCTCAAGGAACCACAGGGGGTAGGGGTAAAGGAGAAGGGGAACTGTAGTCAGACAGGTTTGAATCTTGGACTTTGCATTTCTTGCTTAGGAATCTTAGACAGGTTGTTAATTTCTCTGAGCCTCAGTTTCTTCTTCTATAAAAGAAAAAGAACAATAACTAACAGCTATCTCATGGGGCGAGTGGAGGATTAAATAAGATTATATTATAAGCATCTGGCACCTTGCCTATCACATGGTAATAAGTCCACTCCCTTTTTTTAATGTATGCTTTTTTGGGTATTAACTCTACCTCTTACAGTGGAGAGAGAACTCTCATGTTCATTTCAGAGGAGGAAAAAAGGATAAGATGGGGTAGGGGTGGCTAAAAAATTGGGTCAAAAATTTTAATGCCAGTAGATCCCAAAGACAGGAAAATCTAAGGAATTGCTCTAAGTCTGGTCAAAAAGGGAATGTGGCCAATTACACCTGCTTCCCAGTGCTTTTGAACTATATATTTATAGCATATGTTTAGGTGTTTGTTCTGTATATATAATTAGCCATTTTTCTTCAGCATATCCAGTAATTTTTTATCAAATGCACATCTGTTTTAATTAGGCATGTACACATTTTACTATGCTGTAAAATGTCAAACACACTGTAAAATAGCTCAGAGTACAAACACATAAAAACAAAAATTCACTCGACATATCACAAACAGCTGCAAGAAGCTCATAGACCCAACCAGCTGCTACCGACAACTCCCAGCCAAGGCTATTCTGTCAGGCCCTTCCGAGATTCCTCCCAAGCTAGCTGTGGTTTCTGTGCCCAGTTCTTGGGCTTCGACGTGACTGTCGGATGTGGCGTGTCATGCAGCATGTGCAACTTGGCTGGCACCATGCATGTCAGCCCATCCTCAGCTTGCCAAGCTGGAGACTCTGTGCGGATGATGATACGGAATACCTCAAACCCAGAGGGGCTTTGGTTGCCAACAGTACGTCTCCCTCATGGCACAGATGGGAATGCTGAGAACCAGAGGGAGGAACCGAGTTAGTGAATGAACTGGGGTCATTTGGGGTCTTCCTATGCTTAATCTGGTGCTCCTTCTACCATGCTGGTTTCTAAACCTCAGTTTGCATCTTAATCATCAAGAGTACTGATTTCCAGAGCCCAACTGACCAAGCATCTTGTCCAGGAGGTCTGAGGTGGGGCTGAGGAATATAAGTTTCAACAAGGTTCCTAGTTATCCCAAAGCAGCGCGTTCAAAGGCTTACACTAAAGATCACAGGATCTACATCTCACAGCCTTCTCACTGGTATATCTTCATACCCTTTATTTCTGAGGTTATTCCCTTTTTAATTGGCAGCCATGTCATCAATGGGACTTTAAGGCTATGACCAGTAACTTGTGAGGATGTTGGGATCTTTTAACCCAAAAGTACCCTAAAATCTTTTCTGAACAGATGATTTGGTGGTAGACTATCACTATTACTCAAAGATTTGCATGTGAGCAGATTTTTGCAGAAGCCTGTGGTACCCATGTTCAGAGAACTCACCAGAAATCCCTCAGTTAATATCTCTCCGACGTGTTTTTTGAGTGGATGAACAAAAAAAAGAAAAGAAAAAAAAAAAAAAAAAAAAACCTCAAAAAAACAACCTAACTTTACACCTCAAGAAACTAGGAGGATAAGAACAAATTTCAGCCCAAAGTTAGCAGGAGACAGAAAATAATTTTAAAAAATCAGAGTAGAAATGAATGTAATGGAGATTAAAAGACAATGGAAAAAGTCAACAAAACTAAGAGTTCATTTTTTGAAAAAATAAACAAAATTGGTAAACCTTTAGCTAAACTAAAAGATACCAATAGATAAAATCATAAATGAAAGAGGAGACATTATAGTGGATACCACAGAATTACAAAGATCATAAGCGACTACTATAAACAACTTTTACCAGCAAACTGGAGAATGTAGAAGAAATAAAATCCTAGAAACATATAACCTACTGAGACTAAGTCATGTGAAAATAGAAAATCTACACAGACCCATAACAAATTAGGAGACTGAACTAGTGGTCAAAAATCTTCCAACAAAGAAAAATTTGTGACCTGACACTAATTTTCCAACTCTTCCAAAAAAGTTGAAGAGAAGGGAAAATTTCCAAACTCATTTTACAATGAGTAATCCTGATACCAAAACCAGAGAAGGACACTATAAGAAAAGGAAATTACAGGTCAATTTCTCAGAAGGTAGATGTAAATAACCTTAAAAAAAAAAAAAAAAAGTAGCAAACCAAATTCAACAACACATTGAAAGAATCATACCAATGATCAAGTGGGACCATCCTCAGGATGCAAGGATGGCTCAACACAAATCAAATATATTATCAGAAATCGATAACTATCCACAGAAAGAAGGATAAAAATCAAATGATCAGCTCAATAAATGCAGAAATGCTTTTGAAAAATTCAAAATCTTCTCACAATAAAATTTCCCAAAAAACTAGGCCTAAAAGGAATGTACCTCAACGCAATAAAGGCCATGTGTGGAAAGTTCACTGTTGACATCATACTCAATGGTGAAATGCTGGAAACTCTTTCTTTCAAATCAGGAATAAGACAGGAGTGCCCACCCCCGTCTTTTTTGTTTTCTATATACTTTATATAGTAAAATTCCTAGCAAGAGCAATTAGGCAAAAAAAGAAAGAAAAACTATCCAGATCAGAAAGAAAGAAGTGAAATTGTCTCTATAAATTACATGATCTTAAATACAGAAAACTGAAGGCTTTACCAAAAAATAAATATAATATAAACTATTAGAAGTAATAAAAAATTTCAATAAAATTTCAGGATACAGACCTTCACATAGAAAAATTATATGTGTAGCTATACACTAACAACAATCTGACCAAGAAATTAAGAGAATAATTTCATTTACAATAGCATCAAAAAATAAAAGAATACTGAAGAGCAAATTTAATCAAGAAGGTAAAATATCTGTACAATACAAGTTGTTTAAGTCAGGGTTTGCCTTACTGTGACCAAAGGACAAGAGCAGCTTTAAGGAAGGAAAGTTTATGTTGGCTCATGGTATGAGAGGTCTCAGTCCATGGGCAGCCTACTCCACCGCTCCGGGCCCCAGGTGAGGCAGGACATCATGACATGCTGAAGAGCCCAGCAGAGAAAAGCTGCACGGTTCACAGCACAGTTAGGAACAGAGAGATGGAAAATGGGAAGGGACCACATGGAAGAGGAACCCTTCCAGGGCATGCCCACAGTGACCCACCCCCTCCAGTCACGTCCCACCTGCCTACAGTTACCACCCAGTCTGTCCGTTCAAAATAGGATGGACTGATTAGCTTTCAGCTCTCACAATTCAATCACTCCATCTCTGGATGTTTCTACATTAACACAGGAACTTTCAAGGAGCATCCCATATCCAAACCATAACATAAGTGTTGATGAAAAAATATTCAGTTGGACACAAATAAATGAAAAGATTGAAATAATTAATATTATTAAAATGTTCATATTACCCAAAGTGATCTACAGATACAATGCAATCCCTATCAAAATCCCAATGCCATTTTTCTGGAAATAGAAAAAAAAAAAACCCTAAATTTATGTGGAACTACAAAAGACCCCAAACAGCCAAAGTGGAAAAAAAAAAATGAAGCTGAAGACATCATACCACATGATTGCAAAATATACTGCAAAGCTACAGTAATCAAAACAGCATGGTGTTGGCATTAAAACAGATACACAGACTAATGAAATAGAATACAGAGTCCAGAAATACATTCACACATTTATAGTCAATGTAACTGTGACAAAGTTACCAAGAACAACATACCATGGAGAAAGGGCAATCTCTTCACCAAATGGTATTGGGAAAACTGAATAACCACATCAGAAGAATGAAACTGGACTCTTATTTCACATCACATTTTTAAAAAGTCAACTCAAAATGGATTAAAGATTAAAATATAAGCCCTTAAGTTTTAAAACTACTAGAAGAAGTTGGGTGCTGTGGCACACCTATAATCCGAGCAGCTCAGGAGGCTGAGGCAGGAGGACTGCAAGTTCAAAGCCAGCCTCAGCAAAAGTGAGGCACTAAGTAATTCAATGGGACCCTGTCTCTAAATAAAATACAAAATAGGGCTGGGGATGTGGCTCAGTGGTCGAGTGCCCCTGAGTTCAATCCCGGTACCAAATAAATAAATAAACAAACAAATAAATAAAACTAGAAGAAAACAAGGGAGAAAATCTTGATACTGATCTGGGCAATGATGGTTTTAGATATGTCCCCAAAAGCACAAACAACAAAATGAAAAACAGATAAATAGGATGACATCAAACCAAAGAGCTTTGTATGGTAAATAAAACAATCAGCAGAGTAAAGAGACAAATTTCAGAATGGGAAGAAAACATTGGCAAACTCTAACCATAACTCTAATATGGGATTAATATCCACAACTCAGTAAGAAGAAAACTAAGGAATTAATAAAAATATGGGCAAAGTACAAAGTACATGAATAGACATTCTCAAAAGAAAACATACAAATAACCAACAGGTGTATGAAAAAATGCTTAGCAACACATATGACCCATCAATCCTACCTCTGTGTATATATTCAAAAGAAATGAAATTAATATCTTTCAAAAGAGATATCTACACCTTATGTTAATTGCAGCATTATTTTCAATAGACAAGATATAGAAACAACCTAAATTTCCACTGACAGATGAATGGAGAAAGAAAATGTGGGATACACACTCACACAAAGAGAGAGACAGAGAGAGACAGAGGAATATTATTCAGCGTTTAAAACTAATGAAATTCTGTCATTTGTAACGACATGGTTGAATCTGGAGGGCATTGTGCTACATGAACTAAGCCAGGCACAGAAAGACAGATACTTAATGATCTCACACATACACAAACAGAATCTATCGAAGGTGAACTCACAGAAGCAGAAAATAGAATGGTGATTACCCAGGGATGAGGGAGATTGGGCAGCTGTTGGTAAAAAGGATCAAAGTTTCAGTTAGGATGAGTAAGTCCTAGAGATCTACTGTAATCACAGTGACTATAATTAATAATACTATGTTACATATCTAAAGTTCCTAAAAGGATAGATCCTAAGTAGTCTCATCAGAGGGGAAAAAATGATAATTATGTGAAGTGATAGATACCTTAAGTAGCCTGAGTTTAATCATCATTTCACAGCATCTACTGTCTTAGTCCATTTGGACTGCTATAACAAAATACCATAAACTAGGTAGCTTATAAACAACAAATTTATTTTTCACAGTTCTGGATGCTGGGAAGTTGAAGCTCAAGGTACTGACAGATTTGGTATTTGGTGAGTCCAGTTTTTGGCTCATAGATGGCACATTCTCACTCTACTTATGAGGGCTCCCCTTATCCTGATCACCTCCAAAGGCGCTGCCTCCTAGGACCATCACCTTGGGGCTAGGACTTCAACGTGAACTTGGGAGAGACACAAATATGGATACGGCTAAAGCTGTATTTTATATAACATGTAGCCACCGATATTGATACTATTTTATAAGAAGGTAATACAATAAAGTTTTCTACTCAAGAAACTAAGAAAAATGACAAAATATAACTCAAGCAAAGAAGATGATGAAGATAAATAAATTCATAAGTGAATTAAAGATAGAAAAGCTAAGTTGATAAATGATACTAAGAACTACTAGGTCTTTGAAAATTCAATAAAACAGACAAATCTCTGGATAAGCTAATCAATAAATATAGAAAGCAAAATCATAAACAAAATTCATTTAGGAATGAAAGATGAGAGAGGAATGGAATGAAGAGAAGATTTTTAAAGTATAATTTTAAAATTCACCAGGTATATAGATAGATTTGTAAAGCTCAATGAGATGGATAACTTTTGGCAAGGGAGGTGTGGGTAAAAAAAAACAAATTGAGTCAAAATGTAATTTTATTTTTAATTATCCCCAGTGAAAATTCTGAGCCAGGTAATTTTATAGTTATTATAAATCTTCAAAGAGCATAAAATTCCCATTCTACATAAACTGTTACATTTTATCAAAAAAAAAAGGATAGGGCTCTGCCTAATTCATGTTATGAAGTTGTCATAACTCTGATACCACACACTGACAAAATTGCACATGCACACACACACACACACCACACACACAATGTAGGTGTGCATAGGTCAGACTCCTGATCCTGAGAAAGGACTGCTCATGAGAGTGGGCCTTGGCTAGCATCCAGGAAATTGGAACTCAAGTGGTCCCCACCTGCTAATTGATGAATGGCTCACTGTGCTTACACTGTTTGTGCAAACATTGTGTTTGACACTGAGCACCAGCTTTCTTTCTGGGCATCTGTAATTTCAGTAATGCCAAGCAGAGGCTTCCTACAGGACAGATCTCCAGTGGAAACCCTGGAGGCTGAGTTCCTGATGGGCTTCCCTGGAGGACATAGACATGCCACTCGTCAGTGGGGAATGAACGTCCTAGATGACTCCACTGAAGGACACTTAAGAGCTTGTGCTTGGATTCCCTGGACTTAGTTCCACCTGTCATTCCCAATAAATCATAGCATGAGTTTAACTATATGACAAGTCCTACGAATCCTCCTCAAAAATCAACAAATCTGAGGATAGTCAGCACAATAGGCAATAGCCCTTACATGTAAATGCTGAAATTCTGTATTAGATACTAATAAATACTACTAATAGGAGTATTGGCAACCTAGTAAATGGAAAGAAAAAGACAAAAAAGATCTATAGTGACTGATATCAGTAAAGTAAAATATATGATCTTATCGAAGAGTATAAAAGACATCCCATAAAATGTAATATTAATTCCAAAAAACTAAAAATATAAAGGAAAGGCAGGATATTTTATTTAAAAGATCCTTTATCTTCAATATGACGAGGAATATCCTCAAACTGTAACCATCATCATACAAAATGGGAAAAAACAGTTACTGAAACCATCCTCATTGACAATTGAAACCAAAAAAAGAATTTCCACCATAACCACTACAATCAACATTGTCTAGAAATTCTGTGATACAGTAAAATCTGCAACAAAAAAAAGGGGGGGAGATACTTATATGCTTGAAAAGTTCAGGAGTTTGGCAAATTATTTGAATATCAGAAAATATGCTTAATGTAATTAGTTTTCCTTCATACCACTTATCAATCATTAAAAATATAGGAAAATAAAACAGCGCATGTATAATAGCAACAAAACTACACAATATCATAAATAGTTTTTTTGTTTTTTTTTAGAGTAGAAAGTAAGAAGCTTTATTTAAGAAAAGTAGAAAAGTAAAAGCAGACTTCTCCCAAGTAGAAGAAAGGGACCCAAAGGCGAATCCTATAAATAGCTTTTAAGAGCAGCACAAGTGATCCATAAGAAGAAAACTTAAAACTCTTTTGAACATATGAATAAATTAAGAAATATTTCTTGGATGGCAGTACTGAATAGTATTAAGACATCAGTTTTAAGTTAGTTATAGTTTTAATAAAATAAGAGATTGAATACATAACCAGACCCTACACAAAAATAGAACGCTGACCCACAACCCGCCTGCAGAACCAACAACACTTTACTTACAATGTACCCCAGCTAGGCAGACTTGGAGGAAGTCAGACTGTGTTATTTCTAGGACCAATCTAAGAAGTTGAACCTAACTTCTGTAACAGCTGGTCTCAAATCACCAGGATAGGATTAATAACTTAAAATTCTCTAATTTTGTTTTTTCTGCTACCAACCTAGGACTGACCAGAGAAAACCAAACGTGCCCACCCAACCAGCCACATAGGAAGCCCCACTTCTGGGCCTACATACATTTTCTCCACTAGGAAGCTCTTCCATTCCTCTGTTTACCTGGGGGTCTCTGCCAGATGTGATGATGGCTGCTTC
Source organism: Sciurus vulgaris (assembly GCF_902686455.1). Classification (NCBI taxonomy): domain Eukaryota; kingdom Metazoa; phylum Chordata; class Mammalia; order Rodentia; family Sciuridae; genus Sciurus; species Sciurus vulgaris. The sequence continues at coordinate 171,463,729 of NC_136463.1, read as the reverse complement.
CTTTGCTGTAGCAAGCTGTGAATGAATAGCCTTTGCTGGCTCTCATTTGGTTAGCCTTTATTCCCATAATAACATGGATGAAAATTTCAGTGAGACTTTTTTTTTAACATTGGCAAAATAATTCTAAAGCCATCTTTAAGGATAAACATCTGAGAATAATCAATAACATTGAAAAAAAAGGCAGTAGAGAGAGTACTCAGTCTGCCATGTTTTAAAACAATCAGTAGAACTGCACACATTCAATGAGCGCAATGTTGGCATGAGAATTGACAAGGTGACCCAGTGAAACCCAGAGCCAGAGCCAGACACTGTGCATGTGAAATCTCAGGACCTAAGAAGGGAGTCATCATCAGAAAAGAAACAAAAATCTGTTTGGTCAATAAAGCTGACTATCAACCATGGGGGCAGGGCACAGGGGGAAGACCACTGAAAACCTCATCTCAGAAATATTCAAGATAAATTCAAGATAGTTTAAAAGTTTTAATGGAAGAAATTAAACAATTAAAACAGAACTATGAAAACATATAGTTGAATAGTTCATAATCCCTAAATGTCTAAAAGGAATAAAAAGGAGAAAGGAAATATTCAATAAATGGATGATTTATACATTTAAAAGTAAATAAGAGCAAAATAAGAAACAAAATATTCCTAACAAATAATACACAAAAACTATGAATACCATAAATACACACACACACACACACATATACACACACACGTGTGTATACATACACACACCAGACTCTCATAAATAGATGACAGATAAATGGATAGTCTACATGAAAATGTCACAAGCAAAAATATTAATGGCAAGGAAACAAAAATAAATAAAAATTGAAGTACAATTTTTTACCTCTAAAATCAGTCGTTTTCTTAAAAACAAGATTGTCCTGTGTTGATGAGTAGAGTGAAAACGGAACTCACTGTGGTAGATTGTAAATGGTATTATCTTTTTGAAAATTGTTTTGGCAATGCATATGAAGAACTTGGACAATACTCTCTCAAACCTTCTAACCTGAAAACAGGAAAAAAGAACCTTACTCAAAGATGCTAACTGCTGTGCTATTTACAATAACAAAGAAGTTGGAGGCAATTGAAATGCTTCAGAATGGGAGAGTAGGTAAGCAAATTATGGTGTGTTCAAAGAATGTGATTCACTTATCTTAAATGCTTAAAAACTTTTTGGTCATATGGGGGAAATGCTTGGGTCAAATAAAACCAAAAAAACACAAAAGTATTCATCTGTTCACAACCATATGATTTCAATTACGTAGACAACTTAAGATATATATAATGTACTATAATAAATGCATGTGAATATGACAAAAATGTATAAATAAGCAAAATATTCTATGGGGATAAGAATATGTATAGTGTAGGGAAAAATGTACCTCATCTCAGAATGTTAGGGTTTGGTGATACGTTTTTATTCTTTCTACTTTCATCTTTTTCAATTTTCTATAATGACCAGGAAAAACTTGGCTTGAAAAAGTAACAAATCGTTTGTTTAGGTTTCTTATACCAAAGAACCATTAGAAGAGTTTTGGTTTTTTGTTTTTTAGGTTTTTTATTTTTTTCTTTGACAAGATAATGATATATGTTGGTGGGGTAAAGGGTAATCTAATTAGACACTATCGTGTTTCTTTGGTTTGGGTTTTTTTTTTTGTGGGGGGGTTACAAGGATTGAACCCCTTAGTGGTTAAGGGGCACTTAACCACTAAGGCAAGTCCCCAATCTGTTTTTATTTCTTATTTTGAAACAGGGTCTGGCTAAGTTGCTTAGGGCCTCCCTAAGTTGCTGAGGCTGGCTTTGAAGTTGCAGTCCTCCGGCCTCAGCCTCCAGAACCACTGGGATTATAGGCATGCGCCTTCATAGACACTGTCAAAGAGAAAAGGATCCATAGGTAGATGCACTCTCCATTCTGGCTGAGGTGACATAAGTACTTTAGAAGAGTCTACACAACCTTCAGGAAACTTACTGTTCTGGCCATGTGCAGCAGAAGGTGATCTGTGAATCCTGGAGAGCAATGGAATCTGTAATGGCTGAGAGGAGTTTTTAAGTACCCACTTCCTGACTTTGAAACCAGTCACATGGGGTTCCATCCAAGACTTGCAACCACGAAGGCCTTTTGAACCCCTGATTTTTCCCACATGCTGTACAAACTGGTACGAAAGTGAGATTCTGTGATGCAATTTCACTAGGGAGGAAGCCCAATGGTGGCATTAAATCAGAACAATGGATGCTTCCAATCAATAACTTTGACATCTCCCTGAATCCCTCTGTCGTTGTCCTTGTCTTGCTTGTAATACGTAACGGGCTGGTCGCCCACGGGGAGGCATGCAGCTGCTCAGGACTGCTCCACAAACGTGAAGCACGGAGCCCATTGTCTTTCCCAGTCGATCACCCCGACTTCCACGTGCTTCATCCAGGGGCTCTGATGTCTCCCTTTGAGACCTCTCTCCCTCTGATGATCCAAACTGGCCAGGAACACCTCTTTAGCCCAGCAGTTCCTAGAACGACGCACACACTTCTTTCTGGGAATGTCACTTAACTCCTCTGAGCCTCCATGTTGGGTCTCTGAGACCCAGTTCTCAGTTTGTTCACAAATGTGGCCACTTCTATCTGCCACTTGAGCCAGAGAGCTTAGAGAAGGTGGGACCAGGATCTACAAACTCAGAGTCCTGGGGGGGGCCCAGAGCCTGCTCTGGGATCCATGCCCAAAGGCCTGGACTTTGCCTTCTGAACCCTAAAAATACAAAGAGCCTCACTAGAGGACATCTCCCCCACATACAGTGGCTATTTTGTAAAGTGGGCTCAGAGGAAATTCCTCCTAACTCTCCGAGACTTCTCCAGGGATTTCAGGTTCCCATATACCAACTGCTCTTCTGAGGGTCAACTGACAGATTTTTTTCGGCTGAAGAAAAGATACAATCCACAAATGTACATTTGCTCCATTGAAAATCATTCTATTTCATATCTAGTCACAGCTGCCATCCTACCCCATTTACAGGTTAAGCCGTTGAGCTGGAATGGGCAAGGTCACGTGCATAAGCTCCCTCTCGGCTGCTTCTCTTCCTTAAGCCCTTGTCCTCTCCTCCCACTTGCTCCCTTCTTTCTCCTTTCATCTTTCTCCTCTCCATTTTTACACTCATCAATATTCATAGAGAACAAATACTAATGCAATAGCATACTAGGACACCGATGAGAAAGAATAAGACATTTATTCATGCTCTCGAAAAATCCGTAATCCAGTTATAGAAACAAGATTAGCAAAAGACATGAAGCAGTCGTAAACAATCAGATCTTAATTTTATTTTTCCTTCTCATTTATTTCTCCACCACAAACCTTACTCTTCCCTTGCTTTTCTATTCAAAATAACAGAATACAAAAAGGTGACTTTTTATACAGAGAGAGAGAGAGAGACAAAGAAAGAGATAGACTGATCATAAACAAAGCTGAAATATAAGCTACAGTTTATGGAATAATAATAAAATAAGCCTCAATGTACTTTCTGCTCCACTTAAGCAATAAAAACATTACCAGTCAGTGTTTGTTTGCCTGTTTATAGGTAAGATAATTTATTTTTCTAGGTGTTTCAGAATGGACAGATTTTGCAAGACTCCAATTCTAGTTGGAGAAGTGCAAAAATATGTGTGTGCGCGCGTGCACACACACACACACACACACAGAGTGCAGACAGACAATTCAGAGACAAAGCATGGAGCTGATGGCCTCACACCCCAGGGCTGTGATCCTAATTGTTGACTATAAAGGGTTAAAGGAATTTGAGGGCTGAGCCAGGAAAAAGGTAGCCTATAAGTTTTGGGGAGGGACCTGGAGTGGCTGCATGGCAGAAGAACTTCCTCATGCCATGAGATACCCAGAGGGGAGGAGGGCCAGAAACTCCTGGAAGAGACTGCCTGTGTCTAGGTGATGTCACTCCGCAGGATGGTTGAAGATCCCTAGGTTAGAGAATCCTGAGGCTCTGTGGCAGCCAGGGATCTCTTAACCTCTTATAACCAGAAGGCCCTGCTTTCCATGGCCAGCAGATGCTCCATGCTCAGTGAAGTTCCCTGCAAAGCAAGCAGGCCTACATGGGTAAAGAACTGCTTGATCTGGATGATTTTTAAAATAATTGGACATATACAACTTTGAATTTGATACAAGTAGTCTTTCAAGTCAACAGATCTCAGCCTGCAATGAAGAAATAACCCAAAGGTCAGTACACAGAGGCTGCCTTGGCCCATTTAGATGAGGCATACTTGCTGCTCACTGTGGTGGTGTTATCAACCCCTGGGAAGACACCTTTACCCCTCTTGGTGGCTCCCGCCTTGCTTGCTTCTTTTCAACCCCCAGGCTCAGGCTGACTTTCAGTCACTGAGCAAAGCTAGGGAGAAAGGGAACTCCTAGTGGAGAAGATCTTCACGTGGACTCCCAGCCTGAGAACTGACAACGGCAGCTGACCTGCCTGTAAGCACCCAGGATACCCAGGATGCCCCGTGTGCCCGGGGCAGGAGGACCAGCATCTGCACACCCTCTGGCCATCAGGGTTTGCTGATGGAATTAACAGCCCTTCCTGGTGTCTCTCAGAGTCAAAAATGGGCTTTTCCTCCTCTATGTACACACACACTCACACACACATGCACACACAGACTATGCAGACTCTTTAAACGATAGACAAAATGTAAGTTAAACATCTGAAAACTAACATTTAACTATAAGATTCTTCTAGGGGCTGGGGTTGTGGCTCAGTGGTAAAGCACTTGCCTACCACGTGTGAGTCACTGGGTTTAATTCTCAGCACCACAAAAATAAATAAATAAATAAAGATAGTGTGTCCATCTACAACTAAAAAGGTTAAAAAAAAAAAAAAAAACAAAAGATTCTCCTAGTATTATTCAAAGTCAAAATGTAGGAAAAACTGGTGAATTTTCCCAAGAGTTTCTTTTGAAATAGGGCCTTTACATCAAATGCCATCTGATGCTGATTGATAAGGGGAAAAAAAAATCATTCAAACATAAGACATTTAATGGAATGCTTAATAATCAACATATTTTCTAAAAGAATATTTCTTTGGGAAGAATCAGATTCAAAGAGATTTTAAAAAGAAAAGAAAAAAAAAAAAAAAAAAAACCCAAGAAGCATCAGGTCAGCAGAAGTACCAATGATGCAGGATTATTCCTGTAATGTACTTGCTAGGAGTCACTCTTCTGTGGACCCTCTGCAGCATCCCCTGGAGGGCAATTGCATGGTTCTTGGGGGAATAATCTCATAAAGCTAATCCTGATAACAGTGTAACAAGAGCCGATTCCAAAGAAAAGCTGGACCACCAGGGTTAGGATCATCCCCCTGCACAAAGTGAACTAAATTGAGGCCATTATCAGAATAATTTCATCTTGCCTTTCCTCCCTCATCTTATCTCAGGGAGGGCTTGAGAGAGCGCTTAGGCAAAATATGTATTTTGTTTGTTGGTTATTGCTTCTGTTTGCCACATTTGCTTCATTATCCAGATAAAGACATTATCTGTCACTGTGCCCCAAGAAGGGCAAGGGATCAAGGAACATCGACGTATCTTTACCAGGAAAAAATATCCTGCAGCCTGGCAGCCAGGCAATGTGACACAATTTTATCAGTATTCTTTTTCCCAGTGGGTGAAATTTAACCAATACTTTGTTAGCGAAGGTCTGGTGATTCCCCAGGGGAAAATTATAGGAGTGAAGATCTAGCCTCTGCCATACCACACATGAGCTTAAAAGGAGAGATTTCTAGGTCTGGCCACCGTTTTGAAATTAGGGTTCTAAAAGCAATCGGATTGTTGCTATGGATGTCAGGGGCAGGAGGGCCAAACATTCACTTACAGTTCTCAAAAAATAACAATGAGCAAGAACATTTCCATCCTATTACAGCTCTGAGAAGGATAATAATAAAAAAAAAAAAAATCCCTGTTGAACAAAATGAAGCAAGGACAGCGGCAGATGCTCACGGACAGTAACTTTGCGTTATTGAGATTCACGTACTCGCTTCATTACCAAAACATCCTCCAGATTAAAACAGACATAACGGGTAGCTTGAAACTAATAGCGAAGGCCTGCTCGGCCCTCAGTCTGTCAACTTCAGCTCCACGAGTATTTCCCCTGACAGCTTCTTCTAGGGTATCTCACCAGCTGTAAAATCTGCCTTCCCTCCATTTCTCCCTTGAAGGAAAAGCCTGCCAGAGGAATTGGTGCATTCGGACAGACTTTATTAAATGACTTAATCCATCTCTGCCTGCCTAGTGTGGCCTAGGGAGTCCTAATTAATCAATAAGCATTTATTGAGTGTCCTAATGTGTATATATAGTCCTGAGTCAGATGCTGATGGGTTTTCAAGGGCTAGTTTAGGAAAACGGAGCACAGGGCCCCATAGAGAGTTTCCTGGCAGGATGAATTAGCACATGGGGGAAAGGAAGTCGCAGTAAAGGGCTCCAAGCTACAAACACTGAGTTCCATGCCCTCTATACATTATTACTTCATTTAATCTGTATTAGTCTACTAGGGCTGCTGTAACAAAGTACTACAGACCAGATGGCTCAAACAACAGAAACTTCTAGGATCAAGGAGCTGGTTTTACTCTGAGGCCCCCATTGGCCTGCAGTTGGCCACCTTCCCCCTCTTTGCCTTCTATATGAGTCCATATATCTGTGTCCAAATGTCCTATTCTTATAAGAATTTCAGTCATATTGGAGTACGGTTCAACCCAAAGACCTAATTTTAAATTAATTTCCCTCTTAAAAAAAAACTTTTCTCTGGGGTTGGGAATGTAGCTCAGTGGTAGCACACCTTGCTAGCATACACAAGGCACCTGGGTTCCATCCCCAGTCCCCCAGGCCCCCCAAAAATTCTTTTCGTCAAAAACCTTAATCTCTAAATACAGTCACATTTTGTGCTGCCGATATGTAAGGCATCACATATGGTTTGGGGAGGGACACAATCCAGCCCATGACACAATCCTACCTAGGATGTGGGGAACGTTTCAGAGGACGAATCTTCAAGTTAAAAACAAACAGGGGGAAACACCGGGGCCTGCGACAGAGGAGTGAGGAGGAGGAGCAGCGTGGCGAGGCGCTTGGACTTGGAGCGACTACACCAGAGCGGTAGGTGGTTGCCAGAGAAGGAGCTGCTCGGCGAGCTGTTTGGACTCGGAGCGACCATTCCTGAACACCAGGCCCTGCCCTGAGGAGGAGGAGGAGAAGGATGGCCGCTTGGATTCGGAGTGACTATACCAGAGAATACGGGCAGTTGCCGGAGGAGGAGTTGCGTGGCGAGCTGTTTGGACTCACAGCAACCGTTTCTGGAACATCGGGGCCTGCCTGGAGGAGGAGGAGGAGGAGGAGGAGGAGGAGGAGGAGGAGGAGTGCAGCGGGTCGCTTGGAATCGCAGTGACTGCGTTGGAGCTCCAGGTGGCTGCTCAGAGGAGGAGGCGAAGTGGTGAGTTGTTGGACTTAAAGCAACCGCTCCTGAACACAGGGGGCTGCCTGGAGGAGGAGCGCGGTGGGTCAAGTTGGTCTCCAGTCGCTGCACCAGAGCTCCGGGCGACTGCCGCGGAGGAGGCGTGCAGCGGGTCATGTGGACTCAGAGTGACTCACAGTGACCGCTCCTGAACACCCGGGGGGCTACCTAGAGGAGGAGGAGGAACGGGGCGGGTCACTTGGACTTGGAGTGACTGCCCAGGACTACGGGCAGTTGGCGGGAGGAGGAGGCTCACAGTGAGTTGCTTGGACTCCTAGTGACCGTACCAGAACACCTGCTGGCTGTCTGGAGGAAGAGGTGTGCGGCGGGTTGTTGGACTCAAAGCAATTGTACGGGGCTCCAGGTGGCTGCTCAGAGGAGGGGCTGCATAGCCAGGCGATTAGGTGCAGAGCAGGGTCCCAGGACCTAGGAGGCTTCTTGGTGGAAGAGCCGCACAGAGACACGCTTAGGGGGCGGAGCGAAGGGTTCCAGGACTGTGGCAGATTCTCTGAGGAGAGGCAGCCTAAGGAGACTCATCTGCGAAGGGTGAGGTTCCCCAGGCCCAGGAGGTAGGGCCGGCGCCCCTGGGAACATTGCAGAGGAAGGCAGCCCAGCCAGGCAGTAGTTGTAGATTGAGGGGAACCTCTAGGAGGGGAACCAACCAGCAAGACCTCCCCACCAGGTGAGTCTTCGCCTGCCGGGGAGGTATTCCCACAAGGACGGTAAAACCAAGAGACACAGGCCCAAACAGGCCTTGCCTCAGCCTGCAGCCTAGGTCCCCCTTTGATGACCATTGGTCAACAAGTGGGAGCCACCTCTGCCCACTAGCAGGGAATATACCCCACCTGAAGGCCACCACCCTAGAGAGGTAGGCTTCCTATGTGGAGCACCGCATTATCAACTTCCTCCAAGACTTCAGCCTACTGAAGGCATAAGAGGGGATATACTAGAAATCTTCTAGGGACATTGTAAGTCAATAGAGTAAATCTGCAATATCTCAGCGGTCCACTGATACCTGAACAACATGAGAAAACACGGGAAGAATATGCCCCAATCTAATCTAGATGTTACATCAATAAAACCCAATGACAGCATGGCAGAAAGAAATGACAGAAAAGGAGTTCAGAATGTACATAATTAAATGATCAGGGGAAGCAAACGATGAGATTGAAAAGAGCAAACTGCAGGCACTGAATGATGAGATGAAAAGAGCAATGCAGGCATTGAATGATCGCACCATTCGACAGTTAAAAGAGCAAATTACAGGAAGCAAAGAGTCATTTCAATAAAGAGTTAGAGATATTGAAAAAAAAAAAAACAAACAGAAATCCTTGAAATGAAGGAAACCATAAACCAAATTAAGAACTCCATAGAAAGCATATCAATAGGATAGACACCTGGAAGACAGAACCTCAGACATTGAAGACAAAATGTTTAACCTTGAAAACAAAGTTGAACAAACAGAGAAGATGGTAAGAAATCATGAACAGAATCTCCAAGAACTATGGGATATCATGAAAGGACAAATTCAAGAATTATTGGAATTGAGAAGGCTTAGAGAAACAAACCAAAAGAATGAACAATCTATTCAATGAAATAATATCAGAAAATTTCCCAAATCTGAAGAATGAAATGGAAAATCAAGTTCGAGAGGCTTATAGGACTCCAAATACACAAAATTACAACAGACCCACACCAAGGCACATTATAATGAAAATACCTAACATACAAAATAGGACAGAATTTTAAAGGCTGTGAGAGAAAAAGAACCAAATTACATTCAGGGGAAACCAATAAGATAAAAATCAGGAGAGTTTTTTCAATCCAGACCCTAAAAGCTAGAGAGGTCCTGGAACAACATTTTTCAAGCTCTGAAAGAAAATGGATGCCAACCAAGAATCTTATACCCAGCAAAACTTACCTTCAAATTTGATGATGAAATAAAATCCTTCCATGATAAACAAAAGCTAAAAGAATTTCAAAACGAAAAGAAGCCAGCATTATAGAACATTCTCAGCAAAATATTCCATGAGGAAGAGATGAAAAACAAAGAAGTAAATCAGCAAAGGGAGAATTATCCTAAAGGAATAAGGAGGAGAACCAAGTCGTGTCAAATAAATAAAATAAATAAATAAATTTAAAAAATGAACCAAACGACCGGGAAACCAAAGTCAATCTCAATATAACCCTGAATGTTAATGGCCTGAATTCATCAATCAAAAGACATAGACTGGCAGATTGGATTAAAAAGAAAGATCCAAACAATATGTTGCCTGCAAGAGACTCACCATCATAGAAAAAGATACTGATAGGACTAAAGTAAAACAATGGGGAAAAACATACCTAGCACATGGACTCAGCAAAAAGCTGGAGTATCCATCCTCATTTCAGATAGTGTGGACTTTAAGCCAAAGTTAGTCAGAAAGGATAAAGAAGGGTCATTTCATACTGCTTAAGGGAAGCATAAATCAGCAAGATATAACAATCATAAACATCTATGCCCCCAAAACAAAGTGGCTTCATCCATGTACGTCAAACAAATCCTTCTCAATTTCAGAAACCAAATAGACCATAACACAATAATATTAGGTGATTTTAACACACCTCTCTCACCACTGGACAGATCCTCCAAACAAAATTTGAACAAAGAAACCATGGATCTCAATTAACACATTCATAATTTAGACTTCTAACGGACCTTTATAGAATATACCATCCAACCAAGAGTGAATACAACTTTCTTCTCAGCAGCACATGGATCCTTCTCTAAAATAGACCACATATTAGTGCACAAAGCTAATGTTAGCAAATACAAAGCGGATCGAGACACTACCTTGGTATTCTATTCAGATCATCATGGATTGAAGTTAGAAATAATGAAAGAGTAAAAATACAGAAAACTATTCAACAGCCTGGGAGATAAACATATGCTATTAATATGATGAATGGATAACAGAAGATATTAGGAAGGAAATTAAAAAATTCTTAGAGGTAAATGAGAACAAGACACCATCATATCAAAATTTCTGGGGACACTATGAAAGCATACTTAGAGGGAAATTTATTCCCTGGAGCACATTTAATAAAAGAAGTAAAACTCAAAAAATAAACAACCTAACACTACAGCTCAAAGCCCTAGAAAAAGAAGAAACAGATCAGCACCAAAAGTAGTAGAAGACAGAAATAATTAAACTCAGAACTGAAATCAACGAAATTGACACAAAGAAAACAATACAAAAAATCGACAAAATAAATAGTTGGTTCTTTGAAAAATAAACAAAATTGAATAAACCTTTAGCCACACTAACAAAGAGAAGACGAGAGAAAACCCAAATCACTAAAATTCCGAAATGAACAAGGAATTATCACAACAGACACGATATGAAATACAAAAACATAATTAGAAGCTATTTTGAAAATCTATACTCCAACAAATAGAAAATTTCGAAGACATCAACAGGTTTCTAGAGACATATGAATTCCTAAACTGAACGAGGAGGACATACACAATTTAAATAGACCAATTTCAAGTAATGAAATAGAAGAGGTCATCAAAAGCCTTCCAACAAGAAAAGTCCGGGATCAGATGGGTTCTCAGCCGAGTTCTACAAACTTTAAAGAAGAGCTCTTTTCCAATACTTCTCAAAGTATTCCATCAAATAGAAGAGGAGGGAACCCTCCCAAACTCATTATATGAAGCCAATATCACACTGATACCTAAACCAGACAGAGACACATCGAGGAAAGAAAATTTCAGACCAATATTCTTAATGAACATCAACGCAAAATTCTCAACAAACTTTTAGCAAATCGCATACAAAAACATATGAAAAAGATAGTGCACCATGATCAAGTGGGGTCTCATCCCAGGGATGCAAGGTTGGTTCAACATCAGGAAATCAATAAATGTGATTCCCATATCATAGGGACTCCTAAAGTCAAGAATCACATGATTATTTCAATCGATGCAGAAAAAGATTTGATAAAATGCAGCATCCCTTCATGCTCAAAACACTAGAAAAATAGGGATAGTGGGAACATTCCTTAACTTGTAAAGGCCATCTATGGTAAGCCCATGGCTAATATCATTCTAAATGGTGAAAAACTGAAAGCATTTCCCCTAAAAAACTGGAACAAGGCAGGTGATGCCCTCTTTTACCACTCTATTCAATATCGTCCTTGAAACGCTAGCCAAGCAATTAGACAGACCAAAGAAATTAAAGGGATACGAATAGAAAAAGAAGAACTCAACTATCCCTATTTGCTGATGATATGATTATATACTTAGAAAAACCAGGAAATTCCACAGAAAACTTTTAGAAACTCATAAGTGAATTCAGTAAAGTAGTGGGATATAAGATCAATGCACATAAATCTAATGCATTTTTATACATAAGTGATGAATCTTTGGAAAGAATAATCAGGAAAACTACCCCATTCACAATAGCCTCGAAAAAAATAAAATACTTAGGAATCAATCTCACACAAGAGGTGAAAGACCTCTACCAATGAGAACTACAGTACACTAACGAAAGAAATTAAAGAAAACCTTAGAAGATGGAAAGATCTCCCATGTTCTTGGATAGGAAGAATTAATATTGTCAAAATGGCCATACTAACTAAAGTGCTATACAGATTCAATGCAATTCCAATTAAAATCTCAATGACGTACCTTACAAAAATAGATCGAGCAATTATGAAATTCATCTGGAAGAATAAGAAACCCAGAATAGCTAAAGCAATCCTTAGCAGGAAGAGTAAAACAGGGGTATCGCAATACCAGATCTTCAACTCTACTTCAAAGCAATAGTAACAAAAACAGCATGGTATTGGTACCAAAATAGAAGGTAGATCAATGATACAGAATAGAGGACACAGACACAAACCCAAATAAATACAATTTTCTCATACTAGACAAAGGAGCCAAAAATATGCAATGGAGAAAAGATAGCCTCTTCAACAAATGGTGCTGGGAGAATTGGAAATCCACATGCAACAGAATGAACTAAACCCATATCTCTCACCATGCACAAAACTAAACTCAAAATGGATTAAGGACCTCGGAATCAGACCAGAGACTCTGCAAATTATAGAAGAAAAAGTAGGTCCAGATCTTCAACATGTCGGCTTAGGACCAGACTTCCTCAACAGGACTCCCATAGCACAAGAAAGAAAAGCAAGAATCAATAACTGGGATCGATTCAAACTAAAAAGCTTTCTCTCAGCAAAGTTAACTATCAGCAATGCGAAGAAAGAGCCTACAGAGTGGGAGAAAATCTTTGCCAATCATACTTCAGATAGAGCACTAATCTCCAAAATCTATAAAGAACTCAAAAAACTCTACACCAAGTATGCAAATAATCCAATCAACAAATGGGCTAAGGAAATGAACAGGCACTTCACAGAAGAAGATGTACAAGCAATCAACATACATATGAAAAAAATGTTCAACATCTCTAGTAATAAGAGAAATGCAAATCAAAACCACCCTAAGATTCCATCTCACCCCAATTAGCATGGCGATTATCAAGAACACAAGCAACAACAGGTGTTGGAGAGGATGTGGGGAAAAAGGTACACTTAGACATTGCTGGTGGGGCTGCAAATTAGTGCAGCCACTCTGGAAAGCAGTGTGGAGATTCTTTAGAAAACTTGGAATGGAACCACCATTTGACCCAGCTATCCACTCCTTGGTTCTATACCCAAAGGACTTAAAATCAGCATACTACAGAGATACAGCCACATCAATGTTCATAGCTGCTCAATTCACAATAGCCAGATTGTGGAACCAACCTAGATGTCCTTCAATTGATGAATGGATAAAGAAAACTATGGTATATATATATATATATATATATAATATATATATATATATAATATATACTATTATATATAATATATAATATATATATATAATATATATAATATAATATATATATATGGAATATTACTCAGGCATAAAGAATGATAAAATTATGGCATTTGCAGGCAAATGGATGAAATTGGAGAATATCATGCTAAGTGAGATAAGCCAATCTCAACAAACCAAAGGTCAAATGATATCGCTAATAAGTGGATGAGGACACATAATGGGGGGAGGGAAGGGTTAGTGTTAGGGTTAGAGTTAGGGTTAGGGAGGGGGGCAAGTATGGAGGAAGGAAGGACTGTATAGAGGGAAAAGAGGGGTGGGAGGCATGGGGGGGTGGGGGGAAGGGAAAAAATAACAGAATGAATCAAACAACATTACCCTGTGTAAATTTATGATTACACAAATGGTATGCCTTTACGCCCTGTACAAACAGAGAAACAACATGTATCCCATTTGTTTACAATAAAAAAAAAAAAAAAACAGGGTGAACAAAACCTGACTCAAACTACAGGTTAAGATTAGGTTCAGTTGTCGAAAATGGCAGTAGTTTATAATTGCAATAGAATTTATTTCTTACCTTCAAAAGATAATTAAATAACCTAAAACGGGAATATTGTTCCATGATGGCAGGGACCCACACTGTGCTAGGCTTTCCTTTCCCAAGGTCACCTCATGGTCCGAGATAACTGCTGAAACCCAGTCATGACATCTATATCCCACCGTGTTGATTCTGTTATCAGAATCTCTCTTCTCACTGTTTTAAGATGGTTGGAGCATCCTCAGGCCTTATTCTCTCCAAGCTTCAAATTCAGTGGAAAAAGAATAAGCCTCTTTTCCAGAAATACCAGCAAGTTATCCTTGTGTCCCTTGATCCTAATTGGATCCCATGCCAATTGCTATAGCTAGGGGAACGCAATGCCCGGGTTGGCTTGGGTCTGGCATCTACCCACTAATGGGCTCACAGTGCAGCGGGCATTGAACTCCAGGGGAAATTCCACCTGATATTTCACCAGAAGAACACAGCACAGATGTCCACGGAGTGTTATCCATATACGTCAAATCAGCACAATGAGAGAGGCGGCTATTTGCCTGGGTGTCCACACCACTGGTGGAACTAGGATTCAAGCCCTGCCTGTCTAACTGCCAAATTCTTCTTCTTTTCACTCTGCTGCATTAATAGCTTCAAAGCCCAGGGATATCCCTATGGAGTGGAGCGAGGGGGAAGACTTCGTGGAGGAGACGAGTTAATGAAGGATCTATGAGACTAGATGCCAAGGAAACTGAGACATGAGCATGACAGACAGGAGGCAGCCTGTGGAGTGATCATCCCAGCAAGACACAGAGAACACCCAGCACCAGCCACCGCTACGAGTAAGAGTCTACAAGTTGGTCAGATCGTTAATGAGCATTCTCTCAGAGGTAGGGAAAGGTTTCAGACCCCAGTGGCTTGGGAAAACCTGCCTGCATCCCTTTGGTGTATTATCATAGTAAGCATCAAAAAAACAAAGGTTCTATGAAGTCCTGGGAAAAGCTACATCATTTGATAAGCAATGTTTCCCAAACACTATTTGTTTGTTCCTTAAAGCTTTTGGTTTTTGGTTGCTTAGTCTTGAACATCTATTAATGTCCTTAATGTTGTAAGAAAACAGTGTTCTTTGGAAAGCACTCCAGGACACAGGAATTGCTGATTTGGTGAAAAGCTTTATTTCCAGATAAGAAAACTGAAGTTTAGAGAAGTTAAAGGACAGGGTCAATATTGTCTAACAGGTGAGTGGCAGTTCTGAGACTACAGCCCAGATATCCTCCTTCCCACTCACTTGTTTCCAACCCATTTGTAATAAGTAGCTCATGGATCGTACTCCACAAAATACTTTATATTCAATTTTCATGTTCCATTGAACATGACTAGGCTAAACATAGCATGTTCTCATTTAACATTTAAGTTTTCACTGGATATCAGTGAATAGGAACATCTAAGCAGATGATCTGTGTGTGTGTGTGTGTGTGTGTGTGTGTGTGTGTGTGCACATGTGTGTGTGTGTTCCCATAGGTTCTTGCATGCATCCACACCAGAGGTGAGGACACTCAGAGTTAAATTACTTACCCACAGCTATCCCATCAATATAGGGGTAGGAAATCTTTCTGCTTCCTCTCTATAAAGTAGATATATCAATCAATTAATCAAGAACAGTTTATTGAGTGTTCACCATGCACTCAGTACTGTTCTAGATCCTGTGGGGCACAAAAAGCAACTGAACATCAACCCAATGATCACATATTTAAGATTTATTGTGTGTGAAGTTCTGAGCTACATATCATGGAAGGTACAAAGTTAAAGGAAGGGTATAAGCGACCAAATAAATGAAGTGAAAGACCAACTATGATCAGAGAGAGAAGCAGTTCTTGTCTGTCAAAATGGAAGAAACATCAGAAAAGACCTTGGGGCATTCAGTCTAATTTCTAGACCTGAATGGAAAGCAAGACTTCCCTCTCTGCAGGTCAGAAAAAATCTAGTTCTACAAGATGCTGGTCTCCTAATTTTGCTGCTGAGCACAGGAAAGCCTCTTACAGAGGTTGTTCATGGGACTGAAATTGGAATTTCCCAGGAAAATTTAAAACATACGTCTGAGGGGGAGCTTTAGGTTTGCATTTTCTTTCTCAGATTTCCTCAGGTAATTTGGTGTGGTCAGGTTGAAAACTGCTGGCTATTGTGGCAGGCCGGCTGGATGGGGGAGAAAGAAAGTCAAGGTAAGGCAAGGTAAAGGTTGGACCTTAGGAACGTGGTAGAGGAAAAGTCCAGGGTCTAATGAGAAAATAGACATAGGGAGTCAAAAAAGAAAGCATCAGAGGTGACTGGGAAACAATGGATATACCCAGTATCTTAGTTTGTTTTCTGCTGTTGTAACAGAATACCTGAGCCTGAGTAATTTACAAAGAAAAATATTTATTTGACTTGCACTTCTAAAGGCTAGGAAGCCCAAGAGTAGGTACTAGATATGGGTAAGGGGCTTTATACTACATCATCCCATGATGGAAGCTAAAGACAAGAAAGGGTATGAGCCAGAGAGGGCCAAACTCACTTTTATAATAAGTCTACTTCACCATAACTCACCCACTCCCTCAATAACATTAATCCATTCCTGAGGGCAGAGCCTCAGGGTCTCTTATTAAGTCCCACCTCCTGACCTCCTGAAACTGGGGAATCAAGTTTCCAACACGTGAACTTTGGAGGACATATTCAAACCGTAGCATCTTAGAACTCCATTAAGAGGGTGTGCTGGGCAAAAAAAGGTAAGGGTTTCAGTGAAGAGTCAGGAGGCTGGGGAGCAGCTCAGTGGCCCAGCAGCTCAGTGGCCTAGCATGTGTGAGGTCCGGGGTGTAGGCCACAGTACCATCCAACAAAAGGTATCAGGAGCCCAGCAAATGTTAGACAACGTGGGTCAGGTCTGCCTCGAGTTTTCTCCATCAATGTTTTGTGAGGCAATAGGATTCCCCAGAGTTTTCAACCAGTTTCTAACGCATCTTAAAAGCCATAGATGTACAGGGAATCCGCAACCACTGTCCTCTAGCACTTTCTTAACACAGTTGAACATCCCCGTGGATCTTGGAACAATAACTGCAAGAAGACCAAAGAGCCACCAAGTGTTGACTATGTCCCAAGGCTGCACTAAAACTTGGCTATAATAGTTCACATAATCTTCACAACAAGCCCACCAAACAAGCCCCATGCTGAACTTCTTTCAGGTAAAGAAACTGAGACACAGAAAGCAAGGAATTTGCCAGAGGTTCTACATCTTCTCAGAATGACCAAAATGTTGTGAATTGATCAAACCAGTACTTTAGTCTGCTTCATTCTCTGTTGTAAAATCATGTTGTATGTGTGTAGTCCTCTTGGCCCAATTTGTACAGAATAATCTTGGTGGAATTTTAGCTGAATTTCTATTAGTGCAAGAGAGTGAGCTAAGTAGGATCCAAGAACTGGTCAGAGGGCATTTGGGAGCTGATGAGATACAAGCAGGAAGCCCTGAAGAATTCTTTATGGGAAATCATTTCATTTAATTCTCACAATGCACACAAGAGGAGTTCAGGAAGGTTAGGAATCTTGTCCAAACCACTGGAAAAAGAGGCAAATTGTACTTTGAACCTAGGTCCCTCCAAGTCTAAAAGCACATGATCTTACATCAAAGCCCTGTACTGCTCCAGTGTATGTGGATATAACCTGTCACCTGATCTGAGAGGTGGGTGTTCACAAGTAACCCCCTAAGTGTTCCTCCACCAAGGCCCACCCAGCCCCCCAATGCCCCTCCTAGCTCCACCTTTCCCACATGTCCCACCCCATAGAGATGGGACCAGCTCTGACTGCCTACAGGACAAACCCCTCGTCTAAAAACCAATAAGTAGCTTCAGGTGACAAAAAAACAAACAGACAAACAGCCTGCAGTCTCCCCAGGCTGTGGAAAATGTAGTTAGGAGCAAAACCTGAGAGAATTCTGCAGCAGGCAATTGGAACATGGGAAAATTCCACTGCAGGGCAGAAGGATTCAAACTCCGCATCACCACTGGCCAAGGTGTGGCTAACTAGTTCCACCCTCCAGCACCCTCCAGCACCCTCCAGCACCCTCCAGCTGCGCCATCATTCCCAGGTTCAGCTGCATCCAGGCTGACAGGGGGGCCAGGCAGGGAGGGGCCAGCCTGCTCTGTCAAGCCACCTGGCTGCCAGAAGACAGTTTTGCAAGAGCCCTCCCAGAAGTAGAAAAAGTAACCATCTCATCTCACCAGATGCAGGATTAGGCTAAGAGCTTAGGCAAATGCACCACCCCTCTGTTCTGGCGCAAGGTGGGGAGGGGCTCCTGGAAGGGTGACAGCATTTGCCTGACAGCTCACGATTACAACACCAGGCAAAATCCTCCAGATATCTGTCACTCGAAGTTGGATATCCAGTGGTGATGGTTAATTTTATGTCAACTGGACTGGGTTACAGGGTGGCCAGATGCTTAGTCAAACATTATTCTGGATGGTTCTGTGAGTGCTCTTCAATGAGACTTGCATTTAAATTGGAGAACTTTGAGTAAAGCCGAGTGCCCTCCATAATGCAGGTGGACCTCATCCAATCTGCAAAAGACCGAAGAAGAACAGAAGGCTGAACTCCCCCAAGTAAAAGGGAATTCTGCAGCAGATGCCTTTGGACTCCAGTGGCAACAGTGGCTCTTTTCTGAGTCCCATAAACTGTTGAGCCATGCTGCAGAATGTAGATTGCCTGCTTCCATAATTGAGAAAGCCAATTATATAAATAAAATTTTTTCTATATATTTACATCCTATAGGTTCTGTTTCCCTGGAGAACCCTGACTAATAGGCCTACCCAGTAGCATCAGCATCTCCCCAGAGCAGAAGTGCAGATGTTCGGTCCCCACGCCCAGTTCATCAAACCAGAATCCTACCAGAGTCCCCTGGTGAACGTTAAACACATTAAAATCTGAGAATTGCTGATTGAAGGACACTTCCTGTTTTATAGATGAGGAATCACTCTAAACAGGTTGAGAGACTTTTCCCAGGTCCTATAGTCCAACTGTGGTGAGCTCGATGGATAATAACTCATACATACAGCATTTTCCCTTATGCTTAATCATTTTAATGCTCTCAACATCTGTATGGAGTGGGCTGGTCAGAAATATCCCTATTTTCTTATGGGAAAACACAGGCATGGTGACATTAGATGACTTTCTCAAGGACATAGGGAAATTGACAGAGCTGAAATGCAAGCGCAGGACTCCACCTCTTTTTTGCCCATTATTATGAGGTAGGGGCCTGCAGACTTTTTCTCTAAAGAATCTGATAGCAAATATTTTAGGCTTTGTGAGCCATGTGTCCATTATAGCTATTCACCTTGAACATGGTCTCAGGGAAGCAGCCATAGGCGATAAACAAAAGGGCATGACTGTGTTCCAGTAAAGCTTTATTTATAAAAACAAGCAGGGGCCAGATTTGTCCCTGGCTTCTAGTTTGCCAGCCTCTGCCTCATACTGATCAATTCATGAGAAGATGACCTTTATACCAGCTTGTCTATTTCAGCATCATTGAAAGGAGGGAGGGGTCCCCTGAGGAAATGAAGCACCACAGCAAAGAAAGTTTGGGGAATGGAAGACTTTTATCATGGCCAAAGGGTGTTGGAGCAAAATGAGGCAGACAGCACCAGGGATGCTGAGTAAGGTTGAATGGGAGGAGCCTAGCAGGATCCAGGGGTGTAACTCCATCCTACTTGCTGCTCACAAGGTAAGACCTTGGCTCCCGGCTCAGGGATGCACCAGCCAGAGAAAGGCATGCCCTTTGCTAACTGCTTTGCCCAGAAGGGGGCCCCTTCTGCAAACTCCCTCCCAGAAGGGGTGCCTTTTCTACCTGACATGCAGCAACTGTGAGTCCACAGCAACCCTGGTAACTCCAGACCCCATGCAGGTTGAGCTCCCCATCCCAAAAGCCTTCCTGTAGTGAAGACCTGCTGCAGCTGCTCTGACACAATCCTGTCACAGAAAGGGAGTGGGAGACAAAAGGAAAGAAGCCCAGCCAGCCACATCTGATGGAGGAAGCAAAGCTGGGCACCACCCTTTCATGTTTGCGCTCATTAATGTTCCCGTCAATTTTAAACACTGGGGTAGAATTTCCAGACTTTGCAGATCATTTAAAAGCTTAAGGGATTATCAAACCAGTCATTTAAAATGACATTTTCACTGCACAAATATTATTCTATTAAAGAGCACGCATGGCACAGGCCACGATCAACTTTGGCAGGGTTACAGGGCCTTCCTCCACTGCAAACCCCACTGTTTCCTCATAAAGCTGTCAAGCCCCCGCTTAATGAAACATATATAAATGTGATGATGTTAGCCATGTCACAGCAAGCTAATTCATTTTGGCTTTGTCCCATTGTGCTACCCTATGAAGGCTTTTATCACTGTATCCTCTGAGGATCACCCCCAGCGGGTCTGCCATGGGCCCAAGGAGATGAAATCCAAGAAAGTGTTTAATTTCCAAATAGGCCAAACATCTTAAATAAATAAATAGCCAGCAGACCTGCCTTGAGCATCGAGGTAACCTGTACGAGGAAAACCATTGGAGTTTTATTATTAGGAAAGAGATATTATGAGATCGATCACCAACTCCAATCTCCCCCTCAGTGCCTTTGAGCTGAGATACTGGTAACTTCGGCTTGTGGTAGGTAGGTTTCCTTCTTTAACTATGAAGAGAGAATCTTCTGGCATGATCAGGGCTCAGCCAAATCCATTTTAAGCTCCCATTCCAAACTGTCTTTCAAAAAGTGTATCTGTGGTTTTTTGGGCTCCTCCATTCTAGAACAGTATTCTCTGTGTTTGCTCATGAAGCCTGAGAGGAATAAACAGGGACCTTTGGTGTGACTTTTTTCTTTTGCAGTTCAGCAAGATAAAAATGATTTAGATGGAAAATATAGAAGGCTTCGCAGACCCAGAAATCTCCAGAGTTCAAACCCTTCTAGGGCACCAGGGAGGACTGAAGAAATGATCAACCCTGTGAGAATTCATGAAGCCAGAGAAGTTTACTCACTAGCTGTATTTATTAGAGGCGCCTGGACTCAAGCTCTCTCACAGGCTCTGTCTTCTTCTTAAGGGAAAAAGGAGACATAACTTTTCAGGAAAACAACCATTTCCAGTGACTTGCTTCTTGCCACAAAATTACTTCCCTCAACACTTGTCCCTGAGGATAATTCACAAGTTGGCCCAAATGACTGGATGTCACTATTTTCAGCTGCAGACATCTGCTTACGTCAATAACAAGCTATAAATACCGAGCCACTTGGGAATATCTCTTGCAACAATTCCACCTGTGACTAGGCTTTGGCACTTGAGGCCCAGGAAGAAGACACTTTTGGGGTAAATTCACAAGCCAGGTGCTCCTGAGTGGAGAGCGCAGGGCAGGATCTTGTCTCTTCTGCTAGTTTCCCCTTCCTACTCTCCCCATTCCAACCACCATTCCAGGAGCACACATGTCCCAGTGTCCTGTGCTGCACTGACACCTGACTCCAGCCTCCTCTCCAGGGGCAGCCTGGCATCTTGGCAGGAGCGCCAGGGACCACAGGCCTGCAGGGAAATGCCTGCTAAACCTGTTCCCGCCTGAGGCCACTCTTGCCCTTCCAGAAAGAACAGCATTTCCCAGGACCCAGCTGGAAAGCACTGAAACAAAGACATAATTTGGGGGGGAGAATTTTTTAGAGTAAAACTACCATTTTGTAGGTGATTCAAAACTAATTTGCCTATTGGAGGTTTCTAGTAACTAAATTGCATATTGAAGGTTCTGGAAAGTCCTACAGGAAAGATTCTTTTTCACTTCAGTTAACCTAGCATTTGGCAATCATACCTGACTACTGAATCCCACGCTCAAGTAACACACATGACCAAAGGACATAGTCTTAGACACTCTGATAGCACACTGATTAAACACTACCACAAAGAAAGAAGCACTAAGTTTGCTTATAACACATTTGCTTGTAATAATTTGGATTTCTCAACAACCAAAAACCCACCTTCTCTCCACTGTACCAATAACTAAAGTGAATGCCACATGGTGTGTGCAGCTGCGTACAACTGACAGAAAGGTATTTATGTACAGACCTTCCCAGCCATCAAGGGAAGAGGAAAATTTGCTGCTTGGGAAAAACCTAAGTGCATACTGCCAACACCAATAGTCTTCCTCCACAACAGGCTTGCTGGCCGTGCCAAAAATCACTCTCCCTTCCCTTTTTAATTCTGCCCTCCTTTATCCACTAAGACTGAGGGAATATTATTTTGATTGGAATTAGACAGCCACCTGCAGCGAGATCTTTAGCTGTTATTAGCATTCTGTTTAAGCCCTTCCACAGCAAGCTCATTGAAGAGGACGGTGGACTTTTGAAGTTGCCCAGTACTATCTCTGGTGATTTTCTCAAGTTAACAATCTCCATCCCAGCCAATCGGACTGGATGGGGGAAGCGATAATCTCTTCCCCGGGGTCGTGGTCAGGAATTAAAGAGTCTGGGAAAAATTACAGAAGCAATCTCTGCCAAGAATTTTCTTCTCCTTGATCTCACTCATGCTTCCTCGAAGAATTCTTATTAGAACACAATGTTCAGGTTCTTTTCTATCATCCTTTCCTGGATCCCTCCAGTTTCTGAGAACTTCTGCTCCAAGTATTACACACTCAGCTGCCCAACTTCCAAGGCAGAGCAGCACCTCCAAACATTGCTAGCTTAAAATGGTCCTTATCCAGTCACCTACTATTTCACTGGAGAATATGGACGGTTTTCCTTCATTTTAGAATCCCCAACACTCCAGCCACCCATGCACACAACACTTGTAATAATAAGTCTTTGCATTTGCTTCTCCATTTAGAGTGACAAAGAGCCTTTCTATACAAATTCTCCAATTATATTCACACATTACTGTTGCCATGATCTGGGGACAAGCCCTATGGGTACTTATTATCCAGTCAATTAAACAAGGAGCCCACTTGGGTGCCATTTTTCTGGATCAGAGGTTGATGGAACTCAACCAAATCTGACCTAGTCTCTATGATGAGTAACAAAGAGAGAGGACTCAAACTCCTTTTCAGTGGCCGAAGGCAGAGACCACATAGCCAAAGTTCTAGAACTCTGAAGAGCCCCTTCATTCCTCGTCCTGCTCTGGATGAAACTCAGTGGGTGGCTACAGAGAAGAGAAGCAACTTTCATCCCTTCATTGCTTTCCCCTTCTGCCGCAGGCAAGATCATTCCACCCATACCCACCCTGTGCTGCATTTGGGGATTTACAGGCTTTGACAGATTTTAATTCCTTTCTTTGTTTAATTTTTTCTAACCTGTGCATATCCATCTTCTCCACTGCTAACACTTTTCTTTCCACAGGTAAAAACAGAACTTAATATTAGAAGAGTTAAAACAACAGACAAAGTCAGGTATGGACTACAGGGACACACCTGTAATCTCAGTGACTTGGAAGACTGAGGCAGGAGTATGGCAAGTTTGAGGCCAGCCCTGGCAACTTAGCAAGACCTTGTCTCAAAATTTGAAAAAAAAAAAAAATGCCTAGGGATGTAGCTTAGAAGTAGAGTGCCCCTGGGTTTAATCTCTAGTACCATGGGGGGGGGAAGAAGAAGAAAAGAAAAAATAATTAGATAAGTTCAGAGGCAAATCTCCTAAAGAAATAGATCCACCAGTATTCAAATCCTGGCTGTACCACTGTTATGGTGTGGACGTGACTATCCCGCAAAATCTCATGTGTGACAATGCAAGAAGGTTCAGAAGAGAAATGATCGAGAACCTTAACCCAATCAGTGAATTAATCCCCTCATGGGGATTAACCAAGTGATGACTGAAGGCAGATAGCATGTGGCTGGAGGAGGTGGTCATTTGGGGCATGGTTTGGGGGTATTTATTTGTATCTGGCAAGTGGAGTCTCTCTCTGATTCCTAATCATCATGTGAGCTACTTCCTTCTGCCACACTCTTCCACCATGATGTTCTGCCTCACCTTGAGCCCCAAGCAATGGAGCCAGCTGTCTATGGACCAAGACTTCTGAATCCATGAGCCCCCAAATAATCTTTTATCCCTCTACAACTGTGCTGGTTGAGTCTTCTAATCACAGTGGTGAGAAAGTTGACTAAAACAACCACCTACGGTCTGGGTGACCTTAACTTCTGTGAACCTGAATTTCCTTGCCTATGAAATAGTAATAATACTAGGACCTCTTTCATAGGGTCACTGTGAGCATCAGAGGAATAATAGAAAGCTCCTAGCACCTAATAAGCACTAGATGACATTTAATACTATTTGTTCTGTCTGAATTACTAGAAATGTAATAGTAACAAAAAATGAGCAATCTATTCTCCTAAGTACACCTGAGGACCCACCAAGCTTGAGGGCTGTTGATAGCAGTCACATGACCCTCTTTTGTCCTGAAAGTTTCCTTCCTTCCCATAGAGAAGCTGTAGTTATAAGAAAGTGAACAATACTTTCTGAAAAATAGTCATGATGTGTTGGTAAGTTTAGAAGCGCCAAGACAGAAATCTGAATTTACCCTTCTAAAACATTTAAGGTAGGGTGTTACAGTTTGGATCCCGAATGTCCCCCAAAGGCCCGTATGCTAAAGGCTTAGTTGTCCACACATGGTACTATTGGGGAAGTGGGACCTTTAAGAGGTGGGGCCTACTGGAAGGAATTTAGGTCAATTTGGGCATGCCCTTGAAGTGGATATTGAGACTCTGTTCTCACTCATGCTAGCTCTAGTTCTCTCCCTTTCTCTCTCCCTCTCCCTTTTCTCTCTCTCTCCTCTCTCTGCTTCCTGTCTTCCTTAAGGTGAACATGCTTCCTCTGACATGCACTCACTGTGATACACTGTGCTGCCACAGGCCCAAAGCAATGTGGTCAAGTGACCATGGACTGAAACCTCTGAAACCATGAGCCAAAATAAACCTTTTCCTTTGTGACATTAATTTTCTCAGGTATTTGCCACAGCACCAGAAAACTGACACACAGATAATGCACTTGTAAGCCTACCTGCCCAGTGCCTCTCTTAACCCATCACAACCACAGGACCAGAGCACCTCCATATCCATTTTACATAAGGTACAATCAAGCTCAGACCATGAAGAATTTGTCCAAGGCTAAGTAGCCTGTAAGTGACAGAGGAAGATTTTAAACCTAAATCTCACTGATCCAAACAAAAATCCATCTCCTTCCACCCCACCCCCACCAAACATAACAAAAAGAGGAAACCCACCAAAGAAAATTACTTCTCTTTGATGAGTTGTTGAGAGAAGGCAAATATCAGGTGACTCCAGAAACATACCTTTAATGTTGTTTTCATGCAAACTCACTATTCTCTAGCACCACCCCTGCTCCACTCCTACAAACATTAAATTAAATTAAGGAAGAGGGAAATCAAGAGCTCAGGTAGAAATAGTACCTATCACAATTTAGACAAACTGAACAGATTCATTGTATCACTGAACCCCTACCTTATAATGTTTCAGAAGTGTTTAGAAAACCAAAAGATCTGCTGGTTCTGGAGAGCCTGTTCACTCTTGTCTAGGAAAATATAGTAAAAACTGCCACTCGATTAATCTGCAGGTGCCTTGGAGCACATTACCGTGGACTATGGGGTCCCCAGTAAAGGATTCCAGAAACCAAACTGAGGCTTCTCAGAGGCCAGGACAAGCCCTGAAACTGGGATACTGAGAAGAGGAGAGCTGTAAAACCTGTCCCCTGCACTTACACCTTCCTTGCTTCCCACTGGCTCCTTACCCTGTGAGCCAGAGTGAAAACAAAATGGACAAGCCAGCAGGTGGGAAGATCTGAAGATAGTTTCAGGGTATCATTCACCAATACCATGCTGTGCCCCACAGGAAGCTGCACAGTTTGCCCCTCAAACTTCGGGGCAATGGGACAGTTCAGCCCTCAGAACCAGGCCAAAATGACATTGGATTTTGACTCAGCTGCTTGCTGAATGTGAAGGTATAAGCAATTAATTGATTTTAACAGATAAAGCCACTGAGTAAACTGGTGGACAGTGGGTTTGCCATAGCTGTGATAGCAACCTGGGTCTCATGTCTGTATCCCCAGTGATGCCTTCCCTGACAGTAGTGCCCCAAGGAAGAAAGATGACCACAGCAAGCAAAGCTAGTGCTCAGTGACCGGTAAAGACACCCACTGAGACACACAAGCAGCCATGGTAGAAACCCTTAAGGAGGAACTTGGCCAGGCCCATGTGAAATTGGAGCCATAAAACTTCTTTCCTATCAATAAATGTAATTCACCATATCAATAGACTTAAAGTCAAGAATCACATGATTATTTCAATAGATGCAGAAAAAGCATTTGATAAAATACAGCACCCCTTCATGCTCAAAACACTAGAAAAAATAGGGATAGTGAGAACATTCCTTAACATTATAAAGGCCATCTATGCTAAGCCCATGGCTAATATCATTCTAAATGGTGAAAAACTGAAAGCATTTCCCCTAAAAACTGGAACAAGACAGAGATGCCCTCTTTCACCACTCCTATTCAATATCGTTCTTGAGACTCTAGCCAGAGCAATTAGACAGACCAAGGAAATTAAAGGAATACGAATAAGAAAAGAAGAACTCAAACTATCCCTATTTGCGGATGATATGATTATATACTTAGAGGAACCAGGAAATTTTAGAACTCATAAGTGAATTCAGTAAAGTAGCAGGTTACAAGATCAATGCTCATAAATCCAATGCATTTTTATACATACGTGATGAATCCTCAGAAAGAGAATTTATGAAAACTACCCCATTCACGATAGCATCGAAAAAAATAAAATACTTGAGAATCAATCTCACAAAAAAGGTGAAGGCCTCTACAATGAGAACTACAGTACACTAAAGAAAGAAATTAAAGAAAACCTTAGAAGATGGAAAGATCTCCCATGTTCTTGGATAGGCAGAATTAATATTGTCAAAATGGCCACACTACCAAAAGTGCTATACAGATTCAATGAAATTCCAATTAAAATCCCAATGATGTACCTTACAGAAATAGAGCAAACAATCATGAAATTCATCTGGAAGAATAAGAAACCCAGAATAGCTAAAGCAATCCTTCGCAGGAAAAATGAAGCAGGGGGTATCGCAATACCCGAACTTCAACTTTATTACAAAGCAATAGTAACAAAAACGGCATGGTATTGGTACCAAAATAGACAGGTTGATCAATGGTACAGAATAGAGGACACGGACACAAACCCAAATAAATACAACTTTCTAATACTAGACAAAAGTGCCAAAAATATGCAATGGAGAAAAGATAGCCTCTTCAACAAATGGTGCTGGGAGAATTGGAAATCCATATGCAATGGAATGAAACTAAACCCATATCTCTCATCCTGCACAAAACTCAACTCAAAATGGATTAAGGACCTTGGAATCAGACCAGAGACTCTGCAGATTATAGAAGAAAAAGTAGGTCCCGATCTTCAACATGTCGGCCTAGGACCAGACTTCCTCAACAGGACTCCCATAGCACAAGAAATAAAAGCAAGAATCAATAACTGGGATAGAGTCAAACTAAAAAGCTTTCTCTCAGCAAAGGAAACTATCAGTAATGTGAAGAAAGAGCCTACAGAGTGGGAGAATATCTTTGCCAATCATACTTCAGATAGAGCACTAATCTCCAGAATCTATAAAGAACTCAAAAAACTCTACAACAAGAATACAAATAATCTAATTGACAAATGGGCTAAGGAAACGAATAGACACTTCACAGAAGAAGACGTACAAGCAATCAACAAACATATGAAAAAATGTTCAACATCTCTAGTAATAAGAGAAATGCAAATCAAAACCACCCTAAGATTCCATCTCACCCCAATTAGCATGGCGATTATCAAAAATACAAGCAACAGGTGTTGGCGAGGATGTGGAGAGAAAGGTACACTCATACATTGCTGGTGGGGCTGCAAATTAGTGCAGCCACTCTGGAAAGCAGTGTGGAGATTCCTCAGAAAGCTTGGAATGGAACCACCATTTGACCCAGCTATCCCATTCCTTGGCCTATACCCAAAGGACTTAAAATCAGCATACTACAGAGATACAGCCACATTAATGTCCATAGCTGCTCAATTCACAATAGCCAGATTGTGGAACCAACCTAGATGTCCTTCAATTGATGAGTGGATAAAGAAACTGTGGTATATATATACAATGGAATATTACTCTGCCATAAAGAATGATAAAATTATGGCATTTGCAGGCAAATGGATGAAATTGGAGAATATCATGCTAATGAGATAAGTCAATCTCAAAAAACTAAAGGACGAATGATCTCGCTGATAAGTGGATGATGACACATAAGGGGGAGGGTGGGGGGAGTTAGTGTTAGGGTTAGGGTTAGGGTTAGGGTTAGAGTTAGGGAGGGGGACAAGAATGGAGGAAGAAAGGACTGTTTAGAGGGAAAAGAAGGGTGGGAGGGGTGGGGGGAAGGGAAAAAATAATAGAATGAATCAAACAACATTACCGTATGTAAATTTATGATTATACAAATGGTATGCCTTTAACCCATGTACAAACAGACAAACAACATGTATCCCATTTGTTTACAATAAAAAAAAAGTCATTCCTAAAAAAAAAAAAAAACAACTTCTTTCCTGTTATTCAATTGGACGTATTCTGTGGATTATCCTACCTGGGAGCCAACCATAAGCCCAGTCTGAGAATATAATGCTGAGAAAAGATGCTCTTTCCACTCTGCTCCTTGGACCATTCTTGGTACCCTCTTAGCTTTGAGAGTGGAGAGTCTTTAGCAAAGGACCAGAATAAACAGCTGTGGAGTAGAATTGCCCCAGGTTCATGGATCTGTACTGTGGTCTTAAGTCACAAGTCTTGGTCTGCTGAAAGTCAGAGAGATGAGCAAGAAAAATTCCAGGGGCCCTCAATGAATTTAAAATCTCACTGAAGAAACAATAAGACTCACAAGGAATAGCTGAAGAGAATTAAGTGCCAAAATGAATTCTGCACCAACCTCAAGCATGCCAGAGGTTCTGAAACAAGAGGAAGCCCAGAGTGAACTTCAAGGAGGATGTCATGAACAGGGCCACCATTGAACTGCACCCAGAAGTTCATAATGCAGGTTAGATTTTTAAACAGATTGTGTCTGAACTCTGGAGACACTAATCCTCATCTGAAGGCAAGGGTACTGACGTTCGTGCTACCAAAAACAAATCTCTTTGCAATGTCTGCTTTGCAATGTCTGCCTTCTTTGCAATGTCTGCTTTGCAATGTCTGCCTTCCATCGCTCCTATCTCAGACGTTACTGGGTGGGGCATCAAGGCATGCCAGCCCCACTAGCCCAGAGAACTCCCAGCACCACCCTGGTCCCTTTCGCCCTGGGAGCTGGAATCAGGTCTCAGTTCTGGTGTGGATTTATAGACCAGGTGCCTGCCATGATCAGACAGAATGGGCCTTGCCACACGAGGGCCTGGCACTGTCTGACTCCTGTTTCACATTAGCACAAGTGCTTCTCAAGGCACACCTTGTATTAAATTGAAAAATAAAATCAAAAAGAACCTACCCGAAAGCCAATAAACTGCGAGGCACCCTCTTGCAGAGTCTGCCTCTTTCTGCTCCCAGTGTTATTTGGTAGAGCTTCTTTGGGGGCAGTCAAAAGGGATGCTATGTCTTCCCTGCTAAGTACAGAGAGTAATAAGTGCGAGAGGGACCGCACATAATTGTCTCCCCCTTCCGAGCACAGATACCTTACTGGAAGTGTTGCTCTTCTCTAGCGGCTGGAATGTGAGCTTGATTTCTGGCTGGGAGGATGGAGCCCAGCTCCTAACAACAGCTCAGGCCCCAGTAGTCCTTTCCCTTTGTTCACCTGGCAAAGATGCAGGATGCAGAGCCCTGGGGTCTTACTGCAAGTCTCATCTACTGCCGTTTGCAGGATGAACATAAAGTGAGAGCTGCCCCCACAGGGCTGAAGGTCACGGTACAGAAGACGAGATTTATAGAGTGTTTCCAACAGCTCCATTGGCTCCAATGCAGGAAGGAATGCATGTGTCCCAGTGGCAAGTTCAAGTTGTTTTTTCTTCCAAAAAGATGTATGAGATGACGAGCAAACACTGGACACAGTGCCAGCATTGGCAAGAGTGAATAATTCCTGCTTCTATAGCTTACAAGTTCTTAGACTTTAACTGTTCATCGCCCTAAATTTTATTTTTATGCTCATGACACTCCAACCCTAGCAAGGCAACTGGGTGGAGAATCATACCGTAAGGAATCTAAATGCGCCCAGGGATTCCACATATCCCTCGATCACTTTTATCACTGGGAGGTGGGACCAGCATGAGAGCTATCATCCTAATTCATTAGAAACCTGGAATTCAGACAAGCTGAACAGAACACAGTAAGTTAAAATATTAGCTGTAAACAAAGCACTGTTTCACTCCACACCCTCAGGCTGGGTGTTGAGCAAGCATAGCCCCTGAGTCTCATAGATCCAACCATTTCCCTTCTCATACACATTCGGGTTGTCTTCACCTCTGAGGCTTGTGTCTTGGACCAGTGACTTAATGAGAAGCACTCTGGATTTGAGGCACAAGACTATGACCTTGGGCATATCATTTAAGGCATTCGGGCACCATGTTGACCAAATTAAAAGCAAATGAAAATGATAATATCAGTAAGAGGTCTCACTTATTTGTCCAACCTTACTGGTTTCTACACAGAAGACTGAAATTTTTAGAAGAGATGAGGGCCAGGAAAACCATGTCCTTTCCTCTCAAAGGCCAGCAGAGAGTCTAAAATGCCTACAAAGAAAAGTCTGCCACAAAGGACTCTGGACCTCTTCTCACTTAATGAGGTTATTCACTGTGACGCTAGAGCAGGAAGACTCGCCTTTCATAAGAGCCAACAGACACACACACGTCCTCTGACTCTGAAATCCATGAGGTTGGCGACATTATCACCTTATTTTGCAAACAAGGAGACAGATCCCACTGTGCTCTAGGTGTGTTCTAGGTGAGGGACCTTGCGAAGCATCTACGAAGTGGTAGCATCTCCGATCTGCCTGGTCCTAGAGTGGATGCTACCTATTGAAGGGCCATCACACATTGAAGTGCTTCATAAACCGAGAGGTGCAATGCGTAGCTAAGGGATTATGGCCTGAGAGGTTTTCTGCAATACCTGCTCTTTTAGTAGTACTAGCTGACTCAATTCCAGAGCTTCCCTCTTTCTTTCTAATGTTAAGTGTTGCTGATAGTAGATGCTGACTAAATTACACAAGAATTCTGATGTGCCTTCAGTAGCAGCTCCATGCTTTTAAACTAAACAGAATAAAAACTGACCCAAGAACATTGCTCACTAGATCCTTGATCTCATGCTGGGCTTGGCTTGTGGGATGAGGGCGCCCAACCTAGATTCTAGTCTCTGCCCTCCCATTATGCACAAGTCTTCACACTGGATCAGCAGTCTGTGAACTTATTGAGGGCTGGAACCCTATACTAATTAGCCATGTCACTCTAGGACCTAGCAGACTATCTATCACTTAGTGGACCCTTAATACTCTTCTGTTTGTTGAGTGAGTGGATGGATGGATGGATGGATGGATGGACAAGTGAACAGAGAGATTCTGACTCTACAGGAAACATTGATTTGGAATAGAAAATACTGAACTATAGACTCTGAAGACCTATATTCAATTTCTGGCTCTGTCATTGACCACCTGGATATCTCAGCAAGTCAGGGAAATTTCTCTGAGCCTTTGTCCTCTTCTATCAAAGTGGGATAAAAATACTGCTCTATCCATCTCCCAGAGATGCTATGTCAAATGAAGGAATATTTTAGGATAAACTTGGCTTAAATCTATTTGATCATAAGTTGCACTATATTATTATATAGAGTAAAGAAGTGTGAATTTCATACCATAGTCAAATTCATTGCTTTTTATGGGTGGGAGAACTGCAGAACTGCAGTCCAAAGAGAAAGACAGCTCTGCCTGCTGATGACATGTTGGCTAAATTCATAAGTGTCCTGGCCACAGTCAGTAGATATTCCTTAGGCTAAGCCTACAGCAAGCACCCACTTCACTGTGTGGCCTACATGCTCTGGAAAAACATCTGGATACATACTTCATAAGTAGAGTTGGACAATAACCCTTTCAGCAAAACTGTTTCCATCTTCTGTTTAGGGTCATTGAGCAAGTTTACTAAAATATGGGAAATACGGTCCAAGCCCAGTCATACAATGTCCTATGATATTTGAGTGGCTCCCCAATCTTGCCCCCCAGTTTCTTCCTCTAGCCTCAGTCTCCACCATTCTCCAGGAGATGCTCCCTGCCAGACTAGCCTTCTCACATCCTCTGATGTGCTTCATACAAGTCACCCTCTGTGACTCTGGCCATATATCCCTTCCCCTTTTCCCCTCCACTCACCTTGAAGTCCAACCCACCACTTCTCCATCCAAATCACATTCATCCTCAAGAAAAAGTTGGAGTTCCATCATCCCCAAGATATCATTCCTGACCAGCTTGGCCATGAGGTCACTCAGCCTACACATAGACATCTGTTGCAGGTGAAATTGTGTCTCCCAAGAAGATATGCTGAAATTCTAACTTCCAAGACCCATGAACATGACCCATTTTGATATAAGTCCTTGGGAGATAAAAAGTTAAGATGAAGTCATCCTGGATCAGAGTGGTCCCTAAATCCAAAGACTGGTGTGCTCATATGGAAAGAGGGTAGAAGACACAAACCTGACTGCTTGGACCTTAAGCAAGGTGACCATCAGCATTTCATCAGATGGAGCTGCATTAGAAAGTGCCCTCCCTTTTTTACTCTGATTCAACAGATTATGGCTGCATACTAAAGTAGAATAGGGGTGACTGTTTCTCAGAGAGTGCAACCCTACTCCTTCTGCCATTCAGTGACCCCAACATATTGAAACAAGTTTACCTGATCTTTTCCTTCCACCCTACTGCCACCAAACCTGCTGCAGTCCAAATGCCTGCCCCCGGATCTCTGCCCCTGCCAGGCTGGCCCACCCACACCCTTGTTTCCAACACCACCAACAGCAACACATACACTCACCTCTGGTATAATCACATCGGTCTTAACTCATAATCACCGTCAGTCTTGAGAATAAAATCCCCTGTGGATTTAACCTCTGAAATGCAACAGTGAAGCCCTAGTGTGACTGGACAGAGAGTTGACTGCACATTAAACAGTGCTGGTCACTTCACCATCCTTCTCACTTTGTGCTTTTGGGCCCCACAGTGAGCGTGAGATTGGAAATGAGAACATGCACTCCCCTCGGTAGGTCTGAATTTGAGCAGGCCTCTGACAGCTTCAGCATCTCACCACACTGACTGGACACCGGGTACTGAACCCATGTGCTTTTCCTAAAGCATGACCCTAAAGTCTAGCTGTCCACTATCCTGGTGCTGGACTCAAGAAGTAACAAGGGAAAGTTTGATTATAAGGGATTTTCTCTTTACTCCTAAGTATTATATAACTCATAGGCATCTTTTCTCCCTTCCCTCTCTGCTCATCCTCTCTTCCACCAGAATCATCCTTTGTCTGCCTCTCTGTGATCCTAAATTCAACCCAATCATCAATGTCCAATTCCAACATGGCTCCTCCAATAAACTTCCTCTCCTTCTAATCACTACTGTCTTTTAGTTCCCCTTAAAACTTCTTTTGGCATATGATTACAATTATCTTATTTCATGGATTTCTGAATGTCTTTAATCTATTACTTAATCCCAGGCTGGAAGGCTCCTAAGAGAAAAGATCTTGTCTTATAATTTTTCTCTTTCAAGGTTTTGGGAATTAAATGAGCAAATGTAATCAAAGGGTCCACATGATGTCTGGAAAATAGTACATGCTCAATAAATGTCAATTCCTTTCCCCCTTTCACATCTCTGAATCCCCGACAGTGCCTTGCAGATCCTTTTAAAGCTTGTAGCTGCCTAATAGAGATGAACACATGAATCAGGGCACATACATGGTAGCATTTCAACTGCTTTCCTGAGGTCAACGAATACACTTTAGATATTTTCATTTCCTCCCTTCATTCCTGAATTTGTGGGCCACTAAAGACTAATTGTGAGCCACACCTATGAATCTGAAAGCAATATTGTTATGCTGGGGCACATGATGGTCACTCTAGAAGCAATGCTCTAAAGCCTTGGGAGCAGACTGGACAAAATCAGGAAGCAGCCCAACCAAAGCTAGTTAACTAATTCAGTCCTTATAAAAGTAAAAAAAAAAAAAAAAAAAAAAAAAAAAAGGAATTGATCCTGATTTTTACACTCATCTCATGTTCTTTCATTTATTTCTAATGTTTTCATATTCACATAATATATAGTGAATGTCTCACCACTTTTCTTAGAAAATTTAAATCCTCAGAGGTTGAATTCAACAATCATACCAATGTTTGCATCAGTTGTTGCCATAAGTTACAAGCTGAACATATTCTAGATGTTTCTGAGAGGAAGTAGCTGAGAACAGAGTCGAAAGACTCCTTCCAGGGCTGGGGATTTAGTTTAGTTGGCAGAGTGCTCGCCTAGCGTACCTGAGGTCACCAGTTCAAATCGTCACACCACCCAAAAAAGAGACTCCTTCCTTCCTCCCTATTCCTATTTCCATGGGACCTCTGCCTTTAAAGGGGATAAAAAAGTCTCAAAACTCCAAAGGCTGTCTGGTCACTCTGGAGTTTTTCAGTTAAACCTCTGGATGAAGCAGCCCTTGCCCTCTGCCTTGGGTTACCCTTGTTTACGTTAACAGAAAGAAAGAGCCCGGGACCCCCCTGGCAGAGACCTGATTTCACACACATTTTGCCCAGATTCCTATTGGCTTGGCTGGAAACCACATATTAAAACCCACCAATCTTTCCACTTGAGCCTGATGAAAGCTTCAACAGAAACAGCTGCACTTCACATGTGGTTTAAGTTAATATCTTATCCCGACGGTTTAACTCTAGCTGGCTGGGCTGCTTTTTTAATATTCACAATCTTCTTTTGTTTCACATTAAGAATATGTCTTTCATTACTCGCCAGAACAGGGGAACACAATGAAGTTGGTAGCACTTCATTTTTGAAATGTCTGAAATAATTGTTTGTATTGTGTGTTATTTGAGGCACACAGTGTGTGAGCCATCTCAGAAGCAGAGGAAAGTGTTAAACAACCCTAACACAAATGTTGCCGGACTTATGTGGAACATTTTCCTATTAAAAAAGCAAAGCCACACACTAATGGCTCAGATTTAGTTTCTAAGTAGTTGCTCCCTGAGTCAAGCAACATGATAAGTTCATTGTTTTCTGTCCTGCAATGGCTCTCAAAGACATCCCATCCCTCTGCCTATGGGAAAGTTCATCATATGTGACCAGTTTCACTCACTGGCACACATACACACGTGCACATGCATGTGTGCACGCACACACACACACTCCTCATATCCATACTGGTCATGATTAACTTTCAAGCTCATAGAAATCACACAACTCCACTTTCTATGGCAAAATGCTCATCAAGTTCCAGAGGCTTTGTCCAACGGTTCCTCCTAGTAGAATGTGATGTCACCTAAGAGCATCCGCACTGTGTGGTGTCACTCATTATGCAATGCTGAGTTTGAGGTGCTGGGAATATTCTGCAGGTTTCTGTTTGCCCTTCCACTTAGTCCAAAAAAAGTCAACATCAGAAAGACTTTTGTACTCATGAGTCATCAAAGATGTGGCTACATTTTTTTTGGTGATCTTGAATTTCTCCCATTTTTATTCCTGTGTTTCATCCCTGATTTGGGCAAAGGAGAAGAGAAACTATTGCTAACATTTTGTGAATTTTTTAACACGTACAAGGCACTGTTCTGCATGCAATCTTATTTAAGCATCACGACAAACCCATCAATGGGTATTATGGTCATCCCTGTTTTATAGAAGAAGCTGAAGCACAGGGAAATTAAATAACTAGACAAGATAGCATGGCTAGGAATTATTGAGGCACAGACCATCATAACCAGCTTTCTCCACTCTCTTCTATTTCATTCTTCTCTACTCATAGACTACAGAAATCAGAATTGTATCGATGGCTACTGACTTGGTATATGGCTGTCCAATAAAGATTATGTGGTAAACAAAGTTCCAAGATGGTTCCCAGAATCCCTGCCCTCTGGTGTACATGTTCCTTTCCTTTAGAAAAGGTGGGACCTGTGAATATGGTGAGATGCTTGTTCCCTTGATTAAGTGACAATGTATGTCAGTAGTGAAGGGATTTTACAGATGTAATTAAGGACCCAAATCAATTGGATTGGAGCCAATCAAAAGGGAGATTACTCTGGGTAGGCCTGGTCTGATCAGGTGAGCCCTAAAAGATAGTGCATCAGGATCAAGTGGGGTCCATCCCAGGGATGCAGGATGGGTTCAACATATGGAAAACAATAAATGTAATTCATTATATCAATAGATTTAAAAACAAGAATCATATGATCATCTCAATAGATGCAGAAAAAGCATTCAACAAAGTACAGCACCCCTTCATGTTCAAAACACTAGAAAAACTAGGGATAGTAGGAACATATCTTGATATCCTAAAAACCATATATGCTAAACCCAAGGCCAACATAATTCTAAATGGAGAAAAATTGAAAGCATTCCCTCTAAAAACTGGAACAAGACAAGGATGCCCTCTTTCACCACTTTTATTCAACATTGTCCTTAAAACTCTAGCCAGAACAATTATAAGAAAGAAATTAAAGGAATACAAATAGATAAAGAAGAACTCAAACTATTACTATTTGCCAATGATATGATTCTATATTTAGAAGATCCAAATAATTCCACCAAAAACTTCTAGAACTAATAAATGAATTCAGCAAAATAGCAGGATATAAAATTAATACTCATAAGTCAAATGCATTCCTATACATTGATAATGAACCCACTGAAAATAAATTAAGAAAACTACCCCATTCACAGTAGCCTCAAAAGAAAAAAAAAAACCTAGGAATCAAGTCAGCAAAAGAGGTGAAAGACCTCTACAATCAAAACTACAGAACTCTAAATAAAAGAAATTAAAAGAAGACCTTACAAGATGGAAAGAACTCCCATGCTCCTGGATAGGCAGAATTAATATTGTCAAAATGGCCATACTATGAAAAGCATTATACAAATTTAATGCAATTCCTATTAAAATCCCAGTGATATTTTTCACAGAACTAGAAAGCAATCATGAAATTCATTTGGAAAAATAAGAGACCCAGAAAAGCCATAGCAATCCTTAGCAAGAAAAATAAAGCAGGACGCATCACAATACCAGACCTCAAACTATACTACAGAGCTATAGTAATAAAAACAGCATGGCATTAGCACCAAAATAGACAGGTAGACCAATGGTACAGAATGGAAGACACAGAGACAAACCCACATAAATACAGTTATCTCATACTAGACAGTGCCAAAAACATTCACTAGAGAAAAGATAGTCTATTCAACAAATTATGCTGGGAAAAATGGAAAGCCATATGTACCAAAATGAAATTAAACTTCTAACTCTCACCCTGCACAAAACTCAACTCAAAGTAGATCAAAGACTTACACACTAGAACAGAGACCCTGCACCTAATAGAAGAAAAAGTAGGCCCAAATCTCCACCATGCCAGCTTAAGAACTGACTTTCTTAACAAGACTCCTAAAGTACAAGAAGTAAAATCAAGAATAAATAAATGGGATGGATCCAAACTAAAAAGCTTCTTCTCAGAAAAACAAACCATCAATAATGTGAAGAGAGAGTCTACAGATTGGAAGAAAATCTTTACCACATGTACCTCAGATAAAGCATTAGTCTCAAGGATATATAAAGAATTCAAAAAACTTAACACCAAAAAACAACCAACCCAATCAACACATGGGCTAAGGAACTGAACAGACACTTCACAGAAGAAATACAATCAATCAACAAATATATGAAAAAATGTTCTTCATCTCTAGCAATTAGAGAAATGCAAATCAAAACTACTCTAAGATTTCATCTCACTCTAGTTAGAATGACAATTGTCAAGAATACAAGCAATAATAAATGTTGGCAAGGATATGGGGGAAAAGGTACGCTCATACATTGCTGGTGGCACAAATCGGTGCAACCATTATGGAAAGCAGTATGGAGATATTCAGAAAACTTGGAATGGAACCACCATTTGACCCAGTTATCCCACTCCTCAGCCTATACCCGAAGAACTTAAAATCAGCATACTATAGTGATGCAGCCACATCAATATTTATAGCAGCTCAATTCACAGTAGCTGAACTATGGAACCAACCTAGGTATCCTTCAACAGATGAATGGATAAAGAAAATGTGGTATATAGATATGATGGAATATTACCCAGCTTTACAGAAGAATGAAATTATGGCATTTGCTGGTCAATGGATAGAGTTGAAGAATATCATGCTAAATGAAATAAGCCAAAACCAAAATTAAACAAAGCTCAAATGTTTTCTCTGATAGGCAGAAGCTAATTCACAATAAGTGTGTGGGGGGCAATAGTGAAGAATAGAGTTACTTTCGATTAGGTAGAAGGGAGTGAAGGGAGGGGAAGGGGTAGAGGTAAGAAGCATAGTAGAGTGAAACAGACATTATTACCTCATGTGCTTGTATGACTGCATGACCAATGTGATCCTCCAACATGTACAATCAGAAAAATGAGAAAGTATACTGTATCCATTCATGTATGATTTATCAAAATGCACAAATGCATTCTACTGTCCTGTATAACTAATTAGAACAAATTTTAAATCATTTTTAAAATTATTTTAAAGGAACTGAGCCTTTGCTGAAGAGAAAGAGTCAAAATCAGAGAGCTAGTCCTGCAGGTTTGAAGAAATAGTGCCGCTGGGTAGAGAGGGGCAATTGGCAGGACCAGTAGCACTAGCAGGCTACCTCTAGGAGCTGGGCCTGGACACAGCCGATAGCCAGCAAGAGTGGGACCTCAGTCCTACCTGCACTTGGATTTCAACCTGATTAGGCCTGGAGAAAAGGACCCAGTTCTGACTTGCCAGCACTCCTGACCCTCAGAACCTGTGAGATAATAAATTTGTGGTGTCTAAGCCACTAGGTCTGTGATCACTAAGTCTGTGACACAGCAATCAAAAACTAATATATATTACACATCCCAAACTCCTTTACAGCTGGGCGTGGCCACATGATGAAGTTCTGACTGACAGGAATTAGCGACTTTCATTCCACACCCTTCCCTCTCCCTTTTCCCCTTCCTTCTGGCTGGTAAGCTATCTTGAAACATAAGGGTGACCGCAGTGCCCTGTGGGAGGTGGAGCAACAAGAGGAAATCGGATCTTCAAATTACAAGATTGCTTTATCAGTCCTGACCTGCTTACACCCACTGATACACGAATGTGAAATAAGCTTCCATCTTGGTTGCTGAAGGCACTGCTTTTGGATATGTATTACATAATTGAACCTACACCCTCCCTAACTGGGAGAGTCAACTGAACCCACAGACTGACCCCAGAGCCTGTGTGCCTAGCTCCTTCCCACCCTGCCTCCCCGGAACCATGCTGCATCATGGTAGAATTGGAGTCTGACACTTTCAGAGCTATGTAGGATTGTAGCAGCTCAGTCAGACTAGTCAGAGAGGAAGGGACACTCACATCACCTTGAGTGATGGGGACTGATTGCAAGGATCCATGGGAAGATGCAGTGTTACAGGAAGTTGCCTCCTCAAATTTTCACCCCAGTTCTGAGACATACCACAACTGCATGGAGAAAACAGACTCATCAGTCAGCATCTCTGGGTGGTACCAAGTTCAAGTGGTCTGTCAGGTTTCCTAGCATTAACTTGGAAGAGAAGAAGTTTTGATTTGGTTAAGTTTCTACCAGTTAAAGGAACACTTAGGTTAAGTGGTTCCACCTGGTACCTCACTCAGGGTCCTTCAACATCCTTGTGGACAGCCCACACATGGCTTCCAATGGCCTTGATCCAATCACCTATAACCAGAATAAAAAGGTTGGTCTCCCTCCACCTGAGACCTGGCCCCCGGGAGATGCGTGTGAGAAGGGGATGAGCTGTTGTATCTGACAGACAGAAGCATCTGCTCTCCAGTCTTGGAACATGATGGGTCTCTCATTTTAGGGGAGAATCCCAGAAAAGGACAGAGATTTTCCCAAGTAGCAGCAACCAGTTATTTCCCACTCACCAGTCTAAGGCTGGTCTGCTCCCCCTATCTAGGCAGCCCCTGCGGTCATGGATTTTCTGCTTCTAGAAGCTATTCCTCAGGTCACCTGAATTTAGACTTATGGTATCTCCAGTACAGCACTTCGTCTTCTGTTTGCTTGTGATAATAGTTTTTGAATTCTTGTCATTTTCAAAAGACCATTTCAGAGTTCAAGACACACTGTCATATGAAATCCAGTGGAGAAGGCAATTATCAATTTTTTTTTTTTTTTTTTTTTTTTGTCACAGTGCTGGGGATTGAACCCAGGGCCTTGTGCTTGCAAGGCAAGCACTCTACCAACTGAGCTACATCCCCAGCCCCAATTATCAAATTTTTAAAAACCATTTCTTATTTGAATATCTAAATAACTCTTCACCTCTCTACCCTACATGTGTTGTTTTGATGTAAATTTGACCCTGGTGTATTTGCTTTTCAATGAAGTCCAAAATCCAAAATCATCCCACAGAGAAACCTCTCGGCGATAAAGCAATTTATGGGATCTGATTTAAATCTTTCTCAAAAAGACTTGGACCTTCCTGTGCCATCCCTGGAAGCTCAGAGCAGCCAGGGTGTAGGGGGAGGTGTCACAGTGAAGTAGGTGGACGGACCTCAACGTGACAGAGCTGTTCCTCCAGACTGTCCTGGCGATTGCCTTTTGAAATCGCACATGGTTTATACTGCCATTCACATTGTTTCAGGAAAAAAATTAAATAAAAGAATAAAGGGAAACCAGCAGTATTTTAAAAGATTTCATTTCTTCTTGACGCTGTGTTTCTTTGCTGGGAGGCAGGTGGAGGTATTATATTATGCAAGGCCTCTGGAAGCACTTAAAGTTCAGAAAGACCTGCGGCCTCAATCCAAGCTTCTGCGCAGAATAAATAGCAAGGGCATAAAAGCAAACAAAACACGGGCCTTCTTTTCTTCTGAGTCACACCAGGATAAGTGTCTTGCCTCCTTGAGGTCCAGACTTTACCAGGCAAAGCACCTGGAAGGCTGACCCTTCCCTCTGGCTTCAGATTGAGATAGAGAGGTGGCATAATGGTCAATTTTACCTGTCAACTTGGCTGGCCCATCACCCAGATACTTGATCAAGTGTTATTCTAGGTTTTTCTCTGAAGGTATTTTGTAGATAAGAACAAACATTTAAATCAGCGGACTCTGAGGAAAGCAGATTACCCAATGTAAACCTGGGTGGGCTGCACGCAATCTTTAAAGGCCTGAACAGAACAAAGACTGACCTGTCCTCTGCTGCCACCCCCAGTGAGAAAGAATTCTACCCACAAACTCTGACCCTGAACAGCAACTCTTCCCCCAAGTCTCCACCCAGTGGCCCACCCCATGGGATTTTGGACTGACCAATTCTTCACAATTGCATGAACCAATTCCATAAATACATAAATAAATCTCTCTTAAAACACACACACCACTGGATGAATCCCTGACCCTATTAGAGAGACCCATGGTAGGAAGTCAGAGGGAGAAGGGGAGAAAGTATATATTCCCCAGTTCCTCCCCTGTGGGGTCACCAGGAAGGCCACTCCTGACAGATGGCAGTCACTACACAGCCCTGGCCATCTCTGGGTGGGACATCATCCCTGGCACCGTCATTCCTACAGGTGACAAACAGCCTGTCTTACTAAGCTGCAGGCTGCACTGACCCTGAGCCATCTCTCCACTCCCTGCTCCCAACTTCCTAAAAGCCTTTCACCCACTGTCCTTCCTTCAGTGATCCTACGGTG
This sequence comes from Sciurus vulgaris, assembly GCF_902686455.1. Lineage (NCBI taxonomy): Eukaryota > Metazoa > Chordata > Mammalia > Rodentia > Sciuridae > Sciurus > Sciurus vulgaris. The sequence continues at coordinate 171,421,894 of NC_136463.1, read as the reverse complement.
AGCATGCTGGGACCCTGACTGACACATGTCACCAGAAGGTGGGGGTCGTGGCAAAGCTAGGGTGGTTTTCAGGGCCTTCCTTCATCTGACCCAAAACCCCTTTCCAGGGTCATTTTCTGCCATGTCCATTTGCTCCAAAAGACACAAGAAACCAACCCCCTGCCATGCGCTCAGCTTTTCAATCTCCCCACCTTCACGCCAACACCTTACTTAACAATAATGAAATACAAACTTAAAAATGAATAACAAGCTGGGCTGGGTGACTCTGGAGGCTGAGGCAGGAGGATGGCAAATTCAAGGCCAGCCTCAGCAACTTAGAGAGGCACTTAGCAACTCAGCAAAACCCTGTCTGTAATGAAATATTTGTAAAAGGGCTGGAGATGTGGCTCAGTGGTTAAGCACCGCTGAGTTCAATCCCCAGTCCAAAAACAAATAATAACAACCGGGAGCCACTGCCCACTGTGCCCCCGCCCTGAGTCAGTTCCTCCCCATGTTCCTCCTATAATCATTTCTCCACGGTCTCATCAACCAATCAAATCGCTTCCCTGTGCTTGTTCAGCTTTCACTTTGGTTGTTCCATCTGAGTCTCCCCAGCCCCCTCTCTCACATGGTCAATTTGCAGCCAAGTTGTCACCATATTTAACAAGGTAATAGAAACTTCTTGGAGGAAGTGATTCCCTCACTTCAGTTTCACATCCCGTGCTTGAGAATATTCATGCAAGTACGGCAGTTTTGTTTTATTATGTTTTGTTTTTAATTTTTTAACACTCTCTGAAGGCATCGTTTTTTTAAGAAATAAAGAAATAAATAAATACCATAGGGAAAACGAAGGTATAAAATTATATATATATATATATCTATATATATATATATATATATATATATATATATATGCATACATACATACACACATGTATATTTCAGTAAAATTTATGCTTGCATCTTCTTTGCCTCTGGATTTTCCTAGAGTGTGTTAAAAATAGTCACACACGTTTTTCAGCCTGCCCCTGTGTCTACCACAGAAATAATGAAAAGCAATGAAAAATGGAAATGAGCAACATGACAAAACCAGTCCCCCTGAGGTTTCCACTAAAAAGCAAAAAGGAACAAACAGAGTCCAGGCAGTAGCTGTGCCTGCCATTAACATCATCTGCATCCATGAGGTGTCAAGGTATGGGAATTAATGAGCCCTGGGTCCGCCCCCCAGGTAATGGGCACGGAGCCCAAGTACACAAAAAGGGATGCACAAAAGGTGGTCAGACAATGAACTCTGCAATTCTAAAGGGAGAAGAGAGAGAGAGCAAGAAAAGACACCAAGCAAAAGGCAAACGGCACATTAAGTACTCAGGTAGTTAGTACCAGGCAACTGGGTTATTGAAAACTAATCAACAGTCCTGGGTCTGGATAGTCCCAAGAAACCACTGCAATTTACATCAGAGGTAAAAGAAGGGGTAAGAGTCTTCCCACTTCGGCAATTCTCCATTTGACACTCCCGCTGCCACTCTGGTCTGTGGAAGTTCCCACAAAGCCCTGCTCTCAGCAGAGGACTAATTTCAGATGTGAGAGCTTGTAATGATGTAAGCTCTCCTCACTACAAAGGAGGCTGACCGGAACCAGGACATTCTGGGTTCTTCAAAGATGGTCCTTGAACACTCATGCAAATGTTCCACACCCTGTCAAACTCTATCTGAGCTAATTTTAATATGAAAAGAACAGTGTGCATCTTTTTTTAAAGTATTTTTGTAATTGTCAATAGACCTTTATTTTATTTATATGTGGTGCTGAGAATCGAGAATCAAACCCAGTGCCTCACGCACCAAGGTTAGTGCTCTACCACTGAGTTACAACCCCAGCCTGGTGTGCATCTCTTACTGGGTGATGATAACCTTACCTGAGACAGGTGACTGCACTGTTTATCCTCTGGGCTTCTCCATCCCTGAACATACTCAAGCGATTTAAAATACCAAACCTTTCTATGGTAGCTGCATTTCATAAAGACTCTTGAAGCTGGAAAGGCTGGATGGGCCAAAGGAATACCTCTCTATTGGGGGAAGGACAGTCGTTGGGTTAGTACTTTTGGAGAGAGCTAGTCACCATTGTCCTGTCCCTTCCTCTCCCCCTCCTGCAAAGCTATGGCCCCTGGGCCAACCCTAGTCCTAGGCTATTTCTTTTTCAACTCAGGAGATGCATGCATAGGAAGCAAGGAGTCCTCTCCACCAAACCCTCTTCCTACTTTCCCTGGGCTTACCTGTGGCCTGGGTCACAAGACCACCTCTTTATGACAACAACATCAACAACCATCTCTCCTCCTTGGTTTGAGGCCACCTGTCCATCTCATGTCTCAGCATGATCAAAATGCACCATGAACAAAAGGATCTGGGGCCTGATGGACAGGACTCCTCTCTGAGGAGCAGACCATGCCACGCAGATGGATGTTGGGCAGGTATCCATCCACACCTTCTTCCTAGCCTCTTCCTGCAGTCAGGAGGACCTGGACCTGTACCCCTCTGTGCTCTTTCCATCAATCCATCTCCCTATTTGTTCCCTCTGGGGAAGTAGGGATTCAAAATCAATTTATTATGGAGAAGTCCAGAATTTCAAGCTTAAGCTAAGAAGAAACAATGATATCATAAATACACCTTCCCTCCCCTGGCCCATAAACAAATAAATATTTCTCTTTTTAGGGTTGATTAACAGCAAATTAGATTAAGAAAGGTTCCCAAGCCACACTGTCTTCTTGAAACCACAAGCAGGAAAAAGCTCCTGCCCAGAGGTTGCTGCAGAAATCGAATATACTTTTATGGTCAGTGAGCACAAATGGAACTCAATGGACAGCTTTATAAAAGTTTAATAGTGACCACAAGGTCCTCTCAGGTCCACTCCAGCTGCACCCCAGGATTGTCTGAGGTCTCTGATGGCCACCATTGATGACACTCAGCCAAGCCCTGGCTCAGGTTCCTCTCCAGGAGAGGAGACCCCCAGGACAGCTGTATCCTGCGCCCTGGCATTGTGTACCCAGCCTTGTCAATCATACTTCTTGGAGATTCCTTTTACCATTCCATGACCCCCAAGTTTCAGAATCAATGTGTAAAGGAATACCACTGTCCCTTGGCCTCTAGCATGAGGGACCCACCTCTAGAAGCCGTGAGGTCTGTCACTAGTGCCTGGCCTGGAACTTGAGTTGTTCCTCCACATTAGGTCATAGACTGGCTTCATCTGGTTGGGTTCTTTGGTTTGAGGGTAATGGCCCAAAGCATTCTTTTGTTAAGTGCAAACACTGAAGAATACTAGTACAATTTTTATAACTCTGGGACCGGGACCGTCTTCTCCACCAGTCTTGTAAAGGCACCAAGCATGACAAAATGCCAACTATTCTACTGTGCCTGATGATGAAAAACATAAAGAGCCACATGGCAGCATGAAACCAATGTTTGAGCACTGAACTCTCTGCAGATGTAGAGTGGATTCAAAGGTATACTTCACACTAAAGAAGGGGAGGTGCCTACAATCCACAAACCCTTTCTAAGGTACCAAATATGATCGCTGTCTCCAGACAGTCACCATCAATCCCTTTCCTCCCTGCATCAAAAAGTGAAGTCTGTACCTCTGCTCCCCTCAGTCTGAGCAGCTCTGAGCTATAGGATGGGGTGGAAGTAACATGCTGCCACCTCTGTGTAAAGCCACTAAACGGACAGACAGTTTCTGCTTCTCCCTCTTGGAGCCTTAAGCCAACGTACAAGAAGACTGGGTTTTGCTGATGGAGACACAGGTCACTAGAGACATCACTAACGTACCAGGGGTGAACCAAGAAACTGCCCTCACTGTCCCAACCCCCATCCGTCCAAGTTTTTCCATCTGAGACCCCAAACATCCTGGAGCAGTGATGAGCTGTCCCTGACAGGCCCCATCCAAACTTCAGACATGGAAACATAAGGAAATAGTTCAAATAGCCAAGTTCGAAGATGGCTTGTCATTCAGCACTAGATCCAGAACACCAGGAAAGAATCCCTGTCCATGAAAGATTTCAATTTCTAAGTTAAGAAATGCATTTATATGCAAATGTCAAAGACAGGAAAACACTGGTTTAAACATACTAAGGTTTTCTTTTCTCTCACACAATCAGAGGACAGAACAGTAAGGCTTCCCAGCAGGACCTCCGCAGTTTGGAGGCCAAGGGCCTGCTGTCTCCACATGGCACCAGGACAGCAGCTCCAGCTCCCTCCGCCAGCCTTCCAACCATCAGAAAGGAAGTCAAGGAGGAGCCAGAAGGAGAAAAGCACAGTCTTCCTAGAAATGCCCAGCAGGGATTTCTGTTGGTACCTCATTGGCCAGAACCCCGTTTGCATGGCCACGCCATCCAAAAGAGACTGAGAAACATGGGGTTCTAAATGGCATTTGTCATCCTGAACAAAATTAGGTTTGGGATAGTAAGGAAAGGAAAGAATGATATTGGAGAGGCATCCAGCTGTCTCTGCCATAGTCAACAAGGAAATGAATTATATTAGCCAAAGTCCAGAAGCAGAACAGGCTCTGGGGTGAACCCAGTGATGTTACCAAAGACCCGGGAATTTCCCATCTCTCCACTCTCCTCTTAGGCCAGCTGCCCTTCACTTTGTGGAATGACTAATAGCAGCAGTCTGGCCATGTGCCTCCTTGCTCATATCCAACAGGAGAGTCTGGTTTCCTGTCTCTCTCTCTTTTATTTTTTTTAATTATATTTTCATTTTTATGGACTGCATTTTGATTCATTGTACACAAATGAGGTACAATTTTTTGTTTCTAGGGTTGTGCACGATGTAGATTCCTACCATTCGTGTAATCATACAGGTACGTAGGGTGATGATGTCTGTCTCATTCCACCATTTTTCATACCCCCTCCCTCTCTTTCCCTCTACATAATCTAAAGTTCCTCCATTCTTCTCTCACCCCCCCCACCCCCTCACCCCCTGATATGATCATCCACTTATCAGGGAAAACATGAGTCAGAAGACAAGGGGTTACTTTTAAGCCTAGAAATTAAACTACGGTTGATACATACTGGATACCTTTCTGTGTTCCTCAACCAATAGGAACATCGGTGGCAACAAAGGGCTTTGGTTCAATAATTTTGTTTAGGCTAAGAGAAAGTCAATCTCCCGTCAGTTTGCCCGGGTCTATATTTATGCTATCACTTTCCTAACTGTGTAAGCTTAAGCAAGTTCCTTAGCCTCTCCGAGCCTTGATTTATTTATGTGTAGATATAGGTAAACTAATAGCACCCACTGGTACAGGTTTAATGCAAGGAATAAATAAGATTGCGTGTAAGTACTTAGCATGTTGCCTGGAAACACATAGCATTAACTAGATGTTGGCAATTACAATTATGCAAAATGTTTCACACAAAGCCCTGTGTAAGTTTTGCAAACACAGAAATAAATGTAAGTCAGGGTTACCCAAACCCTACTCCTCCTTTCTCTGCAGTTTTAATGATAAGCAACTTCCATGTCCTGTAAGACCCAAGATATTTGTTTTTCCAAGTGCCACTTCAGAATTGACCTGCTCCATCTCTCCTGCTGCTACAGGTAAACTTGAAATTAAAACTTAATCAAATGGTGGATTGATCTGAAAATATATTTGTAAATTTACCACTAGACAATCCACTGAAGGACCCCATATTGAATCTAAGTCCATCATTACCACATCTCTACTAAACTTACCATCAAACAGTTGAAACAGTGCTTTTGGCTTTTTTTCTCACAGTTCATTTCAATGAAAATTTAAGTACCTAATAACCAAATCAGATTCTCTATGCAGGAACTCCAACAACTGAATTGGAGTACTTAGAATTAGCACTTAGAATTACCTCAGAAAGTAAATCTACAGTGCAGTATTTTTTCAGTTTGACTGAATGATAGAACATAAAACATATTGTATGATAACAAATAATTGCTAATAGCTATTATTAGCAACTGACATTACTATAACTTACTAGCTATAAGAATAATGCTAAAAGGTTATTAACATTATAGGTAGTTACTTATATTATCCCCATTTCACAGATGAGAAAACCAAGGATCTAAGAAGTAACTATCAGAGTCTTGATGTAGAAAAATCAAGATTTGGAAATCCAGGCCCATTCTGACTCCAGAGCATGAGCTCCTGAATAGCAAGCACACCAGTGTAGGACTGCACATCTTTAGAGAAGTCTTTGACTGACCTCAACATTTTATATCTAAATAGAAAACATGCTAGGTGTGGAAATCAGTCTTTATTAGTTGTCTGAATGTTGGTCGAGTTGCATAAACTTTCTGAGCTTCAGCTTCCCAATCTCACAGGCCGAGGTGGCGACAGAAGAGGTGCATGCATGGGTCAAGACACCTGCCCTCAGCAAATGCCAGCTGCCATCTCCCTGGCTTCCTCTCCTCTTCCTGCCTAATCATACTTTTCTTGGAAGAAAATCAGTTAACTAAGGTTAATCATTGGTTCAGCCCTTGGTCAGATTTTAAGAATACATGGTTCATGTTCAATTTGTTTTTGAATTATGGAATGCCGACAAACAGCACAAGCTTATCCACATCAGTGCATTCTTTCTAAATAATGCTTTAGTAAGGATTCTCATTTTATTTGTTCAAAAATGAAGCCCATCTGTTTTAGCCAGCTTTTTTGCTGCTGTGACTAAAAGGATCTGACCAGAACAATTTTAGGGAAGAAAAGTTTGAGGGTTTATAGTCTGAAAGGTCATAGTCTATAGAAGGCTGGCTCCATTCCTTGGAGCTCAAGTCAGGACATCATGGCGTATCAGTTTGGCAGAGGGAAACAGCTCACGTGGTGATCAGGAAGCAGAAAGAGAGAGACTCCACTTGCCAGATACAAATATATACCCCAAAGCCACGCCCCCAATGCCACAGCTCCAGCCACATCCCACCAGCCTTCAATTACCACTCAATCGATCCCATCAGGGGATTAATTCACTGATTGGGTTAAGGCTCTCTCTCCTCCGAACCTTCTTGCATTGTCTCACATATGAGCTTTTGGGGGACACCTCACATCCAAACCATAACACCATCATCAGATTTCAGTCCTGTTCGGTACCTATGGTGCCTCTGCTCAGAGTCACATTGGTCACAAAGTCAGCTGTGCCACTAAGAGGCTGGAAATGGGACGAGGTCCTTGCAGGAGGTCAGTAGCCTAGCCAGGAAGAGCCTAGGGAATAAGAATGGGAGCTGCCGCTGCCCAGGACAAGCCAACTTTAATGAACATGTTGCTCTTTTGACCCATAGAGCGCCTTCAAATGCCTTTTCTATGAATCCCCATCTTCCACTGTGGCTGTCAGATAATTCTTGGATCATTAACAAAATAGCCACAATGGCCCTTTCATCCCCATTTGCCCATCCCTTGCAGTGACTTTGCTGCTCCTCCCATCAGGAGTTGGAGTCTATTTCCCTTAAGTCTGGGCAAAAGAAACATCTGAGGACCTGGGAACTGATTCCTCAAGACACACTGCCACTTTCTCTGTCACCCTCTTGAAACTTGGTTCAGCCCTTTGAAGACACCTCAGCTAGTCTCTTTGAGGAAGAAAGACCATGCAGAAGAGACCAACCACCAGTCTTGAAAGTGAGGCCACTGCAGACCACCCAGGCCCAGCTGGGTTGCCAGATGGTGTAGTCATATGAGGGACCCCAGGTGAGAACAGTAAAAAACCCATCCAGCTCAGCCCAGCCCAGCCTGCTAATGCTGTAATTATGAGCCACTGAAACACAGGCATGCATCACTCAGTGATAGGCCTGTGTTCTGAGGAGTGTCTCAGAGGTGATTTTGTGGTAAGGATATCATCAAATCTAGATGGCATAAGTCAGTTATTGGAGATGGCCTCTTGATGCAGTCAAGAGACATGATAAACAAGAGCCATACCAGGTTGCTCCCAGTACCACTCTGCATGCTACTTTACAGGAAATGGTCTTTTTATATATAAATAGAAAGATTAAGTGCTAAAATAATGATTAAAAGTATAGTCTAATAAAAAATATTAAAGTATAGTACAATAAACAAAACAGTCACTTATTATCAAGTTTTCTGTACTGTACATAATTGTGTGTTTAGTTGTACAACTGTGTTGTGTGTGCCAATGATACAACAGGCAGAGCTGTAGGTTTGTATACCAGCATCACCACAAACACACAGATAATGCGTTGGCTATAACAATCATGATGGCTATGATGTCACTAGGCGATAAGAATTTTTGAACTCCATTATAATCTAATGGGGTCACTGTCATATACATGGGTCATTGTTGACCAAAACATCATTATGCAGCACGTGAGTATATTTTGGGATGGTCTGTTACACAGCAGTAAATGACTGAAACACTTTGCAATGTTCCTTACAGTAAGAAAGAAACCGTGTCATCTAGAGCCTACCAAGAAGACTCACACCTTCACTGTATCAGAAGTTAATGGTTTAAAGAAGCAGCTGTCAAGAGTAGAGCAACCATGCCTGATCCCCACAGGGCAGTGGCAGAGGGCCTATAGGTCATCACTTGTGCCCAGGATCAGCAGTGACACTAGCTGTATGGATGCAGCAGTGATGCCACAAAGGAACCAGTTTTGCAGATGACTCAAAGCACCATTTCTAGGTGTGAGATTTGCTCTGAGCTCTCTGTCTTACTTTGAGATTTCTCAAAAGCAGATCCCAAGGCCAGGATATGGGCACAGGTGGTTGATTTGGTGAAATGAAGGAAATGAAGGAAAGGGGAGAGAAATACAGAGCAGGAGGAGTCAATAAGTATGGTCCCTACTGGGACCCACTTGAGGAATCTTGCGGAATGAAATCAGACTTCTCCCTCCAAAGGATAAGTGTCTGAACATCTGTGCTCCAATTTGTTGAGGTCTGCACTTGGAGCATTGATTCCCCAATACTTCTGGGTTGCCATGTGTAAGAGCTGGGTAAACTTCAGGGCTTCAGGAGAAGGCCTGGGTGAGAAAAGAGGATAGAGACAAAGGACACTGGGGTGGGAGGCGGTCCATGTAGGGAAAATGGCTACTACCACCATAGCTAAAATCCGAGGTGTACAGGAGATGAGCTGAGCATAGAGCACTCTTGCTACTCTACCTAACATCCAGCTGTGTGAAGCCGACACTTTACAATGGGTTCTCCAAAGGAAGGATGGGGCAAGGACCCCCAACTGTAGTGTGCGTCTATTTCCATGATGCAAATCATACCACAACAGAGTTCAACCGATTACCATGGCATCTTTCAATCCACAAAGTTCCCAAAAATTTAATAATTGCTGTTATAGTCAGCTTTTTCACTGCTGTGACTAAAAGATCTGACCAGAACAATTTTAGGTGAGGAAAAGGGTTATGTAGGGGCTCATGATTCAGAGGTCTCCACCCAAAGACAGCAGGCTCCATTCCTTGGGGATACAGGTAAGGCTGAACATCATAGCAGAAGAGTGTGGCAGAGGGAGGAAGCTCACATGGTGATCAGAAAGCAAAGAGAGACTCCACTCTCCAGATACAAATATATAACCCAAAATCACACCCCAAGTCCCACCTCCTCCAGCCATACCCTACCACTTCAGTTACCACTCAGTTAATCCCTATCCAGGTATTAATTCACTGATTGGCTTAGACTCTCACAACCCAATCATTTCTCCTCTGAACTTTCTTGCATGGTCTCACACATGAGCTTTTGGGGAACACCTCACATCCAAACAATAACAATTGCCTCTCAGAAGCCAATATAAGATGGCTCCAGCCTATCACTGTTTCCAAACTTTTAATATCACTGTTTCCAAACGTTTCCTCTTCTGCTTAAGTTAACTTGATGTTTTAAACTAAAAAATATGGGTAAATAAAATCAACTACAAGAAGGAGGATTACACAGTTTGGAAACCAGGGACTGGACAAAGACCAACAGTCTAGCATCATAGGTACAGAGAGATGTGCTTTGGGGCCTCTCTTCCCTCACCAAAATGACCCTGAGCCTTTCCCACCTCTCAGCACTTAATGCCCAATCCCATCACTAGGGAATGTCACGCAGTCTGAGCAAGAAAATTTGAGGGAAGGGGCTTGGTAAACAATGACAGAAAGTCTCCTGTTGAGAAGCAATGTTCAGCATCAAGAAATTCTCCTTTGCCTGAAAACCAAATCCCCTATGTAGCTGTTTAAATGTTTTTCCTCCAGTTTTATTCTTGGAGGAAGCAGAACAATTATCCTCAACCCTCTGTAAAGTAACCTTTCAGATACTTGAAGGTTTTTTCTTCTCCAGAGGAAATAGTCTGAGGCTGGCCTTGTGTCAGAAATTCAATTTTCTGATGTGCTAACCTTCTCTGGGGCTTTCTTCCTAACCTTGTCCAAGTTCTTCATGTTCTTATTAGCCGTGGACCCAGACCTGGACCCAGGCTCCTTGCTGAGTTTTGACTACAGAGAAAAAGGAGGGAAAGGGGCCTCTTGGAGGCTGTGCATCCCAGGGATATTTATAGATGGCACCATCACCGGCTCTCCTTCCAGCCTGGCATATCTCCAAAACAGAGAAAGCAGGCAGTTGTAGGAACAGAAGAGGTCACCTTTCTGATTGTGACCATCTCCTCTTTAGAGAGAGAGCAGAGGCCCCTGGGCAGAGCCAACAGCTGGGCACTTCTGTGCCTCCCCAGTAGGTGTTGCTCCCACCCCAGGGCTCACCCCAAATCCTAATTCTATCCAGCACCAGGACACTGAAACATTTTTAAAGTTCCAAAAGACACACCCAAGTGAAAGAATTTGGTAACTCCTGGAAAGGATGCTAAATTCAAGAATATATCACAAAAATCCAGGGGATTTCACCTATTTTCCTTTCAATTCATGTGTGCCCAACTGAAGACCCATTTCATGGAAACAGTACCATCCAATAGAAGTATAATATGTACTCAGTTCTTTTGACACCAGTAATTAAAAATATGAAACCCATGTGTAATTTTACATTTTCTAGTAACTTTATTTCTTTAAAAAGAGGGATGAAAATAATTTTAACAACATTTTATTTAACTGAGCATGTCATTTCCACATTTCTACCTGTAATCGATATTTTTTAAATTACCAATGAGACACTACACCTTCTCTTTTTCTCCTAAATCTTCAAAATCTGGTGCATATTTACACTTCCAACACATCTCACTGCAGACCAGCTGTATTTCAAGTGCTAGTGGCTACCCACCCTATTGGGTAGCATAGGTTGAAATTATCGATGCCCAAAGTGTGGTCTCCAGCATCACCTGGGAACCACTAAGTCAGAAGCTGAGTGTGCAGCTAGCAATTTGTGCATTTTGTTGTTGTTCTTGGGGGCAGGGGTTGCTTCTAGAGATTGAATCCAAGGCCTCATGCATGGTAGGAAAGCACTTTACCACTAAGGTGCATCACCAGCTAAGCACATGTTTTAACAAGACCTCCAGGCGGGTCTGATGCACACTCAAATTTGAAAAACATTAGTCTATATATCACCAAGTCAGATATCCTTAATTCACTCTTGCTTCTTAGTATTACCAATGTCTGTAAGGCACTTCTTAAATGCCTTTAAGAAACTAACTCTCTTCATTTTCCTTTTGCTACAGAGTCTATGCTAGTAAATTTGGTTCCCCTGAGAGATGTTTTTATTTTTATTTTTGTGCCAATTAAATGAATTTTCCATTGGTGTGTTCCTCTTTTTAAAATGGTTTATTTTATCCTTCTTTCCTCCTTGTGTTTGGATTTGATTCTTTCATCTTCTTGGCTTTTTAGTGTAACCACAATAGCACATATCTTTTTTTACACATACCTAGTGTTGTCAGATTTAGCAAATAAAAATATAGGACACCAAGTTAAATTTGAACTTCAGATAAACAATGAATAATGTCTTGGTATAAGTATGTCCCAGAAATTGCAAGGGATATACTTATACTAGAAAGTGTTTGGCAAATATTGCATGAGACATACTTACACTAAAACTATTTGTTGTCAAACTTAACTGGGCATCTTATATTTTTTCTGGTAAATCTATTCATACCACTCTATATCCTTCTGACTCCAGAACCTGAGCGCCTCCAAGTTTAGCTGGGGCTGAGCTGCAGAGAAGCAGCACCCATGTTGAGAACTATAGACCCAAACATTCCCCTACAACTTGACTTGAAAAAATAATTCTGGGTAAAATCAGCTGCTGGAATATTTTCCTGGGATTTCCAAGGATGGGTCCTCTGGCATCCATGGAGTGCCAGCTGCCTCTCAAGATCAAGCTCTCATTAAAAAAAAAAAAATCAAATCAAACAAAGAGAACACTGTCAGTCAATCAGAGCTGCACAAACGCACCCACTTAGCTCCTAGCGCAAATTGGGCCTCCAGATTTGCGCTATTGAAAAGGAAATTGGCCTCACTTGCTTCGAAACAGCCCCGAAGTGGGGAAATTAATACAGAAGACGCCAAGTCATAATGAAATCTGGCAATGGCAGTGGGTTGTGTGGCATCATCCAATTACAGCAAACATAGACACTGCCCAAGGGGAGAAGCCAGTCTGGACAAGAAGCAAAATTAGGACCCTACACAGTAATTACCAGCAGAGAGAGGAAATTTGTTAGGATGTTACAAAAATCACAGTTTGATGAATGCAAACACCCCAACAAATGCACAGGATCTCTACTCCACCATTAGCTCCAAAACAAATGTTCTTCATAAATACCAGACCAGGAGCTCCTCCTATAGACAAAACCTTCGGAAAGCGAGATCTCAGCTCTCGTGCCACCTCTTCCCTCAAGCCATTGCCTCCGATCTGCAAACCCGCATGGTTAATGCGTGAATGCAGGTCTGGAGGGGGTTTTCTGTCCCTTCACTGTCTCAGTGCTTTCTCCTCTCCTAGTGATCTCTGCAGAGCCATGGCCATCAGGATGGAGCTAGGAACAATGTCCAGGAGGCCTCAACCTCTCCTGGTAAACCAGGATGCCACCAAGACCCTGGGGATGGGAGGGAACTTGAGAGTGGCAGAAGAAAGGAAGGAAGGAAGCCAGGGGACCAGAGACAGAAGGGTTGCCAGGTGCTCCATCCAATATAAATCCAGATGAGTCGAACACCCAGTGAACCAGAGGTAAAGAACCACTGTGGCCTGTGGTCTTGACTCTGTGTGGTGTATAACCTCACGACAGTGTTTTATTTTGCCCTGAAGTTTCTTCTACACTTGGGGAACATAAATGTAGGGCTGCAATGAATGAAAAGGGCTTTAACTTGGTTTTTTTCAGTTCATTTTTGAGTCATCTTTAGGATAAGTGGTGTAGATTTCAACCCAGTATTAAGATTAATGTGATCTGATTCATTTCATCAAATGAGCAGAATAGCTCATTTGATTTTTAAAAGAGAGACACAATCATGTACAAATAAGGGTTAAATACCAACTGAATGAATATGAGAAGCTTACACTATTTGTCACCTTATTTCCAGAGGCCAACAGAAAATAAAATAAAAAGATATAGCAAGGATATGAGTCTCATACAGATGATGTAACAGGAAGGAAGAGAACTGTTATTTTTATAAGCAAAGTATATTTTGAGCCAGGAAACTCAGAAGGCAGACAGGATTTCTCTTAGAGAGAAAATGTTTCTATTGCTTAGAAAAAAAGGTATCAAAATGTTTTATTTAGAAGAAAATGGTCCCTGGAAATGGCTTAGACAAAGAGAAGGTAAATTAGCTAAGAAAATTACAAGGCTCAGGAAGTTTATTGGTAACTGAAGGATGAGATTTGGAGAAAAAAGTTAAGAGAGAGACAGGAGGCCCAAATGAGTGAGGGAGTCTGGGGATGTATGCAGGAAAGTTAGAGAGAAGTTCCCATGATGGAAAGAGCCAAGGAGGGGTGTAACCATCAATAAAATATTGTCTGTAATATGTAACGGGATCCTAAACCTTTGGTAACATCTGCTACATGCAAGAGCCTTGGGTTGGAGAAATTTTGTGAAAAGGAACAGGGACTGCCTGAAACATTCAAGAGGATATAGGACAGAAAAATGAGATGAATTTCAGCAGGAACAGGAAATCAGTGTGGGAGACAAGGAATGCCAGAGAGAGCACCAGACTTTTCGGCTGGAGCTGAGATGGAGATTCGAACCAAAGTTTCTATTCTAGGTAAAATTACCACCCCCCTTCCCCAAACTAGACTTATCTGATTTACACCTCCAGAACTGAAGCTAATAAATATTGGAAGGAAGGAAGAAAGGGAAGGGAGGAGGAAAAGAACAAGGTTTTTTAAAAGATAGGAATCTGATGACTAAAATTTTATCTGGCATCAGTACAGTCCCAAAGGGCATGTATAATTTAGACACCATGAATATGACAAATACTACTGGTATTGATAAAGAGATAAAGTAAAATATAAAATAAAGCAGGAGACATAAATATAAATCAACTTTGCTAATTGAAAGATACAGAGGTAATATTTTAAAGAGATTTAAGCAAGAGGTTCTCAAGTCCAATTCCCCAGGTTCAATTCCCAGTCCCTCGGCTTCTTAATCGAATGACCTTAAACATATACCTAACTTTCTCTAGCACGCTCCTCACCTATAAAAAGGGGGTAAAAAATAGTAAGACTTGTTTACAGAGTTGTTGAGAGCATAACTGAGGTAACAACTTATATCTACTGGAGTTCTGTTTCTGGCAATGGCAAGTTCAATTGTTTAGGACCCACATTCCTGCTAAGATGAATCAGAAAAACTGAACAAAATTTAAAAAAAAAAAAAAAAATCTCTTTTCCATTCACAACAACCTCTAGAATGGATACTGCCTCACAGGAGTGGATCAGTCCTGCAAGATGGGTCTAGAAAAATCTATTTGACAGTTGTCAAGGGACCAAGATCTGACAAAAAAGGAAAATGAAAGCAATATCCTAGTATCTTACAACCACTTGTTCCCTTGAGTCATTTGCTAGTTCTGAAAGTAAAGGAAGTTGATCAGTCAGGAAGGTAAGCAGAGCAATTCAGAATCCCATGAGTTGGAGGGTCAAAAGTTGGATTTCAAGGCCTATAGATTGGACGGTCAATTTCAAGGCCTATGCATTATTTGGATGTGGTCATTGGTTTCGTGTACCAAAAACTTGGTACCCAGTGTGGCAATGGTGAGGTGGTTGAACCTTTAAGAAGTGGGGCCCTGAGGGAGGTGATTAGGTCACAGGGCCTCCAACCTCATGAATGGATGGATGCCGCCTTGCAGAAGTGGATTAGTCCTACAAGATGATTTCACAAAAGAGAGAGCTTGAATCTTCTCTGGTCTCTTCTTGTCTCACCATGTGACCTCTTCTGCCTGCACTCCTATTGTTGTGACACTGTCTACCATAAGGCCCTCACCAAAGCTGAGCAGATACCAGATCAATGTTCTTGAACCTCGAGAACCACAAGCTAAACAAACTTCTTTTCTTTATAAAATACCTAATCTCCAATACTATGTCATAGCAACACAAAACGGACTAAAATAACCCACCAACATAGAGGGACCAGTAAATATAAAAATAAGTCAGAAATAGACCAGTCTTCAAAATGAATGAAGTCCAAATTAACTTAATCCCTGATTGGATTAAGGTTATCTATTCTTAGTTTTACTACTACTCACAGAAAAAGTCGATGCTTTCTGGGGTAAGCATGACCCATAACTCGAATCATTTTTGCAGTTTTCCATACAGAACACTGGGCAAGTAATCAGGCAAACAAAAAGATCAAAATAATCAAAATTCAAATGGAAAAATATAGATGCAAATTTATAGAAAATCCAGAATAATCCAATCTGGACTTTAAAATAATTTTAACTTAATATGTTCAAAAAATTGTTATAAGATTTAGAATTTCAACTGGGGGTAGTGGAGCACACCTGTAATCCCAGTGGCTCTGGAGGCTGAGGCAGGAGGATTGCAAGTTCAAAGCCAGTCTCAGCAAAATCAAGGCACTAAGCAAATCAGTGAGACCCTGTCTCTAAATAAAATACAAAATAAGGCTGGGGATGTGGCTCAGTGGTCAAGTACCCCTGAGTTCAATCCCCAGTACCCGTCCCCCACAAAAAAAAAAAAAAAAAAATGTTTAGAATTTTATTGAAGAATTGACACAGGAAAGAATTCTGTGGCAATTCCACAACCAAAACACAAAATTACAAAAACTAAGAATTCAACTGATGGCATTAACAATGAGACAGGCCTGAGAAATTGTGACTTGAAAGATAAGGTCAGAAGAATGAGATGAAGATACTAAAAGATGAAAAATACAAGAATGAAGGGTAAGAGATATAAAGGTACAACAAAAATATTTAATATATGTGCTCTTGTATTTGGAGTAGGGGAGAATGAATTAGGCAGAAGCAATATCTGAAGGGTTAATGACTAAGACTTATTTTAAAAATTCACACACAAAAAAATCAAGTCACATATTCTAGAACCCAAGGGGATTCTTTTAGAAAGAAAATCTGTACACATCATAGGACAACCACTAAAAAGCAAATGTGAAACTCTTGTAATTGTTCACATTTGCTGGTCTCATGTTGGAACTTGTATAGAAAACAAGAGGCTTTATGCAATAAACATACCCCCAAACAGACAGTTTTAAAATGCTAAACAATTTTACAAAACTTGCTCGTCTGTTCCCTAGGATTTCTCCAGGGCTCCAAGCAACATTATCAGAGCGCTTCACTCAATAAATAGCATCCTGATCTTTATGACTGGAAGCACTGCCTTACTCCTGGGAAAAGGAGGAATTCTGCACCGACCAAGTTCCAGCCCTAAAGCTGAGCCACAGCTGGCTCACCAAGGCCTGATAAACAAGATCAGGTGAGGAGGCAAAAGGGTGCTGGGTCCTGTTCCTCCTGTGCGCTTCAGCAAGCAGGATCTGATTAAGGAGACTTCCTACCTCTTTGTTTTTCCAAGAGTTTCCTGCCTACTGCTATTATCTTCTGCTTGAACCAGTGGGCTAACATAGGGCTTTCTTGTTCCTCATTAAAATAGATATGTAAGATAGTAAACAAGAGCAGGTTATGCTCTTGTTAGAATCTAAGTTCCTTGTCAGAAGAAGGGGTCTCGGCAATGACTTTGGCATGCTCAATGGCATATCCTCTTTTTCTTAATCTATGTAGAGAAACATACGTGTTCAAGGATTTGTTGTGAAGATGAATTGCAGATATCTCGGGAGGCTAAGAAATGAAGACATAGTTTCCATCTTCAAAGACCTAAGGTCAAATTCGGAAGACAAGAACTCAGATGCAAAGAATTAATTAAATAATAACACGGGTTAATTAATAAAATATCAACAAAAGACAAGTCATAAAGCAATGCATTTTTAATTTCCTGATGCAGTTAATACCTCAAGAGAACGTGGAGATTACTTCAAGCTGGGGTGGAAATGAAAACTTTCATGAAGGAAGCAGGATTCAAACTGGGCCTTAAAATTTGCATCAGATTTGGATAATAATCAGAGCTTACCACCCATCCCACAACATGCTATGTGCTTCAAATACAGTATCATACAGTATACCAGTAAAAATCCTAATGGGGTTGATATTATTGTCTCTATTTTGCAGAATAGAAACTAAGGCTCATTAAGTTATGTAATGTTGCCCAGGGTCAGGATTCAACCCAGGGTCTAGTTCGAAACCCATCCCTCCATGACATTTGGCACAGCTATTCACTACTTCACAGAGATTTTAGTAAAACTCAGAAATGGAAATGCAAGTAGCCCACGCACCAATTAAACTGATAATGGCTGAGAGGTTTGTTAGAACCCTCCAGATCAAAATTTCTGGAGAACAGAGTGTTACAGCTATACAGATAGGTCATATAAGTCTTACCAAATTGTAAGTGGGGGATATTATCATGAATTTGAATGAAAAAGGACCTCAGTGTTTTAATTCAAAATATTTCCACTCCCTGTTCTCCATCTGATTCAGAAGTCCTGAATTCCTATTTAAGAAAATGTTGGACCTCCAGAACTCACCATTCTGAATTCAGGATAATCTACATATGATTTTGCATAAGTTTGCATATCAAGTTCAAAGCTCCCCCTCCTCTAGGTTCTATATGATGTTAATTAATTGACCAGTGCAACCTCCAGCAGATCTCCCCTCCCCTGCCTCCTCTGCTTGCTGCCCGCCCTAGGTGCCCCTGTTTCACCCCAGGCAGAATGAGGAGCCATTCTGGCAGAAAACACTTGACTTGCTGCTTATCAACCCCAGTTCTGAGGCTTTGGAGGAGAAAGCCTGCCCCACCTTGTCCAGAAGAATGACAGTAAGCACCTGCCCCCTGATCCCTGCGCCCCTCCCTGTAGCTCAGAGGCAGAGAGGAGGTATCCTGAAACCCTTGGACTTTAACAACTCAGGAGAGGAAAAGGGGGTCGAGAAAGGTAGCCTTGGATTGCCTGCAGAGAAGAAAGAATTGCTAAAGACAGAAGAGAAAATAAGAAAATCACAGAATGGGCTCTCAGTTAGACTCTCAACCAATTCCCTTCTCTTTGTTCTTCAGCAAGTTAAAAAAGGAAATGTGAGACCCATAGCCTCACAATATCATGGCAAACAGACAGCACCCCTGACCTGGCAGGGGACCCCTGTTCCCCTTCCTACATACTCAGCACTCCAATTACTCTGGAGAAGTCTCTCTTACTAGACAAAAAAAAAAAAAAAAAAAAAAAAAAACACCCAAATTCCTTCCCCTGCATCGCATCACCTGATCTAACCAACAACGCAATGGGACAGTTGAGCTTCATACCGCCTGCTTTCCAGAGCTGGCAGAAGCCTGTGCTCTAAGGTCCCAGAAAGTCAGGCCTGGGTACCCCAACATATGGTTCCCTCAAGGCTGAATAAGAGGCACCTTTTCACCACCTAAACATCTCCCTGCTCAGCTGTTCTTTGGATATCAAAGTGCTACCTCTCCTTGAGCTCAGAAAACTCAGTGCTTTAAAAAACATAATTTCAGCAAATAAGGGGTGGCATTGCAGGAGACAAAAGGGCCCTCCTTTCACCCCCAAAATCACATATCACACCTGTGGATCACAAGACTGGTCTTAAGGGCAAACCAGTTTTAATTACTTTAAATGTTCTGGAAGCAAGAATGACATTTGTACAATAATCTCCAGCCCTAAATCATAAAGGATCAGTAGAATGATTGGAATCAATATTTCTAAGGGCTTTGATTTTTAGAATTTATCTTTTGACATGTCCATGTCAGTCAGTGAGTGTGCCTGGTTCCACGCCCCTGAGACGGGAATTAAACTAGATCCATGTGTCAGCAAAGAGTTCACTCGATGCCATTATTTAAGAGCACTGAAGAACTTGCAAAGCCAGAAAAGAAGAACTATAAAAACAGTTTCTTTCTTGAAAATAAATAATAAGTACCATCATTTGCATAAACCATTACCATTTATTACCTAATTAATATACAACAAAACAATAATCATGTTATTGCCAGATTAAATTTTAACATTTATTTATTACAACCTTGAAATGTTTATGTAAATGTAATGGGGCAAAATTATCATTAATATTCTTCACCCTTCTTTCCAGTACCACAAAAACAAATTCTAACTTTCCTGACTCCATTTCTTCCCCTTCTTTTCCTTTGAAGCCAAAAAAAAATTTTTTTTTTTTTTTTTACTTTTATTTTCCTGAGCTATTTCTTTGACTGCAACTTTGAGACTGGACCACATGTGGGCACAGCTGCAGTAGGGCTGCATGTGCTAGTCCTTCTTAGCTTAAAATTTAAAAAGCAACTGGAAATTTTTAAAAGAAATTGGAAGAGAAAATGCTTTTAGGCTGCAACCTATAACCCTTCTCCCCTCTTCCCATCAATCAAGAGCTTTGCAAGGTTAATACCTTCTTCTCTGTATAGACGAGGGATCAAGTGTTGTGTTTGCATATACGACTAGTTGTGTTAGTCAGTTTTCCTTCACTGTGACAAAGAGTCTGAGACAACTTAAAAGAAGGAAAGGTTCATTTTGGATCATGATTCCACAGGTTTCATACATGGTTGCTTGACACTGTTGTTTTGGGCCTCTGGTGACACAGTACCACATGACAGGAAGGTGTAGCAAAGAAAGTTCTCCAAGATACTGGATCCCAATAGCCCTTCAATGACATGTCCCTAATGACCTAATTTCCTCCAAATAGGCCCCACCTCTTAAAGGTTCTAACACCTTCCAACAGCACTATATTCTGGGGACATAGCCTTCCACAAAAGGGTCTTTAGGAGACATTTTAGATGCAAAATATAGCATTGGTTGAGTCATTTTATGAGAGCAGACTGAGTCAATGGCAATTGATCTATATTCCTAAGGTGATGTGGGTTTTCAGCTTCCATCCCAAAACAGCTGCGGAGATTAAATGAAACAATGCAAACTTCTTATAAACAGCAAAGGAGTCTGTGAATGTGACTTCTATGGCAATTATTCTCAGACCATGTACTCTGCAAAAACATACGGAGACCAGAAGAAGCAATCGTTCTAATTCACACCTTTATCAAAACTTCAAGAGAACAGAAGCAAATATATTCTGCCTTGGGAAACCTCTAAGGCCCATTCCTTTTCATTTTTATTTTTTTAACATCATCAGATATTGAATCTAGGGCCCCACACACGCTAAGCAAGTGCTTTGCCGTGAGCTACATTCCCAGCCATTTATGTTTTATTTTGAGACAGGGTCTCACTAAGTTGCCCAAGCTGGCCTTAAACTTGTGATCCTCCTGCCTCAGCCTCCTGAATAGCTGAAATTATAGTAGTGTGCCACTGTACCCAATCCCATTACTTTTAATTCTGAGAGAAAATCCCACAGTTAAAAGGTTTGGGGATGATTCCTGGGTTCTTACGTGGTTACCCCAGCTCAGTTTTTTGTTCCTGGGGATCCACCAAACTGTTATATCTTCCCTTCTGTGGTCATTCTCTTATTCCTGTCCTATAACAAGCTTAATGTAGCTTTCCTATTAAATCTTCAAAAATGCCACCTACACTTAATGTTGTTGTGAACTGTGACCTGGTTTTACTAAGATTGGAAATCAGAGGGAATCTTATCACAGCACCTCAGTTACTTTAAAACCTCAGCTCCTGGGCCATTTTCACCCAAGACCTCTGACTGGACACTGTCCTCAGAATCCCACTCTCCCATCATAAGGCCTGGTAATAAGGACTCAAGCTGCTTTTTCTAAAATCACTGACTCTTCACTTGGGCCTATAGATGCCCCACGTGCAAATAAATGCAGGATAAAAACGTGTTCTCTGCCTTCATTTTGTATCTGTCTCCTTTATTACTTAAAAACTTTGAGTCAGATTCCTGCCCAACTCTGCACACAGGCATGTTGGTCATTTAAGGAGTCTTCATCTTAAGCTGGTCATCTGCCCCCTCAAAACTGAAGATAGCAAGATAAGAGTAACTAGGGTACTTTTAAGATTTGCTGGGACATTACAATCAACAGATTGTCATCCAGCTGCTACAAACATCCTGTTGCAGACCCCTTGGAGCAGCACCTAGAAGTCTCCAATCATGGCTCTAAACCTGCCAGGAACATCAGAGCCTTGTCAGCAAATGACCCAGTGACAAGGCTGCCCCGCCGAGCAGAGGAATCATCTCAGGGGAACCAAATTGTCCCTCAAGTACTGAGACTTCCCCTGGGCCTCACAGAACCTGACTTGAGATAATGACCAACCAGACCACAGGTTGACCAAGACTGCTCAATTATGCAGACCTCCGACCCCCTGCCCCAATTCTTTAAACCTAAAGTTCATGTCAGTACCCCTGAAAACAGGACTGGGGATGTGTGATCCCCCTTGTCTTTTTGGGATAGCAATATTGTATTAAGTCCTCTCTTGCCTTTTACTGATATTTTTTCCATTTGGTTTCTGAGGGAAGCGGCCAGATCTGGGACTTCCCAAAGTCAGGCCCCTTCTACCCTAGGATTCCAGTCACAGCTTCTGTCTCAGGCTCACTCCCTCTTCCTGTCCACTTTTCTGTGCTCTTTCACTGTCATTATGCATTGCACCTCTGATCTCCTTTTGTCTCATTTTGTCGCCAAGTCATCCTGCAGAGTCATGGTAGGGAGACTTTCACACCAGATGGGCCACTAGGATATTCCCTGAAAAAGAGCTCTCTCCCCTAAAATAACTATGCCATGGCCTAGCATGACAACCCAGCTCATCCTCCATCCTCTGTTCTTGTTCTCAGTAGAGATTCTCTTTCTTCCTGCTCATTATGCTTGTTCTGGTAAAGGGGTGGGGGTGGGGGACTTGAGGAGATTTTTCTAGAATTATTCAGACTATTCCTTCTATTTACTAGTGCTTGATTTAACATGGCTGGAGAGAGCTGCCGTGTGTTTCAGCTTTCCTGCCGTTTTCCGTGTCTGTGTAATAAGAACATCTGATCCCTGACTTTTAAAACTCCAGCAAAATAGCCCACAGCTTAAATGTGCAAATTGAAGTTATTACACTGGCCCAAATTGAATCAATGGTCAATTAAGTGGCCTTATTGAGGCACACTCCATACTCAGGTGAGGATCTCAACTGCAGCAACAACTGGGAGGGAATAAATGTGAACCAGCCATGAGAATTCAGCTACACCTGTTTCTTGACAATTCTGGTATAAGTCCAGACATATGGTCCTTGGTTTGGATTTTTAAGTATTTACAGAAAATCATGGTGTAGAAGAATGATAGCAGTCCAAGTTCAAATCTAAACACTGACTCTTCCTAGCATTTGATTTCATTTTTTATCCGTATTTTTTATTGGTGCCTTATAGTTTTACATAATGCTGGAATTTGTTGTTTCATATCAATACATGAACACAATATAACAATATTATCTGACCAATATCATTCCCCAGTATTTCTCCTTTCCCTCCCCCCTTCCCTCCCCCTGGTCCCTTTCCTCTACTCTACTGACTCCCTTTGATTCTCAAGAGACACATCTCCTCACCTTTCTTTTCCTTTTTCCTCTCTAGTTTCCACAGTGTGAGAGAAACCATAGGACCCTTGACCTTCTGAGCTTGACTTCTTTTGTTTAACATAACCTAGCATTGACTTTGAATACTTCCTCTGGAACCCGTCTTGAGTCATTTCTGGAGCAAGATAGAAGATGGATGGATGCTTGGATGGATGGATGGATGGATGGATGGATGGACATACACCTGTGAGAGACAGTAATACTCACCCACCCTATTTTCAGGGATTACTGAACATCCAAAATGCCTTAGAGTTATTGCAGACCGGTTTCTTTTTCTTCTGTAGTCAGAAGAGACACTGATGTTAAATTTTCTGGACACGCAAACACCTGTGCATTTCTACAGGGTCACCGATAATGGAAGTTCTGTAGTTGCAGAGGAAACCTCTCAGGATCAAGGCAAAAGGACAACAAACAAACCTTCTCCATACTTCCCTGGGGTTCCCACCCCGCTGCTCCAGTTCCCATCTTCTACATTTGCCATCCATCATTTCCCACCCTGTCCTTTTTTATCCTAAAGTGGTACTTGTTAAAGGCTCTGTGACCACTCCAGCTATTTCCTTTGAGGATGATAACACTGCTGCCGGAGCTTCATTATTATGCTAATCGAGCTTGGTCGGAGCTGCTTTCATAACTGCCACATTAAAGCCTCCCACGGAGGAGAGGCCTCTAGAGCCATTTGCATTGTGCTGGGTGAATATTAATGAAGGAAGAGTCCAGGGGGAAGCTGTTTTTGAACAGGGCCAACAGGTAAAGGGGGCTGGCTTTCACTGCCATAAATAAATAAGTAAACAACCAACCAAACAAGCAAACAGATTTTAAAACACAATCCAGTAGGAGCAGAGCTTCAGAGAAGGGAAATGGAGATTCTTCCCAGTACAAACATCTTCATTGTATGGTATGTATTGTTTTCATCAAGCCGAGAAGAACTGTCCCCATTTCAGAGACAAGGAATTTAGGCCTCATAATTGCAAAGAGACTCATTCAGGGCCTATCACTCTTCAGTGACGGGCCTTTGTCCCGCTCCAGCTAAGCAGCCCAGAGGGTGATCACCTGGGGAATCAAGTTAGATCACACTGCTGAAGGCAAGAAACTAGGTGAAGCAACACCTCGGTTTCCAATTAAAAAGCAATCTCAGAACCGAGGTCTCTCAGACCACCCACCACCACCACCACCCACTCTCTGAAAGCCCAGGGAAAGGCTTTCTCTGAACTTCTATCTTAGCTAAAGGAATTTTCCAGAAGGAATGCAATTGTCTTGAATATAATCTCATCAAAAGGGAAAGAAGACGAGTTGACACTATACCCAGAGCCCAAATGGACTTGTCCCAGGCTACTGACATTTCTTTGGGCCCATTCCTCTCACTCCAAAAAAATCATTGATTAAATTTGCCTACAACCCCTACTTCCCTCTTCCCCTATGGAGAGGGTCTATGAGCTTCTGAAGCTCCTT
Organism: Sciurus vulgaris; assembly: GCF_902686455.1. Classification (NCBI taxonomy): domain Eukaryota; kingdom Metazoa; phylum Chordata; class Mammalia; order Rodentia; family Sciuridae; genus Sciurus; species Sciurus vulgaris. Next base: position 171,397,536 of record NC_136463.1, on the reverse strand, counting down.
GGGATACTGGGTCCTCTCTTCCCTGGGATGTCCTGTGTGCATAATAAACTTGTACACCTTTTCTCCTATTGATCTGTCTATTAATAGCCAGTTTGTGTCAACTCAGTTACAAATCTTCAGGGTGAATGGCACTGCTCATTCACCTTACCATGTGACAGCACAGGATCTTGAGTCAGACACCCTCAAAATGTGAGCTGCAGGAAGAAACCAGTGCAGAACAGTCTCATATCCTGATAAAGTAATAATAAGCAACCCTCCTATTTGCTTTGGGCTACTTTTCAGTGGCATCCCATGGAAAGATGAAAGAGGAAGGAGCCGGGCAGGTCTCGGGGGCATTCCTAGACAACTCGGAGTGGCAGCACTGGGGGAGGAGATGACTCTCCCTTCCTTCCCCACTGAAAGTCAGGACGCTGAGCTAAAGGAGGAGGTCTGCGGCCCTCCTGGTCCCTACATGCCATGGGGCCACCAGGGGAGCTCTTGATAACTTTCTAACAAATTCCCATTCCTCTGTACTTCCAACCCAAAGAAGAAGAAATCCTGAAAAGAAAACAAAAAAAATGCTGGTTGCTCTTCCCACAAGTTAGAGATGACTACAACATTCTCACTGAGAAGCCTGTGGTCCTTAGGTCTTTTAAATCAAATATAAAATATACCTCATTTATATTATGTACATAGTTTAATGCTTCCAACTAGAGAAATACAGACTGTCCTGAGTGGGGTGCTACCTAAGAGTCACTGCCAATCATGTTGATTCCATCCGCTTCCCAGGGACAGAATTAGTCCCAGCCATAACATGTAACCCTGGTCCATAAGATATGAGGTGACTGTTCTGAGTCCTTGAGAAAGTTTTCAGAGTTCAAAAAGGGACACGAGCTAGGGACTTTGCCCTCTTCCCACGTCTGGATGTGGGCAATCCTTGGAGTTGTGGCAGCTACAGATAAAACCAATCATATGGAGAAAGCTAAGAGGATCAGGAAGAAGAAAAGAGGAGCCCGCCATGCCTGAGCTGTGAACCCACCAGCTCTGGAGCACCTGCTACAGTCTTCTCATTATGTGAAATAATGGAATTCTCATTATTCTTAGGCCTTATTTAACTGCATGCCCTAATTCTGGTGCAACAGTGGTCCATTTCACCTTTTGAATGTAGTTCTGAGGCTTTTTTTTAAAGGGACCTGTTTTCCTTTTCCTCTTCTCCCTTTCCCCCTCCCTAACCTGAAGGCAGGGAACAAGATTACCTGAGTTATCTGTGCTCCACAGGAGGGAGATATGTGCCAGAGGATCTAGGAAGTGAATATCTCCCAAATTAACAAGTGACTCCTAACACACCATCAGGGTACCCTGGGACTCCCTCTCAGGGCATACCTGGAATGTAGCCTTCAAAGAGCTCCTTTAAAATTCCTGTTCCTCCCAATGAGCAGAATCACAGCCTCTGGGACAGGAGTCCCCTGTGCTTCCTCTTTGCTAGCAAAGTAATAAAACAAAACTTTTTCCTTTTTTCCCAAAACTGTATCCTCATTATTAAATTGACATTAATTGGCATTGGGGACAAGGACCAAGCTTTCAGTTATACTTGTAAACAAAATTGTGCTGATACACCTTCTTGTTCCTTTGGAACAGAATCTTGATTTTTGTTTGGCTGACCTGTGCCCCTACTAAACTATGTGTCTAGCTAAATAAAGCAGCACCCGCACATGCCAATAATAATGTTTCTGTCAATGATGAGCCATGTAAACTCTGATCATATGGCCCTGTGGCATCATATTTACGTTAGTTTGTGAAAGTTCACCCTGTGATACTTGCACAATGACAAAATCGCTTAAGGACGTATTTCTTAGAACATGTTTTTCTCACTAAGCATGACTGTAGTTTCATTTCTTGTACCCAGGTCTAGGGTACAAACATAACCCAAATCTGCCAATGAGAAGGTAGTGGATGTCTTAAGGGGGCTTTTAGAAAAGTTTTCTTGCTTTGGAAGAGAAAAAAATACATAAAGAAGAGAGATTGTCATCCCCTACCAAATATCCTCACATCTGGATGTCTTACACATAGAGCTGTGCAGCCATCTTGCAGCCACAAGGAAATGTTAGGGTCCTATTGCCATCCTGTAACCACAAAGTGAATGTGCTGAGGATATTGAATTCCGATTATGAAAAGAATTTCAAGTCAAGTTTTTAATTACATGGCCACAAATTGATGAGGCTTAGTCTAATAGCTCAAGAATGAATTATTTGTAGTTATCTTCCCTGTCACTTATCTTCCAAATACTCTCTAGAGCAGGACAGGAAGGGTTGGTGTAGCAGTCAGGTAAAAGGAATTGCAGACACTTAAATCCTATCCTATCTGGGCCATAGGAATAGTGGGTACCAAGTAAGTATGGACCATTCGTACTTGTGGCAATTACAAATTACCATGGAACTCGTGAAGTTTTATTGTATGATGACTTCCATTTTCTTTTTAATTTAATCATCTTTAAATTTTTTATAAGAAAGAAGGAAAGCAAACACAGATTAAGAAAGCCTGTAAAATACATTATATCTTTAAAACATGGGTTTCATTATTCACATGCTTGGTAAAATGTTTTCATGAATATCAAATCACCACCAAAAACAAAGCAGAGGAAGTAGTTGTGGTTCTATTTGCTTTATTTCCCTGAAAAATGGCTGAACTCTGTGAAAACCAGAGTGGACTCGTGAGCATGTATGCTGCATACTTTCTAGTATTGTATTTTGGGGCATATCACGGTCAATGTCCTCGGATCTGTGGTCAAACATCTATTTCAAACTTGGTTGCAACCCACTGGGCTCCATCTGGAAGCACCAAATATTTCTAGCCTTTCAGTCAAAGACAAAGTTGGGGAAATTATGAATTTAATTTATAAGAGCCTGAGTAGCTGTCATTGATTACCAATAGTTTTAATTATGCCATATTAACATAAGTGGCTCAGCAAAAACAAATAAAAAATATTTATGTATACATATATATATGTACATACATAAATTCTATGATCCTTTATCATTTTTTCCAACCCCCACCCCTCAAAAAAAAATCACCCTCACAAATGAGTTAGATCATTATTTGGACTAGATTGACTAATGTGGTTTGGGCCTATAGAGTCAATTCCCAGGTCATAAAAGTGATTCTAATATAGAAGAAGTTTATTCTTTTAAAAGGCAATATAATAGAGTGCAAAGAGCATTTTTTGTAGGACCAAGAGATCAACTGTAGCTCTGATTTTATCCACCAGCAGGTCTATGTCTTGGGCACGTCACCTTGTCTGTCTGGATCTTACTATTGGACCTCAGGTTCTCCAAAAAGCTACATCCAAGTCCTAATTTCAGAAACCTGTGAATATAACCTTATTTAGAAATAGTGTGTCTGCAGAAATAATGAAGTTAAGGATCTCAAAATAAAATCATTCTGGACTTAGGATGGGCCCTAAATCCAATGACAGCTATCTTTATAAGAGAAAGGAGAGGCAGCACCAACACAGCAGCTGAGAGAAAACCCACGTGAAGTCAAAGACAGATTGGTGTGACGTCTGAGTCAGGGAATGCCAAGGATTGACCGCAGCCTCAGACACCAAGAAAGAGGCCTGGGACAGATTTCTCATCAGAGCCCACACTGCCAATACCTGGGTTTCATTGACCCAGCCTGCAAAACCAGGAGAGAGTACATTTTTGTTGGTTTTAGCCACCCAGTTTATGGTACTTCGTTCCAGCAGCCCTAGAAACTATTACAGATGTTCCAGCTCAGAGATTACACCTGACAGCATTGGTTTGATTAGAATCAGCGCTCTCCACCCTGTAATTTTGGGTGGAGTTGCAGGGAAATTAAATTCACATAAAAAAATAAAGACATCTGAGTTCATTGTTTTGGATTTAAAGTAAGGAATGATGCTCGAAATCTCAAATTCTTTCTTTTTTCATCAGATAAAGCACTAAAACAGGAGAGGGCTAATTAAAACATATGCTCAGCCAGTCAAAAATAAAAGCAATATAAATCTAAGAGGAAGATCTGTAATTCAACCAGGATAGTCGGGGCCTACATTTGCACTCTAATTAAGTGCTACTAAAACTCCATTTTATTGGGATGCAAGCATAAAGAAAGCAAAAGGGATACTTATTTGTTTTATCTTTTAAAAGTTTTTCCTAAAACATAAAGTTTATAACTCAAGAATGAATCTTATATTCAAGTTGATGGACAGCTAGAGGCTAATGTGTCCCTGCATTCATTCACATATTCATTCATTTAACAGCAAGTCCACTGGTGACACTTCATCACTGGTTCGGAATTGAGTTAAGGACCAGGAGTAGACAAGACCCTGATCTGATGGAGTAGTGATCTGGAGGTGCAAAGGGAGACAGAAAATAAGCAAGTAAGCCAACAAAAAATAATGATAAATTACGATTGGTTCTTGTAGAGTGCAAGGTTAGACTATGGTGACAAGGATTCTGAGGTATGGGAGGGCCTCTCCGTGGATGCAGTGTGTAAGCCTCTGATACCTAATGTCTCAAGATGAGGAGTCACTTGGGCAAAGAGCTAGGGGGTGTGGTAACAGGAGAGCATTCGAGGCAAAGATGATGAAAGAGCGGATACGGAAATAGAAGAATGAATGCATTGTCTCTTTCTGTCCATCAGTGTCAACATAAAGCCCAGTGTCAGGGAAAGAACCAGTGTGTCCAAGGGCCTGAAATGCAGTCAATGTGGATGGAGTTTGTATCTTGGGAATAGAGATACAAAATGTAAGCAAGGGCCAGATCTTGCAGGGCCTTGAAGGCCATGATAACACATCTGGCTTTTATTATATGTGCAATGAGAAACTGTCAAAATGTTTTTAGTAATTTGTGTTTAAAGCAAAAATTAAAATTAAAAAATAATAATTCTGGGGAAGAGACTAAGAAGAGATTGGAAATAGGGAAGAATGAGTGCAGAGAGGTCATTTAGGAGGCTCTGGCTATAATCCAAGAGAGAAATGACAGGGCTCGGGCAAGTTGGCAACAACACGGGTGGAAAAAAGTGTCCTGAGAAGCAACTCCTGTAAGAAGCAGCTAGGAACAATTTGCTTCATCCCACCGGGGGCATCAGGTGTCCTCTGGATGAAATCACCAAGGAGAGGTCCAAGCTATTACCCTTTGACATGCTTTGAAGCCAAATAGCAAGCGAGAGAAAAGAAATGTGCACACCCAAAATAACACTTGGGAAAATGAACTTGGATTCATTCTGGAATTTCACAATAAACCCAACTTATTGTCTTCATATGTTGAGATTATTGACCCATTTCAGAGACCTGGGCTTAACATCTACCCAAATGGCCAAGGCAAATTTATCAGTATTCAAAGAACAAGGTGGTAAAGCTGTCCTGTCGGCACATTCCAAGAAGGACCACCAGACATGAGGACGTAGGAATGAGGGCATGGGAAGAACAGTAGCAGAAATAGGGTAGCAGGAAATGAGAACACAGAGGACATCTGGCAAGTGTCTTTGTGTTTGAAGAGCTCTGACAAAGGAGAGTCCTGTTCTTGTAGCTGCCAAAAGCAGACAACCAATGGGTGTTAGAAGATGCCAGAGGCAACTCAATGCCGTGAAGCTTCCAAAGCACCAAAGCAGCGAGTGGGCTGTGCAGCCTTCTGGTAGGTGGTGCACACTCATGCCCAGAGGCATTTAGTCAAACAGGGGACACTGCCTACCAGGAATTTTGTAGGATTCATGTATCTGGTATGGGTTGGATGGTCCCTAAAGGCTTATTAATCTTCCTTCTAGCAGCTGTTCATGTGTGTGAGCTCAGGGGAATCCAGGATGGAAGATGATCCCTCCCTCCAAGACATCCCCCAGCCTTTTGGAAGACCATCCAAGACCACATTCTTTCTTTCTTCTCCCAAGCAGAGCACCAGCTGATGCTGCGAATCCCACAATAAACAAAGCTTCTGCCAAAGGACTTGGCAATATTTTGGTCTCTCGATCATTCTTTTCAACTGGTTTTACTGCCAAGCAGCATCAGGGCTCTCACTGGCGTCTGCATAGCTGCCTCCCTAACCTTGCCGTGCGAGGAACCACATCAAAACCTTGTCATGTTACAATGCCTTTCCCCAGACGATGCTAAGCTGGGCCATGCTCCTGGTGCACATGTGAGGCATCATTAAATATCATGACAGGATGTGAGCAAAACATCGGGGCCTTCAGGGATCAAAGAAATGCAACACGGTCGAAAAGCAGCTCTTTAATAGTGGAGTAGGAGCAGGAAGTTTCCCTTTGTTAAACAGCAGCCCTAATGACTTCGCCCTCCCTTGCTCATAAACGCTACCTAATTATGTCACATACGTCTGCACCTCATATTCAAGGCCCCTCAGCGTCTGGGTCCCCTACTGTCAACTCACAGCCCTTGAGGTCATAAACATCCAGGGAATCTGCTGCTGGAGAGCTGGTCTGGTTATGGGATTTTCGGACATGTGGACTCTCCTATTTTAGTGGTGAAACTGGAGAATAGAGGGTAACAGTCCCTCCTCAAATGAATCCCTGTTTGTTTCATCTTCTTTTCATCCTGTGGGGCTGTCACACTGATAATCAAGATTAAAAGTGACATCTCATTTCCAAATGGAGAGCTATATTGACCCAAACTGTATCTCAGCAGTGGGCAGACCAAACATCCGATTTTTCAGCTCAACCTGCATCAAGACTTAAACTAACTGGGGTCCAGTCTGGTGCTAAGTAGTCCCCGAAGGCAACCATAGTGACCAGACTGGTCACCTCACATCCTCAAAGACCTGACTTTTTTAGGTCCCTGCAAAACCTCACCATCTGAACCATTCATTTCAATACTTAACCAGGCACATCTTTACCATGTGGTTTATATGTTCTTACATATATCTATCTCTCCCAAACTTGATCCAAAGCCACCTACTAGGTAAGTTGATCAGCTTTCCACTGCTATGACAAAATACCTGAGATAATCAACTTATAAGGGGAAGGGTTTATTTTGGCTCATGATTTTAATCCATGGTCATTTGACCCTATTGCTTTGGACGTGTGGCAACACCATACATCATGGTGGCAGAAGCACATGGCTGAGGAAACCTGTTCACCTCATGGAATCTGGGAAGCAAAAAGATAGAGACAGAGGGGGCCAGGGTCCCAATATCCTCAGTGATTGATCTTCCTTTCATTAGGCCCCACCTCCTCTAAGGGTCCCACCACCTTCCAATAGCACCACAGCCTGGGGACCAAGCTTCAACACGTGGCCTTTGAGGGACATTCAAGATCCAAACCATAGCATGAGAATTTGCTTTGATGTGATTGAGTTTGGCTTTGGTAAGCCTCTTGAGGATCCATCGGGGGTATGCAAAGTGGATACTGGATGTAATGGATGAACAGATGAAAATGAACATCCATATTTCGAGTCGTTAACTGCCATTTTAAGGTGTGAATCCACAGCCATCCAAACGGGTTGTGTGATTACTTGGATCACATCTGCACACCTTCACTTACTTGAATCACATCTGCCGCCTTCACCTTAGGTTAATTTCTATCCCAGAAAACTCTTCTCCCCGGTACCATAGACCTACACACTGCAGCAACTCATGAATATTCCTATCACAAATCTGAACTCTGGCCTTTGGAAAAGACACTTGAAAAACTTCCTTAGAATTTTTTCAACTCTTACATAACCTGTTTCTTTGGGTTCCCCTATGACCCATTGCCACCTATTGTAACTGCCATCTAAAGTTTGCCCACCTGGCTTCAGGGACAATGCTCTGAGGGGTAGTGAGGCAGGGTGGAGTGGTACAAGTGTGAGTTTGAAACCCAGCTCTGCCATCTTCTAGTTGTGGGGTTTTGAATGGAATATGTGACAACCTCTGAGTTATCTCCTCTGCAAATTCATCTTCCTCACTCTACAGTTGCCAAGGTTTGAGGAGATAATGTGAGTACGGGCCTAGCACCCAAAGATTTGCTTAACAGCTACTATTATTCCTATTTTCTGCTGGAACAGCTTGTTCTTCCGGATTTGCAATGACTTAAACGGGCACCCACCCACAAAAGACACACCCAAAGCACAAACACTTCCTACAGAAGAATATATCCATATACACAAAAACATTTACATGTGCATTACCAAAAACCAGCTAGTAAACCATCAGGCTTTTGTGAAAATGTTTAAGAAGCACCCAGATGCAGAGTCCCATCAGGATTTGACTGCCAATCCAAAGTGATTCATGTCTTCCCACCTCATTCCTCCCCAGCAACAAGACAACCACTTGACTGTGGGGAAGCAGGAAGGGAAGAGATCTCCTAACACAGCCATTGGTCATTGCTTGTGATTCTGTCTTAGTTTTCTCACCTGTGAAATGGAACTACCGACACCTTGCTTAGTTGTAGAATTGACAGCATCATTGCTGGCCCCAAGAAGGAGCTCATGAATGTTTGTTGAACTGCCTCCTGGAGCGGAAGGTATGTTTGCATTAAGAAGAATTTAAGATTTGAGTCTGTTTCAAAATTTGAAAACCTGCTAAAACTCCGGCTTCTTTAGGGTAAAGCTCTGGGTAGACCAGCTGAGGAGGGGCTGGAAAATGAAGGGGCAGGAATAGAGTGACATCTGATGTTGGAGAATCTGCTCCTGAGAAGAGGACCACTCAGGATTTTGCTTGTTGTGTTTGACAGGTTATTGTTGTCAGGCGATCACAAAGACTCCCCAGTATGTGGTCCATTTGGGAACAATAAAAGAACTCTGAGAGCCAGAACCTGCTCCAAGAAGAACATTTTTAGTTTTTCCTTTGAAGCCAACTTTGGATTGTTGGCACTGGAACTAAAGGCTGTCTCAGTCTGGCGCTGTTTTATCTTGAGATGCAAATTCGTCCTGCAAATGAGGCAGAGCGCCTGCACATGGCGCAGCTCTGTGCCGTGAGCTCCAGCGCCGCGTCCTCAGATGGCTCCGCCAGCCTCCTCCCGTCCACTCTCCCTCAGGAGGCTGGCCACCTCCCACCACCTACTGGGGAGTCTGGGGTCTTGGAGGCCTGATCAGATCCTTGCCTCTAGCTACACCACTATCACCACACCAGCGTAGAAGAGGCAGGCAACCCAACTTCTCTCCCCACCCAAGAAATCCCTCCCCTGTCACTCTGACTGATGGTCCCACAGTCACTAAGTGAACCCTCTAAGTGAACCCTCATACTGCAGAACTCACCCCTTTGTAACCAAGACCATTCTATCATTGTGCAGCTCTGACTAGAGAACCCTTTTTATACCAAGGTGAAACATGCCACCATGTAATTCCTACTTATTGGTCTTAAATTTTCTCTTTGGAATACTAAGAATGCAACAAACTCATATCTCAGCCGATCAAACGATATTGAGTTTACTACACAAACCCCCAAGTTTCCATTTTGAGTATAAAAGCCAAATTGCAAGATCCGTTTAAGTTCTCCTCCCCTTCCCTTCCTCTCCCCTGTTAAAAAATGTCAATTTTCTTCTTTTTTTCCCCTCTCTCCCTGCCTCCTTCCTTCCATTTTTTCTTCCTTCAACAAAATGCCATTGGGTGAGTCTGAATGAGAAAGGAACCCCGGGGCAGACCACACCAGTGTCAGGATCACGCACATGGGGGTCAGAGGTGGTGGACTGAGAATTACTACATGGAAAGAAATAGAAGTAGGAGAAGATTTCTCACAATCACAATGGGAGGTACAAAAGAGAAATGGAGAAAAACAGAATGTATCTTATGATACTGAAATGGAATTGAAAGTATCCATATAAACCCAAGGTTGTCACTATATAGAATTATATGAGATCAATATAGACATAACCTTGTATGTGTCACATAATGTATAATTTCCTAGCTCCGCCCACTGACAGTGCCTGAGAGCAGTGACATTCACGGGCAGTGAACGTATCTATCATCCAAATATTAGTCTCTAAATACAATTCTCCCCCAAAAGAGAATCAGCTTCTTGGAGAAATAGTTGGTTCCAGGACTAGGACAGGGAAAGTAGATGCGTCTAGAACATCTTGTGCTGCCAAAAAGTTAGGACGCGCTTGAAGAATGATGGCAACATAATGGAAGGATGTGGGCTTCTGAATGTTCCCAACACCAGGTGAGGTGATGAGTCTGCCTGTTACGCTGGTCTAATCATCCTGTGTTGTGTGCCTGCATTGAAATGTCACACTGGCTAATTACCCTGTGCACATATATAACTATGTGTTTTATATCCAGTGGGATTACACTTCGTGTATAAAAAGAAGAATGAGAAACTATACTCCATTCTATATGATGTATCAAAGTGCATTCTACTGTCATGTATCACTAATTAAAACAAATTTTAAAAATTATAAAAATAAATAAAACTGAAAAAAAAAGAAATGTCACACTGTACTCCACAAATATATATGTACAAGTACTATGTATCAATTAAAAATAAACATATAAGAGCCAATTTGGATGGGTTCCCACTAGCCAAATCTGGAAAAATTAGAGCATCCAAATAAATTAGGATAGTAAGAAATGTAGCCATTGAGTAAAATGAGAACCCACAAATTCACACATAAATTTTTAGTGAATAAATGAATGGGGAGACAGAAAGCTTTTCCACGTAGCAAAAGGACAACTACTAACTAGAAGTCACTATGGCATTAGAAATTCACCATTCGGCAACCACCACGGGAACAATTAATTCAGGCAAGAAATGTCAAGAGATGCTACAACTAGTGGCTGAAGATGGAATGAGCGATGGGATTTTACACAGTATTGAGGTCCCTTCCTACAAAACATTTATCTAATACCAAGGACCAAGGGACAAAGTGTAGCTTAACAGAGGAGAAATCCACAGGCACCATCTTAATCAAAGGATCAAAGTTAATTCTAACAGTAACAGAACAAATAGACATCATGTGCAACCACCCAAGAAATTTCAATGAAAACCAACAGCATTTGTGATACTCTAGGTCAAAACAAATACACTAGATCTACTCAAGAGGAAACAAGGGACCAATACAAATTGAGGGACATTCTATAAAATAACTGTCCTATAAACTTCAAAATTGTCAGTCATGAAAGCCAAAGAGAAAGAGAGGAATGGTTCCGGGTTGAAAGACTAGAAGGACATGCCAACGATGCCACAGGTGACCCTGGAGTGGATCCACTGCTACGAAGGATGTTCCTGGAACATTGGCAAAACTTGAGTGGGTTCTCAGGGCAAAAGGTGGACAGGAGTTCTTTGTACTATTTTTAAATTTCTGTGTGTTTGAAACAGCTTTAAAATAAAAATTTTTATGTAGACAGTAATTCAGTGTTTTTTAGAGTTACCCCTTAAGAGAAGTCTAAGGACACCCAAAATCCCACCAACATGATCTCTGCCCACTCCCACCCTGCTGCTTCTGAGGCAGAGTTTTGAACTTCATTAAGTTCAAGTATCTCTGCATGAGGTAACACTTTAAGTATTAAGTAATACTTCCCAAGGTGGCTTGCAGTATATTAGGTTCATGAGATAATAGTTAATAGGTATTAAAGGAAAAGAAAATTTTGTGGTTAAGGAAATTTGGAAAACATTGAGTTACACAAAGATTTTTTTGTTTTGTTTTGTTTTTGTTTTTGTTTTTGCACAATTTCTCAGACCTTTATGAAGTTGATGTGTATTTTAAATTGACCTTGGGGAAGTAGCATTTGGAATTGTTTGATCATTGCATGATGGTTCCAAAAAACACATTTTGGACGATGCGAGTTGACGGATTCCAATCAGCAGGTAATATGGCATTCAGGATTTAGATTTTGGGGTAGGATGGCCTGAGTTCAAATCCTGACTGCCCCATTTAGTAATTATATGACCTTGGGTAAGTTAATTCAACTCTCTGTGCCTCAGTTTCCTTATTTGGAAAATGGAATAAGAAAGGTTCTTAGTTGGGTGTCATGGAGATAATTATGCCTGAAAATGAAGATAAAATTTTAGCACAATGCTTGTTACATGTTTACATTGCATCCTATTGTCATTCCTATTTATTATTCTTCTTCCTAGGGAGGCTGTGGACTGGAACAGAGCCTCAGTGAGTAGGAACATTAGAGGATGCCACCAAGATCATAAGAGGAGAGAAGAGGAAACAAGAACTACAAAGCTTAGATTAGTCCATTTTATGTTTCTATAAAAATTTTTTTTTTAACTGAGCCTGGGTACATTATAAAGGAAAGGAGTTTATTTGGTGCACAGTTTTGGAGGCTGAAAGTTCAAAATCAGATGGCCCCATCACTTCACCCTCTGGTTGAGGGTCTCCTGGCAGATGGCATCAGGATGGGAGCCAGTGTAGGGAGGAGCACACTTGAGAGGAAGCCAGAGACTAGGGCCAGTCTTGCTCTTCTTTAACAACTTCTCTCCCAAGAACTAACACTCTGAGACCAGAATCAATTCCTTCTGAGGCCCATGCGTCCACAACCTAATGACCTTCCATTAGACCCCAACTCTAAAGTTTCCACCACCTTTTCATAGCATCACTTTAGGGACCAAGCGTCCAAACCACATCCAGACCAGAGCAAAATTGAAGGTACTTAAGACAAAGCACTCCGACATCCACCTTCGAGAGCGCTGTTATCCAAGCCCTCTCCCCACATCCATCCAGACACCCCGGGGACTTCGTTATGCTATGGAGGCAAAGACAACACCAGCCAGGCTGCTCCATCCTTCATCCAAACCAGGATACCCACTTCCTCAGGGAAGAGCACAGCACAAGAAGCATTTCCCCCGCTGCAAACAGCTGTTGCTTCTTTCCTCTCCATAAATATGTTCTGCTGGTCCACTGAGGAGCACCCCCACGCCCCAGCCTCTGGCCCTGCTCCTCTCATTTCCACTCCTGCAGGGAAGGCAGAGGAGGGGTTGCAGGGTATGGCTACCTGCCAAACGGGGTGACCCAAGCTGAACCTCCATGGCCCAGAGTCACCACAGAGGAGCTGACCCCAGGAGGATGTCAGCTCACCACAGACAGGCTTCACCAGCGCTTCAGAGAATGAAAAGCTTTATTAAACTTTCAAGTCCAGAGCAGATGTGTCCAGACATAAATATTCAAAAGAGCCCATCTGTTAGGTAAATCGTCTTTCCATGTAGGAACGGAGAGAGCACACGTGGGGGGACCCCATGGCTGTGGCAGCCCAGGAGTCTGGGAGTCCTGAAAGCAGATGTTCCTGGCTTTCAGACTAAATGAAGCCCGAGTGAGAGAGAAGAGTCCCGGCCAGGGTCAGGAGACCCCAGACAGTGATGCTGATGCCGGAACCCAAGGAGTAGGTGGGCAGGGGGATCACGGAAACCAACCAAATTCCCCACAAACACCCTCTGGCCAGAGTTTGGTTGGAGATGTTGAGATTCTCTCTGCAACTGCATTGCCTCCCCCATCAGCTGATGCCTTAGCAAGGCTCTTGAGCACTCTGAACCTATTTCCTCATCTGGAAAGTTCGCTTCCTAGCTGCCCACTGGGTGCAGTACTCTCCAATGAGCACTGTAGGTCAGGAAGGATAATGATGAAACGGTCATACCATAGAGCCTGCAGGGTGCCAGTTCCGACTCGTGCACTATCCCCTGCAGCCCCCTTAGGGTACTCTTACCATTCCCATTTTACAGATGAGGAAACTGAGGTTCAGAAAGACTAAGTGATTTTCCCAAATGGTAAGGCCAGTAAGTGCTAGGCCAGGATTCGAACCGGGCATACTACTCCACAGCCTGAGCACGGACACACAGTGTTAAAATGGCACAAAGACTAGAGGCAGCCACTTCCTGTCAGTCAGGGGCTCACATTTAAAGCAGCAAAGGGAAACACAGTTGAAGACCATAGACGCCTACACAAAAGCAAACGCTTAGCAATCTGCTCCATGGAGGAATGCATGTGCTTCATGTGCGAGGGGCCCCCATCTTCAGGCCAGACCCCAAAGTACTCAGCATGGATGCCCACACTGGTCTGCCTGCTCTGTTTCCCCCTCTTCTCTACCATTAGGCAGCCCAGCTGATCGGGTGATCACTCCCTTTGTCCTGAATCCACTTTGCATCCCCTCTGCCTGCCTGCAGCCCACCCCCTCCTCCTTGCCATGTGGCACTCTCCCCAAGGGGCTCAAATCTCACCTACCCCAGGCTTAAACAGACACACCCACCCAGCAAACTCCTCCCTCTTCTAAAATCTCCCAGCACCGACCAGGGCCTCACTTTTGTGCAGTTGGTTAATTCCTAGGCTGTTCGTTGGTAGGGACCATGTCTTAGATATTGCTAAGCAATTCAAGAGCTTAATGTGGGCTCAGACACACACCACACACACACACACACACACACACACACACACACACACACTCCAGCTACACTGAGACTCTCACCCTCCTAGCACAATAAGCATCATTTTAATAATAATTTCTGATTTGGGTCAGAGAAGACTGTTCATTGTAAATTATAAAACTCCAACCAAAACAGGTTTAGGCCCAAAAGTGGGGAGGGTGGATACTGGTTCAAATAAGACCACATTCAGGGGAGCTGAAAAACCCCAGGATAAACAGGGACAGCTGGATCGAATATTCCAACAGAATCCATCTCCTTCCTGCCAGCCCTATACCAAGACAGATGTCATAGCAAGATGCCCCCTGCTCCTTCAAGTTCATGTCCCACCAATCCGGCAACCCCAGTGGAGAGGGGTCCTTCTCCATAGTCCCAGCAGGTTGAGTCAGGCTCTGTCTCTGAGCCAATCACTGCAATCCAATGGATTCAACTGTCTCACTGACCAAGACTCAGTTGAATACCTACCACTGGGTCCCACAAGGAGCAACAGAGGGAGCAAGACCACGAATATAGGTTGACAGTGGGACAAATGGTCTTCAAAGAAAATTCTGAAGCTATTACCAGAAAAAGGGTGAATGGACACGGAGGAGGCAGACACAATATCAACAACAAAAACTAACATCCACTGAATAAATCCATTTGGTGGGCGCTTGCTATGTGCCCAGGACTAGGCTAAGGATCCTACAACTGAGGATTAAATAATATATTTAAAGCCCTTAGTCCTGACTGAGTACATAGTAAGTGCTTGGTCAAGGGTGACTTCTGGGGATAAGGTGGGGTCTGGTATCATCTCATTTCACAGAAGGGAAAGCTTGGCTGAAAGAGAATGAGTCATTTCTCTCAGGACATGCAGCTTTGAAAGGCCAAAGAAGCGCGTCTTCAAAGCCCACCGATACCTACTTCGCTACCTAGTCTACCTAGGAAAATAATGGAGACCCGGCTCAGAAGGAATATAAAGGATCTTTTCACTGCTAACGCACCTAAGACCCTATATTACAAAACATTTTTTCCCATCTCTGTTACATGTATTTTTCACATTTCTAAGCTTCTGAACTTAAGGTCCTATATTCATTGCATGTAATCAAAGTGGTAGTGTTTCTTTTATCTCCCAAAACTTTTTAAATTAACGCTGCATCTTATGATCAATCCATATTATAATCAAGGAAATGTGGTATATGCTGGTAGATCTAGACTAAACTGTGAGCTCCTTCAGCAGGATCTTATTCATTTCATGTCCTAAACACTTAGAGTCTTGTATATTTATGTTCCTTCACCCAAGTAATGTTATTCAAAGAGATGTTCCCTTGACATTTACTTATTCGACAAATACTTATTGAGCACCCGTCATGTGACAAGTGCTTCAGGCAAACTAGGGGTAGAATATCAAACCAAACCTGGCGAGGTCCTTGCCCACACATCTTTGTTGGGTCTGGATAGGGACAGACATGCCTGAGAGGAGCAAACTAGCAGCATGCTCCAGAGCTAGCAGCTTATGCTGGTGATGAGGGCCAGGTCTAAGATGAGAAGCCAGGGGGTTACCCAAGAGGAGGCTAGTTAAACGTCTTGAACACATGCTGAGGGGTTTAGATTAAAGGTAGAGACAAAGGGGAGTCCCTACTGGTTTCTGAATGGACGAGTGACAAAATCAAAATAGCATTTGGAGAAAATTGGCCTAGCTGTTGGGGGTAGACTGCAGGTAGGGATGACCACCAGAGAGAAGGCTCTGCTGGTACCAGCATGAAGGGCCATCAGAGCCTCCACACCACAGGAAGCTCGGCTGAGTCGGGGGCTCAAGAAGGTCAGATTCCACAGAAAGAATTGCCAGCCCGCTTCAAGAGAGGTAGGCCCATGTGGGAAAGGTGACTCCAAAACTGAAGTTTTGGGAGGCCAGGATGCTCCTCATGGCTCTGAGAGGGAAGAGAGTAAGAAGCTTAGGAAGCCAGGTTTCAGGTGCCCTTGGGAGACCCAGTCAAAGAGCAGGGGTAAAGGTCACAGATGTAAAGGAAGAGCAAACACAAACCACATCCCGAGTCACATGCCCCAATCTGCGGCCACCCTTTCCAAAATCAGACAGTAACCATTCTACCACCTGGGCCTTGAAAGGCAGCCCCGAACCCACTTTATGACTCAAGAAGAATAAGAATAAATTCATGCCTTATATCTTGGTCTTAAGTTGAGCTGACAGGCAGAAGATCCAGGCTAGGAAACAGCTAATTGGCATAACCCTGAGTCACTGCAGAAGCAAGATAATCAGTGAAGGTTCATTAAGCAGCAAAATAAAAAAGACACAGAGCCCAGGGTTGAAGCCCAGAGCTTGGTCTCCAGATCTTCAGGGAAGTTGGTTGTCTCCCTATTGTCACATTCTCAAAAACTCTTCTTGAAGATCTTCAGCAGGCTCTTAAATTTTGGTCTCATTGTATCACATTTTGTGGAGGGGAGGGCTTGGGCTATTGTCTCTGTTTTGTGTTGTTCTAACAGAATACTGAACACTGAGTACTCTAATTATTTCTCAAGGTTCTGGAGGCTGGGAAGCCCAAGATCAAAGTGCAGGCCTTTGTTGGGTGCACACCAACCCGCAACAGAAGGCAGAGAAACAAGAATGAGGAAACAAGAGGGACTGAATCCACGTTTATAACAACCCCCTCTCGAGGTAACACACTCCTATGATAATGAAATTCATTAAATTAATGAGGACAGAACTCTCAGGGCCTTACACCCCACTTTCCAACACTATTATACCAGGGAGTAAGTTTCCAGAACATAAATTTTGGAGGACACATTCAAACCATAACACCTATAGAGATATTTTTTAATTTGATTCTCAGAACCTACGCCTTCCAGATGTTAAAGAGGACTAATGAAGAACTGAATGTAACATAGCTGAACAAGGCCTCATGCATAGTGTTCTTTAAATATTGGGTTCCAAAGATATGTTTGGCTCTGCCAGGGCCTGTTACAGATAGAGAAACAAGCACTGGTATCTGCTTGTGAAATTAACAATGCCATAAAGAGCCAAGAACACTTCTTCGACCCTGATTTTTAAAACATGAACAAAGACCCTCACCCCTGTGCTTCTTCTATCTTTGCAATGGTGTTCGATGGTCCAGGCTGAGACAAGCAAAATGGCACCTCTTGTCAGGCCTCCTCTGAGAGCTAGGGGACTGAAGAGAAGGTTGACGAAGACAGAGGCCCTGAACCTTTGTTCCCTGGGTAAAATGGTATGGTGGCTCCTCCAAAAATTAAACTTGGGATTCCATATGATCCAGCCATTCCAATTCTAGCTATGTACCCCGAAGAGCTGAAGCGGGCAGGGCCAGAGAGCTGTACACCCATGTTCATATCAGCCTTATTCACAATAGCTGAAAAGAGGAACCGCCAGATATTCATAACAGATGAATGGATAAGCAAAATGTGGTATGTTACACTTAATGCCATACTACGTAGCCTTGAAAGAGGAGGAAATTCTGACACTTGCTACAATGTTGATAAACCTTGAAGACATAGTAAGTGAAATAAGTCATTCACAAAAGGACAAATATAATTCCACCTAGTTGAAGCACCTAGAGCAGACAAATTCATAGAAGCAGAAAGGAAAATGGCAATCGCCAAGGGTTCAGAGAAGCGAGGATGGGGAATTATTATTTAATAGGTATGGATTTTCAATTTTGGAAGATGACCAAGTCCTGGGGATGGATGGTGGTGATGGACACAATGTGAATGTACTTAATGTCACTGAATTTGTACACTTCAAAATGATTAAAATGGCAAATGTATGTGAAGTGTATTTTACACAATAAAAAAAAAAAGGTCTTGAAAATAGAAAGGAGCAAAAAGTGTTCATCCAGCTAATAACAAGAGTAGACCTCCAACCTCTGCCCAAGGTCATGAGGGTCATGGGTCACCTTTATCTTTTCTTCCCAAGGTGACAGCCCATCCCTCCTGGAACATGGGGAAGTCCTGAGGCTCACTCCGCTTCCAGGCAGCCATTCAACCTGGTGACAGTTCTTGCTGGCAGTCCCCTTTCCTTTCCCACCGGGTACAACCCTCCCTTAATCAGATTCCTGGGAGGAAACTAATTAGTCCAACCCCCCTCTGTTGTTTTCCCACAAAAAGCAGAGACTCCAACCGTTTTATAGAGGATGTGGCTAGACCAGCAGGCACCTGTTTTTCTTTACACTGTCTTAAAGTGGCGCTCCTGGGGAGCTTCTGTCTTAGACAGACTGCAGAGGTGGGAGTGGTTAGGTGAGGGGATTTGCCTCCGGCTGGTGGATCAATGGCAGTGCAGATTCCAGTTTGGGGAATGGCCTGGACTATCCCAGCTACTGGAGAAGACCCACAGAGGAAGCAGAACACTCCTGAAACATGAGCCGCTGCGACTGTTGAAGCTGACAGTGCCAGGAGACTAGCCAAGAAAATAATGGAAGTATTTGGCCATGGACTGGCTCTGCAATCTCCAGCAGCCTCCATCAGACTCTGAAGGGGAAGAACAATGAAAGCAGAGCCTGAGTGGAGGGCAGGGGCACACAGCGGGACAGCCCCTCCCCGTGATGCCCCAGGATGCTAACCAACCCCTGCCATCCTGCAAGTGAAGCCAGTGGGCCTGACTCCCACCTCACTATCAGCATAGGCCCTAGACCAGCACCTTCCCACACAGAAAGACATGGTCAAAACCAGCTTTTCATGCAGCTTGAAGTTGGCAGGTCATGGTGCTTTGAAGACTGTTGGTTTGGGGATGTGGGGATGTGATCCAGCTTTACCACAGATCAAAACCTAGCACTTCAGGGGCCTTCACTTCTGAGCAAAGGTTTTGCAAAGTCAGGACATTCCTTTGGCCTAGACCTGAATGCTAACCTCTAGAGCATCCACTCTTCACCAGTTGTTTTGTAGTTGAGGACCAGAGAGGGGGCGCCCAGCCCACAAGGCAGAGCAGAACCGAGCCCAGACATGGCTAAGCGGTTACCTACCTCAGCCTGCATAACTCATCTACAAACACCCAACGGCTCTTTAAACTCCCTTCACATCTGGTAGTTCTTTGAGGATAAAGACTGAGAATTGACTTTGTTTCTTTCCCCAAAGTATCCAACCCAGTGCTGAATGTGTGGTCGGAGCTTGGTGAATTCTTTCTAAATGAGAGAAACCCCACAATGGGCCCAGGAAGGATATGAGACCAGGCTTAGATTCTCCACTTACAGAGGAGAACAGCAGCCCACAGAGGTCCTCGGACATGCCAGCACTCCAGGGCCTGGCAAGTTTCAAGATGTAGCCCGCCATTTTCCAAGCCCCTGTAATGACATTAGAGTATTTGAAAGGCCTGCATCCTCATTAGCTCGGTGCCATGTTAGAGTCAGGCCATGGTCTCCTGCAATCATAACTTTATGGCTCCGAGATACCAGACCCTTCCCTCCTGTCTGTGCACGTGGCCTTCCCGTCAGCCAATGCAGCATCTCAAGCAGTTTTCCCCACTAGGAAAGCACCTTTCCACTTAATGCTGAACATGGCAGAATTCCTCATCTCTCCCTTAATTTTCCCTCTGTTTCCCATCTTTCCAGTATTGCTGGTGCCCCTTTGAACAAGAAAAGACAAGTAGTCATGTGTTCAGATGGCATTAAAGAAACCATAAGTTGGTTTATGCATAGTTATCCAGATGGCCACCATATTCTGCTGACTGCTCTGGACAGGGAATCACCTTTCCCAGCAATAATAACATACCCAAAAAGTATCAACCAAAAAATAGCCAGCCAGGTGGTCACAGATGATCCTAGCCCAGAAGCAAACCCATGTTTGTAATTCTTCAGGGATCTGGGTTTTCACAAGGCAGATTTTCCACTTCATCTTTGTTTATGTTCTGTTCTAATAGGTATCTCCACTGTGCTAATCTCTTTCCTCTCTAAAGTCTATGACCTCAGAGGAGAGATTGCTGTTTTCCTTCTTTTGCCTGCCTGGTGGCCTGGTGGCCTGTCAGGCCCACACTGATCTGTCTTTAGCACTCTTTCTGGTCCCTATAAACCAGGGTAGAACCTTTTTATTATCAAGAGCAACTGCCCCATGGACAAGATCAAGGCCACACATGCACAGTTGTATACCACTGATTTTTTTCACTTGGCTTATTTTGGAGAAAATAGAAAATGTTCAACTGATGCAGTTTTTAAATTAAGAATAGGAAATGTGAATCTGTATTTTCAGCAAATAGAGCCCACCTCTAGCAATCATATAAGATACAGTGGTGTTATTTTGTTTTCTAATTTAACTTTCTCTTATTTATTCCCTGTGTTCCAATTTCTGCAACTATTTATATTATTCTGTGACATGTATTTGGTGTATATCTCAAATCATTTTTTTAAAGTCAAGAAGTAAAAAATAATTTAAAAATCCAATTCATGTCACATATACTAAGAAAACAATGCATTTTAATAATATACGTTATAAGTGGCCAGTGAAAGGAAAAGGAAAGAAGAGAAGGAAGAGAGGAGGAGGAAAGATGAAGAAATAAAGAGGAAACTAGGGAGCAAAAGGGGAAAGAAAAGAAAAAAGGTCAGGAACCAAGTCTTACTACCCTGTGCCTCCCTGAGAGTTAACAGGAAGGCAAGCAGAACTCCAACACGCAGATACAAGTGTGGACACACACACACCTTTCCACTGGGTGAGAGCGTCCCTCCTCCAGCTGTTTCTCTGCACCTAACAATAAGAATTGCAGCTAATTATTGAAGTCCTGCTATCTGACAGGTACTGTGCATTTATTATTTACAATTTTCATAACGGCTCTGTGAAGCAGGAATTTTATCCATGAAGAAACAGCTCAGAGACATCACGAGATTGCTACCGTGAATGGGGGTGGATGCGAGCTGATTTTGTTGGCATGGCATCTCCTTCTTTGGTAACCCAACCTCACGTTCCCTTTGGGAGTACACCCTCCTGGACAGTCAATATACCCCATCCCCTGGCCACGGAGACAGTTTTACAGGTGAACACGTGATGCCACCCTGGTCAGTGAAATTCAACCCTGAGAATTTTATTCAAAATATTTACACACACACACACACACACAAATTTCTATCCACTGGGATTAGAAAGTAACACAGAAGACAGAGGAACTAGAGATCCAGAAATAGGGAAAAGGATAAGCAAGAATCAGATCTTTTCAAGTCCCTTGAGCCTTGGATACAACGATGGCTCTACTTCCCAGTTTGGTGAGCCAATAAATCTCCCCCAACACATTTTTTTTCAAGCCAGGTTAAATTCTGTCACTTGCAACCCGAGTTTTTCTGACTAAATATTCCTTGTGTGTAAGTAGACCAGACCCACCTGACCCCAAGGTGTCTGTCCTCCGTCTCCCTCTACAACTCTTCCCTGGAGCAAGGTAGATCCCACAAGTCACCAGCCCGCCACATCCCCTCACCTTGGAGGTCCACATGCCCTACTGCTGCCTCCCATCACTCTTCCCCGGAAGAGGCTGTCTCAAAGTCATCAAGAAAGGACCTGGGGTTGCTGGGGTTGTGGCTCCATGACAGAGAGCTTGCCTAGCACGTGTGAGGCACTGGGTTCGATCCTCAGCACCACATAAAATAAATAAAATAAAAATATTTAAAAAAAAAAGAAAGGGCCTGGCACTGTTAGACTGTGGAGGTGGCATGTTGATGGGGATCTGAGCCATTTGAAAGTACATATAATCATCCTTCTTGATGAGGGCGGGAAAGAGGGGAGACTGAAAAGCTCATGTAGACAATTCATCTCAAAGAAATTAAAACCAAGGCAAAAGTTAGACGGAGCTCAGGGTCCCGGGCTCCCCATCGCTGGCATCGATTTCCTAAAGAGAAGCAAAGCTATCATGATTCAACCCTGATTCCAGGGCACAGTTTAAAACAGTACACAAATCTAAATCTAGGATCTCAGATATGGTGGGAGCTTATAACTCCTGTCCCAACACCTCCAGGGGCAGGAGCCCTTCCCAATATCCCTGAGCTTTGAGCATCAGCCCTTGTTTGAATTATTCCAGTGACAGGAGAATCGCTCTGTCCCATCACTGAGCAGCTCTAATTAGTAGCAAATTCTTTCTCAAATGGTGAAAATAAAAATGATTAATGTAGAAGGAAGAATAAGAAACCACAAAGCCAAAGCAATGGGGAAATTCTGCATTTTGAATCAGGGTAAAAGAGAGAAATTGGTGGGGTAAGAGATAGAAAATATACAAAACATTTGAACTGGAGAAAAACTTAACAAGTCTTAATGTACACGAAAAATATATTTACTTCCCTTGACATTTTTCCCAAAGATACCACTAAAGTTTTAATTTAATTTAATTGCCTTTGGTTGCTGGACTGTGTTCCTCTGAGTACAATTCTCTGCCAAAGCTGGACCACATGAGACCTAGTTTGGGGTTGAGTTATGTTTACGTTAATTTAAAACCTACTTTCTTGTAAATCCCACCAGGTTATAAGACTAGAGATGTAGAGATGAAGACTTAGAACCAATTATGGATCAGGAGTACAGAACAGAGGTTTGATTGTAAAAGAGATAGAAATGAAGTTTTCAGTAGAGCCTATGGTCAGAGAGGGACCCGCTGGAAGAGTGCTCAATATAATGATGAGTCACCTGAACTAATTAAGTGTCCTAAGGACACCACTGCTCCCAGCAAGTGCAGGTTGACTCAAATGTGGAACGAGGCAAGACGCAGAGAATGGGGCCCAGGCAGGTCATTAGAACATGACTCTGCCAGGGTCGTTAATTGTAAGCAATAGAAGCTGCCGCTGGAGGGGTAAGCAGAAAAGGAGTTTATGAAGAGGACATTGGATGTACACTGAATCTTTAGGAAAGCTGGAGAAACAGCTTTGGCTCAGTTTTAAGAAATGACATTTAACCCCATGCATCATGGCATGACTTGCCTGATCAAAAAACAAAGCCTACAATCAACAGGATGAAAAGAGAGTCTGCAGAATGAGTGGTGGTAACTTTAAACAATTTATCCAACAAGGG
This sequence comes from Sciurus vulgaris, assembly GCF_902686455.1. Classification (NCBI taxonomy): domain Eukaryota; kingdom Metazoa; phylum Chordata; class Mammalia; order Rodentia; family Sciuridae; genus Sciurus; species Sciurus vulgaris. The sequence continues at coordinate 171,374,290 of NC_136463.1, read as the reverse complement.
GTTAATATCCAGACTAGAGAAGGCACTAAACAACTCAACAGCAAGAAAATAAACCTGATCCAAAAAATGGGCAAATGATCTAAATAGTTATTCTCAGGAGAAAATACACAAATGGCCAAATTTGTGTAAATGCAAATTTGTAAAGTGCATCTCCCCATCCTAGACTTCCCAGAAGCTACTACATCAGCAATGTCTCAGGTGTCCTTCCAGCAATTTCCACAGCTGAGATATGACTAGGTGTATTTACATCCTTTCAAGTCATAAATGGAGACACACTGCACAAAAACAGCCTGCACTCGCTACACTGCTGCCCAAGTCCCCCGCGCATGCACTGCTGTGACGGGCAGAGCAGAGCTGCGACAGCACCCGCTGCTGGGCGGAAGCCACCACTGCTGCTCTGCACGTTTCGCTGCAGGCACGGCCGCCCATAGCAGCCAGATGCCTCTGCTGCTCCATCCCCAGGTGCTCAGGATCCACGCTGAGTCCTCGTTCTGCTCACACACGAGTCAGAGTCTATCTGTGACCCCTCATGGTGACGCTGACGTCACTTACTTGTGCGCTGGCTGCCAAGGGCTTATCAGAATTCTACCTTCAAGAGATGGGGCTCCGCGCTGGTTTTCTTGGACTACCATTGCATAGTGCCACAGGCTGGTGGTTCAGATAGAAATTACTTGTCTCACAGGTGTGGGGGTGGACACAGGAGATCAAGGTGTCCTCAGGTTCAGCTTCTTCTGGGCCTCTCTCCTGGGCTCATAGACAAGTCACCTTCTTCCTGGTCCTCATGTGGCATAAGAGCTAATTTTATGTGTCCAAGTGACTAGATTGATTGGTGTCCAGATAGTGGGCTAAACATCATTTCTAGGTCTATCTGTAAGGGTGTTTCTATATGAGATTAGCAGTTGATTTGGCAGAATGGGTAAAGTAGGTTATTCTCTCCATTTTGGTGAGCACCAGCCAATCTATTGAGGGCCTACAGAGAAAAAAAGACAGAGGAAGGGAGACATTGGCCTTCTCCTTTCCCTTGGACTAGGACTTCCACCAACTGCTCTCCTGGTTCCTGGGCCTTTGGATGCAGACAGGCCGTACCACTGACTCTCCTGGGTCCCCAACTTGCAGATGGCAGACTGTGGGTCTTCTCAGACTTCACAATCATATGAACCATCCTCAGAAGAGGCGTGTGAGCATGTTCACTCTCAAATAGTGCTGGAAATCCAAAAAAGCATTAGTGCCCCACAGCAATTAACAAAGATAATATTTTATTATTTCATGGAGCAGGTATTGGTTTTCCATTTTGCAGATAAGAGAACTAAAGATCAAAGAAGCTCAATGACCTGCCCAAGCTCACGTGGCTAGTATTCGACAGAACCCAGATTCAAAGCAAAACCTTCTGCCTAAAAATAGAGATTCTTTTTATTGTGCCCGGCTGCCTTCTATTAGGTAGGCCAGCAGAGAAATTACAAGAACATTGTTATTCAGTCAGTTTTTCCGCTGTTGTAACTAAAAGATCTGACCAGAACTATTTTTTTGAGGAGGAAAAGTTTATTTGGAAGCTTGCAGTTTCAGAGATCTCAGTTCATTGACAGCCAGATCCATTCCTCAGGGCTCAAGGTGAGGCTAAACATCATGGTGGAAGAGTATGGAAGAGGGAAGCAGCTCACATGATGATCAGAAAGCAGAAAGAGAGAAAGACACTTCACTCTCCAGAGACAAAATATATACCCCATAGCCATGCCCCCAGTGAATGACCTCCTATAGTCACACCCCATCTGCCTCCTGTTATCTCTCCATTAGTCCCTACCAAGGCATTAATTCACTGATTGGGTTAAGGCTCTCACAACCCAGTCATTTCTCCTCTGAACCTTCTTAAACTGTCTCACATGTGAGCTTTTGGGGGATACCTCACATCCAAACCATAACAAACATGGACATTTTGGTGAGACTTACAGGCCCTTTCCTCCAGTTTTCTCATTCTATAGATGAGGAAACTGAGGGAAGCAGAAGCAAATAATATCCCAAAGGTCACAGAGCCAGCAGGTGGCAAACTGGGTCAAGAGCTTATGTCTGTCATTGGCCTAATCTGATGGGACTGAGTAAGGGTCAAGAAGTTGAGTAATTCTCAGAGCCTGAGAATTAGCAAGGATAAAAATCCAACTTGTGCTCCTCATACTACCTCAAGTGCCTCCTTCATTCCTCAGTCATTCCTCTAACTTATGAACTTGGATAAAATGTTGACTGTCACAACATGGATGATTAACTCTCATGGGATGAAATGTGATCAGTGGAAAATGGGAGAAACAAAGAGGCTGGCCATCAAACTCCCCACCCTTTATCACTTTGTCTCCTCACCACATAGACCTCTCCATCCAGCTGCTTGAGCATCTTATATCATGGCGGCTGACTTTCCTCCAAGCAAAAGATCGAGCAAAGAGCAAAGCGGGAACCACGGTACCTTTCCTAACTGGCCTCGTGAACACATATTATCACTTCTGCCATATGCTGCTGGCCACACAGAATAATCCTAACACAATGTGAGAAGAGGCTACGTAAGGGAATAAAGAAGGTGACAGGGAACAGGGTTGGCCATCTTGGAGAGTGGCTACAAAACTTGGGTTTGTCCCAAACCAGTAAAGGCATCAAGAGACTGGACTGCCCTGCAGTTAACACCTGCTGCGGATCCTGGGCACAAAGCCTGCCTTCTGGGTTGTTGGTACTTTGGTAGGGGAAAAAAAAAAAAAACCCTAATAACATGTAAGATCACATTATCTCAGTTTAGTATAAATAAGTAACCAATTACATGTGCTCAGTGTCACACTTCTATGTAGACACAACCCTAGAAATAGCCATCTGCATATACAGAGCTGGATTCAGTAGAAAAATGAGTGTTTCCATTTTGCACTTGCTCTTAGTTGTTCTTTGTTCCTCTCTCAGCAATAACCCAAGTATTGGGAGATGCATGACCTTTGGCAGAGTTCTCTTCCATATCTGATTGCAAACTAAAGGCACAAAAATCATCGAAAAGCTGGCCAGGCCCAGGACACAAGAGTGTAAGGCTTATTCTTCTTTTCTCCCAATCACTTTCTCCTTAGGCAGGAAATGACCCAGCCGCCTACTCTCCTGGCCCAGCCATCAGCCTGCCTGGCTTCTGCTCTCCTCCTCCTCTCTAGGTGGAAATACCTGCCCACTACTCTCCTTATGTTACCTTTGTTCAAGAATGAGATTGTTTCTACACATTTCTAGGAAATGGAAATGGGGGAGATAGCAGCCCAAAGTTTTTATCTGTGGTACTATTCAAAACAACCAATGTCATCCTCACAGTTCTGAGCCAAGTGCCTAAGAAATGGAGTCAGTTTTAAATATGGAGGCATCTGGGGTCACCAGGAGTGAACCAGAAGACTCCACGACATACCTAGCACGAGAAACAAAACATGTCTTTAATTTCCCAGCAAACTACTGTGCATGTGACAAGAGCTGAATCAATAAGTAACTTGATAAAGTGGATAAAAATGGACTCAGGAGGGAGTGTAACATCCTATTAAGCAAATTCAACCCAGACCACTTTCAATCAGCCGTTTCAAACTGCAAAATGTAGAGTCCAAGTCTCTGTGGGAGAAGCTGGATCAATATTTTAAACCCAAACTCCTTAACTTTGTACTAACAACAAAACAGAAAAATAAAATGATGTACTCTAAATTCAAAAACAGAAAAAGGATGGGGATAGCAGGGGAGGGGCAAGAAATATGTAGGTTGTAAGTTATATACAACTCCCAAGGAATAAATCTGTCTTTCCTGAACTAGACAAATGCTAAGATCCACCAGCCCAGCCACAAACGATCCTTCATGAATACTGAAAGAGGAGAAGGAAATATTCAGGTCACAAATTTATCTGATTGAAAGTCAAGAACTAAGTGAAGCCTGCAAAAGTTTGATTTCTTTTTTATTAATATTGGGGGAGGAAAGAAAATACTCTGAGATCCAGGCATAGAGGAAAAGGAAGCATTGCAGGCTGCAATTTTTTTTTCAAATTGCATGAATACCATCATATAAATATTTTCATTTGCAAGGAAAGTGTGATTCTGTGTGAAAGAGTTCTCATGAATAAGTACCAAGCATTCAAAGCAGATCTGCATTGGAATTCCGGAAACATTTCTGCTGCCCTACCTGAGTACCAGCCTCTTCTTACCTATCCACAATAGCCAATCAAGAAAGCAATTCTCAAAATTACAGTCTGCTGAGAGGATATCAAAGACCTGAGTTTTGCAGTACTTTGATTGGATTCTAACTTATGGGGGCCATCAAACATTTCCTCATGTAAGGTCCAGACAAAGAAATAAAAAGTTGGAAACAATGTTGGAAAGATAGGCATGATAAATTATTTCACAGCCACAACTCTGGCACCCTGCTCCCCCTTGAAGAAATTGCCTAATCAAAACTATTTCCAGTTGTTTCATTTGCAATTTGATTTATTGTGAATTTACTAAGGATACTATATGTCCAGCACTGAAGGGTATGTAGGGGAAAACTTGTCCTTCTCTCAAGGTATTCCAAACTGCCCAGGAAGGTCAAGGTTAAGGGGAGGCAGATGGTAACTTCTAGAAGTTCCCTTGGAGATGGGAGGTAGAGTGCCAGCAACTGGATATTGCCCTTCACACTCAAGTGTTTGTAAATGTGGCTGAGTGGAAATGCCCTTTTGAATAAGAGTTCAAATCCTGGTAATGCCAGTGGATTTGAACATGGAATTTCATTTACCTGAACCTTGGTTTCTCCATCTATAAAATGGAGAAAATAACCTATCAATGGGATTTGGAGCAAATTGAAGGTGATATATAGACTGCCAAGAAAGTGCCTGAAACCAAGTAGGTGCTGAGTAAATGTCAGCTCCTTCTCCTTTTCTCATAAAGAAAGTTTTTGACAGAAGCTCAAGACTGGAACAGAGCAACCATGCCCTCTGTGCCCCACGCCCACACCTGGTACAAGGGCACCTGGGTACAAGAAGACAAACTCCCCTGCCTGTTCTGGCCTCGTCAGCTCACCTGCTCACTGATGCAGGTCTGAGTGAAAAAACAATTGCTTCAGAGAGGGGAGAAATTGGATCCAACCTTGAGAAAGATGATTGAAGTGTTTCAGAAATTGAAAAGGTAATATGAATAGACAGTTTCCAAAGCCATTTCTACTCCCTTGTGACTAAACTAGACAGCCGACTGATCCTCCAGGGAGGGGAGGGTCCCCCACTCACCCAAGCTCCCTGAATACCCAAGGAGAAAGAACTGGGCTAGGCACTTTGGAGGACACAAGGACAGTAAGGCATGTCCCTGTCCCTCAGGAAGCCTCCAGGGAGAGGAGACAGATATGGATTAAAAACTTTATGTCTTACATACCCATGTTTATAGAAACAAAAGTCTCAAGTGGAAGCAACCCAATTGTTCATCAATAAATGGATGGATAAACAAAATATGGCATGTACACACAATGGAATATTACTTAGACTAAAACAGCATTTAGATTCTGATATATGTTACATGGAGGAGCTTTAAGTGACATGGCTCAATATGAAAGGACAACTATTTCATGATTCCACTTACATGAGACACCTAGAGGAGACAAATTCATAAAAATAGAAAGTCAAATAGAGCTTACCAGGGCTGGGAGGAGGGGAAATGGGGTCTTGTTGTATTAATTTCATGAAAGGTACAGTTACTATTTTGGATGAAAAAGTTCTGGAAATGGATAGTGGCGATGGTTGCATAATCTCATGAGTATATTTAACATCTCAATTTCTAAAATCCTCAAATTCATGTGGAACTACAAATATTTGTGTGGCCCTGAGTAGCCAGAGCAACGCTGAGCAAAAAGGAATCAAGCTGTGGAGACATCACACTTCGCGGTTTCAAATTACACTACAAAATGACAGTAGTCAACAAGCCAGGGCCCTGTGTGAAAACAGACACGGAGACAGTGAACAGGGTGCAGAGTCCAGAAACAAATCCACGCGCTTACAGCCGACTGGTCTTTGACAAAATTTCTAAGCACACACAATGAAGACAGGATAATTCCTTCTATAACTGGTGCGGGGACGACCAGATTTCCACAGACCAAAAAGAAAAACAAGAAAAAAGAAAAAATGAAATTGGAGCCCTATCTCCTTATAAAAAGCAACCCAAATGGATGAAGGACTTAAACAGAAGATCTGAACCTATAAAATTAATGGGAAAAAAACTTGGGAAAAACCTTCTTTTATTATTATTATTTTTTAATTTTTACAGGCTGCATTTTGATTCATTGTACACAAATGGGGTACATCTTTTCATTTCTGTGGTTGAGCACAATATAGATTCATACCATTCGTGTAATCATACATGTACATAGGGTAATGATGTCTGTCTCCTTCCACCATTTTTCACACCCCCACGCCTCTCTCTCATTTCCCTCTATGTAATCTAAAGTTCCTCCATTCTTCTCTCCCCCCCCGCCACCCCCTACTCTTGAGATTGGTCTGGGTCCTGATTTTTTTATATGAGCCCAAAGTACTGGCATCAAAAACAAAAATGGACGAATAGAGTTAAAAAGTATCACACGGTCAAGGAAAAATCAACAGAGTGGGAGGAAAACACACAGAACAATGGGAAATATTTTCAAATCATGCAACTAATAAGGGGTTAATATCCAAAATATATAAAGTACTCAAACAACTCAATAGCAAGAAAGCAAATAACCTGACTAAAAAAGTGGGCAACCCGAATAGAAATTTTTTAAAAGAAGACATAAAAATGACCCATAGGTATATGAAAAATACTTAGCATCACTAATCATCTGAGAAATGCCAAACAAAATCAAAAGATATCATCTCACATCCAATAGGACAACTGTTATCAAAAAACTAAAAGATAACAAATGTTGGCAAGCATGTGGAGAGGAGGGAACCCTTCTACCTTTTTCTGGGAATGTTATTGATATAGCCATTATGGAAAATAATATATAGGCTCCTCGAAAAAATTAAAGAGAACCATCATAAGATCCAGCAATCCCGCTTCTGAGTATATAGCAAAAGAAAATGAAATCCAGACGTGGAAGACATATCTGCACCCTACATTCCTCGCAGCACTGTTCACAATAAGTACTATTCAAGTACTAAGTGTTGATCGACAAATGAATGGATAAAGAAAACATCACACTCACACACACAATGGAATAATATGCAGTCTTTGGTAAGAAGAAAATCTTGCCATGTTGCAACAACATGGATAGACCTAAAGGACATTATTCTGAGTCAAATGAACCAGTCACAATGTGTGATCCCACTTACATACAAAATCTGCAGAAGTTGAACTCACAGAATGCTTCTGAGAGTAGAAGGGCAGTTATCAGGGACTAGAGGAGAGGAAGGGATTGGTCAAGGTACAAAGTTTCAGTTAGGATAAATACATTTGGGGTATCTATTGTGCAGCACCACGACTGTAATCAATAATAATATCTGCTTGCAAATTGCTAAGAGAGTGAGACCCTCAGTGTTCTCACCATAAGCAAATGATAATTATGAGATTTGATGGATATGTTAATTGACTTGATTTAATTATTTCATGATGTGTACATATATCAAAATATCACATTGTATACTACAAATATATAAAACTTTTGATCAACTGTATCTTAAAGCTGGAGAAATCGGACACTCCTGTGAATCCCTGGAATCCTTGTGAGTCAGGAGGCTGAGGCAGAAGGATCACAAATTCAAGGCCAGCCTTAGCAACCAAGCAATTTAGTGAGACCCTGTCTCAAAAATAAAAAATAAACATCTCTAGTAATTGGAAAAATGCAAATTAAAACAACTCTAAGATTTCATCTTACTCTAATTAGAATGGCTATTATCAAGAACACAAACAATAATAGATGTTGGCATGGATGTGGGGAAAAAGGCACACTTTTACATTGCTGGTGGAGTTGGAAATTGGCGCAGCCACTCTGGAAAGCAGTGTGGAGATTCCTCAGAAAACTTGGAATGGACCCACCTTTTGACCCAGTTATCCCACTCCTTGGTTTATACCCAAAGAACTTAAAATAGCATACTACAGTGATGCAGCCACATCAATGTTTATAGCAGCTCAATTCACAATAGCTAGATTGTGGAACCAACCTGGATGCCCTTCAACAGGTGAATGGATAAATAAATTGTGGTATTAATACACAATGGAATATTATTCAGCCATAACGAAGAATAATATTATGGCATTTGCAGATAAATGGATGGAATTGGAGAATATCATGCTAAGTGAAATAAACAAATTCCAAAAAACCAAAGGCCAAATGTTTTCCATGATAAGTGGATGATGATATACAATGGGGGTGGTGGGGTGAGGGGAGAGAGAAGAATGGAGGAACTTTAGATTACGTAGAGGGAAAAGACAGGGAGGAGGGGTATGAAAAATGGTGTAATGAGATAGACATCATTACCCTATGTACATGTATGATTACACAAATGGTATGAATCTACATCCTGCACAACCATAGAAACAAAAAAGATATACCCCATTTGTGTACAATGAATCAAAATGCAGTCTGTTTAAATATAAAAAAATAATTTTAAAAATACAGGACTAGGAATGTGGCTTAGTGGTAAAGCACCCCTGGGTTCAATCCCTGGTACAAAAAAAAAAAAAAAAAAAGCTTGAGGAAATTGTTAAAATGGTAAATTAACAGGGTGAGGTGGTGCATACCTGTAATTCCAGCAGCTCAGGAGGCTGAGGCAAGAGAATCACAAGTTCAAAGCCAGCCTCAGCAATTTAGAAAGGCCCTAAGCAACTTAGTGAGACCCTAAAATTAAAATAATAAAATAAAATTAAAAAGAGCTGGGGATGTGGTTCAGTGGTTAAGTGCCCCTGAGTTCAATTCCCAGTTACCCATCCCCCCCCAAAAAAATTTATGTTTTGTGTATTTCAGCACAATAAAAATTAAAAGTTGTATGTCAATTACAGCATTTTCTTTGGCCACTTCCACATCTAAGGGGACTAACCGGCCCTACCACACACATTTTGTACTATATTTTGTCCCTCACCCTTCCCCATAGGAGATGGAGCCAAAAGTATCTGAACAAATAAGGTAGTTTACAGGTTTTCAGGCCTATGTGATGTGGCCCAGATATAAGAAGAGCTCCTCTGATACTTGCTTTAAAATTTTTTTAACTAGAAATTCAAAGAGATAGTAGCTCTCGGTGTGGGAGCAAAAGTTGTAATGTAGAGAACGGGATTGTGATGGACCGCGAGCAAGCTAAAGCTGGGAGGGTGTAAAAGTATGCAGGAGGAGGCAGGAGAAACATTTGCCAACGTAGCTTGTATCTGTCAACCTAGCTGTCAAGGCCCTGGCCAGAAAAGGACTGCAAACTCAACCTTAGCAACCTAAGAAAAACTGAATAAGGTGTCGTTTTCAAAGCTGCAGCAGGGTTTAAGGAAACTAGCAAGGAACGACACAGAACCTGAGAGTTTGAAACAGCTCCTAATTGAGGGACCAGCGACGAGAGGTCATCAGAACCATGAGAGGGGAGCCGACCAGGGAGGGTCGCCCTGGGCAGAAGACTGCAGTTAGGCCTCAGCAACTCAGCAGCGAAGGAGCTGGGAGGGTATGTCCTCACCTCCTTCTGCCCTCTCTCTCCTGCTCTGCTTCCGTTGGTCAAACCAAACCAAGCCAGTGGACAATCCACTCGTGGGCAGCAGCCCTTGGTTAAGGAGAGATCAGAACTTGCGTGGTATTGCAACTGGGTTGGATTTGAAAGCCTACTGTGAACCCTTTTTATTTTTTTTTTTTTTTCCTTTTGGTTGTAAGGGGATATTAGGGATTGAACCCAGGGATTGGTGCATGTTAAGCAAGTCCCCTGCTACTGAGCTACATCGCCAACCCTCCACTGTGAACTCTGAGTAACAGGTTGGGCCATTCCTTACCACAGACTCCTTTGTCACCAATGAACAAATGAATGATGCATTTTAACCAACAGGGCTCAGAGCTCTTGAGTTACTTGGTCTCACTACCCTGACACTCTGTTCCTAAGTCTTTTTAAAAGAAAAAAATGTTTCAATTCTTTCTCCTCTGAGAACAACTCATTAGATTTATTTTCTGGTGTGTGTTCATTTGTATGTTAGTTAATAAACTCAGTTGCATGTCTTAGCTTCTGTTTTAGTCAGCTTTTTCACTGCTGTGACTGAAAGGCCTGACCAGAGCAACAGTAGAGGAGGAAAGGTTCATCTAGAGTCTCATGGTGTCAGAGGTCTAAGTCCACTGAAGAATGGCTCCATTCTTCCAGGCTCAGTGTGAGGCAGAACATCATAGAGGAAGAGTGTGTGGCAGAAGGAAGCAGCTCACCTGGTGATCAGGAAGCAGAGAGACTCTACCCTCCAGATACAAAATATATACCCAGTAGCCACGCCCCCAATGAACTTCCTCCAGCCACACCCCACCTGCCTCCAATTGCCACTCAGTTAATCCCTACCAGGGATTCATTCACTGATTAGATTAATGGTACAACCCAATCGTTTCTCCTCTGAACCTTCTTGCATTGTCTCACGCATGAGCTTCCGGGGGACACCTCACATCCAAACCATAACAGCTTCTAATTGTCTTTGTTTTACATGGGTCAGCCTCTCGTGGAACAGAGAGTTGTGGGGCAAGAAGAAAGGCGGATCTGGTGGGGTAAATGAAGCTAATCAGAGTAGATCCTGGGGAAAATAAGTAGACAGAGAAATCAGTGCAACGAGCCAACCAAGGAAGAACAGGGCCTTGAAATGGCAGAACATGGAGTCAAGGCCACAGAGTCTCCAAAGTCAACCTCAGGGCTCTGGGTATCACCTCCACGCCTGCTCTTTTTAAGGCCTGAATCTTTGGATCTGCCTGGATTCCCATACAATTGTCCCCTTCGGTACCAAGATGCTCGAGACACTCAAGATCACCTGATCACCTCTCTGGAGTTCCCCACCAAGGAGCTCTCTTCCCTTCCTGGGGTCTTCCTCCAGCTCCCCTCAGGGACTCAGTGGGCCATTTTTGAGGAGGTTAAAAAACTATAAGCCATTCAGTAGTTAGGATGCCCCCTGCCCACTGAAATCACCAGGGAAGAGGTTTGGGCAGCCTCCCTCTCATTCTGTCTCTTCACTCTCCAAAACCCTCTTCACCAGGCTGGGCAGGTATTTGGAAAGTTCTTTATTGCAAAGTTAGGACGAATTGTAAAAGGGAATTATAATACAGAAGAGGACCCGTCAAAGTTCTTAGTAACTCATTCTTTCCCCAGCATTTCTTCTAAAAAGAAATGCAGTGTGGTTTCTTCTCAATTTTATCATGCAAGCCAAACTCAAAAGGGTCTCCTTAGCTTTTAATGACTGACCCTTAGTTACCATGATAGATCATTCCAGAATGAGGATTAAATTTTGTTCTTCTATGGAGAGGGAGAGGGAATGGAGAGGTTATAATCAGCCTCCTTTAGTTTCATTTATAAGGCCCAGAGTGTGTGGGCAACCCAAGAAACGTTTAGCCAATGTGACCAAAAACCTAAAGCTCAAATCCCAAGTCCCAAGGTGGGAGAGATTACTGTGAGCAAGACGGGTCCAAGCCAAAGACTCTAATAAATATACCATGTTAAATCACCCATCAGCATCCTAGCAGCAAGTTGGGGACCAGGGGGAAATGACTAACAGAGTTTGGCTGATTCCAGGATGGAGGGTAAGGAGGAGTTAAAAAGTAGACACATGCACTATTAGATCTGCAAATGAGAACTCTACAGCCAAAACATGTGGAAAGCAGCTCTGTAAGCAATATTTAACAGAGTTTTCATCAAAGAAACTCTGCCTGCCTCTCTAGGGATCATCTCCCAGGAGAACAGAAAGTAAAAGCATCCAAGATGCCCTCTGTGTCACAGACACATACTCTGTATGTATGAGTGTGTGTGTGAGAGAGGGTGGGTGTGTGTGTAAAGTGTGCAAGAAAGTATGTGTATGTTTCATATATGGTGTATGCATATATGGCATATGTACATTTGTGCATTTGGGGACCTGAGACAGTGCCCAAAGGGGACCCAAACCATGTTGTAGAATAAGGAGGAGAAATAACAGGGACATTGGCAGTAGGGTGGGCATTGCCCAGTCTGTTTCTTGGGAGACTCTCTCAATGACACAATAACCCTCTTGCCAGCAGCAACATCATTATCCAAGGCCAACGCCACTAACGATGATCACAGGGTGCGTCTAACATGTGAGTGAAATGGGAAGTCATTTGGGGGAACCCCTAAATTTTACCTCCTCCACTGACCTGCTGCAGTACTCGCAAATTCCCACCAGGAAATCCAGCTCTGTCCCTGGATGATCTCCTCTGCTCCAGTGCAAGTCTGTATGGGTGGTTCTCAACTCTCAACAGGAATTATCTGAAGGCCCATTAAATCCCAAGGGGCTGCCCCAACCCTCATAGTTCTTGGCTTAGTAGATCTGAGGTGAGGCCCAAGAATTTGCATTTCTAGAAGTTCTCGGGTGGTGCTGGTGCTGTTGGTTCCAGGGGAAATATGTTGAGAACCACTGGTCAACATGGCAAGTCCCTTACTGTCATTTGGTGGGTGTAGATGCTGAAGAGACTGACCACTGGAACTGTAAATTTCCACAAAAGAAGCCAAGAAAGGCAGACTGGGGGGACACCTAGATAGCACAGCTAGTCCTGCTCCTGGACCCAACTGTGCCTGCAAACTCTGGGAGGAAGAAGAGAACATGGTGGGGAGTCAGGGGGGATGTAGGAAGACCTTCCCCCTTTTTCCAGTAGGAAGGCACAGTGGGGACTCCCTGCCAAGCATGTGGGCAGCTCACAGTGGCTTTCTGAAGGCTCAGAATGGGCAGGGGTGGATCTGTCCCACAGTGGGCTCCAGGGCCACCGGTTCCTTCTTGTTTGTTTACTCTTCACATCCAAAGCTGTTCCTTCAGGCTCGGCCGTGTTTACCCGAAAACTGCAGATATCTGTCGCCCTTTGCATGTTTCTCATTCTGATTCCTCTCGCCCCCTTCTTGTCTCTATCACAATGCAGTTTCCCAGAAATAGAATTCTGACAAGCTCCAGGAAAATCCAAAGGGTCCATTTGGTTTAAACTACAATTGAAAATCTTCCTGCTTGATTCACCCACTTGGAAACAGAGAGCATGTGTTCCTCAGAGAAGACAAAAGGGCCACCCCTGCCCCCAAATGCAGTTCCACAAGATTAATTCAAGACTGCAATTAGAAAGGGCTCTTTGGATTTTAAAAATGGAATTCTAAATAGTCCATATGGCTCTTTTTTTTTTTTTTTTTTTTTTTTTTTTAGAGAATAGATTTCAAACGTCCAGTTATCTACTCCTTTGTATGTTAAGGAATTCTTGCTATCTATCAAAGGCATTCTATGAATCAGACTAGGAACATGCATACAGGAAGATCAGGAATAATCGACCAACCAGTGGAAGATACTCACAGCTCAATAGCTATACAGAGAAGTCACCCTGAGCCCTTTCCTCCCAGCCACCAAGTAGTCTTGCTCCTAGCAGTGTGAGCAAAACTAATGCACCTCTCATTGAACATACATGCAAACACCACACACTCACACACACACACACACACACACACACACATACACACACACACACCTGCTATCTCTCCCTTCTTAACTGCAGTCACCATGAGATGTGTTCCAATAACAAAATTACCGTTCTGTGTATTTCTTGGCATTTATAGCAACACCTTGTCAGGTTTCCCCAAATCCATAAATACTCTGTCACGAAGGTCCCCCTTTACAGTCCAGTATGGAGGAACTTGGCCATCTGCTTTCAGATTTCAACCGCTTTCACTTATCTTCTGCTTTGTTTTATGGGAGGGGATTAGGCCTGGATTTCCTCAGGTGCCCGGGTTTCATTCTGCGCCAGTCTGTTTTCCCATCTCAGGCCACATGTGGAGGCTGATAAGCAGAACTCAGACACGCATCCCGCCTAACGAATGGTCCTTGTCAGTGAACTTTAACCTCCTTGGTGTTGCCCATTATGAAGCACATCTTTCACTCTCTCAGGGATAAGCTTTAAAAAAAAGCCATTCGGGAATGATGCAGCCAAATGCTGCTCTTCAGCACATGGGCGGAGAAAGGACAGTTCATCTGTGATGAATCTTAGCTTCTGAGTGAACATAATAACTTTTGGAGCAACAAGGATATGCCTCCACAAACAGCAATAAAGATGAGCAGAATCCAAGTCTACCACCTGGGTGGTAGGCAGAGTGCTGTGGGGAAGGCAGAGTCCAAAAGAGCTTAGAACTGTGGTTCTCAGAGTGTGGTACCAGACCCCCAACAGCAGCAGCAGCAGCAGCAATGGTATCTGAAGACTTGTTAGAAATGCAAATACTCAGTCCCACCCAAGACCTATTAATCAAAAGCTGCATTAGTAAGATCTCTTGGTGACTAAGAAGCACATCAAAGTTAGATAGCAAGGACATTTAAAGGTCAACGTGGGGTGACACATGCTGGTCCTATGCCTATGTGAGCCTGAGTACCATAAATGGGAAGAACCAGACTGGTTTGGCAAGTTCTAAAGTCCTGGTTCCAATCCCAGATGGCAATCTAAGTCAATCACTTCACTTCTTGAGTCAGCTGTAGAGGAACCCCAGCTTTCAACCTTGATTGGACATTGGAATTCCCTGGAATTTTTAAGTGAGAACCCAGGTCCCATGCCCAGAGATTCTGCTTTAGTTGGCATCACCCAGGCATTAGCATTTTAAAAATCTCTCCAAATGATTATAATGTGCAGCCAAGGTTGAAAACCATTGTACTAGGTGGTCTTAATTCTGACCAGCTCTAAAACCCACTAGTTGGCCAGTTTTGTGGTTCTAGGTAAGTATCAGAGGTCCAAAAAAACTTTTTAAAGACCTAAAGCCAAGACAATACCTAGGATGTGTTTTGTTTTATTGCATTCCTGATTTAAATGGATTTAAGAATAAGAATAAGAATAATTAAAAGCTTTTATGAGTTAGGTCCCAGTTAACCAAAGTCTCACTCTAATCCATTTCTTTTTGTGGATTTCATAATTTGTACAGAGAGATTCACAGCATGAACTCTTTCTCATCAGAATCTCCACTCTTAAATTTTATTTCAGCAACTTGATGACTTACCTCTCCACTTTCTCCTTTGAAGGCAACTTATACATGTATAGTGTGCTCTGACCTCTAATACCAACGCGATCTTCAAATCCACATGTTCATTTAAGTTGAAGGGAGATATTTAAGAATAAAAATGAGCTGTTTTCCATATCCCTTCCAAAAAAACCATGCTACATTTCAGCCCTTCTTATGTGGACTTCTTGCTGTTTTATTTGGAAAAAGACACTGTGATTTTAGTCTCCTTTGACTGACCTATTTAGCTTCCCCACTTTGGATAAGTTGAGCTAGGTGAATCAATTGCTATAGTCTCCTCTGAGTTGTCACTTTTGGTGACAAGCAGAAAATTGAAATTTGCAAGCCATTAGCTGTTAAGACGGTACATGAGATCTTAAGATTTGTTAAAAAACAAAAAGCACTCTAGTTGTTAAATGAAGAACTATTTTTTTAAAAATAAGTTCTCCCTATATATATACACATATATACAAGAAAGCTTTAATAAATTTAATAGGAATGAAGTCATCTAAACCCTGTGAGAAAACAATTGTGGGCAGCAGAGACATCAGGAACCAAGCAGCTCTCACCCAACCCCAGCCCAACAGTTTCTTTTCAGGCCCTTCAATGTGTGGGAGCTACTCTACCAGAACACCTGCTTTATTCTTCTCTGAGGACAGACGTTCTCTCATTTCCCATTCTTGTGACAAAAGATAGTTCCCCACTAATTCAGAGTTTATAATGCCCAAGTTTTAAGCATTTGACTCTCACAATCTCAGTTCCAAATGCCCAGGAGAGAGGATGTGATGGCTCTGCTCCTTTTTGTCTGCAGCCACTGGTGGGTGGAGGGACCATCACTGGCCATGCTAGAGAAAAAGAAGTAGGGCTCAGAGAGAAAGGGTAACAACAGGAACTGGGCAGATTCCCAAGAATTAACCACCATTACTCATTTAGTTGAATAATAAAGTTTCAGCAGCAATTTCTCCAAGACCCTCCATTATTCTCCAAGTTGGGCTTCTGTTATGGCTGTTCTCACTTCAGTCCTCCCAACCTCACTCAGCACTGGAAGAAGCAATAGGTCATCCTATGTTCTTTATTTTCTTAAGCATGATTTACATGGCGATGATTGATAGTTGTCCCTGATATCTATTTCCTCTTCACCTGTAGAGTTAGAGCTTGCAGCTGTGCAAATGGCTGGCTAGAATAAAGATTACATTTGTAGTCCCCTAGCATTCAGGCGTGGCCAATGCACTAAGTTCTGGCCACCAGGGCTTGAGCAGAAGTGATAAATGCAACTTTTGAGCTATGCTTCTCAATGGAAATGGCTTGCTCTCTCTCCTCTCTTCTCCTTCCTTCACACTTCTATTTATCACATGAACATTGTGACCAGCTATCTTGGACTGTGAAATTAAGGGAATACTCTAAAGTTGGCAGAGCAAGAACTCAGAAAGAACCTGGGCCCCTGATGACCTCAGAGGGCAGAGCCACCAGATCAGCTCTACCTTTCCCATGAGAGAAATAAACCACTGTCACACACTGCAGAAACTATATCCTAACAAATACTATTCATACAATCATAAAATTCTAGAACTTCAGTTTTATAATTTAGAAATTATCCAGACCAAACTTAATAGCCCAAATGAGGATTTAGAGCACCAAAAGAGAAGTAATGGCTCCTTCACACATTTGGAACCAGACCAGGCCTCCTGACCCCTCCCCCCGCCTCCCTGTCCCAGAACTTTTTCTGTCACACTCTATTGATCTTCTCCACTAAGTAGGTAGAGAAAAGTTAGCCATGTATGCTCAAATTTGGTTATTAAAAACTTTCTCCCACACACAAGATGATGTGCGAATGAAACAATGGCGATCCCGCCTTATCCAGGAGATCTGGTTCCAAGTCTGCAGCTCACACTTCGGATCCTCGCTGTATCTCCACTCCCTCAAAGCCAGATTTAGTGTAAGGTGGGTGCTGTGGGTCATGCAGGAAGACATTTCATCTCCCTGAGCCTCCCATTCCTTCTTTGAAAAATGGAATTGGACAAGATCCATTCAACTCTGAAATTCTAAAGTTCTCTGAAGGTTGCAGTCTCTCCAGTCTGATCCTGGCCAAGAAAAAAAAAATGTGATTTCTTTTGAAATCGTTTCCCACTTTCGAAGGACAAAGTTAAGCTTTTTAACATAAAGGTTTCAAGCGCCATGCATCCCATATTTCCCACTGCCCAGGCCGCAAAAAAACCCTTGGGGGAATAGAGGAATGAGGTATGGACAGCAGAGTGACATGAACCCACCACAGCAGCCCATGTTGTCCTAACCCTTTATTCGCCCTTTTCCTTTAGTTTGTTATTGTGTGGACTAGGATGGAGACAGCTGTGATTCACTGTCCCCCAGAGCACAACTTGGAAACTGGGGGCTTCCAGAGAAAGGTGGAAAAGAAAGAGCAATGAAAATCTTTCATTTAGTCTTTCATACTCTGTGCCCTTCTTGGTGCTTACAATAATAGAGCCTGGCTTTAGAACTCTTCTTTTGACCCATTATATAGGGGGAGGAAAGACTCATATAGAATACACACACACACACACAAAATGTGATCATGTCCCACTCCAGACCTGTGGCTTGCTTTTGGCAACAGAGAAATTTACCATTGAACCACCAATGCAAGTCATTACTTGCTTCTGAAAAAATATATATACATAAATATATATAAATATATTATAATATAAAACAATGTACATAAGGGTGTATGAGATATAGATGTACATGTGTATATATACATATGTGTATGTATGTGTACATGTGTGTACATACATGTGTACATATGTATGTGCATGTACATACACATGTATATATATATCATATACAAAATTATGTATGAGAGAGAGAGAAAATCAGAAAAAAAAAGTGGAAAGGGCCCTAAATGTTTGCCTTCACTTACTAATGGAAGTGAAGAACAAATAGCACAGAAAAAAATCAAACCAGCACTCAACAATGTCTATAATCTACTTCCTGCTTTTAAAATATTGTTAATTTTTAAAATATTTAAAATTAAGCCCTTAGATATTTGGTTCTTATGTTCAATGCTGCTGACACCGTAAATCCTCATTGTACCTCCACTTCCTGCATACAAAGCCAGAAGCCTCCTTGAACCTCTTGCCTGGGGGTTGGGGGAACTGATGCAAAACGAACCATTAAAGCTAGACATGGGGTAATCACATCTCCACCAGCAAGTGATGAAGTCTTTAAAGAAGGTTCCTAACCTGTAAAATATCATTAGGGATTTGAAATGCATCCCTCCATCAGAAATAGGGAAGGCAAGACAGCACAGTGAGCCTGGGAGGCGTGTTCTCCATCTGCTCTGGAGCAGAGGAGGCACCTGCATCAAGCCACACCACATCCCCTGCCTTGGAGATCTGCCTAGGAAAGAGGTAATCCCCTGTGCATTCTGGGCTCAGGACATTTCATCTTTCCCATTTGGTCTCACGAGTCCTAGGGAACCATGAGCACTTGTCTGCTGGACCATGTGCCTAAGACAACCAATTGAGGAGGAACCCAATTGCCAAGATGCTGCACAGAGTATGAAAGTCACGAGAGCCACAAGACGCCAGGCTCTGCCAAAGGGAATATAGAGGAATAAACATCACCAAGTTAGAGAGGAAGATCTCAAAAGTAGGCTGACATCCTGTCTCTCATGAGCATAACCCCCTTTTCTTTCAAAATAACAGGTCCTCTTGGTTGTGCTCCAAGTGATTGAAACTAGGAGGGGATCAAGAGCTACAGCCTGGAGCACTTCACACACATTAGCTCACTTAATCCTCCACAACCACTTATGAGCTATCCAGGGTTGTTATGCCCATTTTACAGATTTAGAGAGATTAAGGTACTTGTCCAATAACATATGACCCCTCGTGGTGAAGTCAGGATTCCAGCCCAGATCTGAGCTCTTCACTGCTAAATTACAAGACCTGCCAAAGAATATGAGTCATCAGTGAAGTAGCTGTTTGGGAACAGGTTCCGAGATGAATAGTCATCCCTCAGTATCTAGGCAGGGTTGGTTCCAGGATGCCCCACAGATACCAACATTCACAGATGTTCAACTCCCTTATATAAAATGGCATAGGATTCACATATCTCCTTGGCCCATCCTCTCATATACTTTAAATCATCTCTAGATTACTTATAATTCCTAATACGATGTAAATTCTATGTAAGTAGTCACTATACTGCATTGTTTGGAGAATAATGACAAGTTTTTTTAAGTCTGCACAGTTGAGTAGAGATACAATTTTTTTCTGAGTATGTTCCATCTGTGGTTGGTTGAATCTATGAATTCAAAACCCATGGTCTTGGAGAGCCTGTGACATTGTCCTCCACTTCCTGAAGGTTTCTAAGAGGCTTTGGATAACTGGGACAGCCAGTTACCTGCCACTCAGGGGTTGCTTTTCCTCTAACACCCGTGTTACACTGTTGTGGTTCATATTTCGGGAAGTTGACAATCAGAGTAACGATTTTTGTCCGGGTTTCTGGGGTTTTGTTTTTAGGTTTTTATTTTTGTTTTCTGTTTGTCTTTTGTAGTGCTGGGGATCAAACCCGAAGCCTCACACATGCTAGGCCAACGCTCTACCACTGAGCCACATCCCCAGCCCCAGGTTTCTGTTTTTGAATACTCTCCACTTTAAAGAACACCAGCTCTAAAAACTAGCGATTGTTCTGTAATTGGGTTTCTCTACACATTTCCAAAAAGCTTTAAAAAAAAAAAAAGTTGAATGCATGACACTCTCTTTTTCTCATGTCATATAGAATCTCTCTAAAATGATCTGTCATTTCCATGCCTCTTAGAAACTCAGCCTTTCCCTTAAAAAAAAAAAATATATACGAGCAAGACCTCCTTTGCAAAGGGCAGCTCAAGTTAGGAAGACTTTTATGTCTGCATGCTGGATGGAGGCTTTGGTTTAATGAGTTGGTCCAATTGTACCAGCAGGCACTTGTGGGTCTTGGGGCACTGGGGCTACTCCCATTCTCTTAGTCCCTGCTCCAACCCCTGGCCCATGTTCCATTTGATACCAACTGCAAATAACTGATAATCCTTCCCCTTTCAGAAACTGTCTTTAAAAAATTACTTTTTGTGCATTTTGAAATAGTGCCTTCAAATTTCAAAACTAACAGGTTAAAGAATGCTAAGGATGCCAAAACCATCACTGGAATATAAATTGAACTTGAATTTAATTACTAATTAAGAAAAAGTTCAGAAAACAAGATTTTATTCAACCAAAGGGAAACCTACGCGTGAATGTCAAGTTGAATTCAGAGCATTTAGAGACCTCATACCATTTGGGTAAGTACTTACAAAAGACAAGCCACTCCTAAGATGCCATTTGCTATAGCAAGTTCTATAGCAAACTGAGAGGATAGCAGTAAAACAGTCTCCACTTTCATAAATTCAACCTTGTCAGTATTTGCGAACACTGAATTCCGAAAATCACATCATAAATAAAAATTTAACAAGCTGCCACCTCTTCTTTAAACTCAGCCATGGGCCATAAAAAAATTATAAAGTTACATCTCTCCAAAATGTACCCAGTGTCTGGGACCAAGGGAGCCCTAGCAGATCAAAGAGGAAGGTGTGCCGTCCCAGGGGACCTGGGCAGCCTTTCCCTGGAGCCCCAAAAATCCTCCACATCTTGTAGCTCTTGAGCTTTGCCCTTAGGATCAAACTTAGAAGCTGGCAGATAGCAACAGATACTCAGATTTAAGGTGAAAGCGGGGATAATAACCATTCCCACACGCTTCTAGTGCTCAGTGATCCCAGAGACCTCACTCCTCTTCCAGCTGTCCTCAGAGAGTCAGTGGTGACTCAGTGGCTCAGGGAGGGGACAGGGTTCCCAGGGTGCCTGGAGAAGCAGTGTGTCTGAGAGTCTAGCCTGAGCCACCAATCCCTTCCCTTCTACCAGATCTTGTCATTACCACAGTTTTCCTGCGGGGAGCAGAGAGGGTCCAGAGAGGTTCAAAAGCCACCCACAGTGGCAAAATTGATCTCTGTCTCCAAACCCAAATCTTTCTTTACTCTATTTGACTCTATTTAAGCAGTGGAGCTGGTTCCTAGTCACAATGGGGGTCTCAAAAACGTTGTCATTTTTTTTTTTTTTTTTTTTTTTTTGGCGGTGCTGCGAGTCGAACCCAGGGCCTTGTGCTTGCAAGGCAAGCATCTACCGACTGAGCTATCTCCCCAGCCCGTCATTTTTCCTTTTGTATTGTGGAGCATATGGTATTTTAGCTTATTAATCCTAGAAGACACCATATTCACCATCGCTGTGGCCCTGTCCCAGGCCCCAGAGCCACTGCAGGTTCTTAGGTGCTAGCACTCAAGACCCAGTCCTGCGGTTGCTCTGTGAACATCAGTGCAGAAGCCACCACAGCGCAGGCTCACCGCACCTGCTCATGCTGGGGTCGCCCTGCGCACGCCCCACCTGCAGCTGCGTGAGGAGGTGGATCCTCAGGAAAATGTCAATCAAGACCACGAAATGTTATCACCTCACACCTAGAATGGCTACCATGAAAAAAACAGAAAACGACAAATGTTGGAGAGGGTGTGATTAAAGGGAGCGTTGGTACACTGTTGGTGGAAATCTAAATCAGCCCAGCCACCAGGGAAGCAGTATGGAAGTTCTTCACAAATTAAAGTTGGATCTGCCCTATGATCTGCAGTCTCACTCATGGGTAGATCAAAAGGAATGGACGTCAATCATTTGTTGAAGAGATATCATCTGCACTGCCATATGCATTGCAGCATTATTCACAATGGTCAAGATATGAAAACGAACTGCATGTTTGTCAATAGATGCTTGGATAAAAGAATTGGGATAGGAAAATATAATGGAATATTATTCAGCCTTTAAAAACAGGGGAATCCTGCCATTTGCAACAATATGGATGAACCTGGAGGACCTAGCTAAATTAAATAAGCCTGACACAGAAAGACTAATGCAACATTAGTCTTTAATCTCACTTGCATGTGGAATCCAAAAAAGTCAAGTGCACAGGAACAGGCTAGAATGGTGGTTACAGGATTTGCAGGGTAGGGGAAATGTTCATTAGCGGGCACTAAAGCATAGGTATGAGATGAAGACATTCTGGATACCTAATGTATAGCATGGTGACTGGAGTTAATAACACCATATTGAAAATTTGAAATTCCCTAAGAGAATAAGTCTTAAGTATATGCATATGTCAATTAGCTTGATTATGGAAATACAATTAGCTTGTATATGGAAGCATATACAACGTATATATATATATATATATATATTAAAACATCACATGGTACATCTTGAATGTATACAATTTTGTCAATTGCATCTCCAAAAAAGCTTTTAAAAAAAGATTCGTTGTCCCTGCATTATTGAAACCAGCCCATCTTTCTCCCTTCCCTTCCTTATCCTTCCCAAAGATGCTGCCTGAAGTCCAATTTATAAGTGCTCTAAGAATTGAATGATACCATATTAACACTTGGATACCACTTTAGTATTCATATATTTTATTTCTATTTGATTCCTCAAAACAGGTTATAATATAAGTGATATTTACCACATGGAAACAAGTTGAGAGCTCAAGACAATTAACTTTGAATGTCACATAGGGCTAAGCAAAGGCAGGATCACAACTCACATCCAGGTCTTCTGGCTCCAAGTCTGTGCTCTTGGCAAGAATCTTGCCTCAAATCAAGGAAATATTTTCACTTTTAAGACAGAAGAATCTTTCATCCATCAGGACACAATACAACACTGGTAGCATCAGATTCTAGTACTGTGCGCATGACCCTATCCTCACCTTCGTTTGTTCTACGAAGGAGCCCAGCATCCCTGAAGGTCTCGTACATACCTTTCTATGAGTAGTTACAAATTCAAATCAGACAGTAATCCCAGGGTCCAGCTGTTGCTTCTCTAGCTCACAAAAATTCCCACAAGCCCCCTAGAGTGCCAAATTACCACCTCAGTCCTCTCTGCTTAGCCTCAAACTGGGTCACCCTCTAATCAAGAAAAATTAATGACTAGCAACATATTTTTCTTTTCCTCTTAATTAGAGTAATTCCACCCTGGCAGTTACTCTCAAGACTGAAACTATGCTAATGACAAAGTTTTAATTCAGAGAAAAGGGACAAGCGATCAGAAGTCACTAGCCATCCTACTGCTAGTAAACTACTAGTCATCAGTGACCAACTGACCACCACACTAACGAGGCCCAGAGCAGTAGGTTCACATGGTCATAGGTTTTCGTAAAATTCAGCCATAGGACACTTTAACCACAGTTGGTTAGATTCACCTCTCTGCTCTAACTCCTCCCACCCCATCCCACTTCCCCTAAGACTGGGCAGCACTGTATGGCTGCTGTCATTTTTGGAGTCCTGGTAAAAGACAGTTTGGGGTTCATTCTTCTGCATTTAGAGAATGGTACATGTGTGATTTGCAGTTGCTCCATGTATAGGTGTTCGTGCCAGATGTCCTGGTAAAGAAATGGCTTTTCTGAGCCAGTGGGCCCACTTACCCAGGCCACAGGGAAAAGGACCAGGACTCATACTGTATTGTGATGCCCATATTGAGCAAAGTACTCAGTTTCCTGGAGCCTCAATGCCCCTTCATTAAAATATAATGAGGGTTCATTCAGTCGCTGTTGCTTTACTTCATTAAAATATAAACCTATCTGAAAGATTCATATGACTTATTAAAATAGATTATTATTATTATTAAGACTAATGTTACACTGCATGAGGCAGAGTGTTACTTGCTTCACATACATTATCTCAATTATTCCCAGGTTTAGAGAAATTAAGCACTTTATCAGAGGTCACACAATTGGTAAATTGAGGATCCGAAGGATGAACAGCAGTTTTTACGCACTGTGCTGCATGCGGGCTCAATCTAAATGCTCTGGGTCATCAGCAATGGCTGAGCTTCTGTAAGCTGAGCCAAGCCAAGGCCAGATATCTCCTAGAGGCTGATAGTACTCAAGGTCAGTTCAGAGATGTGGACGGTGTCCAAGGATAGGAATCCTAAGCTGCAGGGAAACACCCACAAAAACAACTAACACGTGCCAAGCGTGGTGCCAGACAAATTACATACATGTAATTGAGATCATTTTACATTTAGTAAGCCAGCAAAAAAAGTTTCAAAATAAAATAATATTCCATGCTGGCAATATTTTGCTAACCTGCTGCACTCGTTTTTGCATATATGATACATAAATTGCTACATTCCATTGGGAAACAATTTAATAGTACAAACCAGGATTCTTAAAGATCTATACCCTTTGACACTTTAATCCCACTGTTGGAAATGCACCCTAATGAAGTCTTTTTTTTTTAAATTTTATTTTTACAGACTGCACTTTGATTCATTGTACACAAATGGGGTACAACTTTTCATTTCTATGGTTGTACACCATATAGAGTCACATCATTAACCCTAAAGAAGTCTTTGAAAGGAAGCAAAAAGTCCATCTACACAAAGATGCACACTACAATGCTGTTTGTGGTGCTGAAATTCTGGAAGCTTCCAAAATGACCAAATAAAGGAATCAATGGGTAAATGATAGTAAATCACCTGGAAGGAAACTGTGGGTTCATTGAACTGATTCACAGGGTCCATGAGAACACAGACAAGCATATCATAATACGTGAGAAAGAACTCAGTGACAATTACATTACTTTTGTAACTGAATTCATATGGAAAATGGCAGGAAACAGAACCAAATAGTTGTCTTAGGGTAAGATACCATAGGAGATTTCATTCTCCTTACATACTATGATGATAAAGGAAGGGGAGAAAACAGAAAAACACAGCAAGAGAAGAGCAACATGGCTGAGGAGAGCGGCTGAATGGACAAAAGGCAGGACTCACCCAGGACCACACCCCATCCCAGCAAGCAGCTCAACCTTGCTCCACCAGCCTCAGGACTCTGGCCTCTCCACTCTCCCAATCAACACTACTGGGCATGCAGTACCCTCGGTTTCTCTGAGGCTAACCTTTATTTTAGCATTGTACAGTAGCTATGGCCAGACCCATGGGCTATGACGTTGCTTTTCTTCTTTAAGTTTTTTCTGCCAACAACCAAAGACATTTTGCAGACTCAGTGGTACAACTTAGCCCCCATTCCAGAGTTTGGGGTGGAGCAGGATGAGTGGTGGGCACCTACATCCCTAGTGCTCTGTGTTCATATGCAAAGGCCCAGCCACCTGAGCTCGGACCACAGGCCAGGTTAATTCACTTATTGTAGGAGATGTCAAAAAATAAAATTATAACAATTTACTAAAGACCTTAATTGGCTTTATTTTTTATTTTATAATCAAGCAACACTTCATAAGACAGAACAAGTATTCCAATGAGCTAAGCAGAGGAGTTTGGTTTTATAGACAGAAAAGGACTAAAGAAAGTAGAAAGAAAAACCAAAAACAGATTGGTCATTTCAGAGTTACTATCTTTATAAGACATGGACAGGGAGCAGAACAATAGAAAAAAAAAAAAATACTGACTAGTTAACAACAGGTGATTTCAGCTTAGTTTTTTTGTATAGGAATTAAAGTAGAGGGGATTGTCATGGGAAGTTTGTCAGATATCTCTCTTCTTCTGGTTTCTTGGAAGGTGAACTCAAGCGTGAGTGAATCCATCTTGATTTTTCATCTAGTCTGCTGGGGCCTAGTGCAGGGACTTTGTTCAAAATAATGGCCTCCTATAGCTTTTATTTAACAGAGGTGTTTTAGTCAGCTTTTTGGCTGCCATGACTAAATGACCTGACCAGCACAACTGTAGAGGAGGAAAAGTTTACTTGAGGGCTCATGTTTCTGAGGTCTTAGTCCATTGAAGGCCGCCTGCATTCCTCAGGGCTCAAGGTGAGGCTGAGCATCATGGTGGAAGAGGGTGCAGAGGGCAGCAGCTGGTATCATGGTGATCAGGAAGCAGAGAAAAAGAGACTCCACTCTCCAGATATAAAATATACACCCCACAGCCACGCCCCAATTCCCACCTCCTCCAGCCACGCCCTACCACTTCAATTAATCCCATCCGGGATTGATTCACTAATTGGGTTAAGACTCTTAAAACTCAATCATTTTTTTTTTTTTTTATATCAGCAAAGCTCAGTTTTTTTATTCAACATGTTACAAGAATTTAGTCAAAAAGACCAAAGCCCATGTCATCATCAGACGCCTCGGATTCTTCTTTCTTTGCTTCCACTTTCTTCTCCTCAGCTGGGGCAGCCGCTGTGGAGGGAGCAGGACCTCCTGCTGGTGCTGCACCAGCTGCTGGAGCAGGACCACCAGCCCCTACATTGCAAATGAGGCTCCCAATGTTGACATTGGCCAGGGCCTTTGCAAACAAACCAGGCCAAAAAGGTTCACCATTTACACCAGCTGCTTTAATGAAGGCATTGATTTTATCCTCCGTGACGGTCACCTCGTCATCATGCAGGATGAGGGCAGAGTAGATGCAAGGCAGCTCGGAAACAGAGGCCATGGTGCTGACTGCCGGGCACGGTCCTAGTCACCGGATGAAGTGAGGGCCTCACCCCAACGCGGCCTTAGCTTCTCGGAAGGACCGAGCACCTTGACGGCAGCTGAGGAAAAGCCAATCATTTCTCTTCTGAAAGTTCCTGCGTTGTCTCACATGTGAACTTTTGAAGGACACCCCACATCCAAACCATTACAAGAGGTATCTTCCTAGTCTTTTCCCTGCACACTGGCCACCTGTCCTCTTTAGGCCCAATAGGACAAACACCTTAATTTTGAACTGCCACCAAAAGGAGAAAATGTCATTCTCTTGCCACGCTACCCCTGCCTTATACAACCCGGAGCAATTCTGAGCCTCCAGGAACACCATTACTGGGAGCTGATGCTTCAAATCCAGATCCTCATCTCTTCTTGGTCTTGTCTCCTCAGGGTCTGCAAGGCTATCAGTGGATTAAAGCCTTTGAACAGAATGGCCTTCCCTATTAGAAGACTCCAGTCATCTTGAAGGCCCAGCTCACACACCACGCTGTATCACTATTTCTCCACCTTGGCAGACTTGACATTTGGAACCAAACAGTCTTTTCTCATGGGAGGCTGTCCTTTGCAGTCTAGGCTGTTTAGCTGCACCCTGGCCTCTGATTTCAGTAGCAAGTGCCATTCCTCTAGCTGTGGCAACTAAAATATCTCCAGACATTGCTGAATGTCCTTTAAAGGAAAAATCACCAGACTCACCTCCTTTACTCCACCTGGCAGGATGTTCTCTTCTGCCTCTTCTTTTCTGTAATTGTGTGTGTGTGTGTGTGTGTGTGTGTGTGTGTGTGTGTGTGTGTGTCCCTACTAGCCCTTGTCACTTCATTCTATAATTAATTCTTTATCTGTCTCTCTCTGGAAGCAAACTTGGTTTCCCCCAAAAAGAGTTTGGATGCTGAACGGCATTACATCCCCAGTGCCTAGCACAGAGCAAGGGCTCAAAAATCCTACAGAGGTTAACTATGGTTTATAGATCCCAGGGACCTTCAAAGACAAGAAGAGATGGCCCCAACCTAGGGTTTTAGTATTTGGTTCTCCAAAACTGGAGTGGAAAAAACTGAATGGTGCTTTATTCATTGGAAGGGGAAAACTATATTTTGTTCTTTTTGCTAACAGAGATGTTCAAAAATTTTGGATTTGTGTTGGGGATTACTTTCAATAAATGTCTAGTTTGAGATCTCACTGAACCGTACCCACAGGGCTCAACTTAGTAATTCCAAGAGAAAAGACAGGGAGGAATACTCCCCTAACCTCAAGGCACTGATTTACAATTGGTGAAACTCCCTGAATCTCATCTGATATTATTTACAATAACATTTCCTGTGAGTCTCCAGTGGGTAGGCTGACAAGTGAAAACGTGCTTAACCATGGATGTGAAGGATTTGGGTGAGCCATGAGTTAGAGGCCACTGTAATTAGGGACATGAGACACTAGAGCCCAGAGTTAGATTCCAGAAAGATGGAATGAGTCCTCTCAAGTGTTTTGGAGAAGGAACAAAAAAAGAAAAGAAAAGAAACACTATGAAAGTGGTTTACTTTGTGTTGGATAAGCAATAGCCTTCCCTCCAGCAAATTCTATGTAAACAACCTTGACTTAGAACAACTCTAAAACAAACTGACCTTCTAATAGACAAATGGAAGCTTTGAGGAATTTTCTTAGGATTTTAAATGAGCCTGAAGAGCTTGTAGAGTGTGCATGAGCCTCACCCTCACTGATGGACGAGCGGGCACGAGGCGTGTGTGGGCACACTGGTGACACTGCCTCTCCTTGGCAGTTGGGTTGTCCCACTTATACACGGGATCTGAGGAAGAGGAGTGCGTGGTTTCATTGAGACTTGAGCCAGCACTGTATTTAAGAACACTGCTTCCCTGGTGTCTACCTCCCACCAAGATCTGGGGAGGCAGAGTGGCCTGGACTAAGTCCCTTCCCACTTTATCCTGGTAATTCAATGTCCTGTACAGACCAGCTGGCCCCAAAGTTTCTGCACTCCTTTCTCCAACAGAGTTGTAAACAACCTTCAAGCTGGAACTGGAAGTAAACAGGTGGCAGAGACTCTCCTGAAGGTGGCTGTGCTTCGAGAATGCTCAGAGACTCTCCTGAGGTTAACCCTTCCTGTGAAGGTGAGAGAAGCTGATCATCAGGGGCCCTCACTCCCCAAATAAATCCCTTTTCCTAGTCCACTGAACCTGAAAACCTTTCCACACAGGACAAGACCTGTCGCCATGGTTTGGATATGGCTTGAGTGTTTCTCACAAAGGTTCATGTGTTGGAAGTTTGGTCCCTGGTATGGTAATGTTGGAAGGTGTAGAACATTGGGTCATTGGAACTCTGCCCCAGGAAGGGATTAAGATAGGCCTCATGGAAACCAGTTCCCATGGGAGTACATTATTAAACATGAGTGAGTCTGACCCTGGAATCTCTCTCTCACCTTCCTGTCTTGCCTTGTCATTTCTCCTGCAAGTTCTACTGACATTGTGATAGCAGCCATCATGGGGCCCTCATCAGAGACAAAATTGATGGGGCTATCTTATCTTGGACTTCCAGTCTCCAAAATAGTGAGTTAAATATACCTATTTTCTTTATAAATTACTCAGCCACAGGCATTTTGTTGTAGCAATGGAAAATGGGCTAATAACACTCATCATGCCCCCACCCCATGAGAGCTAAGGTTCAGACAGTCAATACAACAGGGAAATGTAATAAATTGCCCTCCGAACACTATAAAGGGCCAATTGCTCCTCATCTCATTGAGATCATATCCACTGATCCCCACCCCACTCTTTGTACTATCCTTCAGTCATGAGGTTAAATGTAACTCCCTCAGAGTTCTATGATTCTTGATCACGGGTCCCTGTGCATGACCTTCATGACCGCTTTCTGTGCTAGGTGTATCTACCTCCCAGGTCTAACTCTAAACTTCTTGAGGAAAGAGGCCACAACTATCTTGTCGACCCACTCAAAACCCATGCCCTGGGACATAACAAGCTCATAATTAATAGTAAATGAATTTACTCATTCATTAACTAATTGATTCATTAACCAATAAAAACTCTTTAAAGCAGATCTTGATCAGTGAGTAAGGTGGTGTATGCCAATGCCAGGCCTGTGGGGCTCAGTCCTCCTGACTTCAGGTCACAGCAGGTAGTGTCTGAGAGTGCACACAGTACTACCAGGCACATGTGATTTCTACTCACAGTATCGCCTGTGGCCAATGTGAAAATATGGCACTCTTAGCATGGGGTGACCTCTACCCAAGAGCTGTAAGAAGAAATCCCAGGTAACATGGTTTGCTAAAGGCAGTTGTCAAGACCAAATAATAAGGGCAGAGTGTCAGGAAGGTATAGATAGGGGTCCAGGTAACTGGAAGAACCTGGCATCAGGGCCTCCTCCAACTTGGGAGATCTGCACTTGGACAGGCTAGTAACCATCACCACCATCTATGTGACTCTCCCATGGTGGAGCCCAACAGGAGAGCAGCTCGTGTCTTTTGCTGAGATCTCCATCCTCTAAACTCAAGACTGTAGAAGATAATTGTCCATTCTTAAAGCCAGACCTGTTAGACTAACCCAGAAGGGTGAGGGAAAGGGAAGAAAATGAAGATTAAAGAGAAGAAGCACCAGTAGAGTCCCGAAAGGGTTAGAGGACACGCTCAATCAGATTTGCCTGTTGTCCAGGACAAGTGACCTGTACACTTGCTGTCCTGAGGAGGACAGGAGAAAACAAAAAACAAAAAACCAGTGTGTCCACATCCCCCTTCTCTGCTCCACCCCCATGGCCTTGCTGTCATTACCCACCCCATGCATTAATATGCAGGAAGGGCAGGTCTGAAAAGCATAAAACCACAGTGAAACCTGGAAATTTGAAGAACTCGACTCAATGAATCAATCTGAGACAACCTATAAATCATAACTTATGTTCCTAACTGCAAATACTCGAGCGGCAGTGACCAGTGACCCTTCCCCCCAACAGGCATGCTAAATCACCAAACATGAACAGGCTATCTAATTTAGTAGCCAGTTAGAACACAGTAATAACCAACATGAGAACCATTCCAAATAAATCTTACAACACATTAAGTTTGGCCCATAGAATATTAAAGCTCAACAGGTTTCATTAATTTCCTGTAGTAGAGTTGTTTATACAAAAATGAACATAAATTCTGTTTGGGTGATAATCTCTTTGAATCTCTAAATCCTGCTTTGGGTTATCAGTTCCAGAAAAATGAAGGAAGAAATCTAAACAACTTCAAACCCTGAATATTTTGGCAACTCCAGGCTACCTGAAAGCAGCAGATGGAATTTTCTTTTGTCTTCCTCCAAATCTTGAGTTCCATGGAAGGTTTCTGGATGATAAACTAAATATGGCACAAATTCCACATAGGACAACTCAGTGGGGTCTTAGTCAAAAAGTTTTAAAAACAGTTATGTCAGACTGTATTAAAGAACTTAGGGATTTTTTTTTCCTTCTTTTCTTCCTTTTTTTCTTTAACATGGCATTGGTATGCAACATTATTTAAGTGGAGCTAACCAACTGCAAATAATTGCAAGGCATTTTGACTCTTATTAAAAGAGTTGCTTTACATACTGACAATACTAGCAACAGTGACCTCTGAAGTTAACCCATTAATATCTGAGTTTTCCCAGTTCAATATTTAAGAAATGTTTCCCAAAAAATGTACAAGAAGACACCTAGGTAAAAACAAAGGGAAACCAATAATGGAACTCCAGGTGTTTTGCTGAAATTTTATATTCTTTCCACTTTAACAGACCTTAGTGCAAAACACTTTGGGCAAAGTAACGATTTTAATATTACCTGTAACTTTGGGCCCAATCTCCTTACATGGAATACACCATTTTCCTAAATTAATTAGGGCTAACTAACCTCCAGTTGAAGTAGCATAAGGCTGGTTTTCTCTATCTACCCTCTCAATTCCCTGTAAAATCCTAAATCAAGGCTCATATTTTAAAAATATACTGATACAAGGCTATGCAGAGAGGCAATCTTATGCACCTGTTCTGCATAACAAATTACTCCAACTTTTTTTTTAAATGCTTAATCTTTTCTTTTTTTTTTTTTTTTTTTTTTTTTTTGGTGCTGGGGTTAAACCCAGGGCCTTGTGCATGCAAGGCAAGCACTCTACCAACTGAGCTACATTCCCAGCCCCTTACTTAATTCTTTTGTTCATAATTTTGTTGCTCATGAATTGGGAAAGGAATCAGCTTGTGATCTCTCAGGCAATTGCAGTCACATGGTCACTGAGTTGCAATCATCCAAAAGTTTGTCTGGGCTGAGTGTCCAAGATGGTGCACTCATGCAGCATGACGCTGGTTTGGGTTGGGAGCACTTTTGGGGCCACTGCCAGCAGCAAGCACAAAAATGTGCACCTCTCCATGCAGTCTGGACTTCACACAGTATGGTACCTGGATTCTGAGATCAAGTATCCTGAGAGTAAGTGTTTCAAGAAACAGGAGGAGAAGCGCTCAGCCTCTTCCTACCTGACCTCAGAAGTCACGCAGTGTCTCTTCTATGGCATTCTAATTGTTATAAGTGGGTCACTAGGGCCACTAAGATTCAAGTGGAGAGGAATTATTCCACCTCTCAACTTAATGAGCACAAAAAAGTTTATGACAAGTTTTAAAATCTGCCACATTGCCATCAGAAACAATTTCCCCAATGTGAAGGCAACAAGCTTAGGTAGTGTCTTCCTCAGACAATGCCACCCTTTCCCACAGGTACTATTATCTAGTAACACCCAGAAGCATTTACTCTAAGACCATCATGACACATTGAAAGAAGTAGAATGGTTTTCAAGATTGAGGTCTTCTTTCCTCTGGAGAATCATAGATCTTAACAGTAACAGAGGAGAGGAACCAGTCACCATGCTTTTCATTAGGCAGGGGTAATAATCAAACTATTTAACAAAAGCATGCCATCATCACTAAAATCAGAATATATGACAGCTACAATCAGTATCTCATGTTTCTATTGTTGCTCTGGTTATAAATAAGATGGACCTCTATAACCTATAAATTCCTAGGATTCAAAGATATTTTAAACTTCTTATTTTCCCAGGGCCAGGTTAAAATAATCCCAGGTCTGTCATTTACTACATGGGTGCCATCAGACAAGTTATTGAATCTTTTTATAAAATTTATTACTTCTGTAAAGTAAAATAATAATGGACCCTTAATAGTGTTGTTATGAAGCTTAATTAAAATAATGCAAGTGAACATTAGCAAGGTTTTAGCTAAAGTCATGTGACAAATGGGCCCTAAATGCATAAAGCCTCAAACACAAAATAGTTCTTATTCACAAGACGGACCTAGGAATGTTAACCTGGTTGGCACTGGCCTTCTTCCACATGGTCAATCAAATACTATATTAATCCATTTTCTGTTGCTATAGCAAAACACCTGAGACCAGATATTTATAAAGAAAAGAGGTTTATTTAGTTCACAGTTTTAGAGGCCAAAAGACCAAGATCGGTCAGCCCCATCTATTCAGTCCTTGGCTGGGTCACAACATGGCAGGAAAATAGAAAGGGAACTAATCATATGCAGAAGGGGCCAAGTGTGTGGGGTGATCTCACTATAGAACAACCCACTTTCTCAAGAACTAAGTCACTCTGCAAGATTAGCATTATGCACCCAATGACCTAATTACCTCCCACTAGCCCCCACCTCTTAAAGGGTCTGCCACTTCAATATTGCTACACTGAAGACCAAATCTTCACTACATCAACCTGTGGGGACACACTCAAACCATATGCAAACCATAGCAAGTATACATATTCACTCTATATTATGGCTCTAGAGCCATGTCATCAATTGCATCTAACCAGCAAAGGGAGGGAGTGGAGAGAAAGCCAGAGGATGCATGTCTATTCATTTAAAGCCCTCTCCTGGAAGGAAACACATCACTTCACACTACCATAGAGAGGACCTAGTCAGACCTCACTGCAAGACAGTCTGGGAAATGTTGTTCCTCTGAGTGTCTGGTTATAATCCTATAGCTCTAGTGGAAGGAGGAATTGAATTCTGATAAGACAGCTTGCATCTCCACCCTAGTTCTCAATAAATGTATGTTGTTGATTATTGTTTGTTGGACAGACAGTAGGTATTTGCTGGTTGCTTGAATAATTCAGTGGAAAGGAGGGAAAATAAAGAAAATGGATGTTGCAGCATAAAAATAAGAAGAGAGAAGATTGTTGAAAGAGGCTACGTAAAGGGGTGGTAAACACATAGGGAATATTTCACACCCACTAAAAGAGAAAACACCACAACCAGACTCTTCCAGGGACCATTCATCGGGGTCCCTAAATGTACATGGAGGCTAAATCTTTGATCGCCACATTACCTGGATTGTTTAAAAATCCCCTTGTGATCATCACACTCACAGAATTGTAGAAAAATCCTCTCCTGCCTTCAACCCTGGGTTGTTTTAAGTTTTTCCTAAGTTTTTAGTCTGAACTAATTTGAATTCTCAGCTTTGAGTGGGTAAGAACTTGAAGAAAGTCTGCCACCCAAACTGCATCTAAGAGAATGTGCTGAATTCTCATTGATGATAATTAGCATCCGGCTTCTTTACTCTGCCCATACAGTATTTTCAAATCAATTGCTCAGCATTAGTGATTCTGCTGGGATTGATTTAATAGTCTAATATGAAGTCTCAGCCCTTCTGTACAGGTTAATTACATGTGGTCTTATACATTCTAATTTAAGATACTGCCTTTGCAATTATCATCAGCACTAAAACAGAGCACTAGTAATGAAGCTGGGCTTGAATTTTTTTCCAGAAGTAATGAATTGAAAAACCAAAATGACTTTTAATTTCTTTGGCACTTACCATTTCAATTTCTCTTCTCTTCTGTAGAAAATATAAATCAGGTCTCCTCCTTATTTCAGAGCATTAGGAAAACAAGCAAAATTGCATTAAAGAAAGGAGAAGGCTTTGATTTTGAAACAAGCAAGATTTGAACTATCTGGGTTTTGACAAACCAAAAAGGCTACCTTCCTTTACCCTGGTTTCCCAGTTATGGATGTATTTAAGTGTGAATTTATGTATTTGACTAATACAATGTTTATTCTGTGGTAGGTATTGTTCTAGAACTTTATAAATACCAACAACCATACGAATACATTAGTTACCCAGCTGCATAACAAATTACCCCAAAATACATTTACTTAAAACAACAAACAGTTTTTATTTCACAGTTTCTGTGGGTCAGGAATTCAGGAGCAGCTTAGGTGGGTCAGGCTTACAGTCTCTCACCAGAAGGGTGATTATTCTCTGGGACTAGAGAATCCACTTCCAAGATTATTCACGTGGTTTTCAGCAGACTTTAGTTTCTCAGCACATGGACCTCTCTATAAGCTGCTTGAGAGTCCTTACTATACCACATCTGACTTGATCCCACTCAAGTGATATGAGAAAGAGAAAGACACAAAGAGGACAAAACTGAAGCCGCAGTATCTTTTATAACCTAATATAATGATGCACCACTATTCCCGCTGTGTTCTATTGGTCACACAGAAAACTCTGGTACAACACAGGAGTGAACTGCATGTGGATGTGATTATCAGAAGGTAGGAACCATTGCAGGCTAGGGTGGCTGTCACAAGTAGGTATTGTCATTATTCCCAACTTACAAATGAGACGATTAAGGCAAAGACAGGTGAAATACCTTGCCCAAGGTCACTGGTAGTAAATGGCAGAGCCAAGATTTGAATCTGGCTGGTCATGCTAGCTCCAGAATCCATGCTCTTAACAACTTCTTACACTTAAAAGTGTTCACTCAATTTAACACCTGGTTCATAAGCAGCTAATAACCAGCCAATCATGTTTGTTCTAAATGAAGAGCTGATAGGAAAACTTTGCTGAGAATAAAAGCTCTAGACTATTCATCATCATCATAAAAAATAACTCCTTAATATCCCATGGTGTCTGTGGTTTGAGGTAAAATACTCCCATTTCCCAGGAATTTCCTACTAAAAGATCAATATAAAACCATCCTTGTCACGAGATCCTTTTGAAATATTGTACCTCACACTACACTAGTAATCCATTTTTTCCTATTCAAACTCCTAGGGAGACAAGTCCTCTGTACTGACTCTGCTCTGTGCAGTTGACACCAGAGGAGGTCCCGGGGGTTCCTGGAGAGAACCTCAACTCAGGATGAGTGGAGTGTTTTACAAACATCACAGAAGTGAATTTAAGGACATGTCTGTTAGAGGTACAGACAGAAATTTATTTAGAGAAGCAGAGACAGTCAAGGGAGAATGTAGGCCACCACATGGGTGAGAGACACTTTGGGGATTCTCAGGATCTTCTAGAGGAAACTTGGTGAAGGGTGGGCATGGCCAGGTATGCAGGAATGACGCCAGTGGGTGATCCCAGGCAGTTTACAGAGTCT
This sequence comes from Sciurus vulgaris, assembly GCF_902686455.1. Lineage (NCBI taxonomy): Eukaryota > Metazoa > Chordata > Mammalia > Rodentia > Sciuridae > Sciurus > Sciurus vulgaris. Next base: position 171,338,251 of record NC_136463.1, on the reverse strand, counting down.
GGGAATTCTCAGGACCCTTAGGTGATGTTTTCTTCACTATCTGTTCAATAGATAATGTTGGGAAAGTACCCTATATGACAGGTTTCTGGGGAAACACCCTATATTATAGCTTTCATATCTCTCATTTCTCAATCTATTCTAAAAATACATAGATTGGGGGACTAATTACAGAGCAGTTGTCGTAAGTGGGTGAATCTTTGGTAACATTAAGATTGTGAGTGAAGATTTGTAGATTTCTCAGAAATTTGGGAGTGACAGGCCTGGTATTAACTGGTTCAGGGTGGAAAGGTATGTGGAATACTAGCATAAAGTTTTCAGATTAAAGTTAGTTTCCTTAGCCTTCTCTTTTCTGCCTTTTTATTTCTTTTATTCTACTTCACAAGGATATTGCTTGTATTAAAATCTTTTTCTTGATCATCCTCAGCCTTCACATCCAAGGCCCACAGCCCAGTCCCTTCAGGTGTCCTGTTATCAGTTTTAGCATCAGATGCATGCCTGCACATCTCTGACACTATAGACCAGACTGGACCCCAGACCTGAGTCACTGAAGGATAGGTCCTCTGGGCTCTTCCACTGGATCATGAAGGGGATTTTACTCGCCAATATTCTAGGCACTTAATACCTATCGCATCATTAAATTTCCCCATGTCCTATATATATATTAATGACAATAGTAATCATAATACAGCTAGGCACAGTGGCGCATGCCTATAATCCCAGCTGCTTGGGGATGCTGAGATAGGAGGATTGCAAGTTCAAAGCCAGTCTAGACAACTCAGTGAGACCCTGCCTCAAAATAAAAAATTAAAAGAGTTGGGGATGTACCTCAGTGGTATAGTACCCCTGGATTCAATCCCTAGTACCAAAAAAAATTTTTTTAAAACATCATCATAATTCACAGTTAAGAGAGATTGGAAACTAAACATGTGCCAAGTTCTATGCCGAGTGCTTTATATGTATTAATTCATTTAATCCTCCCACAAACCCAAGATCAGTTTTATTTTCTGTTCCTATTTACAAAGAAAGAGCCTGAAGCTCAGAAGGTTAAATGGCTGGCCCAACATTACACAAAGTCAGAATTCAAACCTGGGTATATCTAAGGACAAAGACTATTTCCTCTCTACCTTTAAAAGGAGATTTCAGAGGGAACCAGTATCCATCTTTACAGAGAACAGCTGGATGATGCTCCCAACCTACCTTGGGGCCTGTCCTCTCATAACCAAATGTACAGTAAGAAGATTTTTCTAAATAAAAACAATTTCCTCCCTAGAAGAGATTCTAGACCAGTTGTTATGAATACTTTTTTTTTTTTTTTTTTTGGTACCAGGGATTGAACTCAGGGGCACTCAACCACTAAGCCACATCCCCATCCCTATTTTGTATTTTACTTAGAGTCAGGGTCTCACTAAGTTGCTTAGCACCTCACTTTTGCTGAAGCTAGCTTTGAACTCTCGATCCCCCTGCCTCAGCCTCTCAAGCCACTGGGATTACAGGCTGCACCACTGTGCCTGGCAGATTGCTTTTTTAAAATCTTCTCCACTACCAAAAAATAAACAGGGATTAGTAAGCCCTCTTGAAGAAACAGATAGCCAATATTTTCAACTCCGCCATTGTAGCAAAAGAAGCCCTGAATAATACACAAATTAATGAGCATGGCTATGTTCCAATAAAACTTGATTTAGGGACACAGAAATTTGAATTTTATATAAATGCCTCATGTCACAAAATATTATTCTTTTGATTATTTTTTCAATCATTTAAAATTTCAAAATCCTTGCTTAGCCCATGGGCCATACAAAAACAGATGGCCATGGTTTGCTGATCCCTGCAATAAAGAACCAAGATGTCAGAAATTCTCCCAATGAGTTAGTGAGTGGATTTGATCAAATCTACAAAAATCCAGTTCTTGAGCAAAGGAGTTGTGTTCAACATAAGTGTTCAAATGTTAAATCACATGCATGAAGTCATCTCTCACTTTTCCTATGCTTCCTGGAGGACCAGCTGAGGGACATGAGGCACGCCCACCAAATCGCCCTCCATGACAGAGACCTGGATTTCCATCTTGTGTCTCCTGTCAGTCATAACAGGATGAGCCCTGGTGACCTCTGTCCCCCACACCCAGGAAATGGAAGGTTTTGATAAATGTTAAATTAAGTAAGCAAAAGGGAAAGAAGGAAGGTAAGGCAAAGGAAGAAGGGAGGAGTACAGGAAGATGGAGGGAGAAGGGAAAGAAAGGGCGAGGAGAAGGCAGAAGTCGCATTATCCCTATCAGGTGTTTCCCTAGTGTATTTCAACAATTGGTTTAAGAGGGAGCCTCTAATAAAGTAAAAGTCTATGATTCACTCCTTATCATTTTGAGTAATGCGCTATTTCCCAGAGATACCATCTTTACTTCCTGTTCAACTACCTTTTATAATAATAAGGAAAATTATTTATACCTAAGCATATGTCTAGGGAGACATGTTTTAGAATTTTAAGACAATGAAGATTGTGTTCCATCTTTTCAGCCAATGCATTAAACTGCCCCTGAAACACAGGATAAGATAACCAGGCTTCCCACAATACATAGTACAAGTTCCTGGGACAATAGGACCAACCCCACCAGACACTGTCTTTGTCACTTTGGGGCCCAGGGGATCTGGCACTAGAACACATTCAATAAATGCTTATGGAATGAATGAAAAGTAAATGAGGGAAACGTTTCACCTTCAGAGAATTAAATCCCTTCTCTTCAAAGCAATAGCACTGGAACAAGGTGGGTGTTCCTGGAAGATAAGAGATGCCTGGAAGAATTTTACAGCAAAAAACAAATGTGGGTGTTGCCAAATGTCAGGGACAGCAAAGCCAGAGGGGTATTCCTATTCTTACAACATATACCCGCCATAGAGATGACTGGACAACCATCCAACTAGATTTACCTCTTTGTCCAAATGAGAAAATATAACGTTAAGTCGCCCTAGGCTTAAATGGAACTGAGTTAGAATCAATATTTTTTTTTATATATAAAGGAAAAAACACCAGAGTCAAAAGACCACTGTCATATCAAAGTTGGAACTACTGTTGAAGTCAGTTTTCATTTAGCAAAGAAAATTAAGCCAGGCCACTAACATTAAAAAATAATAATCATCTCTTATTTTTGAGTACGTCTACATTCTTCCTTTAGCCAGTATACAACTCATTTCAGCCATAATGATCTGATGCTTTTCTAACATCCTAAACTTGCCTGAGGTTCAACCAATTGTCACCAAATAAACACAGGTCAGAAACAGAACAGCCATTTGTTTCTCTGTCTGTAGAATCAGGACAATTTCCCAACCAGGGCACCCACAGGGTGGGGAAGGTGACTTTTCTATTAAAGAGGAGAAAAAATCACCAGCAGCTGTTTATCTGAGCACCAGTATGAATGCTTCTCTGGCTCAGGTCAGTCAAACTGCCTTGGCAGGTGGGATGGCACCCAACATAAGGCTATGAGGTTTGACCACACAGGGCTGGCACTCTGATCTCCTCTGGGGCCTGGTGCTGGAAGAGAGAGAGGAAAAATGGAACTGTTTCTTTTTACCTTACACACTACTATACAGGTTTTTTTAATATAATACAACTTAGCTATATAAGATTTTCCTTTATAAAGATATAAAGTATATGCAGCTTCCTAGCTATATGATCTGAAATAAATCACTTCATTTTCTCATGTTACCTACTCTGCAGCACAGATCTGAAGAAAGCCCTCGTCTGTCTGTCTGATCTCCAAATCTGTTTCTTCTTCTTCTTGCTTTCAACTATACTGTGTTGGTCAGATTTTCATTACTTTTACAAAATACCTGGGAAAATCAACTTATAAAGAGGAAAGATTTATTTTGGCTCACAATTTTGAAAGTTTCAGTCATGGGCAGTGCCCCACTGCTTTGGGGCCTGTGGTGAGGCAGCACATCACAGCAGAGAGTCTGTGGTGGAGCAGAGCTGCTCCCCCCATGGCCAGGATGGAAAAAGAGAGAAAGAAGAAGTTGGGGTCTCCTGGTTCCCTTCAGGGCACACCCCCAGTGATTGATAAACCTCCCATGAAGCACCACCTCTTAAAGTTTCCACCACCTTCCAATAGTGCCACGCCAGAGAATGAGCTTTCAATGCATGGACCTTTGGGGGATTTTTAAGGTCCCAAAACTATAGATTCTGCCACTGGTCCCCAAAGGCTTATGTCCATCTCATGCACAAAATGCATTCATTCCATCTCCAAAAGTCCCCAAAGTCTTAACTGTTCCAGCAAAGTCCAAGTCCCAAGACACCTCTAAGACTCAAGGAAAATTGATCTGTGAGCCCCTAAAGAAATCAAAAAGGAAATTATATACTTCCAAGAAACAAGAGTACAGAGTAAAAATTCTCAATCTAAAAGGGAAAAACAAGAAAATAGCCAAGAAAGATAGGAACAAAGCAAGACCAAAATTTAGCAGGACAAACCTTAAATCCTCAACCTCCATGCCCAGCATCTGAGGTGCACTGTGGCAGAATGGGGGCTCCCACAGTCGTGGACAGTCCCATCCCTACAGCTTTTCCTAAGTGCCCACATAACCACTCACTGCACGCTGCCTGCAGCTTTCCTCAGCAGGCATCACGTTCCTGGCAGCTCTGTTGTCTGGGAGTCGCCACTGCAGCTTCTGCTTCACTCTCACACTCCATACGTCCCCTGGCAGGGGCTTCTTATAGGGACGCTAACATGGCAACATACTCCAAGGTTTTCCTTTTAAAATTGGTGGAAGCTTCCATGACCCCATAACTCTTACATACCTGCAAAAGCAGCATCACCTGTTCAACACCTGGACCACTTGAACTATGGCTACAGTGGCCACTGAGTGTTTTGCTGACTGGACACAAGACAATAATTCCCTATGTGCTTTTGTGCTAGCAGGACCCCTGGGGCTCTCTTCTCAAAAGACTCTGCCCTGGAAAGTCATTGAAACAAATTTTCATTTTTATATCTCTGAGCCTGTAATGACTATGACTTTACCAATTCCTGAGATTTCCTTCAGGCATTTTTTCTTATTGTCCCAGTGCAAAGCACTTAGCTTCCTTTTAATGGTCCTAATCTCTTTAGCAACTGTACCCCTCTCGATGGCACCATTAAAAACACTCCTTTTCTGGACAAACTGAAAGTTTTCCAAATCTTTCTCCTCTGTTCCTCTTTGCTCCTGATTCTCACTATAAATTTGACTAAAACCAGTCAGTATTATTTATGTCACTGCCTGAATGTTATGTTGCCTTGAAATTTCCACTTCAGCCAAACTTCAGGCTCAGCCTGACTGTCTCAGAACATGGCACAATGCAGCCAATTTCTTTGTCATAGTGTAACATAGATTGCCTTCAGTCCAATTCCCAGTAGAGTTCTTATTCCATTTGAAATCTCATCAGTGTAGCTTTTCTTGTCTGCTTTCCAATCAGCATTGTGGTCTTCTGAGCCCCCACCAGAATTTCCCATTAAACTCTGCCTATGGCATTCTAGGCTTTTTCTCAAAACTTTCCCAAACTGCTCCTGCAAACCAATTCCTAAGAGTCTTTCACATTGTCTTGGATATAGCGAAAATCACCTCATTTTTTGGCACCAATATTCTGTTACAAGATTTCTATTACTTTAACAAGATACCTGAGATCATCAACTTATAAAAAGGAGACATATTTTTGCTCACAATTTTGGAGGTTTTGGTCCATGGTCAGTTTCCCTCATTGCTCTTGGGACTGTGGTGAGGCAGCAAATCATGGAAGGGGGATGTGATGGAATAAAGCTATTTGCCTCATGGCAGAACAGAAAAGAGAAGAGGAAGGGGTAGCATCCCACTATCCCCTTAGAAGGTTCACCCCAATTATCAGAAGCCCTCCCACCAGGCCCCACCCCTTAAAGCTTCCCCCACCTTGCAGCAGGACGACTCCAGGGAACAAATCTTCAACACACAAGATTTTGAGGAACATTTAAAACCAAACTGTCCCAGCACATCTCAGTATCCTTTGCTGTAGGTGCATATATGACTGAGCTGGAGCTAAGGGAACATGTGGTCCATTCACTTATGATCCTCAGCGCTTCCCTCCCTTCACGGTCTCCTTGCAGACCAGCACAATTATCTTGGAATCCATGTGCTGAAGATGGCAGAATCAAAGATTGGAAAGGCCTGGTTTGTTTGTCAGATTTTTGTTGCTATGACAAAAATACCTGACAAGGACAACTTAGAGGAGGAAAATTTATATGGGCTCACAGTTTGAGAGGTTAAGTCCATGGTCAGCCATCACCATTGCTCTGCATGGTAGAAGGACATAGCACAGGAAAGCTGCTTAGCTCATGGCAGACAAGGAAGCACAGAGAGAGTGAGGACCTGAGACAAAATATAATCACTCCCAAGGTCATAGTCCCAGGGACCTATTTCTTCCCATCATGCACCACCTGCCCACAGTTACCACCCACTAATCCATTTCAAATTATTAAGCTTACAAACGGATTAGGTTATAAATCTCATAATCTATTCTCACCTCTGAACATTCCTGCATTGCCACATGAGCTTTTGGGGGGACATCTAATCTCCAAATCATAACACTTGGGTTCTTTAGTCTCCTTGGATGACAACCACCTACCAACCATGAACACCATTTCAGATGTTGAATTAGGTGGCTTTGGATACCAAAATAAAGTACCAAAACAAAGTACCTCCAAAACAATAAAAGCTTCCAAGTCCACAGAACCTTGGTCCACCCTACATCCTGGTCCATGTCTTCTCTACTTCCTCTCTAGACCATCATCTCCTAACTGTCACCTTCCCTCTAATCTGTTCTACAAATCCCTGCCAAATTAAATTCATTCAAATTCACATCATTTAACTGCTCAAAACCTTTGGCCCAAGGTGAGGCAGAACATCATGAAGCAAGAACATGACAGAGGAAAGCAAGTCAATACATCACACTTAGAAGCAGAGAGAGAGAGAGACTCCACTCACCACAGACAAAATATATATACCCTGAAGGCACGCCCTTAGTGACGCACCTCCTCCAGTCACACCCGACCTCCTACAGCCACCACTCAGTTAATCAGGGGATTCATGTACTGACTATATTAAGGCTCTCATAACCCAATAATTTCACCTCTAAAGTTTCTTGCATTGTCTCACACATGAGTTTTTAGGGAACATCTCACATCTAAACCATAACCACACAATAGAATAAAATCCAAAAATGCCTAGCATTCAAGCCCCTCTAAAACCTGAACTGGTCACCTCTCTTCTGATCTCAGTATTTATGTAGATAAGCTTCTTGCCCCTTCCCTCAGAAGCACACAAGGGGCAATGACAAGAGCAGAGTGATATAGTAGAAGGAGAGATGCCTGCATTCCTGCTTCTTTGTACACAGTACTCTGGGTTCTCCTCCAGAGTGAGTCAGACACCATCTGTACAATCCTGGGAAAATCATTTTCTCTTGCAGGTTTGATTTCTAAAAAGAGGAAACAGACTCTAAGATCCCAAAGATTCTTTGACCCAGTTTCTTTTCTTTACAATGTGTATTCCATAGAACATTAGTCCCAAGAGTTATGGTGCAAATAAATGATCCCATGAACAAATACACTTGGAAAAATGCTACATATAATATTCTTTTCCTAGTGAAGGTTTTGGAAAGCCCTACAATTAAAAAAAAAAAAAAAAAAAAAAATTCGTTTCACTTCAACTATTTCTCAGATGTATTTGGCCTAAGAATTTCTCATTCCGCTCCTTCTAACATAACCCAGAACTGATAAACTTAATGCTCATAGCCCATGTTGATTTACAGAGTTCATTTTTTAAACAATGTCCCATTTCTCCAGATAGATTCCCTGTACCCAGAGGACAAAGGGCTTTTAGAATTCTTGCATCTAAATCAGAAAGCCCCACAGATTATGAGGCAGTTGCCTCTCTTAAGGCCCCACAAGTGCATAGACCGTCTTCCTTATTGTCTGAAAGTTCCACGAACAGGACAGGAAGCACCAAGCATCACACACTCCCAAATGGGGCTGATTCCCAGTTGGTACATGGGGACGCTCAAAAGAATCCCCTTTTGGAAGATTCTTTCCAGAGACTGCAGCAGATTTCCAAAATACCTTCTGTAATGGCATGTCTTTGCCCTTTGTGGGAGAGATTTGTGTTTTAAACAATACAAATCTTTTGGAGCCAAGTTTGGTGAAGCATTCATGTGATAAAGCTGAGAAATGCTGATCTGCATCAAAAATGGAGAATACAATTCACCTCAGGCCTGCTCTCATCTGGCTCCCAGGTCTCTGGAACGAGAAGAGTCATTGCAACCAAGATTCCCCAGGCCTCCCAAAATCCCGGAGCTGCCAGTGGCTCCCCGGAGTGGCCAACAATTTTTGTCCACTAATTTGATTTGCCCTTTTATTTGGCCCCTTGTCTGAACAGAGATGCAATGACCCAGTGTTTCTTGAGTTTGAGTTCTCGCGGGACCTTTCTTGTTTCTGTCGCCAGCTATTGTTCTGAATTCAGCAGACTATCCCCAAATTGCACATCCACATCTCTAATTGAGCTGCAGCCTTTGGAACGCCTCCCTTTCTCCCCCACTCCCCTCATCTCCTCCTCACAATCTCACTCTGCCTCTCTGGCTTTGATCCCAGGGTAAGGATTGTTTTGTTTTGTTAACGCTATTCCTGTTATTCAGTAGTGGGTCTGTGCCTTTCCTTCCCTTCAAATAACATTTAATTGCTTTAACACAACTTTTTCAAGGAGCCAGTGGAGTGTTCTTTGAAGATCCAAATTATCCTCAAAGCCAGTCTCCCAAAGTGGCTGAAATTTGTGCTGACTTTTAATAACCAGAACATGAAACAAAAGAAAGAAGTTTTATACCACCTTTTTCTGAGAGCATTTTAACTGTGGCTATATAACCGAGGACCAATGGAGCTGGAAGGTAATATAGAGGTCATGGATTCTTAGTGGGCTCCAAACTGCCAAAGCTGAAGAACTCACATCAAACACACGTTTGCAGAATCTCAGAATATGAAACAAAGGAAAGCAAGGAGGGGCTCCCAGGACAGCCCAAGTCTTCGGATTGGCTTCATTATTTACAAAGTATTTGAAGATCCCTTGCCCTTGAATTTTGATCACAATTTAAAAACTCACTTTAGGCAGGCATGGTAATGCACTCCTGCTACTTGGGAAGCTAAGGCAGGGGGATTTCAAGTCCAAGGCCAACCTGCAACCTAGAGAGACCCTGCCTCATAAACAAAAAGGGTTAGAGGTGAAGCTCAGTGGTAGAGCATCCTGGATCCTGGGTTCAATCCCCAATACTACAAAAAAAAAAAAAAAAAAGACTTCACAGTGAAGAAAGTGAGATCCAGAGAAACTCAGTAACTACCTAACTGAGCAAAAGGAGACAGAACCTTTAGCTGCCAATTACCTGCTACAACCCACAGCCCTAAACCTGGCCATGCACCTGAATCACTGGGGAGCTGGTTTAGAACACAGATTTGTAATATCACGCTACCTTATAAACATGTACTTATTATGTTAATTAAAAAACTTTTTAATGTTTAAGGAGATGGAAATGTTAACTGTCCTGATTTAATCTCTACACACTGCATGAATTGAAGTGTCATACTATACCCCATAATTTATACAACTAAAATAATAATTAAAAAAATAAATAAATATATAACACAGATTTGGGAGCCCCAACCTCTGAGAATTCTGATTCAGTAGGTCTTTACTGAGGACCTGGAATCAGCATTTTTGAAGTTCCCTGTGATTCCTGTGGAGATCCAGGGTTAGACAGCACTCATCCACACCCTCAGCCTCCGTGCCCTGGTACCAAAGAGCAATCGATTGTTCTGAAGGAAAAAAAGAAAATACATACACACACTTAATACACACACACACACACACACACACACACACACACACACGGAACAGCCTAGATTTGATCATAAAATGATAGAGTGAATTTGGACTGTTTTAATCAGGTCCAAAAATTAATTAGTGGGATAAATGGGTTATTTACAATGTGTCACTCAGAGGGAATTTGAACAACATTTTATGTCCCTAGATATTTGCTTGGCATTTTATTATCAATCCCCAAACAGAATCCTCAAAGTTTTGCTTTTTACAAACTGGTTTTTCCACATATTACCTTTTTTCAGTCCACTCCACAATCCAAAAGATGGGCATGACAAGTCTTATCTTCTCTATTTTGTAGACAATACAAGTGAGATTTACAGAGAGAGATGGCATGCCAAGGCAACATTGCTAGTCCCCGAGTCCCTTCTTCCCACCCCACCCCCACCATGCACACACAGGAAAGCATTCTACCACTGAGCTGCCCACCCCATCCCCATATGCCTACTTAATGCATCAAAAAAAAAGATCCATGTTTCCAGAGCCTCCTCTTTTCTGCTCACTCCAGCGTAATCACAAATGATATTATAAAATGGAAAACTCAATAACTCTAATAGCTATTAAAAAAAAACACCATTGATGCTCACAGCCAGGACTTCATGATGTTTATTCTAATGTCCTCATTCACTACTACACTATCATTGTAAAATGAAAACCATTCAACAGAATTGTTTCCTTTGACTTTCTGAAATCAATTTCCACTTAGCCTAGGAAGTACAGTAGTAGGTTAAAATCCCAAATGGGAAAAATCTACATCACAAGTTATTCACCAACAACAACAATAAAAAATAGATATTTATTTGAAGTTTAAAAGGAAATAGAACTTGTTAGGACTCCAAATAAAAGGAAAATCTGCTTAAGAAAAATGAGTATTTCATACTTGGGCTACATTCAAGGGAACCAGGTTGGCCATGGCCTGAGGCAATTGATGGGGAGTCTTTTTGTGGGTTTTTCCCCCCTCTCATCATGATCAATTTCACATCAATAAACTACATTGCGCATGTTGCAATTCAATTTGATTATTATGCTGGCTAAAGTCATTGTTCCACTCCAGGGATTTATCATTTCGGTCACAGGAGCATTGCTGTTGCCTGCTCAATTCTTTTTAGACACCAGAGAGGAGAAAATTGCTTTGACTGACCTTTCAGATGCCCTAGATGTCCTATATGTGGAGTCGGCCTTGCTCCCCACAGAAAGAGGGAGAAGTCCCTGAGTTCCAAAATCTTTTCCAATCAGAAGGGAGTTTCCTAGTCCTTCTGGCAGTCCCTCTAAGTTATCCTTTCTTATGTTTTTTTGCCCCGTATCTCTGTTTAACTGATCCCCTTAAAATAGTTCCAAGGGCCTTACCCTGTCCCATATGAAAATGTATCCAATCACGGGACACTAATTTAAAAAAAAAAAATGGAAACTGTAAATGAATTCAGTAGAAGAAGAGGGATTCAGTAGAGTGAAGGGAGGGGGCCATGGGGGGCGAGGTGGAGGAAGTGCTGGGGGCTGAATCAGCAGCTGGGTTCCACACTTACATGAGTAGGTCGAGGTGTATCCTGGTGTGGTGCCATAACTAAAAAGAATTTTTAAATGAATTTTTTAAATGTACTATAAAGACACAATTAGTAAAAACAATATAGTGGAGGTGCAGGAACGAATACATAGATCTCAATGTCAGTGTCTCCGTCCCACCGGCCCCCCACTCCTCCCTCCTGGCTCCCTGTGCACACCGAAGCGTAGAACAGGGAATCACCTGATAGCGCTTAAGGATTCTTTATGGAACAAATGAACTACAGGTTGGCAGCCAGGTTCCAAAAGGAAGAGCAAACATTCTTTGTGTAACAAAGGAAATAAAAGAGCCTTGAAGGAGAAGCTGAGATACAAAGGGCAAGGACTGGAGAAGCTGAGGTAGAGAACTCACAAGAAAAATGCCTAATAGGGGGTGTCTTGTTGCTGTTGTTTAATGGCCCTTATCTCACCCATCTCCAGTGAAGCCACAGCTTCACAAAACACATGCCAATATACCACATTACCTACGAGGAAGGGATGGGTTGGGCTTGGAGGAGCATTTTGTGTGAATTTTTGTAGCGGGTATATATTCATGTATTCCAAGTACATACTTTTTTATTAATTTTTTTTATTTGTTTAACTAGCTATACATGATAGTTGAATGCATTTATGCATTTTGATAAATTATACAAAAACACAGTATAATTTCTCATTTCTCTGATTATACATGTTGGAGGATCACATCGGTCATGCAGTCATATAGGTGCATGAGGTAATAATGTCTGTTTCACTCTACTATCCTTCCAAGTACATACTTCTGACTCAGAAATTCTATGATTCAGTCTATGAACATAATTGGAACATTTTTTTAAAGTGAAAACTGTCTGTCCAGAGTATTTGTAACAGTGAAAAGTAGAAAACAACTCCAACATATATCAGTAGAGACTTGGATAAATTAGTGTGCGTCCATGCAACTTGATTCTATGCAACCATTTGAAAAACATTTTTATATGTTGACATGGAAACATTCCTGCAGAATATTGTTAAGCGGAAAAAAGCAGCTAACAAAACAATAGTAAGTATGTTATGAGATTTTTAAAAAACATACAGATATTTGCATAGGAAAAAAAGTCTGGAAGAATAACAACAGTGGTTAGCTCTGGGAGGTGGTATTTTCCTCCCGCTTGACCTTTCTTAGAGAAATTATTTTCCTTTCTCCAGAACTTACAGCTAAATATACCATAATACATTTTTGCAAAGAAAAATACAGTAATTCCTCCACCTCATCATCCAACTTTCTACATAGGAGATTTTATTTCCTCCCACCAACTGTAAAAGATGTTCCTCATCTATTAGAAGGTGTTGGCATTAGAGGAAGATTCAGATACAGGTTCAGGTTCAGTTGATTTTTAAGACCAGAAATAATTGTCCTTTTCTGTCAAACACAGCATGCCCAGAGATGTCCAAGGGTAATATTTTAAACAGTTGGAATAAAGATCTGCAAGGTTGTTGATGGGGAAAGTCACACCTTGGAAGAATGTTAACAACTAAGTCACTTATTTGGAAACAGCCAGTTTAAGTCCAGGACGCTTATGGCTTCCCTGTGTTCAACAGGGAAAGAGGCCCCAGAAGGACCCCCGGAAGGATGCTTATGGCTTCTTATCATCAAATCAACTCCTCCACTGCAAATCTGTAGGTCACAGTTATTGCAACATGATGCCTCTTCTGCAGATCTGCACAGGGAACAATTTCGAGCCCACCACCTCCATTACCACCCCCTAAAAACACAGAGGGTTGAGGGAGTTTTCTCCTCTCTGTTCCCAGGACTAGCATCACTAGCATTTCTCCTGCATTCAAAGGCAAAAGTCGATCCCCAGAAAGCTCTTAAACACTCCCTTTTGTTATGAGGGGTCCAGGGAGCAGGCCCAGGGAGGGAGAGAAGGAAGAAAGAAAGAACGGAAGGAAGGAGAAACGAAGATGCCATTCCTTCTCCCTGTTACAACCACAAGGCTGAACCTGTGTGGAGAGCATAAATTGGTTTCCCAAACACAACAGATCTGAGAAACAAAGTCGTCATAAGCTCATATGTTCCACTGATTTGATGTGGCCATAAAAGCAGACTAGCCTCCGGATAAAAACCTGGTTTCTGAGATCATGGGCCCTATTACAATAAAATTTCCCTGTAACAATTCAGACCCAGGTATATGGAAAACACTTCACTTGCATAGTTTTCCCCAGTGTTGTAAAAATTTTATTTCATCCACAGTGGAGCCCGTTCTCTCCCGGAAAGAGATATGAGAGATTTCATAAGGGAGTGGCTTTGCTGGGATTCTGACTCAGCTGATGGAGACCAGTATTCTCCTGCATCCCAAGAACCAGGCAGACATTGGGAAAGTGGCTGTGTATCAGGTTCCCCTGAATCCGCCTAGAACTGAGCCTGGGGACCGTCTCAGAACCAGATTTCTTACTCCAGAGGTAATCCCATCCACCCGCTGTCTGCTCCAGGGGTCTCCTGTTACTGTGCAGAACATAGAAACAGATGAAGCCTATGCATTCCGGAAATGCCAGGCAACAGAGCATTGTTACAGCTCCTTTCTCCGTCCTTTCCCTTGCTCAAGGGACCTGGGATCCTTCCCATGCTGAAATTTCCTCTTGGGGAAAGACCCCTTGCCAGTCACCTATATTCTGGGGAAATCCAAGTATCTTCTCTTCTAAAGGCATTTTAACTGATAGCCCTTCTAATTGTGAGAAGGAACATTTTGTTTCTTATATGAATCTTGGAGATATTTACTTAAGTTTCTTGGAGATGTGAGGGAGAAGGAAGACTTTTCCAGCTCCCTGAAACCCCACCATCTACTGGGTGGATACCTAAGGTATCCAGGGTCCCAAAATCAAACAGGTCACAGTGGCAGAGCTGCCCTGGTTCCATCCTATCTGAGGGAAATCCATTTTCAAGCCATCTCTTTGAAAGGTCACCTCCAGACACACCAAGCCCATTTCTGTTCCCTCATGCACTACACATCTCCCCAATCCTGACTGAGCATCCAGCTGGAACGGATCTCACCCCCAAGAAAGGCACTCCTACTGACTGGAGAGTGGATACGGCATAATACAATCACCTGTAACTTCCAATGATGGGTTGCATATTTACAATTATTTTAATTACACTTGTAAGGACAAAGATCAGGAACAGATGTCAGACATATGAATGAAAATTAATGATCATTTGTTAATGGAGTGAAGAGCCATTCATCATTTTATTAGAACTAATTCTTAAGGCCATATGGAACCTTTTACACAGAGCAAATCTTTATTCTCTTTAGAATATTAAGATCTCGATTGATGAATGCCGAGAATGGGGTTGCCCAAGGAAAATGTCTACTTATTAAATGTTGGTAGTTCCCAATTAGTATCAAAAACAGGATACTTTCCAATAAAGGGAGTGTTCAAATGTTGACCCAGCTGTGTCTATACCTGTCTTTCCTTTCTTCATTAGTTTATTCATTACATATATGAGAACTAAGCAGCACACTAGAGAAAGGGATATGATGGTGAGAAGAAAATAGACATGGTCCCACATCCCTACCCCTAGTAATCTGAAGAAAACAGTATTGGTCAAATAATTGCACATGATAATGTAAAATGGGAACTGTGACAGGTGATAAGCATGTGCAAAGGTCCTGTGACAGTAATGAAAGGAACAGAAAGCCAGCTTGACTGAAAAAGTAACCCTGAGGAGAAATCGGGTGCAAGAAGAGGTTCAAGAGGCAGGCAGGGGCTTGTAGACCACCCTGGACTTTATCTTTCTACCAAGAACAGGAAGCTATTAAAGGGTTTTAATAAGAAGAGTCAGGTAGATTTGAACTTGGAGATCTCTCTGGCCACAGTGTGGAGTCTAGATGGGAGGGAGGAGACAGAGTGAATGTACAGAGACCAGCCAGGTGGTATTTGCACAATGATGGAAGCAGAGCAGAAGTGGAGGTGGGGCTATACCAACAGAATGCTGGTGGTGGAGCTGGGGGTGGAGATGGAGAGATGGAATTGGATTCAAGAGCTGTTTGGGAATGTTCTAGAACAGGTAGGCACTGGATAGGGTGTGCGAGGATGTTCCTTCGGTTTCTGTCATAGAACTGGATGGGTGGTAATGCCATTAGTGAGATAAAAATGGCTAGAGGACGCCCCACTTCAAGGGGACAGCTCTGGATCTTGGGGTGATTTAGGCTCACACATGCCTTCCCAACCAAACCAGCCTTGCAGAAGCCATGGCTCGAGTGGGGAACACGGTGGAGTTAAAACAACAGGGAGCAAGCTCGTTTTAAGTAGATCGAGGTCCCACGTTGCCCTTCCCTGGGGATATGAGCACTGGAGAGGATCTGGGAGATTGCCCAGGACTGACTGGGTGAGCGAAAGGATCTTTCCAACATCACCAGAGGATCGGAGCACCACCAGGACCAGCCCAGAGAAGGGCACCTTCGAGAGAAGGGCAGCCCAGCACATCACCAGATGCCATCCAGAGAGGAGTAAGACACCAGCCCTGGAGAAGGAAGGCATATTAACAGGTAACTGGGATCCGATGTCGTAAGTGTTATAATGAAAGAGACAGGGTGTGACAGGTGTCCCAGGAGCTCTGACAACCTCCAGGAAGGAGGAGTCGGGATGAGTTCTAAGGTCACATCTGAGCCGAGTTTTCAGAATGATGAGGAGGGAGTTGCGTATTTCCAGAAGGAAGTATAGAGAGCATAACCCCAAGCACGTCAGACCACGGTTAGGAGTTTGAGCTTTTGGAAAGCAGATGAAAACGGATGTTTGCTCCTCTGCTGGTGACTTGCCGCCTCTTCCCAGGAAACTCCAAGCTCCCCTGGGGTTGGACAGAGTCGGGTTATGTCCTTCAGAGGTGTGCGTCCGGTCAGCGTCATAGAGATAGGGGAAACACAGCAGGAACAGCACACCAGTGGACACCTCGGCCTACTGTCCTTTCACAAGTGTTCTAGAAGTTCGCCTTGGCCGCAGTGGAGGATGGACTGGACAGAGGAACGGGGTGGTTAAGGAGAGAGTGCTTCAGGCATGAGGTAGGGGGTTCCGGTTAGGGAATTCAAGCATTTTTCTGTGAGCAGCAAGCAGACGCCTGAACGCAAATGCAAGTCACATTATTCCATGTAATCTGCACCTGCTTACCCCCACGGGACACAAGGGCATCAGATTTTAAAAGGAGAAATGGATAAGGAGAGTGGAAACTGTGTCTTGGCTTGCATTCCAACAGGGGAGAAGACCCAGACCTCAGTGACCTCTTGGACATGAGGGAAGAACTAAAATCAGCCGCCCTCCCCCTCCCTCAGTTCAGAGGACTCGCAGGGGATAATGGGTGAGCAGGAGAAGGGAGTTTTGCTCTGACCCAGGGCAACACCAGAAGTGTGTACAGAGGCAGCCCAGGTAGAAAGTAATGATGTGACAGACAGTCAAGGTCAACATCTTGCCCTAAGTTAATCAAAAGGCTGCTGACCACCGCCATCAACAAATCAGCACCACTACAATGGACGTCTCCCTCCCCACCCCATAAGTACCCATGCAAACACACACACACAGTCACAGTCATCGTAGGAGCTTAAACAGGTCATGTCCCCGGACCCTCTCCTCAAGGCCTTTGCTTGCAACAGATTCAAAATGGCCTTCCCCTGCCAGCCCACTTCACCCTTCCTCCTTCCCCATAACGTCATGGTCTCGCCCTACAAGGAAATGGGGGCCTTCACTTTAGCAGATTGGAGCACCCCTGTGGGGGAATTGCAGCAGGTGGGGACCAATCCATCCACACACACATCTTTCCCCAACCACCACGGAGAAATGGGGCTCACAGAAGCAGAGCCGACACAAATCCTAGTCTCTCCCAGATCCCTGGCTCCTTCAGGACAGATGTGCCCCCAGGAGGATGTCCTGGGACTCCCTTGGGACTGATGATTTATCTTTCCCATTCTTGTTTTCAAGAGCCTGCTCAGAAGTGCCCCTTGGAATACTGTTTGTGCGGTTCCCCCTTTCCAAACACAGGGCAAAAATGAGTTTGTCAAGATTGAGCCGTTGGTCTGGCTAGAGGCAATCCTGGGAGGGAATACCCAGGGGCCCGAGCAATCAATCCTGGGCGCAGGGGCTGGATCTGGACGCTAGCAGGCTCAAGAGTAATTTAGGGCTGTGCTTATTACAGGCTCAGACCTTGTTTGATGCACTGGAGTGGAAAAAAGTTCCCTCTCTGCATGTGGCCATGTCCTATGTGTCTGTCGGATCTTTAACAATGTAAACATCAGAAACAGATGGGGAAATCCAGGCCAGTGCCAGGCCAAACAGCCCTCACGACAGACAATGCACCCCCGTGCCAAGACAAATACGCTCTGTCGATATCACTAATTTATAGTGCACTGGAACCAAGCAAAACAAATAACAATTAAGGCCCAGAAATCTTAAAATGAATAACCTTTCTGTACACAAACTCAATGCCACTATTAAAAGGCCATCAACTGCGACGAATATATGAAACATAACAATGAAATCCTTCTTATGTGAATAATTACTGAATAATTACCAGGAAAGGGGGTATTTCTCTGGTTTGCAGTCTGCGGGTTCTAAATGCTAAGCTTCCCCTTGCAGAACACACAGGCGCTTTCTAAACACCTCTGCAGATGGGGCGTCACCATGATAACACAGGTGGGGGGTGGCAGGCATGTGTCCCCAGTTTCCAGATGGAACAACTGCAGCATAGACCTGTGAAGTGGATAGCATAGGTCACATTGCTCCAGTGGACAAAACAGGGTCTCAAAACCACAGCCTCAGATCCAGGGTCCCTTCCACCACCTGGCTCTGTCCTCCCTACTCATACCTGCAGCCCCCCTCCAAGTCATCACCCCATGTTATAAATTATATATTTTTGTTATAAATTGACAAATTGTATACATATGATCTAAAATTATGTTAGAATTTATTAACACAATGTGGAATAATTAAATCAAGCTAACATATTCATCATCTCAAATACCTATATTTTATGGTGAGAACATTTGAAATTTGCCTATCTAGAAATTTTGAAAAGTACAATATGCTATAAACTATTTTAAAACCTGTGTATTAGATCTTTTAAAAACACACACACAAACACACAATCTAGCTATTGTAAATTAAGCTGCTATGAACATTGATGTGATTGTGTCACTGTAGTATGCTGATTTTAAGTCCCTTGGGTATAAACTGAGGAGTGGGATAGCTGGGTCAAATGGTGGTTCCACTCCAACTTTTCTGAGGAATCTCCACACTGCTTTCCAGAGTGGCTGCACCAATTCACAACTCCACCAGCAATGTACAAGTGTGCCTTTTTCCCACATTCACACCAACACCTATTATTGCCTATGTTCTTGATAATAGCTATTCTGATTGGAGTTAGATGAAATCTTAGAGTTGTTTTAATTTGCATTTCTCTAATTAGAGATGTTGAACATTTTTTCATATATTTATTAATTTCCTGTATATCTTCTTCTATAAAGTGTCCATCCAGTTCCTTGTCCCACTTATTGATTGTGTTCTTTGTATTTTTGGTGTAAAGTTTTGTAAGTTCTTTATAAATTCTGGAGGTTAGCGCTCTATTTGAAGTGCATGTGGAAAAGATTTTCTCTCACTCTGTAGGCTCTCTTTTCACATTATTGATTGTGTTCTTTTCTGAGAAAAAGCTTTTTAGTTTGAATCCAACCCATTTATTGATTCTTGCTTCGATTTCTTGTGCTTTGGGAGTCTCATTAAAGAAGTCTGGTCCTAAGCCAACATGATGAAGATTTGGGTCTACTTTTTCTCCTATTTGGTGCAGGGTCTCTGGTCTAATTCCTAAGTCCTTGATCCATTTTGAGTTGAGTTTTGTGCAGGGTGAGAGATAGAGGTTCAATTTCATTTTACTGCATATGGATTTCCAGTTTTCCCAGCACAAACCTAGATGCCCTTCAACAAATGAATGGATAAAGAAACTGTGGTATGTATACACAATGGAATATTATTCAGCCATAAAGAAGAACAATGTTATGGCATTTGCAGATAAATGGATGGAATTGGAGAATATTATGCTAAGTGAAATAAGCCAATCCCCAAAACCAAAGGTTGAATGTTTTCCCTGATAAGTGGATGATGATATATAATGGGGGTAGGGGGACAGGGCGGTGAAAAAAGAATGGAGGAACTTTAAATTACATAGAGGGAAATGAGATGGGGAGGGAACAGGGGTATGAAAGATGGTGGAATGAGACAGACATCATGACCGTATGTACATGTATGATTACACAAATGGTATGAATCTACGTCGTGCACAACCATAGAAACGAAATGATGTATCCCATTTGTGTACAATGAATCAAAATGCAGTCTGTAAAAATAAAAAATAATAATAATAATAATAATAAAATTTTTAAAAATACTAATTTCTCCTATCCCACGGAGTCTTTGTACCCTCTGACCATCATCTCCCCATTCTCCCCACCCCTGGCCTCCAGTAACCTCTTGAGTTCACCTGTTTTAAATTCCACACAGAAGTGAGAATAGACAGCATTCACTTATGGTTTGCTTCACTTATGTTTCCTGTTTCCAAGTCCCACCCATGTTGCTGCAAATAACAGAATTTCTTTTTTCTTTTTAAGGCTGAATGTTTCCATCCTCTATATATACCACATGTTTTTACCCGTTCATCTACTGAAGGACTTTTAAGTGGATTCCCTACCTTTGCTCCCTGCCTAGGTGAGACATTGGGTTGGGCTATGAGGCTGAGCTGAGCACAGTTAAAACTCCCCAGTTCACTAGCCCTGCTTTTTGCTGAAATGCATGTTGGCAGGTGTCTTTCCTGGGTGTGGCCTTGTGACAGGGTCTAAGATGGGGCCTGGGGCCTGATCATCTAGGGATTCAAGCTAGGTGGAATGTCCCATCCGTTCTGGTAGTGACCAGCTTGGTAGGTGGGCTATGCTGTTATCTGGGTTCTCTGCCAGTGCCACCGCTGTCAGATACACAGAGTTACCAAGATCTGTATGCTGGTCACTGTGGCTCTGCCTCCTTGCTTCCTGCATTCCCAGCAAGTGAGACAGGAGTGGACTTCCCAGGAAGCATCTTGGAATGCTATGAAAGTTCAATGTCCACTTCTAGTTCTCTTTCCCACTGAAGAGACCCTGTACCATGGGAATCCTCTCTGCATGACCAACTTGAGGCCTTTTACCCCTTCAATGCATTATTAAGTTCTGTGATCCACACAAGTTTATTCCCAAGGGTTGGGGTTTTCACCAAAGTGTTCATGTCTGTGGATAGTTGCTAACTGAACTTTCTGTGTGGGGACCTCCCATTCTGCTACCTTGCTGATGTCACTCCTGTCAGTAAAGAAGCAGGTGCCAGATACCTCTTAGACCCTGAGTGCGCAAAGCTGGAGGTACAGCAGAGACCCAGTCATTGTGATTCCAAAGTATACTTCCATGCATTCAGCCTCTGTCATTACTCCATCAGCCAAGGAAAAGCAACACTTAGCTACATCAACTCAATGGCCTCATATTCAACCAGGTACAAGCCTGCCTTAGGGCCACAGCTCTATCCAGAGAGTAAGAGGAAGAACGCACCTGAGAATCCTCCCTCTCTGACCCCTTTGAACCACTCACCTTACCTGGGCACAGCCTCAGGTACTGCCCATCAGAGAAACATTCCTCAGGCTGTGTATGTGCATGACTCTCAAGAGTCATGGACAAGCTCAGTGAAAGCTCTTCTTGACACACATTGAAAACTGTGATCATTTGAATTGTGGTGACGGTGTAGAGAAATAGGTTCCCTCATAAGCTGCTGGGAGGAGGATAAATTAATGTACTATGTTTAAAGGCAATTTGGCAATCTCAATTAAAATGCTGTACCATGTAAAATTGCCAATATTCAACCATCTTTGACCTATAAAATTTTATATGATTCAGTCCAATATAATTTATACATCTTTCAACTGTGTACATCGACTTCTTTGTAACTACCCTAGAGAAATGTCAGCACGTGTACATGAATATCTTATACTAAGTGAATATCCGTTCACTCCAACATATGTATGACAGTAAATCTGAAAAGAGCTAAACACTCATCAATAGGAGAATGGTAAAGTAAGTCCTGATAGATCCCTACTGGAAAATCCTATGCAGCAGATGAAGTGGTAGATCTTTTCAACAAATTGCAAGGAGAGAGAGAGAAAATGGTGACAGTGGGGTGGCTATAGGTTAAAAGAGATTTAAAAGATACATCAATCAACTGTAATGTGTGCATCTTTTTTTTTTTTTTTAGTTGTAGGTGGACACAATACCCTTGTTTTATTTTATTTTTATGTGGTGCTGAGGATCAAACCCAGTGCCTCGTGTGTTCCAGGGGAGGGCTCTACCACCAAGGCACAACCCCAGGTCCTAATGTACATCTTTTAATAGGATCCTGATTCAAATAAATAATTTTTAAATTCTAGGAAGGCTGACATTAAAGAATTGTTAATTTTTGAGTATGACAATGGGATTGTGTTAATGCTTTTGAATGGCCTTTAACTTTCACAGATACATAATGAAATATTTATAGAGAGAATAATATGGGCTGGGGAGATAGCTCAGTCGGTAGTGTGCTTGCCTTGCAAGCACAAGGCCCTGGGTTCAATCCCCAGCACCGAAAAAAAAAAAAAAAATAGAGAGAATAATATTTCTGAAGTTTGCTCTAAAGTAATACAGAAGGAGAGTGAGTGGGGTTCAATGATCCAGACTGGATGAGCTGATAATTGTGGAGGGTAGGCAGTGAAGACATAAGGAATCATTATACTATTCTTGTTTACTTTGGCATGTATTTTAAATTTTTCATAATAAAAAGTTAAAATAAAGCATCAACTCCCAAACAAAAAATAGAGCTTATATGTACTGACAAGGAAAAACCTAGTGGATTATCTAGTTGCAGTATATTTCCTCTATAACAGTTATTTTTAAAATATAAAACAAAACCACACACTCAAATGTAAATACATTTCTTGTTTACTATTCTTGTTTACTTTGGCATGTATTTTAATTTTTTTATGATAAAAAGTTAAAATAAAACATCAACTCCCAAACAAAAAATAGAGCTTATATGTACTGACAAGGAAAAACCTAATGGATTATCTAGTTGCAGTATATTTCCTCTATAACAGTTATTTTTAAAATATAAAACAAAACCACACACTCAAATGTAAATGCATTTCTAAAAGTTCAGAAGGTTATCCTCTGAACTATTAATAGCAATTACTACTAAGGAAAAAACTGGGATTGGAAAGTAGGAAGGTGATAATGATTGAGGGAAAATTACCTTTTATCTGCTATTTATGTTTTGTTGGTTGTTTTTGGTTTGGGGGGTTTTTGTTTGTTTTTGTTTTGTTTTGTTTTTTGGTATTATAGATTGAACCCAAGGGCACTTAACTACTGAGCCACATCCCCAGGCCTTTTTATTTTTTATTTTGAGACAGGGTCTTACCGAGTTGCATAGAGACTCACTAAGTTGCTGATGCTGGCTTTGAACTTGAGATTCTCCTGCCTCAGCCTCCAGAGCTGCTGGGATTATAAGCATGTACCAGTGCGTCTGCCTGGCTGCTATTTGTGTTTTTACCAGAATATATTAATGTACTACTTGTGTAATTATTTTTAAGTATTAAGCATCTTTAACCAAAACTTTAAAAAGCATGTGGGGTCCTTACCTTGTTTCCAAACTGATTCCTCAGCCATGTAGAGCAGGTGCAAGTTGAGTATGGATGTAGGGGATGGTATCTGCGTTTATTTCTTGTTTGTGAATCACCAACAACCACTAGGGTGGAAGGAGAGAAAAATTGCCTTTTTAATAAGCACCTGTAAATGTTAGCACTTTCACATCCATTGTTTCCAAAATCCTGATAATAATCGTGAACCAACCATTGTCCATTCAGCTATGGTGGGTTGAGTTGGAACTCAAATCCAGGTCCAACTCCAAAGCCCACCTCCACCAGCTATGCATATTGCAGGCAGTCTGGTGCCACCATTTGAGCTTCCCCTGGGGCTGAGCAGAGCAGGAAGACAATGGTAGTGAGAAGTATGTGTGTTAGTCAGCTTTTTGTGGCTGTGACCAAAATAACCTCACACAAACAATTTAAAAGTGGAAATATTTCTTTTGGTTCACGGTTTTAGAGGTTTCAGTCCATGATCAACTGGCTCCATTGCGCTGGGCCTGGGGCGAAGCAGAGTGTCATGGAGGAAGGGTCTTCCAAGGCACACCCTCTGGTGACCTGCTTCCTCCCTAAGGGTGCCACCTCCCAATAATCCCTTCAGCTGTCAGTGGATTACTCCACTGATGCAGTCAGAGCCCTCACGATCCAGCCTCCTTCCAGAACCCCATCTCTGGACAAATGAGATCGGGGGACATTCTATATCAAAGACACCATGCCAGGGAAGAGAAAGGAGAGAACTGGCACAACCAGCAAGGAGGAGGGGCACAGCAGAACATGGGGTTGCTGACCAAGGCTGTTGGAAGCCAGGCTTGGTGATGGAAGGTCACAACAGCAGTGACACACCCGCATAGTGCTGCCGATGAAACTGCAAGGCTGATGGTGATGATGAGGTGGTGAGTGCCTCGGGCAGGGCAAAGGGGTGATCAGAGTCAGGATCTGCTCTCTCGCTGGCCAATCACTGGGGAGGGGAGAATGAGGGCAATGGAGACATTGAGGCCCAGAAGGAGGCCGTGTGTCCAGAGCTGAAGACAGTGAGCTGGTGGTCATGGTGGAAACCAGGCACGAACATGGCGGGTGGGAGGCATGGAGGTAACTGTGGGAGGGTGAAGGCGACTTTCTAGACATCTAGTGGTGTTTCCAGCAGAGTAAAGCAGCCCCCCAATAGAGAGAGGTAAGAGAAGGCCTGGGAAGAGGGAGGGAGCCAAAGAACCAGTGCCAAGCTCTTAAGAGTGCCAGCAAGCAGCCCTCCTCCAGTGCTTCCTGGAAATGTCCTAAATAAAAGTGTATCAAGGCAGCTCCTCAAACCAGTCTGCATCTTCCCAGAGCTTCCCATGTGGTTTCTGTGTTTGGGACAGCCCCCACTTCCCTCCCAGGTGAGCTCCCATCTTTTCAGTCTTTACTAAAATATCTCCTCTCAAGAGAAGCCATATCCTGTCTGCTCAGATGGCCCACCTGGCCTCCCTCCTTCCCTTCTGGTTGTTCCTCAGAGCACAGGTCACATTTGGTAATGACTCATGCCTTCACTTGCTTGCTAAATACCATCACAGGGGTGGCGGGTGACTGGCTGTGGATCCAGTGGGCTCTGCTGATCACTAACCCAGCACCAGCACAGTGGGTGGCACAAAGGTGGTCTATTATTGTTTGAAGAGTGGATGGGTGAAAGAAGGAGGAGGAAGGGACAGGAGGGAGGAGGGAGGAGAAGAGACGGAGGGACATAGGAGAAGGAAAGGAGGCAGGGAGGAAAGGAAGAGAAAGGGGGAAAGAGGGAGGGAGGAAAAAATCATAACCATTCCCTTCAACTTTCTGCTACCCAAGGGCAAAGGGGCTCCTGGCAAGCAAAGGAAACTTCCTTGAACATTTCTTCTAGTAGCAACTACTCCAAAATAAGATTCTCTATTTGGAAACTTAGGCTGTAACCCTGCACTAAACTGATTATTCACTGGTTTTATCTGCACTCAATCTCCCTTCCATTACTCAAGATATCAAAAAAAAAAAAATTGGCTGGAAAGTGCATGTTGGATTCTGCGTAGAAAATGATGTGTGCATCTGAAATATTATTCAGTTGTCTGAGAGATGCTAGACTACATTCTAAGCTGACTTCATAGAGTATTTATAACTGCCAAAACAAGTCATTTCAAAAATAAACATGGTATTTTTAGCTCAATGCCGTTGATAACCTGCTCTGTTAAGTCAACCACGGGTTGCCAGGAACCATTCCCCTGGAGGCCCAGCTCACCAGCTAGAGGCCTAGCTGTGCCCAGGAGCTCGTCCATCAACCCATCATGGGCAAAGGAAGTCTGGTCAGTTCTTCTTAGAGATCTTGGCCCACCCTACAATTTCTTCCTCTCCATGTGTGTGGCTGAAATGAAAGGGTGAAAAGGAAGGAGGAGCAATGAGCATGGAAAAAAGGGGAAAGAAGTAGAGGAGAGGGAGGCGGGAAGGCAAATTCTAGTCTCAGCAGACCATAAGGGCAGCCAAGGAGCCCAGAGGGGACATGGAAGGCCAGAGGGAAGAGGGGAAGGAAGCCAAGCAGAGGGTTCCGTAATGGAGGAATGGAACCTGCCTCAGGTGCAGAAGATACTGCACCCTGCCCTGGACATGAACTACGTCTGAGATGGAGGCTTCTGGGAAAGGGCGTGAGAACACAGGCAGCCTCCATGGTCGACTCTTTCTAGTTTGCACCAACATTTTCTCTTCTGCTGCTGCTGCTGAGCTGTGATCAAGATTCTGAAGAAGGAAGGGTGGTGAAGAGAGTGTCCAAAAAAACAAAGGTTGGTATCAGGCTGACCAGGATGAGATGCCAGCTCTGCCCTTTACTAGCTATGCGACCTGGGGCATGCTACTGAACATCTGGTGGTCTCAGTTTTCTCAACTATGAAACAGAGACCAAGAGAGTACCTGCCTTCCAGAGAGGTTGGGAAAACTAAGCACATGTCTATAAGAATCTATCTCAGGACTGGGGTTGTGGCTCGGTGGTAGAGCACTTGCCTAGCATGTGTGGGGCACTGGGTTTGTTCCTAAGTACCACATAAAAATAAAAAAATAAAATAAAGGTATTGTGCTATCTACAACTATTTTTAAAATAAATTTTAAAATAAAGTATCTGTCACAGGATAGCACCCCATTAAATAAAGCCTCTATTTTTTTCATTACCCTTTAGTCCCTCTGTGCTATATGATTAATTGCCCCCATAACAGAAATTCAGGGGCAGGATAAAGTCTGGGCAAGGACAGTGGGAGGAGAGAGGGACTCAAGAACTGTTGCTTGGGAGAGATCAGTACAATTGACGATGACAAGAGCATGATATATTTGAGGCTGTGGAGTCAGCCTGACCTGGCTTCACATCCCATCCTACCAGCTCTGTGGCCTTGAGCAAGAGTATGAGTTTCCTGTGGCTGCTATAACAAATTACCACCAACTCAATACAAATTTATTCTCTTATAGTTCTGGAGGTAAAAAGTTCAAAATCAGTTTGGTTAAAATCAAGGTGTTGACAAGGCTGGTTCCTTCTGAAGTTTCTAGAAAATTCATTTCCTATCCTTTTCTAGCTTCTAGTAGTTACTGGTATACCTGGACTTGTGACCCTTCCTCCATCTCCAAAGTGCATCAGCCCAGGGTCTTCCTACATCACACCACATTCTCCACTGACTCTGACCCTCCTTCATCCCTCATGTAAGGACTGTTTGGGTCCACTGGATTCATCTGGATACTCCAGGATCACATCGCCTCTCCACCTCATGATCCTAATTTAATCACATCTACAAAATCCTTTTTGTCACATAAGGTAATATTCCCAGGTGCTGGGGATTAAGGCATGAAGATATTTAGAAGTCATTATTCAACTTACTATTGAAGTGAGTTCCTTTCTATGAGACTTATTTTCCTCACCTGCTCAAAGGAAATGATACCTAGCGTAACAGATAATTTTATGTTTTGACTAGTCTAGGCCATGGTAGCCAGGTAAATGTCACTACGAAGAAATTCTTTTAGATGAAATTAGTATTTAAATCAGCAGACTTGAGTAAAGCATATTATCTCCATAATGTTATAAGCATCATCCAATCAGTTGAAGGTTTCAAGAGAAAACACAGATATGACCCAAGAAAGGGGGAATTCTGCCTTTAGGCTGTTTTCAAACTCAAATTGAAATGTCAACCTTCCCCTGGATCTCCAGCCTACCATATTTGCTAGACAACAATCACATAAACCAATTCCTTTTTAAAAACTATGTAGGTAAATAGAGGATAAGTAGATAGATGGATGATTGATAAATTGGCAGACAGATAGACAGAAGTCCAATATAAAGCATTAAAGTTTTGTGGTCCAGTTTAAATGAGATAAAACATGCACAATGTTCAGTTGAATGTCTAGCCATAAAGGTCAAGAAATATTAAATGTGGGTATTATACTTTTTTTAATGCACACACACAAGTCTTTATTATGCCACACTAGATATCAAATCAGATGTGGAAGGAAGAGTAGGACCCCACTTATCTCTAATTGCTCTTCAGAAACTTTCCCCCATCGATGGAAATAGAACTTTCCATGGTCTTCTTTGTCCTTAAAATCCGGTCATACCCCTGTAGAGTCGATTCTTACAAGATGCACTGAGAGCTCTGACGGAGCCCACCATCAGTGGCCATCAACTCTGGTCAGAAACCACAGCCACCACCTGTAGATGTGGACCATGGCCTTCACTGATGCAGTTGTAGCCATGGGAATGGAAGCAAGAAGCAGAAAATGAAAGTTGGAGACATTTGGCTATAAGGAGATACCCTGAAGTCATGCCTCAGTCACAGGCTTGGGGACAGGTCTAATGCACGAAGAGAGCCAACCCCAAAGGTGAGAGAGACCAGCCTTGAGAACCTTCTATTTCCTCCCTGCTTGGTGAATGAGATAGAAGGGAGGGAGGAAGCAAGGAAGGCAGAGCATCTACGTCCTCTACCTCTGTGGCCCGATATTCCCAGACGATCACACTACAGAACTGCTCAAGAACTGGTGTGGAAAGCAGAAAGCGGCTTAAAGGTCAGCAGGGCGACTCTGAGGCACACTCATCTGGGGTATCCCGTTTCATCAGCCACGCAAGTGTATTCACAGGGGCTTGCTGGAGTCCAGCCCGTGGACCTGCTGAGGTGACTCCAGGCTCTGCTTCACATCTCCACTTGAGTGGGAGTCCCAGAAGCTCAGGTTCCCCAAGCTGGCTGCACAGGCAAAGGTGTCTCAGGTTCAAACACTGTGGCAATTTGCATGGTAATTTACACTGCAGCCCTTTGTCCCCCTGTCATCCCAAAGAAGCCCTCCCAAAAGTTGAAGGAAAGCAGCTCAAATGTTTACAGCCTGCTTGACACACTGTGATTTTACCCTCTCTTGCCAGACAGAAGGGGAGGGGACTGAGGGTGTGGGTTTTATTGTGGCGGCTGGCGTTCTTTGACATTGCTCAGTTGAGGGGCTGGAGGGAAGACAGGATAAAGTCATCGTATGGCTGTAAGGAGCCCTAGCATTGGAAACTGTGTGTGATTAGCTACAAGTCAACCTTTCAAGAAGCAATAAAAAATGATTTCTTCTATTGATATAATGCTCTTCACTTTTCAAGATACATTTCTATTTATTAGCTCTGGGGGGGGGAGCGAAAGTTCTTTATTAGAGGTTAAGAGAAAAAAATTTTCTCTGAAAATGAGAAGAATTAGAAGAAAGACCCTTCCAGAGTGACATACTGCTAAGTCCTCCAGAAGGAAGTGTAGGGTGGGGAGCAAGTCCCTTTGTGAACTTAGACAAATCACTTCCTCTTCCTAGACTCCCAATTGTGTTCTGGAAAGTTGACGGCTTGAATGAGATTACTAAGAGAAGCCCTGGACGGGTGAGATGCTGTGGCCACTCCTGCTGCTGCCGTCCATGATGATAATGCTGCTGATGGTGATGATGGTGAAGGTGACGATGATGATGGTGGTGGTAGCCAGGGATAGTGGCATGTGCCTGCATCCCAGCTATCAGGAGGCTGAGATGGGAGGCTCACTTGAGCACAGAAGTTCCAGGCCAGCCTGGTCACATAGCAAGACCCTGTCTCAGAAACAAATAAATAAATAATTATGGGGGGGTGGGCAAATCTTGGTACGGATGCTGATGGTCCTGGTGATGGGCACGGTGGGGATGATGGTCCCATGACAAGCATGATCATGAACATAATCATGAAGGTGATCACAGCTAGCATTAATCAAGCACTTATTATATACCAGGCATTGTGTTAATCACTTTCTGTGCTTTACTTAATTGAACCCTCACAACAGTTGTCAGGTTGTCACGCACACACACTGAGGCTCAGAGAGGTCAAAAATTTTGTACAAAAAAAATTGTTTGAATCAGAACTCAATCGCAGGCCACATTCCCCAATGCCATACCATTGTTTGTGCTCTAAGAGAGAATCGACCGCCTATGACAGAAGAAGCAGAATGTGTTCCATATCCCATTTTGAAATTTTCCAAGTCACAGTTTCTCCAGAAAGAAAAAAACTGAACGTGCAATTCACACAGTGCTTCTAGCATCCAAGAGACTTAAAGCTCCCGGGCTATCTCCCTGTGACCCCTGAATTCCCAAACGTGAGACAAAGGTTTCAGCACCTGTGCAGACATTCAGGTTCCTGGAGGGCAGGGCTGCAGCTCCCACACTGTGGAAACACCCTAGGGCAGGGCCAGAAAGGGAGCACAGCATCATTGCTTTGTTGGTGCCAGCAAAGAACATGTCAAAGAGGAGCATTAGGAATTAATCCACCCAGGAGTAATGAGCTAAAAAGATGCATTTTGAAAAGGCACACACAGCCGGTGACAGCATCAACCAAGTTGTCAGAAGTACAAGCAGATAGAAAATTTTAGCTTTCCATTAATGGCAGAGTACTTTGTTTTACTTTCAAATGCCTCAAAAAAACAACCTGCTCAAGGTGGGTGGCAAGCTCCGTTTTATACCCTACGGGAAACTGTCATGAAAGAACCTTACAGCTTCACCAAGCAGCTCCCAGTGACAGGGGGGGAAAAATGCAAAGACCACAAAACCTAGCTCCAAATCACAGCTGCTCAAAGGTTTGCAACTCTCTCTAACTAGAAAGATCAAAGGACAGAAGTCCTTTATAAAAAGCCTAGTGACAGCAGTAACAAGTAGTTGACATAAAGCTGTGATGTAATTTAAGATATGGCTCTATTCATTCTTATCATTATTTCTTTTCATCTTGGCTCCTCAATTAGATCAGAAGCCTCCTGAAGCCAGGAATTATACAATTCAGTGTTCTAATTTCCCCCAGAGCAACCAGCACAGAGGCAGCATAGCCTAGCCCCCAGATGCTCCATCAAGGCAAATCAATCTTAAGTCAATTCCCATCAGGGGGTCCCTGGAGTCACTTGGGGCTAAAGATGATCACTGTTGCCTCTACCATTTTTCCTGTCTTGGCAAGAAAATGACTGCAAAGTGAACCATAATTTCCCTTAGCAACAGCCTCATGATTGGGAGTTCTGTTGCTAATCATGAATTCAGTATCAGATCAATCACAGATATGACTACAATCACTTAAATAGAATGCACAATCATTCAAATGAGTAAAATTATTCTACAAGTAGAGCTTTAGAGTTTGAAGGTGCTTTTGTCAGCTCCCTAGCTGCAGAAATGGAGGCCAAGGAAGGCTGAGCAACTATGGCCACCCAGCAAGTCCATGGCAGAGCTGGGAGTTGACCACCAGTCAGGGGTGCTCTCTCCACAACACCCCTTGGTAGCCTCACCATATTGACATAAATATATCACTTTCATTCATTTTAGTGGAAGTCTCAAAGCACCTGATTAAAAAGTTCAATTCTACTGTAGTCTAAGTCAGAATTCCCCCAAAGAGGTCTTCCAAATATTCATCCCACCAAATACTAACGGATGGTGTGCCACAGACTCATCCACGTACTCTTAGCCTTCACTCCCACCCCTCTGTGCTGAATTACAGGAAAGTTGGGACCCACACACAGCCTTTCCCAGGCACCCTTGCCAATGGGGCTTCCAGGTAGATTCTGCAAATGTGAGGGAATTAATGACAGGTGATTAAAAGGTGAAAAGGTATATTCATTTCCTGTTGCGGCCATAACAATTTGCCACAAATTTAGTGACCTCAGATAACACCTGTTTATTATCTCATACAATTCCATAGGTCAGAAATCGGGTGAGCTCAGAAGGGCCTCACAAGGCCAAAAGCAAAGCATTAGCCAGCCAGGGCTCTCATTTGGACACTTTGAGGGAAATCTACTCATTCAAAGGGCAGAATTCAGTTCCATGAAGTTATAGGACTGAGGTCCCCGTGGTTTCCTTGCTGGCTGTTAGCTGGTGGTCCTTCTCAGCTTCTGCTGGCTGCCCACCTTCCTCAGCTCGCGGCCCCTCCCTCTTCACAGCCAGCAATGGTGTGTCCAGTGGCATTCTTTCCTCTCACGCTTTGAGCCTCTTCGACTTCCCATCTGGTTTATTTTCTACCTGTAAGGGCTCATGTGATAACATTGAGTCCACACCAGATAACCCCCGATAATCTCCTATCCTAAGGCCGCTGACAACTAACCCTAATAACATCTACAAAAGCCTTGGTATCTGGGCTGGGACTATAGCTCAGTGGTAGAGCGCTTGCCTGGCATGTGTGTGGCACTGGGTTCGATCCTTAGCACCACATACAAATAAATAAATAAATAAATAAATAAAGATATTGTGTCCATCTACATTAAAAAAAAATTTAAATCCTCTTTATCACATAATGTGACATATTCAAGGGCATGGTAACAAGGGGCAGAGATCATGGAACCAAAATCTGCCTACAGAGAGGGTAAGAGCCCTCCAGGGTCCTTCTACAGATCACAGTTAGCCGTCACCTCTTTCCTCATCCCAGAAGCAAGGCTCAGCACCTCCCCAGGTGCTGAGCACCTCCCCCACCTGCTGCATCCCAGCACACTCTGTGTCCTCCTGGGTGGTCCCAGCACCCTGGAATCATCCCCAGGGTTGCAGGAACAAATTAGTATGTTTCCAGGTCCTGCTAACCCCATGCCACCCATTGGGTTGAAGCTACTTCCATTAGCTGTGAGTCTCTGAGTCACATCAAATTTTCTTTTTTTTTTTTTCTTTACAAATGTTTCTTTCATTCAAAATGTTAGTTTCTTTTTTTTTTTTTTAATTGTAAACAAATGGGATACATGTTGCCTCTCTGTTTGTACATGGCGCAAAGGCATACCATTTGTGTAATCATAAATCCACATACAGTAATGTTGTTTGATTCATTCTGTTATTTTTCCCCTTCCCCCCACCCCTCCCACCCCTCTTTACCCTCTATACAGTACTTTCTTCCTCCATACTTGCCCCCCTCCCTAACCCTAACTCTAACCCTAACACTAACCCTTCCCTCCCCCCCATTATGTGTCATCCTCCACTTATTAGCGATATCATTCGTCACTTGTCTTTTTGAGATTGGCTTATCTCACTTAGCATGATATTCTCCAATTTCATCCATTTGCCTGCAAATGCCATAATTTTGTCATTCTTTATGGCTGAGTAATATTCCATTGTGTATATATGCCACAGTTTCTTTATCCACTCGTCAATTGAAGGGCATCTAGGTTGGTTCCATAGTCTGGCTATTGTGAATTGAGCAGCTATGAACATTGATGTGGCTGTATCTCTGTAGTATGCTGATTTTAGATCCTTTGGGTATAGGCCAAGGAGTGTGATAGCTGGGTCAAATGGAGGGTCCATTCCAAGTTTTCTAAGGAATCTCCACACTGCTTTCCAGAGTGGCTGCACTAATTTGCAGCCCCACCAACAATGTATGAGTGTACCTTTCTCCCCACATCCTCGCCAACACCTGTTGCTTTTATTTTTGATAATCGCCATTCTAATTGGGGTGAGATGGAATCTTAGGGTGGTTTTGATTTGCATTTCTCTTATTACTAGAGATGTTGAACATTTTTTCATATGTTTATTGATTGCTTGTACATCTTCTTCTGTGAAGTGTCTGTTCGTTTCCTTAGCCCATTTGTCGATTGGATTATTTGTATTCTTGGTGTAGAGTTTTTTGAGTTCTTTATAGATTCTGGAGATTAGTGCTCTATCTGAAGTATGATTGGCAAAGATAGTCTCCCACTCTGTAGGCTCTTTCTTCACATTACTGATAGTTTCCTTTGCTGAGAGAAAGCTTTTTAGTTTGAATCTATCCCAGTTATTGATTCTTGCTTTTATTTCTTGTGCTATGGGAGTCCTGTTGAGGAAGTCTGGTCCTAAGCCGACATGTTGAAGATCGGGACCTACTTTTTCTTCTATAATCTGCAGAGTCTCTGGTCTGATTCCAAGGTCCTTAATCCATTTTGAGTTGAGTTTTGTGCAGGGTGAGAGATATGGGTTTAGTTTCATTCTGTTGCATATGGATTTCCAATTCTCCCAGCACCATTTGTTGAAGAGGCTATCTTTTCTCCATTGCATATCTTTGGCGCCTTTGTCTAGTATTAGAAAGTTGTATTTATTTGGGTTTGTGTCCGTGTCCTCTATTCTGTACCATTGATCTACCTGTCTATTTTGGTACCAGTACCATGCCGTCTTTGTTACTATTGCTTTGTAATAAAGTTGAAGTTCGGGTATTGCGATACCCCCTGCTTCATTTTTCCTGCGAAGGATTGCTTTAGCTATTCTGGGTTTCTTATTCTTCCAGATGAATTTCATGATTGCTTGCTCTATTTCTGTAAGGTACGTCATTGGGATTTTAATTGGGATTGCATTGAATCTGTATAGCACTTTTGGTAGTATGGCCATTTTGACAATATTAATTCGGCCTATCCAAGAACATGGGAGATCTTTCCATCTTCTAAGGTTTTCTTCGATTTCTTTCTTTAGTGTTCTGTAGTTCTCATTGTAGAGGTCTTTTACCTCTTTTGTGAGATTGATTCCCAAGTATTTTATTTTTTTCGATGCTAGGTGAATGGGGTAGTTTTCATAATTTCTCTTTCTGAGGATTCCTCACTTATGTATAAAAATGCATTGGATTTATGAGCATTGATCTTGTAACCTGCCACTTTACTGAATTCACTTATGAGTTCTAACAGTTTTCTGGTGGAATTTCCTGGTTCCTCTAAGTATATAATCATATCATCCGCAAATAGGGATAGTTTGAGTTCTTCTTTTCCTATTCGTATTCCTTTAATTTCCTTGGTCTGTCTAATTGCTCTGGCTAGAGTCTCAAGAACGATATTGAATAGGAGTGGTGAAAGAGGGCATCCCTGTCTTGTTCCAGTTTTTAGGGGGAATGCTTTCAGTTTTTCACCGTTTAGAATGATATTAGCCATGGGCTTAGCATAGATGGCCTTTACAATGTTAAGGAATGTTCCCACTATCCCTATTTTTTCTAGTGTTTTGAGCATGAAGGGGTGTTGTATTTTATCAAATGCTTTTTCTGCATCTATTGAAATAATCATGTGGTTCTTGACTTTAAGTCTATTGATATGGTGAATTACATTTATTGATTTCTTGATGTTGAACCAACCTTGCATCCCTGGGATAAAACCCACTTGATCGTGGTGCACTATCTTTTTAATATATTTTTGTATGCGATTTGCTAAAATTTTATTGAGAATTTTTGCGTCAATGTTCATTAATGATATCGGTCTGAAATTTTCTTTCCTCGATTTATCTCTGTCTGGCTTGGGTATCAGGGTAATATTGGTTTCATAGAATGAGTTTGGGAGGGTAGCCTCCTCTTCTATTTCATGGAATACTTTGAGAAGTATTGGAATGAGCTCTTCTTTAAAGATTTTGTAGAACTCGGCTGAGAACCCATCTGGTCCTGGACTTTTCTTTGTTGGTAGGCTTTTGATGACCTCTTCTACTTCATTACTTGAAATTGTTCTATTTAAATTTTGTATGTCCTCCTCGTTCAATTTAGGCAATTCATATGTCTCTAGAAACCTGTTGATGTCTTCGAAATTTTCTATTTGGTTAGAATATAGATTTTCAAAATAGCTTCTAATTATGTTTTGTATTTCAATCCTGTCTGTTGTGATATTTCCTTGTTCATTCCGAATTTTGGTGATTTGGGTTTTCTCTCGTCTTCTCTTTGTTAGAGTGGCTAAGGGTTTATCAATTTTGTTTATTTTTTCAAAGAACCAACTATTTATTTTGTCAATTTTTTGTATAGTTTCTTTTGTTTCAATTTCGTTGATTTCAGCTCTGAGTGTAACTATTTCCTGTCTTCTACTACTTTTGGTGTTGGTCTGTTCTTCTTTTTCTAGGGCTTTGAGCTGAAGTGTTAAGTTGTTTATTTGTTGATTTTTACTTCTTTTATTGAATGCGATCCATGAAATAAATTTTCCTCTAAGTACTGCTTTCATAGTGTCCCAAAGATTTTGATATGATGTTTCTTTGTTCTCATTTACCTCTAGGAATTTTTTAATTTCCTTCCTAATATCTTCTGTTATCCATTCATCATGTAATAGCATATTGTTTAATCTCCAGGTGTTGGAGTAGCTTCTGTTTTTTACTCTTTCATTTATTTCTAACTTCAAACCATTATGATCTGATAGAATACAAGGTAGTGTCTCTATCTTCTTGTATTTGCTTACATTAGCTTTGTGGCATAATATATGGTCTATTTTAGAGAAGGATCCATGTGCTGCTGAGAAGAAAGTGTATTCGCTCTTGGTTGGATGGTATATTCTATAAATGTCCGTTAAGTCTAAATTATTGATTGTGTTATTGAGATCTATGGTTTCTTTGTTCAATTTTTGTTTGGAAGATCTGTCCAGTGGTGAGAGAGGCGTGTTAAAATCACCTAGTATTATTGTGTTATGGTCTATTTGGTTTCTGAAATTGAGAAGGATTTGTTTGACATACATGGATGAGCCACTGTTTGGGGCATAGATGTTTATGATTGTTATGTCTTGCTGATTTATGGTTCCCTTAAGCAGTATGTAATGTCCTTCTTTATCCCTTTTGACTAGTTTTGACTTGAAGTCCACCTTATCTGAAATGAGGATGGATACCCCAGCTTTTTTGCTGAGTCCATGTGCATGATATGTTTTCCCCCATCCTTTCACCTTTAGTCTATGTGTATCTCTTTCTACGAGGTGAGTCTCTTGCAGGCAACATATTGTTGGATCTTTCTTTTTGATCCAATCTGCCAGTCTATGTCTTTTGATTGATGAGTTCAGGCCATTAATATTCAGGGTTATTATTGAGATATGATTAGTATTCCCGGTCATTTGGTTCATTTTATTTATTTATTTATTTATTTATTTATTTATTTATTTATTTATTTTGAGACGACTTGGTTCTTCCTTTATTTGACAATTCCTTTAGGATGGTTCCTCCCATTGCTGATTTGTTTCTTTGTTTTTCATCTCTTCCTCGTGGAATATTTTGCTGAGAATGTTCTGTAATGCTGGCTTTCTTTTTGTAAATTCTTTTAGCTTTTGTTTATCATGGAAGGATTTTATTTCATCATCAAATTTGAAGGTAAGTTTTGCTGGGTATAAGATTCTTGGTTGGCATCCATTTTCTTTCAGGGCTTGAAAAATGTTGTTCCAGGCCCTTCTAGCTTTTAGGGTCTGGATTGAAAAATCTGCTGATATCCGTATTGGTTTCCCCCTGAATGTAATTTGATTCCTCTCTCTTGCGGCCTTTAAAATTCTGTCTTTATTTTGTATGTTGGGCATTTTCATTATAATGTGCCTTGGTGTGGGTCTGTTGTAATTTTGTATATTTGGAGTCCTATAAGCCTCTTGTACTTGATCTTCCATTTCATTCTTCAGATTTGGGAAATTTTCTGATAGTATTTCATTGAATAGATTGTTCATTCCTTTGGTCTGTTTCTCTAAGCCTTCCTCAATTCCAATAATTCTTAAATTTGGCCTCTTCATGATATCCCATAGTTCTTGGAGATTCTGTTCATGATTTCTTACCATCTTCTCTGTTTGTTCAACTTTGTTTTCAAGGTTAAATATTTTGTCTTCAATGTCTGAGGTTCTGTCTTTCAGGTGTTCTATTCTATTCGTTATGCTTTCTATGGAGTTCTTAATTTGGTTTATTGTTTCCTTCATTTCAAGGATTTCTGTTTGGTTTTTTTTCAATATCTCTAACTCTTTATTGAAGTTATCTTTTGCTTCCTGTATTTGCTCTTTTAACTGTCGATTGGTGCGATCATTCAGTGCCTGCATTTGCTCTTGCATCTCGTCATTTGCTTCCCTGAGCATTTTAATTATGTACATTCTGAACTCCCTTTCTGTCATTTCTTCTGCCATGCTGTCATTGGGTTTCATTGATGTAACATCTAGATTTGTTTGCAGCATTTTCTTTCCTTGTTTTCTCATATTGTTCAGGTATCAGTTGACCGCTGTGATATTGCAGATTTCCTCTATTGTCTTATAATATCCCTGAAGATTTCTATTATATCCCCTCTTAGTCTTCAGTAGCCTGAAATCTTGGAGGAAGTTGATAGTGCAGTGCTCCACAAGGGAGGTGACTCCCTAGGGGTGGTGGCCTTTTGGTGGGATATATTCCCTGCTAGTGGGCAGAGGTACCTTCACTTGCTGATGAATGGTCATCCAGAAGGGAAGTAGGTTGTGGGCTGATGCAAGACCAGTTTGGGCTTGTGTCTCTGATTTTACGGTCCTTTTGGGAGAACCTCACCCAACAGGGAGGAGTCACCCGATGGGGAGGTCTCGCTGGTCGGTTTTCCTCCCAGAGGTTCCGTTCAATTCACAACTACCGCCTGGGCTGGGCAGCCTTCTTCTGCAATGTTCCCAGGGACCCGGACCTACCTCCTGGGCCTGGAAGCCTCACCCTTCACAAACAAATCTCCTTAGGCTGCCTCTCCTCAGAGAAGCTGCCTGCAGTCCTGGAGCCTTCGCTCCGCCCCTCAGTTTGTCTGTGGGGCCCTTCCACCAAGAAGCCGTCTAGGACCCTACTCTGCACTTTTCGCCTGGCTATGCGGCCCCTCCTCTGAGCAGCCACCTGGAGCCCCTTACAATCGCTCCGAGTCCCAGTGACCCACCACACGCCTTTTCCTCCGGCAGCCACCTGTTGTTCCGTGCGGTCGCTCTAAGACCAAGTGACCCACCACGCACCACTTTCTCCACCAGGCAGTCACCCAGAGATCTGGTGCATCACGAGACCCAAGAACTCACTGTGCACCTTCTTGTCCCGACTGCCTCCCGTAGCCCTGGTGCAGTCACTTCGAGCCCAAGCACCCTGACGCGCTCCTCCTCCTTCTCCAGACAACCCCCCTATGTTCAGGAGCGGATGCTCTGGGACCAAACCACTCACCACGCTGTTCCACCGGCTAGCCGCCCAGAGCCCTGGCGCAGCTGCTCCAATTCCAAGCGACGTGCCGAGCCCGTATTTCTCCTTCTCCTCTGGGCAGCCCCCTCTTCAATGCTCCCAGCTGTCTGCGATCACTGCTCTGACGGGGGGAGGGGCGCCTCGCCGGCAGTTCTACTTTGCAAAGATCCCTGCTTTCGGGGCTACCGCCCCGTCCAGGACTCCTGCCCCGTTCGGGACGCCTGCCCAGTGGGAGACTCTCGCCCGGCTGCTTTGAGTTGGTCCCAAGGCTCTCTATATCTTCTCTTCTTGAGTCCTGAGTCCTGGAGCAACACGAAACGCAGCCACCCTCTAGTCCGCCATCTTGAATCCCCCCCCACATCAAATTTTCAAACCAGGTCTCTGTATTCAATCCTCTGGATTGCCTAGCTTATTTTCCTTTTCCTGAACAAACTCTGACTACAGGAGGTACCACATAACAAAAAGTCCCCATAAACTTGGGATACACTGGACCAACCGAAGATGGACATTTTTTCTTCCTGCAGGACCTCTTAGATGATCGAATGTACGGATGGGCATTGCAAATATCCAAGACAGGGACGGGGCATGGATTTCACTGTTTCTCAAACACCATTCATGGAAGGAAACTATTTTGTTGGGCGTCTTGTAGGCTTGGCATTTGTGGAACTTTTAAGAAACACTGTCATAGTTGAAATCCTCTCCAGTTATCACTTTAACTCTAATGAGCACTAAATATTTGATTAACAAAAATTGTACGAATGTTTTTGGAATTCAGAATAGCATTTGGGAATTGATTCTGATGGCAAGGGAAGTTCAGACTGCCAGTTAGAATGAGCTTTCGCGATCAGTTTCCCACAGTCACCTTTCTTTGAGACATTGAAGGTCATATCAAAGAACTGTCACCAGAAAGACAGCCATTAGTGAATGGGCCTAACGAGACAAAGGCCAGGTTTCCTTCCCACTCTTGCCTCTAGGAGTCTTAACTGTGAATCTGCATATAGTAGCTTCAAGTCCCTCTGCTTGCTGCTCTTCTGGTATGCTGTGTGCGTGCGCGTGTGCACACAAGCACGTACATGTATGTGCATGCATGTATGTGCGTGCGTGTGTGTGTGTGTGTGTGCGTGTGCGTGTGTGTGTGTGTGTGTGTGTGTGTGTGTGTGTGTGTCCTCCTCCTCCTAGTTACTTTTCTGCTCTCTCCCTCATCCAGGCAGAACAGATGGACATCATATCAAGGGCAACCCCAAAGGAGAAACTGACCAAAGCAGTCACAAAAGGCCCCACGACAGAACAAGGGTTAAGTAATCCACTCCCCTCTCCATGAATTCTTATACATCCATTAAAAATGATAATTATGATGACTGTGCAGCAACATGAAGAAAATGCTTATGATATAATTAATGCTAAGTGGAAAATGCAGAACACAAAATGATAGCTACACTATGATTACGACTCCTTAAATTATATGTTCATGGGGACAAAAACTGGAAGGGAACATGGAAAAAATAAAAATAGTTTAATTTGTCAGAGATGACAGTGGAGTCATGGGTGAATTTTTTCTCACTTTATATTCAGCTAATGGTTCTATACTGCGAGGCAAATTTTCAGAAGCTAAAATTTTTTTAAAAATAGGTTTGAAAATGTGTGCAAATGGGAGAGGACAGTCATTCTCATTTGCCAGAGGGTGAAAAAATACTATCTTTATCAAAGGATAGGAATAATCAACCTGATTTTTACATCAAAATGCAATTTGGGTTTTGATACTTAAATGACAGTGCATCGTGCATCTGAGTAACCAACTAGGCTCTACTTGGGAGAGACAAAGTTTATGGTAGATGGTTTGGGGTTCTGTCCTAGAGCCATTCAGACTGCTGCAATAAAAACACCATGAACTAGAGGGATTACAAACAAACATTTCTCACAGCTCTGGTGAACAGAGTCTCACAGAGTTGGTGTCTGGTGAGGGCCTGCTCTTTCTGGATCATACGTGGCCACTTCTTGCTGTGTCTTCACATGGTGGAAGGGTGAGGGAGCTGTCTTTTACAGAGCACTAATCTCATTCATGAGACTCCAACTTCATGACCTAATCATCTCCTATACTGTCACCTTGCAGGTTAGGATTTCAACATGTAAATCTCTGAGTTCCAAGTAGGGCAATTCTCTTTCCCCTAATTGAAACTCAAGAGTCATTTTGACAGGAAAACGAGAAGCTAATAGGGGTTTACACTGAGTACAGATAGGAACTGAGAGTCATTCCAGAGAAGTACCAGCAGGATGGATACTGAATAGAACCCATTTACCCAAGGTCCCATCCCAGAAAATTGTCTGGGAAAGTTGGTGGCAGAGATACCAAGGGAAGAACTGCACCAGCCACAAACCAGGAAACCTCTTCAGCTAACAACCCCAACTTTGAGCTGAAGGACACTCATATGTTCATCTGCCATATTATGGATGAAATATGAGGAGTCTCCCACAAGCTCGTGTGTGAGACAACACAAGAATTTTCAGAGGTGAAATGATTGTATTATGAGAGGTATGGCCTAATCGATGGATTAACCCATTGATATGGATTAACTAGGCAGTAACTGTAGGCAGGTAGGGTGTGATTGGAAGAAGTAAGTCACTGGAGGCATGCCTTTGGGGTTTACATTTTGCCTCTCTTCCTCCTCCTCCTCTTCCTCCTTCTTCCTCTCTCTCTCTCTCTCTCTCTCTCTCTCTCTCTCTCTCTCTCTCTCTCTCTCTCCCCCCTCCTCAGTTGTCATGTCCTGAGCTGCTTTCTTCCACCATACCCTTCTGCCATGATGTTCTTCCTCACCTCAGGCCCACAGCTATGGAGTCGGTCAACCACAGATGGAACCTCTGAAACTATGAGCCAAAATAAACTTCTTTCCTCCTTTACACTGTTCTTCTCAGGTATATTGGTCACAGTAACACAAAAGCTGACTAATACATGCCCTCTGAGAGCCCACCTCCAGAGGTCCAGTAAAGTCTTAGGACCTGTGAGCCCAGAGAGATCTTGTGGACTAGCCAGATGATGGCAGGACTCCTGAGTCACACTGAATATGTTGAACATTCAGAGACAGGTGGAAGGGAACATGAGCTGGACAAGGTAAAGGAAGGCAGAAAACACCAACAGTGATGATCTCTGAAAAGTAAAGATACAAGTGATTTAGTTTGTTTTTGTTTTGATTTTCCTGCTTGTTTACCTATTTTTCTAAATTTTTGACAATAAAGGGTTTCTGGGAAGATGTTTGGCAATTTCAAGCAAGGCCGGACCATGATAAAAATCTTACAAAGAGTCCACTTCCTTGCATACCAAGTACTGATAAATTCACCTGAGTTTAATCCTTACTACCAGGATCCCTATTGTTTCAAATCTGAAAAGTTGAAGTTCAGAGCGATTAAGTAATTTGCCCCAAGTCATCTAAACTGAAGTCGTTAAGCCTGGGATTCACGTAGACCTGCCTTGCTCTAAAGCTGATGCTCTTTCCACTATCAACTCCAGACTCCATATTATCTCAGCCCCAGCA
Organism: Sciurus vulgaris; assembly: GCF_902686455.1. Taxonomy (NCBI): domain Eukaryota; kingdom Metazoa; phylum Chordata; class Mammalia; order Rodentia; family Sciuridae; genus Sciurus; species Sciurus vulgaris. Next base: position 171,296,288 of record NC_136463.1, on the reverse strand, counting down.
CCATGAGGGTCCCAGGCATCAAGGATGCAGAAGGAATCAAAGCAGAGTGGAGCGTGGTGAAGGGAAGAAAAGGACAGGGAAGGTCGAGCATTCTAGGTACCCCACAGCAAGGGCCTCTCAGCCTCAGCTCTCCTCCTGTTTCGGGAGCAACCATCTTTGAAGGAGGAAGAGGAAGAGGTCTGTGCGTTGTGGGATAGTAAGAGCATTCCTGGCCTTTACCCACTAGGTGTTATAGCGACCCCTAACGATGACAACCAAAAATGTCTCCGGACACTGCCCAAGATCCCCTGGAGGGACAAATTGCCCCTGGTTGAGGATCACTGCCCTAAAGAATTGCTACCTCCAGGCCAGTCATGGTGGTGCACGTCTGTAATCCCAGCAGCTGGGGATACTGAGGCAGGAGGATCACGAGTTCAAAGCCAACCTCAGCAACTTAGGGAGTCCCTAAGCAACTCATCAAGACCCTGTCTCTAATAAAATACAAAAAAGGACTGGGGATGTGGCTCGGTGGTTAAGTGCCCCTGGGTCCAATCCCCAGTACAAAAAAAAAAAAGAACTAAGAATTGCTACCACCAAAACAACATGGGGTCCTGCAACACTGGTATTTGCTAAATATGTGCTTAAGTCAGCCACACAGTCCTCTCTCCGATGCTAGATCTGGACTCTTCAACTAATCCTACCGTCCTCGTTATTCTGAGCTGAAACAGCTCCTTCAGGCATTGTTAAAGGCAAATGTCTTAATTGGTGAGCCCCAAATGACAGTCATGACTATTTCCCTGATTGCCAGGGAGGATAGAAAGTTAGGCTGCACCTCTCCAGGAATGGTCCCAAAGTGAGCCTTTGGCCACCCCTTCGGTGGGGTTCCTCCATGCCACTGCACTCCCTGAATTAAAAGTAAGGGAAGCTGTTCTTTTCTTGTAAATACCAAGCTGTGCAGTCATTACGAGCTTGCGTGGAGATAATCAGGGCTGACACTTGCTGTACGTGCAGGGTTTATTGGAGACCACCCACAAAGTCGACTCAACGCAAAATGACACTACTAAGTAATCTTATCCCAAAATGTAGATTTCATTCCAACAAATTGCACACAAGTGGTCTCCTGCTGGTTTAACTGTTGCCTGGAAAGGCAAACCCAACTGCATTTGTGGCAAGCATGTTAGCACAAAGCATCCAAACCATAAACAGAGAATAAAAATGCCATGTCTGGGGACATAAATGTTGAATGTCGCAAAGAGAGATTAACTCCTTCTATGTTGGATGGAAGAAATATCAGAAGATGGGGTGACTGTGCCCGCCACCTTTGTTAAAACTCACTTGCCCTTTGAATCAAAGACCAAAAGTAGTAACAGAAAGAGGCAAAAACTCAGTATTTTTTTTCCTTGTGTCAGACTCTTGCATACAGTCTCCTGCTGTACCTCAGGTTTTGAGGTAAACCAAACTTTGAGGGAAGCTGCACCAGATTTCATCCCCACTCAGAAAGTGTGAGTCTTCAGCTCCAAACTATGTAGCTCCCAACCTCTAGCACAAAGGGCATTTATTCACCCCCAGCCCCCACACCAAAAAATACAAGTACATAAATAAAGAATTGATAAGACCTAATTTTTTTAAAAAAACACTTTGGAGGGCAGAGTTTGACCCCAAGTTTAGTGCAAGTCAATAATTTGGCAAGTTTGCCTAAAAGATTAATATCATTTTAGGATGCATTAATAGTTCACTGCTTGGATTAAAGGCTGTGATGGTCTTAGGGTCAGAGAATCTGACCACAGGTGGAGAACAAGTGTCTGATCTTGACATTGAGAGGGGCATCTGTGGTGCTTGGCCCCGAAGCATCCACTCAGCTCTAAGCAATAGCACACATGGTGTGGTGTCATCTTTGGGTGTAAAGTCTGTCCCAGGTGTTGAATGAGAGGGGGCAGCTCCAGCGTTCACCAGCCTGTGCCTGGTTCATGTCCTTGTTATGGGCCAGGCTACATGGGCAATGACCAAACAGACTCCATTTAACTCTGAGATGCCATGTCATGTAGGAAATGCTTCTCCCATGGGAATATCCTGCCTCTACCCATCAACAGTTGCTCAGTATAGTATGTTTGGCAACACAAAATGACCATTCTTATATAATGTAAAATTGTTCTCTTTTTGGTACCTATTTTTCCTGGGCAATGTACCCTGTCAGAGAACGAATGTCTAGATGTTAGTAACCATTCTTTAACTCGTACCCTACTAAGGTCATTTTGACCCACCTCCCCTTCTGCTTATGATTTTAGATCTCATGATGTTAGTTTGTAGTTTTGAATCATAGGAACAGCCACTTATGATTAATGTACTGATATGTTTTACTTTTGGTATAAAAACCCTTAGAACCCTGCACTTGGGGCTCTCCTCCCAATAGCCATTTTGGGTGTTATGAGGCAGTCAGCCAACCAGCTAATAAAGACTCTCAGATTTGGACGACTCATGGAGATCAGGCTGTTCTTAAGTCTTGCCCCACACAGTCCTCACCAACTCATTATCTTGAAGGCAGGAACTATATCTTATCCCTCCTCCATCTCCCCACACAGCGCTGAAAACCATGCTGGACACATCCCAGGTCCTCAACAAATGCCTGGTGGAATCTCTTCACTGAAGCTCTGCCTACATTAAAAAAATCAAGTAGAAAAAGAAAACGAATCATTTACATCAGTGATTTTCAAATGGCGTGCCAACTCATTAAGACTTTGTTAAATAGTAGAGGAAGTCCATAACCAGTATTTTTGTCTTGAAAATTATGTTTTAAATCTATGAAAAAGAAGAGAAACCTTCGAGAGCCCCTCTCCTGCTTGTAGATCTCCATTGGAAACCCCTGGATCGAAGTGCCTACTCCTCCGTGCTGGTACCCCACAGCTGAACGTGGTTGCAGAAAATCACATGACCACTAGTTCTCCTGTGATTCATCTCCATGACCTCCCTCTTTCCTCAGCCTCCAGCACTTCCTTGCCCATCCTCACCCTCAGCTGCTCACCTGGCCTCCCACCTTACTGAGAAAACGGAAGCACTTAAAAGTGAACTACCACAGTCTTCCACTGCCTCTTCTCCCCTCCACCAGCATCTGCTCCCAAAACTCCACCCTCCCCAACTTACTTTGGACAGACCATCTCTGCTCATAGAGAAATCTGAATTCCACTGGATTCCACCAAATCCCCATTATTCCTCCAAGTTTATTTTTGTCAAAGTCACCAGTGACATCCATACTGTTAAATCCAACTGTCAGAGCTCAGTGTTGGTCCTACACGTAATTCGAAAGTTACTCTCTTCCTTCTCCTTGCAATGTTGTCATCACTTGGTTTTAAAGCTACCACACCACATGAGGAAGGATTTCTCCTTCCTCATGATCACTCCTTCTCATTCTCCTTTATATGTTCCTCCTGAGCTCCCCAACCTCCTCATACTACAGGGCCTAAGGTTCAACCTTTGGGTCTCTTCTCTTCTCTACTTGCCCCACACCCCTGGTAATTTCATCCAGTCCCTTGGTTTTAAATTCCACATCCAACAATGATTCCTAAATCTCCAGCTATAATCTCTCCCTGAACTCACTTCACAGATCCAAAAGCCTATTCATCCTCTCTGTTTAGATTCTAATAAACACAACGAACATGGATATCCTGATACTCCTCCCCAAAATCTGTTCCTCTGTAAAGCCTTTCTTATCTCAGTTCCTAGAAACTCAGCCCTTGCAGTTACTCAAACAAAATACCTCAGTGACACCCTTTATTTCATTTGCCTCACACTCAGAACATTCTGTTGGCTCTACATTCAAAATATACCCAGAATCCAACAAGTTCTCACCACTTTCAGCAATGCCCCCACACTTCAAGCCATCATCTTGTTACCTTGATGATGCTACCTTGCTCCTCACAGTCTGTCCCCAACCCAGCAGTCAGAGTGAGCCTATTAGAACATTCATCAGATCGAGCCATTCCTCTGCACAACACCCCTGGTGGCTTCCAGCTCACTCACCACCGTGTGAGGACACAGCTTCAACAGGATGCTTCTTAGTCTCATCAATCCTGCCCCCTTCTGCCATGAGGGCTACAGAGAGGCCATTTGCTCATGGCCCCATGAATAGGTGTCATTGATACAGACAATCCGTTTATTAGGAAGTGTTACAGCCAGCTAATCATTTCATTCATAAAAGACCAACTAACCCTCCTCTCGGAATCCTTTTGACTAATTCAAGTCAGGTGTGATCCCGTGACCTCCAGGTGAGCAGCGGGGTATCCAATTTGCCACCCAGAGCCATCCATCCCTCTGGCTTCAGAGTCCTGATGTTCCATGATATTCCCTTCGCTGACAAATCTCCAGTCACCCAACTCCACGCAGGTGCATGCCTCAAATCTGTAGCTGCAGCAGCTCCTGCTGGTATCGGTGCAGCTGTTCCTTTTCATGAGCCTCTTTTGTGCACTGACATATCTAAAGGGAAAAAAAGAAGAGGGGGAGCATATTGAATTTCAGGAGATGAACCAGCTGGCTTAAGCGAGAGGAGGAGGAAGAAATGACACAGTCAGTGGGACACTTTTCATGAGAACATATTTCCAGAAATCCAGGTCCATATGGGGTGTTGCACAGCGTTAATCTTGCCCCTGAGATATGGATTAAGGAGATTCTGCCCATAAAGATGCATACTTTTCAAATATTCCTCCAACCCTGGAATGTACAGACAGCTTAGGAGCTCAGAATCCGAACACTGTCACTAGATCCTGCTCCCTGGTTTCAAATTCACTTTGCTTTCTTTCTTGTTTTATTTTTTATTTTTTCCAGGTGTGGAGACTGGTTAAGTGGCCACAACATACTCTTACTTAACAACATCAGTTCTGACTGCTTGAGGACTCAGTTAGCTAAATTGGCACTGGGGCCAACATGTGGCTTTTTGACCTTATAATTGCAAATATGGAACTGTTTGTTTTTTCAGAAGTGTCTAAAACATGTGGGACAGGTATAAAGTTTCCACATGAGCCAACCTCTTTGGTTCGTTCTGATCTAAACAAACTGTTTCCCACAGCTGGGCCAAGAATATTCTTTCCAGTCCCATCTTTTCAAGCAACCTAAGCTTAAAGCTTTCCAAAATGGAATTTTACCTTGTGTCATATGTGGCAAAATCTTAAACAAACACTTCTCAGTGCCGGAAAAACAGCAACCTAGCCCAGGAAGGAATCAAAGTTGCATTTCTATTAAACCAGATTATTAACATTGTAGAAGAGAGGAGACCATTTTGTTAATGATCAAATATACAGGCTTCAGCCAATTAAAGCTTTGAAGCAAATAATTGTAGATAGGATCCCTCACTGGAGCTGATCATTACAGCAAATGACATTTGGAATTTTTTACTTTTCCTCCTAACTGTAAGAATAGGAAGTTAAAACAAGTCGTCAGCACAGCATTTGATCTTCCGAGCTCAAAGTGTCCTTGCTCCCAATTGCAGAGTCTTGAATTCAAATAGGACAATACCTTCTTCTGCCCAAATAAACTAAAAAAAAATTGCAGTAAAACTTCCCAATCGAGTGTCTGCTAACAACTAAAACTAAGTCCTGACAAAGCTGGGGAAAGAGAATCAGGTGCCGGAATAAAGTGAGCTCCAAATACCACATCAGTCCTTGTCCTGATGTCTCTTGGCATTTTCTCTGGCCAGTTATCCATTGGTTGACCAAGCTAACCAAGAGACAAAGGCCTCTGCAGCATTTAACTGTCTGGAGTTTGCAGTCAGACACTGCATCCCTCACCTCGTTGCCCATTTTGACACAAGCTTCTCTCTGTGGGGCAACCAGCCCATAGAGGTTGAGAGAGCAATTTCTACACCTTCGCTAAATGCTTTATTTTGAATCTTAAGTGCTCCCGAAAGACCCGTGTTTTAAACACTGTCTCCCCTTGGCACTATGGGGAGGTAGTAGAAACGCTAAGAGGCAGGGCCAGCCAGAGATCTTTGGGTCATTGGACTGTAGGATCCCAGTCTCTTCTTCTCTCTCACTTCTCACCATAAGGTGAGTGGTTTCTCTCCACCACATATTCCTGCCATGATGTGCTGACATAGGCCCAAAGTAACTGGTCCAACTGATCATGGGCTAGAACCTGTGAAACTGTGGGTCAAAATAAACCTTTTCTCTTCATAATTGATTATCTCAGGTATCGTTATCTCAAGAAAATTGACTGAGACAACTCAAAGGTTTTCAATATTCACTAGAATTCTTGACATCATCAAAGAATGGAAAGAAGAAAAGACTACTAGAGTTTCTAGATTGGTGAATAGATAAGGAGTGGATTCCACTCAAAAGAGGTCCATTTGTTATATTTTAATGCAGTTGGTCCACATTTTATACCTAACAATTATTCATAATATCCTAAAATGTCATAATAAACCTTTGCATGATTACAGTGCTTCAGAATTTACAAAATACTTTCACACGTGTTAATATTTTTTAATCCTATTGGGGGTAAAGCAGACATCATAACCCTACCTCACCTATTTTTGTTTTAAATGAGAAAAACCTGAAGACCAAAGAGATCAAGTAAGTAATCTACCAAAGCACTTACATGGAGCAATTAGGGAGACACCATATCCCCTCCTGGGCTTCCTAATCCTCAGGTGATTTCATACACACACTTTTTCCTAGATGAGTAGATTTTGACACCCACCCCCAGAGTATCAAAAAGTTCAAATTTACATTTCTGATTACTCTCATGTGTGCAGGTGAAGAAATGAAAAGAATTATGGATTTTTTTCTCCTTCCTCCCCTATTAGGCACAACTATGTTCTAATATCTATAACGAAAAGAACTAAATAATACTTTGTACTGGCCCTTCTCACTAGTCACTTAAGGCTCAGAGGTCCAAGAACAAAGTAATTCTAGTCACCCCCTCATATACTCCCTAGAGTAGAAGCCACTTAAGGGCAGGAACTGGGTCATACTCCCCTCCAGAAGGTCTGCTTCACTGGTAGAGTTCATTTCACTGAGCAACTATTAATTAAACTTCCACACCTTCTCAGTCTGGAAAAGTAAGAACCATTCTAAGGCACTTCTATGATGTTACTGAGCAGGGCAGTGTAGCATCTGTTCAGAAAACTGCAAGATTGTAGGTGAACAGGGCACAGAGGCACAAACACAACCAGGGTTAGGTGGAATAAGGAATATTAGCACATGGGCTCTTCTTTGACCTGTCCACAGCAGACATCATCAATGGATCAGAGCACCCTTCAACTCAGCCAGGGATTCTGATTCTCATAAACTCCATCCACTTCAGGTAGCCATTGGGACTGGCAAGCAAGACGTCACCTATTTGCCATTCTTGTGTTTAAGACCATTTCCTCTCGCTGGAAATCAGTACATGCTTGGACTAAATCATGGTACTTCTTTTCCTTCTCCTCTGAGTTCAAGGTTCCTGATCTCAAATTAGCAGTTCAGGTTTCCTAGATTCTTTACCTCAACTCTTGACTACTATCAGCCCTTTCTTGTTCCCAGTTCCTCAGACATTTATCCCTGACGGGGGAATCCAACCCTGGTGTGGTGACCTTTCCAAACTCCTGATTCCTGCCTGACAGCCTTTTTGTCATTCCTCCTCCTGATTCTATGCCTGGGGCTCAGCAGAAAGTAACTTGACCAGGTCAAGATTACCCTCCAGGATTACATAACAGCGCAAGAACTCGAAAGAACTGAAGTAGACAGGAGAGAAGTAAGAAAAGTCAAGATTCTTAAAGGAGAAGGGGAGAAATCAGTTGATTATTTATAAGATCTCCCTTAGTTATGGGATATATCTGAAAGTTGGGTCCAATCTTTATATGTCCTATCAGAGAAAGTAAAAGATTCCAGTCCAACTTTCTCTGCTTCTCAGAAAGAAAGCAGAAGGCTTTTCCTTGCCTTCAAGGTAAGGAGCAGATGTTTTCTAAGCTCCCAGGGATTTATCTGCCTTGTTCACACCTTCAGCAGACAGTTCATTGCAGTTTTAATTTATATGGCTCGGTTTCACTGGTGGGACAGTAACTCTCATTCCACTTTAATTCACAAAATGGCGGCATAGAAGAAAACCAGGCTGTGCTTCGCCACACCTAGCTTCGTATTTCTCCCTGTTCCTACTTTTCATTACATTTCACGTGTTGCCTGAATCTCAGATCTGTGACTTCCTGTTTAGAGAGGCATGGGGCACATTGAAGGAACATGAATCTGGAAGCAGCATGGTGGGTTCAGCACTCAGTTCTACCAGTAACTCACCAGTAAGGTTTCCCCTCTCTGGACCTCAGTTTATTCATCTGCAACCTGAGTCAGAGGTGATTCCCAATGATCCATAAGGTCCCTTCAGCTCTGACATCTGTTAAACTCAAATTCATCTGCAAAATGCGGCTTTCAATCTCCATGCCTCTGGTACCGTCCAAAGCCTGGAAATGCTTCCCACAATGCTCCTCTGCTGCTCCCCTCCATCCAGACTTATACCAACAGAGGGACAATCATTCCCAGCTGCTGGCAGTCTAATCCAGCTGCCATGTGGGGAGTTTTGTTATGCCTATTTCACAGTGGGTCATGTCAAGTCAACATGTATTTCTTAAGTGACTCTGACAAGCCCAGAAAGAGGGTGGACCCCTCTAGGGCCTTAGTGACTTCATCTGTGAAATGAAAGGCTTACACTCACTGGACTTCTAAGGTGCTTCCGGCTCTGAAGGCCTGAGATTCAGGATTCTACTGGGAGAAGAAAGGGTACAGCCCCAGCCCTGCTCCTTTCAAGCCTATGCACCTGGGACCTCACGTGGGCAGAAACCCCAAATCCAGATATAACCCACACAAAGACTTGGGAATACATGTGTGTATGTCACAAATAGAGTCACATCTCTGACACTTCTGCATGATGGAATCCCCAACCCTGCCTCCTCCCCAGACCCAGCTCTCTGCCACAAGTGGGGAAGAGGTAGATGATTGTCTAGATGGTGTGACTTGAAGAAAGTCCCCACACACCTACAAAACATCTCCCTCATAGTCCTGCCTGAAATTCTCATCACATGCACTGAGATTCTTTGCATTTAGGCATCTTGTTTCCAGAACTTTCCCGTTAAATGCAAATACACATAGAAGAGTAACATGTACTCAAACTTGGATTTCTTTCCCAACACCGTCCTCTCTACTAACATCTGCCACCTCTCACTGCTCCTCCCCAGCTCCCCAAGTACAGAACAAAGACCTCTGACAAACACAAGAACTTCACCGAGAGAGGGCAAGAGACCTAATTTATGAAGAAGAAAGTGAATAGGAATAAGGAGTCCAAAAATAGGCATGCTCTCCAATTTTCACTCTGGTTTATTTTATGTCCTCAATAACTAGCAAAAGAAATAGGAATTAGAGAAGGAATGAGTTGGAAAAGAAGAAAAGGATAGGGATAGTGGAAAGGTAATTTTTAAACTCTCTTATTAGGATTTTTAAGGAATTAAAGTGCTCCCTTTTTGAAATTATGAAGCTCCATCAGATTTGACTTGACTACATGGACTTCTCCTTAAGTTACCTCATATGTTTATTGTTTAAATTTGAAAGCATAAAAATTAATTTTAAGTGGAGAAATTCCAAGGGAAAATTATAGGTACGCATATGGGAACTACAGATATACAAGATCAAGATTAGCTCTCTGCCCTCCTCGCTGAGGCCAGAAGAAGAAAAAATGGCTCGCCCTGCATTGAGCAGGATTTCGACCATATGGAAGATTTCCCTAAAAAGAGTTGTTAAATCTGAAAGAGGGGATTAAAGGAGATTGTGAGGATATTTCTTTTTTCTGCAAATATTTTTAAAACAGCATCAGTTTCCATTTGTTAGGCACTGAATTGTGTACCCCCAGAGTTTACATGTTGAAGCCGTAATCCCCAAAGTGACTGTATTTAGATAGAGGGCTTTTAGGAAAATAATTAATGTTAAATGAGGTCCTAAGGGTAAGGCCCTAACCAAATAGGATTGGTGTCCTTATCAGAAGAGGAAGAGACGCCAGAGATAACCCTACCTCCCTCCACACACACAGAGAGACGAGAGCACTTCAGGACACAGCAAGCAGAATGGCTGTCTAAAGCCAAGAAGAAAGCCCTAACCAGATTTCCAGGACCTTCATCTTAGGCATCAGCCTCCACAGTGAGACTATAAACATCAGTGGTCTAAGCCACCGGGTGTGTGGTATCTTGTCCTGGCAGTCTGAACAGGAAAATGTACCCCTGTGTGGAAAGCTATGTTCCCGTCTGAGGGAGGGATGAACTGGACCAGTCTGTAGGACAGAACTACTGTTTTAGATATTGGGCTTACGGCAGCAAATATGGCACCGTTCCCAGCAGAAACATCCTTGCAGAACCCTTTGCCCATTGGTTCTAGAATCCATGCCCTTTTTGGTAAGCTGGCATCACCAACCTTGCTTAGCTCCACCTCCCTCAGAGTGGGGGAGGCAGCGCTCAGTCCTTGGGTGTGGAGAGAAGTGGATGAATGACTTCCCCTCCCTCTGAACGCCTGCCTCAGCTGTTACCAAAAGGCAATGCCAGAGTCCAGACGACCTGTCATGGAATCGAGGATGATGCTCTGGGGAGAAACGGTGCTCACTCCTCACAGCCCCACAGGAGAAGGACCAGGAGACCAAGTAGGCCTGTGGACCTGGAATGGCTTCCTGAGGCAAAAAGGACCAATAGAGACTATGATGGCCTAGGCTAGGGACAACGTCAGGGGATGTTTACCTTCAGGACGCCAGATGTGGCATTCTGAGGAAATTGTAAGAGGAAATGTAGGATTAAACTCTCTAGGCCAAGTAAGGGTTTAGTGAAAGAAATCAAACTGAGCCTGAAACCTGGGACAACTTCCCTGTCTTTTGAACAAACTTTGGTCAAAATTAAGAGCAGAAATCTGTACTCCCATAATAAAACGGGGCAGGGGAGACTTTTGTTTCAAAGTTTTGAGGTAGAGGAATGAAATGAGTTTGTTTGTTTGTTTTCTCTCTCTCTGTTTTTTTTTTTTTTTTTTTATTGTAGTAAATATTTGCATCAAAAATTCCAGAGTTCTTCACTGTTAAAACAAGGTAATGTGGGTATATTCCCATTGGCAATAAGAGGGGCGTATAAACAGGCAAGTACTGGCAAGTTCGTAAGGGCAGGGTGTGATTTGTAATTTTGTAAATCCTCCCACCAAACCTGATTTCAAGCTACCAATGGTCTAACAATCACTTTGCAAATTCCTGTTTAACCATAATCTTTAGCAAGTAGTACCCGCTGACTCCATCACACTTTTCTGCACAGCACTCTCAGTGGGCAGATGGTAGGGGACCCGACACAAAACCAGAGATCAGAAAGTGGAGGGATCCAGAGGGTGATGTCAGGATCATGGGCAGATCTTCCTCTCTGGGACCCATCTCCTCACAAGCCCTGCGGGAAGGCCACCATCTCCGTCATTCGACTAGCTCACTACCTGGGTGAGAAGTGCCGATCTGTTCTTCAGGAAACACTACTTGGTCCCCTACACACTGTGATTGCGCCATCTGGAGCCCAAGGGAAGAGCAGCAGCAGCCACAGAGAATCCCAAAACCTCTCTGCATTTTTAAACTTCTATGTCAACAAATCTGGCTTATGGGAAAAGAAAGAAAGGGAACACAGGACATTTAATTTAGAAAAGATCACTAACCAATGAGCCCAACCTTCTCAGATCCCCAAGAAAATGTCTATTGTTTCCCCCATAAAAGGAAGAAGAGAAACGAAATTCCTAAAATACCTTTTTGGATCTGACCAGACACAGTTGAGCGGTTTGCCCTGGTACAAGACAGTTTAGCACTTACCTGTCCCTGACCTTCTGGGGATGATGCTTATGGACTGACCTATCCTCTGGATACTCAGAAGTTCATTCTGCAGTCCAGGGTAAGCCTTCAAGTGAACTATAAATAAATGTGGTTTTGTTTCCAAAACAAAACTGAAATAAGGAGCTAGAACTGGGGTTTGTACCTCTCTAACTTACCCTTCAGTACCTGGCATTAGTGTTTATGTTTGGCCAAGGTTCAATACATCCTTGTCCTATTTAATTCTCTTTCCCCTGCAGAAACTCACCAGGGGATACTCTTGGAAGGCTCGTGCCAGTCACCTCCAGGCAGTTATGAAAATCTACTCTTTGGTGCATGAGTCAGAGAACTGGGCAGAATTTGAGCTGGCACCAGTAAGCATTAAATGAATACTTGATGAAGTGGATTAATTAAAGAATGGGATTATCATACATAACCTAATGGTTCTTATTATATGTATGTGAATTATCCATTTAAGGGTCCAAGTAGAGTAATACATTTAAGAAGTAAGAAGATCCATCCAGTGTGAATGATGCACACATTTCCACCAGCCTCTGGCTGTGCTTCAAGCTGGAAACTCCTGCATTTCCTTGGACGAAGGAATCACAACTGAGAAGCCATTTACTGGGAACGACAAAGGAGAAAGGGTGACCTCTGCTGGTGAAATGAGGTTTTTTTCTGGTCCTTTCCCCCCAATCCAGTAAGAAAAAAGGGATCAGAACTGGTGGAGGGAGAATGTGAATAAATTATCCTCTTTTTCACACTAATAATTTTTACAATCTCATCAGCCAAAGGTCCTTGTTTGTTCATCTCAAGAATGCTTTCATGATGTGAAGAAATGAGATTCAACTAGGTTTTTATTATGTTGAATAATTGTTCCCTAGAAGAAAAAAAGGAATGATCTCATTGAGAACTCAATAATTTCTCTTCTTTTCTCTTTTTTGATATGTTACTGATGAAATGAAAAATTTGCAATCAATTTTGAAATAGGAAAACTATTTAGAATAAATAAAAGGACAGCCTCTGAATATCTCATTGTCTACATTTGTTTGATAAATTCATATTTTAGAAAACAAAAACTTAAAATGCTTTCAAATAGCTCCCACATTTTACAATTCAGTGTTTTAGTTTTAAAATAAAAAAAAAAAAAAAAAACAAAACTGGAAATCAGTTACTTTTCTTGAGAACGTCCATGCTCCAAACAAAATCACATGCCCATCATTCTTGTGCAGTTGCTTGATTTTGCTCTGCCACGCACCCCCCCCCCCATCTTTCATCACCTTTTGATAAGCAAAAAGCACGCATTGTGCCACAGGCTCTTGAAGAGCATTCGATCGTTAGTCAGATTTACCCTGATCACAGATGGCACTTTGGTCTTCGGCTTTGCCAAGTTTAAAGCAAAAAAATAAAAATTTTTAAAAAATACATTATTTCAAGTTTTCCAGGGAAAGATCTTCTCAAATAGATATTTTCTAAATGTCTAATGCTGCCACACATGTACTTATGAGGTCTGTGTCATCGAGCTCATTGGGAGGAGGTAAAAAAACAGAGGGGACATCAGGAAAGCCGGCTCAGAGCCCCGTTCAGTTACAGAAGCTGGGTGATATCCTTTGGGAACCATAACCGCGAAAGACGTGGGTATCCAGTGCTGTATAACTCGTGCTCTGTCTCTACCAATGAAATGTCCAAATTGATGAAGTGTGCATTTAAACGCCTGTTGCGTGCCCTGCGTAATAAAAGAACTGTCTCTCTGTCCAGTGCTTTTCTGAAGCCAGTGCACCTCCCCTCCCACTTCTCCGTCTCAAAAAGAGGCCAGTCTATTTCATGGCCAACACCTCCTTGGCAGTCAGGACAGAGGACAGAGCAGGAGAAGGAGCCGACTTCCTAGATCCTGGCTGTGCTGCTCTCCTGGGCCTAAACTGGAGCGGGGACGCAGGAGGGAGAAGAGGAGCAAAAGTAAGTCAGACAGGATTCCTCCCAGCATTTGCCATGACCTGTCTCCTTGCTTTTCATCTAATAAATGTATTTGTTCTTTCCTAAGAATCCCAGGGAGATGTGAAATTCCTTGAAGACAAATGTTTTGTTTTGTTCTGTTTGTTTTCTGGGGGAAGAAAATGTAACCTTGCTATGGTTTGAAAGTGCCCTCCAAGGTTCATGTGCTGGGAATTTAATCCCCAGTGCAACAGCCTTGGAGGTACGACTCTGAGAGGTGCATAGGTCATAAGGGCTCTGCCCTCAGGAGTGGACTAATGTCACAGGGTGAACCTCATCACAAGAGTGAATTTATCATAAAAGCAATTTTGGACCTCTCTCGCTCCTATCTCCCTCTGGTTCTCTCTCACCCTTCTGCACAAAGGCCCTCACCAGAGGCTGGCACCCTGATGTTGGATTTTCCAGCCCCAGAACTTTGAGAAATGTCTTTTCTTAATAAATGACCTAGTCTGTGGTATTCTGTTATAGCAACACAAAAAGGATTAAAGAAAGACACCAAGTTAGGAAATTAAGAAATTGTGAATGTAATATTCAAATGTCAGTGCACATTTGAGTTTTTTTACAAAATAAACTTCATACTCAAAAACTTTAAGAAGTTGTTTCTAATATTAATTATAAGAAATAATAATGACGAAAGAAATATATACCTGAAACTATATGTATTTCTTAATGAAAAAACACAGGGGTTTTTTAAAAAAATGTTTTGTAGTTGTAGATGAACGCCTTTATTTTGTTGATTTTTATATGGTACTAAGGATTGAAACCAGTGCCTCACACATGGTAGGCAAGTGCTCTGCCACTGAGCTACAGCCCCAACCCAAGAACACAGGTTTAACAGTCATATTAGCATTCTAGAGACAATGATCGCTACAGTTCTCTATAAGTGCCCAAGTCATTTCTCTCATTCAATTAAGATTCACTAAGGACCTACTATATGCTGCACATAGGACTGGGCATTAGAGACAACAACTGACAAAGTCAAATTCTTTCCTGATCTTTCCTTGTCTTTCCAGAGCCTATCACATCTCACCAGACATCAATCAACTGTTCACATCAGCAAATACAAAACCACAGTAATAATAAGTACTACAACTGAGAGGTACATGGTGCTACTAGAGCGCTATTTTTTCTTAAACTGAAGATTTCTGTTTTTATAAGCCAATCCCAAAGAACCAAAAGCCGAATATTTTCTCTGATATGCAGGTGCTAATTCACAATAAGGGGGAGTGGATTAGGGAGAAACAGAGGTACTTTGGATTAGACAGAGGGGAGAGAAGGCGGGAGCAGGGAAGGGGGTAGGAATGATAGCAGAAAGAATTGGACATTATTTCCCCATGTGTATATATGACTACACAACCGGTGTGATTCCACATCATGCACAACCTGAAGAATAGGAAGTTAGACTGCATTTATGTATGATGTGTCAAAATGCACTCCACTGTTGTGTATAACTAACACAACCCAAAAAAAAAAAAAAAAAAACCTGTAAAAAACAAAATTTTTTTTTTTATTTTTTTAAAGATACCTGTTTTTAAAATCCCTTTGCATAGTAGACAAATTCAGCATTGTTGAGTTCCGGTCTAGGGCAGAGGAAGCACAAATCAAATGATCAAAATCAACATTTTGGTAGGCACAACATGACCAAACAAACTCGGGAGTGCTTGGTCAAAAGGGTGCCAGATTCAACTTAAATGTATTGGCAAGCCGGGGGTGGTAGCCTGTGCCTGCAGTCCCAGCACCCGGGAGGCTGAGTTGGGAGAATCTCTTGAATCCAGGAGTTCAAGATCAGCCCGTGTAACACAAGACCCCACCTTGAAAAACAAATAAATAAATAAATATTATGTATAGATAGAGATAATATATGTGTATTTGTTCAGCACCTGTGCTGTCTATATAAAGCAGTGCAAACTTTAATGTGCTCAGGCATCTCCTGGGGATCTTATTCAAATGCAGATTCTGACCGCGTGGGTCCAGGGTGAAATTGGGCATTTCTAATATGCTCCCAGGTGATGCCTATACTTATGGTTCATTGATCAAATCCTGAGTAGCTCCAATTCAGGCCAAGATGGTGAAAGAGCATGGCTACTAGATCCCCACCCCAACCCCCAACCTCCAACCTCTCCCACCCCACAAGAACTAGAAAAATAAAGAAAAAATTGTGAAGCTCCCGAGCTGAGTGGAATTGCTTTGGATTGGTCTGTGGTGTCGTGACAGTCCTGGAGCAAGAAGCAGCCCGGCAGAGTTGGGGGAAGATAAAACAAAAGAATGGGTGGACTTCTGCTCCTATTTCCCTCAACCCACACTCCATCACCTTAAGGCAAACAGTACCTGCGCCTCATCTGCCAAGACATATAGATCTGGTCCAGATGTCCTTAGAAGAAAGAAATCCCAGAGGGAACAAACTGACCTCCACAAGTTTTTTCCATATTCTTTCCCCCCTCACATTCCTGGGACTGGAGAATTACAATCTAGTCTTGATGGTTGCACATAAACATCCTCTGGGGTGGGGGCTTTAGAAGCACTGGTGCTTGGATTCTTCCTCCAGAGATTCCAGTGAAATTGGTCTGGGACATGGCCAGGACTTTTTAAAGTTCCCCAGGTGATTTGAATGTACAGGCAAAAAACATTGAATTTCTAGTGTTTCTTGTAAATGTGCTTCTCTGTGGGGGACAAAGCATGAAGACCTGACCTGAGGGGCTATTTTGTGGAATAAGGAGCAATTAAATGTAAGCTTCTGGTGTCAGGGCTTTACTCGGTGGGGCTCATCCACCTCCACCCACTGAGTTCACTGGGGCATTAAGGACTGGGGGTCTGCCTTTTCCTATAGGTACTTCCTGCGTAGCCAATTCCCCAGGGGGGGAAAAATGAGCACACAGAACAGAATAACAAGATATTTGAGGAACACAGTTCTCTCTGAATGAAAATAACATCCTGATTACTGATTCTATTAGAAGCAAAAATGTTAGAACAAGTGGACTAAGCATTTTTAATAAACTCATAAGTATATTTTTAAAAGAGGAAAGAATAAGAAGTAAAAAAATATAAAAAGAATCAAAACAGAAATATTAGTCATGAAAACATAATGGTAGAAATGAAGAGCAGAATTGATACTGCTGAAGAACAAATTAGTGATTTGGGAGACCAGATTGAAGGATATCCCAAAAGGAAGTAGAAAAGAACAAAGAAAGACAATATAAAAGAAAAACTGAAAGATAAAGAGATGCACATGGAGGTACTAATATCAAGACAATGAGAGTTCCATTAAAAGAAAGGGAGAAATAGAGAGACGAAATATTTGAAGACCTTATGGAGATGAACTTTTCTGATCTATACACACATAGACAGACACACACACACACACATAATATTATAATAAAATTTAAGAATTTTATTGGTACAACCACTCTGGAAAGCAGTATGGAGATTTATTAGAAAACTTGGAATGGAACCACCATTTGACCCAGCTATCACACTCCTCAGCTTATAGCCAAGAACTTAAAATCAGCATACTATAGTGATACAGCCACATCAATGTTCATAGCAACTCAATTCACAATTGATAAATTGTGGAACCAACCTAGATGCCCTTTAACAGATGAATGGACAAAGAAACTGTGGTATATATACACAATGGAATATTATTCAACCTTAAAGAAGAATAAAATTATGGCATTTGCATGTAAATGGATGGCGTTAGAGAATATCGTGCTAAGCAAGATAAGCCAATCCCAAAAAAACAAAGGTCAAATGTTTTCTCTGATAAGTAGATGCAGATACCTAACAGGGGGTGTGGTAAGGAAAGAATAGAGGATCTTTGGATTGGGCAGAGGGGAATGAGGGGAGGGGGTAGGGGGGTGGGAAAGATGGTGGAAAACGATGGACATCATTACCCTATGTACATGTATGATTCCACAAATGGTGTGATTCTTCATTGTGTACACCCAGAGAAATGAAAAGTTGCACTCCATTTGTGTACAATGAATCAAAATGCATTCTGTTGTCATTTATAACTAAATAGAACAAGTTTTTAAAAATCTAGGATAACATTAAAAAATAAATAAATAAAAAGTTCTAAAAGCTATCATAAAAATAAGACCGCATACAGAAAAACAAGGATTGGACTGATAGCAGTGCTGTATGCATTAAAAATAATGAAGTCCTATTTTCATAGATTTGAAGGAAACAATATAGATCCTAATGTTTTATATTCAACCAAACTATCATTAAAATATTGGCTCCAAATAAAAATATGCTCAAGCATACAGGATTTACTATTGACAGATGTATATTATAAACAGTTTTAGTTGAAGTACTATGAAAGAGAAAACCCCAGAATCTTCAAAAGATTTGTGGAACAAAGGTGATCAAATACCTTGATACACTCTCATTGCTTAAAAAAAAAAGAAAAAGAAAGCTAAGGCCAAAGAAAATGAGATATTACATCTACAATGCACCATTAAAAGCCTAGGTTACGTCAACATATTGGGGCAGGAAAGGGAGCAGGGAATCTTTAATTTGCACTTCATTAGGAAAAACTAGGGAGAAGCAGATGTATCATTAAAAATAAAAGAACGATTAGAAGAAAACATTGAAATAGTAGCACAAACTAAAAATCACAAGTGAGAATGATAAAAATAGGTCCATGTATGTTATTTATTATAACAAAGGTAAATGAATTGAGTTCACCACTTAAAAGACAAGGGCTGTTTTCCGAGACTCAGACTCTTGAGTCCCAGGAGAGTGAGCAAAACCTGTAACTTGCTTCTAACAGACAGAATGTGGCGAAGTTGGTGGATATCACTCTATGGTGACGTTACATAAGATTTTAACACTCTCTACTTTCCAGCTTTGATGAAGCCAGTGACCATTCTGGAGAGGCCCATGTGGCCTCTGGTCAACAGCAAGAAAGTGAGGCCCTCAGCCCAGCAACCCACAAGGACCTGAACCTGCCAATAAGCACATGAATTTCAATGTGGAACTTTCCCCAGCTGAGCCTTGAGATCAGACCTCCACCCTAGACCAAACCTGAATGGAAGCCTTGTGAGGATGTGAAGCAGACCAGCCAGCTAAGCCATGTCCAGACTCCAGACGAAAGGATTCTTGAAATAACAAATGGGTATTATCTTAAGCCACTAGGTTTGGGATTGATTGTTACACAGCAATAGATAACTAATACAACCGGAGACATGTAAGAGAATATCAATGAAGCCAAAACAGTAACAAAATCCTGGAAATAACTGACTACAATGCCGGGGTCCAGCCCTAGCAGCAGTCGGGGATCCGAGGTGGACGGGAGGCGTCGGCGCGATGCAGAAACAGCACACAGAGACACCAAGTGTTCTGAGGCTGAGTCTGAACCTTTATTGTTCACAGAGTCTTTCGTATGTTTTTTCTTTGGTATTGATTACATCATTTCATGGTTAATACAAGGAAATGTTAAGTAAAAATCTTCAAGAGTATAATTAATGATCTTATTCAATAAACATGTTTTTACTGTATGATAACTTAAAAAGAAAAACAGTTCCCAGCAAGGTAGAGGGCAACATGTTCTGTTTAGTTTTAATTTCCCTGAAAGAATACATCATTAAGTTTCTGTAGAAGTTACCCCTTCCAAGACGGCTAATGTTAGTTATTAACAGTGGAATGTTTTTGTTATTACTAACAGAGAATAGAGGAATCAGCTTATAGTTAATATTCATTCTATTTCATGTACTCCATGACAGACTAAAACTCTAACTAGACATAGGAAGAATACAAATTGTACTTATGATTAACCTATTTATTTATTAAGTGGGAAAAATATCCTTAAACTTAATCATAAACGCTAAGAAAGCAATGAAGACCAAACACCACATCAAAGCTCAGAGGAATATTCTCACATACTTATATATAACTTTTAGAGAATTTGTATACTAAAAGAAATCAGAGGCTCCCTACAAATTTGAGCAAATCGTAATTGATAATTGATAATTTCATCTAAGTATTAATATTAAACTTTATTGTATGTTATTTTGTGTCCCAGCACCATGAAATCTCCCCAGTATTCTCTATAATCTGAATCTGAGGATATATTAATTGTTAGTATTAAAAGCATCTGCACATGGAGACATGCCACGCCTATCGCCCCCGAGAGGGAAGATGGTCTTTCAACAGAACCGTGTCAAGTGTTGAGTGGTAGAAAATAGATGCAGCAGGACAAGGGATGAATAAACCGTGGTATATTGACCTTCTAGAATATTATATTCACAGTCACATGGGTAAATATGTATAATCTTAACAATATGCTACAAAGTGAAGAAATAATAATCTCTAAAATTTACCTCAGCATTACATCCTTTTATAAAGTTAAAAACTAAGTCAAAAGCAAAAATTATTTATAAACTATGACATTCTCATAAAACTAAACACCAAGTTTCTAAAAAACTGTTTATAAACTTGCCATATGACCCAACGATACTACTCCTGGGTATTTGTTCAAAAGAAATGAAAATACATAGCCACACCAAAACCTATATGTGAATGTTTAGAGCAGCTTTATTCTTAACTGGAAAGAACCTCAAAGTGCTTTAACTGGCAAAGGAGGAACACACAGCTGTATACACTGGTCAGCAACAAAAAGGAGCAAACATACACAACATGGGTGAATCTCAAGTGCATTGAACCAGGTGAAAAAAGCAAGACTCAAAATCCTACACCTAGTATGATTTCACATATATGACTGTGTTGGTCAGTTTCTCATCACTGTGACCAAAATGCCTGACAAGAACAACTTAGAGGAGAAAAAGTTTATTTTGGCTCCCAGTTTTAGAGGTTTAGTCCATGGTGGGCTAACTCCATTGCTCTGGGCCCAAGGTGAGGCAGAACATCATGGCGGGAGGGTGAGGTTGAAGAAAGCTGCTCCACTCATGGTAGCCAGGAAGCAAAGAGAAGAAGGGACCACAGGGAAGATGAAACCTTTCAGGGCACACCCCCAGTGACCCACTTCCTCCAGCCTTACCCTACCTGCCTACAATTACCACCCAGTTAGTTCTTTCAAACTAGAATGGATTGCCTAGGTTATAGCTCTCAAATGGTCAATGGTCTTCCAGAAGACCAAGAAACAAGAAACTGTGGTGGTCAAAGGCTGGAGGAGAAGGATCCAATTGACAACAAAAAGGGACAGGTTTCCTTTCAAAGTATTGGAACCATCCTCTACATTCATCTTGATTTTTGTTGGTAACTGTAAAAATGTATTGATTCTTCAAAACAAAGTTACACACTAAAAAATGCTCATGCACACAACAGGTAGGTTCCCCTTTGACAGTTTCATGAACCAGCTCCTCCATCTTACACACCCAACAGCCCCTTCCTACAGCCTATAAAAAGAACAAACTGAGAAGTTGTGTCACTGGAAATGTTACAGTTAGAATCACAATAGAGAACAACTTTGGAGACTGGGGAAAAGGAAGCATTGCAACAATCAAAGTGATTTATAGAAAAGGGAATCTGGAAAATGGAGAAGGTAAATCTCCTTTGGGGTTGGGGGTTGCGCATGGTTCTACAACCATGAACCTCATTTACCTATAAGTGGGAGTCACTGAATTGTTGCCCAATCACCTGCAATACAGGGGGCCTCCCTGAACTGGTAGCCCTAATTCTTCCAGATTCACTTTGCCTTGCAACACCCTGATAAATGGCCCATTAGCAGCCCACAAAAAGATTAAGAAACAATTCCATTTAAGAGAATGCACAGTTTAACAAAATGATTCTCAAATCAGGATGTTTTGCTTCTGCTATCTTTTATGAACAAAAAGGAGCAGAGGTTTTGAGGTCACAGCCTGCCTGACCATATTTTGTTCTTATCTCCCTTTTTTCTACTCCGTAATGAAATTTAAATAGCTTGCTATCGCTAAGTAAATAATTGGCGCCATAACAGCCTTCTGGAAGCTTTTAATTGTGTCAAACCAGCTCTTCAATTCTAAACATTCCTTTCAACCAAATGATATTTAGAGCTTTGGATGTCTTCTTGGCAGATGGAAATAGAGACATGGAATGGGATAAGAAGGCAGAAGCTTCTCATTAATCATGGTGGTGTTCCTTCATTCCAAGATCCTCAAATGCTGAGGTGACATCTTTGATTTGGTGGGGCACGCGGAGGGGTCTGGCTGAGAAGTGGAAAGTCTAGATTTCAGTTGCTGCTGGAGCCCTGCCTAGCTTCTGGTTTGGGACAAAGCACTCAGCAACCTCTTAGTTTCATTTTCCTCCTCTGTACCCCAAACTTTATGGCCAGGGTATCCCCTCCCTACATTGCATCCCAGGTGGGGATGCTGTAGGGAACAACAGGCTTCCCCCACAATTCTGAAATTGGAGCTCTTCCCTTATTCCTTACTGTTATGTCCAGGGATCCTCTTTGGTCTCACCACTGTCTTAGGGTCCTTATAGAGAAATGAACCCACAGGGCACTCAAACAGTGATATACATGGAAGACTCCAGGCCTTGGCCAGATGCTACTAACCTAAGATAAAAGATTACCCAAGACAGGTTTCCATGATCAGAACTGTTGGAAAATCCATCTGAAACAAACCAAACAGGTTTCTTTACTGCAGGACTTCCCAGAGCCTTTACTTGCTCATATAATTTGAGACTTTACTTGAGGCAGTATTTGACCAAGAAATCCTTTTTCGTGGAGATCAAAGATCCGGCATTCCCTAAAAATTCTGGTCCAGAGATATCATGCTATTTATTTATTTCTTCATTTTCTTCTAACCAGGAGGTACTCAACCATGGCTAAAAAAATATCACTACCGAGTCCTATTTCCTGTGCTTGTCCCAGAAAGTCAGACCTACTTGGTCTAAGGGGTGGCACCTAAGCCCTTAGGGATGATTTTCGGCTCCTCTAGGAATTCTAACGTGCAGCCAGGAGAACTGCTGGCTCAGGGATCATGGCAAGATGCCTGCTCTTCCCATGCCTAGTCCAGAAGATTCAAGGGGAACACACACCCCCAGATCAGTGTCAGGGAACAACGCAGGGAGGCAATCCATCTTTCCAGAGTCAATACCACAAGCTCCAGAAGCATAGCCTACTGGGAGAATCTCCTTGGAGGATCCAGAATGAGTAACATAGCATTTCCTAAAAAGTTACACAATTGGGATTATGGCCATCATCATCTCTTTTAAAACCCTGTGGATTTACCTTTCAAAATGGAAATAGATGTACTGATTTTCTGGTTGTAAATTTAATACCTCCTCATTGTAGGGTGCAAAAAAATGATATTTAAGAGTAATGTAAAAACTAACCACTATTCACTGCTGCATAATGAGCATTTCGTGTTGACTTCTAGATCTTTATATGTTTCTAACAGTGTTTTATAACCTGTTTTTTTTTTGTTTTTTTTTTTTTTTTTACTTGTCAAACATTTCTCAAATGCCTTTCCATTTCAATATAAATAAAACTATAGCTCATTCTTAATGGGCCCAATTATATTCTGGGTCAACCATGAATTATTTCATTGGTCCCCGTGTTTAGCTATTTTAGTATTCAGCATCAATGAAGGAATAAACATCCTTCCGAATGTATTTGGT
Organism: Sciurus vulgaris; assembly: GCF_902686455.1. Lineage (NCBI taxonomy): Eukaryota > Metazoa > Chordata > Mammalia > Rodentia > Sciuridae > Sciurus > Sciurus vulgaris. Next base: position 171,272,942 of record NC_136463.1, on the reverse strand, counting down.
TGGTTCCTTAGAATAAATTCTTATAAGTGGATGTGCTTGGCCCAAATCCCCAGAAGCCAACTGAAGCACTGAGCTGAGCCTGTGTGCCTATTCCTCTCCAAGGAATTTGCTCTGTCCCCTTTTCCCCGGTCCCTCCACCCCAACCCTCTCTACTCTGCATCACATGTAGAGTATTTTCTAGCTGCTCTTAGTCCGGCTCCCTCTACCTGTTATCAACTCACTCTCGATGTTCTCTCTTAGAGCCAAGGTTCTCTTGGTACCATGCTGATCCGCTCTGTGCATCCCCTGCGTGGTTCAAGCTGGAGGTCTCATCCCCCAGCAGAGGTCACCAAATCCTCTTTTAAGAAGCAAGCAAGGAGACAAGCTAACGTTGTCCCTCCAGAGAGTCCTGGGTGACCTTCCTCCCACACCCACTCCCAGACTCCACCCTCCTGCAGAGTCCTGGCCTCCCCTCTGCCACACTGTGTTGTGACTGTTTACATGTCAGTCTCCCACAAGACACCGAGTCCCTTGTCTCCTTAAGCCCTCTGCCTCCAGCCTCCAGCACCACCCTGGCTAAAAGACCCCTTCAGGATTTACTGAATGTCTGGTACTAAAAAGGCATGTTTTTCCAGGAAAAGCTCCAAGCTGTGTTCCTTTCTAATACTCAAAGTAGAAACTATGACCCACATCCCCTTCTTAAGCCAGAAAAAGTCACAGCTTCAAGTTCTGGCCTAGGCTGACTCTCGTGACCTTGCCACGGAATTCTGCAGAACGCACATATCTCTTAATGATCGGGAAGGCAAAGGATCTTGCTTTTGCATTTTTCCACACCAGCATCTCCTGGCTTACCCCTGGCCAGGGGCAGGGGCAGGAAGGCTGCTGAAAGAAACCTCACCCCTGGCTTTTAAGTGCCCCTGTCTGCAAACAGTCCAGTGAGTTGTGTCCCTGCCAGTTCCACTTAGGAACTGTACATGATTCACAAGACATTCATTTATTCAGTAATTTATAACTGGCACACTATGGTAAAGGACACAGGCACAGCATTCAAAGACGTTATGTTATAGGGAATCCAAAAACTAATAAGCAAATAAAATAATTATGAGTTTTGATGAATGCTTTGAAGGAAGCAAAAAGTAGGCTGAAATAAAGAACAAGAAGATTCTTATTACTGATCACTTTCTGTGATTCAGGAGATCAGGAAGACCTAAAACTTAAGCTGGAGCAGCATCACGTGGCTACGATGGTGTAAGAGAGGGGAAATCCTCAGAGGACAGAGAATAGCCCCCTAAGATAGAAGGGGCCTAGAGCCCATATAGGAGCAGGACAAGACTGTAGAGTAGTTTGGGGTGACAGGCAGGAGTAGGCCTTATATATTTAGGGACAGGAGTTTTAAATTATCTGTTAGAATTCAGGGTCAGATTGGTTATTACCAGTAAGTTACCCAGATTCAAAATTATTAAATACCTCAAATTTGGGGGTTTTTGTAAACATCATCTCATAATAAAATTACCCTCCTTCACTCTTTGGAGTATCTCAAGCCATATTCATATCAAGACAACCTACCAGGATAGAATAAAAGTGGCACAATATTTTGAAGGAGAACTAAATGAAAATTCTTGGAAACTAATTTTAATGTGTTTTCAATTTCTTATAATCAGAGAAACGAAGCGTGTGCATAGATGTCATTTTAGGTTTGGGTTTTGGGGTTTTTTTTTTGTTTTTTTTTTTTCCTATTTTCAACATTTTAATGACAAGATCTTCACGATTCCTTAGTGAGATGGCAAGGATACAGGATACAGCAGGAAGCAAGGTGGAAAGAACCATTTCAACCATTTTCAAAGTAGAAATGCGGACCCTCCTTCTCCACCCTAAATAGCATTGCTTAGGTCTTCTCTCTCAGGCTCTGCACCTATTTCTGCTCCATCTAGGGCCCCACTTCCAGCCATGACTTCTTTCCACAGAGGTATTTTTGCCTCTATCCTTGTGTTTGCATGTCTAGTTCCAAAGTTAGAACCTACGCAGGCAAAAGTCCACGTAAACAGGGCAACTTGAAAGGCCCCATAGAGAGGAACCTGTTTTCTGCTTTGGGGAAGGGTTAATCACACTGGCTAATCCAAGCGTGTGTTATGGGAAATATGACAACATTCACACAAAGTCCTCCTTATTCGGGGCTGTTTATGAATAAAACAGGTATAGACTCCTTCTGAGCGCTGCCTTGTACACTCTGGCTCCAGCAGAACACCTCTGACTAGTTCGCTTCAGAAAGTCAATCTTTGAGGATTTCCAAAAGTAACTGGAATCAAAATACCCACACCTGGAGAAGTCTGGAGCAGCAAGGAGAGAGGAAGGCATAATGCTATCTCAAACGGCCTGCACAGATGCCACTCTGCCAGCCTTCTTACTGTTACCCTGAAAACTAATTCCAGAAATAAGCCTTTCTGGAACAATCCACTTTGCAAATGCATATACTTGGGTCTTCGAATGGGCTTTGCAACATTTATGAGATGAAAAATAAGAGTAAAACATAACAATTGGCCTTCAAAAACATTACTGACTGTTGAAAGGCTTTTATCATCTAGTGGAGGAGTGGGCAAGAGGGCGCCCAGCCGGAGGGAGGTCAAACAGCATGTGTCACTCACCCAGGAGGTATGAGATGCACAGGAAAGCACCAGAGTTGGTATGGAGAGGCTGGGTTTTGCCAGGGCCACCTTTTCTTGGCACTTAAATTACAAGGCAATATCACAGTGCTTATGCAAATACACACAAAAAAATGTCAGGGTGCTGAAGCCTTAAACACTTGGGATCAACTAATGTTAAGATGAACATGGCGGGAGCTGAGGAGATAGCTCAGTCGGTAGAGTGCTTGCCTTATAAGCACAAGGCCCTGGGTTCGAAGCCTAGCACCCCCCCCCAAAAAAAAAAAAAAAAAAAGATGAACATGGCAACCAGGTGAGCTCAAACAAGGCACAGGTGGGGCACAGGATGTGCACTGCATTTGCCATGCCCTGCACTAAGGGTTCCTTTGTTCGTTGGGCAGAAATACGCAGCAAAAACATCCAAAGCCCCAGCAGGGATTCTGTGGTTCCTCCCATATCTAATCTAGGAAACCACAGCCCAGTTTCCTTGTTTATTAAAAAAACACATAAAATAGGCCAGTGCTCATGGTCGACAGGGGAGCATGTTCTCTCCAGCCAAAGACAGCCCCTGAGAGTTATTTTTAGACCAGGAACATCACATATGCTGTACACACCTGGACGACTTTCCCAGGCCAGACCCCAAGCAGACATCACAAATCTATTGGGGCACTCATTCTTCCAAACCCAGCTGTTTCCCCAGAATTCTCAACATAGGACTCCCAGAAATCACCACTAAGCAACAGAAATGCCATAAGAGATGAGATGCCAGGGCCTTCTCTGCCCTCAACTTTATAGCAGTTCCCTAGGCAAGAGACTTATCTTCCTACGAAAAGAACTATGTGGCCAGTAGCAATTAGGATTTTGGGCCCTGCCCAAAAGCCTAATGGAAACTTGAAGTAAATCACTAAGAAGGCAGCTACATCATCTTAAACAAACTGAATTTGTTATGTACTGTCTTCCAAGGCTCATTGAATAAATGATAGTTTTACATTTTAGCTTGACTCAGGTTTAAGTTATAAAATAGATTTTATATATATATATATATATATATATATATATATATATGGAAATTCCAACTATTAGAGCAGTTAACTCATGGGAGGAGACTAAGTCACTTTTCAAAAGAATTTGTCAAGAATTTCTTTAAATGTCATGCACCTTTCCATCCAATGTGCTTAAAACCCCTTAATTACCTGACAGAAAAGGAAAGGAAGAAGATAGTTGGGTAAATACAAATTCCATCAGCTGCAAGGTACCATGTCTGTTTGAAAATGAATCCCAAATGAACAGGAAAGAGCTAGGGAAAATACAATTCTATTTGCAGAAGTCTTTATCTATACACACTTCTGCAGAATGATTTGAGTCTTCAAACGAGTCACACAGTGGGCTTGACACACACGGCCTCCTTGCTGAATAGCTGCAAAGTGTGAACCACAGGCCAAGGACAGAATAACCTCCTGGAGAGGCAGGAAAGAAACTGGTCATTTGTCACTGAAAGCATGCATTAAGCCATGTCCAAAAGGCACAAGTCAACTGCTCTGGAGTAATTGTGAGAATTCTGCCCAAATTGCAGAACAGTCAGGACTACTAAGGTCAGGTGGACCACACCCAGTGAGTGGAGCACAGAGATCATCAAACTCCATTCACTGGAAGAACCTCAGGGCCTCCCAACTGGTGATAGGTAGCAAAGCAGACAGGACTCTAACACATCCCCCAGACACACACGTGCTTCACCCAAAGCAGTCTTTCTTATCTCTTTTACAGTTTGATACCCCAGGTACAATTTTATTTGCAAAGGACTTCCTTACAAACAAAAAGTTTTTTTAATTGCTATGCAATCTAAAAAGTCACTTCCCAGAATCAAAACCAACAGGCAGAATAGTAGGGAGATAAATATTTCTGAATCAAAGCAGGATGTGCAAGACTGAAATTATCTAATCTCCTCCCCACCGCGGGCCTGTGGTGCTGGGGATCATAGCCAGGGCCTTGTGCATGGTAGGCAAGCACTCCACCACTAAGCCACATCACCCGCCCTTTTATAACTTTTTATTTGGAAATGATTTTCGACTTTGAGAAAAAGTGCAAGAATAAAAGTAGTAAACAAACAGCTGTGTTTCTTTGACGAGGATCCACCAAGTGTTAACTGTTTGCTTTATTATTTGCTCTCCCCACCCCTTCCCTTCTTACTGTATTTTTTTCCCTCAAACCATTTTATGGGAAAGTTAAATATATCATGGCCTCCTGTTCCTAAATAGGTCAATGTATTTCCTTTGATTAAGGACATTCTCTTACACAACTAGAGTGTGGTTATCAGTCTTGGTCACTTTTATCTAAACCCACTGTCCCTATCCCATTTTTGTCAACTGACCCAATAACAAACTTGCAGCATTTTCTCTCCAGCATCGAGTCCAGCGTAGGGTCAGAGATTGCTTTTAACTGTCATGACTCCATCCTTCCAGAGACTTCCTTGCTATCCATGGTGACATTTTTCAGTCTGGAACATCTCCTGCCCGGGTTTTAATAGAATGTTGCTCATTTAGAGTTTGTCTAAGGTTTCCTCATGATTTGGGTTGTGCATTCTTGGCCAGAATGCTATATAGGCACCATTTTGACCTTCTCAGAGTGTCACATCTGAAGGCACAGGATATCTATTTGCCCTCATTACTGCAGCAACCTCGTCAAGATGTTGAATTTCCACAATACATTTCCCCTTTTCCCCACTTTGGAACAATTACCCAGTCTGTATGGAGATACTTTAAAACCATGCGAATACCCTGCCCTAATTTCAGCTACCCCCTGAATTTAGCATGCATCAATGATTCTTGCTTGATTTAATCTTTGCCATATAGGTTGGAAAATGTTCACTTTCCACTTCCCAACTTACCAGTTTGCATTCAGCATTGTACTGTATGCAAGAACCCTATCTTCTCCTCATATAAATAAAATAAATATCCATTCATTATCAGTGTGGAATCATAAATTTCTATTTTTAATGCTTTATATTTCATTGTTACACTTAATATTAAACTGTCACAGATTTCAAGATGACTCCTGTGTCCTTGTGACATACTCCCATTTCTTTTTGAGAACTATCTTAATTTCTAGCATAACAAAATGTTCCAGGCTTGTCTGGTATAGCCCTGTTCCAACCCTGCATCAGCTATTTCTCCCAGGAGGCCTGGCTCTTTTAAGTGGGAATGGCATTAGTAACCAAGACCTGTATATCAGGTGTGCTTATTGCTACTGAGGTGCTATTGCTTCTTGGTCCTTTCAGCAGAGTCAGATAATACATGTGTGCATATACATTAATACACACATATATATACTGATATACATACATGTGGGCATATACATGTTTTAGAAATATGGCAGGCACTCCTTATCCCATATTATCTCCCTTCATCCTAGTGAGAACTCAGGTTAACAAGAGCAATATATTTACTACTTGTTTGCTCAGTCCTATAATACATATAAAATTATTTCAGAATGCCTGTTTAAAAAAAGCCCTGGGATTCTGGGTGGCCAGGGGTACAGCAGAATAGGGAATAGAAGGGGAAGGAGAATTGCACATGGTGTCACACACCTGTAATCCCAATGACTTGGGAAGCTGAGTCAGGAGGATCACAAGTTTGAGGCCAGCCTCAGCAATTTAGCAAGACCCTCTCTCAAAATAAAAATTAAAAGGGCAGGGGATTCAGCTCAGAGGTAGAGCACCCCTGGGTTCAATCCTCAGAACTGTTTAAAAAATAATAATTAATAATAATAATAATAGAAGGGGAAGGAGGGTTAGATAGATGGTGGGTGAGTAGGTAGTAAAGTAAGGGCCCCAAGATGGGGTGGGGTGGGACACAGTGTGGAGAAAAGGATAGGAGGCCACTGGGTGAGTCCTCTCTCTCTCAGAACCACTAAAAGAGAATTGGCCTTTAAAAAAAAAAAAAAAAAAAGGCCGGGCTGGGGAGATGACTCAGTCGGTAGAGTGCAAGGCCCTGGGTTCGATCCCCAGCACTGCATTAAAAAAAAAAAAAAAAAAAGGCTCAGAACTTGTGTGCAATTTTACCAAGTCCTTCACCTAAAACTGGGGTAGGAGTTGGGAGTATTTCACTGTGGTACAGCACTTATCTAGCATGTGCAAGACCCTGAGTTCCATCCCCAGTATAAAAAAAAAAAAAAGAAAAAAAAAACTTATAATTCTGAGTATATAGTCAAATATGAATTGGTCTTTTTCTCCTAATGTGACTATGATATTCATTTGAAATACAATTGGGTGATTTGTTTCAGTTTTAGGGAGCCTTCCCTTTTCCATCCTTATTAATTTTACTTTTGAATATGTATGTACATATAGACTATAAATATGCTTCTGAAGATCAAAACTATGAAAAAAAGATATAGCCAGAGAAGTATTACTCACTCCATATTTCTTCCATATTTCCTCTACCATTTTTTGATAACCAACTTTAATGTTTCCTGATTTATTCTTTCTGTGCTGCTTTTATAGACATAAGCAAATACAAATGTTCTCTTATTTTTCCCTTCTTTCCTGCATTAAAAATATCACACCATATCCATTCCTTTATACTCTGCTTTCTCCATTTAACAATTATCTCCTAGAAATTATAGACATCTTCCCCATCCTTGTTTCCCTATAGCCTTCCAGTTAAGCTTTCAGTTTTTTGCAAACTCAATGTGACAAGTTTGGATTTTAAAGAAACAAATGCCTGCAATTCCAGCTACTGAGAGGCTGATGCAGGAGGACTGTGAATTCAAAGCCAGCTTGAACAACTTAGTAAGACCCTGTCTTAAAACAGAAAATAAAAGGCCTGAGGGTGTGTCTCAGTGGTACAGTAACACAGAGTATCCTCAGAACCATGAAAGAAAGAAGGGAAGGAGAGAAGGAGGGAGGGAGAGAGGAAGAAAATAAAATCATGCACATTAAAGACTCATAGTGGGAAAATAAGAACAGAGAAAGATCATTGGAGAGAAAAAGAATGAGAGATGACCTAATGTGTTTTGCATTATAAATATATGAGTTAGGAATTAGGAAATACAATAAGATGATAGAAGAGAGAGACTATAATTAATTAAAGTCCAAATTACTTTTTAATCTCTGAAATTAGAAGGGTTGTTAAACTAATAGTATAGGCAATAAAGGATCCAGTTTTGCTGAGCAGTAGGTGACTCTAGGATTTCACCTTAAGATGGGGACAATGCCCCCATGCATTTTCTCCCTCCTCTTGAGATGTCCCCTCTGGATCCTATATATATTATTCAATGGCATTTGTCTCACTAAATTAAATTTATTTGTTTTCAAGTTTGTCTTCTCTCTCAGACTGTGAGCTTATTGACGATGAAAGTGCATCTTATTCCTGTCTATATCTTCAGCACAGAATAATTATAAACGAGTTTGGTCTCCAGCAATTAAATCATCATTACAAAGAAAGGAGATTTGAAACGATGTAGAAGAAATATTTAATAACAACCTAGAATGGGGGTACCATATATCAAAACATCAAGGTTCTGTGTGCAATTTTTGTTCAAAGAAATCCATTTCTCCCCAATTGACTTAGTATAGATTTTCAACATATTTTTGGTTGAAACAAACATATTTTCTAAACATCAATATTTTTTCTAAACATATATTTTCTAAATGTAAGAGAAGGTTGTCACATTCTGGGGATGGTGGCTAAAGCCTAGTGAACAGGAAAAAAATGGAAATTTTATGAATTTTATCAAGATTAATCTTTTGGTGTCTAAATAAATCTCTAAGCTTTGATTATAGGTGTCAGTGCAGAATGGCAGCTGGGTGAGAAATGGAAGTCTGGAAGTCAATGAGGCCTGAAATTTAAGCACAGAATCATTTACTAACAGGCATTAATGACTAATAAGGCATCCTTCTGACTCATGTAATAAATAACTAACCTTGAGAGCTTGCCAACACTTTCACATATTATTTCTTTGAATCTTCATTGCTTTGGGAAATAAGTTTTGTAATAGTCTTTTTACAGAAGGAGAAAATAGTCTTTTTACAGGTCTTACTTTATGCAAGATCAGTGGGTTCTTGTTTTGTGAACTCTGGCTGCACACTGCAGGCCAAAGCTGAGTCAAAGCCTAGCAAGTGATTAGAATTGACTGGAGAAACAGGAACCCAACTCTAATTACAGAATTTGCTAATTGCTCTTCTCTCTGCAGACATTACTCCATTCTTGGTCTTTAGCCCTGGCATGGACTTGGCCTTCATCATGCTGTCTGCAAAACATTGATGGCAGAAAGAGAATATTGTTCCCAAGTTGCATTTGGCCACAAAACAAATCCCTTGTCTTCTTTCTAGAGCCATGTCCTCAGCCCTGGGAGCACAGAGCTTACCACTGCTCCCCAGAAACCACATTGAGAGCCCACCTTCCTAGCTGCCCAGCAGGGCTTTCTCAGGCACAAACGCCCCACACCTCCAGCCCCCGCCCCCCAGCTTCTCTCCTGGCTTTTCCTGTCTCTCTTGCCCATTTGGACCCAGTGAGACAGGTTCTGGACAATCTACTTCCTGACCAACTAGGAATCTGGGATGTGGTCCATAGAATGAGCCCCCAGATCCCAAAAGGCATTACCAATGCTTAATACCCACCCCAGGCAAAGGCTTGAAATTGTCAATAATCAAAATAAGGGCCAAGTCATTGTTTTGATTGCTTTTCCAAGCCTGTTATACAAACATCAATTCAACAAGTTTTCTTTCCTGTCTGCCACTGAGCACTGCAGAACTTAAATGTAATCAAAGGAAAAGGAGAATAATTCAGAGAAAAGAGGTGGGATGAGCACCCAGGTCTTATTATTGCTGTTTCTCTAATCATGGTGCCAAACAGGGACTGTGGTAAAGGCAAACATTCTATAACCAACTGTTTGGGTCCCAATTCTGGTTGGGCTACTGGGTCACTTTGGACAAGCAACTTACCCTTCCTGTGCCCCATGTTCTTCATCTACAAAATAGAGATTGTAGGACCTGCCCTTTAGAACTGTCGTAAGGAACTGATGTGAAATACTTGTGAAAGCGCTTGGAACAGTGCCTGGCCATGTAGCATCCTGACTGTCGCTTCCTCCACTCCACCTTACCCAGGCCCCAACCGCTCTTCTTTTCACCCCCATTGCTCATCAGTGTCAAGCCCAGTCATCATGTCCCCATGCATCCCACATATGCTCCCCTTCCTCTCCATTCTCCTTGCCATGACTTGAATTCAACAGCCCTTCTCCCCTTTCTCCTTAATCAATGATCCCTCATTTAACCAGGCTTGGAACCACCCACCTAAAGGATACCATTTCCCACACTCCCCTCCAACTAGGTGTGGTCAGGTGACTAAGTTCTAGCCAATGGGAAGTAAGCAAAGTGTTAGGCTGGACCTTTGGGAAGTTTCCCTTTAAAAAAAACTTGCTTTTCGACTTCTTTCGCATTTTGCTGCCAGAATGACTTTGGGAACAACAGCATCAACCTAGGCATGGCAGAGCAGAGAGCTGGAATATTCCTGGTAACTTTATGGAGCCTATACATCTGTTCTTGACTGCTTACTACCACTTTTTATTTTTCCATGAGAGAGAAATAAACTCAACTAGTGCAAGGAACTTGTAGATATAGGTAATTAATCCTAATACAGACCTCATTACTCCTCTCTCTTCTAGATTACAGCAGTGGCTTCCTGATTTCTCTCCCTATCCCCATCTCTGCCCTCCTGACGAGCGCGCTCTCTCTCTCTCTCTCTCTCTCTCTCTCTCTCTCTCTCTCTCTCTCTCTCTCCATACTGCTGCCAGATCAGTCTTCCAAAATCACAGCTCTGAAACATCACTGAACTCTCAGTCACTGAACCCCCCACCATTGCCCAACCTCCTTGGCTGCCATGATTTGTTCCCTACCTACCTTTCCACCCTTACCCACTCCTTCTATTCTTGCCCAACCAAACCTAATTTATTCACATTTTCACCACATTCTTTCCTGCCCTTGTGTCTTTACCCATACTCTGTCCCTTTATGTACTCAATTCTGGACTGTCTTTCAGGGTTCAAGTGACACTCAACCACCTCGTTGGAGTCAGTTGACCTTAATTCTCCAAACCAGGAGTCATTCTCTGTCCTCAGAATGTCCCCAGCACTCACCTCCCATTTGTGTCAGGGAACCCACCAAGTCCTACCCCAAGACCAGCTCATATTCCTACCCATCGGGCTGGACTTCTCCTTTCCCCCTGCTGAGGCCTCAGAACTCACCTGCTCAACTTCTTTCTTGGTCCTTTCCCACCTCACCCTGCTCCCTTGCCCAGCCCCATCTTCTCAGGCCCTGCCTTCCCTCCTGCTCCCAGAGACAGGGACACTGAGCCTATTCACTTTAGGGCTTTACCTTCAATTCTTCACTCCTGAGAGGAAAACACGGGGAGGGAGATAACAAGCATGATAAATGTGAGAAGTTAACAGACTGGAAGAAGCACACAAGCATCTTTTTAAATTAAAATTTTGTTTTGAGGTACTTAAAACTTTACATGCAGTTTTAATCAAAAGTGCAAAGAAACGTCCATGTGCCCTTGACCCTTTTGCTAATGGTGCCATATTGTAAAACCGTAGTATCTCCACCAGGAAAATGACTTGATACAATCCACCAATGCTGCTCATCTTTCCCCATTTTCTACGTATTTATATGTATGGTGTTCAGTTTTATGCACTTTTATCACATGTGTAGATTGGTGTCTTTACCACCACAGTCAAAATACTGAACAGTACATTTCTGCAAGGATCCCTTATATTACCTCTTTGGAACTGTATCACCTCACTCCACCTCACACTCCCATCCCTAACTCAAATCCCTTCTCTATCACCAAGATTAGCTATTTCAAGATCATATAAATGGAATATTATAATGTATAACTTTTGGAATTGCCTTTTTTCACTCAGCACATTTCATTTGAAATTCATCCGAGTCAACCTGTTTATCAAAAATGCATTCCTTTGGCTTGCTGGAGTAGTATTCTGTGGTATAAAATGAAGTCCATAGTTTTTTTGTGTGTGTGTGTAGTTTTTCTCTTTCCTCTAGAAATACAAATGCAATTTCCATGGACTTTGACTATGCAGATTTTATTTTCTTTAAAGATGTAAGTCAAACAAGGTAGTCTCAAGGCTCTTCTGACCCAGGCCCCTGATCAGGTGGTTCTGGCGTCTTCTTGAACAGGAATCTGTAACCCTCCTGGGCTTCCTCCTTCCGCCATCATTTGGGGGCGGGGGCAAGGAGGGGGTCATCATTCCCCACTCCGCTTTAAAACTGCTGTCAACAACCTCCATGAAGGCCTCTTCCCAGCAATTAGGAAAGAAATAAAAACAAAATTCCAAAGCATTTCTGCCCTATTCTTGCCTTGTGTTTTGTCACTTTCCACCTTAGCACACCACACAGCCACATCCCTATCCCAACCATACTTCTCTCTTGGTAGACTATCAACTCCTCAGGGAAGGATCTAAATTTGGTTCATTTGGCCACATTTGCACCCCTACAGAGCACACGCAGACCAACACTTCACATGACTCATTCAAATATTACACTAAAGTGAATGAAATTTTAATTAATTGTATCAGTGAAGACTAGACTTGGCACAATGAGTCCATGGAGCAGATAGGGCCCAAAACCATCATTCAAAGAATGAATAGAATTTAGATTGCTGAAGAAATGGCATAAGCAAGGCTTGCTAGAACCCTAGAGCAATATTCTGGAAGAAAATGTCCCTTTACCTCTGTCACAAACACAATGTAAGCTCATGCAGGGAAGCTTTCAGCTACACGGTTGTCTCAGGAACCCAAGTACTTCTGAAGCAAAGTACCTCAGGACCCTTAGATTTTAGTTACATCTGGAATAAGTGGGGATCCTGGAAAACCAATGAGAGTTCAAGGGAAACCTCAGACCCAGTCATGAGAGCTCGAACAATCTTTCCACCCCCACAACCTCCATCCAGTCTTGGAATCAAATAACAACAAAGGTTGTGTGTGTTGTTAAGAATATGAAGGGAAGGATTAGAACAAATTTTTTAAATAAATATGATCTTCCATTTTCTCCAATCTGCATAATTCATCTAAGTTAAAAAAAAAAATCATTAGACCTGTACCAAGGTTCATCTCTGTGAGAACCTTTTAAGTGAAATTGTTTGGACTTGCAACCAGGCAAGAAATTCTACCTTTGGAAGGGAAATTAGTATTTTATAAGACAGACTATCAACCCCAAAATAATACTGATGGTCAAGGAAGGATTCAAACCAATTAGGTATTTTTGTTCAAGTTGATGCCCTCCCAGCTTTCAATCCCTCTGTGAAGTCTTTATGTAATCCAAGGCCAGTCCTTCCCAGCCACCAGAGGTCACAGCTGGGAGGAGTGGCATGACCCAGGCTTCATGCAGAGCAGATGTCCCCACTTCATGCCAATTAAGAGGCAGGAACTATGCTCTGCAGCTCCAGCCTCTGATTACCTGTTTATGTGAAGCTAGATGTAACTGGAACTGCTTTGAAAGTGAAGCTGTGTGGAAGTCATTTAAAAGTATTTCACCTCTAATTATAAACCAGAGAGAGCTGTTTGCATGCAAGGGGAAGGACACTTCAGAGAATGTCAGGGTTCATAACATTCCTTGGGTGACAGGTGGTCAGAATATTTAAAGAATTTTCTATGCCCAAGATAACCTTGACTAGAGGAGTGAGCAGGGGAATTTTAAGGGAAATTTGAACTTTGCACATAAAATTGAAGCATATGAAACAGATCTAATGTTAGAAAAAGCTTTGGATGGGTGGGACCATTGGATTTCCTTGAAAAGTCACATTGTGGCAAGGATAGGCTTTTCCCGTCTCCTTCCCAACTCTCAGCCCTCCTAGATAGTGGTACATCCAAGAAACAACATTCGGTGTGGGATAGGATGTTCTGCACTAACCGAGGGGACCAGGAGGTCAACGTTCATGATCTTACTTGAAAGTATGTGTCCAGCTCCACAGAGCTGATCTAGCAAGGGGACCCACCGCAGGCTCATGGAGGCCAGGCCACAGTTGGACCAGATGAGCATGACTTCCAGGACTCTAGGAAGAAACAGTGGCAAGTCAGGGAGGTTATTGACCTATGTATGGCCCCAGGTATGATCGACCCTGGTCTGGCAATCTACCCATTGGAATTTTAATGGACTGTAAATAAAACAATTATTTCAACAGTATTCAGTTGCCTCATTTGATGAAGGCTAGGGGTAGCTCCTTGTAAATCTATTGCACTTCATCAGTTGCCCATGAATTTTAGACATGTCAGTTGGCACTTATTTTCATGGCTAGACATAACATCTCAGGTTACAGCTTGATAATCCAACCTACATGTTAAAAAAAAAAAAAAAAAAAACAGTACAGATGTAAGTCAGAGGCAACACTCGAAATGTTTTGACAGCAGGTATGAGGCAGGGATGAATCAGACTTGAGCTTCATGTCGGAAAGGACAGTCTCTTTCCACAAACCTGGTCCACCGGCACCAGTTGGCTCTGTACCCTGAATGAAATTGATTTTTCTTCACACCGGTGGTCAGAAGGCACATTAACCAGCTAACACCAGCTTTACACAAAAACTCGAATGCCAAGTTTAATCCTGTGTGATTGAAAAAAGCTGAGCTCCAGGCCCCCCAAAACTGGGTTAAAATGCAGAACTCAACAGGCTTGTAATTACATGCAATGCGCCATGAGCATGACTATAATACCATTTTACAACACAAAGGAGAACTATTGAGTTCTATTCACAGGAGAAAGTGCTACAGAGATTCCTCTCTCGGTGGGATAGAACGAGTATGTCACAGCATATATTTTTCCTGTAATTAATGAAACCAAGCATAAAGGAAAATTCAGCTCACTTCCACATTTCATTAATGTGCTTTGGGGTTTTGGCAAAGCAGGAACAACGATGGGACCCATTCGGATTTCAGGAGATGAGTAAAGAGATAATCCCTGTGTGAGAAGCAACCTTATTTTGTGATCCATGACTGCCTCTCCCCCTTCCTCAACCTCCCATATCTCACCCGGCAAGACCACACAAAATCCAAAGTGCACCCCAGTTGTATGAGACCTCTGTTTCAAAGATCCCTATGGAAAGTTCATTTGGTCTTTATCCCAGTGACTAACACCTGGTTGTCAGAAAAGGCTGCCTTGCCGCTTGGCTTTATGTAACTGAGATGGCCAGCTTTTCTGACTCACATCACCACCACTGCCCCACGTTGCCCTGACCAAGTCAGTGGGTATCATCATCTGCAGCCCCCAAAAGCCCTGGCAGCACAGCCCATGGAGGTGAGATGGATAAACAAGAGCATGTGCCACCCAGCTGGAGTCCAAGCCCCAGCTCTCACTTCAGGGACAGCAGGACAGCCACATGATGGTGGTCCCTCTGATCCCAACTCCCCTACCTCCAGGACTACAGGTTCTGGACTGTAGGATCCCAATGGGCTCAGCTGTCACTTGCCCCAAGGACCCGTAGCCCCAAGTCCCTTCTGTTCCCAAAGCCTCCTTCCAGGACATTATCAGTTTCTCATTCCAGACCCTGGCCCCCAAATGTCTGCTCACACCCACTTTAAGGAAAATTGAAGTACCCCTTGCCTTTCTCTACATCTCCAGGAGTCCCAAACTTTTCCATGGGGGTGGAGAAGTGAGTACTTAAAGCAAATCAAGATTTATTCTCCTTAAAACAACCAAAGAATCTTGCTGACTCTTTCTTGTTAGAACAGAGAGAAAATATAGATTTACTCTCTGGTAGAACATATTGTTAACTTTATGGTGTACAGGTATTTTCAACTTTTTTAATTCCCTATAGCATAAAATTGATAAGTTCTCTCCATTCAATCCTTGGAAATTATTGTAGAAAACTTCCCATTATTCTTTTTTTTTTTTTTTTTTTTTTTTTTTTTCAAGTTAAAACCTAGTTCTTTTCCTCCACATGCCAGAGAATTCAGATAAAATCCCACTGGAGCAAATACAATTAAGTAAAGGTCCTACATAAAGCAATTTCCTTTTCACTAAAAATCTCATTGTAAAATGCCAATGTGAAAACGGTAAATTTTTATTTCAGCAGGTTTTTATTTATACCGACTATGGATGCATGTCCCACTTAGAATTGGTAGTAATTTACTAATTAGGTAATGAATTGCTTCAAAAGTTGGTTGCTGCTATTTCTGATAGTTATTGGTTCAGGGTATTTGAAAGTAAAGACACACTTATATTCGCAGAATGTATATTTGCACCAAATAAATTCAGTCTGACGCAGAAAACTCCCAACAGCCTCACTGGGCCTTCCTTGGCCTTCGCTGTAGTCTGTCACCCACCCTGGCCTCCCATCCTCCTGCACTGGGGGTTAGACATGTACCACAGTCTGACAGTTGCCAGACTCCCAAATTCTCTCCCATTTTCTCTCACAAAGTCGTCTCCTCTAATAAAATACTTGCATGTTCAATCCTGTTTTGAAGTCTGCTTCTCCAAGGACTCATATGAACACAGCGCTCAAAAAAAGAGAGACAACCATCGTGTGTGTGTGTGTGTGTGTGTGTGTGTGTGTGTGTGTGTGTGTGCGCGCGTGCGCGCACGTATGTTTGTAGCCCAAGACCCTTGTCCCTCTCATTCTTTCCTCAAACATCCATGGAGGGCAACCTGTGTTGCGTGGCACTGGGTTGGGGGCAGGGAAACAATGATGGCACTGTCAGCAGGGATTTGGTAGAAAAAAGGAGCTGAAAGCCTGGTCAGAATCCACCAGTCTGACTAGAGCCCTGGAACCGTCCAGAACCCAGCATAGTTCCGCCTCAGACTCTAACAGGAAGGATAGACAATCGTTTCTTACAGCGCCACCCACTGGAGAATGTTCTGCACCTCTTGTAAAATGACACTTCACTGGAGGATGGCTAACCTGTTTGATTGACAGGACCCAAGTACATATCCAGCAGAAAAGGAGGTTGAAGGACTAGAAAACACTGTCAAAGAGGAGCTACGTCCCAACACAAACCCAAATGTACAAATCAAGCCGAATGATTAAAACAGTCTCCTTGGAACAAGCCTTCATCATGAAAGCCCAGAAGGTTGCTGCCAATCAGGGGCTCTAGTTGCAATTTTTTTAATCAATTTAGACTTTTAATGAAAATGAATCCTGGGGCATGAGAAATTTTTGTTAACCATCAGTGTCACCTAATCATGGCTCACAAGGATTCTCAGACTCATACTTCACTGAGGGTTAACCTGCTGACGGCAAGTTTATTAAATGAAGTCATTGTAACAACACATCCAGCAACTCAGCCAAGCTGCTCCAGGGTTCAGGGTGGTATCATTTCACTAAGAGCATTGAGCTGATGGGCCTCGATAATCAGATTAATCTGCCTTTTCATTATGATCTGGGGGATGTGACAAAAGGAGTTTCAACATGATCTGAAGACAAGTTGCAGCCGATGAGTGACAGGAGAAGAATCTCTTTATCCCACCAAGAAAATCAAGGGACCTAAGAATTGTTAAATCTCTACGTCTGTCACTAGGTGGTTAAACACGGTCAAAGAGCTTTTACAAAGACAGACCTGGAAGACAGCTAACAGAAAAATGTGGGGCCGAGGCCAACCTCATTGAGCAGACTTTGTGTTGCTGCCTGTTGGCCTACCCAGATGTTGGGAGCCGAAGTGGTTTTAAAGTCCTCATCTGGTTGGGGATCATTGTTAAGAGAGCCAGCTCCAGGCAGCCGGAAGGAGGCAATGGGCTCTCTGCACTCCCTCCCTGCCCTCTGCATGTCCTGCTCCCTCCCTGCCCTCCTCTGATCTAAGGTTCCCACTCCAGAACCTACCAAGGGGAGGGAGACAAGAGTGGCTGCTAATTGTCCCATTCAGTTGTCCTCTGATCCCCATTGACACTAACCCACCACAATGCGAGTTTGCTGTTAAGTTTCCAACAGAGAGTTTGAATTGAACTTGTCTCCTTTCCTGCACCAAACCAACCTACAAAGTCTCCAAATGCTTACTGCAGATCTGTTCCACTTGAACTCTGTCACTCATGCTTTGAAGGGGAAGATGAATGGTTTCCAGAACAGGATGAAGCAGGGGAGACAGGGAGTCTCAGGACACCTGAGAAGGTAAGGAGAACAATGAGGACATAGACCATGTGGCAGGTCAGCATAGCCATGGGAAAAAAACGATGTACAAGAGGAAGGCCACCCTTGCAAAGGGCAAAGGCAGACGCTTGGGTAACATGTACACACCAATATAGTATCTGCTTCTTTTTCTTTTAATTCAGTGCTATGAAGTACACAATTAAAATGAAAGCTGGTTTGTGATAACAGAGGCCTACCTGAAGTATGAGACTGTGCTTGCATACTGGTTGATACATCCCAATAACATCAGGCCTTTGCAGATGTCCACAATATAGTCTCTAAATAACTTAATGTTTGCTGAAAATTAGAAGTATAAAAGTCAAGTCAACTCGACGTGAGCAAAGTCTTTGAAATCCTTAACTTCCTTTTCAGTACTGGGGATTAGACCCAGGGGACTCTGCCACTAAGCTTCATCTCCAGCCCTTTTTTTATTTAGAGATTGGATCTCACAAAGCTTCCCAGACTGCAAGTTTCTCGGGCTGACTTCAGACTTGCAATCTTCCTGCAGCAGCCTCCCCAGCCACTGGGATTGCAGGCATGCACCACATCAGCTCTTCAAAGAATCTAAATCTTAGCCAGGTATGGTGGCACATGCCTGTAATCCCAATGACTGGGGAGGCTGAGGCAGCCTCAGCAACTCAGGGAAGCCCTAAGCAACTCGGCTGGACGCTGTATCTAAATAAAATATGTATAAAAAGGGGGTAGGCTGGGGATATGACTCAGTGGCTAAGTGCCCCTAGGTTTAATCCCCAGTACCAAAGAATCTTAATCTTAAAAGTGGAAAGCTTTCTCACAGGGGAAAATATATAAAGGGGCTAGAAGCAAGAATAGCTTCAAACCAGGGGACCAAGTATCAGAGAAGTCAAGAGTTTCCTCCAAGTTCACACAGTGAAGAAGAGCCAGGTCTCTGCCCAGCTATGCTGGGTTCTTTTCACTATAAGCAGGCCAGAGGGTGAGTCCTTGTCTGTCCTCTGGGGGGGGGGGCTCACTTTTCAAGTTCTCAATCCTGAGATCAGAACTTCTGGAGGACAATAAAGCTTTGTTGAATGCTTTTTTAACAAACTGTTTTCCCCTAGGAATCTTTTCTGGTCTTTGCCTTGGCCCTCCCACCTCTGTGCTTGATTGAAGCCTCCGGATTTATTTACTAGTGGTTGGAGTAAAGAGAGAGGGGAGGAGAGGGTGTAAGTGCATCTTTAATAAGCAGAAGCTGGCTGGCTGCTAAATCCCTCTCAAGAACTAAAGCTCTTGCTGTCTCGCTGCTTTTCAGTCAAATTACAGGGAATGATGTTTTGGATGATTAGTTCTGTGATGAAACTGGTTATAGAAGCTATTTCAGAACTCACAGTGGCTCCCACTTAAATCTGAACACGAAGACCTGCCAAAGATACTCTATCTAAAACTATTTCAGCTCGATACGGTCTTCTGCACATGTCAATATTCTCTCCTTCACAAAGGTAATCAATAACTAAAGAGAAAAAAAAGCAAATCTTGGTTTAAAAACACTTGGGCCATGTCTGGCTGCATAAAGTACAGTTCAGTTCTGCACACCCTGCTTGCTGGCTCTAATTACTCCGGTTGTTCCACAGGTAAGCTGGCCTTGGAACTGTTTTTTGTCCTCTGTTTACTTTTGGAATTGGATTTTTTTCACTCCAAGGCAGGCCAGGGATGCTGTTGCAGACAATCCAACCTCACACAACAGCAAATGGAGTTAAGATCTGATAACAGTCTCAGTTTGCTTGATCGTCAGCAAATATCACATCAGTTCTTTTAGTCCCAAATGCCCATTTGCAGGTCTGAGAGATCTCACATAGTTCTGCAAATCCATCATGTTAACTGGTAACAGCCAAACTCTCAACAACCCATGTTCTAAAGAGCTTTCACCCAATTTCTGTGACCAGGCATGAACTACTAGCAGTGAGTCACTGCATGCTTTTGACTGAATCCAGTTACTCCTTGAAGAATTTACCAGAACAAACATTACATGCTAGAAGGTGGCTCACAATAACAAAAATAATAATTGGGTCAGGTGATACTTTCCTTCATTTTAATATCTATTTATTTATGCTGGGGATTGAATCCAGGGCCTCCTGCTTACCAGGCAAGCATTCTAGTGCTGAACTACATCCCCAGCCCTCAATGGGTTTTTTAAAAATTCTTATACATGGAAAGCTATAACAGGCACTGCATCTCAGAATGGTCAGGAGCTCTCTCCACAGCGCTCAAGGCAGCCTGTTCTCTCTCCTCTGTGTGCTTGGTTCCCCTTCCCCACCCATTTTCCCTGGGAAGAGAAATAAGATTCAAAGATAACCACATCATACTTACTCTTGGCAAGTGGGATTACTCTTTCCACTCCAACCGTTAATAATGCCTCAAAGGGTTTTGTTTCCTGCCCTGAATTCACTGCAAGTAAATGCCTTTAATACCATGTCCAAGAGGGGACTGTGACCTGGGGAAGAAGGAGCTAGCCCAGCGTCTAACAGAAGGACTAAGATAAACGGTCGCCCTCTCCAGCTGCACGGGAAGTGCCAAAGCAGAGAAATCTTGGGAAGCCTGAAGTAATCTAGTCATTGTGTATGCACTTTGTAAATGATGATGTATATTAACATTGCCTCTCCTTGTTACCTTGGTTAATGTAAATGCAAAAAATTTTAAATTCTCCTTTGTGATGATCAAGACGCACTTACAGGAGACCTAAAATGAGAACCAAGAACTACTAACGGTCCTCTCTCTATTTAGGTGACAGTTCTTCCCATGACAGGTCTCAGATGGTAGGAGAGTGATTTCTTTTTTTTTTTTTTAATTTATTTTTATTGTAAACAAATGGGATACATGTTGTTTCTGTTTGTACATGGAGTAACAGCATACCATTTGTGGAATCATACATTTACATAGGGTAATGATGTTTGGCTCATTCTGTTATTTTTTTCCTTCCCCCCTACCCCTCCCACCCCTCTATAGAGTCCCTCCTTCCTCCATTCTTGCCCCCCTCCCATCCCCCATTATGTGTCATCATCTGCTTATCAGTGAGATCATTTGTCCTTTGGTTTTTTGAGATTGGCTTATCTCACTTAGCATGATATTCTCCAATTTCATCCATTTGCCTGCAAATGCCATAATTTTATTATTCTTTATGGCTGAGTAATATTCCATTGTATATATATACCACAGTTTCTTTATCCATTCCTCAATTGAAGGACATCTAGGTTGGTTCCACAGTCTGGCTATTGTGAATTGAGCCGCTATGAACATTGATGAGGCTGTATCTCTGTAGTATGCTAATTTTAAGTCCTTTGGGTATAGGCCAAGGAGTGAGATAGCTGGGTCAAATGGTGGGTCCATTCCAAGTTTTCTAAGGAATCTCCACACTGCTTTAGGAGAGTGATTTCTTTGTCCTGTGGACATCCCCAGCTGACTGAATGTGATCACTTATAGGGCTCTCGGTGCCTGAGGGCAGCAAGGATAAAAGGAGAGGTGTTGATCCCAGGGGTCCAGATTGCAGAGGCAAACCCCCAACTTCTTCTCCGTGAGGAGGAGAGGGCGGTGGGGATATGCAGTGGTGTGCTGGGCGGTCTCTGACCGCCACTCTCTGGGGGGAACGTGAATACACTGTGTATGCATGTTTAATATAAATTTTACCAATAGAAAGGATGTATAACACCCAGCTAGTAAATAATGACAAGTTATATAATACTCTTTATTATTAATTACATGTAGAAAATAGATTCTCATCCACGGTTTTGTTGATTTTTGCCAAATACTTGTGTCCGTACTCAATCTACAGTTGAATTGACAAAAAAGTGCAGTTACAGGAATATTAGTTATTTTGTTTTACATTAACAAAAAAAAGGAAGTGAAATAATGAAGATGTAAGTCAGAGCTTCCACTTGTTCATCAACAACATGAGTAATGATGATAGTTTCAAATACTAGAATTTCTTCAACTTTTTATACTGTTCACAATGAACAGGTACAGATATAACACACTTTTTTAAGCTTAATAGCATAGTTCAAATTTTCTCCATCAGTTTCTTAAGTCTTGGAAATTAACAAAAAATTGATCAGGCCTTGATTGGTAGCATTTGCAGATTTCTAGGATGTAAATATCCCCACTATGGTTGATTCCAAGCTACCAACATGATGTCCTGAAATGGAGAGTTGGAAAGAAATACACAGTAGCACACCGCAATATAGTATTTCCACCATACTTTAAAAAGAGATCCAAGCTGGGAACATCTATATTCCCAGTAACTCAGGAGACCGAGGCAGAGAATCGCAAGTTTAAAGTCAGCCTCAACAACTTAACAAGATTCTGTCTCAAAAATTTCAAAAAGGTGGGCCCATTCCAAGTTTTCTGAGGATCTACACCTCCTCAGTTTATACCCAAAGGACTTAAAATTAGCATACTATAGTAACGCAGCTACATTGATGTGTATAGCAGCTCAATTTACAATATCTAGATTGTGGAACCAACCTAGATGCCCTTCGACAGATGAATGGATAAAGAAACTATAATATATATACAATGGAATATTATTCAGCAAAGAAGAAGAATATTATGGCATTTGCAAATAAATGGATAGAATTGGAGAATATCATGCTAAGTGAAATAAGCCAATCCCAAAAAAACAAAGGCCAAATATTTTTCCTAATAAGTGGATGATGATATATAATGGGGGTGGGGGAGTGGGGAGTGAGAGAAGAATGGAGGAACTTTAGATTATGTAGAAGGAAATGAGGGGGGATGGGTACAAAAGACGGTGGAATGAGACAGACATTACCCTACGTACATATATGATTACACGAATGGTATGAATCTATATGGCGTACAACCATAGATGTACCCCATTTGTGTACAATGAATCAAATACAGTCTGTAAATAAATAAATAAATAAAAATTTCAAAAAGGGTCCAATGTACAAAACCCCTGAGTTCAATCCCCAGTACCAAAGGAGGGGGAAAAAAAAGATCAAAGAAAATAAACTAGAGGCAATGAGTTTTTTGAGTATTTATTATCTTTTTAATGTAATTTATTTCAACTTCTTATCATTACTTTTTAATAATGTTACGTTAACAACCGACTCAAAGAAATCCATGAGAATTCAACCATCGGCTCTCCCAGCTAGTAGGAATCAGGTCCAGCACAGGCTGGAGCATGCCCAGAAAGCACACTGCGTGAGCTGGAACTTTTTGAGAAATGGAGGACTCGAGTTTCTCGAAAACTTCATATGTCTAGGTTTTGGGTCTTAGGAAAGCTCCCTACTTTTTAACCCCAATACTCGAAGTGGTGGCCAGGGTGTGGAAAGACACAGCAGTGCACCCCACCCTGCCTCTTGGACGCTCCTCTGGAATGTGGGTGTTAATCCTCACGGACCATCTTTCCAGGCCTGCAGTCACATCCAGGCAGCTGTTTTGTTCTGAATCCACTGTGCAGGAATCAGGGTCCCATGGAGTGGGGTTACTGAGCCTGGCATAGCCTCCTCCAAAGCAGGCAGTGGTCTGATCAGCATGGCTCCCCCAGGAAATGACAGTCAACTGGAAGTCATCTGGCCAAGGGGAAGCTAGAAAACACCTGGGAAATGTCATGATAGTCATTTGGGAGACACTTGACATAGGATGAGGAAGCCAGAAAACAAGGATCCCGGGCTGCTCAGGTTGCACTCCTACAGTACCCCTCCTGCCTGAGAAGGGAGAAGGGAGGGTGAGCAGCCACATAGACCAGCGCCCAGACCCTTCGTTAGGGTTTGATGGAATCTTGCTACCCACCCTTTGCCTCCATGGCTCAGGAGGGACACAAACATGGAAATTATTAAAAACCAGAAGATCTATGTATATTTGGGTGATGGCATTGCTTTCCCATAAGGCCCCAATCACACTTGGGTCAGGAAGGCATGGGAGTACACAGTCCACATACAGTTTGGGGAGATACTCCCAATGATGTTTCCTACAACTTCAGAAAATTATCAATGTCTAAACTTCTAACAGCAAGGAAGCGTTTATCATCATGAACAGTCTACTGAGAGTAAAATTCTAGAGCCAGAGAAATCAGGGTTAAAATTTGTGCTCCCCCAGTCACTAGCTGTGTGACCTTGAATGAGTTGCTTTACATCCCTGAGCCTCTGATAATGTGGGTATTTTAGTCAACTTCTGCACAACTGTGACTAAATGACCTGACCAGCCCAACTGTGGAGGAGGAAAAGTTTACTTGGGAGCTCTCGGTTTCAGAGGTCTCAGTTCATGGACTGCAGACACCATTCCTCAGGGCTCAAGGTGAGGCAGAGCATCATGGCGTAAGAGTGTGGCAGAGGGAAGCAGCTCACATGATGAGCAGAAAGCAGAGAGATACTCCACTTGCCAGATACAAATATATACCCCAAAGCCACACCCCCAATGCCACAGCTCCTCCATCCACACCCCACCCGCCTTCAATTGCCACTCAATTAATCCCATCAGATGATTAATTCACTGATTGGTTAAGCTCTCATAACCCAATCATTTCTTCTCTGAACCTTCTTGCATCTTCTCACACATGAGTTTTTGGGGGACAGCTCACATCCAAACCATAACAGTGGGGATAATAATTTTACCTACATTTTAGGAGTGTCTGTAGATTAAATGTTTTACATATGTGAAGCAATTAATACACAATGAATTTCCAGTATCTTAGCTTTCTAAAAATCATATACACAAGAAAGCAACTATAGCCAAGTTTTTTAAAAAACAGAAAATGCAAAATACATATGTTTCTGTGGCAAATTGGTGGGAAATGGCTGCAATATTTTGCAGTTCCTCTCATCAGATGGTAGAGGTCATTTGGCCACTTCTCATATGTGGCCTTGCCATGTAACTGGCTTTGGCCAATGGAATATTAGCAAAGCTTTGATAAGTACTTGCTCAAGTACTTGGTAATTACTCCCCTCTGTCTGATGGGAACTCCTGCCATTGTATGAACTGCCCACTAGAAAATGAAAGGCAGGTAGCCTTCACCCCAGATGTCACCCATCCGCTGCCAGACATTCAGTGAACCTCCCTAGACTCCCCACTCCCAGGTAGGCTGATCTGAACAGAACCACCAGGCCAACCCTTGGAATCATGAGCAAACCACATGGCTCTTGTGTTCAGCACTGCATTTTGGGGTTCTTTGTTATGTAGCAAACAGTAACTAATACATAAAGGTGCACATGTCCTGAACCATGATACTGAGATAAAAGGCTTGTCCTCAATTGCTCACCATCCTTTAAGTGAAAGAGACAAGTCACAGAAATAGAAACTCTAGTTCAGTACAATCATTGATGATATATTAGGGTGGTGTTAATAGGGGTGACTTTCTCGGCATCCCCTTAATATTGTGATCTATTTGTTCATATAGTTTTTTAAATTGAATTTAAAAGGAGTGACTTAAAACCAAAGAGCCCGTATCTGCCTGGAACACAAGTTCCAAGAGACAGGAAGAAGACAAAGTCCTCCCAGGTGATCCCTCCTGAGCCTGCAGGAGAGCCAGCTGAGTCAAATCATTTCACTTACCTTGAACTACCCTGCCTCAAAGTCAGGATGCACGGACCTACACAAAGTTATCTACATTATCATTTCAATTAAACATATGGCCGAGGAATCTAATGAAGAAGGCTTGAGTGATAGCCACAGAATCAATAAAGTCTTTCTGGACTTATTGATTTAGCATTCTCCACGCAGTAGAATTGATTTATGTCCTCAGATTTATTTTGATAACTCAATGATAACTCCACTATTCCTAAATTAATGTCATCTTTTCTTCAGGCCAAAATTTTTTCTAGACAAGGAAAAAAACCTTACATCAAGCCAAACTGATTTTGCTAAGTAATTCCATGGCTAACAGGATGCCATCCATCAAAGAGAACCATGTACTGCTATAATTGTAAATCATCCCTGGCATGGAAAAGTACAATGGCATTTATTTGTCAGTATTGAGATTGTATCGCGCAGGCCTCTGCCCTGTCAAAATTCATATCTTCCAATATAAACCCTATTGTCTAATGTGCCACTTCCGAAGTGCAAAAGATTGTTTAAAAGCCACATTAATTTCCATCTTGCACAGCTTAAGATTCCAGAATGTGTGAGATGGGTAGGTCCCAATTCCTAATTAGCATGATCTTACTGAATGAGATAAGCCATCCTCTTTGTGAGAGGAATATTCATCTCAGACAAACACTAGCAAGATGATTATTCAATGCCATGTCAACGGGTATATTTGCAAACGCCTGGGGGATGGGGGAAGTACCTGTATTTTCCAAACAATCTACAAACCAAAAGGAAATAGAAATTTTTCAATAAAAAGGTGTCAGGATGGGGTAGTCCAATTAATCACGGTTCCCTCAGAGCCTCCCTCCTGCCTATCTATCTCAGCAGTCTATCGGTCCTCTCTGTCCATACAGCCACCATCTGGTCCAGGGGAGCATCGCTGATCATGGGATGCTGCACAGCCCCCCATTTGCCCTCCCATCACCTTGCTGTCTTTTTCAATTCATTTTCTACATCGCAGCTAGAGGGCTTTTTTATCCAAAAATGCAAATCTAATCATGGCATTACTGATTAGATTTCTCATAGCTCTCAGAATAAAGCACAATAAGTTATTAACTTGGCCTATGAGATTCCCTTTGCCTCTCCCACCTCATCCGCCCCGGCTCCGTGCTCTTTGCCTTAGACAGACTGGCTTCTCTCAACGCCTCCAACCTGCTGCTGGCCCCACAGCCCAAAGTGTGCCATCACCCCACGATCCTGCAGCTCCGGGATCAAGCGCCACCTCTCTCAGGAAGGGTTCCCCAGTCCCCCGAGTGGATCAGACCCTTCTGCGACTTGCTCTTCTCCTGTCCAGGCTTCATGATTCTCTGTTTGGTTTCTTTCCCGTTAGACTGCTGATCCTTGAGAAAGGGGATCACAGATCTGCACCCTCCCCACTCCCCTGTCCCCATCAATGTCTGCTCAGTCCATGTTTAGTGATTTTCTAAGACAGGGCAGACCAGTGGGGACAAGGACCAGAAAAGAAAGGGACATTCACCAGCACAGGGTGGGTGACTAAATCCAAAAACACACCAAGGGCCACAGAGGGGAAGGCAGGGTCCAGCCAGCGGTTGTTCACATGTCTTAGGTGCTGCTGTGACCGTGGATCCACCTTCTTAATTAAGGAAAATACGCTTTCAAAGAACTTCAGACGAACAGGAAAGTGGCCAAACCATGACAAATGAACCACCACGTACCACTCACCTAGAGTCACCTTTCTTCACCTTCATTCACCTGACTCACCGTCAGCATTTTGTCAAATCTGCTTCATCTTTCTACATACACATGTGCGCTCGTGTGTGTGCCAGTACACACGCTTTATATCCTCCTCCACTTTCCCCACTCCCTTCTTCTTCTTTTTCTTCTGAATCATTTGAAATAAGGGACCAGCATTTGTGATCCTTTAATCCCTGAATCCTTCAGCATGCATCTCCCAAATACCAGGACATTCCAAAGCCACAATGGTAACTATCAAATTCAGGAACTTTATCACTGCCCAGTATTATCTTATCCATGTTTAAATTTGATCAACTTAATTCACCTATTTAATCATCTTGAAAAATTACTGAGAGGTAGCTTAAAAAACGGTCTAGACAAGCACAGTGCAGTGATGCAGGCTGTAATCCCAGCAACACAGGAGGATCACAAGTTCAAGGCCAACCTCCACAACTAAGTGAGGTCCTAAGCAACTTAGCAAGGCCCTGTCTCAAAATTTAAAAAATAAATAAATAAAAAGGGCTGAGAATGTGGCTCAGTGGCAAAGCACCTCTGGGTTCAATCCCCAATACCAAAAAAAAGTCTAACCAACTGGGCAGAAACTAGTCTCAGACGATCTCAAGAGGTGGTAAATTATTAAAACTCAGCAAAATCCTAAAACCGGAAGAGTTTAAGGTAAAGTAAAATTTCTGTGTTTGCTCTAAACAGAAGAAAACCACCTCTCAGTACAATGTCAGGATCAGTTTGGCCTCTCAGAAATTCTCCAGAAATGATCCCCTTGAGCTTAAAAAGCTCAAAATCAGTTCAAATCCATATTTAATGCATTTGTTTAATGCATCAAGCTCAGTCCCAAATATAAATTCCCTTCTCCCAACTAGACCAAGGTGAGCTATGGAAACAGTTAGTAAGGGCAGGGACAGGGGCTGGTCTGGGACAAGCACAGCAAGGGGACACTTGGTAAATTAAATGGCCCATGGGAGGCAGTTCGCACTCCAAAGAGCAATTTAAACTATTTATGATCACTGATGGGCCTTGAATTAGTTATAACTTCCTAAAGAAAGATCTTGAAATCATCACAAAGGAGCCCCGAGGATGGCCGCTCAGGGCTCTCTGGAGGTCAGGAAGGAGAATGAGCTATTAGTCTGCATTAAGGGGCCAACACCATGGTAATGGTGTGCTGGCATGTAATTCAAATGCGGGCAGTCTGACCTTGACTACCATTCAGGTCTGAGCACTTCATCTCAAAAGGAAATAGAAGAGGCCACAGGAGGGCCACAGCATGATTAGCAGGGTTGTTGAGGGCTCCAAACCTCCAAATGAAGTAACATTTAATTATACAGGAGCTAGTTAGAAAAAAGAAAGGAGAAAATAGACAGAGGTTCAAACACAAAAGGAAAAGGATCCAGAGGTGACAGAGTGAGGGAAGCCCCAGCGGTTCTAAATTAGACTTTGATAAAACACCCATAAGGTTGCTTTGGAAAGAGAATTTTCAACAAAATGGATCAACAAAATCTTTTGAGGAAATAAAAGGCTGGATTCCATCAAGCAGTTCCAAACACTTAAATAAACATGTGTCTGTTTGAAACTGACAAGAAATTTTAGCATCTGTGAATTGTGTCTTATCTGGAAAACTGGATAGACTGGAGTCCTGAATTCAGCTGTTTATGGTGGTTAGAAAAAAAATTGTGATCACTAGCAGATACTCACTCCAAGACAAGGGCCAGGAAACTATGGTCCCAGGCCAGTTACAGCCTGATGCCTGTTTTTGTATAATCCACAAGCTAAAAATGATTCTTCTATTTTAAAATGATTAAAATATATTAAAGGAAGAAGGAGGTTTCATGACATGTGAAAACGACATGGAGGTCAAACATCGGTGAAGTCAAATTGAAGTACAGCCTCATGTTCTTCTGTGGCGTCTGTGACTGCCTTTGCACTACCCCAGCAGAACCCAGTGCCATAGTTGTGACAGACACTGTGTGGCCCACAAGTCTAAAATATTCACTTTCTGGCCCTTTGCAGAGAAAGCCTGCCCACCCCTACTCTGATGTATTGTGTTAAACAATTTCAGTATGGCCAAGGCCTGGACGGTCCAGAGTACCCACATGCAGCATTTGGGATGCAGCTCGAGGGACAATTAAGCCTCTTGCAAGGTCTCAAGCATGGACCCCCGGCAACTGGCAGGTGAAGATGATCCAGGGAATACAGGCAAAGGGACAAAAGGAAGCTAAAACGCTGGTTAAAAAGAAAGAAAGAAAGAAAGAAAGAAAGAAAGAAAGAAAGAAAGAAAGAAAGAAAGAAAGAAAGAAAGAAAGAAAGAAAGAAAGAAAGAAAGAAAGAAAAAAAAAAAGAAAGAAAAAAAGAAAGAAAGAAAGAAAGAAAGAAAGAAAGAAAAAAAGAAAGAAAGAAAAGAAAAGAAAAGAAAAGAAAAGAAAAGAAAAAAAAGAAAAGAAAAAAGGACCCATGCACTGCAGCAGATTCCAACTGGGGCTACCAGCATCTGCTGGACTCCTGGACAAGCTTCCCAGCAACCTAGAGTCCATCTGCCCAGAACTTACATGCTGTTCATGCCCCCAGAGCCTCTACGATACATTATTTGCCAGAATGTAAAACACCCAGGGGTACAAGATGCATCCCAATTCAACAGAAAGTTTATTAGAAAAAAAAATACTTAAACTGTAGGAGAAAACACTAGCTCATGTAGATTTAGTATACAGCATGGTCAATCCACCAAAAATAATACTGCAATCATCTATTATCCCCAAAAAGAAGACTAAAATCACAGAGCTAGAAAGAAATATCTTAGCATCTATGGGTACAGAATTCAATGGAAATACATTTAAATATACAACAAGAGTGGAATTTCCCAAACTTATGTTCATCTGTGCCGTCTTTGGGTTTTTTTTAAATATTTACTAAAAGGATAGAAAACTTTCACCTTTGCTGAGATGTGTGTTGCCATACTCCGCCACTAGGGGGTAGCATGACCCACTATTTCACCTCTCTTTTCAGCCTTATTGGTATCCCTAATACCAATGTGTTAAGTTTCACGGGGAAACTTGCATATACAATAAACAATTGTATATTTTATAATAAAATATATTATGTATATGCTGTATATATTATGTTATATGTTGCATATAGTATACAAAATATAACATATATTATATAAAAGAACATAAAATTATACATTGCATGTATAAAATATAATCTGGGAGAAAAGGAATGTATCCTATATACAGATAAATAAGGCAAATCTCACTAGAGCAAAAAGAATCAGTTGGAGTCACCCGTTCCTACTAAGAGAACAAAAGTAGTGCTGCTTATGGGTAAGGAGGCATTGGGGACACAGGCGCCTTCCCACTAGCAAGCTGCAGAAAGAAATGACCACCTAGGGCTGAGGTTGTGGCTCGGAAAGAAAAGAAATGACCACCTAGAGGACTGAGTGGTCGCTGCCCGGCTTGAGGAGGGAGAAGCACGACAGCAGAGTGCATCACAGGATGCGGAGGTGCTGTAGACAAGGAATCTGAGGGATGTCAAAGGCCACGAGAGGCAACACAAGGAAGCCCTGGAGTCTGAGGGTGGGTTCTGAGCCGCAGGGAAGCCAGGTCAAGATCCCAGGCACGTAAACAGCCTCAGACCACACTTCAAATAGCTCAGTGGATCACACACGTGGAATCTCAAAAATGTAACTTTAAATTCATTTCCAAATAAAGCCTAGGAACAGCAGAAGGGAGGTTAAAACCCCAGCTTGTTCAGACATTCTGAAACATAAAACCCCGAATGTTTGGAGGCAATTAATCCAGAAAACATCTTAGTCAGTTTCCAGCATCTGCCCCCAGAGCAAGGATGGGAAGGGCTGAAAACGGAAAGCTCCTGGAATCGTCTTGGGGCTTAGGGCAGTTCCAGTGCGCATGCTCACATCCCCTCAGGCCCAAGGCTAACATTGTCTTGTGCGCAGCCCGGATGCGCAGGAAACATCTGTACTGCTTCTGGGCACAGTATTGTGGTACTTTTCCCATGAATAACTTCATTTAATCTTCATAAAAGACCTCGGGGGTAGGTATTAGTATCACTGAACCAAAGAAAAACAGAGAACATAAGTAACTTGCCGATGGTCAAAGTAGTGATCATCCGGTACTTAAAATGGAAAACTCTTCTCCCTCCAAAATTCCCTGTTCCTTCCACTACATTTGCTGCCTCAGGAGGGGAGTGTTTCCCTAAGAGCCAAGAGGTATGTGAGAAGGCGAGCTTCAGTAAGAGCAAAATATCTGTGTATATTAAAAAGAAAATGACGAACATTAACTATGGTTTTGTTTCAAAGGCTAATGAGAGCCAGAGAAACAGAAAAGGAATACGAGAAGAAGGAAGGAAAGGGTTGGATTTGGAAGTTGGGAGGAAGAGAAGGAATGGGCTCTGAACTCCAAAGGATCACCCCAAAGCAAGCCTAAGATGTGCTTTCTGCACTTGGTGGCCAGAAGTTCTGAGGGAGTCTGCTTAGCCAAGGAACAGAAGAAGCAATGTGCCTGGCACTAATGGGACTCGGTAAACGGTTGTGGAATGAATGCAGGAGGAAGGCAGATTTCTCAGCTGGTTTAATGGCAAAGGACTGCAGTGGGAATAGGGGGTTCCAGGAAGTGCACAGAAACAAAGAATCTGAGAGTACTGCAGTGGAAGTTTCTCTCCTGAGCTGCCAAAGCTACAAACATTCTTTGCTTAATTACTTAAGCCTCAGTGCCCCTGCCGGAGGAAGTCTCCAGCTGGTCAGAAGAAGCAGTTTGGCCCCTGTTGCAGATATCTTGGTAGAAAGAAGAGCTAGAGAAGGCTCCAGAGCCCAGTTCCCCAGGTCAGGACCCTCCGAGGCAACTAGAGAGATGAGTGACAATTGGGTGACAGGGAGCAGGGCAGTGTGGAAGTCTGGAAGCTCTTTCCCCACATCACATGTGGTTCCTTTGCGGCCCAGAAATGATGACTGCAACCTGGCACTCCTTGCTTTTCCCATCCCTCCTATTATGCTCTTTGCTTTAATGAGAAAAAGAAAAAGAGAGAGAGAGAAAATGGCCAACTGGAAAGCAAGCGAAGGAAGGCTGAGAAATGATAAATGTGAGAGAAATTTCCAGAGACTGGCTTCATGAGAAGCCTCGCAGTTTCCCCTGGAGGAGCTGCTGGCTGCACAGTGCAGAGGGCCCTGCCGTGGTTCCTAGTCCCTATAATCTTAGTGCAGGTAGGGTGACAGCTACAACAGATCCGAGGAGCCCAAGGAACCGGAGGCAGATCTGGCACATTCCTCTGCCTGTTCTACATGCACCTGAATTACCCACTTCTCAAGGTCCACATCACCGTGGTGTGTCCACTCAGGATGCACCATCTTCTCCTGACTCCTTGGGAGCCCACCCTCATTCCATGTGGACTCTAGGGCTGTCAGCAGGGCAGGGACATGACAAGTAGCAGCCCTGCCCAGGCTCCCCTTTCAAAGACCGTCTCCCCCCCCACCCCACCCCTGCCCAATATCTGTCTGTGCTGAATTGATCAGAAGTGACCCAACCAAGACCAATGGTGGTTTTGGCAGAGCATGATACGTGGACATGAAGAGCTCAAAGTCCTCTTTCTCAGGAGGGAGAATATGGGTCAGACACTGATCCTGATCATCTTGTCTGCCACTCAAGAGAGTCCCAAGAACAAAATCAGAAAGGGGGAAAAAAAGCTAAAAAGTCTGCAATCTGTTTCTGGACCCCTACATGCCAGTCCATTCTTGGGCTTCCCAATCTCATGAGTAAATAATTGTCCAGGTCGTTCATTCTAGTTTGGATTTGGTTCCTACAAATTGCAGAAACAGCAAGTGCTAGTTCACCACTTGTCCCCAGCCACACCTCACTTCCTACTCCTGCCTTCACCCATGCTGTGGCCCTCTCCTCCTGTCTCTACCTACTACCTAACTCATATGCTACCACCTCCTCCTGGAAGCCTCTCCAGGTCCCCTCCTGTGCCAAATCTCCTCCTCCATCTCCCAATTGCATGACACTTTATCTGCACTTTTCTGTGTCTATTGGGGTGACAT
This sequence comes from Sciurus vulgaris, assembly GCF_902686455.1. Lineage (NCBI taxonomy): Eukaryota > Metazoa > Chordata > Mammalia > Rodentia > Sciuridae > Sciurus > Sciurus vulgaris. Next base: position 171,239,902 of record NC_136463.1, on the reverse strand, counting down.
TTCACTGCAGGCTTTAGAAAGCAGACTTGCAGCAACTTAGATAAATAGGGATTTATTTCTCACCTAGTAAGAAGTCTCAAGAGAGGCAGCCTCTGGCCTCTATTTGGGGGCCTGATAATGGCAGGGACAGCATCTTCACAGTGGCCTTTGTCTCAGGCTCCTTGCCTCTGCCAGGCAGTCCCCAGATAGCTTGACTGACCCAATCTCTCCCCGCCTCCCCTTCTTGCATGTAGTTCTCAAAATAACTGCAGATTGTGTTGGGAAAGCAATATTCTGAGATAGGGAGGAGCTGCCTAAAGCAACCTGGGCCATGTTCCCATCCCTGCCAGGGAATGTGACATCTTGAGTTAGGGAGGAACTGCCCCTGACAGCCTGGGGTTTGTTCCTCTCTTCCCTGGAAGCAGGATGTTCCTCACATCTCTCCCAGAGAGTCACAGAGTCTCAAAGGTACATCGCCGGGGTAGGCAGCCTTTTCTGTGAAGCAATCAAGACCCCCTGCCCCAGGCAGCCTTCTTGAGCCTTGGAGACCTGGCTTCCCATTGGATTCTGGGCTACTTGTGTCCCTTGTTTCCTATCTTTAAGTAATAAATCCACTTCATGTAACCTGTTGCACGTGTTCTTGCTACCCATGACTCAGATGATTTGATAAAACTGCAGCTCAGAATCAGAGGGCAGAAGTGTTTGGATCCTATTTCTGGTAATGGGTATAATGATGATCTCTGCCACCCACACAGTGGGAGTCCTCCTTTGGGACTGGTTATTGGTGAGCCTGCTGCACAGCCTCCTGGTTGCAAGATGGTTGCCACACATCCAGGCGTTGTATTTGTTTTCCAAATAGAAGAAAGGAGAAGCAGTCGGGACAGCTACTTCTCTTTTATAAGGAGGACAAAAGTTTTCCTGAAACCCACTAGTAGACTTCTACTTATAACTCGTGATTTCAAACCACATCATTGGCCACTAGTACTTGTAATGGAAAGTAAGAAGTGAGTACTTAACTCCCTGGAGCTTGAGAATGGCTCTGAGATCAGCTGGGAACGGTGTCCACCCTGCTCTCTTAATGCCTGGTCGTAGTTTTTGCATGCTAAACTCTAATCTCCCTCTAGGAAGGGGCTGAATTCCCAGGCATGATACCACTTGCCACATAACTCTGATAAACACCCGCGTAGTGAATGTGCTGCTGCTTCTCCCGCAGGCTCCTGGGACCCCTGACAGGCTGAGCAGATTGTGGCTGCAGCAGGGTAATTAAATGTGCATCCTTCTTTGATCCCTGAGCTCTTCTGTCTGAAATCCATCTGGATGGAGTGGAAAGACAGCAGGCATGTATTTTCCCGTATCATCTCTAATCATCACAAAGGGTTAAACTATTTCTATTTCAAGGCCTCCTGTGATCAAGAAAGGTTCACTGGCAGGAGTGTCTGTTTGGTGCCTTCAAGGCAAGCAGTTGTAGGAATTAAGAATTAGCTCTCTCCCTGACTATCCCCTTGATAGAGTTAGAATAAAAGCAGCAGTGACATTGCCAACGACCCAGATGTTGGAGAAACCTTGGATTAAACCACAGAGGCCCTTGCCTCCAAATCCTATAATAGTGCATTAACACGGGCTCAACCTGCAGAATTGGATTTAAATCCAGCACTTGAATGCTCATCCTACCGCAGCCCCTTCCCCACACCTAATCTCATTTTGTCCTCAGAGTGTTGAAAATAATGGTAATGCAGCCACTGTAGAAAGTGACTGTGTGAGCATTTTTCACACGAGAAAGGCCCCTCATAAAGTAAAAGTGCTTCAAATGCAGAAGTCTCCTCTTTGACACCTCCTGCCTGGGGAATAAATGTCTTCTTACCATCCCCAGCTTCTGTGGCCTGCTGAGGCACGGGGGCTGAGGACAGCCCAGCTGCCTTCTCCTGGGCACAAGGGTTGGTGCATGCTGGGTGCTGGATCCAGACCCACACAGGACACAGCCCAAGGGGTAAATGCCCAAATGCTCTCTGCCACCTTCACTCGTCCATATAGTGCAACAACCTGACCATCAGGGCAGCTGCCGGTCAAGCCTCACAGCATGCACATTGTCTCAATCTTCTCAGCCTCCCTCTTGGCTGGTACTATCATTGCCCCATTTTCTAGATGGGGAAATTGAGGCTCCAGGGTCACAGATCTAGTGGGTCAGGAAGTCTGGACTCAACTCCATGAAAGCCCACAAGCTGCCTGGGCAGGGCCATGGTTCCCAGTTCAGGGTGGCAGGATAGAGTCACCTGGGCAACTTGGAGGATCACACTCAGTCCAATTAAATCTGAATCTCTGGGTATGAAGCCAGGGCTGCAGATCATGGACCCCTTTTTGTCTGCACTTACCCCTAATTAAGATGAAGCATGGAAATATTAACAGTACCTGTCACTTTGTCACCCATAGAAGTCCTAGATATTTAATATCACATTACAGTTGTTGCCATATCTGAATACACAGTCTATACTATAACTACTTCAAAATTAGTATAAAACTATTGCTAGATTTTGTTATCTAATGGGTTAATACAGAAGAGAAGCTGTCATTACATCCACAAATCGTCTTAGGTTTTGTGTTTTGGTGTTTGGAGAGCCATTTTTCAATAGGCTATTTTCTTTTACAGTGCTGTGTATTATAAAAGAGATCCCAGACTCCACCAGGCACACAGGAGGATGAAGAGTACCTGCTACCCACTCTCTTAGGTGTGAGTGCTAAATCAATACTGGAAATAGTATAATCTTTGTGCTACTTCACTTTACACGCTTGTGTCTTCTTTCCCCAAATAAATTACCAGTTCTTGAGAGCATGGACTGAGCCATAAGTTGTTTCTTCCACAGGCCCTTAAAAAGAGTAGTCACTCAGTCACTATTTGTTGATTGATGGGCTGATAGAAATCCTTCAAGCATCAATGGTCTAAAGCCAGTATCATATTCTGTGTCTGGGAGACAAACAGTAAGGCAGGAGGAAGAAAGTTATTGAGATCAAATCTTCTGGGTGATTGACAAACCCTAGGGATGGTTCTTAGAGACCAAAGATCACTGAGAGAAGAAAAGGTCCGTTGGAATCTTTTATGGAGACTAATAAAGTAGGACAGAGCCCAAATGCCACAGGAAGTGTGGCAGATCCCAAACTGGGAAATATTCTTGGACAAGATGTCATCATTTTTGTACATTCTGGAAGCCTTTGAAGTAACGCCAAATAACCTGGGATCCCAGTCATTTGCAAAGAACCCCACTCTGCATGGACAGTCCCTGGCACTGGGGAGCTGAAGAGGGTCCTCCAGCCTTCAGTTGTAGTTGATATCTAAGAGACCTGTTTCCATTATCTTGGTTGTATAATAAAAGCCCAAGACAAGAACATAAAACAACCACCATTTTATTTGGCTCCCAGATTCTGGGGATCAGGAATCTAAGCACATGAAGTTCAGAGCTTCCAAGGTGGCTTCTGTCTCACAAGGCTGGTGCCTGAGCTGGGATGGCTGAAGGACCGGTCAGAGCATCTACATATGACCTGTCTGTGGGGGTTGGGATTCTCACAGCACAGTAGTTAGGTTCTGAAGGAAGGCTTCCCTGATGTGAGGTGAGGGTTCTGGAAAGCGAGAACCACAAGAGCACCAAGCAGAAACTGCATGACCATTTCTGGCCCAGCTTTCCACCATGCTCTACTGGTCAAGGCAGTCATGACAGTCCCAGAATCAAGAGGGAGGGTCCTGACCCCACCCTTTAATAGAAAGAGTACCAAATAATTTTGGTGCCAACTTTTGCCACCCCTGCACTCACCAAATAAACACAATTACTTCCAAGCTTGGAGATTACGTCTAGAACCACTGGTGAGCTAAGCTTGGGGGGGGGTCTCTGATCTGGATAGCAAAAGATGGTATAGCGTGGCCCCAGAAAATCACCCAGGGTTGTCTTGGGAGTGTTTCCACCCTGCCCCATGAGGAGTGTCCCAGAGAAGCCTCAGCTGACAACCTTTGACAAATGAAAAGAGCTCTCCTGTCACTTACCCAACAGCCTGCCTTAACTGCGTTCCTCCTGAACATCTCTTCACCTCCAAATTACCCTCCAGCACAAACCTGCTCCCACAAAGCAAGCTCTGCATGCTGCTGTATCTCATTGTTCCTCTATTAAGACATTTCATTCACAAACACTACGTTTCTTTAAATATACCCTCAGCTGTCACTTACATAAGAGAACTTGGCAAAACAGATGGAGCGCCCCAGCAGTGTCTTTGCCTGGGGCAGAATATGCTAATATCTTGGCACAGGCACCTTGAGCTGCTTTATTTGCCAGCAAAGTTCCATCAGCTGGAAAGTTCTAAGGGGTGACTAAGATCAGAAAATGTGAACAGAGGACATTGTTCCTTTTTTGTTTTTTCCTCCAAAATATAAAACCATCTTCTTGTTAATCAAATGGTTGAAGAAATCTGTAGAGATCCTCCTCAAAATCAGCAGTAGAGAATAGCTCCGTGCTACATTAAGAAAGGTATTGCACACAGAAAGAAGGGACAGGTCACCCAGGACGTGGGAAAAGAGGCCATTCCAGAGAGAGGGAATGGTATGTATGAAGAGGAGGAGGCGGGAATGTGCTGGCTGGATCCCAGAGTCTTGCAATGGCTGCTCTTCCTAGAGTGCAGAATTTGGGCTTGGGAATTGTAGGGGCCGTTTATTGTGCCCCTGCCCAGAACCACACACCCACCTTCTTTGGGAAACAGTTGCACACCCACCAGGTACTCTACAGCCCTTGGACTGGCGTGGGTCCCAGGCTCACCAATTCTAGCCAAGAGTGAGTGGGAAGAGGAGAGGCAGGAGAACCCACACAACCTGAGAGTCTGAGTTCTTCTATCAAAATGACTCCAAATCCCAAGTCCCTTTCCTGTGTGAGCTTGTGAAGGTTCCTCACCAGGATTCTATTTCCTCCTCTCTAAAGTGGGGATAACCACATCCACCTCCTAGCTTCACGATGAGGATTAAAAGAGACAAGTATACCACATGCTTAGAATAGTACCAATGGAACACCATAGACGGTTGTTCTTACTTTCAAGATGGCAGCCCCAGAGCTGCTGACCATGTGCAATCCACCAACCTACAGAGAGTAAGTTCGTCCTCAAAGAAATCAGCCATGAGAGTAAGTTGAGAAACCACCTCACCTTTCGGCAGTTTGGTATTAGGAGTCAAGAAATTCTCCTTTTTAAAATTTAAGCTGGTTTGAGTTTGACTTCTGTGAATGTTTCAATGGTATTTTTTAAAGCAAAATCATACTTATAAATACATCCATATGTATTTCCCTAATTATAAAATCTGCACATTGACGTAATGCTAGAGTTTCATGATCATTTCATTTTTGCTGTTCCTTTCCCCTAAAATCATTTACTAAGCCCCCAAGAATATAAGTCAAGCTGGAGGAGGCTCCAAGGAAGAGGGGTTGGAATGGGACACAGATCCAAGACAGCTGGACTGAGCAAACCAACAACACTGTGGGCCACAAACCCTAAGCACCCCTAAGAATCAGTGAGAGCCCAGAAGAGAATTCAGGTTTCATGATGCCAAATCATAAGCAAAATCAAACAGACAGAATCCTCAGCAGAAAACAAATTGAACAGCCAGGAAAATCAGCCAAAGGGCACTGTCACCACTGTAACCCAATACTGCTGAAGAGTGAAAGCCATCAACATAAGTGAGAAGGCATTACATTCATGTACAAGTGGTTTTGACTCTACACCAGGAAAATCAAAGAGAATCGAATTAAAACAACAACAACAAAAAAAAAAAAAAAAAAAAACCTGTTAAAATCAATAGATTTCAATAGGCAGCTAGCCATAAAAATGGACATATGAAAATCTATAACTTACTACATACAAATAGCTAATTCAAAAATATAATAAAAGAACAATCCTATTTAAATATTAGCCACAAAAAAGAGTTTTTTAAAAAGTTAAGGATGAAACTAATAAAAAAATATATACAGAATCTTTATGAAGAAAAATGTTTAAATTCTAATATGGGCCTTACATAAATTTTTCAAAGCCAGGCCACTGATAAGGCAGATTGGAGAATTGGCACATGGTGGAGATCAGAGACCAGTGAAGACGGATAAAAGAGAAATAGGGAATAAAGAGGAGGAAAGGCAATGGCTGTCTGCCTTCTTGGGCCAGTGAAGTGTGACTGCAGGTGCCTTCCCAGGTCCCAGGGTCTCAACACAGGTGCCGAGTAACTGATCTGTCTGTTCACTGAAAGGCAGGAATATCTGAATAAGCCTTCTAGCTTCACTTGTTTTTAGCTACTCGCTTTTAGCATCAATTTTAGAAGTCATAACCAAACAACTATACTCCAATTAGCTTTGCTAAAATAATACCTCTGTGGGGAGGGGCGGGGAAGGAAAGATAATAGAATGAGACAAACATCATTACCCCATGTACACAAACGGTGAGACTCTACTTCCTGTAACACCAAAGAAATGAACGTTGTACCCCATTTGTGTACAATGAATCTAAATTTTTAAAAAATTAAAAATAAAATAAATAATACTTCTGGCATATGGCGAACAATGGTAAAATGCATGCCTACATTATTTTTCAGGAACTTGGAGGCAGGTCAAACAGGTTGAAACCACTGACCCCTTCACTTGGGCCTGTACAAGTGTCTAGTGGGTGACCTGATGTCAGAGGGCAAAAACTCCACCCTCAGAGCATGCCAGTGCCACGATTTTCTAAACACTTGTCTTACGAAGTTCCTATGAAACTTGATTACACATGTCCAGACCACTGACTACTTCATTTTTCCTTACCTCCACACCATAGACCACCCTGCTTTTTGATCCCTTAAATCTCCCTAAACCCCATCATTGGGAAAGAAGATTTGATACCCTCTCCCATCTCTACATGTGAACTAAAGTCTTTATCTTTTTCAATACTTGTTGCAGCCATAGGCGGCACACTCAGCAGTGTACAAAATGGGCCTGGTTCCATAGCAGCACCAGCCATCTCGGAGGCTCTTCTCTTCCCTAGTTTGTATCTAGAACACCCAGGTGGCTTAAGGGCAACCAGGGGACTGAGCAAGCCAGCAAATATGAACTCTGGGCAGCAAAGACAAAACCATGAGCAGAAGTGGGTCCCCATTCCAGTAGAATGAAAATCAGACCCCCATCTCAGGTCCCAGTCACAGAGTGTCTTCACTTTCATGAGCCTATATCTTTTTTTTTTTTTTTTTTTTTTTTTTGTGATGCTGGGGATCTAACCCAGGGCCTTGTGCATGAGAGGCAAGCACTCTACCAACTGAGCTATATACCCAGCCCATGAGCCTATATCTTGCTTCCATCTTCCCTGAGGAAAAAACCCAGGGCAAACCTCCGTGTACCCATTTTTCTGAAGTTCAACTTGAGTAAACCAATTGGCAGGGTCACAGGTGGCTCACTGGGTGGTCAGATCCTTTCAAAGGAATAATTTTATGACTTTCAACCACACACATACTGCATGACAGCAGGACAAGAATTCAAATTTTCTGACCCAAGGCAATTTTTCCCCCCAACACTCAATTCACAACTTGATAAATATGTATCTGCTTGTTTGACACAGAAGATACCAGAGGAAGAGGGTGGTGTACTCCTATCCTGATCCAGCTGCCTGAAAAACCCCCACCTTCACTCATTTCTTTGAGTTGAAGCTATTGAAGTCCTTCTTTAAAATTCCAGTATCATCTAGGAAGGTTGACACATAAATCATTGTCTTTCATTAATCCCACAGTCCAAAGCAGTTCATCAATCACTAATTTTTCTCCCTGCTATGCTAACTTGGGACGTGTCTAGACTAGACACCGAATAGAGGAGGGAGCTGGCCGGACACCTGTATTCTGATCTCAGTATTTTCACCTGAAAAACAGGGAGGAATGGATTTGATCAACTATTTTTAAAAAATCCTGAGGGTCAATGCCCCCTGCTATAGTCCAAATATACCACCGCTGCCGCCGCCCCCCGCCTGCCAAACAATTCATAATTTGAAACTTTATCACCAATGTGGTTGTATTAAGAGTTTGGGGCCTCTTTAGGAGGTGACTAAGTCATGAGAGCTCTCCATGGGATTAGTGACCTTTTAAAAGATGGCATCACCTAGAGTGCACTATGTTAAGTGAACAAGCCATGCACCCAAGGACAAATGCTGCATGTTCTCATGGGTGGAAGCTAAGAAGTTGCTCTCATGGAAGTAGAGAGTAGCATAGTGGCTACCAGAACCTGGGAAGGCAGGTGGGGAGAGAAAGAGATTAGATAACAAGTATAAATATATAGTTAGAAAGGAGTAAGTTCTAGTGTTCTATAGCACAGTTGGGCGAATATAGTTTGCAACAATTTATTATATTTTTTTAAATAATCAAAAGAGAATTTTAAATGTTCCCAACATGAAGCAATGATAAATATTGAGGTGATGGAGAAGCTGATTACTCCAGTTTGATCACTACACATTATACAAGTGTAATCAAATATCACACTGTACCCCCATAAATATGTACAACTAAAAAAAAAAAAAAAAAAAACAGGAATGAGTTTGCTCCTTCCCTGATCTTGAACTTCTTTATAGTTACCTAGACTAAGGTATCTCGTTATAGCAACAAGAACAGAATGAGAGAGACCCCCACTCCCATCAGAAGGTGAACTTGACCTTGGATATGCACCCTGGGACTCCTGGCACGATAGAGTCCGGCCCCATTCCCATCTCTGTTTGGCATTTCAATCCAAATTTCTTTGTTCTGTTAGGCAGCTGTTTAGAGCTTTTCACTCATTTAACAGGTGGATCTTTTTGAAGTTCTCATTTAAAATAATTTGATATTCAAGCAGTATGTGTGTGGTTGAAAGTCATAAAATTATTCATCAGAGAGACCTCTTCTTTTCTCTCAGATAGCAATTGAAGTGTGCAGCAGTTCCCCGGAGCCAGGCTTGCAGCCCGGAAAGCCCTGCTTCAGCAACGCTTTGCACCATCACTAAATTGAGTTATTCCGACAGCCTTTGATGCTCTGGTTTTTTTTTCTTTTTTTTTTTTTTTCTCTCTCTCCTAAGTGTGCACAGGAAAGCTGAACAGCAGCATAATTTAATTCTTCAAGATTTACTTTTTAATCACCAGGGTGGTTCTTATGGGGTACAGAGAGTTGACCCCATTTTCTCAAGTTGAAACTGATTTAGGTCAAATAATTCTTGGAATTTGAATTAGGTCTGGTTTGGTTTTTTTTTTTTTTTTTTTCTTATCGGCATGAACTTCAAGCTTCATTTTCCAGCAGCTGGTAACATCTGTGCTACTTATGAATCGCAGATGATTTGAGGAAACCTAATGTGGGCAAAGAAGTTATTCATGACCCACTGAATTCAATTGGCAGAATTCTTCATAACGATCTGAACTGGTGTTGAGGTACAACTGTGTTAGGTGTCTGAATTCCTTCTGCAAAAGGAAAATGAGACAATTACCAAGGACTGAGAATGTAATCAAAATAACAGCCATTTTGTTATTGAATAGAAAATCTTTCTGTAAACACTGTGATATGTTATTCCAGAATAAAAAATATTTATCATGAGAAGATTCTATTGAAAACTCTATCATGGAAAGTTAAAGTGATTTTTTCTCAATTTAAATATGTACCTATAGGATTATTATCTGATTGTTTATTCATGAGCAAGGAACAAATATATCTATCCATAATATAGCACCATACTTACATCAACAAGGTATTTCTCTATACAGGGATTAATTGCCTAACAGAGAAGGATTATCGGAAAGGTCCAATAATTGCAGAAAAATAATCAGAGGATAGAGTAACTTAAAAAATCAAAGACACACAGCAAAGCAGTTGTACTCTCAGCTTCCTGCAGCTGATACCTTCATTTATTTGACCATCTGGGCACTCAGTGAATTAAACTCCATGACTCTCCAGCTGTCCTCTCATACAGTTAAGGATATTTTAAGGAGGACAGTGAAGGGCTGGGGTGGATCTTCAAACCTGAGCCCCAGGAGGAGGTCAGTTTCAAAGAATCTCCAGGGATTCAGAATGGGCCAGGGTCTCATGAGAGATTTTCTCACCTAACCAAACCAACAAAAACATCCCCAAATGGAAGGAGAAGATGGAGATACTCTGAGACCAATTCAATAAATACTTCCAGGGCACCATTTTATACCAGCATGGTGCTCAAACCCACAAGAGTTCCAGATGAAGGATTCCGGCATGAGATCACACAGGTCGTGGTCCAACACACCTCAGGTGCTTGATGTTTATTGAATGAAGAATCAACTGAAGAAAAGGGTATCATGACTAGAAAGAATGAACAGAGAGCACTAAATTCATGGCAATCACACAGAAAACATTGGAGTGTTATGGGCCAGACCGTATGGACAATAACCAGACTCCATTTTACCCTGAGATGCCATCTCATGTAGGAAATGCTTCTCCTGTGGGAACACCCTGCCTCTGTACCCATCAACAGTTGCTCAGCATAGCATGTTTGACAACACAAAATGGCAATTCTTATACAATGCAAAATTGTTCTTTTTTTTCATTCCTAGTTTTCTTGGGCAATGTACTCTGTCAAAGAACGACTGTCTAGATGTTAGTAACCATTCTTTAACTTGTACCTGACTAAGATGGTTTTGACCCACTTCCCCTTCTGCTTATAATTTTAGGTCTCATGATGTTAGTTTGTAGTTTTGAATCATAGCAACAGCCACTTATGATTGATGTACTGACATGTTTTACTTATGGTATAAAAACCCCTGCAACACTATGCTCTGGGCTGTCCTCCCAATACTCATTTTGGGTGTCGTGTGTGACAGTCAGCCAGCCGGCTAATAAAGCTCTCAGATTTGGACTTCTCAGTGGTGATCAGTCTGTTCTTAAATTATGCCCCACAACAGGAGGAGTTAAATAGCTAGATGGGTGGAGAAGTAAAAGAGAAGGCAAATTGAATGATGGTCCCCAAAGGTTTCTAACCTGGGGATACTCTAACAGGAATGCCAAGGGTGTAAACAGGGAATTTGGAGAAAGGACAGCAAGGATGATTTAGGTTACAGAAATAGCAGGATACGCTAACAGAGATCTGTAGCCAACCTCCGCTCAGGATTTATCTAAAACTACGGTAGGATGGATCCCCAGGCAGCCTCAGGAGCATTGTAGAAACAGATCCTCACATCTAGAGTTTCATTAAAGGCCTTTATTTCAACCACCCATTTGAGCCATTAATTTATGGCTTCTGTTCCTCAGGTCTTCTTTACACGGACCACAAACCTACCTCTCTGTAGTAACTCAGAATAAAATTCCCAGAATTTTACTTTTTGATCTTTTTCTATCTATTTGTCCATGGTACCTAAAAACACATGTTCTTTGGGTATCTCTGCCCTCATTCCATTTTGCCATCTCCTTCCTTGATGGAACCAGCTAAGGACCATTTGTCAAACTCAACCAAACCATACCAGTTGATCACAGTTGGTAGAAATGATTAGATGTCCACGGTTTCAATCCCCAGTGTCGTGTGACTCCCCAGATGCCATGCGCTGATTTACAGAATCTGCCCAGGAGTCAGGGGTAGCAGGACAGGCAGGGAGGTGGTGAGCAGGGGGTGGCAGGCATTGGCCTGACCCAGTGATTCAGCTCTGTGGCCATGCACAAAGGGCAAGGAAAGGAGAAGCCAGAGGACGCATCCCGACCAAGTACCCTCACCTACAGACAGAGGCCCAAATGCACCCTCCACCCAGAGATGTCTGTGCTGGAATCTCCTTTAGGTGAGATGGCTCGTCAGCTGCTCCCCAAATCCTGTCACTTGGGTCCCAACTTCCTAATCTTTGCCATCTCCATTTTCCACTTGTATCTGTTTTCTTAATATTTTTTTCCTAAATCAACTCAAATTTTCAACAAAGTTGCTTTAAAAAAAAAAAAAAAAAGACTTTCTGTCACTGTTCAAAAGCAAAACTCAGTTTCACTTGCCTATAAAGGTGAGATCTGAAATAACCATAAAAATAAATGGAATGAAAACCAATATGAATACATTCTAGCTAACTCTCAAAAAAACAAATCCCTGCTCTCTGTTAAATGGAGATTAACAGGTACCAAAGGGGGTTGTTAAAGACTTTATCACCAAACTGAGACTTCCTATTTAATCAGAAAGATTGAAAGGGAATTCATCACCATAACAGGAAATGCTCAAGTGGCTGTCTCCAGGCACACTTCTCAAACAACCCCAAAAGGCAAGTGTCAGTCTCCACCCTTGAGAAATGAGGAATCAGAGGCACACAGATTGAATAACCTGTCCAAGATTACTCACCCAGTAAATGACCAGACAAGAATCCAGTCTGACTTTAAACAGAATCCTTTTCTCCTCCTGCTGCTTAAAGACATGGCTCCATCACCTAAAACCCCACTTTAGCAGCCTCTGATCCAGGGTAACCTGAATCAGAAGGGATATGTGCCAGGGCCAGTTCACATTGTTAGAGGCAGGACAAAACCCAGGCTAAGCATGGTGATACATGCTTGCAGTTCCAGCTACGTAGGAGGCTGAGACGGGAGGATAGCTTGAGGCCAGGCATTGGAGGTCAGCCTGGTGACACAGTGAGATCCCACCTCTACATAAAGAAGTAAACAAACAAACAAATAAAAACATTCACTACGAAATATTTGCCCCACCCACCATGACCTTAATAAAAAATAGCCCTGCTCTTGTGAACATGTTACTTCAAATATTTCTTTACAACTCACCCATCATGTCAGTTTCCCCGTGAACAGTTTGTTGTTCTGCTTCTTGATCAAATAATATGGTCCTTCTTAAAAGGATTGAGGCACATTTCAAAAAACATGAACATTTACCATTTGATTTTCAGTTTTAGCATCTTCAGGCTTCAAGCTTTATCACATGATTCCTGGAGGAAGGGGGGAAAAAAGACATCCCACACAGACCCCCACAATCTTTAGAAAAACATGAGGGGGGCAGAAGAAAAGAATACCTAGCCTCCCCAAGCTTGAGATCTGATTAAAGAGGTGGCTGCAATTTCAGCCATTTTTAGAATTATCGACTGAAGAGGGGACTTTGGTAATTGCTCAAGCCAGGGTTGGCGACTTAGTATAATATACTCGTGTTTGGATTAGTTAATAGTTCAATTCCAAGAGGTTATGACAGTAAATCCCAGGGCTGCTGGTTTAGCTCTAATTTGCAGCTCAGAGCTGTCTGTGAAGTTGCCATTTACAGTCAATTTCCTCAGAGAGAGGGAGAAGTAAATGAAAAGAGGGAATATCTGAATATCAAGTGAGGGCTTTCAATGGCCTCTGTTAGCCCCAGGAGGGTCACAGTGAAGTACAGGCCCATGTGGAGGACCACACAGCAAAGTTGACAGTTCACAGTGCACATGCTGAGACCACACAGCATCCTCTTTGGAGCGGCACATGCATTCTTTAGAATCTAGGGGTCATAGTGGTGAAAAACGTATGACCTTGAACTCCTATTCCTGCCAGCCTCTCCCTACTTTCCCACCCTCAGGTCCGGCTCCCACCACTGGCCTGTCTCTCTGCCTCTCCTGTCTGAAATCGGCCTGTCCAAACATCCCAAAACCCCTTGACCAGGTACCTCTGTAAAGAAAGGTCAGAACACATTCCTGGAACAGCCCTGCGGGTCCAAATGGGATCTGGAGAAAGATTTGCTTCATATTCAGTTTCGCTATCTGCTGAATTGCTGATATAATAAGCCAGTTGCAGGCTGGAGGTGTGGCTCAGAGACAGTGTGCTCACCTAGCATGCATGAGGCCTTGAGTTCAACCCCCAGCATGCCAAAAAAAAAGGCCGGGTTCATGCTGAAGCTGAAACCAGATCTCTTCCTGATTGGACCATGCTTACAAATTGTGTGCAGAACTAAATATGAGTCAGCAAAAGGGACAGAGGGTCATCTGCTACAGCCCGTGGCAGCCTGGCAATTAGAGTCCCACCAGGAAAATACCAGCAGCTTTTCGAGGAAGGAGTTCACTTGTCTCAGTACACAGCAGTGGGATCCTGCTGTGACTCACTGCAGAGCCACGGCCTCCTGCCTGGTCCTTCGGTGAACGGCTGTTGAGGCAGGATAGAGTTTTCTTATCCTTTCCAAGCTAGAATGATAAAGGGGTTGCCCCCAGGCTTTGCAAGATGGAAAAGGAGGTTCCAGGGGCAAATCTATGCACTTGGCATTTGCTCTAAGAGGGGCTTGATAAGTAGGAGGCAGCTTGTCTGGCCTGTAGCCATCCACTCTGGAAGGCCAGAAATCCAGGCTCAGTCCCAGAGGCAAACATCCCAAAAGCTAAATAGGCTTCTCCCCTGGACACAGAGAGGGTATGAACCACATGGTCAATAATTTTGTAAAACTTACTCTGCAAAAGTACGACTTTTTTTTTTTTTTTTTTTCAGTGTTGGAGATCAAATCCAGAGTCTCAAGCGCTCTATCACATCCCCGGTCCTTGTATTCTTTTTCTTAAAGAAGACTCCTAAAATAGTCTAAACCTCAGACCCCCCCAAAATCTACAGATCTGGGGTAGATCTGAGACTGATGTTCAGACCTCCGAACATCTTGTCACTCCAGTCCCCTTGCAAATGATGACACCACCTGCCTAAAAAGTACCCAGAGACCAGCTCCCTTTACCTACCACAGAATCCTGTCCAGAACCCGTCTCCCTCCAGCAGCAGCCACACCTACTGCCGCTCTGACCAGTGGGCTCCTCCTCTCGCCCCAGATCAAGCCACGCTCCTCTGAGCCGCAAACCTTGGCTTTTCCCCTCAGGAATGCCTTTCACCCTCCTTTCAAAACAGGAATCTCTGAATTCCTGTGACACTCAGGTATTTCCTTCTCCTTCACCCTTTCATTTAATGAATTCAACAAAGAAAGTGTCCTTTGTATTTGTGCTAAGGATCATCTGAGTTTCTGCCAAAGAATCAGAACAAGAAAAGGAACAGGCATTGTGGGGGGATTTACACATGTCCCTTCATTCATTCATTCATTCATTCAAACTCACTCACGAATGCCCATGTGCACAAGGCGTGCTTGCTAGGATCCTGTGGAGGAATACAGTGCTCTGGAACAGAATCACCTGCAAGGCTTGTTGAAACACAGAACCCCAAGACCTGAGCTGGCCCTCGGAATTTGTATTTTTAACAAGATCCCAAATGATGCCACACTGCTGAGTCAATGCCACACTCTGAGTCATAAACGGAAGGCAGACCCCACTTGGTGACCCACCTACAATGACTCACAATTCCCAGGTCATCTCTCCAGCCATTTGCCTCAGCCATGCCTGCATTCCTGCCTCCTGCCTGCGTTAGTATCTCTGCACTTGCCCTTCCTCCCTAATATACTTCCATCCCTTCTGGCAACCCATTCCCTCACTATTCCTTATCAAGCTGGCTGGTCTGCATCGAAGTCTCTCTCTCTCTCTCTCTGTTCTGTGTTTCTTTCTTTCATAGAACTTTCCAGAATTTACCTTCCATGTTTACTTGTTTACTCTCCCCTTAGAATAGAAACACCATGAGAGTAGAAACAAGGTCTGTCTTGTATGTATCCCCAGGATCTAGCACAGAGCCTGAAGACAGCAGGTGCTCAATAAGTAAATTGACCTATTACCATCTTTCTTTCACGAATATTTGGTGAGTTCCTACTCTGTGTCAGACACTTCTATATCTGAGGATGCAGCAGTGGACAAAACTTAAATGCACAAAAAATCCTTCTCTGGAGCATACATTTTCTCGGGAGAGACTGACAATAATCAATGAGTAAGACAACTACATTGTATCATGTGCTCTAAAATGCTAAGGGCTACAGAAAAACATTGAGCAGAGTTAGGGGCAGGAGTACTTGGAGGCCTGAGTTGGGATGTGGGCTGAGACTTTAAACTGAGTGGTCAGAGTGGGCCTCGTGTAGACAGCGGCATCTGGGCAATGACTCCTAAGTTGAGGAAGTTTGCCATGTGGGTATCTTCAAAAGTTCTCCCAAGCAGCACTGGTGAGATAGAACTTTCTATGATGGTGGAAATGTTCTCTGTCCTCCTGTCCAATACAATAGCCTCTAGCTGCCTGTGGTGATTGATCCATGAAATGTAGCTGGTGCAACTGAGGGACCAAACTTTTTATTTTACTTAAATGTAAATGGCTGCCTGTGGCTAGTGAGAGTGAAGCAGGCAGCGTAGCCCTGCGGCGTGAACATGAGGGACTGAATGCAATGCAGCCTTGCTGGTCATCTGAGTGAGACGGGTGCCATCAGAGGGTTCTGAGAAAAGCAGTGATGTGATATGATTTATGTTTCTAGAAGATTCCTTTAGCGCTGCTGTGGTTTCAGTGTGTCCTCCAAAAGTTCATGTGTTGATAACTAAACCCCCAAATTCACATGATGGCATTTGCAGGTGGGGTCTTTGGGAGATAAGTAGGATTAGATAAGGCTATGAGGGTGGGGCTCCCTTGATAGTATTAGTGGCTTTGTAAGAAGAAGAAGAGACGCAGCTAGCATGCTGGTTCTGTCTCACCATGCAATGCCCTCCACTACATTATCATGCAAAACAAGACCCTCACCAGATGTGGAGCAGATGCTGGCACCACATTCTTGAACTTCCAGTCTCCAGAACCATGAACCAAATAAACTTTATTCTTTATAAATTATTCAGTCTGGGGAATTTTGTTATAGCACCAGGGAATGGCCTAAGTCAGTTGCCATGTTAAGAATAAACTGTAAGAGCTAAGGGTAGATGCAGGGAGATGATGGCGGATCAAGCCAGGATAATACTAGTTAAGGAGTTGCTAAGTGTCAGGCTCCAGATATATTGTGAAGGTTGAACCCATAGGATTTCCTGACAGGTGCTGATTAAAACATATATTAAGCTCCTAATATATGCCAGGCACTAGCTATGAACTACTTCTGAGCCAGATTTGCCAGAGAAATGTCACCCAGGCTTTGACTGGTACCAGCTATTGCTAAGACAGATTTCACCGCAGGGCATTTCTCACTCTCAATATCCTACAATTTGGTCTTCAAACATTGCCACTTCAGATCAGAGCCAATATAGACTGCTGGCACTGTGAAATTTGTTGTTATTCTTATTATTATTCACCCAGCATCACTCCATGGTATCTACATTAAGAAAATAGATGACTCAAGTCCTCCATAAATCCTTCATTCTCCTATTTTATTTCCCTGTCCATCACCTCCTCCTTTATTCTTAATATTCAGATTTTTGCATTCAAGGCCAGGTCAGCTCTCTCGAGGACTTCCATCTTCCTCCTCTCGCATCTGCCCTGTCCTCCTGGGACTCACACAGCCTGAGGGTGGGAAATTGACTCATCTGTCTTCTGTAACCATATGGATAAGATGCAGTCATTACCATAGTAGGCATTGTTGTGCCTTGGAAGCTGATTAGAACAATTAGCTATTAAATACCAAAAACAATTAAGCTAATTGAAATAAACCATATGCAGTTTACACCCTTGCCTAAACAAAAAAAAAAAAAAAAAATTAACATGTGGCTTGATGGTGGCACTATAGACATTCTAATGCCAAAATAAATTAAGGAATACGGAGCCGAAGACAGAGGTATCTTAGCACCCAGCGAGTTAATCTCCCCCTTCAAAATGTTTCTCAAAAACATTTGGTTTGATTTTTGGAGGTTTCTTCTACATTGAGGGAGAAAAAAAGGTATTTCCATCTAAATGTGTCTTTCAGGCTATAAAACAGCAGAATTGTGCCATTACCCTGCCTCTGATTCAACTTGGTGACTGGGCGCAGCAGCCCAAGACACTCAGAGGAGAAATTCAGCTTCTCGGGGGACCCCCAAAGCTTATCTTTAAGTTCACCAGATCTCAAGGGGGGAAAGGCGCTGTCCCACGGTTTCAGATTGTGATGGACAGTTTTAGACCACACATGTAATTTCTAAATAGAGGGGAGTCGGAAGACGGGAGAGAAGCTATAGAAACTGGGGGCGGGGGGTCTCTACAAGACATGTGTGTTTATCTGGAATTTTTCAGCTGCATGTGCCAAACAACTCAACTAGAACTTGCTTAGACCAAAAATAGAATTTGGTTAAGAAGGACAAACGAGGAAGGATGAACTAGAATTTCGTTAGGAAGTACCAGGAACTCAGGGGTTCCCAGGGACTCGGCCCAAAAAGTACTCTGTGTAAATCTCATCTTTGCCTAGCTCTGTGTAGGCCCCAGTGGCTGCAGAGAGACCCTCTCCATGCATCAGGGACTGCAGATGCTGATAGTGCCAAACGGGCAGCCCTCAGGTATGAAGAGGGCTCCTACCCGCGTTCGTAGATCCCCTTGTCTATGTGCACCACACTTCGGACCAATCTTCATAGCTGCAGTATAGAATAAGATGGTTGATCAGAGCCCATCCACAGGCCCACCTCTCATCCATTGATGACTAAGTGGAGAAGCGTGGAAAGGGAAAACGATGGAAGAACAAAGCCAGTAGCTGGTTCTATGGACTCCAGATCCAGTGTTAACCAAAGGATCAGTACTGATAGCAAGACACTAGGAAGGACATTGCCAACAGGAAATTATAACCAGATCTGAGCATTCATAAAGTTCCAATTTTCTGTCATTTCTCCATCCTCCCATTTCTCTGCTGAATATTCAAAAACTGAGATTATAAACAGCCAGGATTCCATTCCCCAGCATCCACCCCAATCAAAGCCTGTAACTGCTTTGTAGAAATAAAGGTAGAAAGAAAAGCCCTTAGGAGGAGTCCAGATTCCTTTTCCTCTTAGATCAGAGACATTTTCCATTTTTTGATGGACATTTGTTACTTAGAGAAGGGAGAGTCATCTAGTACCTACATCTACTTCTTTTTATGGGAAATTTCCTACCTTGTAAGCATAACCTTTTATGAAGGAGGGGCTAATTTTCAGTATCTCCTCATTTCTCTGATGTAAATATTCCCATTAAGGCCAGTTTCTGGCTATCAGTGTAATGTCACTGACTGAGGAATTGGGAAGAGATGCACACATCATCTGCACTACAGGATATGTCCACCATACAAATACAACTGGCACAATCTGCTTTCTTAATTGCAAATACCCCCACACAATGAGCACTCACATAAGTAAAGATTTTTCCAGTGAGATGAGCAGTTTGGCACCAGGTGGGATATACTAAGAAGGCTATCCTTGGGAACAAGACTTCCATAAACCAGAAATCTTATTTTCCTTTCTCTGCTCCCTCTCCGCTCACCTCCTGAACTGATGAAGACTCACTAGTAAAAGGAAAGATTTTTACATCTTTAAGGGTGGCTTTTGTTTCAAAATTCAACCTACTTGGGTTTTGAAAAGTAATATTTAATTTATTAAACTTATAGATTCAGAAAGGTGCATTTCTTCCTTGAGCTTATAAAAGCAGCTTAGGAATCTTATTATCCTATTTATAAGCCTAGCAAATATTAACAATCACTTTGAGAAGACTTTTGATTAATGCTTAGTCCCATTTATACACTTAGTTAATTAAACCTCTTTAACATTTTAAATGGCATTTACAAATTTAATATATTCAATTCCTTTTTAAGTGCTTCATCTGACTGATAAACCTCCCCAAGCACAAAAGTGATTCTCACAGATTTAATAAATTCAGCATACAAAAACAGTGAAACTTGAATTCTCTTAAATGTCCAAACTAGATGTAACTTTGAAGATTTCAATTTCAAAATCACAAATATCAATCAATTATTCAAGTATGAACATTAAAGTAGAATATCCAAGGTGATGCATTATCCTAATGGCCAAATTCTCTTTAAATTTGTACATACATAAATGACATATGCACAAATTCTTTAACTCAGAGATATTAAAACTAAAGTTTTGATTCCTTTAAACATTCGTATGCATAATTTTAAATATTCCTGAGGTTATTAAATGCTTACCCACAGGGGAGATGACTTCCTTCCCAGCTAATTAAGGTTCCTGATCAGCAGAGGCTCTGGGAGAGATATTGACTAGTTCCTAGATGGAGACTCTGTGAGACCTACTGAGGGCTGTTTCCAGTCTCTAACTTTATAACTTAAAGATAGGAGGGACTGAATAGCCCACTTCCTCAAATTAGTGACAACTAATATTCAAACCAAAGTGGGCTCCACAACCCCCATCCAGGTTCTGCACCTGATTTACATTGATAGGACCCTTAAGATATAAAACTATATATTTGTTCATTTACCTCCAAAGAATTCTTTACATGTTTCCTATCTCATAGGATCATACAACTCTTATGGATACTAAAACTTTATCTAAATTGAATTCCACTTATCTCTCAGAGCTTTGTTGGAGATATAGAAGTCATTCTCCAAGGTCATGACTCAGCTCCACCCCATAACCCTACCTCATCCTCTAAGGTCCTTGAATTCCTGACTTCCTTGGAAATGCAAAAGTGCCTCTACCCCAGGATCTGTGCTGTGTTCCACCTGATAGACTAAAGAAAGTCTCTAGCTGCATCACTTAACAGGGGGTTCCCGTGTCACTACAGCCCCTGCTTCCCACCTCTCCTGGGCAAGCTCGACAGGGGTCAAGTTCTGTTGGAAGAAAAAGGTCCATGCAGAAGGCCCTGGCACCAAATTCTTCATCCCCTAGGAGAATGAGGTGACATAACAGAAGTGGCCAGCTATTACCTGAGCCAAGGCGAGACCTCAGGGCTCCCTCCTCCCAGTCCCTATGTTCTGGCCGCCCAACCACACAATATACCTTTAATAACAGCAAAACCAGCACCAGAGGTGGGTGCTCCCAGATCACAGCCCAACCAGCCCAACACTGGAATTTGCAATGTTCAGCTCTTTCTGTTGCTTGGTAAACAGAATAGAAAATAGGCACAGTTCCTGCCCTCGAGCTTTTCTAAAATAAATATGCAAACTGTGTATTTGTATTTCCATACTAAAAAGCAGCAATAATAAAAAATAATTTTCAACTATAATGGGAATGGGGGTGGAAATCATCCATGGAAAAGAACATATTGGTTTAAGATAGTGGTTCTCAACCCTGACTTCAAATTAGACCGCTGGAACTTGGGGTGGGGGAGGGGCACATTTTTAAAAAATATCAGTGCAAACCTGTAGGGTAACATCCAGATATTCATATTTTTTATAACACTCTTATTGATTCCAGTGATAGCCAGAGTTAAGGATATCTAGCTTAAAGCAAAGATTTCTGAAACTCTAGTCCTCTCCCATTATCACGCTATGTGCTGTACACACCTACTAAATGTACACTTAGAAAATCTGTATTTTTTCTCTAAGTCAACTCACTTAATTACAATTTACATACTTACTTCAGCCTTGTCCTACACTATGCTATCTGCAAAATCACTGGGCTAATGCATTCATTTTTTTGAGGGGAGGTGGGTACCAGGGATTGAACTCAGGGGCACTCAACCACTGAGTCACCTCCCCAGCCCTATTGTGTATTTATTTAGAGACAGGGTCTCACTGAGTTGCTTAGCATCTCACCTTTGCTGAGGCTGGCTTGTAACTCTCTATCCTCCTGCCTCAACCTCCTAAGCCATTGGGATTTTTAATACTACACATGAAAATGTGTAACTGTGAACAGTTAAACTAGCCAAACACTATCCAAAACTATCTCACACACCAATACTGTTATCCTTCTCCACTTGGGGAAGCACTGCAGGGGGACTTCCCTGATCTCAGAAAAATGTCCCCTAGTTCTGGGCTCTTTCCACTTGTTTTAGGGATTTGCTCTGTATTTATTGACACACTTGGTTATTTCAAAAATTTGTCTGCTGGTGTGGGCCATGCTTATTGGAACACTCTACCTGTACTAAACACCTGATGTCCTGGCCAGTTACTCCAGGCCTTACAATCTAGTTTGGTTGTCCTTGGAGGAGACACCATTTTCTGAGAGTACATTCTTCCTGAATTCCCACTCACTTATTTCCCCTTACCCAACCCTTGAAAAGCTGTGGGGCCTCCCTCGGACACCTGGAGCGTGAGGGCACGCACCCAGAAGGACAAGGGGCCTCTGCACACTGTCCTACCTGTGCCATTGTAGGGTGAGGCCTCTAACTACAGGGATGTGACCTGAAGACTGGGGAAAGAAAGCACTGGCACGTGCCCCTCACAGCTCACTCCCGTTGGAAATTCTCCTGACCAAGCACAGAAGGATTTCACGTTAGGGAGGAGACACAAAGCGATGTTGGACTTGAATCCCTGCTAAATCAACAATAAAACCAGAACCACGTGAGAACAGGTTGGAAAGCAGAAAGCCCCTGAGTGGTCCTTAAAGTATGCTCCAAAGATCCCCAAGACAGGCTCATCAAGACTGGGTATCAGAGATCATCAGGAAACAGGGTCTAGCAAGGCTTCACTAGGTCAGCCCCCCAGGATGGAGTCCAGGGTTGGCAATTTTATCAAGTTCTCAGGCAACTGAGATGCAGAGGGACCCTAGGACATGATAAGAAACTTTGCCAGAGAGGAAGAGGTAAGGCTGAACCCCTGAGAACGGAGGCTGAAAGGGAGAAAATAAAGCCTGTGGGCCACATCTAAGGACCCCAGTCTTGGGAAAGCTCCTACAAACACCCTGTAGATGACTGGCCCTCTGAGAACCATAATGGAGAAGACGTTCTGCTTTTAGGACTGTGAAGAGTCAGCAGTGGAGTAGGAAGCTTAGGCAGACCAGGGGGCCTGTTGGCTCAAGCCCCAGCGTCAGCCCTCAGGCCTGGCTGGCTCCCACCAGCTCCATCTTATCCCTGCAGTTCCTAGTGTGGTGGCAACCCCCCCCCCCCCCCAGCCACCCTGCCACTGTCAACTCATCAACCTGACATGCAGGACGTAGAATCACCAACATCTCTCCCTCCATCTGGCTCTTTGGATTTTGAGAGCATTAGCGCTCACAGGCACAGAGAACATGACGGCTGTCGTTGAAATGAACAAACCTGAAAACCAAAACATTTTCAGAATTCTTTAGACGTTCTACTGGCGTCACCATCCGCCTTCACTGGATCCCAGATGGGGCAGAGTCTGTGGCCTCTTGGTCCTCCCTGCCCTAACACCTGCTCACCCTATGCCCTCCACGCACTGTGGCCAGGCACTATGGGTGGCACTACGGGTACAAAGACAGCTCAGACTGCGTCTCTCTACCTATCTTACTTCCTAGAGGGAGGCGGATAAGTACAAGCAATGGGATTCCAGTTGGAGTGGTAGCTTGATAGGGAATGCCAAGGGACTGTCATGAGGATGCCTGGCTTTGCCTCCTCCTTCCCTTTGCTCCGACTTTCCACTAGCTCTGAGCTCTGCTGCACCTGGCCATGCCC
The DNA here is from genome assembly GCF_902686455.1 of Sciurus vulgaris. Classification (NCBI taxonomy): domain Eukaryota; kingdom Metazoa; phylum Chordata; class Mammalia; order Rodentia; family Sciuridae; genus Sciurus; species Sciurus vulgaris. The sequence goes on along the minus strand of NC_136463.1, from coordinate 171,216,642 downwards.
CAGCTCCAGCTGTGCCCCCCTCCTGTCCTCAACTCCCATGGTCCCAAGGCCTATCCAGGGCACACTGGACATTAAGGAGCTCTGTGCCACTCTTCCGCATCACCTAAACCCATCACCCACAGAACATCTCAATGTCTGTTTGCTCAGTTAGTGCTCGATAAAGCACTGTTCAATTTTAAAACGTCCCAGAAGCGGTCTCAAACATTAAATCTTCCTTACAAAACACAAATCCTACCAACAATGGAGTCTGCACAAATGGTGAGTCACACAATCCACCAAAATCTCTCAAAGGATCGTGTAACTTATTTATCTGAAAACCAAATTTCTCACTTTGTACTTCCTAATTTGCCACAATGGATTCAACCCACTGTTCAGTGCTTCCAGAACCTGTTTTACTGTTGTTTTCAGCAATAGCTCCATCGCTAGCTGTGCCGCCAGCCTTTGGCCAAGTGCCCTTGAGTTTTGTTTCATCTTTCCTTTGCTGCTTAGTTAGAATTCCCTTGGGGAGCGCCAAGTGTCAACAGGCATGATCATTATTTGAATCACCTGACATGATACAAGAAGAGATGTCACACCACCTGCCAAATGGGACACATTACTGCCAGCTTCTGTGCCCTAAAGGAGGGGCCCAGGGCAATCCAAGCAGATGGTCTGTGGGTGCTGACCGCCAAAAGCTGTCATGAGGGCATCAGATATCTTGAGTGAGCTAAATCCTCAGCATGGAACAAGAAAATGACAGTCACCCTCTTTGCTCAAGGTAAAAGAATGAGCTAGCACTCCTCTGGACCTAAAGTGGATTTGAACTTTTCCAAGGGTAATGAAAGCTTTGGGCAGCTGCCCAAGATGTAGCCATAACTGGGAAAGTCGCAGGGGCCTTATTGCATAGCCTTATTGGAGGGTCCTCTGCCACTCTGCATATGCTCATTCCCCCAAGTCACTTCTAGAACAAAGCAGCTGGTAGAAGGGTCGTTCAAAATTACCGTGGCTTGTAACCCCTGTTTAGTCACCTTTGTCACATCCCCCAGAGACACGCTATGAGGCTCCTGTAGGCTCTCCTCCCGCCTTGAAAAAGGCTTCAGTTGAGGGGCCCAGGCCCAAAAAAGGTAAAGCTAGAGGGCCTATAAAGAGAAAATCAGAAGACATACAGGGACTTCAAGGCTTCAGGACAAACTCCCAATGTCCCCAAATCATATTCTCTGTGATCATCCAGTCTGAGGCCAGGCCCAGCTGCCTTTCTCTGAGTTTGCGGTATGTCTTGTCACCCCTAGTCTCTTACACACCCAACCTGGCCCCCACTGCCACTTTCTGCTCCTGTCCCTCCAGGTACCAGTCCCGGTAAACTAGTTGCCACAGCCCCCTTGTTTTTCCCAAACCCTCCTCAGGCATTCGCTGTGGGTAGGGAGGAACTTCCCTCGTGGACTAGGCCTAGCTCTACTTATTTGCTGACTTGGCCTCTGGGACCCTGCCAGGGATGGTAGCAAAAGGGTGGGGAGTGGGGGTGGGGTCTTTAACTTCACATTCTTAGACTGTACTCATTTTTTCCATATTGGGTGATATGAGGTTACATCTGGCTCAACCTTTCACTAAAGATTTTTGTTCTAAGACCTCAGGGTTTAGTTTTATCAGTCGCTACCCTGACCCACCAGCCAGTACAAAGACTAAATCCCCTGTTTGAAAAGCCCCTCCCCTTGTATTCCGCCTTGCAGAACACCACACCTCTTAGCTATTGGCCAAGCAGAAATGACTGACACAATCTGTGCCCAATGAAGAGTAGAGCCTTCCTGGCTCAGGCTGCCATTTCCTCGCAGGGTTGCAACCAAAGGAGGTAGGGTCCTTCATGAGGAACCTACCAAGCAGACGGGAGAGCCCACCAGCATCAGGGCTCAGAAGGGAGATCCTGGCTGGGGCAGGGAGTGGGGTTCCCACATGCCACCTCTGAGCCTTGTCCTCTCATGGGTCCTATCATCTCATGTCTATTATTGGCTCTGCACACATCTGTTATAGGTTTTTCATTTGACCTTTGCTTAGTTCCTTGGCAAAGTTCTTTTGAAATTCCACCTATCTTTGGCCAATCTAAGGGAAAAGGGATCTTGTCCTCAGAAGGACCAGGGAAGTCTGGCAGTGACCAGAAGCAGTTAGAGGCACCGAGGCGCCAGAGACCAAGGGAGTGGGGCCGGAATGAAAGGCCGCAACCCAGATCATAATCCGGGACAGCTGGAAGGCTCAGCGAGCGCTTAGAAACACAACAAACAGCCTCAGAGCGTTCTGCCCTGCTTTTCCTGACCAGCTTCAGGGCACTAGCTATTCGGAGGCCCTGGGAGGAAAATGGGGCAAAGGTACAGAGGAAGCAGGGCCGGCTCCAGAGGGAACGGCTAATGTGAGGCTGAGGGTTCCCGGTCCTGGATGCTCAGAGCTGCGGTCTTCCTGGGAACCTCCCCACCCTGCACGCCTCCCTGGGAGGAACAGAACACTTGAACGGGATTGGATCGCAGCGAATCCACCAGGTGGCAGCGCTACTCCGCTCAGCCGGACAGAGCCTGCAGTCCGCGAGACTGACCACCAGAGGGCAACGTGGAACGACCGGCTCCATCGGGCTGCTGGTTGCCTAGCAACTGTGACGCAACAGGCTCCTGTTTCCACCCTCCTCAAGGCCTCTCAGGTTATTTCTGGCAAAACAGAGGCTGTTGCACACGGAGTGGCTTCAGGACTCCCAGAACTGTCTCTCTTTTAAGCCTGGAGACTAAAATGGTCCAAGGCATCCCCAAGTCAGCACCACTCTGGCATCTAGGGGATTGGGCAGCTGTCCCTGCCCCCCAAGAATGCCAGGGAGCAGGAAAAGAAGACAAACATTCCCATTCTTCTTTGTAGCCCCACAGCCATTGGAGGCGCTCTAATTTTCCTAGGGGCGAAAGTGAAGCAATCACCTCCCTCTTCCTCCCCCCCTCCCCCTTTCTATGCAGGGCACGTGACCTTGAGCAGACCTTGAGCCTCCTGCTCCTCAGCTGTTCTTGAGGGGCCTGAGGCAGGGATGATAAGGCCCAGCCCTGACCTTCTGTGGTCTTGATTCTCCCTTTTCACCTCAAGGACTTTGTCCTTGCCTTAAACCTCTCCCAGGTTTTGATGACCCAGATAATAAAATTCTTCCAATTCCAGATGGATAATGTGACCTGAGAGACCAGAGATGGCACCAAGAAAGTGAGGCAGACACAAGACAAGGAGTGTGGTTATAATGAGCTCAAAGCCTGTGCCCGTCTGGTCTGTGCAAGGTCCTGGGCTGAAGTCAGATGGCCACTCTAGCCTGGCATCAGTCAAACTCCAGGCACATCCCTGGCCCTAGCGCGGGGCTTGGCCTGGGGCCCCAGTGTTGATCACTAAGGAAGGGTCTGTGAGGGGCACCATCCGAGAAGGTCAGTCACACAGGCATATGCAGCTCGTTGTACTCATCCTGGCCATCCTCATCAAAGTTTGGTTCAGCATCTTCTGAGTCCAGCTGCAGAAAGGAGCATGAGGTTGGGCAGGGAAACAGCTCCCCATACCTTCCTTCCCTACTCCCAGACCATTTCCAGGCCTCACTCTCTGCAGGGACCATGACCCCAGAGTGAAGCATTTCCTGTGACCAAAATCTTAGCAATAATAATAATCATGACGGCAAGTGCAACGTGTGAAATTCCCTCCTAGGCCACTTCTACTTTCTGTGGCACCTCTACATGCCGCATGTAAGTATGGATGAATTGCAAAGAGATGTCTCTCTCTCCAGTCAACAAAACAGGGTTCATGATGGACTTCAGCACCATGCCACCCCCACCTCTCTGTCCCTCAGCTGCATGCCTTTGTTCAGGGCACAACATGCACTGTTGCCCACAGCAGCCCCGTGTTTACTCTTGCACCAAACCACGCAAGCGCTTCATGTGGATTAGTATTAATCCTCCCAATAGTCATGTAAGGTAGAATCTGTTATCAGCTCCATTAGACAGATGAAAATGAGATTTCAGATGGCTAACTTGGCTAAGGTCATACAAACTGGCAGGTGGCTCAGTAAATACTGGAACCCAAGTATCTGATTCCAGTGCCCATTCACACTAAGTCTGCTACCCCAAACCACCATCCCTTACCGCCTGCAGCTCCCTGTCCTGGAAGAGCCGGGGCAGAAGGCAACGCCTCAGAGGCACCGTGAGCAGCAGCAGGAAGGGAAAGGCAAGAGAGGCCGCTGTGGACTTGACCACCCAGAGCAGGGCAATACAGCCCAACTGGATGCAGGTAAACAGGTGCATCCGCCATGTCTTCACCTGGAGGAACAGGCATCAGTCCTCACCACCCAGCAGCCCCAGTCACCTCCCACCCACACCTTTGGGAACCTGGCTCCAAGACCCAGCTGATCCTTCATATTCATCCTGTCCATCTCTGGCTCGGGAATCTCTCCAGATTCTGGCCCCATTACCCCATTTCCCCACCTCCATGCCTCCTGGCCCAACCTTAGTCACGTAGGGCTGCTCTGGATGGTGTTTTGCCGGCATGAAGATGAGTAACAGACGCTGGGACAGCTGGATACCAGACAGTGAGGTGACGCCCATGTACAGGAAAATTCCAAAGAGCACAGCCAGTGGGATCCGCCGCAACACAGCTCCCATGACGATGGACAGGCCTGGAAGAGGTGACACAGGCCTACCTGACCCCTCAGGCAGCCTCCGTTAAGACAGATGGGCCTGGGAACAATGGGACATGGACCCTGTGACAGGTCAGCTAGGCCACAAACAAGAGGAATGGGACGGAGAACTAGGAAAGGGCTCAGGGAAGGGCTCACAAGGTGAGAAGGTAGGTTGGGAGTCAGAGAAGCAGCCAGATGTGACACATTTGCAGATTCAGAGGCAACCCAGTCAGGCCTGGGACAGAGAACTGCAGGCCACAGGGCCCCAGGCAGGTCTGCAGGGAAGGCCGGGGTCTCACCCACGAGGCTCGCGATGAGCACCCCGGTGACCCGCTGCTCCCGCACTTCCTGGATCTGGGGCTTGTCACCAGGTGCAATGGCAGTGCGCATCACTGTCAGTGCATTGACGTGGGTGACAGAGCGGACGGTGGCAGCTGTAAGCCAGGGCAACCCAAACAGCCCACAGAGGCCACCCAGGGAACCAATCAGCAATAGGTCAAGGTGAAAGCCAGAGCCCTTGAGCAGCCTCCTCGCCTTCTGACTGACGATGAGCCTGCAGCGGGGAGGGGAACAGGGTTGGCTGGCTGGGGGCCTGCAGCAGACACAGCCTGCACACACACACAAGGACAGGAATGTGGGCGAGGGATGTGCAGACACGTTTCTCCCCAGCTTCCTCTTTCAAGTTCCCAAATTGAAGTTCTCACATTGCAGCAAATTTGAGCCAAATTCTTATACTGTGAATATCTAAAACACCACAAAAGCCAGATGCCAAATCTCACCACATTGTTTCGGTCTAACCAAACTCAGATGCATGTGAGCATCCCTGGGTGAGAGACCGTCTGCCAGAGCATTCTGAGGTCTGTCAAGTGCCACCATGCAAACCCTGGTGGCAACAGACATGGATCCTATCGAACTACCCAGGAGGATCATGTCCAGACCCACATGCCCTGCCCGTACCCCACGTCCCCCACTGCTCCCTGCTGACCCCCTCCTCCTCACCCCTACCAGCTCCTGACGCTCCCCTCCTCAAGGCCTGCCATAGCTCCTGCTACCCCCAGACCAACAGATGCCCGGCCTTGGTCCTCCCCCTTTCTCCTCCCCCAGGTACCCCAGCCCTCTCACGCTGTGATCTGTGTCTCCATGAATATCAGGATGAGGACCAGGAGGGCAGGGACAGCAGCTGCCACCATCATCCAGGGAGGGAAAGGGCGAGCACTGCCCAGGGGTGGGATGAACCACGTGCGCTTATGCGGGGAGGTCACTGAGAGCCCTGTGGGCACGGTCAGCTTCTGCAGGACAGGAAAGAAGACTGGGCTCAGAAATACAGCCTCCCCATGCAGAAAGCCCATGCAGTAGCTGCTCCTGCCAAGTTCTGTGTCCCCAGTACCAGAACTTCGGGGAATGGGGAAATTCATTTTGTATTCTCCAACATCTCTGTCCTTCTAAGGATTCAGTAGAGGGAAAGGAAATGAAATACCTTCATCCAGAGCTCCAGAGCAGTCGGGAGGCCTGCCACAGGGAGACTTGTCATCCCGCCCCAGCCCACACCGGCTCCTCAGGATTCCTTCCTTGGCCAACCAAACAGCTGCTCCTGGAAGCCCAGCCCCACCCTCCCAGCATGGCCGCAGCAAGTCACCCTTCTACTAGGAGAGCAGCCCTACTTTTTATCCAGGGTGGTCCTGGCCCTGGGTGGGAACCATATGCAGCAGGGACAGGGCTCACCCACCTGTGTGTAGGTGTCTGTAATGGAGTAGTCTACCAGGACCATCACCAGGATGGAGATGGGGATGCCAAAATCCCCAATGAGGCGGCGAGCCTGCAGGGGGCCGGTCAGGAGGAAGCAGAGGTGGAATGAGAGTCTGTAGACATGGGCTTACCACCCCACCTCTGCCCTTCCAGAAGCCAGAAGTCCCCCAACCTGTCTCTCTGAGCCCCTCCTGTGGGTGCCAACTGCACCCAGAAGGGCATTATCATCTTGATGAAACTTCTCTGGGGGGCAATGAAAAAATTCTTTAGAAGGTGGTTTCTAATGGGGTACCAGGGCTGCCCAGACTTGGAGTGAGCCCATAGGTTGGCTGGAGAAAGGAGAGGGACACAGCCTCTCTCTGGAGCACAGTCTGGCCCTCCAAGGACCCTTTGGGAGGGCACCACACGGGGGTGCCATGCACCTTGCCACCAAGGAAGCGGCTGTTCCTGAATTTGCGCAGGAAGAAGGCAATGAGGAAGGTCCCAAGCATGAGGATGAGGGACAGCAAAGCCGTGTTGGGCTGGTTCCTGGGGCCAGGTGGTCCCTCAGTAGGGGGCAGGGCACTGCCATTCGGCTCCAGGCCAGCCTCCAGGGTCCCCTCAGGAGGGTAGAATGGCAGCAGCGGGTGCTCTGTGAACACCTGTGTGAGCACAACAAGGAAACCTTATCACCCATTTGGGCAGGTGAGCCTGATGTCATCACCTTCAGTACCCCTGTTTAAGAGGGGGTGCCCCCTCACACACCTGAGCAGACAGCAGTAATCCACAACTTCAGCATCTCACACACACACACTCACACCCCTACAGAAGGTGAACCAAGGACACACAGCCTCTTAGTGGTACCAGTACCCCTACTCCATCACATCTGTGCAGGTAGATTCACATGGCTAAGCCTCCAGTTTCTCAGGGTACGATGGCATTCTCTGGGTCTTGCCCCTCCCCTTCAGCTGAGACCTAGGTGTCCCTGATCCGCCAACACCCACACCCAGCAGAGCCCCTCCCCTTGCCCCCTGCCCCGCAACTCCAAACCTGCCTTCCCCCACTCCCTGGAGACCTGCCAGGCTTATCTCAACCCACTCGTCCAGACCCCCACCTTGTAGAGCTTGTGGAAAGTCTCATAGATGAAAATGAGCGAGATGAGGAAAGCAAAGATCTCCTGGGTGAAAGGTGAGATATAGCGGACCAGGAAGCTGCCTTCAGCGGCCACCAGGGCGAGGACGAAGATCACCAGCCAGAGGCCAACCCACACCCGGCCAGTGAGGTACTCCAGATCCTGGGCGCGGCAGAACTAGGGGCAGAGGTGTGGCAGTCACCCACAGGCCATCTTCCCTTGAAGGGATGGAAAGTGGTGGACTCCGATGGGGAGAGGAAGGAAAGAGGCGCGAAGCAGAGCAAGGCAGGCAGCCCGGGGACAGGGGACAGCGGAGATTCACCTTGAAGAAGGCCTCTTCAAAGACAAGCAACGGCCCAGAAAAGCCAACCACCAGCAGCGGCTGGGCACCCAGCAGAGAGAAGAGGACGCCCAGCACAGCCGTGGACACAATCAGCTCTGACACGCCCATCAGCCCCTCCGTCTTCTCTCCTGAGGTGAGCAGTGGCAATCGGGTGACCCTAGCCTGGCTCTTTATACCCGCCTCCTTCCTCTTCTAGTTTATCCTAAACTGGGGGGCCCAGCAAAAGCAGAGTGGCCCCCAGAGTGATATACAGGGACCCCTCCCCACCCTCATTCTTCCCGGGCCCCTCCCACCAGTCCAAAGGTGATCACAGGACCTCACCCTTTGTGAGGTCCCTCTCCTCTCCTCTCACCTCACTTTACAGTCCCCCAAAAGTGATCCCTAGGATTCGCCAACCTAGCAGCTCCCACAGGTAGTCACACCTTTCAAGCTCCTCTATTGGTTTCCTAAAGTGACCCCTAGGACGCTGTGGCCCAGAAACCCTGCAGGTAACCCAGAACCCCCAAAGTGACCACAGGAGCCCCAACTCCCCCACCCCTTACCTAGCAGGCCCCCAAAAGTGATGGCAGGGCTGAGGGCCGCAAAGTAGATGAAGAGCACAGCGGCCACACACTGGGAGTGCAGGGCGTCCCGCAGGTCACTGGGGTAGTGGGGGTAGCGCCGCTTCACGTCCCGGACAAGCCCCCCAAACACCGAGCCCGTCCGCAGCAGGGGGTCATCTTCAGGGGTTGCCTCTGAGCCCCCCAACTCCAAAGACAGCTCTGGGGAACAAGAGGCTGCTGGAACACGGACCAATCCCTCCAGCTTGGAGGCCCCAGGCTCAGCCCTGCACAGCCTGAGACATGGGGTCAGGGACGGAAGCCAAAGCCGGCAGGAAGGACTGGGGCAGTCAGCACAGGGCTGGGGCCTGGCTGCAGGTCGTGGGGTTGGCAAGGGTGTGTCATGGGGGTCTGACCTTTCCCAGGGGCCACGTAGCCGCCCCGGGTGGTCGTCTCGACTTTGGTCTGCTCACGCTCCCGGCGCTTCCTCAGCAGCTCTCGCTGGAAGGCGGCCACAGAGCGCAGTAGGTCACGGCCCTCCACCTCAGATGGGGGGATCACAATGCTGCCATCCAGGAACTCACTGATGGCACTCAGGAGGTCCTGCCGGTCATCTGCCTGGTAGGCAGCCTCGTGAAACAGCTGAGGGGACAGGAGGGAAGGGGAAGGAGGCCTTTGGAGGAGGGCTCCTGGGAGGAGGTGTTGGACCACAGAGCTAGGGGCAGGGTGGACGGGCAGCCACAGCCACAGAGCCAATCTGGCAATATCAACTGTCAAAATATTGGCACTTGTCCCTGCAGGCCTGCGCGCAGCACTGCCCTGAACTTCCCCAAATGCCCTCTGTTCTCCTCAGGGCCTCCAGACTTTTCCACAAGCAGCAACTACAGCAGTAGCACAGGGCAGAGCAGGGGCCTCCAGAACCATTGTGACTGGTTGAACACAACCCCTGGCTAGAGGACCTTCCTATCCAAGTCCAGGAGAAACACAGCGAAGACCCAGCACAACCAGCCCTCCCATTCAAGTCTTTCTTACATCTGAAACTTCAAGGTCTGGACTTCCTCTCCCCTACATCATCCCTCCTCCCAAACCCCAGCCCCTTTCTAGCATGGGCCAACCACACTCCAGAGCATGGCCTCAGCACCCCTGCCTCCACAGGCACTGAGTGGCCCAGAGAACAAGCAGGGCCCAGGGAAATAGGCCTACGGCCCAGCCCAAGGGTAACAGAGCCCACCTTGTCAGACATGAGAGTGGCAATGGAGCGCCCCAGCTCATGGTAGTCGGTGCTGGTGTGGCTGGGCCCCAGCATCACGAAGAGGAAGCGGACAGGCACAGGGACCTCAAGCACAGACTCCAAGAGCACAGCCTCACTCAGCCGCACAAAGGCTGCCGCTGGCTGCTCCAAGAAAGGCACACAGCCTGGGGGAAGAGGAAGGCAAATCATGCTGGATAGGGTTCTGGGGCTTTTATGCACAGTGGAGCAGAATGCACACTGCACAAAGAAACTCCAATCTGAAAGACTCTATTAACTTATGCACTTATATATTTATTACAATTTACCAACAGAAAGAAATTATGAGAATTAAATAAGGATTCTTTTTTCTAATTCTCACAATATTGCTATATGGACTAGCAAGATGGGAAGCAGGAACGGGATGGGGAAAGAAAGAGCTGGAGGCAACGGCTTCCAGACAGAGCTCAAGATCAGCAGGCCATAGGGGAAGGTCCCAGCACCCTGCCCTGCTCACCCACAAGCACAACGGTGGCCTCAGCATCTTCAGGGATCTTCTCCAGCAGCTTCAGGCTTTTCCCACGGTGACCATCTCCCCCAGGCATGTGGAGGGGCTTCTGAGGACGCAGAACTGGAATAGGGCTGGGACCCAGACCGGAGGCCGTGGCAGGCCCTCCCATCTCTCACTCTAGCCCTGGATCTGGGCCTGCATTCTCCCTCCCAGCCAAGACAGGACCACTGGTATCGTGGATTCACATCCAGAAGGGATCATGCCAAGATCTGGATCCCAGGGATCTGCCACACGATGGCCTTTTACCCCCATGTCTCCAGCACAGGAAACCCTCATGCATGTCACCTCCAGATCCCCCACATGCCTAGCACAGTGCCAAGCAAGGGTCCTTCCCAACCTGCTCAATGAAGCTGTTGATAACCTCAACTCAAACTGGATGACCTCTCAGTCCCCTGGCCCAAGTCAGAGCAAGGCCACTGACCTCCTTGGCATCAGGATCATGTGGCCAGAGTGGTGCTGGCTCCCCCAGGTCATCAGTCATTGTAGGCACTGCACCATCGGGGCCATGGCTGGGGGTTGGGTGATGATTCCCCAGGACTGAGTTCACACTGGAGCTCGATGGGTTTCGAGGGAAAAAGCCACTGTCCTTGTCATCATTGGGATGGCTGAAGAAAGGGGACAAGGTAGTCTGAGGTCATAAGGAGGTAAGAAGTGGAAGATCGAAGCCTCCATTTTTTCTGCCTCAGTGTAAGACCTTTCTAATGGTTGGAGCTATAGGAAGATGAAAAGAGAATGAGCTCCCAGTATACCAGACCTGCCCCCAGGTGCCCTGCCTGCACCTGTGTTTTAGCAGCAGAGTACGCAGGACGCTGGCTCTGTCCTCTGGTCGGATCTGATCAGACACAATCATGGTCTCCACCACCAGGTGTGCAATGCCTGGCAGGGTGGTCTGCTCCAGGTCCAGGAGGGCCGCTCCTAGGAATATAGTTGGAGGGAGCACATCCTGTCCAGATAGGAAACCACCTCCCATGCTCCCTTGCCCCCAGGGGTAGGCATGGGTACTGGACAAGACAAGTACCCAGTGCATCCAAGCCGAAACAGCCCCCTATGGCCATGGGCTGGCTGGTAAAGGGGTGTGAAAGCAAAGCACAGAAGCAGACAGGCCCCTCCTCACCAAGGCAGGGAGGACTTCCATGAACTTGTAGCACACAACCTCCCCTAACTTGGGAACGTCCACTGGGCAACAGGTACAGTAGCAGGGACCTGCCCCTCAGAGCTTATGAATGGCCAAGGCAATTGGACTCAATGACCCCAAAGTGGTGGCCAGATTTCCTTGCCTGGGCCCTGGCCTCCAGGGAGTAGGCCCAGAGAGCTGGGCAGTCTGGCACAGGCTAAGCTCTGCGGTCTTGAGGGGAGCAGGCCTAAGGATCCCTACCCTGAGCAATGGTCCTCCTGAGCTCCAGAAGACTGCGGAAGGAGAGGGAGGCCACGTGGGGCTTCCCCCAGCGCTCCGTCTCCTCCTCTACATCCTCCTCAAACTTGATCCAGCGGGCTGTCTCCCGCCAGTGGGGCTCTTGGCTTCGGTCCAGCATTAACTCATTCAGCTCCACAAAAACCTGAGGTGGGAGCCAAGGGTGAGAGCCTGGGGGCTGCCAGGTGGAACAGGATGGCATGGGAGATGTCACTCCAGGGAAGGGCAGGGAAGAAGAGAAAGGAAGGCTCTGGGCAGAGCAGGTGAGGAAGCCCCAGGCCCACACCCTCAGGCTCCTGCACCTCGTGAGGCCTCCGGTCCAGCTTCTTCTTCTTCTTCTTCCTGCGCAAGATGGGGGCCAGGCCACTCGGGCTTCCCCTCCCTCCCTGAGTCCGGGATGGCTTCTTCACTAAGTGCCGCCGCACTCCAGGGTTGTCCTCCAGCCGGTGACCTGCAGAGAAGGTGGGCTTGGCGGTCCCACAGGTCCAGCTCAGGCCCTGAGCTCACAGCCTAGAGATTCCAATCCCCTGCTCTGCCCAACCAGTCTACCTGGTGGGCACGACAGTCACCATGAGGCCACACTGCCAGGGTCACATCATCTGATGTGGCCATTTCATGGATAAAGAGACTGACAGGAAGGGGGAAGATACCCCCTTTATCACACAGGGAACCACTGGCCTAATCACAACAAAAAATCAGACCCTAACTTGGTCCATAATCCCAGCTGGACCTTCTGGTCCCTGCCACTTCTCCCCCTGGCAGGGGGGCATGACTGACACCAAGCCCCTAGGCACCAAGCCCCCAACACTTCCCAGCACCCATGCCCCATGAGTACACATCCCAACAGACTCAGGCAGGTTACACTTCTGCCTGCCCTTTCCCAGGTCAGCAGCTGGGACAGGCTGGCCGTCCAGTTACTCACCAGCTGGTGCCCCTGCCACAGGGCTCTCCTGGCCCCTGATGGGCTCCCACAGGCCATAGTCCTCAAAGTCCAGCACAAACATCTCTAAGTCCTCTGAGGCCAGCAAGTCTCGAGGGCTGGAGGCTGGATTCCTCCCAGAAGTCTGGCCCTCAGCGTCCCTGGGTCCAGGGCTCAGTGCCCCATTGGGCTCCATGACCTCCTCCAACGGGCTCGTCATTCCCCCGCAGCCAAGGCCTCAGCCCCTGCTCCCTCCCCGAACCTGGGTTCTCCCAAGAGGTGGGAGCCTGGGCAACAGTGGTCTTTGTCCAAGCAAAGCTGGAGGTAGCAAGGCCTCCTGACCCCAACTCCTCACGTCCCCAAGCTTTCTCCCTGCTGCTTCCAGCCCCCACCCTGGGTCTGTAAACACGCCCTCCCCATTACCCCCCCATCCCGCTGCCGCTGCTGCTGCTACTGCTGCCATCGGATTGTTCCTGTCCCTGTCCTCAGGCCCTGGCAACTTTCCATGACGTACTGAGCTCAAAGCCCTACCCTACCCTGCCCCCCCAAACACATCCAGTGGTTCTGAAGAGAAGGAGGGCGGGGCCAGTGATGCCCCTGGCCTGGGCACAGAGCCCCATGGGTGATGACAGGTGGCACCAAAGCCAGGGCACTGATAAGATGGAAGGAATGTACAGAAATCACAGCCAGGCCCAGCCAAGGGTGGTGGGACAGGAGTGACAGAGGTCCTGGGTCAGGGAGGAGCAGGGGCCTGGGTCTGACTCAGGCTCAGAGAGCTGGTCTACTCTGGGGTAAGAAGCTAGGGTTCAAGAGTTTACTCTGAGAAGAGGGCCCTTGAGAGAAGGGAGTATAATGATGTCCTCAAATGCCATGAGGGAAAGAGAGTGCCTTATTTCAGGGGTGACTCAGAGGACAGAATCAGAACCAAAGGTGTCACAGACGGAAATCTCAGCTCTGGCAATCAGAGGCGAGATGGCTTGGTGAAGCAGTGAGCTCCCTGTCATTGGTCACATTCCAGCAGACAGGGACACTGCAGAGGGGACTCAGCCCCAGGTGGGGGTAAGCACAGGCCTCTTCAAGGTCTCTGGCAGGCTGGGAGCCAGTGGGAGGGACTGCCATAGGATGTCACTCACTCTTCATGTCATCCAGGTCTGCGGATCCCAGCATCTGGGCCTCTGCCTCGTCAGTAGGCACCTGCTGCTCTGGACCACCAGGGTTACCCAGGGCACTGCCTGGGCACAGTCGCTCCCGCAGGTCATAACTGGCCGATGGGCTCCAGGGACGGCTCTTCTCAGCAGCAACTCGGGACGCCCGAGCACGGGGACTAGGGGAGCTGAGGAGACAACATGCACCCTGGACTTGACAGGGCAAGGCCATGGAGACAGCTAGGCTAGTAGATTCCAGTACCTTCTCCAGCTTTGGGGCCTGGAGTAGACACCTGGGTACCAGACAGAGGCCTTCCTCCCCATAGGACCGGTCCCTCCTCTTCCTGCCTATACCCTGTCCTCTCCACTCTGACACCTCAGGCCTGGAGAACTCTTGGCTCTGCTCTTTCCTATCTTCTCCCTTCTTGTCCTCTCCCCCTTGTAAACTATGGAGACATATAATGCTCCCCTCCCCTTCCCCTCCTCTCTGGGTCACACCTGGGGATACTCCTTGGGATCAGCAAGGAGTTGACTCAGGAGCCTTGGGCCTAACTGCTCTGGGCTGGGCTAGATCCTGCTGAATGAAGGCTGAGACCAGTACCTGAGCGAAGGCTGAGGGCTCTGGTCAGGGCGTGGGCCCACTGAGGGCAGAGGCTTGGTGCAGGCAGCCTTCCCCGAGAGGCCAGGACTATCATCCTCATCACTGCCAATGGAGAACTACGGGCAGACAGATGTTACCTCTCAGCAAGCCTGGCCCCAGCCGGTCTTCCTCCATCCTTTGTGCACCTCTCCCTGACCAGTCATTCCCCATTCAAACAGCAGGCCCCTACCTTTGCTTTCGGTGGGGACCCTGATGGTGGGGGCTCCACAGGTTCTACCTCGGACTCCCCTTCCTCTTCCTCCTCTTCCTCCTCCTCATCTGCTCCAGCTCCCCCCTCCTCCTGGATGGGAGGGGTCCCCTCAGAGGGAGGAGCAGAGGTCTTCTCCTTCTTCCCCTTCTTCCTAGTATGCCGGGCAGAGGTGGGGGGCAGTCGTCGAAGCTTGTGTGGTGGAGGCAGGCGCGCTGAGAGCGGGTGGTGGGTGTGATGTGATGTGTGCCGGTGAACTGGGGGTGCAGGAGAGCGGGTGAGGCCCCCGCAAGAGTAGGGAGCCTCCCCGCCCAAGGGGCACACACCTTATTCTAGCTCAAGGCCTCAAAGGAGGGCACCCTAGTCCTTCCTCCAGGGCCTGCCTCCCCCCAACATCTGTGTCCATGCTCCTGTCGTTGGTGAGGCCTGACAGTGGGGTCAAGAGTGATGGAGAGGGAAGGTCACAAAAGAGAGCCTGGGGTTGGGGAAGATGTGATACAGCAAGGACACATAAGAGGAGCTGAGAGGGGATACCACATGGCAAAGAGGAGGGAAAGGAGGGAAAGGAGGGTGAGGAGGGTGAGCAGGGCGAAAGGGGAAGATGAAGGTCACAGAGTGGGGCCTCAGGCCCATCTCCTACATCTTTCCTGGTGTGGGGCCCGCTTCCCTGGCAGGTGAATAGGTGATGGGTGAGAGAGGCAGAATGACTTAACATGGCATGGTGGCCCAGCACAGAGTCCAGCACAGTGTCCAGCACAGGATGGCACTGGGTGACCAAGCCGAAGGTGAGCACGGTGATGGTGGCGATGAAGGTGATGGTGGTGAGGGCAGCCACACTAGGGGTCCCCAAGCTACCCACACTCAAAGTCCCGCTCGCTGTAGCTGCGGCTGGGCTTCTCGGGGTCCCAGGCCGGGGGCTTGCTGATGAGGTCCCCAAACCTGCTCACAGCCAAGGTCTTGCCCAAGTCATCATCCTCCTCCACGTCTGGACCTACAGGGGGCTCCTCCAAGGGCACCCGGACCTGCAGGCCCAGACAGCATCTCCTAAGGACCCCTGGCCTGTGAACACCCCACTCCCACCCCAACTCCAAGCCCCAGTTGGAGGCGGGGGCGACCAGCAGGCCCCATCTTCAACAGCCCTCGACCCCCTGAGCCCCTGCCTGGGTCATCATCCCAGAAATCACCCTCTGCAGGCAACCAGGCCTTGGGAGAAAAGTGGGCCATGGATCTGAAAAACACCAAAGACCCCTCTTTCTCCACACCACCAGCCCAGAGCGATAAGCGGATCTGAGGGTCCCAGGTCGGCGGGAAAACGCACCACGCCTCGGCAGGGTCCCTCCCGCCCCTCTTCCCCTCCCCCACGCGTCAGTCACCTGGGGTAGAGGGGAGGCGCCCCCGGGCGGCGGGATCACTCCGTTGGCCATGGCTGGGCGGGCGGCTTGGGAGGCTCGCTCAGTAAGGGACCCGAACCCCGGGCGAGAAGAAGGGGGCGCTGCGGAGGCCTAGTGGGGAGCCCTGGGGGCAGAGGGCGGGGTCAGGATGCTCGCGCTGGCGGCCCCCTCCCGGGCTGGCTCGGTCGCCCGGCCCGAGTGCCCCTCAGGCCGGGCCACGCCCGGGACAGCCCGCCGCCCCCGCCCCTCCCCGCGGCCGCGCTGGCCCCGCGGTACCTGAGGGCTCGGGAGCCTGCCGGGGCGGGGCGGGGCGCGCCCCATGTCCCTCCCCACGCGTTCCCGGGCGCGGCCACCGGGCTCCCGTCCGGCCTCTCGCCGCGCAAGCCGGGCCGGGCGGACGCAGGCGCTGGAGCCCGCAGCCCGCGGCTCCACCTCCTCGCGCTCGGCTCCGCCGCCGCCGCCGCCGCCGCCGCCGCTGCGGGGCCGCACAATGGGAGCGGGCGGGCGGTGACTCACCCCGCCCCGACCGGCCCGAGCCCCGCGCTCTAGCCCCCGCAGGACCCCACCTACCCACGCGCCCCTTTTCCAGGCGCCCCACGCATTGCTGGGGGCGGGTGCACGGCCCTAAATTCCCACAATCCCCAAACACGCTCCGCCACCTTGCTTTTAGTCTCTCCTCTGCTCCAGAACTCTGAAAGCGATCCCCTCTGCAAACGCAAGTCCCTCAACCTTGGGAACACAGATCACTGACCCCCGAAGCACCCACCACCTTCCACTTACGTCTCAGGACAGCCTATGCACCTCAAAGGCCTGGCTTCTGGCACCCTGCACCACCCAACATTTGACCTTGGCATATTACCTCCCTTCCCTGGGCCTTGGTTTCCCTATCTGTAGCCAGAGGAAGCTGAAACAGGAGTGTTCCAAAGTTCTGTTCAACTCTTAAGATCCTGCGGCTAAGTTTCCACATCACCCCACACCCGCACCTTCTGAAGTCACATCTCATTTTCCAAGGGCAAAGGCCTTTGGAAGGAGCTACTGGACCCCAATCTGACCAACCCCGGGTCTGTGAAACTGGACACCGAGCACAACGCAAGACATGTAACAGTTCCTTGATAAACATCTGTTGAAGCCACGTTCCTGGACCCTCAGGACAAACATGATGAGGGGGAAGAACTGGGGGTAGAACTGATGGGCAGCAGAAGGTGGAATGGCCAGGCCCAGCAGGGGAAGCAAATGTGATCTGCAAGGGGAGTGGAGACGAAGGAAGAAGAGACAGGCCCTGAGACCTTGGGCACTTTTCTGACCCCTGCCCTCCTTAGAACCTTAGGTCCAACCAAGGAAAGAACTTCTGCATGCACAACCTTCCAAGAGCAAGAAGGAAAGGGAGTTAGGATCTACTGGACACCCACTTTGCTTTGTGCTTGCTGCCCTGTGCTAGGAGGCTCCCTCCTAGGTAGGCCCTCTCCACACTCCCTGCATCCTCTCAGTGAAGAACTAGCAGAAGCTGGGAGAGGGTCCTGGAACTCGTCCTTTCTTAGCATCTTCAAAAGGAGCCAGCCCTGTGCACACCTTGACGTCAGACTCCTGGCTCCAGACCTGTGGGAGAGTGGAGGCCCCCATTTCAGCTGCTAGGGGGAGAGTCAGGGAGGCTTGTTCGTTATGGGCTGATTTGAAAATTAAGCCAAGCTGACCCCTTTTTGTTCAGACATCTCACTCACCCTATGTAAAATCAGCCCCCCTTTCCTCACGGGCCCACTCGCATAGAAACTAACACTCCTACCCTCACCCACTTGCACCCTGACCACACTTTGAACTATAGAGCTAATATAAGCTTGCCTTTCTGAGTATGTTCAAAAGGTGTAATTTCTAAGAATGTTTTTTCCACTTTATGAAATGTAACTTGTGGTTGTAACTGCCACCCTCTCTCTCCCCCCTTCTTTGCGGTTTTCCACATTTTAAGTGGCAGTCAACCCTCATGCGGTGGTCAAGAGGTGCAGGACCGTCTACTTTCTGCTCTCTCTACCCTGACCAGAATAAATCCTTTGTCTTTTCCTTCAGAAGGACTGGGTGTTTTTATTTGGGATATTGGAATAGCGCCTTAACATGCTAACCTCCATGTCATGACTGGGAAGCAGGCTGCTGACAGATTCAGGTATCAAATCTGAAAGCGATGGTCCCAGCCATGGCCATTTCACTACTCCAGGCCACCCACTGCCCTCCCAGTTCACAGGATGATGAGAAGGAACTGAAACAAGATGCCATTCATCGGAGTCAGCTGTGCATAGACGCCAATGTGTATCATGTCCCAAAATTCTGAATGTGAGCCCATCTGTCAGGGGTTGAATTTGTGTTTCCCAAAATTTGTACGTTGAAGTCTTAACCTCCAGTACCTCAGAGTGCGCCCTTATTTGGAAAGAGAGTCATTGCTGGGGTTCATATAGGGCTACAGTGAAGTAGGGTGGGCTCCTTATTCAATATGATGCGTCCTTATAAAAGAGGAATTTGGATACTGGCATACAGGGAGAACACCATATGAAGACTGGAGTTTATGCTACCATGAGCCAAAGAATGAGCAGAAGCTGGGAGAGGGCCCTGGAACTCGTCCTTTCCTAGCATCTTCAAAGGGAGCCAGCCCTGTGGACGCCTTGATGTCAGACTTCTGGCTCCAGAACTGCGAGACCGTAAACGTCTGTTGTTTAAGCTACTCTATTTGTGGTATTTTGTTACAGCAACTCTAGCAAACTAGTCCATTCTACCCCTCCTTATCCCCTCTGAGCCAGATGTCCTCTTTCCAAGTCTACCCTGTGTCATTTCCACAGGGTGTCATTTCTTTAAAGAGATTTGACAGTGCTAGAATCTTCCTTTGTGGGGATATTGCAGGAAGTTCCCTCTGATTATCAGTCTACCCTCAACATTGTAGACCAGTCCCTCTCTTAGAGCCTATAAAATCAGACCACAGCCACCTTCATTCCAAGACAGCCTGCAGGGGTCTTGCGGCCGGGGAGCCCTGATGTACTGAGCCCTGTATATCCTGTATACTGAAGGTATTACAAGACTGGTCCAAAACCCCACCTCACCCCAGTATGCTGATCATGGGTCCTTCTCTCCAGGCGCCCAGTGGGAGACTTCTACCCTACCCAGAGTACCCTCACAAGCACCTTCCTCTATCCTCTGCCCCTCTGGAATGATAGAATAAAATTTCCCCTGGAAGGGATTTTATTTATTTATTTTTTAATTTTTAAAATTTTTTTTGCTGGGGATTGAACCCAGGGCCTTGTGCTTGGAAGGCAAGCACTCTACTAACTGAGCTATCTCCCCAGCCCTATTTGCTTCTTTTTAATTTTAATTTATTTGTGATACTGGGGATTAAACCCCTGGTGCTCTACCCTGAGCTATATCCCCAGTCCTTTTTTTTTAATTTTGAGACAATCTGGCTATGTTGCCCAAACTGACCAAGTGGCTGGGATTACAGGCGTGTAGCACTGGAAGGGACTTCAGAAGCTCAAGTTCATCTCTTGTTCCACGGCAGAACGAGCCAAAGATGCTGACACCCCCAATTTGTTTCCTACCATCTCCTCCTATTTGACATAAAGTATGCTTTCATCGTCTTGGCAGGTCTCCTGGCATCCTGTCTGCAGCGCACACACCCGTTCTTGTCAACCCCCTAGTGTGTTCCTGATGTGGTCTTCATTTTTATGACAAAAGTGTCCATTGTATGCACAAAAGATGGCCACTCTGGGTGCATGTCAAATATTCAGATGGTGACACAAAAGGTGACAGCAAAGGCAGAAGCCAGAAACAGTCAAGCTCAGAGCAGACATCACCCCTCGCATCCTTCCCCATAGTCCAGACTGACTTGAACTTCCCACCCTGCATGCTGAAACCCCAGAATGCTTGTCTGGCACATGTGACACCCCGTCCCCTATGTCCAAGGGAGCTGGACCCACCCCATCCCACCACTTACATTTGGAGACACAAACACACCATTCTCTGCGTTCCTCACAAACAGATTTAGAGCCCTCTGGGGTGGACTCCTCTCTCAGCCATTCCCTGGTATCACTGTCTTGGGGACCAACATGGCAGGAACTAGACCAGTGTAACAGATATTTGTCATCTGTGGCCATCAAAATCTTTGAAACTCTTCTCTTACATTTTGGTAACACATTAACAAGTCCTCTCTTGCCAAAATAGAAGCTAGAAAACCCACATTCCCAGACTCCCTTGTAGCTAGAATACAGACACTGACCTGGGTTTCTACCAGTCAGGCTCCCCCATAAGACTTGAATGTGGAAGTGAGCAATGTGCATGGGCAGCCCACTTCTGTGAGCAGAGTAGTGAAGCCAAGTGGATCTTTCCTAGCAGCAGTGGCAGAGGCTTGGGTGCCTGAGAAACAGTGTTGCTCATGTGATAGCTGGTCATGATTCTTGACTCTCTGTTCCTTCCCCAAATACTAATATTCTCTATTTCCTTTCATAAATTCCTTTCCAGCTTAAGATAGCTGCTGTTTGCAACAGGTCCCCTGGCTCATGGACTGAGGGAACAGGCTCTGAGTCCAGGTCACAGGCTGAGCAGAAATCAGGCACTAGCAGTGCTAACATCAGGGAACTGGTGGAGAGAATGTGAGAGTAGCCCTCTTATCGACAAGACGGGGAGCCCCAAGTCTCTTGTGATTACCAGGCATTCCTCATCATCCCCATCCTTCATTCTCATTGATAAAAATGATACTTCAGCACCCAAAATGGAAGCAGAGTTTTCCAGCACATGAGCCACTCTGACACTCATATTCTCATTGATCCCTCATAACTACTCTCTGGGGCACAGCATCCTATTTGACAGGTGCAGAAATGAGGCTCAGGAAGTATAAATGATTTACCCAAGATCCAGGGCTCATGGAGGCATGGCCAAGAAGTGAGCCCAGGACCTCTGATTTCATGTCCAATGTTTAATCTTGCACAGTACACCACCACCCCACCGCCATGTCTTAATGCCCTCCTGCAACCATTAAACCTTCCATGCCAGGACTTGGGATGTGGCACGGTGGTAGAGCACTTTCCTGAGATGCATGATTCCCTGAATTTGATCCCCAGAACCCTTCCACCAAAAAAAAAAAAAAAAAAAAAAAAAAAATCTGTGCCATGTGTGACTATAATATACCACTAACTTCCCAGGTTCATTTTTTGAGAAGCCTGTATCTTTGCTACTAAAGGCCCTGGAGCCAAGTGGCCTCACTTCATTGCCCTACTTGGCCACTAGATAATTGTGTGACCTTGAGAAAATTATTTATTACCCTCTCTGGGACTCAGATTCTCTTTTTGTAAAATGGTGTAACAATGGGGTTACTGAGAAGATAAAATGAGTCCATCTGTGTAAAGGACTTAGGACAGTGACTGACACATAGTACATGTTCAGTAAATGTTAGGTGCAATACTATGACACACCTAAGACACACTAGTTCCCAAAAGTTCTCAGATAACTTGCAACATGAAAAATGGTAAGTACACACACAACATACGTGAAAGTTAGCTCACATAAGCAGTCTTAGAGTCATATTAAAGATGTCAATCATGCAAACCAAAGTAGGTGGGGACATTCAGAATGGTTTTTTACCTCCATGAGACAGATTGCTTGGCCAATAGACCAGTTTTTTTGTTTTGGGGGGTTTTTTTGTACTGGAAGTTGAGACCAGGATCCTGCACATGCTAGGCAAGCACATCTCCCAGTGAGCTATGGCCCATGCTCTAGTGAACCAATCTTTCATTGGTAACCCTAAATTAGCAGACTAAAGACTTTTATAAGATAGTGACAAGCCCCAGATTGTTACTTAGACTTTTGATGAAAGTATCTCCCTGCTCCCCTGAGCAGAGAGTCCAGTGCCATTTGCTGTTGACTGGCCTGTGTTGAGTAAGATCTTAGTTTTACAGGCAAGGTGGCATAGCATTGAGAAAAGGACCAGACTCTGGAGTTAGAGAGGCTATATACAAAATACCAGTTTGATGCGTGGCACCAAATACATGCTTGATAAATGTCACACATTATTTACTATTGTTGTTACTCTGCAGTGGTTTATCCCATCATAAGCCACATGTCCCTCAGTAAACCTGAACTCAGCTTTGACAGAAATCCAATCCTGAAGTTTCTCACGCTGCAGAATCCACCTTACCCTGTTCTTCCTCATGCATTTGTGGCTAGCATGGCATTTTGCAATAGGAGTCTACTCATCTTTCACACTCCTCCTCTACCCCTACCTGGGCAAATAACCTGGGTAAGACAGAATGCAAAAATAGCCTACCAGTTTTTCCGCCTTTTTTTTTTTTTTTCATCCAGAGCCAAAGACTAAGAATACCAAGAGAGGCTTTGAGGGAAGAAAAATGAAGTGGGTTAGCAAAAGAGACACAGCATCTTGGCCAGAAGTTGAGGAGGGGTGGAGGAGCAGGCCCTTTGCTCTTCCCAGTCAGTAAAGCAGAAGGAGGCTCCCCAAGATGTAGAGCAGGTAGAGAGTGAGATCACGGAATCTTATCAACCCCATTAGAAGGGGGCTTCAAATAAAAGTTAGATTCTTTTGTAAATGTCGTAAACTAATATTTCATGCATATCCAAGTACGTAAAGTGAGGCCCATTCTGTCTCTACACTCCATGCCAAGTGTTGTGTATAACATCTGGTGAAAAAAGTGGGCAGCTTACAAGCATCAAACAAGCAAACGTAATTATGAAATATGGCAAGTGCCATGAAGAGAAGTCCCATCAGAGGAGATTCAGGTGGCAGAGCTCAGGACATCCTTTGTAAGGAGGTAAAAATTAAGCAAAGACCTGAAGGATGTGAAATGACAAGCCATGCAATGAAGGGTGAGCTGGAATAGCTGGGGAGAGGAGAACATTCCAGGCAGAAGGAAGAACCTGGGAAAGGCCCTGCAGGCAAGAAGGAATGGCTCTGCCTGGATATTGAATGAAGATGGTGTTTTGCTGGTAGGATGGTGCCACTATGGACAGATATAGAAGAACTGGAGGATGAACCAGGTGGACATTCTAGACCTAAGAGGCAATATGGTTTAAAGGAAAGAGCACAAATTTGGTAGAGAATGGGCCCAAGTCAGAGCTCCAGCATCCTTTTTTTCCCCAGCATCCTCTTGGTGAAATCACTTATAAACCTAAGCTTCGGCTTCCTCCCTTGCAAAATGGAGATCAACTTCTCCTTCAGGGTAGAGTGAATAATGTCAAAGATGCTGACCAGCATCTTCAAAAATGTTCATTAGGAGGATATTCTCCTCCCTCAAACTTCCCATTCTTTACCACCAGCTCCAGGGCACCTTTCCCCTGGGCTTTAGCTCCCTGAAAACAGGCGCATGTCTCATTCTTCCTTTCATCCCTCCCCTCATCTCCAAGCAGAGCCTAACATCTGAAGAGCTCAGTAAATATCTGTGGAACTGAAAACAAGTGTGCATGTAATTATAGTAACTAATAAACTGAAGAATGTCTTTGTGGAGGACAGAGAAGTCACCGGGTCCAGAATGATCAAATGACAAAGGATGGGCCAAGAAAACATGCCCTGGCTCGCTCCTATCCCCAGAAGCATCTGAGGTTCCCCCAGAGGCACACTGGGGAAATATCCACTATAAACACATGGGCGACAAGATGCAGGCATTCCATCTTCCGATTACAAGGAGCATTCCTAAGCAACAAAGCAACATGTAGCAACTAGCAGGCAGGTTTTTTAACCAGAGGTTATTTAATGCTTTATGGTTTGCTCAGCACTTCATGCACATTTCTGCACAATTCTGTGAACTCAGTAGGTTATTGATTAGTCTCATCCCCATACTGTAGATGAGGGAGTCAGAGTAAGTTATTCGCCCTTGGCTAAATAGTGAACCACAAAACTAAGGCACAACCCTGGATCTTTCAGATATAAAACCTCTATGCTAGGGGCTGGGGTTCTGGCTCAGCGGCCGAGCACTTGCCTACCATGTGTGAAGCACTAGGTTCAATTCTCAGCACCACATATAAATAAATAAAATAAAGAGCCATTGACAACAACAAAAATTTTTTTAAAAAACCCTCTATGCCTTTTCTTATACCACAACCACACCTCAATGACCCCTGTAGATGGATGACAATTTTTTTCTTTTTTTGTGGTGCTGGGGATTCAACCCAGGGCATTGGGCATGTGAGGCAGGCACTCTACCAACAGAGCTATATCCCCAGCCCCGGATGACAAATATTGTACACACTCAGAGATGGGCAAAGCTTATAGCCATGGCTGAATTTCCAACTGCAGCTAAGCAATGTGGTTAAGGTCTCAAAGCTATCCCCGGCATCCTGTCAAAGGATAAGGAGAAAGGTCAACCATTATTCCATGTGAAATGATTCATCTGCAAAGACAAGAGAATCTCTTTTGAGAAAGAGATGGGTCCTTCAAATTAGCCTGCTCACCACTGTTAAAGTCTTAGGAATCAATGTTCTTACCACTCCATCTGGTCACAGATTCCATAGGGTCTCATTAATTTTAAAATGTAATTTGGGCATCTATAATACATTCAGAGGGTTTACATTTTTTTAGAATAAAAAATACCACCCCCGTCTACCTTCTGCCTTATTTGCCTCTTCATCTCCCACCATCTATTTCTCATTTATCCCTCTGGAATTTACTTATACAAATACAAGCAAATATGAACTTGTATTTTACTCCTTTCCACCATCTTTCTGCAGAAAATGCAGCATGGTGTTGTGATGTAGTTTCAGGCAAACCAATCCTCTCTCCATGGCTTTCTAGGAGTCGGGACACCTCCACTGTGCACCCTTCCAAATCAGCCCAAGGTGAGACAGAGGCCAGGCAATTAATTAGTACTTGCTGGAGAAGAAAGGCCAGACTGAATGGACAAACCAACCTCTGGGGAAAGTCCAGGAAATGTGAGGCGAGTACCTCCTGAAACTTGTGCTTAGCGTCAGTGTCAAAAGCAGGGCACAATGGAACACACCTGTAATCCCAGCAGCTCAGTAGACTGAGGCAGGAATCAAAGTATTTAAAAACTAAGAAGGGACATTTCAAAATGAGGCTGAGGCAGGAGGATCTCAAGTACAAAGCCAGCCTCATCAACTTAGTGAGGCCTCAGCAACCCAGTGAGACCCTGTCTCTAAATAAAATATAAAAAAGGACTGGGGATGTATCTCAGGGATTAAGCACCCCTGGGTTCCTGGGTTCAAGCCCTGGTACCAAAAAAAAAAAAAAAAAGCAAGCAAGCTGTCACCTTTGCTCAGAGTATAGCAGGGTTTCAGGAGGAGGTGTATTCATATTGTTCCTGGTAAGGCACAAAACTAAAAAACATTGATGGTTTTGCTCCTGATAACAAACCATCTTTTAGGTCATCATAGAAAGAACACCTTTGCATAGAGGCTGCAGAGGACTCTTGCATTATTAAGGAGAACAGGACATTCAGAGACTTGAAGCACAAAGAATTGGAAGAAGTGTCTTCAACTCTCCCACTTCACACTTCTTTGCAAATCACCCTAAATGACTGGAGATTGTTGGGCCCCCTCTGAACCATGACCCCCAGCTTAAGGAAAAGTAATTGCAAAGAGGTCCATAGTAAAGTGTAGCTTTGGGTCAGAGGCCAGAAAGACCTTCCTCAGGACCAAAATACTAATGGGAAGGAGCCAGGTACCATGATACAGAAAGTGAACTAATATTTTTGGGAAGTTTTAATTTGCTTCAATTAAAAATTCAGGGCAGCTCTGAGCAAAATAGAAGTAGGTGAATTTATTTTCTGAGCCTCTGTACAGGCCTCTTTAGGCCCCCACTCTCAGCTGGCCTATTACCAAGGGACCTCTACCCATCTCCCAGCTGGCTGGTTCTAAGCCCATAGCATCCCACCCTCCTGCCAAACCAGACAAGGCACTACCTGGGGAGTAACTAAACTTAAATAGTAATCTTTTTTTTTTTTTTTTTTTTTTTTTAAGGCCATTGAATGGCTTAACTACCCTTTCCTGGGGAAAATGTGCACATGAATGTATATGCATTGAAATTTCTGGACAGATACACAAAAAAATGAGTGATAATGTTTGGTTGAAGAGGGGATTTAGGGATCAGCAGCAATGAAAGCAACTCACATTTTGCTGTATATTCTTAGGTACAATGTAAACTTTTCTGTTTATTCAATACTTTCCCAAAAAATTTTAAAATAAAATTATTTTTAAAAACTTTTAAAATAAAACCTTTTGAAATGTCCCTTGCTAACTTTGTAAATACTTTGATCCCAAGGACTTTGAGATGTGGTGGGCTG
Organism: Sciurus vulgaris; assembly: GCF_902686455.1. Taxonomy (NCBI): domain Eukaryota; kingdom Metazoa; phylum Chordata; class Mammalia; order Rodentia; family Sciuridae; genus Sciurus; species Sciurus vulgaris. The sequence goes on along the minus strand of NC_136463.1, from coordinate 171,190,474 downwards.
AACAGCTCAGGGTTCCAGGTATAAGGCCGCAACTGTGACACAGCCTCCACCCTGCTGTCCCACTAAGCACTTAGGCCACAAACTAGTCAAGGCCTTAGATGACCTGACCCAAAGTTAGCTGGATTAATCATACTGCTTCACTCAGAAACAGGAACCTAAAGCCAGGGCCTACAGATGCAAATACATGGGTATCACTATTCCTGCCATGTTCTTGAGTGTAAGAAACAGATCCCCCACCCCAGCTGGCTCAAGTTGGAGTCGGGGGTTTCTTTAGCCAGGATCCTTCCAGTGGTTCACACTGAACTGGTTTAAACAAAAAAAAAAAAAGAAAGAAAGAAAAAAGAGAGTTCCTTTAGTTCAGGGGCCACAAAGACATCACCAGGTTTTGACTGTACTTGCTCCATCTCAGTTCCATCTTCCTCTCTCTGCATGACTTCACTTTCAGGAAAGTTCTCCCCCAGTGGCTAAGAGCTCCAATCTATTCTCTCAGCAACCCTCAGAGAAGAAACTGGGCTTTTGGGTGGGTTACTCTAGCCAAAACCAGGGCTGGGCCTTGGGGGGCCACATCAGGTCACAAGAGCATTTCTGAGCCAATCCCATAGCCAGACCTAGAAAGAGGTAAAATAGTGAGTCAAGCCAATGAAGCCACTGGCTATGTGAGGCAGTGCTACAAGAAGGCAAAAGCAAAAAGCTCCAGATGCCAACTCCTCCCTGCCGCAACTCAGCACCACAGTTCCTTTCCCTAGACACCCTCTGCAGTGGCCTGCGGTCCTTTCTAGTTCCCAAATGAAATTCAAGAGTGAGGATCTAAGAGGTCCAGTTATTTCATTGGCAGTGATTCCATGACTGTCACATGACAGGCTGCTGCCAGCTGGAGGACTGGGTGCCCATGGGCCAGGACTCCTACTTGATCCCATAAGCTGGGGTCACAGGTGGATTGGAGACAGGGTCTCAGTACAAAGAAATCTGTTCAGGGATGCCCATTCAAGAAGAGGTCAGGGGAATGGTAGGCCTTATGAACGACACCTTCAACTACCTTCCACAACATTTGTAATAGAAACTACTTTATTCATACCTGAGAAAAAGTTCGTGAGAACCATTCTCACTGACCATTTAGCCTGTCCCCTCAGGCCAGGTCACCCAGAGGTCAGATCATTTCTCTTGCCCTTCCCTTCAGCCATAGGTCACTGACCAATCCACAAAGGCTGGAGAAGTCCACAGTCAGATTCTGGAAGCCAGATTCAGAGACCAAGAGAGGGAACCTCTGCAGCATAGCTCCTGAGGTCAGGGCTTTGGTCAGCGTGGAAATCATCTGTCAAGGTCCAGAGTTTCCTGGGTCACAGTCCGGAGTCCAATGGAAAACAACTCCTCCCAGGGCTCCCGTATCCAGGCCAGCAGAGCTGTCAGCTGCTCCCGACATACAACGCGGAGTGCCCAGGAACTCTCCGTCCGGGACACCTGGTAGGTCAAGCAGTTAGCGAAGTGAGATGAACCAGGGTGGGGACAAGGGAGGCCTCAGGGAAGGACCCCAACCTCCTTGGCTCATCATTTCTTCCCATTCCCCATAAAAGATGCTGACCGTGAGCCCTATAGACAGAGTCCAAGCCTCCAGAGGGTTTCACATTCACTGTCTCATATCTAATCTTCCCTGCTACAGAGAATATAAATTCTGGAGTCAATTCCAAGGAATTGTGTTGGTTCGATTCCTGGCTCTACCACTTGTGACCTGAGCAAGTTGGTTAATGTCCCCAAGCCTTAGTTTTCTCCTCTGTAAAATAGGACCAAAAATAATATCTCCTCCTCACCTGGTAGTTACGAAGGTCAAACAGAGGGCTGATCACAGCAGCCAAGTGCCTCACTAATGGCTCCCTAGCTAACAAAGGGCTCCAAGGCCAGATGTTCCCACTGCCTATAGCTGCCATGCTCTCTACTTGCTTCTTATTCAAACCCAATGAATCCCCTGATTTCTCACACCCTAATTCTGTGTTCCCTCCACTATGCTGGCCCATCCCTCAGCTCCATCCTCCCTGCAATTCCCAGTCTTCCTAGACCCATTTCCACACTGCCCACCTCCTGTGCACGGGAGCACACGAGCGCGCGCGCACACACACACACACACACACACACACACCTCATCATAGAAGACCAGCTGCAGATCCTCAGGGGCCAACCGATAGAGCAGCACTGAGCTTAGGCTGCTGAGTGGCTGCTGCTCCCTGATCTGCACAGAAGGGTCCAGCACCAAGGGAGGGGCCTTTTCAGAGGCTTCGCCAGATGCTGCTGGGAGAGGGGGCTCTGCATGGGACCCTACAGGGTCCTCATCTAACAGGTAAAGAGTGTCCAGCGTCAGCAACAGGGACACAGGGCAGGTATAGGGACCTAGAGGGAAAGAGGCAGGGTGAGGCCCAGAGTAGAAAGCTATGGAGGGCCTGGATTCTAGGGGACTGTGTTCCAGCACTACTCAAAAGAGGTGTGAACCTCTTCAGGAGTGGGCCACAAAGGAGCCTGTGCCCTGGGCCAAAGCCTTCCCCTTCCCAAAGTACAGGAATCCCTACTTTGAAACCTCTGAGAGGCGAGACAAAAGGAGCCCACCTCACCAGCTGTCCTGCCCAAAAGCAAGGACCCATTCGGCCTCTCTGGATGAAGGAAATAGACCCAGCCAACCAGCCCACTACAGGGGAGACTGGACCCCAAAGCAAAGGCCTCTGAGTTACTGAGGGCCCCACCCAGAGGGACGGAGAAGACCCAGCTATTATGTGGGGTACATTCACAAGGGAGATTCCAGATTCCTAAAAATGAGAGTTGTTACTGGGGTGCCGTGGAGACACTGGGGGCTGGCCAGGGCCTGGGATGAGACAGGGTATTGAAACCAGGGATATCTGGGGCATGGACGCCTCACCTTCAACCAGGAACGCCTGAAGATAGAAGAACTGGGGAGCCTCTGAGGAAGCGACTTGTCCCAACAATGGCCTGGGGGCCGTGGCAGACACAGGAAGAGGGTCAGCCAGGGTAGGAAGGGCTTCAAGGGAGGAAGTGGGTCAGGAGGAGCTCAGGGCCTATGGGGAGGTGTGCACCCAAAGACTGGGGACAGGCTCAAGGCATGCCCTGCATAGGACCGTGTCTAGATCTGTGGAGAGGGCTTGGCACCAACCCCCAATTTATGCTCCTGTCTACTCACCAGAGTCGGTGCTGGGGGGTTACCTCCTCCTCTGTGGCAATGACAGAGTTCCTCCGGGTGGGAGGCAGAGACTGCAAGACACCTAGAAAGAGCCAGCCAGAGACAAGAACCCTCAGAAGGCTCTGCTCTCCTCTGTCCCAACCTCTCCAATTCTCAACACCCGCCTGTTCTCTATTGTACCAGATTTCAGAAACTTCTTTAAGAGGCGAGTCCCATCTGGCCTCCCTGCCCCACCCTTGCTGCCTCCTTCTCACCAATGAGCTCTTCCAGGAAGGCCCGGCAACACCTGGCATCTCGGGGTAGCAGAACACAGCTGCCTGCACCAGTCACCCACTCCAGCCGTAGGCTTTGACCTGCCAGGCCCAGCTCCATGCCACTCAGATCCTGCAGGGGAATGGCCAGGGTCGGCTGGAGCCAGCTAGCTGGAGGCCCACTGTGGAGGGGGTGCAGAGTGACCAAGAATAAGGACAGAATGAGAATGACGGGGAGACCCCAATGCTGCCCTGGCCGCACACCTGGCTCACTCACCAGATCTCCCCTGTCACCTTCAACAGGTAAAGCCTGTGATCAGACACAACCACAAGACACAGAAATTCCCCTGAGTGGCCTGCTAATACTACTGGTACCTAAGGAGAAGAGGAAGTTAATGAGAAACCAAAATAAGAGAACCAGGAAAGCAGGTATTAGACCAAAAGCTGAGTTGCTCTTCCCACCACTGATCACAGCGTTAAGGTGACCTTGAGTCCCATAGCTCTCCACTCGCAGCACCATCCTCACTCAGATCCCCAACTGGGTCCCCTGCCCCTCATCTGGCTCCCTGACCTGCCCTCCATACTCTGCCAGATTGTCCTCAATCACAAAAATCAACATCACTCCCCTTCCTCAAATGCTGGGGTGGCTCCTAATGGCCCCTGGATCCACTCCAAACTCTTGACAGACACACCAGCTGCTCCTGAACAGACTCACCTACAGACACCTGCCCCTCACTCTGCACATGGGCTGCCCCATCCCAGCAGCTCTGCCCACCAGTCAGTCTCTCTCACACCTCTATGCGTCTGCCATTTCCTCCACCTGTAATGTCCTTCTCCTTCCTACTCCTAGCTTATCCGTCAAGACTTGGTTTAGACATCATCCTCCAGGGAGGCCTCCTGGCCCATTCAGGCTGCATCAGACGCCCTCCTGGGACCTACCCCATTACAGCACTTTCACGTTGCATGATCTTGTCTGTTCCTCATACCAGACTCCAAGACTAAGGACAAGACTAATCCTTGGTTTCCATACACATCAGGTGTCAAGAGAAGGATCTAATGACATGGTGCATTTGTAATGATTCAAGGCCCCATGTATTAGTGCCAGGTGCCATGCTAAGCAGCTGACAAACAATAGCTCTCATCACCACACTGTGTAGGACAGCAAGCATTATCTCCATTGTGAGGTGGGCAACTGTGTTCACTGCCACACAGCAAGGAACTGCTACAACTGAAATCAGAAGCCAGATCTGGTGGTTCCCAAGCACGTGGCCAGGCTCCCTTTGGAGCAGTAGAGACAGTAGGCACCCTGGTCAGTTAGGGGCACGGGCAGTACCAGGTGGCACAGACCTTGAGGCAGCACTGGAACTCTTCCTGGGCATCGCTGAACACCTCCACGTCCAGAAAGAGCCGGAGTCGGTGGTCCACAGAGCGGAGGCCACAGCGCTCAGGGGCTGAGGGCAACCCGTGAGCCATCAGCCTGCCCCAGCCCCATCTCTACTGCCCCTTCCCTCCCCTAAGCCCATCCCCACCTTGCTTTGCCTTTACTCACGCGGACTGAGGCTCCAGCTGCTGTGGCCATGGGAGACAGGTGCCTGAGGTGGGATGCTGTCAGCCTTGCTGGGGTGGTCACTCTGGCCAGGAGGGTCACAGACAGGACTAGAAGACTGAGAGGAAACTGGTGACTGTTGTCTATGATTCTGCTCCCTATTGGAGGTTTCCTCAGACAAAGTCAGGAGAACCACGTGGTCACTGCCACAGCTGGGACACACAGCAGGAGATTCTGGAGAGAGGGATGGACAAAGTCCTATGAGCCTGCCCACACTTCACACCCCACCACACTCACAGTGCACCTGCCACTCTTGGAACTCCCCAGGACCCACATCTCAGCCTCATATGTGAGCACTATTCCCAAACCACCCCAACCCAATCTCCAGGCATAGTAGCTGATGGATGACCCCCCATCCCAGTGGGCGCTGAGCTGACTCATGGCCTACAATCTCCTCAAAACACACCCCACCTTCTACCTCTAGGCCCTCTCAGATTGGGTTAAACTCAATGAGGCCCTGCTCTGGTCCCTTCCCACAGCCGTGGGCTGACCAAGTACTTCAGTGCTCTACCATCAATGTCTGAAAAACCAAAATGAAGACTGAGAAAGGCAGGGAGAACTCTGGTGCCAGATGTGGGTCTAGTCCAGGTTCCACTGCAATGGCTCTATAATCACGGGCCAGTCATCTCTGTTCTCTGAGCCTCATCTGTATGAGGAGGATTACAGGGTTGGTGGGTCAGCTAAGTGGAAGCAGGTACAGAATTCAGGACGTGGATCCACAATGACAGAAGAAACCTTGAGCAGCTCGGAGATGCTAGGTGTGTGCTAGCTCCCACACCACATTATCACACCGCAGCCCCATCAAAACTCTCCCCACCCCATTTGTAAATGAGGAAAGAAAAGATCAGATAATTTACACTGGGTAACAACAGCAGTCACATGATGAACTTAGTTTTGTGCCAGGCACTATGCTCGGCACTGTCACATTTAAATCTTGTAAGAGCACCATGGTGAGGGGTGGTCATTTTCTTCTTTGTTCAGATAAAGTAACTGGGGCCCAAATCAAAGGAGCATGCAGCACATGGTAATGTTCGTTAGTAATGCTGCCACAGGAGGGACCCCAGAAGCCACAGGGCTATGGAGTACAGCCAGGGCCCGGTAGAGAGTGGGGCTATTTCCACTGCATATGTTCCCTGGGGCTACTGGGTTATAATCACTAGAGCAGGCTCTGGGAGGTGACCAGGGTAGGGTTCAATTTTCTGAAAAAAACTTAAGGTCCTGCTGTAGCTGCTGCCAAGAAGAGAAAAGTGACTAATAAAAAACCATGTTTCTGCCAGGTGCACTAGTGTACTCCTATAATTTCAGCACCTGGGGAGGCTCAGGCAGGAAGACCAAAAGTTCAAAACTAGCCTTGGCAATTTAGGAAGGCCCTTAGTGAGACCCTGTCTCAAAAATTAAACAAACAAATAAATAAATAAGGCTGGGGATGTGGCTCAGTGGCTAAATGCCCTTGAGTTAATCTCTGGTATGAAAAAAAAAAGTCACTTAACACAGTTATTATCCAGAATACTCCTGTCTTCAAAGACTTGGCTTTTTGATTTGTCTATAATGGGAAGACCTCTTGTTTAAAAGAACAGAATATGAAGAGATGCCACAAGGTCATCTTCTATCAAGTAGCTTACATGGTCAGTCAGGGAAGGACAAACTATCCCAATTCCCAAAGCACCTCACTCAAAAGCCACCATGCTCAGAGGGCAACATTACAGCCTGACTCTGCAATAGGGCTCATTGGGTTTTATGTTATTTCTGAAAGAATAGCCAAAAACACCCCAAAAGCCTTCAAGTTATTAAAAATTAATGAGTATGTTTAAGCATGGTTAGGGATTGCATTTCCTGACTGAGAGGGAAAAAAATTCAAGATACAGTTTCATCTTTTTCGGATTTCTTTTTTATAAACATAGCAGGCAGGCAGTTTTACTTGTCCTACTGGCAGAATGGGTGGCCCCCAGTCCTCTAGGCCTTCCTCCCTGGGGCTCCTCCTCCATACTCTCCCACACAGAACTGCCTTCCCTGCAGTGGGGAAGATGTGTGGACAGGGAGGACAAGGCCAAGATTGGTACCTGTCTTTTGGAACAAAGGCCTCCAGCCTTCCTCACCATCCAGTCCCAATCTGGGCTCCTCTGGCTTGAACTCACAGCCACAACGCAGACACTGGAATCTGGTCCCCAGTGGGTCCCTGGCCTCCCTAAGCTGCCGCTGTGCCACAGTGGTGAAAGGGGTTAGCACAGCAAGTAGCTCCTAAAAGCAGGCAGGCAGAAGGCAGCTGTGAGCAGGTGGAACCCAGAACAGAACCCTGGGGCTGCTGCCTCTGGCTCTTCCCACCTCCTTCCCAACCTCCTAAGCCCCGTCACCTGGATGGCTGCATGGGCATCAGATTCCAGAACCACATAGCGACGTAATTGCCGATCAGGGCAAATGTAGGAGAAGCGCAGCACAAGTACAGGGGCCCTGGGGAGCAGACCTGAGCCCTGCATGGGAAGGGGAGAGCAGAAGAAAACAGTAGCAGGTAGGGGAATTATGGTTACACTGAATATGGAGGAGAGCAGTAACTGCAGACCCCATTTAAGTGCTAGAGACTTGCGCACCCAAGCCATGGCACAGATCCCTCCTCAGCTCAGACTCCTACGCTGCTTGCCACTGTACTCTGACCCCCTGAAGTACTTCTCCTAGGCTCCAAATGCCCACGAGAGATGGTGGGAAACACCTAGTCTGGTGCTGGCACAGAACTCCACCATGTTGTCAGCTGACTCCTGAAAAAGCCCAGCATCTCTTCCAGAACCCTACCCCACCCCACCACTCACCTCAGGCACCGGTTCGCTCTGGGTTCTCATCTCCGGCTCTAGCTCAGCCACCACCAGACTCTGCAGCTCCAGCTGCTCCAGGGTTCGAGCTGCTTGGAGTTCCACCTCAAACAAGTGAGTGGAAGTGACCCGGAGAAAGCACTCCCTGCCACGCACACCTTCGGGCCCTTGCAAGGGGCACACCAACATGGGGCGACAGAGCTCCGCTGCAGAGAGACCAAGAGAAAAGCCCTGGAGTAGGGAAATGAACCCAGAGTCTTTGCCTCCCATGGATGACCCTTCATCAACCTGGTCTTTCTGGAATCTCCTGGACATTCCAACACTGCTTGGCCCCAGCCTTCCCCATAGTCACAAGGTGCTCACCTTCCACTTCCTTCCATTCCTGTTCCTCTTCTTCCTCCTGTCTCTCCTTTGCTCCCTCTTCTTTTTCCTGTTCCTCCCTCTCTTCTTCCAGAGGCTTCAGCTCCACTCTACCCTCTTCAGACATTTTCTGTGGTGATTCCTCAGGATCTCTGGTATCCTTCTCTGGGGCCAGAGGACCAGGTAGACTCTCCAGACCCAGAGCATCCAGCGGAGGGGTGCTAAGGTCAGGAGTCTTGGAGGTAGCCAGATGGGGGCTCCCAGAAGTCTCCAGGTGGTTCCTATACTGCAGCCAGTCACAACCAAACCGCTCCCGGAAACTGTTCAGGAGCTCAAGTTCCCGATGCTGTTGTACAAACCACCCTGGGGGAAGCGGGGAAGAGGCAGTGCTGAACAGACCCCTACTCCAAAGACCCCAGCTTCTTTCGATGGTTACTCCTCAATGTAAAGCAGTGCGGGGGGGACTATAGGCTTCCTCCCAGCAGCATGTCCCCAAGTATGTCCTATGGAACACTTTGGTCACACAATTGTCTGTACATTGTCTGCTACTTCTCAAGAGTCACAAAACAGAAGCATATGTCAGACCTGGAGATGGCCCACAGGAAAGAAACCTATTTTTTGTTTAACCTAGCACTTCCTAAACTTATCTGACCACAAGATCCTTTTATTATGGCCTTTTGATGCCCCCCAAAGTTAATGCTTATTGAAAAAGCTTTGGAAAATGCTGCCCAGAAGCAGTTCCTTCTTTTTTTCTTAAAGATTAGAAGACAGACTAAAAAACCCTTTGCAGTGCTTTATACCACCAGAAAATCAAATGTCTCCTACCAGACCTTCATATAACATTAAGATTAGAGAGAGCTGGAATAGGGCAGGAGATGGTCAGTGGGTGAAGCTGACTTACCAGCAGGAGAGGGATCCAGAGTTCGGGGCTCTGGGTCTGTATCACTGGGCTCTGAGATACTTGCCCGCCTCACACGGACTCGGTTCTAGGTTGGGCAGAGGGACAGAGATCTACATAAGCCAAGCCTCCAGCCCTGCCATACATGCCACCCACCCACCCTACCAAAACCACAAAACTACTAGCAAGGATAAGGCCCTACTACTGCCAGTCTATCAAGACCCCAGAGTCTCCACAAAAAAACCCAACCCTAGGAACGAAGTGGCAGCCAAGTGTGCCACTTACCTTAACCTTACGCAGCGGAGCCTGGGCCATGATGCCCCCTGAAGAGAGACTATCACTCAGCTCGGGACCACCTGAGGTTTCAGTCGTACTCCCCACTGACCAGGGCAGAGGTGGGACCACGGGGCCAGGCCCTGAAGATGCCGGGGTCTGGTGTATGACAACAGGAAGAAGAAAGAGGCCAGAATCAGGGGAGTACTTCTGCCCCACCCAACCTGGTCAAAAAACAGACACTACTTTCAAGCCACTGAAAGGAGGAAGCCACCAGCCACTTCTGTCACCCCAGCCAGCACCCTCCCTTCACGTCTTCACCCATCAGCCTTGCATTCCATTTCACCATCCCTACCTCACTGACCTGAAAATCCTTCAGTGACAAGACTTCACCATCAAGAAGGAACTACATAAAGACAAAAGAGGAGGAGGGCTTGTGGAAGAGCCATCCCCAAGGAGGTCAGATATTAACAACATAACAGGGACCCAGGTCTCCAGCCCCTCACCCAGGAAGGCAGGAGGGCACAGAGGTGGGGTAAGATTTGGCAGGAAAGGGGAAGCAGAGTGGACACAAGGCAATCACTCACGTTGTGAGCAGCATCCCTAACCCGGGGTGATAAGTACTGGACAGTGGCCACACGATGGGCAGGGTGGAACCACAAAGGGTTCCCCTCCAGGTAGAGCTGAGGGGCAGGAGAGGAGAATGAGGCAGGCCTGAGTCTCTTCCTGTGGGAAGAAAGCACTGACCTCCATAGGAGGATCAGGCACAAAGGTGGCTCCCTAACCCTTGAAGCACCCAGGTCTCACCTTGCGAAGCTCAGCCAACAGCCACAGTGGTGACAGCTCCCTGTGTCCTTCCAGCAGGTTGTATGCCACATCCAGGTGCCGCAGGTTTCTCAGTTGCTCCAGGCCTAGGGTGGAGGCAAGGGAGGAGCAGCGTTGGAGTGTGTGTGTGGGTGTGAGTAGGTGTGGTGGTGTGTGCTGGAAGGGTACAGAAGAAAGGTGTATCAGAATGCCCCGGCCCTACCTATCAGGAAGCAGGTAGTCCCTGGGCTATCTCACGCCTCGAACTTCCCCCATTCCCTTCCACATGTGCCCCACCACACTTCCCACTCACCTTGTAGGCTCTGAAGTTCATTGCCTCGAAGTATCAAGATCCCCAGAGCAGCCCCTGAAGGTCCCATTCTTGGTATCAAGTGCAAACGATTATAGGAGATGTCCAGATGGTGGAGCTCAGACAAATCCTTCAGGGGGACAGGAAAGACAAAGGTTCTCACCTTAACCAAACTCTCGTCAGGGTCCACTGGGCCTTCTTGGCAAGGGTCTTCCCATTCCACCTATGAAAGCTGCAAATTCTCAGCACAAATGAATTCACCGACCCTCACCCCCACATCAAAGGACCTGAACAAACACCAGCATAGTTCCTAACAGCTCCAGGGTGCAACCAGGGATGGTGACTCCAATCCCCTGAAAGTCCTGCCTGGGAAAACTCAAGACAAAATGTACCACTTGTTCCAGCCAACCCTTGAAGAAGGCCCATCTCCCAGCCTCTGTGGAAGGCAGGGACCTAACTTTGGTAAGTGCCAGTTAATTAGCAAATACAGATGGGCTTGATGCAGATAATACCCCCTTTCCTGCTTTTTGTAAATTTGCACTTCCCCAATGGTAAGACCATCTCTTTCCCTCCCTACTCTTTGTTTAAAACATCCAGGCATCTCTGCATGAATCAAAGTGGAATTCAGTTCACAGTGAACCCTCTTCCCTATTGCTACAGTTTACTGTGTGGTTAAAATCTGTCCTTACCACTTTTATTTTTTTTTTTAATATTTTGTTTTTTAGTTGTAGGTAAACACACACCTTTATTTTATTTTTATGTGGTGCTAAGGATCAAACCCAAGGCCTCACACATGCTAGGCAAGTGCTCTACCACTAAGCCACAAACCCGGCCCCTTCTTACCACTTTTTTTTTTTGGTGGTGCTGGGGATTGAACCCAGGACCCTGTGCATGCTAGGCAAGCACTCTACCAACTGAGTTATATCCCCAATCCCTCCTTACCACTTTTAACACCCAGCTTTATTTATCCTTTACAGGGATGCAAAGATACAGAAGGGTTCCATCATCATCACAAAAGCTACTACTGCAGGAGCTGGCCTACACTAAGTAACAGTGGGCACTCTTCACAACCATCCATACAAAAGCAGGTACTCCTACAATTTCTACTTTATCGGTGAACAAACCAACAAGCTAACTAATCTAAGCCAAGCCACACAGGTATTAGAAACTGTGATTTGAGCTCCAGCTTGTCTTATGCTAGAGCCCAACCCCAAAACACTACCAGGAGGATGTGGCTCCACCCAGAAGGCAAGAGAAAGGAGAGGACAAGTGGGTCCAGAAGCATGGTGAGAACAGAGTGATTCAAGGCCCAAACATGCCAGCCACCTGGCTGCTCACACTTACCATCAGGAAGCCTTTGCAGTCCTGGACTTGATTGTGGCTCAAATTCAAGAAGCGCAGAGCTGATAAGAGACGCTGAGGGGGATGGAAAGAGGAGGCAGAGAACAGATCTTCATACAAGGTCACCGCACTGGCCAGCAAGCCCTCCTCCCTAAAGACCCAACCTTGTCCTTGCCCAAAGCCACCTCCCCTCTGAAGAACTCACCAGGGAGCTGTCCAAGGCAGTCAGTGCATTGTAGCTGAAGTCGGCAGAAAGCAAAGCCAGCCAGGGGAGGGCAGAGCAGAGGTCACCGCCACAGGCCGAGAGGAGCTCCTAGGCAGAGGACAAGCAAAGCACCTCATTAGTCCACTCTCACCCTTTTGACCACACCTCTATCATTTATTCACTCATTCTTTAAATACCAGACTTCATTTGGACATGGAGACTCAAAGAAAACCCAGGTCCCTGTCCCCAAGGGCTGTACTGTGGAGTGAATAGGAAGGCACACACTAGAATTTAATACAGTGTGGCAGGTGTGACTGTGAATATATGGACAGGTACAGAGAGCTGTAGAGTCACAGGGGAGGGAGCAAGGGAGAACATCTGAGCTTGGTTTTGTTTTCTGAACTACTGTTTGTTTATTTATTTATTTTTGTTTTTTGCAGTGCCAGGGATGTAACCCAGATCCTTGAGCATGCTAGGCAAGTGCTTTATCACTGAGCTACCCCCTCAGTCCCCAGAGATTGGGCCTTCTGTGTCCCCCAGGACAGAGCATCAGGCCCACCCCTCACCCTCCTCACCTCTAGTGCCTGGAGGCTCCTGCTGCATATCAGGGTCTCCAGCTGGGAGTAGATGCCACGAAGGCCATGCAGGCAGTGAAGGGGGACACCTCGGAGCTAAGGCAAGGAAGGAAATGGGGGGAGGCAGAACTGCACAGAAGACAAACATCTCATCCCTATCTCCCACGATGGGGAGAAGGGAGAAGATGACAAAGCTCAGCTGTAGTTCAGGGAAATGTGCAAAGGAAGAGAGTGGACACCACATTACTGCAGAGCAGTGGCACACTCAGGCTTGCCCCTCCTCCAAGAGGCCAACTTCTATCCCTACCTCCAAGTGAATACCTCACATTCGGTTTTGTGCAACAACATCCCCCAACACCCCCATACCTCCAGCTGCCGAAGAGACTTGAAGGGAAAGATCTTGATGGGCCCTGGGAGGCCAGGACCAGGGATATGGACCAGCTACAAGAAAATCATTACAGGTTACTGAGGCACAGCATCCCTTTCCTTGGCATCCCCCTCTCAGCACAACCGCCCATATCTGGATTTTGGTCCGGCAGACTCCCTGCACCACTATCCCACCCCCAGTCTCTATCATTCCCCCAAGCTCTTTGCACATCCTGCCCCATCACCACCCACAGAACCTTGAGTGAAAGTGTTTTCTGCAGCACATCGAAGAGGAATTGAAGCTGGAGGATGATGGGAGAGTCAGCAGGGTGGGAGGGCAGAGCCACAAAGCCTGTCTGACCAGGCCCCCATGGTCCCAGGTACAGCTCAAATACACGGTTCAGTTGCTGCAGTGTGATGGTCAGCAGGCTCAGTGTGCTACAGCCAGACAGGACCACATCCCCTGCAGGGAGAGGGACAGATGGGAAGGAGGGTATATTGAAAGGGTCTTTCCCTTTTCAAGTCTTCTGAGTAAGTAATACTGCTGAACTTTCCATGCTGCAATTACTCAATTTTACATAAGTCAAATGCATGTTTTATCTTGAGCTCTTATTCTAATTGCAAAAGTAATACATGCATTTATAGAAACTTTCAAACAATACTAAAATGAATGTCAGGGAATAATCTTACATTTAGAGTGCTATAGTATTGTTAATGCTCTATGTAAAAACTTCTCTGTAATGAGACTGCTATCCTTGAGTGCATCTTTTGGTCACCCTGCCATCTTTTGGTCACTGCATCTAAAATAGGGCAGTTATGGGGCTGGGGTTGTAGTTCAATGGTAGAGAGCTTGCCTACCATATGTGAGGTATTGGATTTGATCCTCAGCACCACATAAAAATAAATAAAGATATTGGTCCATCTACTACTAAAAATATTTTTAAAGTACAGTTATAAGCTACACAAGGACAATTTTGAAAAAGCTTTTTCTAGAAAATAAGGATAGAACCAAAGGATGTTACAGAAATACTATATGTAAGGGATCCCCGGGAAACCACGCCGGACACGGGACATCACATAAGGGAGTTTATTAAGCAAACAGAGTGTCTCCCTGCAGGGTAAGAGAGAAAATGAGAGGAAAAGAAAGAGAATGAGAAAGGGCGTGCACTAGAGAGAGTGTGAAAGCCAGGAGGATAGAGAAAGTGAGGAGGAGAGACAGAAGGATGAGAAAAGATGGCGGGGTAGCTACAGTAAAGCAATTGAATTCCGCAGGGCTAACAGGGGACCAATATCTGAGAAGGATACTTGCAAGCTTACTGATGAACCAAGATTGACAAGTGGTTGGGAGGCGGGGAAAATGGCTGGACCAAAGAGTCAGGGGGAGCAGCTTTGTACATTACACTATACCCTTCACCCAATGTTTTCATTTTATGTATCTATAGTACAATGTCAATATCAAAAATTGATATTGCTTGGTAGAGAATCAGTCCAACTGATTATTATCATCAAAGGAAAACTGTTTCCCACTATAAAATTTTCTGAATTAAAATCAGGAAGCAGTTCAAATACAAGGAGAGACTATATTACAACAATCTTCCTTATCCATAAGGAATATTTCCTAAGACCCTCAGTGAATGACTGAAATCATGGATAGTATAAAACTCTTTACATATGTGCTATGGTTTTTTTCTTACAAATATATAACTATAAGGTTTCATTTACAAATTAAGCACCATAAGAGACTAACAACAGTAATTAATTATAAAATAAAACAAATATAACAATGTATTTTAATAGTTATTTAAAACTTTTAAAAAATTAATATTGCTACAATATGCTGTGCAATACACAGTTCTACATTGTTTGTGTAGATTCATGCAACCACCACCACAATCAAGATACAAAACTATTCCATCACCAAAAAGATCTGCCTCCCACTACTACTTAATAGTCACAAACTCACATCATTTCTAACCCTAGAGCCATAGCACATTTTTGGTGAATACATAAACAAATCCTACAACTTGCATGAAGGATTTTCTATGTACCAAACACTAGGATATATACAGACAGGGTTCAAGGCCTCTTTCCACACTCAAAGAGCCTCCCAGTCTAGAAAAGGAGACATGTGCACAGTTATTAATACAAACCAGAAAATACCACTGCTATAAAGAGAGATTCCACAGATACCATCAATGGGAGTGCAGAGTGAGAGAGAGGACAGCTAATATTAACTGGGTAACATGTGCCCAGTGATTGCATTACCTCATTTAAGTCTCATCAGAATCTCCCAAAGTGAAGCACTATTAACTCCCTCTTAAGAGAAAACTGAGTCACAAAGTTAAGGATCTTGATTGCGATCATATGACTGGTAGGAGTTGCTAATTCTTTTTGGTCTCAAAGCCAAGGCTTGTTCTATCGCAACTAATGCCAACCTTGTATTAAACAACTACTGAAGTTCCAAAGCAACTATAACAATAAAAGCTTCCAATTTTGTACAGTCACTAAGTGTGCATACACCGTATTACATGTTTTATACTTTCCAGTTAAGTACAGTGATTATGTCTGATTTCTGCTGAGGAAAACTGAAGCTCAGAAAATTTAAAACAATTTGACCAAGTTTGAAAGACGGTTGAGATTTCAATCTAAGTGGATTTGACTCCAAATCTCGTGCTTTTAATTTCAGAGTTAAAAGGTACCACACTTGGTGCCTTGCTATACAACAGTGATTACGATCTGCCCCTGGTCTGCAGAGGATTCCAAGTAAGGATCATTTCCCTTTGCGATATGAGAGAATGCGTGGAGGAAGTCACACTGGAGTCTGACCTCTATGGATGGCTAGAATTTAAACTGTCAAAGACAAAGGGCACTGCAAACAGTTTTAAAAAAAACCCGTAGGACAAAAGACATGAATGAACCCTAACACCAATTAACCCTGTTGGTCGTAACTCCATGATTCAGGGAGCGTCTCCGGAAGGTAGGGAGAACCCCACCTCGCCTGAGGCCCAGTTCAACCGGAAGTCCACTCACCGGACTCCCGAAGCAGCCCCGCGAGCTTCCACACCACCGAGTCCCGCGAAGCGGTCGTCATGGTCACGGGACGCGGGAGGCGGAGCCTAGGAAAAGAGGAAGCGGAAGAGCCTCAGGTGGGCGGTGGTGCCAAAAGCCCAGGGTGTCAACGCAAACCAAGGCGTCTTGTGGACAGTAAAGCAAGAAAGAGGAGCGAGAAAGAGCGTCCTCCAGGGCGCCCTTTCGAGGAGCATAAGGCCTGGTCCATTTAGTCCCAGCCTTGAGTACCGACCTCCTACCAGTCCTGCAGCCCGGCGCTTAGATGTGATGGACGGGAAGTCCCGCCCCGGAAGGGAAGTGAGTCGAGGACGACCGGAAGAGCTGCCTCTACTACCGGAAGCCACGCCCTAAGGCCCGCAAACGTGTCGGATGGGACGGGGTAGCGGGGGCTCTGCCGGGAGGTGCGGTTTGGCCCAGAATAGGGGGCCCCTCATCACCTTCCCACCCTGCTCGGCTTGGCTCGCGGTCGTCACTCGGGCCACTGAGGAAAACTTGACTCTTTTGCAGACTGGGAGGGGAAGCAGTTCGGAGAAATGGGATTTTTCTGTTAATTAGGAAAAAACGTTTTCAGAGCGGACACTTGTTTTCCAATTAAAGGGTGTCCACCCCAGGAGTTTTTCGGTAACTGTGAAAGAACTGAGGCTGGCGGAGGTGCCACCTCTGGGGTCTCTGTCTCTTTTCTTAGTCTTTAAACTTTTTTTTATTTTCCTCCTTAAGCAATATCAGGCTCTCAAATTGGCCGCTGGCAATGCTCCACGTGAACCTAGCCCTTTGTTTTTACTGTTTGGTCTCATCACACCTGAACCGAAAAATTATCATCCCGGGTTTGAAAATGAGAAAACAGGTTCGTGAAGGCCAGGTTAGTTGCCAAGGTCATTCAATTAGTAACCAACAGCGCCAAGACTGCAAAAGTTTCTTGGTTGCGAGTTCCCATTGTAGCTTTTACTGGACTTCTGGTCAAATGCTAACGTCAGCTACTGAAGTAGATTAAGAAAAACGTCAACAATTTCTGGTTTTCTGGAAGGGTTTCTTTTATAACGTGCTCCTTTTTTGCACAGAAGAGTAAAAATGAATTGTAAGACAGTAGAGAGTAGGAATAGGCTCAGTTATCTTTTTCTTTAATTGCCAAATTTAAAGGATCTTATTTTCTAAAGACATATTTGAAATAGCAATGTATGCCCCTAAACCACATTAATTTTGTGTTCACAGCATATTATGTGTGATCTGAGTCAAGAGCCTAAAAGATGGTTAAATAAGTGTGTCATGAACAGCAAAGCGGTACACAAATATAAAGTCAGAACAGAGCCTCAATAAATCTTTGTTGAATTGTTAATCCTATGATTTGGTGATTGTCAGTCCCTGTTTATCAATCACCTGGAACTGGGGAGGGCAGGGTCTCCCTCACTGTAACTACCAACTCAATATCTCAGGAAAAAAACAGATTTGAAGTTCCTAATGTTGCAGGAACTGTTTTCATCTGACCTCCCCAGTCTACAGTTATTTTCTGAGAATTGCTCCATTCATAGGGGTAGCAACTGTAGCCAGGTTTGTTCTACATCCCTTTGCTTCCAGACCTGTGAAAGTGAAACAGAGAGAAGCAAAGAAAACTGAATTACGAGGGAAAGAAAAACAGATTTACTGAAAAAAGCAATGGGAGATAAAGTAGTTCGTGTTCCCATCCCCCTGTGAGGCCCACTCCCCTTTCTGCCCTTGGCCTACAGGCAGAGCCTTGGCTGCCTTCCAAAGAATTCTTTTTCTCCCCCAGCCTAAGTTAGCTTGAGTATACTTCTGTAAATTGTTACCATAAGAATCTTGACTAAGACAAAATGCTTTTAAACCCTTTTAAAAATTAGTCAAAAGGAAAACGAAAGCCCTGTCTACTATAACAGTGCCCTAAAATACATGTACGTTATATATATACATATATATATATATGAAGCATTTTGAGAATATGCCAGAGCTTTATGAAGAAAACAAGGGAACTCAATATTCATCATGGGAAGATTCAATATTGCAATGATGTCAATTCAATGCAATTTCAATCCCAATCCCAGTGGGGTGATTTTAGAGCTTGACGAGTTGATTCTAAAATTCATTTGGAAGACTAAACACATGAGCATAGCCAAGAAACTAAGAAAAATAAAACAAAACAAGAGGCACAAGTGGGAGCCTTGTGCTACCAGATAGCAAAATGTCTTATCAAGTCACAGTGACCAAAGCAGTGTGGTAATGACAAAGAAATAGACAAATATTAATAGATCAGTGAGACGCAACACAGAAGCAGCCATGATTACATGGGAATTTTTTTACTCTACATGATAAAATTGACTGTAAATCAATCGGATAAATGATGAGCTATTCAATAGTTTTGAAACATCTAAATGTCCATCTGGAAAAAGTTGTTTCTTCCCTTACATCCTGCACATTCAATTCCAGAAAGATTAAAGAAACAGTTTCTTAAAAATTAAATCTAAGCACTCTTAAAAGTTTGAAACTAATTTACTTAAGATTTTTTTTTATTTTAAAAGGTAATGCTGGGCTGGGACTATAGCTCAGCTGGTAGAGTGCTTGCCTTGCATGCACAAGGCCCTGGGTTCAATCCTCAGCACCACAAAAAAAAAAAAAGGTAATGCCATTTTAAAAAATTGTTATTAGATGATAGCATTGCATAATTTATTATCATACATTAAATTGTTTTCTCTAAGAAATGAGATTATATCACACCCTTAACTTCTAAACATTCTTCTGAGTTTTAGTCCCCAAGAGTAACACATCACCAAAAATCAGAAATGTGAAACTGATCCTTCTAAGCACGTGACTAAGACTTCTCAGCCCAGACATGGATCTATAACTCATCTCCCTCCCCTTCCACTCTCGGGTTGCATGAGGAGAACCCTTTTGTTAATAGTTTCCCTGCCACCCCTAAGTTCCCTGGAGTAGCCTTTGCAAATGCTTTTAAGAAAAAGTGGTAAGCCAAGAGCAGGAGTGCACACCTGTAATCCCAGTGACGTGGGAGACTGAGGCAGGAGAAGTGCAAGTTCAAAGCCAGCCAGCAAATTAGCATGGCCTTATGCAACTTACCAAAACCTTGTCTCAAAATTTAAAAAATTAAAGGGAATAGGAGTGTATCTCAGTGGTTAGGAGCCCCTGGATTCAATCCCAATACCAAAAAAAAAAGGAAGGAAGGGAGGGAGGGAAGAAGGGAAGGATGGAAGGAAGAAGAGAAAAGGTATTCATCTCAGGCTTAAGCTGCTGGCATGAAAAGAAGGGAGAAAAGGAGTATTTTCATACAAGAATGACAGTCATCTACAGGAGAATACAGACCTCAGAACCTGGTCCAAAGCTTGCTTATTTCTGATAGTTTGAAGCATATAAGACCCAGGAATGTTGTCTACAGAGTAAGAGAGGTCATAGTTTATCTTTGGGACTTGAGCCATTGTCCTTACCTTCACCCTCTGATGCTACAACCTTCAACAGATCAGATGTCTGAGACCTAAGGATTCCTTCAAAATATGAAGTTTACACTTAGAATTGGGGAGAGGAATTGGATGATCTATGTGTTCTATCAACTTGCTGTCTTCACGTAGCAGGAAAGGCAGACAGATTGAAAAGAATGACCTCTACAAATAAAGTTTGGTGAAAGCGTTTGTACTAGAAAAAGTCCGTGTGTCCAGCATCCTCAGCACCAGGATTGAGCAGTCAGAGCCAGTCCTTTCTAGATGAGTTGCCACATTGTGTCTCTTGGCTCTGCTACCAGACCTGACCACAAAAGATTGGCACAGGAATTGGGCCAGGTGCCCAAGTCAAACATAGAGAACCTAGCAATTGCATTGGAGGATGTCTGGGCTGAGAACTCTGCTTTAGACCATCACCAACCCTGCTTACCAGCATCTGGTTCCTGGAGAGACTGAACTGAACTTGAGACACACAGAGAGCCAGAAGAGAGAGCCAGAAGTCAAGCTCAATTTCAAATCAGAGAAGTTTGGGCCTGAGAATGACTGAGAAGGAAACAACAAAAATAGCCACTACAGGGACCTAGTATCAGCTCTGGTCTCTCATCCTGGCAGGACTTTGCAGTTCTGGATAAAATAAGCAGAGGAATTCCTTGAGGGAACCTGAGAGTGGCTTAATTTACTTCACTGCCTATCCTGGAGATCCATGGAATCTTCTGAGAAGCGGGTAAAGAAGAGCTATAGAAAAATAGAAAAACCAGGACTATGTACTTAATTCAGGACATAGGAAGAAAAAGGAGAGAAGACTACATTATTACCCATTCAAACTGTTTGAAAAGAGCAGAAATTTGGGAGGAAATATAGGTGGGGCAGCTATGGAGAGGAGAGGAAAGGAAAGCAGACAGAATCTGAACGAAGTAGGAAAAGACCATTTCAGGGATAGCCTGCCAAAAGCCTGTTGGGAAAACCAAATACATATGTGACACATGCCTTCCATCTTGACTCTCCCTGCACACAGACCCAGAGAGAGGCAGGAAATGGGCCACAGCAAAGGAACAACCTGCAAGTGCAATAGCAGTAAAACCTGCAAAGTGACACATGGCACAACACAAAACAAGCAAAATGAGAACACAACTAGGCCTGGGCTGGGGAATGGGACAGGTAGGAGTTGGTTTGTAATCTTAAACCCTCCAAAGAACCAGAGTAAGAGCAGTCTTTTGTTCTTTGTTTGCTCAGCCTTGAGTATGTGCCAGACATATAGATTCTGGGTAAATAAAGGAGACAAAGGTATGACCCTTTTCTCAAGAAGCTGACCTTGTAGTGGAAAAGACAGTCCCTAAAAATCACATGACAACATTGTATTAGTGCCCTATTGCTGCTGTAACAAATTATACCAACATTAGTTACTTAAAACGACCCATGTGTTACAGTTCTAAGGGTCAGGAGGTCCAAATAGGTCTCAGTAGGTCAAAATTAAAGTGTCAGCAAGGACATATTCCTTTCTGCAGTCTCCAGGAGAGAATATGTATTCTTGTGTTTTCCAGCTCCAAGTGGCTGCCAGTTTGCTATGGCTGTCTGAGTCATCCCCACATCACATGTTGTTGATATTGATTCTTCAGTCTCCGTCTTCAACATTTAAGGACCCTTGTGATTACATTGGGTTCACCCAGATAAACCAGGATAATCACCCTATTTTAAGGTCAGATGATTAGCAACCTTAACTCCACCTGCAATTAATTCCCTTGGCAGGCATCATAAAATATCCACAGGTGCTGAGGATTAGGATGTGGCTATCTTCCATCTAGCACAAACATGAGGCATGTTACAATAAACAAAGTTCTGTGGGAGATGATTCCAGTTCTAGACTGCAAACTGAATACATGCTCTTGCCTCTCTCTCCCATCCCAGATGCTTAGAATTCATAGAAAGATGTTTAGAAATAAAAATAATTCATAATCACCCTGAATAAAAAGGAGAGCCCTGGGTAGACCAGAACTATGAGAAGTCCTTGAAAGATGAATGGCAGGTGGACACCAGTCAAAGAAAAAAACCCACAGCACAAAACATGCAGAGCAATATACTGCTCCAAGAGTAGAAAACTGCACCAATGGTACTGCATGCTCAACAGAGGTGGGTTCCTCCAGAAGCAGGGTACTCAGAGCAACCAACGGGGCACTGATTATTTAGGATACTATAACAGGCACCACCAAACATGTCAACTGCTCCATGTCCCACTTCTTCTTGGTGCCAAGAAACACTGGTAGAGCTCTCTGCCTGGAGATGGGAGCAGGGGATATGAAATCATTAATTAGGTAGAAAAAAGGACAGTGTTCCCAGTGGCTAATGACACCTAGGAGGAGAGCAAAGGGAAGCACCCATTTACAGAAGACCAAAGTGCCCCACTCAGAAATATATCCCATCCCCGTCATTTGTTGACAATAGACTATGGCATACATCATGGATTATCTCACACCCTGTTTGCCAAGGAGTATACAAACAGAGATGGCGAACAGGCTCACAGAGAATCTCGGATGAAAGACACTCCCAACCAGTAAGTACCCAACATTTGAAGAAAGTCAACATTTCCAAAGAGGAATATCAGATCCAACATCTCAAAGAACTTTCCCTTAGTAAAATTGCTGACAGTATATGAACAGGATTTTAGAAAAATTATTTTGGAATAATTATGGAAGGATATTCTATTTTATTTTTCAGACTGGGAATTGAACCCCAGGGTTCATAACCACTGAGCCACATCCCCAACCCATTTTTATATTTTATTCAGGGACAGGATCTCAGTTGCTAAATTGCTGAGGCTGGCTTTGAACTCTTGATCCTCCTGCCTCAGCCTCCCCAGTTGCTGAGATTACAGGTGTGGGTCAGCATGCCCGTCTCTGTTCATTTTTTAAAATCAACTGAAAAACTGAATGTAATTAGGAAGCAATATTCACTCAGTAGGATGATCAGAAAGGGCACAGCTAAAATGTATGTGCATGACCTGAAAGAGTGAGCAAATATATTTATCTATCATGTAGCACAAGATGAAATATGGAAAGTGCATTAAAAAACTAAAATATGCAGAGGATATTATGATATCACCTATAGGTTCTGAAGTAGAAAATGGAAAAAATGTGAGATGATGTTATATTCAAATAATTTTTTAAAAGTCCTGAAATTGAGGAAAACCATGAACCTTCAGTTTGAAAGGCCCTATCAAACCAGGATCCATTCATAAAACTAACATATAGCTCTAATATGATACAATTTCAGATACCATAATAGGGAGAAAATCCTGAAAACATCCAATGAGGGAAGAAAAAAAAATAGATGAGCTACAAAGGTCTGAGAATCATTGAAACAGAGTCATTCATTGAAGAACAGAAGGTGCAAGAAGGAAAGGGAAAAAATTCAAAGTTCAAAGGAAAATATCTTTGAATCTAGAATTATATGCACATCCCAGTCATCATTCAAGTGTGAAAAATAAAGACTTTTTTAGTTAGGCAGGGACTCATAAAGTATCACCTACAGACATACTCTGAAATAAATAGTAAAAGGGATATATCAGCACCAAGAAAAATGAATCCACAAGGGAGAATAAGAGGTGAAAAGCAATATGAGCAAAGATTTTAGTAGATTTGTTCAAACCACAGAATAAGACAAGAATAGGACAAAAGAGGCAGAAAGGAGGGAAGGGGAAAGAAAAATAAACAATAAAAGGATGAGAAACTTCATAGATTAAGCTGGGTGAGCTGGTGCACACCTGTAATGCTAGTGCCTCAGGAGGCTGAGGCAAGAGGATTGCAAGTTTGAGGCCAACCTCAGATCTTAATGAGGCCCTGTCTCAAATTAAAAGAAAAAAAAAAAAGGGATCAGGATTGTAACTCAGTGGTAGAGTGCCCCTGAGTTCAACCACCAGGAAAGAAAGAAAGGAAGGAAGGGAGGGAGGGAGGAAAGAAAGGAGAAAAGAAGGGAGGGAGGGAGGGAGAAGAGAAGGGAGGAAAGAAGGGAGAGAGGGAGGGAAATAAATTTCAGAGATTAAAAACAATTGCCATTTCCAGAACTACCATAGAAACAGGAATGTCATAGTTTCCATCAATGGACAGAAATAACTTCATCTCGGGAATCACATTTGAAAAACATTGGGAGGAACATACTATGGATCTTACACAGAATCTTAAACTAGGCTTCTGCAGTCCAAATCCTGGTTCCACAAGTTACCAGGGATGCGACTTTGGATAAATTATTTAATCTCTCCATGCCTTGGTTTTTCCATCTATACAGTGGGCAAAACATCAATGGCTACCTCATATAATTGCTCTGAGCTTTCAGTTGCAATGTGCCTAGCACATAGTGCTATATCAACACTTGATGTATAAGTAATAAAATTAACAAAAGAAGTTTATTTCTTACTGGGGGGGTTACTACAGGAAAAAAGGTAATAGACTGGAAAATAAAGTCAATGAAAATTCACAAAGTAAAATAATTGCAGCTCAATACCTATGGCATGATACCTACCATTTGTGGAGAAAGACTTTCTACAAGGTATGTTTACATATGTAAATTCAGAACAGTGTGTGGCAGGATACCTGTCTCTGTCTAGGGAACTGAAATTAATAGTAATGTTCAAGGGGAACCTCAGCTTTATATTCAATATTTGAATTGTTACTTTGAGAATAGATCTATGCTACTTATGAATTTTTTTTAAAAAAGTAACTTTTTTTTGGAAAATTAAAATTTAAAAGAAGTGTCCAGGAAGCAATGAAAAAGGAAAAACTGGAATCAAGGAAAGAGTCACAGAATAGATGGCATCAGAATCATGTCTTAAAGGAGGCATTGCTTAAGAAATGGAGACATGCAAAAGGCAGGGCTGCTTGAAAAGATAATGATGTATTAGAGGAATGACCAGGATTACTATCCACAGAGTCTGGGTGTGTGTGGTTGGATGCTGTCTTAGTCTGTTCCTGCTGCTATAACACATACCTTAAACTGGGTGATTTGTAGATAATAGAAATTGAGCTGGAGGTGAAAGCTCAGTGGTACTATGCTTGCCTGACATGTGCAAGTTTCTGGGTTTGAACTGCATCAGATAAATAATAGAAATTTGTTTCTCACAGTTCTGGAAAGTGGGAAGTCCAAAATCAGGGGGCTGACAAAGTCATTGTCTGATGGGGATTTACTGTGTCCTCCATATATGGTATCTTGCTGCTGCATCTTCACAAGATGGACGGGAGGAAAGGAAGCATATAAACTTCCTCTCTTGGGTCCTTTCATAGAGGCACTAATCCCACACAGTAGGGCAGAACCCTGGTGACCCAATTACTTCCCAAAGGTCTACCTCTTAATTCCATCGCCTTGGGGGTTAAATTCCAACATACAAATTTTGGAGGGACACCAATACTCAGGCCATAACAGGTAGAAAGAGGAAGAGAAAAATGCACAGGAAATCAGGCTGCAAAGATAGATTTAGGATAGATTGCCAAAGACTTCCACACCACACAAAAGAAATTAAACTTTGTGTAAACAGCATTTTAAGTCACCTAAGTGACATGAGCACATAGTCATGTGGAGGATGCACCTCTCCCAGGAATTTTGGAAGCCAACTCCCTGATGCTAGACCAAGTGGTGTGTTGATGGGAACCTGAGCTACCCAGGGTTACCCTAAACCTCGAATGGAGTTGACCCAGGCAAAGTAGCTCCTGCAGGTACATGCTGGTAGCATCTTTCGAACCTAGAATCAAGCCATACCTTAGCCAGTGGTACATGTGGAGGTCGTGAGCCAATGATCCAGTTATTATTTAATTTATTTTTTGTTCATGTCAGGTTTCTGTTTAATCTGAGTCTGTATTAAGAGTTTTCACAGAGTGGCCCTAATGATCAGCACTGGGAACAGGGAGTGTAGCTGAAGTCCTCTGCTCTTGGGTTAGTCTCATGATGAGGAGCAAGAAGAAAAAGATGTCCTTAGCCACTATTGGGTCCCTTTCAGAAAGGGATGGTCATAGATCTCTGATTTGCTAAATTAGCAGAATCTAAGGACTCAGAGACTTCAAAAGGATGGCCCAGAACAGTGATCCAGACTGGGATTTCACCATGCAGCAAAATCTAAAGAAAAATCTTAGGATCCAAACTAGAGTTGCTAAGTTTAATTTTGTTAAGTAGAAACTTAAAAAAAAAAAAAAAAATAGTAAAAAGCCCACTACCTTCTACCATCTTAATATCATAAAAGAAATGACTCTTTTTAAAAATTTTAGTTGTAGATGAACACCATACCTTTATTTTATTTATTTATTTTTATGTGGTACCTAGGATCAAACCCAGTGCCTCACATGTGCTAAGCAAGCGCTCTACCACTGAGCCACAGCCCCAGCACGTAAAGAAAATAACTCTCATACACACACGCATGCATGCACATGCACACACACACACACACACACACACACACACACACACACACACACAGAAAAAGTAACAAGAGTACAGAACAGCCCTCTAAAATGAATACACTTGGCACTGTGATTTATTTTGCTGTACTCACTTTTCTCACTTTGCCTCAGACACACGAAAACTTTACTTACAACACCAATTTACTCGGTGACCTAATGCAGAGTCCTGTGACCTTGAGTAGAATGTCCCCAGCCCTGAGAGCTTATCCACCTCCCTGGGACAGGGAGCTCAGAGACCTAGAGGCCCCAGTATCCTAGGGAAGGGCAGGGAACTGGGAACAAAAATAGCCTTGAGGGACATTCTCCAGCCCCCCACTGGCTCTGGGCACAAGTAGTTGCAATGCTGGGTGGAGATTAAGGGAGACTCCAGAGGATGAACAGAACGCTCCGCCCCTCCAGTGTAGGGCAGAAGTGGGGACTTTGTGAACACAACCTGGGGTTTGTGCTGGAGCACGCAGTGCACTTGGGCTGCTCTGGAGGGCCCCTGTGCTGCGGTTCAGGTTTGCTCAGGTGGGGGGAAGGGTGTTAGCACAAGTGTGACCTGTTGAGATTCTTTCCCCTCCATTCCCCCTTGTTGAGGCAGGCACTTCCTCACCCACCCGCTGAGCTGAACTGGTAGCAGGAAGCCTTTGACAAATCAGACTCTGTTAGTCAAATACACACTGAAATTGTGCAGTCAGTATCAGACAGTGCTCTTGAATTTCTAATAGATGGAACATCCCAGCCTCTTACACACACACACACACACACACACACACACACACACACACAGATTGGATAATGGAACCAATCAGTTGAGAGCCAGAACCCTGGAGTGAATAAGCTGGAGACAATGAGGGCATAACAAAAGAAGAGAGGAAGGCCAGAGAAGGGGGTGTCCCTATCCCAACTCTAGAGACAGAATGGACAATAGGAAACAAATGGGAAAAGAAAAGGGTCATTTGGCACTATGCCCTGCCCTCTCCATGGTGCAAGTCCCCCAGCAGTGGTCTCTGTCTTTCCACCCTTCTGGTATTAAGTACTAAGTTAAGGAGTTACCTAAAGATATATGAGGGGCTTCAATGGAGCCAAGAATTTCAAGAGCCAGACCCCCAGTTCAGCAAGGTCTCATGAAATCTACCTCAAAAGCCAGGGGAAGATTCAGATTCCAGGAACCTCAAAATTCAAATTTCATGAAGACCTCATTCCTGGGTCTGAATTCATTCTGGTGATCTGATTTAACACCTCTCTGCCCTTTTAAACTTCTTTCTGACACCACCAACTCGTACATCTGTCCCTTTCTTCCCAGCCAGCCTCCCGAAAGATCCCAAGATCTGACTAGCTCTGAACAATTTTTTCCAGGGGGTTCCAAAGGCCAGGCAATAAATCCCCTGACTCTGAGCAAGGCATTCTCAACAAGGACAGAGAATGGCAGAGGAAGGGGCTTATGGCCATAGTGGATGGAGATACTGAGTATAGCAGTTTCTTTTAGGTGTGGCAGGGCAGGCAGCCTGAATGACATGTCAGCTTGCAGGAGGGCCAATTCTCCAGAGTGGCTGTCCAAGGAGCTTGGGACACCTTTGTAACTTCCCAACAGAAACCAACCCAATTACAGCTCTTGGATCCCAGATCTATGAGGTCAAATGTGGCTAAGTGACTTGAAATCCCACAATCCTATGCTCTTGGAACCCGAACCTACCCTACACCATATCAGAGAAGCCTGAGAATGCATGCCAAGTCATATGCACTGTTCTTTATTGTCACATGATACCCATGGGACAGAGGGGGAATGGGGAGGGGAGGCCTCTGGCAGAGAAATAGAAGGAAGAAGGGAGGGGAAACCATTTATTTTCTGCACTCTGCCCTTCCTTCCAGCTGACAATCATTGGGGTTTGGTCACCAGCTTTGGGCTAAGGAAGCGGAACCCCTTAGATACAAGCACAGTGTTGCGTGAGAAGGTTAGGTACCATCTCATACTTGAAAGAGTAACCTCCATCTGAAGTGGTACGGACGTGTAGGGGCCTCATGGTCCCTGGGAGGGCAGCACAGCAAGGCTGGGCCCCTGGCACCAAAGAAAGGGGCTGGACAGGGGTAGGGGAAACACCAGGGACTGGCAGGGGTAGGTCTGGTGGGGTGGGCAGTCCACAGCCACCATGACAGTAGTGAAAGATGAAGCTGGGAGGGTGCACGATCCAGCGGTCCCAGCCCAGCTCCTGGAAAGAGATGTTGAGTGCAGCTCTGTGGCAGTAGGCGTGGGCAGCAGGTTCCTCCGGAGGCCTCTGCAGCAGGCGCAGAGCAGCAGGAGACCAAGGCCAGGGCATTGGGGGAGTAGAGCGCCGAGCTCTCTCCCCTCCACTGGGTGGTCTGGCCCTAGTGTGGGCCACCAGGAAGGGAGTGGTCTCTGGCCTGGCTGAGCAGGAACAGAGAGGACATCGCAGCAGTAACACCAGGACAGGGTGAGTCAGCAGAGGAAGAACAGAGGTGTCCAGATGCAGCACCGCCCAGCGAGGGGGTGCCTGGCCCAAGAACATGGGCACAGCCATGGGTCCCCCAGATGACAGCACCAGCAGGCTTAGCAGGGGCCCAGAGCTATTTGAGACCACTGTGCTCTTCTTGTCTAACCCCGTATGGAACCACAGCTGGGCCGAAGTCACCTGTCGGCTTCGTGTGTGGTGGGATGGCCGGAAAACGTATGTGAAGACACCTTCCTCAGCCTCCTGGGCCAGCCCTCCAACAGCTGGCTGGTCCTCACAGCTGATACCTGAAAGGGACAGAAGCAAAAAGAAAGGGCAGCCCTGACCAGAAAGCCCTGGAACCCTCTCTCCTTGCCTCCTCAGGAGAGACATGGCCAGTATTCACAGTGCTAATGATATGCCATATGCTCTGCTGAGGGCCCTCTCTGACCTGCAGCTCCTCCCAAGTCTTGGGAGAACTGACATAGGCTTCCCATTTTTCACTTCATTATTAAAGCATTTAAAAAATGCAAAACAGAGCTGGTGCAGTAGCACACTCCCATAATCCCAGCAACTCGGAAGGCTGAGGCAGGAGGAATTGCCCGTTTGAAGCCAGCCTCAGCAACTTAGGAAGATCCCATCCCAAAACAAAAAAATTAATAAAAAGAGCTCAGTGGTAAAGGGCCTCTGGGTTCAATCCCAATATCTAAATAAATAAATAAATAAATAAATAAAAATAAAAAGAAGAAAAAAGGAAAACAATATCAGGCCTAGAATTAGAATAAAACTCCTTGGTTTTAAAGAAGATATGTTTACCTGGTAAATGTTTTGGAAAGCAAGAGAAAGGAAAGGCCAAAACAGGAGAAATTCAATTCACCAAAGCCCTCCAACCACTGTGGATCATCCTCAGTGAAGCAGAATTATATGACAGAAAAAAAAATACAAAATAGGCATTGAGGTATAGAACTCAGTGGTAGAGTGCTTGCCTTACATTCATGAGGTCCTGGTTTAACACCCAGCACTGCAAGAAAAGAAAAAAGAAAAGTGTATACACACACACACACACACACACACACACACACAATATCACCAACTTCTCTTTGAAGTGGTTTTCAAATTAATATTCCAAAGAGCAATATGTAAGAGTCTCTGTCAGCTGGGCTCAGTGGCACACACCTGCAATTCAAGCAATTCAGGGGGATAATTGCAAGTTCAAGGCCATCCTCAGCAACTTAGCAAGACAGTGTCTCAAAATAAAAAGAACTGGGAATCCGGGGATGTAACTCAATGATAAACTGTTCCTGAATTCAAACATCGGTACCAATGGAAAAAAGAAAGAAAGAAAGGAAGGAAGGAAGGAAGGAAGGAAGGAAGGAAGGAAGGAAGGAAGGAAGGAAGGAAGAAAGAAAGAAAGAAAGGTCCCTGTCACTCTCTACCTTCACCAATATTTAGAATTGTTAGACTTAACATGGGTGTTTGCTACATTACTCTTCATAACTCTGGGAATGTCAGAGACATTATGTGATAAGTTCTTTAAAATAATTCCATTTTTAAAAGTCAGATTAACACACACACACACACACAGAGGACAGGAAGAAAGAGAAGAAAAGGAGGAGGAGGACTAGGGATATAACAGAATACAGGGCTATCCTCCCCAAGAAAGAGCAGCTGGCATCTTTGCCCCAACATATACCTAGATGATAGTAAGTAATCATGAGCCAGCCCCAGGGAATTGGGGCTATACTATTACACAGGTTCTCTCATTATAAACTCATAAAATTGATTCATTTTGCAGATAAGAAACTGAGGCTTAGAGAGATGAAGTGATAGTCAACTTCTAAGTGGCCAGACTGGAATTCTGCCTGATTCCGGAACCACGCTTTTTCTCCAGCATGCTGCAAGTGGGCTGGGAGAAAGGTGGGCCAGGTGAGGTGAAGGCATGCCCAGAGGAGGGCTTTATTCTTTCAGTCAGTGGAACACGAAGACACCTATGGGGAGAGACAGGAACTCAAAAGAAGGTGACGAGCTTCCAACAAATCATCCTCCCGCCTCCCTGCTATCTCCTCAGGTCTCAGCTACCTGGAGCTGAAGAAACCAGGATTGGGGCAGGGAGCCGAGGCAGAGATAAGAGCCCAGCCCAGGCAGCTCTGCCTCTAGGAGCCTCCCATGTCCCAGTCACTCTATAGGCTCACCAGCTCACTCCCTCCTAAGAAGTGGACATTATTGCCCATTCAACAGATGAGAAGGCAGAAGCTCAGGGGGCTTTAGTAATTGACCCACTGATGCAAAGCCAGCTGAGTGGCAGGGCTGGGAGTCAAACCCAGGTCAGCCTGCTCCCAAGCCCATGCAGTACCAGGCTGCTTCTCAAAGTCACCTTGCTGGTCCCTCACCCATGTTACCTGTGGCTGGAAAAAGGATGGCCTGGGAGACATCCTCCTCCTCGGGCTCAGAGCCCCTGCGCATGGAGCCACCCACGGCGTGTCTTCGGGGCAGCCGCCTGATTCCAGGACTCCCACCTTCCCCCATAACGGCTGGAGGCCCCAAGGCATCCAAGAACAGGGCCCTCACCTTGGCAAGGACAAGTTCCCGGTCCAGCTCTAGCCCATGGCAGCCCTGCCCACCCTGCGGGGCCAACAGCAAGAGGAGCAGCAGGGGCAGCTGAGGCACCATAGCTCACCTGGCCCTGCCAACTGGAGAACCCACACCCTGCCCTGTGGGGAACCACACCCAGTCCTGCGTCCTCTCTATCAGGGTCTGCCCAAGGCCTCTGCAGCCTCCTCTCCCCATCCCACCACCTGCCCTCTTCTATCCTTCTCACCCGTCTTCCCCAGCCCTGCCCACGCCCTGCAGTCCAAGTTACCCCTGCCCATGGCATTGAGACCTCCTATCTGTGACGCACAGGTCTGTGGCCCTGAGCCTTATCTCCCACTCCTGCCAAGAATGTGGGGGAGGGGGCTGGGGAGGATGTTCACCCCGGGTGACCTGACCCACACATACAAACATACAGCCCCTTCCAGGTACACACACACACACACACACATACACACACACACACACACAGTCTCACATCTCAGCACCCAGCACAGAGGTGACACTAGGTGGGACAGAAGTAGCCTGGGAGCTGGGTTTGGCCAGCTTCTGAAAGTGTCATTTGTCAGGAAGGGAAAATGCCAGCTCCCTTAGACCCTCTGAGACCCCTTTCAACCAAGCAGCTGCTGGGCTGGCCTAGTGGGAAGGGTTGGGGCTGCAACTAGAACTGGGGCTTGGGCAGGGGGCAGGTGGTCCAGCCTGCTCTATACTTAGCCTGGAGGAGCCAGTCTGGGCTCTTGTCCTCCAGCTGTGTCATCAGAGAATATTTTTGGGATTGGCAGCTGCAGGCGCCTCTGCCACTCAGGCCCAAGCCTGGCGGGCAGTTGGGACCTGGCTGCTGGAGGTGGGAGGGAGGAGGGGAAAGAGGCCCAGGCTGTGGGAGGGGGCTGGGAAGAGAGCAGGAAGCCAGGCCGCGGGCAGAGGAGGCTGCGGGGCCCCTTGCTGGAAAGGCAAACAGGAAGGACTGCCCCCTAAGCTCTGGGCTCTGGGCCGGGGAGTCTCCGCCGCGCGCCACAGCTGCTGCTCGGGGCCGAGGGTAAGGAGGCGAGCCGGGAAGGGGTGGACGGAGGAGAGCTCCGCGGGTCCCCAACTTCCCGCCTCGGGGACTCGCGCTGCTCTCCGGGCCTCGGCGCCACCGCCGCCCGCCCTTCCCTCGCGCCGCGGCAGGCCATCCGCAGCCACCGCGATGAAGGCGGTCTCAGGGGATCAGGGGAGTCCCCCGTGCTTCCTGCGTTTCCCGCGGCCCGTGCGGGTGGTAAGTGGCGCGGAGGCCGAGCTCAAGTGCGTGGTCCTGGGGGAGCCGCCGCCCACTGTCGTGTGGGAGAAAGGCGGGCAGCAGCTGGCCGCTTCCGAGCGCCTGAGCTTCCCGGCGGACGGCGCCGAGCATGGCCTGCTGCTGAGCGGCGCGCTGCCCACCGACGCCGGGGTCTACGTGTGCCGCGCTCGTAATGCGGCAGGAGAGGCCTACGCGGCGGCCGCGGTCACCGTGCTGGAGCCGCCAGCCCCCGAGCCCGAGCCCCAGCCCGCCGAGCACCCGCTGCCACCGCCGGGAACCGGGGAGGGAACCCCGGTGTTCCTGACGGGGCCCCGGTCCCAGTGGGTGCTGCGCGGGGCGGAGGTGGTGCTGACGTGCCAGGTGGGGGGCCTCCCCGAGCCCACGCTGTACTGGGAGAAGGATGGGATGGCCCTGGACGAGGTGTGGGACAGCAGTCACTTTGTGCTGGAGCCCGGCCGCGCCGCGGGTGGCCCGGGCGCGAGCCTGGCGCTGCGCATCCTGGCGGCTCGTCTGCCAGACTCGGGCGTCTACGTGTGCCACGCCCGCAACGCGCACGGCCACGCGCAGGCCGGCGCGCTGCTCCAGGTGCACCAGCCCCCCGAGAGCCCGCCGGAGGACCCCGAAGAGGCCCCCGCTCCGGTGGTGGAGCCTCTCAAGTGCGCGCCCAAGACCTTCTGGGTGAACGAGGGCAAGCACGCCAAGTTCCGCTGCTACGTGATGGGCAAGCCTGAGCCCGAGATCGAATGGCACTGGGAGGGCCGTCCCCTGCTCCCTGATCGCCGCCGCCTCATGTACCGCGATCGCGATGGCGGCTTTGTGCTCAAGGTGCTCTACTGCCAGGCCAAGGACCGGGGGCTCTATGTCTGCGCGGCGCGGAACTCTGCGGGCCAGACGCTCAGCGCTGTGCAGCTGCACGTCAAAGGTAGCGCCCTCTGAGCGTCCTGGGGCTGAGGAGGGGCCTCCAGCGCCCTCCGAGGCCCTTCTTCCTCGTGCCCCCGCTTGGTGCCCGGCTCTGCCCAGAGACTGGGCGACAGGTGGAAACATTAAATATTAGTTTCCTGCCTGCTTCTCACCCTCAGGGATTCGAATTCATAGGTCTCCAGGGTACTCGAGAATTTCTTAGCCCATTCCGAGTCACCAAGAAATGTTTGATGTGCAAACGGTGAAAACCCTAGACCTCTCCTTCAGTAGTTTCCAACCTGTGGTACTTTAGCGCTTCCTCAATTGGATTCCCATTCGTAACCCCAGTATGTAAGACAGATAAAAGGAACATTTTTCTTTGTCTAAACGAATAAGGCTAGGTCTAGATGTATAGGGCTAATAATCAGTGAGAACAAGGGGCTGCCATACTGAATGCACACATTTGGAGTGGAGACTGTACTTACAGTGGGTTAGCCTCTGAACCTATGGGAAGGCCCTGATGCTGACATTAGAGAAACTACCCATTCACAGGAAAGATAGTCCACAAATTTTGGCCATTCTTTCATTAAACTGATCTTTTAAGTTTGAAAAAAGAGAAAGGTTATGGAGAAAGTTTATTTTTCGAACTTGAATCACCAATAATATCTAATAAATGCCCACATTATTCATAAACAGAAAATTTATGGAAAACAAAAACACACCCCATACTCACAATGGAAGTTAAAGCTCTCCATAATAAGATTTCCTCACAACCTGAGGGGTTATAACCTTCACTGGTTATTACCCAACTTTCTCGCTGGGAAAAAAATGTTGACAAATTCTTCTGAGCCCTGCCTGGCACTCAGTCAAGCATGTGGCACCTGGGCTGTGGCGTTGGCTTCACTGGTACAGCTTGATGTGCACAAACTCGCCAGGCCGGTGCTGAACTGGAATTTCATCAAGAAAGAAAAGCCCAGAGGGAAGGCAAGAGGAACTTCCCAGAGTGCCATAAAAAAACTAGCTTCTCCAGCAGCCCAAGTTAACCTGCTGGTAGTTTCCAGCATCATATGTCTTTTAATTTTTTTCTTTTTCTTTTTTTGTTTTTTCTGTTCTCTCTCTCTCTCTCTCTCTCTCTCTCTCTCTCTCTCTCTCTCTCTTTCTGTCTCGTTACTATGTTTTTGAAAATGATTAGAATACCTTAAAAATGAAATTCAACTTGGACCCTGCAAGGTGCCTCTGAGAGGCCTGAGGGGACAGTTTGAAAATCACTGGACTGATCTAACTTCTCCCCTCCCTTTCCCCATTTTACAAGTAAGGGAACTGAGGTACAGGTTGCTCAAGGTGATGTGGCTAGCAAGTGTCAGGGCCAGATGAAAAGGCCATCATTTGACTTA
Organism: Sciurus vulgaris; assembly: GCF_902686455.1. Classification (NCBI taxonomy): domain Eukaryota; kingdom Metazoa; phylum Chordata; class Mammalia; order Rodentia; family Sciuridae; genus Sciurus; species Sciurus vulgaris. Next base: position 171,155,954 of record NC_136463.1, on the reverse strand, counting down.
CCTTCTTGTGATTTAGGATTTTACGATTCCACATGCCTGCTGTCTCTGGGGAAAGAGTAAACAGCATGGCCTCATATGTGTTTAGGAGCCCTCTTCCTGGGCTGGCCTCTTTCCAGACCCTTCTCTTGTCTCTCCCCTCTCCGCAGAGCCCCGCCTCCGCTTCTCGAGGCCCCTGCAGGACGTGGAGGGCCGGGAGCATGGGATTGCTGTGCTGGAGTGTAAAGTGCCCAACTCCCGCATCCCCACAGCCTGGTTCCGAGAGGACCAGCGGCTGCTGCCCTGCCGCAAGTATGAACAGATTGAAGAGGGCACCGTCAGGCGCCTCATCATCCACAGGCTGAAGGCAGATGACGATGGCGTCTACCTGTGCGAGATGAGAGGCCGGGTGCGCACAGTAGCCAATGTGACAGTCAAAGGTCAGCTGGCCAGTGGGAGGAGATCAAGGCTGAGACTGTGGCTGGCAGGTGCCTAGACCTGGCTGACAGCTTCCCATGCACGTCCCAGGGCCCATCCTGAAGAGGCTGCCCCGGAAGCTCGATGTGCTGGAGGGAGAGAACGCGGTGCTGCTGGTGGAGACACGAGAGGCTGGGGTCGAGGGGCGCTGGAGCCGTGATGGGGAGGAGCTGCCGGCCACCTGCCAGAGCAGCTCTGGTCACATGCACGCCCTGGTCCTTCCAGGGGTCACCCGAGAAGATGCGGGCGAGGTCACCTTCAGCCTGGGCAACTCCCGTACCACCACTCTGCTCAGAGTCAAATGTGAGGACATGAAGGCCTCTGCACAGGAAGGCCAGGGTGGGAGGGTGACCAGATGCCAGAGCCTGGGTCAGCAAAGTATATTCAAAGACAGGGCTGTGGGAGGCTTGAGCAAGACTCAAGTGCAAACCTCACCCTTGTCTCAGGCGTCAAGCATAATCCTCCAGGACCTCCTGTGTTGGCTGAGATGTTCAAGGGCCACAAGAACACGGTCCTACTGACCTGGAAGCCTCCTGAGCCACTTCCTGAGACCCCCTTTATCTACCGGCTGGAGCGGCAGGAGGTGGGCTCTGGAGACTGGGTCCAGTGCTTCAGCATTGAGAAAGCTGGAGCCGTGGAGGTGCCCGGGGACTGTGTGCCCTCCGAGGGTGACTACCGCTTCCGTGTCTGCACCGTCAGCGAACATGGTCGCAGTCCCCACGTTGTGTTCCATGGTTCTGCTCACCTTGGTGAGTGAGTCCAGTCAGACCCTGCCTGTCAGTGGCTGTGCCCCAAGTCATGTCCTTCCATCACCTCTCCTCCCTTTCCCTGCCCTCGTCCCTGTCCTCGTATTCTTCCATCTGTCAGCACAGTCCTCGCTTTCTGGTTTCTGCACTCTGTCCCCTTTCTGGTTCTGATATGGCTGCACTCTGTCCCTACCTCAGTGCCTACAGCTCGCCTGGTGGCAGGTCTGGAGGATGTGCAGGTATACGACGGGGAAGATGCCGTCTTCTCCCTCGATCTCTCCACCATCATCCAGGGGACCTGGTTCCTTAACGGGGAAGAACTCAAGGGTAACAAGCCAGAAGGCCAGGTGGAGCCTGGGGCCCTGAGGTACCGAATGGAGCAGAAGGGCCTGCAGCACAGACTTATCTTGCAAGCCGTCAAGCACCAGGACAGTGGGGCCCTGGTTGGCTTCAGCTGCCCTGGTGTACAGGACTCAGCTGCCCTCACCATCCAAGGTGGGTGCTGATGGGGCCCCGAGGGGACAGGCAGGGTTGAGACACAGAAGTTCTGTTGGCCAAACACAGCAAATGCTGGTCCCCTTTCTCACAGACTAATAAGCATCCACGATAGGTTCATATTGAGTGCTCAGAGACCCAATAGGCCAGTTGCAACCTGTGTACGACATACGGGCACTCATTCTCTCCATAGCATCATATCCCAATTCTCTGGAGCGTTTTGTCATATTACTTGGGAGGCAGGGACCCTGGCCTCTAGTCCCTGACTGCTTCCTGCTCTGTCATAGCAGCCTCCCTATGTGCCAGGCATCGTACTAGTCCCTTGACATTAATGAACACTATCCTCTCAACAGCCCTAGGACATAGTATCTTTTGTCATCCTCATTTTAAAAGTGAGAAAACAGATGCACAGAGAGGTTAAATAACTTGTCCAGCATCACAAAGCTAATGAGTGGTAGTATTGGATCATGAACCCAGGCAGTCTGACTCCAGAATTCCCTCATGACACTTATTGGGACAAGGAAGGACAGAGGATGAGGCATCCCCAAGGATAGTTGGAGTAGGGTGACTGAAAATTCAAGGAACATGCTAGCATTTGCCATTTCATCATCACTGGAGTTTGTAAGACCAATCAAGAATTGAGCAGTACCCAAGTATGGGGCCTTGAGGGGGCCAGCTGCCAACCAAGCAAGCATAGGGTAGGGGAGAAATAAACAGCAGCTGCAGCAGCACCCAGGATTCCCCACGTCAGACTCCCCCGGAGGGCTAGTTGGTAATGCAGATTCTCTGGCCCCTGCATATTCAGACTTCTGAGAATCTGCATTTTGGGTAGGCTCTCTAGGAATTCTTAGGTATCCTAAAACCACTGCTCTTAAGAGTTGGTGTGTGAGGCTTTCTTAGTTGGTTTTCTGTTGCCATAATAGAACCCGATGCTGGGTACTTTATAAAGAAAAGAGATTCGTTTCACTCACCATTTTGAAGGCTGAAAGCGTAAGATGGGGCCACCTCTGGGGAGAGCCCTCTTGGCTGAGTCACAACATGGCAGCAAGGTGGAAAGAGAAGGCATTGTGTGAGGACAAGTGCATAGGCGGCCTTACTTTGTAACAAGCTGCTCTCGAGACCTAACTGGGGTACTATGAGAATGACACTGATCTCTGCCAAAGGTGATGCTCCCAGCGACCTCGATTCCTCCCACTCGGCTCTCTCTCTGAAGGGTCCCCAGTACCACCACAGTGAAGACCAAGCTACTATGAACCTTTAGGGCTCCTATTTAAATCATTTCCAGACCACACAAAAACTCAGACTTATATTTTTAAATGCCACCAAATGCACAGATAGCAGTTGTCTTCCCTGACGTTCACGCACACAGTGAGAGGGGTGCTTATCTGAGGCAGAGCATGCTGAGGACACTGGGTATGACTATTTCTCCCCATGCAGAGAGCCCAGTGCATATCCTGAGCCCTCAGGACAAGGTGTCATTGACCTTCACAACCTCTGAGCGGGTGGTGCTGACCTGTGAGCTCTCGCGAGTAGACTTCCCAGCAACCTGGTACAAAGATGGGCAGAAAGTGGAGGAGAGCGAGTCACTGGTGGTGAAGATGGATGGGCGCAGACACCGTCTGATCCTGCCTGAGGCTGAAGTCAGAGACAGCGGCGAGTTTGAGTGCAGAACAGAAGGGGTCTCGGCCTTCTTCGGTGTCACCGTCCAAGGTCAGGAACCACCGTCCAAGGTCAGGAACCATACTGGCCCAGGCGCCTCTAGCTGAGGCCAATTCTGGGGTAGGAAAAGCCTTGCCCCCTGATCTGTATGCTTGGGGTTCCCTTAGAGGGAGGGCTTCGTGGGTACATAGTTTAAATCATGCTGCACATGCTTCTTTACCCTCTCATCATCTTCTGGCACACTTGACCCCCGCACACCATCTGCTAGGTGGGCGAAAGAACAAAATGCAATTAAGGGAAGAAAAGGTTTACTGTTTAAGGTAACATTTACTGGGCATCTCACTCTGAGCCTAGTGCTATGGTAGGACTTCAGATATATACTATTTGGTTTAATTTTCACATCTACATGAGGGATAAACAATTCCAGTTCACACAAAGGGGCTGAGGCTCAAAGAGGTAATGTGACTTACCCCTTTATTATGTAGCCAGCAAACCCTACATCACACCCAGGACTAGCCTCTGCTTCCTGCTCCAGGTGGTCAGATCATACAGAAGTGTTAAGTGCCTGGTCTAGGGGTCCTCAGCAGACAATTCCTGGTCCAACTGCTTTGGGACCACTCTGGAGGTTTATTATAAAAGCATATGCCCAGGCTTCCTGGGCTCTCCAGAGCCACCATCCAGGACTGGGCCTGAGGGCCTGAGGGTCCTCTTAACAAAGTCAACTCTCAGGGAGGGCAGTAGGAAAGTACTCATCCTGCTCATCCTGTCCCTCTTAAGTGGAAATCCTGTTCTCGACACCACTGCCAGGAGATCCTGTGGCCCCTGCCTGAGTGCACCCCATGACAGGGAACTCACTACTGTGTTAGCCTTTTGTCACTATAACAAATACCTGAGATCATTAACTTATGAGGAGACATATTTTGTAGAGTTTCCATTCCAAGATCGGGGGGATCCACTGCTTTGAACCTCTGCTGGTGGTGCTTAGTGACAGTGGCCAACAGCCCACCTCATGACCAGAAAGCAAAGAAAGAGGCTGGGGTCCCACAGGCCCCTTAGAGGGCATGCCCCAGTGACCTAAAGACCTTCCACTTGGCCCTTCCTCCTAAAGGTCCACCCTGGGACTAAGCCTTTAGCACTGGAGTGTTTGGAGACACTACTCATATCAAACCATAGGACTACCCATAGGAACAGCTAGTTGCCACCAGTAAATCACTCTCCACCTCCTGTCCATCCTGGGGACTTTATTGTGAAGGAAGCAGCAAGCTCAGTGAGTGTGGCTCATGGCAGTGACCTCCTTTCTGCCCAGACAAATGTGGATGCCTCTGTGTGAACTCTTTGCCTCCCTCCCTCCATGTCCCCATCCGGCTACCTCTGATCCACTGGGGACCCATGGAACACTCAAGGGCCACATGATCTTTGTCATGGCTTCGCCTGCCATGCTATCAAGAACCCGTATCATTACTGGGCACGGTGGGGCACACCTATAATCCAGGGGCTTGGGAGGCTGAGGCAGAAGGATCACAAGGTCAAGAGCCAGCCTCAGCAAATGAGCAAGGCCCTAAGCAACTCAGCAAGACCCTGTCTCTAAATAAAATACAAAAAGGCCTGGGGGTGTGGCTCAGTGGCTAAGCGGCCCTGGGTTCCATCTTAATCCCCAGTACAAAACAAAACAAAACAAAACAAAACAAAACAAAACAAAAAAACCAAACCAATATCATTGTCCTTGAACCTCCTATGCAGCAGCGTTAAACACCCGGCAGTGTCCTCGCATGCAGAGACAGTGTCTCCTGCCTCGAGGCCAGTTTGGACTCCTGTCTCCGTGTGCAGGTGTCTGTGTGATCCATCTCTTTCCCCACCCCAGATCCCCCAGTGCATATCGTGGACCCCCAGGAGCATGTGTTCGTGCATGCCATCACCTCCGAGTGTGTCATGCTGACCTGTGAGGTAGACCGAGAGGACGCCCCTGTGCGCTGGTTCAAAGACGGGCAGGAGGTGGAGGAGAGCGACTTCATGGTGCTGGAGAACGAGGGGCCCCACCATCGCCTGGTGCTGCCCGCTGCTCAGCCCCCCGATGGGGGCGAGTTTCAGTGCGTCGCTGGAGAGGAGCGAGCCTACTTCACTGTCACCATCACAGGTGGGGGGCCAGCAGGCCACAGGGGCCAGCCGCAGCACTGTCCTACTCAATCCTGTGTCCAGCTGATCAGACCCCCTCCCTTTCTCCACCGAGGCCAAGCCATAGTCTGGAAGTGTGTTGTGAGCACATTGGTCCTGGTTATGTGTCACCAGGGAAGCCCTACCTTCTCCATTGTCCTGGAGACCCCACCAAGGGGAATCTTTGGGGATAGCAAATATACTTCAGGGCCAGGAGTCCCAGGGACTAGAGGGCCAAAAGATCTCAGAGGCCTGCAGGTGACCCCCAGCTCCACCCTTCATACAGCCTTGAATGCTTTGGTGACTGCACTTTTGTACCCCTGGCCATGACAGCTGTCTTCAGCAGACTGTGTCTCTAGCTGAGAGCACCTAAGGGAGGCTCCTCTTGTTCAGCACAGGCCTACTGCCCAGGCATGGGGAAGAGGCTTGGATCAGGGAGGGCAGGAGGGCACACTGGCCCCAGCCCCTCATGCCCAGTGGTGGCTGTCCCTGTTCTCCAGATGTCTCCTCGTGGATTGTGTACCCCAGCGGCAAGGTGTATGTAGCAGCTGTGCGCCTGGAGCGCGTGGTGCTGACCTGTGAGCTGTGCCGGCCCTGGGCCGAGGTGCGCTGGACCAAGGATGGTGAGGAGGTGGTAGAGAGCCCAGCACTGCTTCTGCAGAAGGAGGACACTGTCCGTCGCCTGGTGCTGCCCGCTGTGCAGCTTGAGGACTCCGGCGAGTACTTGTGTGAAATTGATGACGAGTCAGCCTCCTTCACTGTCACGGTCACAGGTGTGGGTCCCCCCCAACTCCCCAGAGTGACCAGAGAACAGTCCTGACCCCTGGGGGAGCTGGCCGACTGTCCCCTTGCTTGCATGCGCACGGGAGGAGGAAGGCCTGGGCACGGGTGCATGTACCAGGGCCCCTGCAGGGAAGAGCCAGGACGCCCCTTCCAGTGAACAGGCCCTTCCTCAGTGCCAAGGCCAGGACTGGTTGTGCTCTGCCAGCTCATCGATTGAGCACTGTCTCTGGGACAGGCACAGGAGTAATTGGAGAGTGACATAGACAGTCTCTGACCTCGGGAGCTGCCAGTCCAGCAGGGAGGCAGCTGTTAACCAGGGGTCGCAAACGGGCAGGCCCTGGGGCCCCAGGCAGCCCATGGATGTGTTTTGTTTGGCCTGCAGAGTCTTACCAAAGTCAGGACAGTTCAAATAACAATCCGGAGTTATGCGTCCTCTTGAAAAAGCCGAAGACCCGGCGGCTCTGGTCCCGCTTCCCCCCATGGCGACGATCGGCTGGTGCTGAGTAGCCCCGTAGGACGGGGCCCCCATTCCTCTGTCCTGCCCTCTCTGCCATTCCTTTTTGCCTTTCCCCAGACTGCTTCAGCTACTGACCTAATGTTCCTGGCCCCTGTGGGCTTTTGCGTTTGCGACCCCTGTGTTAAACCAATAAACACACAAATAAACACACAGTGACACTCGTGATAAGTGTGGTAAGGGAAGAGGGCTTGAGAGCAGAGAGGAGAGGCAGGGAGGGCCTCAGAGGAAGTTGCCACTGCACACACAGGGCCAGTCTGGGCTGGGCTCCGAATATTTAGCACCTCGCAGAAAACTGTCATTGCCCTCCCAGCATGCGCAGCCTGGCAGGAAAGCCAGACATGGCAGAGAGTGGGTAGACCAGGGCCACCATAGGAATCCCAAGGCGGGGGGCTGCTCCCCTGGTGAGGGCAGCAGGCAGTGCCTTTAGAACTGATAGCAGAGTTTAGTGGGGATGGGGGTGGGCAGAGAACAATCTAGACAGGAAAAGCACAGGATGACTGGGGCAGTAATACTGGTTCCATACAGGAGACTTGGGGCTACAGCTCACAGCTCACAGCACCAGTTCCAGTGTGTGTATGGGGTGACTGATGTTTAGGAAGTTCTGGGTGACAGAAGAACCCTGATGGCTGTCCTGGAGAGACCATCCCACTGCTGGTACCCTCCTGTTTCTCCCTTGCCATGCCCTAGGAGCAACGCCTAGCCCAGCTGAGCTGCTTAGGGGCCCCGGCTCCCTGCACCCCAGATAGCTGAGCATGGCACCCCAGGCTGCAGTGCCAATGAGGCCTTGTGCCCACGTTCTAGCCTCTGTCCGTCCACTTTCACTCCCTCCGCCCCCAGCCCTGGCCAGACATAATGGCCACAGCCACCTAATTCCAGCCTGCACCTGGGCGTCCCACAAACACCACCTCAGCTCTAGGCCAGACTGAATCAAGTCCACCCCAAGCTCAAATCCCAGGGCTGTGCAGGTCCATCACTGAACCCTGCTCTCATAACCACCACTCTCTGCAGTCTACCAGCCTCCATGGGCCCCGGACACCTAGGCTGCATCCTCCAGTATCTTAGAGCAAGCCCATGTAGGGAGGCGGGTTTGCCTGAGCTCAAGGCAGCAGTCCCTATGGAGGCGGAAGGCTCAGTGCGCGCTTTGGATACTTCTGCTCATGCACACACCTTAAAAAAAAAAAAAAAAAAAAAAATCCTGGCCCGGCAGCTAGCAGTTCCCCGGCCCTACCACAAGGGGGCGAAAGGTACTAAAATTTCCTGAAGACCTGAAGATCCTGAGGGAACAAGGGGACCAGGGGATGTGGATAGGCTTCCGCTCATTGCACTGGTCACTTCCAATAGGGCCATGACTTCCTTTCAGTGGAGGAGTGACCAGCACTTGGAGATGAGCCCTCAGGATCTAGCGCATGGCAACTCTGGGAACTCTTAGGTGTTGGCAACTCTCATACACGAATGCAAAAAGCATTACTGAGTTCCTCCAAACCTAGGTGTGCAATCCTACAGCTTTTTGCAGAGTGTGCACCTCCTTTGAACAAATGATGTTCTTCCTTCTGCCTTTGAGTAACTGTAGCCAGCTATGACTTTGAGGAAGTTGCTTTATCACTCTGCACCGTAGTTTCCTCATCTGGGAAATGGAGACCACATAATACCTACCTCTTGGGATTGCTGTGAAGTTTAAATGTGCACTGTGCTAAGGACTGGTCCTGAAACCTTAGGAAGTGGTATAGAAGTGTTCGCTATTTCAGATCCACCACCCCTTATTCACAATTCTAAAAAAGAAAAAAAGAAAAAAGAGAAAAAAGAAAACTCTTAAAATCAAAAGGCTTTCCGTAAGTTTAGTATGCAAACTCATTTCAGTGAACCCTGAATTTAATTGCTATGAAGTCATTTCTACTCTTTAATTATCTACTAGAGTCAATGTATGTGTATCTTTACATCTAGAACATGAATCTCTTCATATATCCTACTTAGGGTGAATACATGTTACATTGCAGAAAGGTTGATGGGGTTGATTATTGGGAGAGGTGCCCCAGGGGACTGAGGGTATGTGATATATGAGAAATGCATCATTTCTAGAATCCACAGCCTTGTGAACACCTCTGGTGCTGGAGATTACAGAGAGCAGATCATGGACCTGTTGTTATTACTGTTCTACTCACTGCTATCATCATACGGGCAACAGGGCTTCATGCTGCCAAATATCTCCAGGGAGGCTGACACTGAGTTTTCGACAGCCTGTGGTTACCCCCACTTTGCAGAACCCCCCGTGAGGATCATATACCCTCGGGATGAGGTGACCCTGATCGCCGTGAGCTTGGAGTGTGTGGTGCTGATGTGTGAGCTGTCTCGAGAGGACGCCCCGGTGCGCTGGTACAAAGATGGACTGGAGGTGGAGGAGAGTGAGGCCCTGGTGCTGGAGAGTGATGGCCCCTACCGCCGGCTGGTGCTGCCCGCTGCCCAGCCTGAGGATGGGGGCGAGTTCGTGTGTGATGCTGGAGATGACTCGGCCTTCTTTACTGTCACTGTCACAGGTGGGCAGACTCCGGGGTACACAGGGAGGTAGCAAGGCAGGGAACTAAGGGACAGACACTCACCTGTCCCAAATTCTTGTATCTTAGGAATTCCCCAGCCTCTTCATTCGCAGAGCCCTGCTATCCCAAATCAAGTTGAGAAAGGGACTGCAGGCCTGGTGGAAGGAATCCCAGCAGTTAGAACCAGTCGTTCATTCATTTATTCACGAATATTTATTGAGCGACTACTATATGGTTGGCACTGTTCTAGGTGCTAAACCAATGAGACAAAACCTATCTTCACAGAGCTTATACTCTAGTGAGGGTGCACTGACGGGTGGTGCTAAATGCACCAGAGGTAAAGTAGGGGAAGGAGAGGGAGGTGAGGAGGGCAGATGGAGGTGGGGGTATGTCGAGATCAGTTTTGAGTGTGGATCTGATCTACATTTTCTGCCTGTGGGACATTGGACAAGTCGCTCTCCTCCGTGGAGACCCCAGGTCCTCATCTGTGCAGCGCAGTCGTCCAGAGCAGCTAAGGAGTGAGCTGCAGGTGCTCAGCACAGTGTCTGGCACACAGCAGGTGCCCGTGGCTTGTGCTGCAGATGGAGCAGGCTGAGAATCTGTGAGCAAGGCGGGCAGAGGGCTGCTGGGCAACCCCTTGCCCCTCTCTGCTCACCCACCAGCCCCACCAGAGAGGATCGTGCATCCAGCAGCCCGTTCCCTGGAACTGCAGTTTGGTGCTCCAGGGCGCGTGGAGTTGCGCTGCGAGGTGGCCCCTGCCGGGTCCCAGGTGCGCTGGTACAAGGACGGCCTGGAGGTGGAGGCATCAAATGCTCTGCAGCTGGGCGCGGAGGGCCCTGCCCGAACCCTCACCCTGCCCCATGCGCAGCCCGAGGATGCCGGGGAGTATGTGTGTGAGACCCGCGATGAGGCTGTCACCTTCAACGTCAGCCTGGCTGGTAGGTGCTCCTAGCGGGCCCCGGGCGGGGAGCTGGAGGCCTGCTCGGGCTCACCCCTTCCTCTCTTTGCGCAGAGCCCCCGGTGCAGTTCCTTGCACCAGAGGCAGCCCCCAGCCCGCTCTGCGTGGCCCCTGGGGAGCCAGTGATGCTGATCTGTGAGCTGTCCCGGGCTAGTGCCCCTGTGTTCTGGAGCCACAACGGGAGGCCTGTGCAGGAGGGCCAGGGCCTGGAGCTCCAAGCCGAGGGCCCCCGCCGTGTCCTCTGCATCCAGGCTGCAGATGCAACCCATGCAGGTCTCTATACCTGCCAGACTGGGGCTGCCCCGGAGGCCCCAAGCCTGAGCTTCACCGTCCAGGTGGCTGGTGAGTCAAGCGTGGGCAGAAAACCTGAGTAGTACCCCAGAACGCATGGGCCTCCTCTGTAGCACACCTCATCCACCCCTTGCCTGGCCCTCAGCTCCTTTTCCATCATGCCTCCCTCTCCCCTCCTCATTGGCCTGGAGCCTCTCCGTCCGGTGACCCCCAGCTCTGACCCCACAGAGCCCCCTGTGCGGGTGGTGGCCCCTGAGGCAGCCCAGACGAGGGTCCGAAGCACCCCAGGCGGGGACCTGGAGCTGGTGGTGCACCTCTCCGGGCCGGGGGGGCCCTGCGCGTTGGTACAAGGACGGGGAGCGCCTGGCGAGCCAGGGGCGGGTGCAGCTGGAGCAGGCCGGGGCCAGGCAGGTGCTGCGGGTGCGGGGGGCACGGAGCGGGGACGCAGGGGAGTACCTGTGCGATGCGCCCCAGGACAGCCGCATCTTCCTCGTCAGCGTGGAAGGTAACAGTGCACCCGCCCCTCACGCCCTTTGACCCCTGGCAACCCAAAGACCACTTCCTGTTATTCTGGACCCTTTTCATGTCCCAGCCCACCTCACAGCCTCTGGCTCCCACCAGTGTGTGCACAACAACAAACCTGGACGAGGGCACAGGGCTCCCTGTCCTAGGAGCCCTCAAAAAAAGAGAAAGCATGGCCCAGTGGCCAAGAGCAGCAGCCATGGAGGCAACCCACCTCAGTTCCAACCAGATTGTTCCCCAGTTGTGTGACATTAGTGAGCTAAGCTCAACCTCTCTGAGCCCCAACTCTTAAATGGGGGGTTAGTGCTTGTCCTAGAAGGTTGCTGTGACAATTAAGTGCTACAAATAGGATCCGTGGTAAATGATATTATTATTACCAAGTGGCGGGTGGGCACAGGCTGGGACTGAGAGGACCTGGCTAACAGGAGTGAGTGGCAGGGAGCTGGCATCCTAACCCACACACAGTAGGTCTTCAGCAAAGGTGTGCTAAATGATGGGGAGCCAGGGCCTGTCCCTGAGGCGGGGTGGGGGTGGGGGTTAAAAGGAGAGAAGGGGAAATCCGCTGGCTCATTGCCCCCCCCAGAGCCACCTCCAGTGAAGCTTCTCTCCGAGCTGACACCATTAACGGTCCACGAGGGTGACGATGCCACCTTCCGGTGTGAAGTCTCACCTCCAGAGGCAGAGGTCACCTGGCTGCGCAACGGCCTCGTTGTCACTCCAGGGCCCCTGCTGGAGACGTCCAGGAATGGCTCAAGTCACACCCTGACCGTGCGAGGCTGCCGGCTCGAGGACGCGGGGACGGTGACCGCTCGGGCAGGGGGCAGCATCACAAGCGCCCGGCTCCACGTCCGAGGTGGGCGTCCTCCTGCCCTGGCCCCAGCAGCCTGGCGCTTCTGCCTGGGGATGGACCTAGCGAGGCCCCAGGCTCCAGCGCCCAACAGGCTCCATGGCCTCCTCTCTGCTTCCCCAAAGAGACGGAGCTGCTGTTCCTTCGGCGGCTGCAGGATGTGCGGGCAGAGGAGGGCCAAGACGTGTGCCTGCAAGTGGAGACCGGCCGAGTGAGCGCGGCAGGGGCCGTGCGCTGGATGCGTGGCGGGGAGCCCCTACCCCATGACCCCCGCCTGTCCCTGGCCCAGGATGGCCATGTCCACCGCCTCTTCATCCACGGCGTTGTGCTGGCCGACCAGGGCACCTACGGCTGCGAGAGCCACCACGATCGCACCCTGGCCAGGCTCAGCGTGAGGCGTGAGTGCCCCGTCCTCTCCTAACGCATCACCCACCCATGACACAACCTCTGCTGACTGTCCTAGAGTCCCTGAAACCCCCACCAAAGTGCCCCTTGCCACTGAGGAAAGTCGGCCCTGGCCATCCTGGTCCAGGGGAGGAACCTGAAGCAGCCTGCCCAAAGCAAATCTTCTTTTTCTAATGTTTTCTATTTACCTCAGAAGCCCATGTGGATTTTGCATTCCATTTCATATTTCCAAGGTGGCTTTGCTATACACATAAATATTATATTTCAAAAAGACTCTCGTGTTTAACCTTTAGTCACATGCCCCAGGGATACATATGCCCATTTAAGAACCTGGGGTGACTGACACATAGCACTTTCCACCCCTTAACCCCAACTGGAGCTCTTTATTAGCTGTGTGAATTCACTCAAGTTACTTAACCTCTCTGAGCCAAATCTCCTTAAAATGAGACTGATCTCTACCTTCAGGGTCTTAAGAACATTAACTGAGATAACATGAAAAACCTCACACAGAGCTTAGTAAATGGTTATTGTTGGTGATCCATGTTCTCTGCTAACTTAGTCATAACAATAAATTCATGTTTTAATGTTATTTATCTTGTACAATTGGAGAAATTTGGACCCAGAGAAGTCAAGCAGTTTGCCTGAGCCCACACAGCACACAAACTACATGGCAAAGCTAGGTTCCAATCCCAGTGGGTCTGACTCCAAAATTTGCTCTGTGTAGTTTCACAGCATTCCTCACCCAGATTCCTCAACCCCCTAAACCACACCTCACCAGATTCATGTGTCCTCTGTTCCTAAACCCAGTATGCACCCCCACAAGTCCAGCAGTTGTGCTCCCCTCCTGCCCCCTCCACCGCTTCTCAACTTCTGCAGTCAGAGCCTCAGATTGGGGGCTGGGGACTGGGGGCAGGGCCAGGGGGTGAGCCCCTGGGACCCCTGCCCAGAGCTGGAGCTCACTCTCACCACCTCCCACACCAGCGCGGCAGCTGAGAGTACTGCAGCCTCTGGAAGATGTGACAGTCAGCGAAGGGGGCAGTGCCACCTTCCAGCTGCAGCTGTCCCAGGAGGGTGTGATTGGGGAGTGGGCCCGGGGTGGAGTCCGGCTGCAGCCCGGGCCCAAGTGCCACATTCACACGGAGGGCCACACTCACCGTCTGGCTCTCAGTGGCCTGGGCCTGGCGGATTCGGGCTGTGTCTCCTTCACGGCGGATTCCCTGCGCTGCGCTGCCAGACTCACTGTGAGAGGTGCGGCTGATCAGCCTGTGTGTGACCCCTGGTCTTACTAGCTCTGTGGCCTCCACTGACCCTGCCTGTCCCAGTGTGGCCCTCACTGACCTACCTGCCAGAGTGTGATTCCTCTGACCCTTCCAGTCCCGTGTGTGGCCCCACTGCCCCAGCCAGACCCTGAAAACCCACTGACCTCACCACCTTGAGCATGGCGATGCCACTGTGGTCCCTATTGGCTGGCTGCCTGAAAAGAGCCCCTGATCACACCTGCCTCTTGCAGCCCTTGTGCCTGGTTGAGTGTAGTCCCTGTGACCACCCGAGTTCCTCTGATCCACTGATGGTGCCTATCGGTGATTCCACTAGAGACCCTGCTTGAACGTCCCCCACTTTTGCTTCTAGCCCCAGTGTGCTCCTCACTGACCACATTTAGATTACTCTAGGGTGCCCCATTGCCCAGTGTCTGCTGCTACCCACCACAGCCAAGCATGGCCCCCGACTAACCAGGCCTGTCTGCACATGAATTAACGGACACCTCTGTTCCAGTCTCCCGCATTCCCCTCTGTCTCCCAGCATGTCCCCCACTGACCACCTTAAAGTGTGTCTTCCAGCTGGCCACACCCACCTGATTGATCCTCTGGCCCAGCTGTGTCCCCCTTAAAACATTTGCACCTGCATGTCCCCTCCCCACTCAGTGGCCCCCACTGATAATTTGTCTAAATGTGTTGGACACTGACCCCTTATGCCCACATGTGTCCTCCTCATCCCTGCAAGCTGGGTCATCTTGCCCTTGTCCATGATTCCTGTGTACTGACCTTCCTTTCCCACTCTCAGAGGTTCCAGTGACCATTGTGCAGGGGCCACAGGACCTAGAGGTGACTGAGGGAGACACGGCTACATTCGAGTGCGAGCTTTCCCAGGCCTTGGCTGATGTTACCTGGGAGAAGGTCAGAGCCCAGCCCCAGTGCAAACTTGTCTGCATAACCACAGTAATGACCTGGACAGAACAACTAATACTCACTGAATGAATGTGCCTGGCACTGTACCAAGATTGACATTACATTTAAACCTTTAATCTTTGAAACCCTTACGGGTAGGTCTTGGTTCCACCGTGTTTGTTGCCTAGGAAGAAACTGAGCTAAGGAGATGAATGTACTTGCCCAAGGGCAGACAAAAGGGCTACAGCCCGTATTTGAATCCAGATTTGCCTAATTCTAGAATTCTCGCTCACCCCCCGCCCCCCCGCCCCGTGATCTGGCTTCCTGAGCCTGTGGTGCCCCTTCTGGGCCCTAAAGTCCCTAAAGTGAGGCTCTTGGCGCAGCCCGGAAAGGAAGACGAGGGATTGCCCGACCCTAGCTTGGGAACAGGAGGCCCAAGTAAACTCGCCTCCAGACTACTTGGCATCCACAGAGGGCGCCGCCCTCCAGGGCCCGCGGTTGCCAGCACTCAGCAGGGCTCGGCCAGACTGCAACTCCCACCCCTAGGACGGCTGCGCACTCAGCCCCAGCCCCCGGCTCCGGCTCCAGGCCCTTGGGTCGCGCCGCCTTCTCCAGCTGCGGCGCTGCAGTTCCTCGGACGCCGGGACCTACAGCTGTGTGGTGGGGACCGCCCGCGCCGGGCCGGTTCGTCTGACCGTGCGTGGTGGGTACGGGGCGAATCGGGGGCTGGACGCTCCGTGGGCTATGGGACCGCTGACCGGTCTTTCCGCTCGGCTGACCCCAGGTGCTTCAGAGAGGGGGCGGGGCGTGGACGTGGTCGGGCGCCTCCCCCTCCACTCAACCCCACCTCACGCCCCGGCTCCGCCCCAGAGCGCACGGTGTCAGTGCTTTCCGAGCTCCAGTCCGTGCGCGCCCGCGAAGGCGACGGCGCCACGTTCGAGTGCACGGTGTCGGAGGTCGAGACCACGGGGCGCTGGGAGCTCGGAGGCCGCCCGCTGAGACCCGGAGGCCGCGTCCGCATCCGACAAGAAGGTGTGGCCGCCTTTCTACCCTCTCTGGCCTGCTGCCCCGCCCCAGGTCCAGACAGACCCCGCCCACCACAATAAGCTCCGCCTCTAGCTCGAATAGGCCACGCCCCACGGCCCGACAAACCGGGTTTCAGGACTTTTCTCCGCCCCCAGCTCTGAGTCCCCGAGCGCTCCTCTTCCCGCTCCGCATCCCAACGCACACCTTCCGCGTCCCAACCCACCCGGGGCCTTCTCTAGCTCCACCCTCGTCCCCTAACCCTCCCAGAGGCGGCTCCGGCCTTGCTAGCTGCCCCCCATCACCCCAGGGAAGAAACACATTTTGGTGCTGAGCGAGCTGAGAGTGGAGGACGCCGGTGATGTCCGCTTCCAGGCGGGACCCGCCCAGTCCTTGGCTCTGCTGGAGGTGGAGGGTAAGCTACTGAGGCGGGGATGACAGGGTAGTGGGCATCACCCCGGCCCTGGGATTGGCGGACTGGCGGCTCCTCCTAGTAACGCTGCCTCCCCTCTCTCGGAAGGGCGTCTTAGGGCGGGTCACAGAGGGCAACGCGTTTCCTGGGGAAGAAGAGACTGTGGGTTGGGGATGCAGAGGAATGGACTGTGGTACGAAGGGCTAATGCCAGGAGTGGAGGCCATAGGGAGGGAAGATACCTTCCTCCTCCTGGGGCCATGGGTGTTTCTATTAACTTAAGCTCCTTCCCCCCAACCGCTCCCAGCATTGCCTCTCCAGATGTGCCGCCGCCCCCCTCGCGAGAAGACTGTTCTTGCTGGCCGCCGGGCGGTGCTGGAGGTGACCGTGTCCCGCTCCAGGGGCCACGTGTGCTGGTTGCGGGAGGGGGTCGAGCTGTGCCCGGGAGAGAAGTATGAGATGCGCAGCCACGGTCCCACCCACAGCCTGGTTATCCATGACGTGCGACCTGAGGACCAGGGCACTTACTGCTGCCAGGCTGGCCAGGACAGTGCTAACACACGGCTGCTGGTAGAGGGTGAGTAAAGCCCACTGGGCAGAGGTCAGAGGGGCAGGCCGGCTGGCCAGGTAGGAGGGGGTGCTTTGGAGGTGCTGGGCTGAGACACCCCTATGAAAGGTTTTGCAGGACTTGGAAAGGTTCATAGTAGTCAGTTCTGGGGTGTGTTGGAGGTGGGGGCGGGAGAGGGTGTGATAGATCACAACCAGGACTGAGAGGAGGGAGACCTGATTCCTCAACAAGAGTGACTCGTTACAGGTCTGCTGTCCCCATATTCCTACCCATCCTTCCATCAGGTTTCTCTTGACTCCCTCCTGCCTCTGGACCCTGTTTGGCTCTCCTGAACACCCCGTTTCTACCAGTTCCTCTCTTTCCCACTTATCCACCAGAAGCTGTACTGACACTGACACTTACCCCTCCTGCTCCCTGCCAGGCTGGCTTCTGCCTCACTAAGCAAGTTCAACATCGACAAAGGGCTCCTAAGCTAGTCTCGTTTCTTCCTCTTCCATGTAGGAGATACCTTGCCAGTCTACCCCAAATCCCTGCATTCCATTTACATGCCCTGCTCTGTCCCACCCTCAATGACCCCACCTTCCTGCCCTCACAGACAGCCTTGACAGAGGCTGTGAAAGGGTGAGGCAGAGGCTGAGGGCCCAGCTCTCCCCCGGTGGGTGCCCAGGCTCTGCCAGGGAGGAGGAAAGTGGCCCCTTCTCCCCCAGCCCCACGTGGAGTCATTCCTCTGCAGGTGACTAGCAGGACCCAACCAAGACCAGGCAGGTGCCCTCGGACAGCTTGGAAGGCGTTTGCCCTTACCCAGGGCAGTGGTGGGGCGATGGGAACCAGAGGTGTTGGGAAACAATAAAAGTGCTGCAGCTCATTTTCTTGCCTCTCTGTGTGCCTCTCTGTGAGGACAGACCTTGCCTGAAGCCCCTGTAGTAAGTGGCACAGGGCCAAGGCCCACAGAAGTGCCAGCCACTTAAGACCACCACTCCTGGCAGAGGCCATGCAGTTTGGCACATTTATAAAAGATTGTAAAACAGGGTGGGGTGGGGAGAGACAGAAGCATGAGGTGTCCAGGGTGGCATGACAGACACCAGACATGCACCGTGCATTTAAGCCCCTCTCCCTTGACCCTCCCCCCCAACCCAGCCCACAGCAGCACCCCATCCCCTGACAATGCCCTCAGGCACGTGGCTTTGCAGAGGCCAGGGGACTAGGGTGAAGGGTGCTGCAGTCTGCCCTGTAGACAGGGACAAGAACCTTTAGATGAATGGTTGGGAGGTGGAGTGATGAGGGAGGAAGGTGGCCTCCTCCATGTAGACATGCAGGAGCATGGTCCATGGGACCCCAGCAGTAGGAGAGGAAGCGGGGCCAGCCCTAGAGAAGCCCTACCAATCAGAAATCTAAGGCAAGGGTCCCAGTGTCCCCTCCAAGCCTACCGCCTCACACACACTCATACATAGGTGACACACTCACTCCCCTGAGCACACCCCAGTGGGGCTCACACCCCGAGTCCCCCAGGAGTCCCTTGGGAGCTTGGAAGGGAGCTTTCCCCTCAGGCCAGGCTTAGCCTGAGATAGATCTTCCTTCTAGTGGCCAGCCAGTCCTCTCCAGGGAGGGGAGAGGGACAGCCAAAGGCCGCAGGGCCAGGCAGCCTGGGTGGTGGTCTGGCAAGCCTCCATAGGCTGGCAGAGCTGGTGACTGCAGAGTCTACACAGGCAGAGATACAGCTATACCCGCACGGGGGGTCCTGAGCAGGCTGTCAGTGGTCCGCGGGACCCATACTCATAGTCTGCATCTGTCGGTGAGGCCATGAAGGAGCTCAGGGAGCTCCCAGTCTGCCGGTCCCGGAAGCTCTGGATGTAGCTCTGTGGGGAAATAAACACAGGTGTGAGAGTCCCACTGCAGACCCTTGTCCTGAAACCCACTTCTCTCCCCAATTCCACCAGCCTGATACTCCCCTAGACTGCCATTCCCAGAGTCTGCAGCCCTGAAACCCCACCACATACCACTTAAAATTCATATTTAGGACACCATTCTCCCAACCCCAAAGCTATCTCCATCCCGCCCTTGGTTCAGGGGTTCCAGTGGACAGGCCAACACCAGGCCTTCAAGATAGTGACCAGCCCTGGGGAAGCCCGATCACGCTCAGGCAGAGTCTACATGTTCCCTCCTCCCCATCCAGGCTGGATGGGTGCTCACCGGGGAGAGGACGTCTCCATTGAAACGTTTGATGGGCACTGGCCTGCGTCGATAAGCAGGGTCAGGGGGCCCAGGCCTTGGAGGAGCCCGGGGACCTCTGGGGGGAGCCCGAGGGGGTCTCTTCTTCCGCCGCTTCTCTTTGCGCTCTTCCTGCTGCCGAATTCGCATCAGCTGCACACGCCGTCTCTGCCGGCTGATGACCACTGTGGAGGGATGGACAGAGAAGGGTCTCAGAGCCACATGCCTCTTCTCCTCAAAGCCCTCCCCTTACTTCCCAGCTGGTGTTTCACGCGTTCAGATTCTTCTTGTCCATTACCCCCTACCACTACCCTATCACTTCCTTTCCTGGTCTCCCACCTCCCAGATAGGACTTCCTGCAGTTGTTACTTTCTTCCAAAGGTCTTTATGTAAGATTCTTAGACTTCTAGGTACACCCTTCATGGCTGCTGTTCCTCTTCCAATCCTAAGCCACAGGTGACTCTCCTGGGCCAGCTACCACCATCTTTCAAGTGGACAGCCACATGGCTTTCTCACTAGTGCCCCCTACGTGTGCCTCCTTCTAGGGCTTTCTACACTCAGCAGCAGAACAAGAATCCTGAACACTGAGTTACATTATATTCTTCCCCACTTTAACCCTCCAGTAGGAACTCAATGCCCTCCTAATAAAATCCAGAGTTCTCCTCATAGCCCAGAAGACCCACATCATCAGCCCAACTCCCCAACCTCACCTACCATAATCCAGCCCTCTTGTTCAAATAAACTCAGCTCATTCCTTCTCAGGCCCCTTGCCCTTGCTGTTCCCACTTCTGTAGTTCCTGGCATGCTTGCCCCTTATGCTTCAGGCCTCTCCTTACATATCACCTCCTCTCAATAGCCTTCTTTGACCATCTTAACTATAATCGCTTCCTGTGTATCTCCTTCATATCACTCTGCATAACCAGAATTATCTTGTTTGTCTGCTTGTCTATTATCTCTCATTTGCCCTAGCTGTACACAGGTAAGGGCAGGAAACTTTTCTGTTTTTTGTTTTGTGTGCTGGGAATCAAACCCAGGGTCTTGTGCATGTTGGGCAAGCACTCTTATAACTGAGCTATCTCCCCATCCCTCCTCTTCTGTTTTATCTCTGCTATAATCCCCAGTGCCTGGAATGGGGTTGACACAGAACCAATGCTCCATACGTTGTCATGGAATGAATGGTGGCACCTGGTCCCATCCTCCCAGACCCTGAGCTTGAGCCTTTTGCTGCCAAGGTGTACAGCTTCTGTCCCTTCCCCAAAGTCCCCCAGCGCCTGCCCCCCCATCCCTAGCCATCCCCTCTTCCCAGGCCCACCCTGGCCTCTGCCCTCTCACCTTCGGTGTGGGAGTCCCCCTCTGCCGTCACCCGCCACTGCACCAGAACGCCCATCAGGCTGAGCAGGGGCCAGAGTGCCAGCAAGGCCCAGCTCCGCCAGCAAAGGGGAGGCACCGGTGCGGCCCGCAGTCTCTCCACCACGTAGCGCCCCAGCAGCAGCAGCTCAGCAAAGTAGTCAGCAGCAGTGGCGATGAGTGCCGCACCAGTCACCGCGGTGGCCAGGGTGGTGAGTGGGCGGGGCCAGCGCAGCGTGAGCAGGGCACAGAGCAGGCCGCCCCCTAGCAGTAGACCCAGTGGGCCCCACACTGAGCCTGGCTGGTAGTAGGGTGCAGAGCCCAGCAGGGCGGCAGCGGCGAGCAGCAGACCGAGCAGTAGCCCCACCAGGAAGAGGCCCACACTGCGCACCAGCATGGCCACCAGCCCGCAGAGCAGCCCAATACCCAGTGCGATGCCTGCACTCGCCCCGGCACTCAGTTGCGTCTCCAGCACCCGCTCTCGGTAGCACAGCAGGAAGATGACCACTGAGCCAAACAGCAGCCCAGTGAGGAAGAGTACTGCCTTGAAGCAGCGGTAACCTAGAGGGGAACAGAGGCCAGTGAGGGGCCAAAACGAGGTGACCGGGCTAGGGGAGGAGCTCAGAGGGGTCAGGGACATGGGAGCACAGCAGAATCAGAGATGAGGACACTAAGATCAGAGAATTGGGAATTACTGGAGTCATGAGGGCATCAATGATGGAGTCATGAGTGAATTGGTAATGGGGCACTGTAGTCTTTGGGATCATACAGCTCAGAGAAATAGGTCATTGGGGCCACAAGGGGATCAACAACAGAGTCACTGAGGTCTTTGGAGAGGAATTGTTCAGAGATAAGTTATTTGGGAATCAGAGCATGAGAAATAGGCGTCACAATGGTTCAGAAAGATGAGATCTTTGAGGGGGTCGCAGGGCTTCAGAGATAAAGCATCATTAGAAGGTGACAAAGAGGACAGAGGTAGGTTATTGGAGAGGAGTTCCAAAAGATGAGATCTTTGAAGGTCCATGGGGTGGGGTGGGGTGTCAGGGGAATTGATAGAACTGGAATCATTGGGACTCTTAAAGGGTTTGTGAGAGATAGGAACACTGAGACCAGAGAAATGTGATCACTGAGATCAGTGTGGAAAGGGGTGATTTACTAATGGGGTTACAGGGACCAAAGAGGTAGGAATGAGAGATCAGAGCTAAAAGCCATAGAGGGGCTCAGAGGGATGGAAGGTAATGAGATAGCTGGGAAGTGGGTCACTAGGGCTTGTAATGGGCAATACGAAATGAAAGAGGAGTAAAGGGTGAAATAATAGTTGTGGGTTTCAGGAGAAAAGGAGGTTATAGGGCCTTAGCAGTACCTGAAAGAGTGAGGAAGGTGTAGATCCTGAGCAGTTGGGAAGATGGAAGTCAGAGATGGGGTCAAGGAGAGCCAAAGAGAACAATAATAAAGAAGAGATTCAGTTCCAAGAATGAGAGTAGGTATCAGAGTCCAAAAGTTTCTGAGGTCAGAGAGAGGAGTAGGGTTTAGACAAGGTCTCAGAGTCTAGGAAGAGGAGTAGGACATTAGAGCAACCTCAGGAAAAGGAATATGAGGCCATACTGAGCACCATGCAGAGGGAGTAGGTGTGAATAGTGGATATAGACCCTTTAGAGGACCAGAACCTGTTCTGAACCTTTTTGGGGAGTACTTCCTCCTGCAGTTATTCAGCCCAGGGTTTGTAGAGGAGAAGGGGAGGGACCGTCTGACTCCCACTCCATCTGCCTACCCATTCTAGGGCATAGGTTGCAGAGACAAGCCTTGCCACACCTTTGCCTAAACCTACCAGCCTCCTGAGTTCCAGACACTTATAATCCTCTTGCTTGAGGCATTCTTTGGGTCCCTACCCACTTTTTCTTTCTGAAATTCTTTCTGTAGAACCCCTGGGCACTTATTCTAGGCTGCCACTAGCCCATGTGATAACTTTGTGAAGATTAGAAAAAGGTGTATTGTTCTCTAGAAAGGGAGCCTGTGTCAATGCCTCAAGTTTGGCAAGTGGAGCATGAGCTGGATTTCAGCCCCTTTTGCCTACTCAACTGAGCTCCCTTTTGCAGTACCCATCCTATACAACTCTTCACAGCAGCCCTGATTACTGAAGCCTGCCTTGTAGGCGATCTCCATGTGTGTGACTACCATCCAGCCCACTCTAATATGTATCACAAGTGTGACTATTCTAGGAGTCTCTCCCCCATCATGCAGTATGCCCTGTTGTAAGGGACCATGTTCAATCACTTTGCTAAGTGTTTTCAGTGCCTCCCTAGTATATTGACCCAAACTCCTCTCCACTACAATAGCTATTTATTGGGTGCCTACTAATTCTCTTAACAAGTCTATGTGAGACAAATATCATTGTTCCCTTTGTTACAGAGAAAACTGAGGCTCAGACAAAGTTAATATACCCAAGGCATTAAATCAGTAAAGTACAGAGCCAGGTTCAAGTCGAGCATACCTTATTCAAAACCTTGTGTTCCCTAGAATCTAGATGATCAATAAACACGTGTGAAATGAAAGGAGGGATTCTGGAGGTGATTTGAGAAGCCACAGGAAAAGAACTGGGGGAAGCAGTGGGGAACCCAGGTGAGGAATGAGAGGGATCTCACCAAAGAAGCAGTAGACGACTCCAAACAAACAGCACATGATGCAGACGAGGGCTGGCAGTGCCTGGTATCTGCGCTCCAGGGGCTGTTCACAAGGTGCACCCCAGAAGACATCATCTGGCTCAGGGGGCAGCAACTGGAACCGCAGTGTCTCCACAGTGCCCGGCATAGTGCTGGGAATGGAAGGGGATCGCCCTCCCAGATCAACCTGACAGATAGGAAGTTGAAGTCAAGGAAGAGTCCTGGGTATCCCTAGGATGAGGGTGGGAATAGGAGAACTCAGCAAGGACAAGGTGGACAAAGGAGCGGTGCCCATTTCATGCAGCTCGGGAAGCATCCCTGGAGTGGGGAGCAAAGACAAAGGGAAACAAAAGTGCCTGAGTAGAGGAGGCTGGGATGAAATTAAAAGTGGGACTGGGGGAGGGGGGGATGAGGGCAGTTTGCAGTCGGTGAGGGGGCAGCCAGGAGACCCGTCTGTGGGAGGCTAAATCTGAGATTGTCCAAGATCTACCTGGGTTGGAGGCGACCTGGGCTTCTGAGCGAAAGAGGCCGTGCAGGGGCCGGAGGGGCCGGGGTTGCGGGGTGCCAGAGGATCCAACTGACAGGGGTCTAGGGAAAGTCCGCCGTGTGGGGAATGGGGCTGCTGGGCCGGAGACACCGGTCTCTGCGCGGCGGCGTCGCCGCTCCACCTCCAACGCCGGCTGGCAGTCCAGTCCCGCGGCGTTCGGGGACTCAGGACGGACCCCGGGAAAGAGAAAAGAGCAGGAGCTGGGGCTCGGGCTGCCCCAGAGCCGCGGCCCCATGCCCTGAGCCCGCCCGCGGCCTTTGGTGCTGATGGACAGCTCCGGCCCTCTACTCCTGACGTCACTCAGGGCGCACCATCCAAGCAGGGGCGGGCTGCTTCTGACGTCACCCGGGACGCACCAACCACGCCAGGGGGAGGTAGGGGACTCCGCCCCCGGCGTCTCCCTCTCCGGCACTGAGGAGGGGGCACTTCCGGGGGTCCTTCCCCTTTAACCTCCCCCTTCTCCTCCCTCTCCGGTAGCTGGAGCCTGAGACCCCACCCCGGGGGCGGGGCCCTCGCAGTGACACGTCGGACAGCGGCTGCAGCGGCCGAGGCTCCCGCGCCGAGCGCAACTGGAGGGAGATCGAAGCACTGCACTGGGGATTCGGCTCGGGCTGCTGGCTCCGCTCGGCGGGGAGGGAGCGGGCCCGCCCGCTGGGCCCCGGCCCTCCGGATCCGCCCCCTCCCCGGTCCCGCCCCCTCGGAGCCTCCTGCTGCTGCTCTGGGGCTGCGCTGGGGCCGGGGGCCCGCGGTCCGGGCGCCATGCGGGCATCGCTGTTGCTGTCGGTGCTGCGGCCCGCAGGGCCCGTGGCTGTGGGCATCTCCCTGGGATTCACCCTGAGCCTGCTCAGCGTCACCTGGGTGGAGGAGCCGTGCGGCCCAGGGCCCCCGCAACCAGGAGACTCTGAGCTGCCGCCTCACGGCAACACCAACGCGGCTCGCCGACCCAACTCGGTGCAACCAGGAGCGGAGCGTGAGAGGCCCGGGGCTGGCGCAGAGAACTGGGAACCGCGTGTCTTGCCCTACCACCCGGCACAGCCCGGCCAGGCCGCCAAGAAGGCCGTCAGGTAGTGATCAGCTCCGCTTGCCCCACCCCCGAGCACCGGCCTGGACGCGCGCGTGGGGGAGGCCGCCGGAGGCCGGGTCAGGCTCCGGAAGGAAGGGGCTGGCCGGCCAGGAAGTCTTTGGGCCCCGATAACTTCCGATGGCCCTGCCTCCCTGAAACCCTGGGGCCAGTCTGAAGCCCTCTCTGGGCTCCAACCCGTCGTGAGCTGAACTTACCCGCTTCTGTCCTAAGCCGGCTCCACCCTGTGGTTCCCCAAATCTCTTCTTAGGTCCTTGTCTGGACTGTTGGGGTTGGAGAAATCACTAGTATATAGAATAAGTGTATAAAGAGAGGAGAAAACTAGATCTACCTGTTTTTTATTCCTGATGGATTACAGGGGCCACCTTGGGGTGGAATGGGGAATGTACTCATTAATGTCCTTGCTCATGAGTTGAAATCATTTCTCCTAAGTAACACTGGGTTCAAATTCCAGTTCTACAATTTACCTTCTGCCTTACAAAGGTGAGTTCCTGTCCTAGTTTGTCCTTACCCAGAACACAATACAATACACCCCAGTGCCATATATTCCTTTACATCATTTATGTGATGTGCTTGTGCTATTACAAAATATTATGTAGAAATAAGTATATACTTATGTCAAGCATTTGGCTAAGTGCTTTAAATGGATGCTATCCCTTTATATCCCCTTTTAAAGTTGGCTCAGGTTAAATTCTGCTCAAGTACACAACTACTAAGTAATAAAATAAGGAATCAGAGCCATAATATATCTCTCCTATCTGCATGGATATTGCCATTCCCCAATGCAAAAAGTACTAGTGGGTAAGATCAGTGTTTCACTTAAAGCCTCATGAACCCCTGGAGATCTATACTATTCTTATCCTATTCATAGGCAAGGAAACAGGCCCAGAGAAGGTATGGTGTCTTTTTTTTTTTTTTTTTTTTTTTTAATAATCCTGTCCTGTCTCTTCCCCCAGGACCCGCTACATCAGCACGGAACTGGGCATCAGGCAGAGGCTGCTGGTGGCGGTGCTGACCTCACAGGCCACATTGCCCACTCTGGGCGTTGCCGTGAACCGCACTCTAGGACACCGACTAGAGCGTGTGGTGTTCCTGACTGGATCGCGGGGCCGCCGGACACCCAGTGGCATGGCTGTGGTGACGCTGGGCGAGGAGCGGCCCATCGGGCACTTGCACCTGGTGCTACGCCACCTGCTGGAGCAGCACGGGGATGACTTTGACTGGTTCTTCCTCGTGCCTGACAGCACCTACACCGAGGCGCACGGACTGGCACGCCTAACTGGCCGTCTCAGCCTGGCCTCCGCTGCCCACCTCTATCTTGGCCGACCCCAGGACTTCATTGGTGGAGAGCCCACCCCCGGCCGCTACTGCCACGGTGGCTTTGGGGTGCTGCTATCGCGCACACTACTACAGCAGCTGCGCCCCCACCTGGAAGGCTGCCGCAATGACATAGTCAGTGCACGCCCAGACGAGTGGCTGGGGCGCTGCATCCTTGATGCCACTGGGGTGGGCTGCACTGGTGACCAGGAGGTAGGAAGTGAGCCTCTTACCTAAGCTTGCACACCCCACTGAGAAGCAGAGGAGTGGTGGAGATACAGGCTTTGCTCTTCGTGCCAATTTTCTACCCCTGTGACCTTGGGCAGATAAACTAACTCTGAGTGTTGGTATCCTCATACATGCCAATGGAATTAATTATTACCCAGGGTTATTATAAGGATTAGAGAAATTAAGGGAGCCTTACAAACAGCGGGAGTTCAATGTTTGCTATTTTATTTGAACCTGTGGACAGCTCTGAGATGGTTGCATGTCCAGTTCACAGATGAGCTGGCAGAGGCTTGCCCAAGGTCACTCAAGCTCAGTGGGTCACAGTATACTCAAACCCACAGAAATCTGACTCTAAGTCCACCATTGGTTGTAGGATGAGGAGATGTGACACTCACTCTGAGACAAGGGGGAAGACAATTCAGTTGTTCTTCCTGTTATAGAACATTTCCCTTCCTCTCTTCAGGGGGTACACTATAGCTATCTGGAACTGAGCCCTGGGGAGCCTGTGCAGGAGGGGGACCCTCGCTTCCAAAGCGCCCTGACAGCCCATCCTGTGCGTGACCCTGTGCACATGTACCAGCTGCATAAGGCCTTTGCTCGAGCTGAGCTGGAACGCACGTACCAGGAGATCCAGGAGTTGCAGGTATGGTCTGGGGTTGGGTGGGGAGGAAAAGAGTGTGGAACAAACAGGCCCTAATATCTCAGATCCCAGGAAATATAAAGCTAGAGCCAGAAACACAGAACAAGCTTGTTTCCCAGTGCTTGTCTGTTTCCACCTTCTCTGAGGAGCCTCCAAAAGCCCTCCTCACCTTATAACTGTTCGGTTGCATAAAGAATAGGTGGGGGCCCCAGGTGGGCAGACTTGGGTAGAGGACTGGGCTTCCATCCTGCGTGACACCTGCCATGTACCCGGACCCCTGCTGTTTGCTAGTCCCAGGGTCTCTGCCTTGCTCATGGCCTGTTTCTCTGGCTCAGTGGGAGATCCAGAACACCAGCCGTCTGGCTGCTGATGGAGAGCGGGCTGCTGCCTGGCCTGTGGGCATCCCAGCACCATCCCGCCCCACCTCGCGCTTTGAGGTCCTACGCTGGGACTACTTCACAGAGCAGCATGCCTTCTCCTGTGCTGATGGCTCACCCCGTTGCCCACTGCGTGGGGCTGACAGGGCTGATGTGGCTGATGTTCTGGGGGCAGCTCTGGAGGAGCTCAACCGCCGCTACCACCCAGCCCTACGACTCCAGAAGCAGCAACTGGTTAATGGCTACCGTCGCTTTGATCCAGCCCGGGGTATGGAGTACACTCTGGACTTGCAGCTGGAGGCACTGACTCCCCAGGGTGGCCGCAGGCCCCTTACCCACAGGGTGCAGCTACTTCGACCACTGAGCCGTGTGGAGATCTTGCCTGTGCCCTATGTCACTGAGGCCTCGCGTCTCACTGTGCTGCTGCCTCTGGCTGCGACCGAGCGTGACCTGGCCCCTGCCTTCCTGGAGGCCTTTGCTACTGCAGCACTGGAGCCTGGAGATGCAGCAGCCCTGACACTGTTGCTACTGTATGAACCACGACAGGCCCAGCGGGCAGCCCATGCAGATGTCTTTGCACCTGTCAAGGCCCATGTGGCAGAGCTGGAGCGGCGTTTCCCTGGTGCCCGGGTTCCCTGGCTCAGTGTGCAGACAGCTGCCCCCTCCCCACTACGCCTCATGGATCTACTCTCCAAGAAGCACCCACTGGACACACTGTTCCTGCTGGCCGGGCCAGACACGGTGCTTACGCCTGACTTCCTGAACCGCTGCCGCATGCATGCCATCTCTGGTTGGCAGGCTTTCTTTCCCATGCACTTTCAGGCCTTCCACCCAGCTGTGGCTCCACCACAGGGGCCTGGGCCACCAGAGCTGGGCCGTGACACAGGCCGCTTTGATCGCCAGGCAGCCAGTGAGGCCTGCTTCTACAACTCCGACTATGTGACCGCCCGAGGGCGGCTGGCAGCAGCTTCCGAGCAGGAGGAGGAGCTGCTGGAGAGCCTGGATGTGTATGAGCTGTTTCTGCGCTACTCCAGCCTGCACGTGCTACGGGCTGTGGAGCCAGCACTGCTGCAGCGATACCGGGCCCAGTCATGCAGTGCGCGGCTCAGTGAGGACCTATACCATCGCTGCCGCCAGAGCATGCTCGAGGGCCTCGGCTCTCGAACCCAGCTCGCCATGCTGCTCTTTGAGCAGGAGCAGGGCAACAGTACCTGACCCTGCCCACCCTGGAGCCCCTGCACCCTGGCATGGCTGCACCCTGCTCTGCTCTTTCCCAACAACCCAGAGGCACCTGCCAACCTCACCAGACAGGGCTGGCCGCAGCCTCGGACCCCAGGGCAGCCCACTGGTCCCCTGCTCTGACTTTCCTGGGCTCAGGACAAACCCTGGGGGAGGTACCCCCCAGAGCCACCCCTTCGTACCCCAAGCCCAGTCTCCCCATGACGCTGCTGATCCAGGCTGTGGCCTCTGTGTATTTATGCAGTACAGTCTGCCTGACGCCAGCCACGTCTCCTAGTGTCTCATCCTAGGGGCCAGGCTGCAGATGAGTTGGAGACAGGGGGAGCTGAGAGAGGGGGGCATCTCCCACCTTCTCCCTTTTGGACCCCTGATGAAGCTCCCTTAATAAACCGGGTGAATGTGGACTGGTGATTCTGAGTTTTTGAAAGGTAGGAGTGCGGGGTGGGGAGTTGACCCTGAGGATGGAGGTGCCTTGTCCTTGCTGGGGCCTGCATTTCCTTCTGGGGAACCAAATCACAAGCATGCCCAGCCCAGCCCCAGCCACTGGCATATGCTAGGTCACACACACACTCAGAGAATTCTTTATGCCTCTTTATTTCAATTTTGTCAGCACTTTATAAAACCAGTCTGGAGGGAGAGAGGCTTGGGAAGGCTCCCTTCCCACCACCAAGCTCAGTCAAGCTCTGAAAGTTCTACCCGCCCCCTGTGGAGAGGGGTTGGTGCAGGGGGACTGGGAGCTGGGCCAGACCTGCTGGGCTGCCACTCCCCCTGCCAAAAGGGGAGCTGGGCCTGGAGAGGAGGAAGTAGGACTAGCCCAACACACTGAGTCCCAGGGATTTGCCCTCTCCGGCTGACATTGGCTCTGAGACCCTGGCTGTCCCGGATCACCTACCCCTGTAGCCCCACCCACCTTCTACATCTGTATCCCACCCCCACCCTGTCTTCCCTAAATATATACAAATGTACAGAGAGTTCCACCCTGCTGGGGTGGGCTCTATCTCCACCTCCCTCTATTCCTTCCTCCCCCTGCACAGGGCCTGTGGTCTAGTCCCCAACCCCTGCTGGGCACCAGCCTGGGGGTGGGGAGACCCTCCTGCAGAGCAGCAGAGGCAAGGATCAGGTGAGAGCGAGAACTGAGTCCTGGCCCTCCGTGAGCACCACCCGCTCCTCTCAGCCCTGCACTGCCCCAGGTCTTCTGTCCCAGGAGCAGGAGGAGATAATACTGAGGATCCAGAGAGGGGTTCCAGACTCCTGGGTTCTTTCTAACAGCACCATCCTAGCAAGCGAAGTCTTCAAAGAGGCCTCCTGGGGGGCCATGGGGGTGGTGGTGGTTGGGGAGCAGGCTGCTGGCGCCCCCACTCTCAGGACAGCCCCGGCTTGGACAGGGACTCTGCAGGATGAAGAGGGAGCAGGACAGGAACTTAGTGACAGCCTTTCCTTGTCCCCTCAGATACTTCAGTGCCCTGCAGAGAGGGCACTGGTTGCATACTCTTCAAGCTTGCCCTCACCTGCTCCTTCAGCTCCTGCAGCCCCAAAGTGGAGATGCCTCCAGTGGAGGTTCGCAGGGGGGTCTTAGGCCGCCGCCACACCCGCTTCAGTCGGTCCCAGGACACCTTGAGGATCAGAGTGGGGAACAGCAGCAGACTCAGGAAATTTGGTAAAGAGAGGGCCAGCTTATACTACTTGGTGCCCAGCAACTCGCAAGATCCCACATCATTCTGGCCCAAACCCTTCTGCTTCCTCAGGGCCCTGGGCTCTTCCAGCCAGCCAGGCCCAGCTCCAGCTGACTGCCCAGCCAGATCAGCTCCACCAGGAGCCTGCCCTGCCCAGCTCTGGGTTTCCCACCTTCCTTGCTCCTAAATCCCTTGCCTCATAGATGTAGTCAAGGATCTCCAGCAGCGTGAGGATGCTGGCCCCGATGAATAGGCCCATCTGTCCCCCGAGGTCTCCTGGGGAGCAGGAGGGCAGGGTCAGAGGGCAGGCTGGGCTGGTCCACCCCATGGGAGCAGGGGCAGGGGCCAGATCTCACCCAGCAAAGCTGACAGGCCATAGGCTGCTCGCTGCTCCATAGCTTCAGAGGTCAGGGCCTCAAAAAAGACATCGAGGACGAGGAAGTTCTCCCTGTGGAGAAAGGAAAGAGTTTAGGTATCCATGTGGGGCCACTCTTCCTGAGGAGGCAGCTGGCAGTGGCACCCCAACTCTAGAAGATTCTGATCTGAAATCCTCTGTGTGCTGGGGAGCTTGTGACCACTCTCTCAGACTCTTAAGGTCTATGAGGGGAGGTAGTTCCAGATGTGTTAGCTTCATATTTTGAAGGGTTGGCAAAAGCCCAGGAGAGCTCCTGACTCCTCTAAAGCAGCGGAGTCTTCCTTATGCCTCTCTAGAACCTTCAGTAATTCCCTGTTGCTCATCGGTTCCCTCTAAAACTCCTCAACTTTCAAGGGTCCCAGGACCTGTTCCGATGTGTCTTCTTATCCAAACGCGTTTCTTCTCAGCTTCCCTCCACACGGCCTCGCTGCTGCCCAGGCTCCTCTGGGCACCCACCGCTCCACAGTTTTCCAACTGGGATGCCTCCCCTCTCTCCCCCATGGTTCCAAACTCAGAGTCCTCAAAGGCCCAACTCATGCCTCCCCTACATCCCTTCCCCTGCCAGGGTCAGAATCAGCAATAACAATCAAACATGGCTTGTTCCAAATTGTGGCATGTAGGTTTTTTGTCGTATCATTTGTCCCCACCCCCCAGCACTGGGCCTGGCATGCAGACCACACTCAGCATTTGTTGACCTGCTGGCTGCAGGGTCACTCATCAAACAAAGATCCAGACCACTCCCAGTCTCCACCATGCAGCAGGTTTGTTGAGGGCAGACCCCCCCACACACACTCACACACCACACAGCCCACAAGTAGGCACGTACCGTATGTAGGTCTCATTGCGGTTGTACTTCCTTGCCAGGTACCGGGCTGAGCCCCTGTTGGGGATCCTGACCATGGAGATTTCTTTTCCATAGCGGGTCAGGTTGCAGGGGGTAGGGCAGAAGCACGGGCCCTCAGAGCCCCCACCTAGGGAATCTGCAACACAGAGGCATCAACTGCAGTGGGGCAGGGTGGCCCACAGGCCCACTTGCTGCAGGGAGGAGGCACAGGAGCTGTCCCTAGGCAGGCACGTCCGTCCACCCTGAGAGCTGGCCCTGGCACTTCCTAGAGGACACTGGTCATAAGTTCTTGCTGGGCCAGTTTTAGAATACCCAAGAAGGCAGGTGTAGGCAGAACCATCCCATAGGCTTATCCCTCTGCCTCCACCTGGGACAGAGAGGCCTCATGCTCAGAGGGAGGTCAGAGCCCATCTGCAAACCCAATCAACCATGAGGCCTCAGGCACACAAGTGAGTGTGGAGAGGATGTGAGGATGGATGGATGGACAGACAGACAACAGAACAAACAGGCAGGCAAGATGTGCAAGCTCACTGTGCTGCTGTTTCTCCACATGCCCTTTCAGATCCATTCTCCTCTCCCTTGTTCCATGCCCAGGAGGCTGATTTGCCAAATGAATCACCTAGACTCCTTTGCCCTCTGGCCTTGAATTGGGCAGGTCAGAGGACTCCAGGTAGGAGATGCCAGGGTGTTACTTCCCCCAGCTTCCTGACTATCAGACTGCAGGTTGGCAGAGGTTGTGTTTCCTCTTCACCTGGCCAGCTGCCATCAGTCTGCCCCAAGTCTCTCTGTGTGCTCCATGGTGCTCCCTTCCTCCCTGTTTTTGACCTGGGAGAGTAAAGGCTCTAGTTCTGTGGACTCTCACATCCCTCGTGTCTCCGTTATCCCTGCTCACACATCTGTTCCTTCATTGAACATTCTTCAATCACCCCTTGAATGGATGCAGGTAGTGTGGAGGTCAGAAAAATCTGCATGTGCCAGTCGGCCACCCAGCCTCTCGAGCCCACCCCCAGGGTCCCATCACTTCTGGATTATTACAATGAGCTGTGGCCAGTGCCCCCGCTTCAAGTCCTAACAGACTCACCTTCGGAAAGTTCGATGGCATTCCTGCCTTGCCTTAAGCCTTCCTTGGCTTCCCAGAGACTCCCCTTCCTGCTCTGCTTCCAGCCACACTGACCTTTCTCAGCCCCAAACAAAGCACACTTGCTGGCAGACAGATCTTTAGTGCACACTCATTCCATCGCCTAAAACGTGTCCTTTGCAGCTGGCTGGCTCTCATGCACTCTTCAAGCCTCAGCTATAATTCACTTCTCCTAAGAATCTTCCCTGCCCTCCTGGGCTGGGGCTGTATGCCCTCCTTGGGACCTTGTCGCATCCGAGGCTCCCTGTCCCCAGTGTCCACAGCCCGCCTGGGCTGTAAGCTCTGCAAGGGCTGGCCTCTCCCTCTTGCTCCCACTCCCACTCTAGCACCCTGCAGGAATGTAAAGTTCTGGAGGATGAATGAATCAATCGATGGGTGAATGGATGGGTGAGTTGCAAATCAGGCGAGACCTGCCGACAGATGGGGTTGCCTGGCCCACACTGACAGGCAGCAACGCATTCTTCCTGAGACGGAGAAGTCATTTCACTTTCTCAGAGAAGGTGAACTCGCTGGCTGAACCAAGATTGGAAGCCCAGCCCTTCAGTCCCAGTCCTGGGCTCTCCGCAACCCTCACCCTGTTGTCATCACTTACCCAAGTGTCTGCACCTGCAGAGGTTCTCAGACACCCCTGAGGTGTGGGATAAGGCTCAACTCCCAGGAAGAATCCTCCAGAGAGAGACTGAGAGAGGAGCCAAGACAGTGAGGGGAAGGGTGTACAGAGAGATGGAAGAGGATGATGGAGAGGTGGGGGAGGGGGGAGGCAGCACGGACCCAGTGTGTGGTCGGCACACTCGATGTAGATATTTGGCGGGCAGATGGTCTCATTGCCTGAAAGGAGAGAACATTATTCCTGGAATCTACAATCCCTTCCTCTCCCTCTCACCATACATCCAGTGTGGGCATGCGCACACATATGTACACGAATGCACATGTTTGCATATATACATGCACAGATGAACCTACACACACTCCTGCATATAAGCATGGAAATGCATGCATGCATATAAACACGAAAATATACATCCTTGCACAAACACACACATTTGCATACAATGTATTTGAGCACATGCACATAATGCCCCAAAATACACAAGCACACAGCATGTATATAAGCACACCATGCACAAATACATATTAACATGCATTCTCAAATGTCTATTTTAAAAGCATGCAGAAGATCCCAAGCACGTAGACAAGCTCGCTCACATGGCTTTAAGACTCAGGTACATGTAGTACACCTGCAGGTGCCAGAGCACACCTCCCCACCCCCAGAGGTTCTGGAGCCTGGGAAAGTGGCACAGAGAAGCAGCTGGGGTGGGTGCCTACCTGGCATATGCACCATCCGGCAGTGGCAGCGCTGAAGCACAGCCTCCTTTTCACAGCGCAGCCGGCAGGCAGACACGCTGTAGGCCGAGTAGCCCTGCAGCTCAGGCTCCCTGAGTTCACTCTCTGCCCGGCAGTTGCCCCAGGGCTGGGGCAGATAAGTCAGCTGCAGAGGTGGGGCATGAGGGGTCAAGGCCAGGAGTCCTGGCCAGCCCTCCAATGCCCACAGCCTCGAAAGGATCATGGGATCTGGTGGGCTGTGAGCTTCTGGAAGGCAGGTCTGATTGGGACCCCCTCTGAGCATGGAGGCCCAACGACATGCCCAATCCAAGACTAGCTGGGAGTGCTCACCCTCTGTTCTTGGCAGGACACAAAGGTCTGGAAGCCTGGGGACACACCAAACCCCAGCTGGTGAATATAGGGTGGCTCCTCTTGGCTATGGATCTGCACCCGGATGCCTGCCTCAAATGATGTCTCATCTGCACAGCAGAGATGAGGATCTTTGGAAACCTATCCCAGACAAAGGGCCCAGGCCCCAGTCCCCAGGTTGGCCCTTGTCCCTTTCCCGCCTGTATACTTGTTTCCCTCCAGATGGGCAGGTACTCCTCCTGCTGGATGTCCAGCATGATCTCCAGGCCACTGCCCATGCCCCCGGCCCGACTGGGCAGTGAGCTCTGCGGATCCGCGTTGAAGGTGTAACACTTGCCGTAGCGAGTATAGACCTGGAGGACAGGGTGAAAGAGGAGGAGATGAGACAACTCCAAAGTCCCTGTCCCTATTGCCCCAAGGCCACACCTGCCCCCAGAGGCCTCCTCTGTCCATTACCCCAGCAACTGAAGTACAGTTCAACTCTCTCCTGAGCACCATCTTTTGTACCACTGTCCCCACTTCGATGATTAAAACGCAGCTCCAATTCACATCAATGCCAGAACTCTTGATATCTTCTCAAATCCTGCCCCCCACACCATTCTTTCCCAATAGAGAGCCCCACAATTGCTATTCGGTTTTCCAAGTGAGGATTCTTGAAATCTCCATCTCCCTCACCCCCACATCCAAACCTTCACGAGTCCCCAGCCATTCAGCTGAAACAGAATCCCTCCTCTTTCCTTCTTTCTCCAGTGACCCCCCCTCCCACCCTCATCTCCTAACTGGTCTCCCATCATCCATCCCTTCCCCTCCATCCTCTGCACAGAAGACAGAAAACTTAGACGCCATCAAACCACCTGCTGGCTTTTACTGTCTACATCCCACACCATCATGGGATAAACCTCAAATACACACAATAAATTTTATTTTAAAAAACAACAATGGATTCCCATTTTTCCAGAAAGTTAAGTCAAGCTCCTTTCCTAGCCTGAAAGTCTCCATGTGACGTGACCCTTGCCTGCCTTGCCTACCCCTCTACCCCTGGATCTGTGACAAATTCAAACATCTAGCTCTCCCTTTCCCCTCTGGTCTTCGTTGTTGTTGTTCACTCTTCTGGAACGTGTGGGCACGCACATAGCTCTTGGCATAGCTGTTAAGCCTGAGCTTAGGCATCTCGCTCACACACCACACACCTATGTTCAGTTTGTTGGTTTGCTCTGGTAGTTACCAAGACCTGAGATGATCTTGTTCATCTACCTGTCTTCCTGGCCATTGTCCACCTCCTCACCACCACCAGAGCGTAGGCTGCACAGGAGCAGCGAGCCTGCCTTCGGTCTCCCTCTCCTTCCCCAGTACCTGGCACAAGGGAAGCTTTAATAAGCAGTTACTGCAGAGCCAAGGCCTTCTCCCTATTCCTCTGCGGAGAGTTCTCCAGAATGGACACCAGATGGCGCTGACGTCCCGGAGATGGAAGCCGAGCTCAGGCTGGGGATTGAGCCACGAGTAGTGCGGCTGCTGGGGTGGGAAAGCGGTTGAGGGAGAGGCGGATTCTCGTTCCTCCTGCCAGGCTCACCCCACAGAGACAAGCCCCTGGGTCAAACCCATCACAGGCAGCACCTTCCCTGGGGGCAGGGGGTCAGCGCACTCAATCACGCGCCCGCCTCCCCCTCCCTGCACCTCGGAACATGCTCACACTGTAAAAGCTGGGAGAAATGGCAAGAGGCTGTGTTTAAGGAAAAGCTCTCCTGGAGGCCTCGCTGCAGAAGGACAGAGTTGGGTTGAGGACAATGTAGTGCAGACTTGGCAGCAGGGCGGGGCGGAGGGCGCTCAGAGACACCCCGTGGGTCAGAGTTAAGTCCTCCCTCCCTTGCTGGGTTAACCACCCAGCTTCAATTCTACAGGGATCCCACCTGCTCCTCCCCATCATGCAGTTAGTTCTTCCATTATCCGGCTACCCTGCCTAATTCCTAAATCAAAACCACACGCATAACAAGTACCTCGGAGTTTACAAAACGTGGGAACATCTACTGCTGCTCCATCTCATCCATGCGGTCAATCTGGTTTCAGGTAGGTTTAATTATCTCTATTATTACAGATGAAGAAACTGCAGCTCAGAGAGGGGAAGTGATTTGTCCAAGGTCACACAGCCATTGAGCAGGCATGGTGGAACTCAGCCGATGCAGGGCTCTGGCTGTTCCCACAGTCAGTTGCTGGCATCCCCATCCCAAACCTCCTCTGCCTCAAGATCCTTCTTGACTCCATCCAGATGAAATGAGACTGGATGTGTCCCAGTGTGTCTTTTCTCCTGTACCTCTTTTCTTTCTGCTCCACTCCTCTCATCTCCCACCTTCTTTCCCCTCCATATCTGCTGCTTTTGAGTTCTTCACCTGTCCCTCCCCAGCTTCTGCCTTCCAGTCCTTGACACCCCTATCACCCCTGCTTGCATCTGTGTCCATCTGAGGGGCTGAGTGGGAGCCCTCTATATGCCCCAGGCAGTGTGCTAACCACTTAGCATGTTTGGTTCATGTTTGGTTTATTGAATCCTCAGTTACCCTATGAGGTTGGTATTATTATCTCCCCATTCTCCAGATGAGGAAATCAAGGCTCAGAGAATTAGACTGATATGCCAAGGTCTCCAAGATCAGTGCCTCTCAAACCCCAATGTGCACACAAATTACATGGGGACCTTTTTTATTTGTCTTGTTTTTTGATACTGGGGATTGAACCCAGGGGCACTTTACCAATAAACTACATCCCCTTTTTATTTTTTGTTTTGGTTTGTTTTGTTTTGAGGCAGAGTCTCACAAAGTTGCTTAGAACCTCTCCTCCCAAGTCACTGGGATTACAGACATGTGCCACTGTGCCCAAATGGCTACCTGGGGACCTTTTTAAAGTGTAGATTCTGATTTCATAGATGGGGTTGGATTTGGACAGAGCTGAGATTCCGTGTTTCCAACAACCTGCTGACCACACTGTGAGAAGAAAGGTGCTAGGTGAAGGGGAAAGAGGCCAGCAAAATGGTCTGACCGAGACCTGTGCTCTTACAACATGTCACCAGAGGTAGGGGAACCCCAAAGTGGGTGGGTGCAAGATCCCTGGATCCCTGGTGGTGAAAAGGCAGATGGAGGGAATATGTAAGTATTTGCAAAAATTTCAAAGTGAGCAGGACGTGGTGGTGCCTGCCTGTAATTCTACTTCTTGGGAGGCTGAGGCAGGAAGGTAGCATTTGAGACCAGCCTGGACAGCTTAAGGACACTCTGTCTCAAAATAAAATAAGAAGGGCTGGAGATGTTGCTCAGTGGTGGAGTGCTTGCCCAGCACGAGTGAGGCCCTGGTTCAATCCCCAGCACCACACACACACACACGTCTCGACCTGCCCAACTTACACTATTTCCAGCCAAGAAGATGCTGGAATCAGCTCTTGCTGACATAGCCAATTTTGAGGGCATGCTCCAGTTGAGAGGATAAACGAGGCCTGGACTGTGTGGGGGGCCCGGGTGATGAGCTGTTCACTCATTTTCCCTCCACACTCATACCACCTTGGCAGAATCCTGTCAGGCAATGCCAAGATCTTTTGGAGGTGGGTGAATTCCCTGAAGTCCTGCCTCCCTCTTGGCATCCTCAGAACCCATCGAGATTTGCAGAGGAGAGGTGAGTGACAGAGGAAGGCAAACGCCATCAAACACGCCCACTTCCTACGGGGTCCTCTGATAGGTGCTCTTGATCTGTTTTCTCTTGAGCCTCCAAGGAAGCCACATGAGGTAAGTGTTGCCCCCTGTTTAGTGATGAGGCAAACTGAAGCTCAGAGAAGAAAAGGCACTGGGCACACAGCAAGTAAGTGACAGACAAGATGGAAATGGAACAGACCCATGTGAAGGCCCAGCAGGTGCTCACGAAACACCTGGTTGGTGGGTGGGTGTTCAGTGAGTGAGTGATTCCTGGAGGCTCCTGATCCTGGGTGGGGCAGCATTGGAGGGACACACGCTACAGGATGCTCAGTCAGCCCCATATAGAACGGAACAAATCCCTGGCTTGGGAAGCGGGTGATTACCTGGCATATGTGCCCTTGAGGTAGTTGTGATGTGGGTGGGGGGAGTCACAGGGAGGTAGAAGTAGTCCAGGCCTAAGAGGGTCACTCTGCAGGGAACGAACAAGACAGACAGAAAGGACCAGGCCACCTGCACAGCCCAGGTCAGGCCCCACTGCTGGGCAGAGCACAGCGTTGCCCCGGAGACAGTCCCTGGCCCAGGCAGCAGTGGTGGGGCCGCCAGCTCCTAAGTGGCAGAACTCCGGTGGCAGCACAGCCCACAGCTTCCTCCATGGAGACGGCACGGCTGCTCAGCCACAAGGTCCCACTGCCAGTCCACTGCGCCCTCCACATGGACTGGCCTGGAAGGATGGTGTGTGTACAGGAGTTGAGAGTCCACGACCCAATTAGAGGGGAAGGTCCCAGGCCAAGAAGTGTCCTGACGGCAGCAGGCTATCTCTAGATCACCCACACCGGCCCTGAGCCGCGGCACCTTGTTCTACTCTCAGACCCCTACCACCTCCTTTGGTCTGCTTCTCCCTCCTCTGGGCCTGGGCATCCAGGTCTGACCCTACCTGGAGCATGTGGCCTCCCAGAGACCCCTCTGGACTCAGGGTGAAAGCTCCCCGACAGGACTCTCTTGGATCCTCTCTACTACCTCCTTTCTGGTCAGCCCTCTGCCTGTCCCTTCTGACTACCTCTGTCTCCCATACGGAGCTGGCCTGGAGCCCAGCCTGAGTCTGCCCCCCGAGCCTGTTTCCTGATCTTGTTCTGTCTCTCCAGTGCTTCTCTATCCCCCGGCCTATCTGCTCCTGGCACCTGATCAACTGTCCGTCTGGACTTCCTCTGCCCCTGGCCCTCTGTTGGCCTGTCCCTCCCCCACCTCTGTCTTTCTCTTACATTGTGTGGTCTCTTTGTCCTTTGCTCTCTGCATCTCTCATTTGCTTCTCTCTCTGTCCATCCCTTAGTCTGGTGCACGGTCTCTGGCTCTTCTCTTCCTCTGAGATTTTCCCCTGGACCTGAGGTCATCCCCTGCAGGTGCCCCATCCCCTTTCTCTCCTAGCCCCTCTCCAGGTCTGTCTGAGACAATGATCAGGAGTTGGGAGTTGGGAGCAATCTGTCCAGAGCTTGCTCCCTTGAGTGATGGTTTCCTTCACCTCCCTGAGCTCCATCTATCCGCAGCTCCCATTTCCTCAGATAGCTCTCCCTGGCTGGCTGGCTGGCTGGCTGGCTGGCTGGCTGGCTGGCTGGCTGGCTTTCTCCCTGGGCCCTCCCCAGTCCCTCATCCTCCCTGCAGTCACAGAGCCCACAGGGTTAATAGGCAATTAGCAGGGCCAGGGCTCAGAGCTGTGGGGGAGAGGGCCTTCAGGAGATAAGAAGCAGCCAGGAGCAGCGAAGACCAGACTAGGCTAATCCCAGAGCTAATCTGCAGCCCAGGCTTTATCTCCACCACCTTCTGGGCACCCTGCTTCTGCCAAGACCCTGGCACCCGCCTTCCCACTCCACTTTTCCGTGGTAGTCCCTTCCCCCAAATTCCACCAGCCCTCCTCTGATGAGTCCACCCTCATGCCTCTCACTCAGGCCCCGTGGAATGAACTCCCTTACCCCCGCAATGCCCCGGGGTTCAGAGTGGGCCTGTGGAAGGGGGTACATCTTCATTCTGCCCGGACTGGGTCTAGCACCCTGCAGTGGGACAGCTCCCAGGCCCTGGCTTTACTCAGGAGTGACCAGGATCAAAGCCTTCTCCTTCTCTATCCTCTCCAGGAGCAGAGGAAGAAAAATGGCACCAACTCAAAACTTCTGGGTGTTTGCACCAGTCAGAACTTCGCAGTCACTCAGTCTAAACCCTCTTTGCACAGGACAGAAACAGAAGCCTTAAGATGGCAAGGTGCAAGGGGCTGGGGATGTAGCTCAGTTGGTAGAATGCTGGTCTTGCAAGCACAAGGCCGTGGATTCAATCCCCAGCACCGCCAAAAAAAAAAAAAAAAAATTGGCAAGGTCCATATCAAAGTGAACACACAGAAAACTGACAAATTCAAATCTGGAACCTACTCTCCACTCCTCACAAAAGCTCCAGCATTCTCCACTCATTTCAGCCACGTCTCTGAGATTCAGTAAACGCTGGTCCCAGCTCCAGCTCTACCATTAACAGCTTGTGACCTTGGTTAGCAAAGTGATTTATCAACTTCTCTAGACCTCAGTTTCCTCATCTCTCAAGTAGGGACAAAAATACCTGTTTGACATTTCACAGGGTAGTTGTAAGTCTCAAAAGTGATAAAAGGCCAAGCATGATGGTATGCACCTGTGGACCCACCCACTTAGGAGGCTGAGGCAGGAGGATTGCTTGAGCCCAGGAGTTCAAGGCTAGTCTGAGCAACAGAGTGATGTCCCATCACATACCAAAAAAAGGCATTTGTGAGATGAAATTATATACATGGGGCCTCAATATTAGTAATAAGGGGATAATAGAGACCAGTATGCATCAAGCTAGGGACAGGAATTGCCCATTGGATGTCATGCTGGAAATAGATACATAGAAGTCTCATAACACAGGGAAAGGAGCACAGATTTTTGGAGCCTGACAGAAGAGGGTTCAAATCCTGCCTCTTCCATCTATCTTGAACAAAGGATCTTGGGTGCTTGATTTAACCTCTCTGAGACCTAGCTTGCACATCTGTAAAAGGGGAGTGGTAATTCATTCTCCTAAGGTGAGGAGTGAGGATTAGAGACAAGTTCAGAGTGATGTACAGTAGGTGCTCTAAGAGCAGGAAGCCCATTTGGGAAATGGAGCTTCCTGCCAAGATGGTATGGTAGCTTTGATTTGGATCCCCACTGGGACCATCCTCACAGGGCAACATACTGCTTGGTAAAGGCTTTCTCTGGAATCTGGGAGCTGCTCAGTGGATGGAGGTCTGTCAGAGAGAAACCCCCAGGCTCTGAGCTGTGGTTCTCCAACTAGCTAGAAAGCCTAACCTAGTTTACCTCCAGACCTTGCCCTTCAGTTCATGGGATTTAACTGCTCTGATCTTTCATTTTTCATCTATAAAATGGAAATCAAAATAGGTACCTGTCTGAGGTGTTATGAAGGAAGAGATAATTACATAACATGTTAGCATAAGCTAACATTTAATGTGTGCTTACTCTGCGACAGGCACAGTCCTAGGTATTTTATATAAATTTGCTTGTTAATGCTGACAAAAATGATAGGAGGTATTCCTATTGTCTCTGTTTTACAGACAAGATAATAGAGGCACAGATAAGGAATCTGCCAGGGTCACGAAGCATGACAGATCAGGCGACGAGGCAGTCTGGCTCAGAGTCTGCACTCATAGCCACTGTACAACACACACCTAGCACACAGGTGATCAAGGAATGGTGGATGTTCAAGCAATGCGTGTCCCACACTATTGGTTAAGCCTATACAATGCCAGGCACTGAGCTTGGTGCTGGGTTGCATTCTAGAACAAAATAATCTCTACCTTCAAGGAATTTGCCATCTGGCTCTTAGGCATTCATTCATTCAAAAAGTGATGAGCACCTGTACTACATGCCAGGTATATTCTAAGTGCCAAGTCAACAAACAGGAAGAAAACACAAGAATCAAACAACCATGCATAGATAGAGGCTGTTAGCTGTCGTCCATGCTATGATGGGGCCCAGACAAGGCCTCTGATGGTGGAACAGGACCATTTGGTTTGACGGGTCAGGGAGAGCTTCTTTGAGCAAGACCACAGGCCTACCTTCCACTGCCCAGGAGGGGCATGGGGATTATGCCACAGTCAAGACAGGAGAATACACTTGCCCTCTCCAGGAGACCTGGCTCTCATGTGCATGGTGTAGGTCTCCATTACCTTATGGTCAACAGCCCCCTAGTCCCCACTGTCACCCATGTGCTTTTCAAGGACACTTCCTCCCCAAGGTGAGTCTAAGAAGCAATGGTCCCTGTGTTTGTTTAAATGTAAATGTGAACATTTTGGTGGAAGGGAAAGAGGACTGTCAAAGCCTAGAGCTTTCTGAGCCAGGAGCTCAAGCGGTGGAAGAATGCCCGTGGTCCAGGAAGCGCCAGTTTCCAACCAAGAGGAGAAAGCAGGACCAGGACCCAGGTCAACAGTTAAACCTGTTCCCCTGGCAGCTACGCTTAGGCCTTAAGCCCTAGAAAATCAATTTTTTCAGGCGAGAATGTTTTTAATTGGTTACGAAGCCCTTCCCTGACCTCCCCCTCCCATGCAAAGTTGTCCCTGAGAGTTGTGCGGACACGGTGGGGTACACACCCACCGCCCGGCGTGAGTGCCTGTACCTAACAAGGCAGAGGAGGCCGCGGGGACCCGACGGGTGGCTGTGCGCCCACCAGGAACTCCGACCCCCGGTGCCCCCGCTCCTGTCCCGCACATACCCCGCGGAAGCCCACGCCTGGCCCACCCGCAGCCGAGGGCCGCACCCCCGGGCCGCGCTCCCCGCGCCCGCGCGCGCTCCTGCGGGGCAGGCATCCATCACCGCGCCAGCGCCCTCCTCCCGTCTCCTCCTCTCCTCCGGGCGGGCGCCTCGGCTCTCCTCCTTGGGTTTGCCTCATTTGCATTCCCCCGGCTCCCGGCTCCTCGGCAAAGTGACCTCCGCGCACACAGCAGCGCCAGAGGCTTCCACGGCGGAGGGAGACACCGTCGCCCGCCGCCCGCCGCGGCCGGGGAGGGGACGAGGGGGCGGGAGCCCGGACAGCCCGGAGAGGGTCGCGAGGAGATGCATGCAGAGCTGGGGGTGGCCGACGGGCCTGGGGACAGCCCGAAGG
Organism: Sciurus vulgaris; assembly: GCF_902686455.1. NCBI lineage: Eukaryota > Metazoa > Chordata > Mammalia > Rodentia > Sciuridae > Sciurus > Sciurus vulgaris. Next base: position 171,113,216 of record NC_136463.1, on the reverse strand, counting down.
CCTGGTGCTAAGGGGCACCGAGGGACACGGGTGGGATTTGAATCCGCGACCTCAGGTCCCTCGTCGGGCGGGAATGAGACGTGGAGTTCAGACGAGGCCTGGGAAGTTGAGCCCCAGAAACGAAACCCTTGCTTGGAACCCAGGGGTCCCAAATACCGAGTTTCCGTGCTCCTGCACCCCCGCTGGGGAGGGGTCAGCGCCACGGAGCAGTCGCCCTGGGGTCCCAGCCCTCCGGTGGGCCTCCCCAGCCCCCGGGCCCGCTCTCCTGGCCCGCCTAGCCGCCTCCCCTCCCCCCGTTTGGTATTTACACCTTTCACACATTTGTAAGCTATTATCCTGTCCACGCTTAGTCACCGCTGAGCCAAGCGCCACGGATTTAGCTCCTTTAATCTTTCCTCCTAAATCAATCCTCCATTTCCCCTTAATCATCCCGTGGCTCCTCTCTGAACTCTCGCTGCTGCCTCGGCTGCCGCAGCCTATGCCTATCTCTCTGGAACTGCTCCCCCTCCAACCAAAACGAGTGTCCCAAGGGCACCGTGAACATTTGAGGGGTGGGTTGGATTTCCAGCGCTGCCAGTCCCTGAGTCTGGGGACCAAAGGAAGAAATACACCCCCACCACCTTCCTGGAAAACACAGAGAATGAGTCTTCCTGTCGCCATCCTCAGGGGCTGTGTCCCCCCACCCCACTCCCTAACACACCCAAATCCTCTTCCGTGATTTGCCAAAAACAAAAACCACCACCACAACAAAATACCCTGGTAGGTCTTCTCCCCTCAGGCCTCCCGCCCACCGAGCCAGCTGTCCCCACCTCCTCTGCCCAGCTGCTTAAAGGAGGTGGGATGCAGAAGAACCCGGAAGGCCTGGCAACACTGCTAACTCCCCAGCTGAGGCTGCCCTCTCCTCCTCCTCCAGGGTGCCTCTGTCCTGAACCACCCTTAGGCTCCAACCCCCACTCCAGTCGGACCCCCTAACCCACTGAATCAGGCCTCAGCAGGAATAGCCTTGAGGCTGGGTGTTCTCCGTGCTCCCTGGAGCCCTCCTACATTCCTGATCCTTTCTGCCCCCCAGCCCTGATCTAACAGAGGCAGCCCTGCCACCAACGACAAGAGGGAGCAGATTCCTTCTAGGAAGCTGAGGGGCAGGAATGGGTGTCCAGGAAGGAGTACTGTAGGGAAGAAACAGGGAGGACAGGAGGGGGACAGTACGTGGGGGCCATTTCTTCAAATGCTAATCAGCATCTTCCGGCAGTGCCAGGAGAAGCTGAGCTGATAATGAGCCCAGCTAAGGGCTGATTCCTGATTAATGAAGAGGCCACAGGGCTGCTGAGTGGGGCCGGGTGGGGCTCGTTCCTCATGACCCTCCCCACTACCCTTGCAGACCTGCCTTCTATGATAGTAACAGTCTCTGCCCTTTCCTGCAGGACAACACCACCCAAATCCTGGTCCACCAACTCCACTGTCAAAGAAGCCAGACTCAGGGCGCCCCCTGCAGGAGGGTCTGAGGGGCAAGCAGCCAGGGTCCAGGAGTAAGAGGTAGGCAGGACCAGTGATCACACTGGGTTCTGGGTGAGTTGTAGGCAGCCCTCTGTTTTTTTAAGTCAGTAAAAGTTTTATTAAAATAAGCAAGATTTGGAGCTTCGTTGGACAAAAGTAGAAGACTTTTCAACACTGGGCACCCTCACATGGAACAACAGTTAACTGGAACCGAGGAGCACCTGCCCCTTCAAAGCTAAGTAATCTCTAGTTCTCCCCAGACCCACCCTTCCCCACTGTGCACCCTCCCTGACCTGACTGCCTGCTCCTGAAGGACCTGAACTAGATGTTGAACTAATTGTGCTCAAGGTTCACATCTTGGAAGAAGATGGTACCAGAGGAGACAGGGCATAGGGGATGAGAGTCAGAGTTAAGCTCATCTGGTATATAAGAGGCTTGGACCAACCCCAGCAGGAATCCCTGAGACCAGTTGGGAATCCTTCCAGAGCCAGTGGGGCTAGAGGTAACCCTTAGGCCCTCAGACCCAAAGGTAAAGAATGAAGTCGGGATGGAGCATGGAGTGGCCACTCCCATGGCCAAGGGCAGGGGGTAGAGTGGGGGAGCAGAGACTAGCAGTACTGGTCTGACCATACCAAGAAACTGAAGGGGCTAAGGAGGAAGCTGGGTTGGAAGGAGGGGATTGCTGAGGAGCCCCACATGGGGATCTGGGGCAGCCAGAGAGAGAGAAGGCTTACATGCTCTTCCCTTTGCATCAGAGCTGCCCTGGGTGGCGGCTGGGTAGGGCTGGGAGAGGAGGGAGGAGGGCAGGGAGGGGGACTGCCCAGCTGGAAGAGGCCTTGTCTAATTGTGCCTGATTAGTAGAGAGGAAGAGAACAGGGCGAGTGATTAATAGTCACGGCAGTCACCAGCGTGTGGGGAAGGAGTGCTGGGAGGGGGAGGAAAGCCTGGGAGCCAAGAAGGGACAGGGACAGTGAGGCACTCGCAGGCCCTCTCCTCCCACTCCTCCAGGAATTGTCTAAACCCCTGAGGACCCCATGAAGAGGGCTTGGGTCCTACCCATCCTTCCATAGGGACTCTCCCCCTCCCCCATGCCTTAATTTTCCCAGCAGTGGAATGGAAGACAAAAGGCCAAGGTTTGGTCTGTACCTGGGAACAAAGGTGCCTTTGCTTGCTGGGTCTATCCAGATGTCCCAGTGCCCCAGGCACCCTCCTCAGCTAAACCTGGGACCTCAGCCTGGAGAGGAGATTATAATCCACAGCCATTACGGTATGTCCTTGATCCCAGTTCAGGCAGTCTGAACCTCATTCCTAGAATCATCCAGAGCCGCACTGTCCAAGACAGCAGCCCCTAGCCACACGTGCCTAATCACATTTCATATGCTTATCAGCCACGTGTGGCTAGTGACTACCATGTTGGACAGCACAGACACAGGACATTTCTGTCATCACAGAATGTTCTTTTGGCTAGCACTAACCTAAAGTATCTGTACACTCCTGCACATGTGCACGTGCATGCCTATTTGGGAGGGCTGGATCAAACGGGAATGCTACAATGCACGGACGGGGGCGTGGGCCCGAGGGTCACAGGAGGGAAGACTAGGTGATGAAGAGTAGCGACAAGGCCAGAGCAGGGGTTCGAAACCAGTAGGTGGTGCTGTGAACAGTCAGGTTAAAGCTAGCCAGGAGCAGGGTTGGCGGCGTTTCTGACAGCTGACACTTGCGAAGTGCATAGGATGCGGGTGCCAGGCAGCATGCTGCGCTCTTTACGGGCATCTCTTTAATCCTCAGAACAACCCCAAATGTTTAGGTTCTAATATCCCATTTAATGAATACAAAAACCGAGGCTCACAGAAGCATTGTTTTAGGTCCCCCAAAGTCACCCAGCTGAAAGGGTAAAGCCAACGTTCCAATCCACACAATCGGGTGACTCCAGAACTCACACAGTTGACCCCTCCAGGGTACAATCCCCAGCTAAGAGGACATGCTGAATTTTAGAGCCACCTTTGCCTTGTACAGCCAGAGATGATGGCGAGGGGGAAAGGGGGATGTCTGCCTTCTAGGAAGCGGGCAGGCTGGGCGTGAGCCGGGTAGGGAAAGCGGAGCTGGGGCTTGGAGCACAGGGCTGGGGGAGCAGGTGGGGTAGGAATGGGGAAGAAAGGGAGAACCGTCTGCAAGGTGGCAGGGGAACACATAGGTGACAGAGAAAGTAGGAGGTATAAGTGGGAGTGGATTGGTGTGAGACTAAGCGTGGCAGGGAAAGGGAAAGAGGAGGAGAGCTGGGGACTAGCTGCAGGAGACAGTGTGGGAAGGGAGAGCACCCCAGCCCCAGCATCCTCTTCTCTCTTCCCCCTGTCTTCCCTCTCCTCCTCTCCAAGCTGTGGCCAGCCTGCCTCATCCCTTAAGCCTCGCCAGCCCTCTTCAGCCCAAGTGGCCTCTCTCTCTGAACTCAGGTTCTTACTATCCATGCACCTCATCTGGCAATTAATCCTGGCACCTTATGACACCGCTTGCATGGCTGATTAACTCTTGCATGGTTGCTTAAGCTTCTGAGCATCCCTGTCCCTGCTCTACCACAGGACTGTAGGCTGCTTGAGGACAGGGACCAGGGACTAGGCATTCCCTTCTTTGCTGTCCCCCCACAACTCCAAGCAGGGAGCCCAGCACATAGTAGGTGATACCAAACTCCATATTGATGGACTGATTGGGAATGAGTGAGGGGCTATGTGGGAGCACAGGGTGAGAGCAGTTGCAGTGGTAACAGAAGCAAGAGCAGCAGCTTAGGGGACTGGGGGAGGGCGCATTACCAGGAGTAAAAATAGGCTGGAAAATGTGACATTTATTAACTTGGATTCCGGAGGAAAGGTCACAGCAGAGTGGGGAGTGGGAAAGAGGAAACAAGGAAAGCAACAGAAAACACATAATAGCCCCTTACTGAAGCCTGTCGCTGTCACTGACCATTTCACGACCCACTTGCTGGCATGTTCCCCACCAACTGGCTCAGATACCCATCTCCCCATCACAGATCCCCCAAATCCCCACATGGACTCCATGTCCACCACAGAGACCATTACAGACCTCATGTCCTCACCAAAGACCTCATGTCTTCGTATCCCTCCTCCAGTTTTGCTCAGATGACATGCCCTCATCTTCTCCCGAAGCCCTGGAACATGGGGCCTGCCCCAATCTGTAATTCCAGACCCTGGTGCACATGCAGCAGGCTCAGCCTGACAGTGCCAGATGCAAGGGAAGTTACACTCAGCAGATGGGAACAGGGTATGGGCATGAGGGTATGAATCTAGGTTGGGCACTGGGAGAAGAACCCCAAAGGGGATCCACCCCCTAATGCTCACTTCGCCCCTCCTCCCCTTGTTATTCTGCTGCAGCCCCAGAACTGAAACCCACAAACTTCCATCCTTCCTTCTGCAGCCCCAGGGTAGCAAAGGGCCTATGGGAAATCCATCTTCACTCCTCCGAGCCCTTCCCAGGATTTCCAGGGACTCGCCAGCTTTGATCAGGGGACTCCCAGTCCCTGTATTCTCCAGGCACCTCCTCCCTCCCTGGAGGCTGGGCAGGAACCCTGACTCCCTCCCTTTACTTCCTCAGCCCCCCTCCATCTCTTTCTCCCCTTCCCTCCCACCGATGTGTCATTACCCTTCCCCTTTCCTGCCCACCCCCAACAGGGGCCTGAGACACAAACTCCTGCTGAGCTTGCTTAGGGACACAAAGACCCCATTGATTTCTGCCCCAACAGCACCTGCTAAGACTGGACACCCCACACCCCCAATAAGGAGGGGTGAGGTTGCAGGACAGAGGAGACCACGGATCCTAGAGGCCACATACTCTATATCCTACCTCCTCCATTGGGATTTTCCCAGACCTGGCTTTGGGGAGCAGTGAGTTTTCTTAGAAGACAAGGTGTATAGCCAGACAATGGACCAATGTCCTCTGACTCTGCTCCCAGCCCAATCCTCTCCCTCCTGGCCCTCTGTTGCTACCTAATTGCCCCCATCCAGAGGTAGGAGGCCCCAGACAGCAATCACGGTAGGGGCCAGGAACCTGGTGGAGAGCATTTCCTGGTGACACTGAGGCAGCGAGTGAGTGAAAGCTTGGGGTTGGGGGCTGGGTCATGAGGAGGCACCACTGCTGCTGGAGGCTGGGCCTGAGTGGGCACCATGTTGACACCACACATTAGCACCTGCATGGGCACTGCATGGGCAACCAGGAAGAAAACACAGACACACAGTGCTGGGAGTCATCTGTGGACTGGGGACAGGCATCTCAAGCACCGTGAATAATAGATAGCCTGTGACTGTGGGTGAACGGATCGCTGATAGACAGACAGTACACCAGACACACCCCCCGCACTCACACACCTGACTGTGGGAGGTGTGCAGGGAGAGCAGCCCGAGCCGACACTCCACTCCCAGTGAGGGTTCATGTGTTTGTGTTCGTACATGTGTGAGAGATGGCGCCAGCAGCCCCTGCATGGAGAACGGGGAGCAGGGGGCAGATGAGGGGGTGTCGTGAAGTGAGATGGCCCTACAGCATGACCCCATCCTTGGCAGCTAAGAGTTGGAATATGGGCATGGAGATGAGTAGCTCTCTGGGTGTGTGGGTGTGTGGGCGTGAGGTGTGCACAGGAGTGTAGTGACAGGGACACTGAGTGCGTGTGAGAGGGAGTGTGCAGGAAACTGTGTCCCTGAGCAGTAGGAGTGTGTGTGTGTGCATGTGCCAGCACTGAGGGTGAATTATGCACATAGAGTGAATGAGTGATTCTCAGTGTAGGAGCCAGAGCTGGGCAAGGGAGCAGCCAGAACAGGGGACGGAGGGGGGCACCGGCAGGCGAGGCCGGGAGGAGCATGAAAGAGGGATGTGTGAGGGTATCCGTGAAGGGGGGCAGTGAGAGACACTGGTACCCAGTGTACACGAAGACCGACCATCTCTACCCAGCCTGCCAGCGAGGCCAGTTCCCCAGAAGGGAGCCCCGAGTCCTTCGCTAGCCAACCCCCCCAAATACCCCTCCCTTTCACCTTCATTTGGTGGGAAGAAGAATCCAGTTGCTCCAGAAGAAAAGGGGAGCAAGAGCAAAGTGGGGATCAGTCCGTCTAGCCTTGGGATGGTACATCCCTTCCCTGCTAGCTGACCAGCTTCAAGACCCCTGGGCCCACCCCCAGGCTAGCCCCTGACCCCCAGCCCTGGGCACTGCAGCAGCAGCAGGACCAAGAAGAGGAGCAGCAGCACCAGGGTAAGTCCCTAGGACTGTCCACCGCTCCAGGGCTGGGAAGCCAGCGGGAAACACCGGCTGGGGAGACACCAGGCCCGCCTCTGGTGGCGGAAGGAAGGGAAGCCCTACTGAGGATGCCCTCACGTACCACCCCCGCCCCGCGCCAGCCTCACCACCCCAGGCCAGGCGGCCCAGCTGGCAGAACTCACCACAGAGAAGTTGCTGGCGGAGCAGTGGTGCCCACTGAAGTTGCAGCTCTTGAGCATGTCGGCAAGCTGGTGGCCAGTGCGGTTGAGGATGTCTACCATGTCGGGCTCTGGGTAGCGCAGGCCGGCAGCACGGTGCCCATCCCGGTCTTTGGGGGGTAGCCCTGTCAGATTGGCCAGGTGGAAGATGTCAGCATCGCTGAGTGCTGAATGCCGGAAGCGGTTGATGTTGCAGAGGGTGACAGCTGGGAAGCCCGCCACTGGGGCAGGGGCAGCAGGGTCCATTGCCACCAGGTGAGGCCGGGTCAGGTAGCCCCGGGCCAGGCCAACTGCCTGGTACAAGAAGGCAGCCAGCGAGGTGAGTAGAGCCAATGCCCACAGGGTTCTGCGCAGTCCATGGGGGCCTGGGCCACAGGCCCGGCCCAGCCCATGCAGAGTGCTGGTGCTGGCAAAGGTGGCCAGGTCCCGGGGGGCTGCTGCCCCTGGAGCAGCCCCCAGGAGGCTCTGCTCATCCCCTGCCTCCTTCTCCTTGGGTTTCGCATCTTCCTCAGCAAATTTGATTTTGCACACAATCTCGATCGGCATCTGTCCCCGGCTGCTGGGACTGGCCAGAGCCTCCCTGCCCCTGTCCCTCCCTGGCCAGCAGCCCTGGTGCCCTCCGGAGTGGCGGTGGTGGCAGCGACTGCTCTTCTAAACTCAGGGCAAGCAGGAGGAGGACAGGGACAGGGTGGGGGCCCGAGGTGGGGGCGTCACTCCCACTCCCAGCAGCTCCGCAGCCCTGGTGCTGCTTCTGCCGCCGCTGCCTCTGCTGCCGCTTGTCTCTCTCCTCGATCGTCTCCTTGTGGCTTCCCTTATCAGCACCAGCACAGCTGTCAGCCCCTGCGTGTGTCCCTGCGAGCGAGCGAGTGAGCGAGGGAGCTAGCGCTGCTCCGCCACGCCGCGCAGCCCCAGCCGCTCCGCTCAGCATGTGCTCCGGAGCCCACCCCGTGCTTAATAATTCAGGACATGTCAACAGCGTTTCACCGGCGGCATGGGCGGCAGGAGCCAGGCCAGGGGAGGGGAAACCCCTGGTCCAGGACAGGGATCCAAGGATTGGGGCTGTCCCCCAAAGTCTTGCTACACCCTAGCCACTCATGGGGAGCCCCAGATGTCCCACTCCCGGGGCACCCAGGCAAGAGTGCAACACCCAGAGTGCTCAGCCTACTCTGCCACTTTTCTGAACCACACCCCAGGACAGGTCAGCCAACTCTGTCCTCCACTTCCCAGCCTCCCTGACTCCTGACTCCAGCCAACACCTGATCCCACTACAGGCTCACAGCAGCTTCCAGAAACTCCTTGAGAGAGCCACTTGTTTGAATGAGGGAGGGGAAGGGAAGAAAGGGCATGCGAGACAGGCTAGGGGACAACTGTGACTCCACTAAGATTCTAGCTTCCCTAGAGCTTTGCTATTGACTTCAACACCCCACTGGACCCCTGCCCCTGCTCCAGGAGACTGGGTCCCTCTCTCTCATCTTGTCCCCAACCCCACTCTGAGCCACTTATAAGACTGGAAGTGAGGGCACCCTGGCTGACTTGCATGTCTATGGACACTTTTACCCTGAATGTCCCCCAGGTCCCTTGCCACAACCAGGCTGGTGGGGGGTGGGGAGGTGCTGGGGAACAAGCCAGGGAGGAGAGGGGAGCTCTCTAATGGAGTGGATGAGCCCAGATGGAGATTTCCTAGGGAGGGAGAAGATGTGTTGGGCTTCCATGGGAGAGAATGCCATCCTCAGGAAACTAATGCTGAGGTGCCCTGCCACCTGGCAGATAGGGACAGGGGAACCCCGGGGGACTGTCCTATTCCTGTGGAGGGGGAAGTGGGCACGTGGGCTGTCATCACAGGCAGGGGAAAGAGGCCCGGCTGGCCGGCCAGGAGGGAATGCACTGGTGGCCCCCAGGGCGAGGGTGGCAAGAATGGGTGGCTTGTACTGGGCGGGGGGGCGGCATGTGAGAGTGTGAACCCTTACGGGGGAGGAAGCACTTGTCCCCCGGAGGAAGGGGGGGCTGATTAATCGGGGCGCTAATGAGCAGCAGGGAGAGGAAGCTCTGAGGGGCGGGGGAGGCGGCTCCATCGATCCAAGCCGCGGAACCAGCAGCTGAAAAAAAAGTGAGAAGGGAATCGATCTGAGGGAAACGGCAGCTGCTGGGGATTAGAGCCCGAGGTCCACCCCTGCCCATCGGCCACCCCTCCCCTGCGACAGGCCTGGCCCCGCAGTCTCCACCTGGCCCCGAGGGAGGGGCCCAAGGATGGTTCCCTCCGGAGCAGGGAGCTGCTCTGCCCACTCCGTCTGCAAGGCCAGGTCAGGTCCTATCAGGGTCACCTCAGCATGGAGTCTGCCCACACACCCAGCCCTGGCCATCCATGGTGCCCCAAGTAGGTTGTTCCAAGCCTTTCCACAAAGTGGCTTCCAGGAGTCCCACAGCTGGGTTTCCCCACAGCTCCCCATGAGGCTGAGTCAGGATCAGAATCTTGACAAACTGGGAAGACCTCTGGGGTCAGGTCTGGTGTTGACTCTGGTTGGGACACAGCATCCTAGAGGGGAAAGTGAGATTGGCACTGGAAGCAGCTGCCACAGTACTACTTGGATCCAAGTGACCACAGACAGCCCCCATGCCCCATACCCTGGCAGCCCCCTCCCAGACTCTCCCCTCCCTGGTAGACTTCCAGACCTTTCCAGAGCTCCCCCCCACACACTCCTCCCCATCCTTCTCTCTCTTCCCCTTTCTCCCAATATTGATTTTTCTTTACTAGGTTTTTTTTTAAAAGGTGATTTAATTGCTTTTTTAAGGTTACTTCAGTCTGGGGCTCTGCCAAGAAAGCAGGGAGCTGCCCCCCAAGCTCTCCCCAGCACTCACTGCTGCCCTGGCATCCATACATGTCCCTGAATTCCCCTGCCATCTGCTGAGATCTCAGGGTCACGCTCCCCCATCACATACTGGCCTCCATCATGAGCCCAGATCACACTCTTTCCCCTTGAGGGATGGCAGGGAATCTTCAACCTCTAAAAGGAATGAAGTTGGGTGGTAACCCGACAGAGGGGGAGCATGGGGGGCTGTGGAGGAACTCCAGGCTGCTGGGAAGTGGAGCAGCAGTTAGTTATACTCACACCCCCATCATTGCCCAATGGCCAGCTGTCTCCAATTGTCCCCAAGTCCCCACCATCCAGTCTCCCAGATCTCCAGGAATCTGGTTATGCTCGGTAGGAGTCGTCCTTCACGCCCACCCACCCTTCCAGCCCATCTCTTTTTGGTTTTTACCATTCACTCCTCCCCAGCCTCTTCTGGCCCCCTTCCTGTCCCTCTATACCCCTGTCGCCTCTGGCCCCCGTCCCCTCTCCCCGCCTCTCCCTGCTTCCCTGCCTGCCTCTCTCTCTGCCCGGCTGCAGTTGGGTGATAATCTCCCTCATTTAGCCTCCCGGCTGCTTCCCCGGCTCATTGCCCAGCTGGTCCCTGGGGCCCGGCCCAGCTTCTTCCCCACCCCCACCCCCAGTCCTGCGCCCAAGCTCCCAAATCCCCTCCCTGCTTCCCCCACCCACTCCCAGGGGACCAGCTGCCCCCTGTAGTGAAGAATCAGAACCAAGCAGGGCTGGACAGGACCTGAGCTGGATGTGAGCAAACAGGGAGGGGCTGACAGGGACCCTGGGGCTGATCAGGAGGGCTGGAGGGAGGGCATTGCTGCAGGGTCAGGGTGCGAAGCCTCAGCTGGGGTTCCTCTGCCCTCCAATTGTCCCCATTCCACAGATTTGTTCACAGTCCAATTCCCCACCTCCAGGCTTTGTGACGGTGAGAGGCAGAGGTTAGATGAGGCGGCTGGGAAGGGGGGCAGAGGAGGGAGGAGTAGCAGGGACGGCAGGACGGTTCTGGCTCAATGAACCTGGGAGGAGACAGGGGTTTCATTTGAGCAAAATACCCCAAACATCCCAGGACTCAACTTCGGGGGGCTTCCAGGGGGCCTCTTCACAGGACAGGGACCCCCAAGCTAAGCTGCATTTGCCCCTTCCTACCATTTGTGGGTCCCAGACTCCATCTGTCCGCTGCCATTCATAAATGACATGACCCTCGAACTCCTAGCATTCTCGAGTCCCCAGCCTCCCCCTACTCTCAGGAGACACCCCCTCACCATCCTCCCCAGTCCAGAAACCTGCCTCTGGTGCGGACCAGGGGATGAGCCAGTGTGGGACAGACATGGGCGGAAAGGGACAAGGAAGGGGAGGCCAGGCTGGGCCAGGCCTGGCTAGTGAGCGAGCAGCGGTGACAAACGGGCTGTGCGGGGGTGAGGGGCGGGGGGCGGACGGCGGCTGATTTATCTGGGTTATTTATGCCGCGGACGAGGCAGGAGAAGCGGTTAATGAGAGTCCCGGCGAAAGGGGGTGGGGAGGCCGGGACGTGATCTGAGAGGACTGAAGAGGGTTAGCGTCCCACCGCCAGGCCCTGCCCCCACTGTCACCAGTACTTTTTACACCCCCACCCAGTCCTCTGGAGGCCAGCACAGCACAGCACCCTTTCCTGTGTCTTGTACCAACACCCTCCATCCCTGTGCATTTACTCCCACTCTGAGACCAGGGGACCCAGGACTGCGGCAGACGCAGTCCAAGTTGGGAGGTGGGGGTGTTCTCTGAGAAACTGAGGAGGGGGCCAGGCAAGGGAAGGGCAGGAAGAAGAAAGATGACAAATCCTGGCTGGCCAGAAACTGACAAAATCTGTGGGGCCTGTGGGGAGGGCCAGGGTGGCAAAGGCCGGCTTGGGAGGTGGTGGGCAGCCCGCAGCCTCAGAGCTAAGGTGGAGAGCAGGCACCAGGGCACCAGGCACTGATCTGGTGTCAGCTCAGAGCCACGATGGGGGCCGGAGTGGCAGAGAGGCTGGGGGGTGGGTGGCACAGGCTGGTCAGAGAGCAGCGAGAGCTGGGAAGGAGGGGAGAAGATCCAGAGGAGGAGGGGGAGAGGGCTTTGCAGCAGGGAAAGCTGCTGGGAGTAGATAAGGCAGCACAGCAGCAGGAGGGATTAAAGCTCCGAGGGGCATGGGGGGGCGGCGTGGGAGGAGGGGGGAGGCAGGAGAGGGCTGAGGGCAAGACACCAGGGCCAAGGAGATGAGTAGGGAAATGCGAGCTGTGAGGGGGTAGGATTTAATCAGGGGCCACAAGATGACCATTAACTGGAAAAGAAGCGACTTTTGATCATCCATTCTGGGGAGAAAGACGTGTGCCCCTGATGGAGCCCCCACACTAGGAACAGCAGAGTTAAAAACTGAGGGATTCAATGCTGAGGCTAGGGCGCTGGAAATTAGGGTGGGGTAGGGGTGAGGGGATGAGGCAGAGGCTGGCCCTGGGAGCCCTGGAGCAGGAGTTGGAGACTGAGGGCACATAGCGCCTCCTTGAGGCGACTGATGGAACATGGGAGGGCCACAGGAAATGATCAAGGATGCCAGTCCACTAGCCTGGCATGGAGACCCCATCATGCCCAGGCTGTGGCAGGGACCGGAGTTTCAGAAGGGGCTTCTTTGTGGGGAGAGGTATAAGCTCGGAAGGAGGGTGGGTATCTTCTCAGGGTGGGCCTTGAAGTCCCTTACCACCTCCCTACCCTCCCAGAAGGGTGTTTGGGGCAGGTGAGACTCCCTGCTCCCTTCAGACCGGAGTGCAGGGCAGTTCAGAGGTGGTCTGGGTGGTGAAAGGGAGCCTGGGGGAAGAGGAGGGGTTGGGGGAGGGAGCGGGGGTGGCAGGCGGGGCTGGGTAATTGCATGTTTGCCAGTTCTCCGTCTCTGCACACGAGGGAGCGTGTGTTGGTGGGTGTAGATTCGCTTTGAAGAGTGTCTGTTGGCAGAGGTGTCAGTATGTCTGTCTCAGGGGTCTGGACTCTTCTTGGCCCCCCGCCCCGCTTTGTGTTTTGGGGAGTGAGGCTGTGGGCACACCCAGCTGTGCTCTGTGCTGATGCGGCAGATGTGGCGGGGCCCCAGCTGTGCCTGCTTCCCGGAGAGGGGGAGGGGGCTGCAATCTGCTCCCCCGATAATGACTGCTAAGTGCCAGAGGGAGGGGATCGAGATGGAGGTGGGACAGGGTCCCTAGACAGCCCCACCAAAGGGACAGGAGGGAGATGAAGGTGTTGCCCCACCCCACCCCACCCTGCCCAGCTTCCCCCCAGTTTGTTCTTGGCTCATCCTCTCCCCCTCCGCTGGCTCCTGAAGCCCATCCAAATTTCTCTCCACACTCAGTCCCTGTCCCCGGCTCTCTTCCCCTGTCGCCCCATCCAGCTTGGTGCCAGGGACCCACCCCCTTCCCCGGCCCCCATCTTGCTCCCCCTCGCTGATTTTACAGAATAATCTTTTTATGGAAACCAAAAAAGCGCTAATGGCAGGAGCGCACCCCTCCCCCGCATCCCTCCCCGTTCACCCCCCACTTCCCACCCCAGTTCCCTTGTTTCTCCCTTCTCGAACCCTCTTGGGGCCAGCACCCTTCTATTCCTACAGGGCCAATGAAGGTTGGGTGCTGGGTCCCAGAGGTGGTGGACAAGGGGGTACTCCCACCTCTTGGGCCCTGAGTGGCCCCCTAATAGATGCAGGAGGCTTTAGGCCCATCCCACCACAGAAAAGGGCTGCAGGGGGGTGCATTACAATACCTCCCCTTAGATACCCCCCTGCATACTCTTGGCCTGGGGGTGGCAGCCTCAGCTTCACTAGCATCCCCGTTTCAAACACTGACCTGTTCCCCTTCCAGTACCTCTACCCACCATGTCCCCACCCCCACTGGGTCTAGAAGGGGGGTCCCGGGGGCCAGGGCCTGACACAGACTTATTGGATTTCACGGTGTTTTGCTGAGAAAATAATTAAATTATCATATTTATGATGGAGCTGCCATGGCCTCTGCCAACCACTCGGAACAGAAGGGTCAGGACAGGGCGGGGGTGGAGAGGGAAGGACCCAGAGCCTGGCCCCGCAGCCCAGCCCTCTCCCAGCCCTTCCTCAGGGAGATGACCCCAGGCACAGAGTGGCCTCTGCAGTTCCCTGAAGGCAAAGAGATGATTGAAGGTCTGGGCTGTAGGCAGGGACCAAAGGAAGCAGGGAAGGGGGCTGAGTAAGGCAGGTCACAGGTCAGGACTGCTAAACCCGGTCATTTCCCAGGGCTCTCAAGGGCGGAGGAGCCTGAAGGGGTTGGGTTGGGACACCTCAGCACAGCTCCTGTGCAGCTTCCTCAGTCCCCACCTATGGAGTTATGAAAAGCTAGGCTGTCCCCGATACTGGTGCTGATAACAAGGCCCCAGCACCCTGCCGCCTGCCATCCAAGCCTGCTGCCAGGACCCCCTCCTCCCTCCCACCCATACCCTGCCCCCCCCCCCATTCTTTTTGGGTAATTAGATTCCTCTCAATTAGCAGATTACGATCATTACCAGCTCATCTGGCAACTAAGCTCTGCACCCACAGCTGGGGAAAGGGGGGCACGGAGAGGGGCACATGGGGGTCATGGGCAAACATGAGATGGTGCGAGAGCAGGGCTGAGACCTGCCAAAGGGCAGTACCAGGCTGGCAGGAAGTGGCCAGAGCTCCTCCCAGAACAGGACACCTCTCCCTGCACTTCCAGAGAGAACATGATTGGCTCAGGCCTGCTCTGCCTGCCCTGCCTGCCAGGGGAGTAGGAGACAGAGACACTAAGCCTCAGGCGGGGGCAAACCTCCCTACATCTCACCAAAAGCCAGGCTGGGAGCAGATGGGGCTGGCAAAGCAGAAAAACAGGCCAGGGCCCGGCTCTGCAGGAGCTGAGGAGAGCGGGCTGCTGGGTGATCGGCCTCCAGGCCTGTGGATCCCAGCTCTTATGCCTAGCTGAAATCCTTCACCCTTCCCCTGAATCCTACATGTGGAGCCTAAGCCAGGCCCAGTGAGAAGCAGGAAGGTGAGCCAGCAGGGGCAAAGGTGGGGGCCAGCAGACAGGGGAGGCTGGAGGCCCTTCCTCCAGAGCAGAACCAGAGGCTGAGGCAGTGGGAGGGGGAGATTTACCAGGGCTCCAGATTCATTATTCATGAGCCCGCAGCAACGACTCCAATTTAAATGCTAATGTGGGGGGGCCTGACTCAGCTGCCCACCTTCTGCCCCCACCCCCAGCCCAGGCACAAGTGGAGTCTACGCAGGCTCCAAGGTTCACTGGGGTTTATTTGGGAGTGGAGAGGGAGACCCAGCCACCCACACTGCCCCAGCAGGTGAAGATCCTGCCAGGCTTCATCTGGTCCTTTCTGGATAGGGACTGGCCAGGCAGGCAGCAGCCTCCAGGGGAGCAGGAAGGAGCTGGGGCCCTTCTACAGCCCTGTCAGAGGTTAGAGGATGATCTCGTTGGTGAAACTGCGGCTCAATTCCTTGTGTGGCAGAACAATCGAGTTCAGGATGAGCACCTCGGCAGGGATCCGGACACGGCAGCCTGCAGCAGGGTTGAGGGCACCAGGGGGAGGTCATGGGAGAAGAGAAAGGGGCAGGGAGCTGGGGGCTCAAGGCTATCTGGGAGGGATCCCTCCCTGCACATCTGTGTGGTCCTGGCCCAATGCCCCCAGAAACTCACACAGGGCCTGGCGCCCAGCAGGCACTTGGTAAATGTTTGCTAAAGGAGGCACACTTGCATGCGCGCGCGCGCGCACACACACAGGAAGGAATATTCCCACACACCTATGGCATCATCTGTGGTGCTTCTGGAAGCCCCAGGCCCCAGTAAGTCATACCCAGGATGGTGATAGCAGGCAGCAGCTTGCCATCTTTGAAGAGGCTCTCGCTGTCCATGCGGGCTCGGGGGTCGTTGGGATTGGGGTCATTGGGGGTCCCCTCCACACGAGCCCAGCGACCGACAGTGCTCCCCCAGCCCACGATACTGTGCAGA
Organism: Sciurus vulgaris; assembly: GCF_902686455.1. Taxonomy (NCBI): domain Eukaryota; kingdom Metazoa; phylum Chordata; class Mammalia; order Rodentia; family Sciuridae; genus Sciurus; species Sciurus vulgaris. Next base: position 171,097,408 of record NC_136463.1, on the reverse strand, counting down.
ACACACGTGTGCTCCTGCCAAACAGGATGGTGCGAGGTGAGCAGGCTGGGAGGCAGGAACTGGAGGGTGTGAGAGGGAGAGCCCAGTGGCTCACCCTTCTCTGCTTTGGGGGGATACCTGAGTCCACCCCTCAGTCTCCTGGGCACCACACACTGCTGTAGGACCTGGTGCCTACCTGCAACGTGGCTCCATGGAGGACAATGCTCTCTCGGAGCCGCACGCCTTCACCCACAGTCACCCCCTTCCCGATGGAGACGTTGGGGCCGAGCTGTGGAAAGCACATAGCATGGGTCCTGAGAGAACCTACAGGGGCCCACATCCAATCCCATCCTAGAACAGAGGTGGAAGCAATCTGCTCAAGGACACACTATGGGATCGGCGGGAGACAGGCACCCTGCCCCCTAACCCAAACCCACAGCTACCTTCCTCTCTCTGGGGCTGGCCCACCACTCACCACAGCTGACGGGGCCACTTTAGCAGTGGGGTGGATGTAAACGTTTCCTAGAAGCAGAAGAGAGGACCTGGGGGCGAATACCCCAAACCTTATCTGGATGGGAAGGGGCAGGTATTGAGACTCACCTCTGGACCTGAGGTCAGGAGTGGAGGCAACAGGGGACAGGGAGGGGCAAAGGGTAACAACTGGGGCTGGGTGGGTACCTCGGATTCTTGGACCCCCTGGTGTATGCTTGGCCAGTCGTTCTGGGTGAGTGATCTGGTATCGGCCCAAATAGAGGCGGGAGGCATAGAGGGCTGAGCTAGAGGCCACAGAGGGGAGGAGCTCAGGGGCCTGCAGGGACACCACCCCAAAGTCTCAAAACCACCCCTTTCTCTCGTTCCCAGCCTCCAGATCTGAGGCCCAGACACCCTACCCGGCATACCCTGCGGACTTGATCTGACTCCAGATACCATCAGTGAGGTGCACATAGATCTGGCCCTGTCCTGCCAGGGCTGAGAACACATCCTGCTCCAAGCGGATGGTCCCTGCCCCAGGCCAAGAGCCTGGAGAGTCCTCCCTGGCAGAGAAAGGATGCTGACATCAGTTCCCCAGCTGAGCCTAGAGGTGGGCCAATGTGTCTTTCCCGGAAGAAAATGGAGGGACTCCCATCACCTTTCCAAGCCCCTCTCCAGGTCCGATGGGGTCCTCTGCAAAGCGTGCTCATGTTCAGGCAGCTGTCTCACCTGCCCTAGACTGGCTGCTCTTGCAGAGGAGCCCCTGGCATAGACCCGCTTCCTCTCTCTACCCCACGTCTAGAAGGAATTCCCCCGATTTTCACATCCTCCTCCCCACTCACCCCTCCTTTTACCCTCCCCTCACAGGATGGACTGAAACACAGGCAGACTCACCCCAGAGCAAGGCAGCTGGTGAGGGCAGAGACAGTCACAGAGAGAGAGGGAGAAAGAGATGGTAGATGCCAGCTCAGAGACAGAGAGGCCAGGAGAGATGGAGAGAAGCAGAGACACAGTGCGGTGAGAAAAAGCTATGAGCAAAATGATGTGAGATGGGAGGTAGCAGTAAAGACGGGGACCCTAGAAGGAAACAGCTTTTAGGCAAGGAGGGGTAGGTACCCTGGGATTGGTAGGCAGGGCTCTGGGATACTGCATTCCAAGGAGAGCCAGCCTGAGAATATACATGCACGTGTGTGTGCTTGTATTTGTGTGTCTGCACTGGAGCATACGTGGGCCTGAGTGTGTTGCCATTTGCCCTGAAAGGTGTCTCTGGGACACTCAGCGCTTGAGAGAAATGGACCAGAAGGGGAGTGGGTAGGTGGTGACAGAAGAGGAAGTAGGATGGATAAGGAAGAGGGACAGAATGAGGTTAGAAGGGGAGGGACTCGGAGGGAGGTTTGGCTGGAGGTGACATGTGGGAAGGGAGAAGCGAGGAAGAGGGCGAGCAGGATGAGATGGAGCCTGAGAGCCTGGCATGTGCCAGAGGTCTGTGACTCGGGTACTTGGGGTTACAGGGCGATGGGGCCTCACAGTTGCCCATCCTGCTGATTACGCTGGAAGACGTCCCGAAGAGGCTTCAGGGCTTCCGGGGAAAAGAGATAGATGCCACAGTTGATGATGTCACTGATAAATGTGCTGGGTTTCTCCACATAGTGCAGGACCTAAGGACAGTGAGGGCGGGGTCCAGTAGTGGAGAGGATTGCTGCCCAGCATGATCCCTAAGGCCCTCTCATCTGCAGGCCCTCCTCCCTGCTGCCAGGGTGGATTTGCTAACATGCAGCATGCATCCTGCTCCCACCTGGCTTTACACCCGAGATGACTGTCCTTCACCTTCACCTTCAAGATAAATTTGAACTCCAGGCCTTTCCCTGCTCCACCCTCCCCGCCTCCTAGAGCTTTAGGACCACAGCTCCATGCCATTGTATGTCTGCCCTGGGATGCTCTTCATCTCTTCCTCTGGAAAAAACACCTTCAGAAATGCAGTTGACATTGTCAGTCCCTCCATGAGTCCTCTCCTGCCAGTCCTGGAGTTAGTTATTCAGGCCTCACCCCAACCACAACTCTCTGGTGGCACTGTGCTTTCTCCACAGATTGACCTGGACTGTCTTTCCCACTGGACTGAGGGCTCCTGAGAGGCAGGGACTGTGCCTTTTGGTTCTGTTTCTCTCACACCTGGCTGGTGCCTGGCACAAAACTAGGTGACATGCTATAGTGTATGTTCATATGCATGTTTCACATTAAAACATGTTCAAGGGCTGGGGCTGGGGCTCCGTGGTAGAGCGCTAGACTGGGTTTGACTCTCAGCATGACATATAAATAAGTAAAATATAGGTCCATTGACAACTAAGAAAATACTAAAAAATAATAATAACACGGTCAAATAAAAGGGGTATGTGAAAGTGAAGCTCAGGGGCAGAGACATTCATAAACAGGGCTCTTTGCCTGGCTGACTACCTCTCACCTCCTTAGAGGTGGAGCCACCACACTGTTCCCTGCCTCTGCCTTTGCACACACCATTCCCTCTGCCTGCAATGCCTTCCTGTGTCTTCCTTCATCTGCACAAATCGAACTCAGCTCACGCCTTGCTTCTTCCAGGCAGCCCTCCTCAGCTCCCACCCAGGTAAGACTCAGAGTAGGGACCCTTTTTGTGCTCCACAGCACCTCATACAAACATTGATTTCAGCATGGCACCCATGGTAAGTAACTGTCACCCCTTCTCCCTAGCCAGCCTCTCTGAAAGGGATACAAGATGATTAGTCAGGGGACTGCCCATTGTTTGGAAAGATTGGGGCCTGCCTCACAGTGATCTAGCATCCTCTAGAGTCAGGAGTAGACACCACCCAGCCCCTTCTCTGCTCTTACCTCATGCGTCTGTGGATTCTCAACGATGCAGCCATAGTTGAGGGACTGCGTTCTGTTAGCCTGGAAGACAAACATATCCCAGACAGTGACCTGCTGCTCCAGGGGGGCCAGGGCTGTTTTCTTATTCTTTCTTTCCTTCACCTAAAGCCCTGGCACGCAGCTCCACCACTGACAGGCCTTCAGCAGGGTAAGAGCTGACAAGCTGCCCTCCCCCTCCCTGCTTCTGAGCAGCCAAAAGGCCCAGGGTCACCCGTGATACCTTCATTACTGCTGGGACAGTACACCTCCCTCCCAACACATTCCCATTTCAACTGCTGGGACTGCCCCTGCCTCCCCAACATCCTCTGGCCCTACCAGCTCCCTCACCGTGGTGCCAAGGAGTAAGAAAGGGTGGCGCTCGCATCTGTGAGCATCCAACATAGCACTCAAGGGGAAGTCAGAGCAGACGTCAGCGTTGAGCACGAAGAATGCTTCAGGGCCTCCAGCCAGGATCTGGTCCCGAAAATGGTAGAGACCACCCCCTGTGCCCAAGGGGGCAAATTCCTGAAGGTACCTATTCCCAGGGACCCCAAAGCCAGTTCAGTGATATCTGAGAAGACATATACCATGACCCAGGAAAGCTAATCTCCCCGCCACTCCTAGCTCCTGGGAGTACTCCTCCCCACAAAGAAACTCCATATATGTAGGGATTCAGAGATGCCCAAATAATCCTTCTATTCTTAGGTGTGATGGTGAACTCTGGCAAATACCAACTCAACCCACTCTCCAAGCTCAGCAACCCAGAGTACCCCTTCTGAATGTACAAACACCTGACTGGAAGATTGAATTCCTGTTGGGCAACTTCTAGGAACTGGGTAAGGGCCTCATCAGGCTGGTAGAAGCCAATGAGCAGAATCTCCTGCATCCCAGGGACCTGAGGACAAGGCAAGAGGTGGGAGGGAGAACAGCTGAGAGGAGGGACTGCTGGGAAAACCCCTGCTGGGTGCTAGCCCAGAAGTCCAGAGACCACAGTTTCAGCTTCAGCTGGAGGTCTCTGGGCAATCACTTTACCACTCTTTTCTGTCTTCTCCTCTGTACGAGGAAGTTAGAGGAAGTCTCAGTTCAGATCTCTCACTCCCACACACACCTGAACTGGACTCATTCTTGGAAGATTTTGCCTGTCAAGCTAATGCAAAGGATAATCCATTCACCACCACCCCCTTTTTATTATCTGTTAGTCTAAACTTGACATCAGCATGAGTTAAGGGTACTATTTATCAAAGATCAGCATTGAACTAGGCACTTTACAGCTTTGGTACCCCACAACAGTCTAATCTCTACTTTACAGATAAGGAAACTGTTAAGATCAGAGAGGGTATAAAGCTTGCTTGCTCCAGGTCAGGTCTTACAGCAGAGACTAGATTTCAACCAAAACCTTGCCTGTATCAATACTAAAATAAAGAAATGAGCTCTGTGGTGAGCAAGGTGATAAATTCTGTGCTTTGTCATCATTAAGGGACCCTATGCTATGTCTTTAAATTGTCTGTAAGATCCCTGTCTGATCTCACACTCCAAACTTTAAAAATAGGTGTGAAATCTGAGCAGAAGAGGCCAGATGAGAGACTAGAGTAGGAGAACACAGGGCAGCTACACTGTATAACTTGAGGGGACACCTTTCACATTCTTCCCTGGTGGGAAAAAATTATGGTTGGGAAAGGGGAAAATACAGCCCAAGGGAGATCAGCAGGCAGTGTGGTGGGAAAGGGGAGCTTATGTGGTTACCTGAGCACAGGCCTCAATATGGTGCTGGATCATAGGGACCCCAGCCACAGGAAACAATGGTTTGGGCACCTCAAAAGACAAAGGCCTGAACCGAGTTCCTGGGAGAGCAGAGAGAACATTTCAGCCTCCTGCCCCGCTCTGTCCCACCCACCAACCACTCCAGCCCAACCCCCTCCCCACAAGCCCCTGTCTCCTCACCCTTTTGAGGGCCTCCAATCAGGATCACAGCTTTCAGCATGATGGTGAGTGCTACCTAAATCTCAAACCCCAACAGACAAATCAGGTCCCTTTCTCACACCCCAAGTAAACCCAAAACAAAATAGCAACACTAAGTTCCCTCCCAGGATGTAAACTCAAAGTTCAGCTTAGTCCCTTCCTGGACACATCTCACAAATGCCGCCTAGATTCCAGGTGGCCTTGAAACTTCACAGTGATTCCTCACAAATTCTGAAATCCACACCTCACAATTTGATCTCTAAAAGATTTCCCTTTGGCTATGAGCAAATTATTCAAACTCAGAAACTCATCAGATCTCCTTCTCAGACCCCAAACTTTAAAAAACTGAAAACTCCATCCCAATGATTCTCAAATTGTTGTATGCTCATTTCAGATGTTCAGCCCTAAGTCCCAACAGCGCACCGTGAATATTCAGTCACAAACCCTGAGTGGGACTGATATTTAACTTCAATCCTAAGCATGAACCCCAAGTACTGATCCAACACTGACCTACATTTGATGAACCCCCAATACTAGCAAAAAACCCCTATATGCTGAACATGAATCCTAAAACTAACCTCTATATGCTGAAACCCAAATCAAAAGACAAGTTTTCTTGGCATCACAAACACTGAACCTACTAGCCCCCAGAGTCCCAATATAGACGACTGGTGCTGAATCTCTGGATTTGGAGGACTGACTGCTGACCCTCTGAACTCCACAACCGACTATGTTCAATAAACCTAGCTTCTCGTAGCTAGGGGTTGTGAGACCAACATAGGCGCCGACCGCGGAGAGCCCGCCGGGACCTCCGAGCCGGCGCTCGGCCTAGTCCCCTGTCCCAACCCTTCGCGCCACCCCTCCACCAGCTCCCTTTACCACTAGCTCCCTTTATTTCAGCTCTGTCGCCCGCTACTGCTTGCTCCTTCCGTGCACGTGTCTTCTCGCAACTCGCGAGAACTCCTTCCCAGGGCCTGCCGGGAATTGTAGTTCTGTAGATCCCTCCCCTTTCTAACTTTGTGGGATGGAAGGACAGCGGCGGTAGAAATCGGGGGCGTAGCCAAGGGATCGAGGGGCGGCCTAAATGAGCAGGAGGGGACATGAGAAGCAGAGGCTGGAACCTAAGATTGGGACCCGAGCTATCCCAGAATGGACCCAGGGACTGCGGCCAAAGTGGAGAACTAGGTCACACGGGAAGTGGGACTGGAGACCACCGAAGGTGCCACCTGTCTTGGATGGGGCGGGACCAGACTGCAAGCAGCCACGAGAGGGTGGGGCTTGAGCCAAGCCAAAGAAGGGAGGGCGGAGTCACAGCTCCACTGCGGGTCCGGCTGGGAAGTCCTACGGTGAGAGAAATTCTATTTCGGGTTTACTTTCGGTAAAATGAGGCATGGACTAAGCACTCTCCAAACTTCCGTTTGACTCCAATATTTTGTGACCTTGACCTGTAGGTCTGGAATAAGTGTGAAGGCGGGGACAGAGGAAGGGAATGGCGACACTGAAGAACAGAATAGACACGGAGGGTCAGAGAGCAGTTTTATTAAGCAGGAAGAGGAGGGCTGTCGATCCCCACCCACCCCTAGGCTTGGAGCCAGGGCGAAAGGTCTGAGGGTCCCTTTCAGGCCACGTCCACGCGAGCGAAGCTCTGGTCCATGCCCAGGCTGTTCTCCACGTACACTTCGTACTTGCCGCTGTCTTGAGGCGTGGCCCGGCGAATGGTCAGAGTCGTGGTAGTGGTACCGATCTCGAAGAACACCCTGGGGAAGGAGTGGAGAGGGGAGGACGGAGCTGCGGGTCAGTTTACAGGAGCACTGGGTCCGGCTAATTAGTCAACTCTGTTCTTTGCCTCCCAGTTCCTCGCCCTCATCCCTCTCCCGCCCAGTTTCTGGGCACAGTTCCGCCCAGATTTCAGCCCCAGCCTTGTCCGCAGGTCCTAGCCCTTGCCTGTCGTCCTCCTCGATGTCCTCCCCGTCCTTGGTCCAACCCACGTCCGGCGGAGGCTCTCCCATGATCTCCGCGGTCAGCGTTACCGTGGTGCCTTTGCGCGCTTTAGTGTTGCCGGGTCCCTTTTGAACCTTAGCGGGGACTAGAGGAAGGGAGGGGAACGCGACCCCGTGAGGGACCTGGAGGTGAGCTGGAACCGTAGCATCACCTCTCAGCTAATCCCAGCTCTAAATACGAGGCACTTTTTTTTTTTTAAACAAGATGTATTTACACTCGCAGTGACATAGAACAAATCGTTAGTCTCTGGTTTCATCTTCTTAGCTGTTAAACGGAACTTATCCCTGAACCTCCTACTCCAAAGGGGCTGAAGAGAGATCAAAAGAGATACAGCAGGTGGAAATGCAGGAATGTTCACATATATCCTGGTGCCTTAGAGACAGCTCTGAGTGGTGTAAGTTGCCCAGGTTCTGGAGCCAGAAAACCCGCTCTGACCTTGTCTCTCCCTCTGCCTTGCCCTGTGACCTTGGGGCCTTAGAGTCCTGTGATCAAAGCTCACAACTGACTTCTTAGCCTGGGTGGGGCCGGATCCGGGTAGGGAAAGATGTCCCCTGCCAGCGCGGTGATGCGAACCAGACTGATGAACTCGCCAGAGCCCTATCCAGATTCTGCTAGGCCCAGCAACTAATGCACGGGGCTGGACCTGGCTGCAGGCACCCGCGGGGTGGAGCTGTTTGAGCCCTGCTTGGCGATGGGGTCGCGTACCTTCCACAAGGATGCGCGCCGAGTCCGAGCACTGGCCGAAAGGGTTGGTTACGTTGATACTATACTGGCCCAGATCTGCCAGTTCGCCGTCGCGCACCACCAGTGCCACAACGTCAGGGTCCTCGAACACGTAGCGGTACTTGGGCCCATCGCGCAGCTCCTTGCCGTCCTTGCTCCAGCGGATGAACGGGTCGGGGAAAGCCGAAATGCGGCAAGTCAACTTGGCCGCGCTGCCCTCAATCAGCACCACGTCCTTCAGTGGCTCCAGCACCCGCGGCGGCCCCTTCTCGCGCAACTCCTTCCTGGACCTACCCGCGGGCAGCGTCAGGACCCAGAGCTACCAGGACGTGGCTCCCACCCTGCTCCAGCCCAGTCCTCCCTCCAACTGTCTTCTGCCCACCCCCTTGACCCACCAGACCCATGAACAGGGAAATGAGAGTAGGTAGGAAGGGATGGGTCCCAGAACTGTTACGCGGATAAAATGATCCCCTTTTGCCAGTCATCTGGCTACATCTCAGTAAGCACTCTTCCTTAAACCCAGTGACCCTGGTGACGTCCTCAAGAACACACCCCACCCTCCCAATTCAGGAAGTTCCAGGGATACCCTTCCCCTGTGGCCACCTCACCTGTGGCCCCGGTAGGAGGCCTGGATTCGAATGGCAGCGCTCTGAACCTGCGGGTCGTTAATATCCAGGGTACATCCTGGAGGTGGGGCTGCTGGTTTTTTGGCAGGAGCTACTTTGGACATCTGGTGAGTGGACAACAAACGTGGGGTCCGGACTGAGTCAGAAGCTCTTCAGCCCTTTTCCTGCCTGATCTAAACATCCTGGGGAACGGGAATGTCTGAGGCTTCTCTGAGGAGTGCACTCACCCTGGAGGGGTTGACTTCGGGACTTCAGGCAACTGGCTGATTGCAGGTGGCCCAGAGCCCTTCCGATGGCACAGTAAGGGTGCAGGCAGGTAATCAGCCCCAGGCCCTGGTTTTATACATTGCTCTCTTCCTTGCCTTGTTTGGGGTGATTACCTCAAGCCCCCCGGGACCCCAGCCCCCGCCCCTTGACCCAAGCAGGCTCCTTATATAGCCTGAGGATGCCTGGGATGCTGGCTCAGCTGCTGGTACAGGCCCAGGAGGGGAAACTTGAGCGGCTCTGGGGTACACTATACGTCAGCGCCTGAACAGCTGGACAGCTGGATGCTGCCCCATCCCTCCCAGGACTGGGGTATCCATCCCACTCCCTAGAGGACCAGACATGGTCCCTAGCCAGAAAGAGACTCAGCTCACTGCTGGAGCATTTTACACTCAGTTGAGCTTGTAGGTAGTCACACATGTGCTTCCAGGGAAGGTAGATTAAGGGGGTGCAAGTGTTTGTGTGGGTATCCCAGAATGAAGCCAGAATAGACTCGGACTTCGTGGTTCATACACCAGTCATGATAGAGCTAAATGACTGTCAAGACCAATTGTGAAAGGCCTTACACCAACCCTTACCCCAGGAGTCTGCAGTAGTCATTTCTGCACTGTGCCCCCTGGTGGTAAACTGAGGTAAACTCGGAGGGAACAGGAATGATTTTTGAGAACAGCCTCTCCCATAACATTGCCATCCCTAATCACTCCCCTGGATGTGACAAGGTAGGGTTTGGCTGATCTGTGCTGTCCCTGGAGATTAGCACTACTACTGAGTCCCCAACCCTAGGTCTGCCACATCCTTTTGGGGCATAAACTAGTGTATAGTTTCACCGGACCATTTGGGTAAAGGGGTTCACTTAAACTCCTCAGGGGCATACCTAGAGTTCAGTCTGCCAGTCCAAGTCCCCAGGTAGGAGCACTGCTTCTGTTAATTGTTAACTATCTAACCAGGTGTGGAACATTGTCCCTTTCTTTTTTTAAAAAATTTTATTTTTGCAGTGCTGGGGATTGAACCCAGGGCTTCACACATGCTAGGCAAGTGCTCTACCACTGAACTACACATCCAGCCCACACTGTCACCTTTTGATCAGAACAATTTTGACACAGCTCTACTGACATAAATTACCTTTGCTTCTCCGGGTTTGGAATAAACAGTTCACATGCCATTTCCAATGGAGATGGGAATGGGAAAGGAACTCCAGATCAGAAGGGGGGCGGAAAAGAAATTTTACCATTTATCAAGATATGAGTTCGGGCACCTCATTTTTATACAAAACATTTGCAGTATGTAAGAGATTGGAGATTCTCACAGGCAAACTGTATATCTTTGTTGCTAAAATGACAGGTAGGCAAGATGTCTCTCTCATCCTTTCCAAATGGCTTTAACATCCAGTTAGTTTATGATGATGGGGCTTGTCTCTTCCCTGTGGTCCTGGGAAGCCACAGAAGCTGGGCTGGGCTGGGCAAAGGGCAATTGAAACGAGCCAAGGAGCCCTTGAACTCAATAGCATGACAGTGCCAGCTCTCTCTGCTCATGGTTGGAGGCTTTGCTCCTTTTACTTTGCCAAGAACTGAGTTTTCAAGATGTGGGGGAACCATCTTGTAGGCACGAGGCAGCCTGGCTTCATTCTCTCTCACTCATTCCAAGGCAGGGCAACCCTGTTCTAGGATCCAGTAACCATTCTGTGGCATTGCAGGTGAGTGGCCAGAGTCAGGATGCCATAGCAGACAGCCTGACTTGTCACGAGGACTAGAAGGTCCAGGCTGATGTGTCAAGCACTCACAGCTACTCCATGAATTCTGATCTGCGTGCCAACCCTGGGAGCCTGAGCCTGAGGGAGTCGCACAGCCTCCTCTTGTCAGTCTTCGGGATGAAACCCCACTACCCCAGGGGACAGGACTGGAGTGGGCTAGTTCATTCCAGAGCCCAGCATTCCTCGAGTTATGATGAGGAAACAATGAGCAGAGGTGGGGTTACCAGAATCTAGTTAGAGTTTATTGGTGGGGTGTTCGCCAGCTTTCTAGAAACCATTGGTTGTGAAGACTGCAGTTTCCCCTCCCTCTAGGAATAAGGAGGGGTAAGGAACCTTGAGGATCAGGGGACAGGGTAGGTGGTCCCAAGGTATGAGCCAATACACCCTTGAATGTATCTTCAGTGGTCCAGAGAAGGCCAAATGCCCCTGCTGAGGATTCAGTCCCCACCAACCAGCCCTCCCCAAGAGACCACACATAGGTCCTGCTGCTTGCTGTTTTTATTTTCCTTGTGACAGACAGACAGAGAGCTGCACAGACAGCTGGATGGCTGGGGGAATGGTCAGGACAACATGGGCAATAGGGATTGGATGGAAGGGAAAACTTCATAAAAGTCAATAAATAAATAAATATGAATAGGAAAGGCAAAGGCCATGGAGGGACAGTGGGGACATCCTTGGGCCAGCATAGAGTGCCCAGAGCCACATCCACTGGGACAGGAGGACAGCTTGCATGGCCACTTGCCTGGAGCTCTCAGCATTTTTCTTCTGTGCTTCTGGGGATGCCACTGCTTGACCCATCTCTCCCCTCCTCCCCTGAGCTTGCTGTCCTCTCCTCCCATCTTAATGCCTTCTCTCACACTCTGGCTCAGGCTCTCTGGTACTGTCTCTGTGTCCTGTCCCTGCCTCACTGACACTCCCAGCCCATGTCCCTGACACCTGGGCCCCTTCCTCTTCCTCCTCTCCAGCTGCTCACCCTCCTGGGTTCTCCCTGAGATGCAACATGTCTCCCACCCCCAGAACCTTCTAGAATCTCCCTGCCTATCCTCAGTGTCTTCCTCTTCACTTCCTCAATCCCTTCTTGTCCCTCTTCCTGTTCCTATCCCTGCCCAATGGGTCTCCTGCTCTGGCTCTGGCTGGGGGTGGCATCAGGCCGAAGCCCTGGAGCCTCTATCCCTGCAGGTCCATGAGGTAATAGCCCGGCCAGATGTTGCTGCTGGTGGTATCCGAAGCCCTGGGCCCACCCGGTTCAGCATGGGCCCTGGAATGTCCCTCGACATTGTTGGGAACCCCGAGTTGAAGCCCACGGCCGGGCTGTGGTCCATGCTGCTAGGGGCTGCCAGGATAGGAGCGGAGCAGCACCTTGTGGTTGGTGGCAGCCTCAGCCCTGCGGCGCCGCTGCTCTCCCAGGAACTCCTTGAGCCGATTGGTGGTAAAGGTGAGCGTCTGGCGGCGCAGCTTCATCAGATAGGCATCCTGTAGCCATGGGTGGGCCAGGCAGTCCTGCAGGGAGGGCCGGCTCCTGCCAGGCCAAGCCAGGGACAGTGAGCCAGAAGTGATGATTCCTCGTGCCTGAGGGCTCTATCTTCCCCCAGATCCACATTCCAATCCTGAATCCACCACCATGTGTGTGATATTGGGCAATTCTAGGGCTCAGTTTCCCAGTCTCTGGAATGTGATTGGTGATTCTGCACCTTTAAATGGGCTGTTATGAGCTTTAAATGAGGATAATGTAACCACCCCGAAGTAGAAGCAGGAATATATTGTTAAGGCAGTGGAGAAGTTGTGGGGGTCTTTGGCCAGGTGGGTCCAGGGCAGTCCACAGCAGGGGCAAGTAAGGCTGAGGGGGTTGGCAGGTAAGGGGGCCCACTCACCAGGGATGTACTGAGAGGACCTTTCGCAAGAAGAGGGTGGCACTCTGGGATGTGTTGGGGTACAGCTGGAAGGCATCAAAACGGCCCCCCACAATCCGAGCCTCTGTTTCGTGGGGGTCTGGCTCATAGAATGGGGAGTGTCCACTGAGCCTATTGTAGAAGACAAGTTGAAATAGCCCTAAATCTGCCACTCACTGGTTTTCCATCTGAGTGGACTAAGGGTCAACTCCTAGGCCTGGGGGACATTTATGTGGGGATGCTGGGGTCATAGTACTAAAGTGCACCTGGGTATGTTCCAGGGAGGCAGGGCAGAAGGAGAAGGTCTAGGCAGAAAGAGGGCAAAAGGGGCTGAAGCAGGGCCAGGGGAACTCACATGATGTAGGTGAGCACACCTGCTCCCCAGATGTCCGTGGCAGAGCCAATGGGTTCTCCCTTCACCATCTCAGGAGCTAGAGAAGACAGAGGCCAAGCTGACCCAGCTTCCCAATGGCAGGGGAGCAGGGATAGGCAGGGAGGTTCCTGGGGGTTTGAGGAGTGGGACAATGCTCAGGTCAACAGACTATGGGTACAATCATAATGCCTTAGAGACCAGCAGATAGTACAGAAGTCGAGGCAGCTCCCAGGAGAGATATAGGCCATCTGAGGAATTAGCCTGGGCACTGAATGATGGAGGTCCCTGGAACTCCAGAGGAGCTGAGAAGCAGGGCCATTTAACTCCCCTGGATCCGCTCCGAGGTAGGACTTCCATTCACAAAGTCAGTGAGCAACACCAAGATTAAAAGCCTTTGAAACCAACCTGGTTGGCTCTAATCCCAGGCCTGCCCCTTAGCTATGGGACTCTGGGTGATTTACTAAACCCATCTGACTCTCCATTGTCTGGTCTGTAAAGTGGGGCTTGTAGTAAAGCTCTAAGGAAAAGAGATGATAAACATCAAACATTTAGGAGGTAGCTAAAGGACAGCCGGTGTTCCTTATTTATATAAAATAATAATTGATTCTTCTATCTTTCCAGTCTTAGCAAATCTTGCCTTTACCATTTATAACTGATTGGACAAATACTTAACTTCAGCGTGTTTCCTCATCTAAATATTTCGACAAACTCCAGGGCTATTGTAAAGATCCACTTTAAAAATCCATGTAGAGAATTTAGTTCATTGCTTGCATACAGTAAGCGCACAATCAATGGTACATATGTATGTGAAGTGGGGTGAGCCCTGGAGGCTACACCTTTGACAGTACCCTACAACCCCCATCACCCCTGCCCCTGGCTGGCAGCTGGTCTCCTTACCCATGAACTCCAGCGTGCCTGTGCGGTGTCCAAGGGGTCGCAGGGCCTGGGGGTTGTAGGGTTGGGCACTGCCAAAGTCCACAATCTTGAGGGTATTGTCAGGGGCCAGCAGCAGGTTGTCCGGCTTAATGTCTAGGTGTAGCACATGGCGGCCGTGGAGATAGTCCAGGCCTTGTAGCAGCTGTACCACATAGGTAGCCACGTCATCTTCAGAATACCGGAACCTGGGGTGGCAGAGGCCAAGCAGATGATCTCCCAGTCCAGCCTCCCCAACTCTTGCCCCCTGCTGCCCCAGAAGGTCTGGCTACCTGTCACTGAGCCCACAGAGGAGCTCCCGGTTGCCGCAGCTCTCAGCAATGAGTACAAGGTACCGAGGGGTGATGTAGGCCTCGTGCAGGGACATGAGCCGTTCATGGTGCAGCGTCCGCAGCACTTCGTATTCCTGCAGGACTTGCCGTTTGCCCTCGGCTGCGTATGGCACAATCTTGGCCACAAATGTCCGGCCTGTGGCATTCTCCCGGCATGCTCGCACAACACCAAAGCGGCCCCTGTGTGTGTAGGGGGACACCAGTTTCAGGGGGCACACTCCCACTGTGAGGGCTAAGAGGGGAAGCAGGGACCCTGGGGACACGAATGCAGTGGTTCCACCGTGGGCTCTAGACTTCAGTTCTGGGAACATCCCACCTCTAGCACACCTGGCTCTCTACCCTAGACAGGTCCCATAAGCTCTCCAACCTCAGCTTCCCTCAGGCCTGTTGGATAGGTGACGACTGTAGGGCAGTGCCTCCCTCTAGAGTTGTGAGGATCGACAGCACGTGGCTATCATGCTCAGGACAGTGCCTGGCACCTCTGAACTCAAACTTAATTTTGTGTTTTGCAGTGCTGGGAATTAAACCTGGGGCCTCGCACATGCTGGGCAAGTGCTCCACCACTGAGCCACATCCCCAGCCCTGAACTCCACAGTTCTAAGGAACTTCCCCCAAGGCTGGCCAGGACAGTCTGCTCTGCTCTCCCAGGCCCTGTGTTCCCCACATCCCACCCTCTCCCACCTCTGCCCCCTCCCCTTCCCTGCTTGCCTGGCTTTCTCTTCCAGGAAGGTGTAGGGTTTCTGAGGGAGGCCCTGTCGCAGAGTAGTGCCCTCTGGGGTGGGGGACCTGGGGGAGCCACCCCCAGAGGAGCTGGCCACCTCTTTGCCTGGGCTAAGACTCTGCCCAGTCACCTTGGTGCGCTCAGGAGGGGGCTCGGGGGCTGGGGGCTCAGGGGCTGGGGGTGCAGACACAAAGGAAGTCACCATATACAGGGGAGTGGAGGAAGACACTGGCTTAACCCCTTGAGGGGTGGAGGCTGGACTCCCAGTCACAGTGTCAGGAACAAAAGACTTGGGCTCACTTGGGGTGACATGGGCACTGGGTAGGGTGGGCTCTGGTTGCTGAGTGGCCTGCAGGCCCCTGTGCTTTCGTGGGGGGGTTTGGGGTGGTGGACCCACAGCTTTTAGTGATGACCAGGCCTCGCTGGGGTGTGTGAGAGGGGATGAGGGGTTGAGAGAGGCTGACTGGGAGGCTGGGGGAACTAGGGTCAGAGTCAGTGAGGTAGGAGAGTCAGGAGGCTGGGTTCTGGCTGGCCCTGAGGTAACAGGGGTGTCTTGGTGAGCAGCAGATGACCGAGCTGAAGAATCTAAGATGAGACAAAGAAAATCATCACCATGTGTCCTGGGGGCAAAACCATGGTGCTCCAAGGAGGGGCAGACCCTGGACTCAGGCTCTCCTTCCTTCTCCTGCCCACCTGCCGCCCCCCTCCATCCACTGACCTTGAGTGCCCCGGATGAGGACCTTCTCGGAAGGATTGCTGAAGGGGCCCTGCCCAGCACGATTGGCACAGGCCACACGGAACCTCACAGTTACACCAATGGGCAGGTGTGTCACGTTGTAGTAACAATCAGGGATGCCTGAGCTCACGGGGTGCCAGGTAGACTCCCCTATGGGCAGCACAAGGGTGGGTCTAAGGCCACAGAAGGGGAGGCCCAAGCTCTCAATATAGTCTGAGAAGGACCTGGGAAGGGAACTCTGTCCAAGCAGGACACTTGCCTTCCCAGGGTCCACCTGCCATTTCCTCCCCTCACCATCCTGTCTCATCCCTCACCATCCACCCGCCGCTCCAGTGTGTATGTGCAAGGAGCCCGGCTGTCTCCTGGCTTCCACAGCACCAGCGCCGTGTCCTGATAGGTCTGGGGCACCTCGGGAGGAGCTAGTTTTCCTGGGACACCTGGTAAGAGGGAGAGAGGCCCAGTGATGCCCCAGCTAAGGGCCTATTAAGCCCTGCCCCACTGTCCCCATCACCCCCAACCCCGGGGCCCTGCCCCAGACTCACGAGCCACAGCCACAGTACAGGAGCTGGTGATGCTGCCTAGGACGTTGGTGGCTGAGCACTCATATAGCCCGGCATGTCGCTTGCCTGCCCGGGGGATGCTCAGCAGCTGTCTTCCATCTTTGCAGGACACAATGACCACCGAAGGCTCCAATCGCAGGGACTGTTTGTCTGGGGCCGGGAGGAGCAGGAGGGGCTGCTGAGACAGCATGTGGAGACCCCTCTCCCGTGCCCCTCCCTTGAACCATGCTCACTCCAAAGCCTGGCGCCTCCCATCTCCTACACTTGGGTCACTAATCTCCATACCTTTCATCCAGGAGATGCGGGGAGCAGGACAGGCAGCTGGCAGGCAGAGCAGGGTAGCTGCCTCCCCCTCCAGCAGCACCTGGTCCTTGAGTTTGATGTGGAAGACCGGGGGGAAGTCTAGAGGGAGAGCAAAGACAGCCAGTGTATGCAGGACCCTGGCCACTTACTGCTGAGGGAAGGGTGCGTGCGTGGGTGTGAGCCCCGAGTGCTGCTGGCATGGAGTGGAGTGAAAGGCTGTCTCATTCCAGCCAGACGTGGGGAGTGGAACTTCGCTCCATGCCTGAGAACTTTCTTTGGGACAAGCATCACTTTCCCTAGGCCCTCAGCATGTATAGACTATCTTTTCTTTGCAATGGTTTTTGAAGATGCTTGGGACATACCTCATATTCGTAAATCACTTAGCGTAGGGTCTGGAACTAAGTACTCTGTAAGCATTTGTCAGATAAAATGAAAGCAAATATTGAAAATATTAACAGTTAAGATTCTGCAATGCCCACTCCCTCTGGGCACCACAGGTAAGTGAGAAGGGAAGGGAAAGTAGGTAGTGACCTGAGCTGAGACTGAACATAGATTCTGCAATAAGAATGTACAGTCTCAAAAGACCTGAAGTCTTTTGACAGATCACAGATCATGAGCAGCCCCTGGAAGTGCGCCAGACTCCTAGACCTTCCACTTACTCCTTCAGGTCAACTAAGCAAGAAGAACTTTTGAAATGGCAAGAGACAATATCTTAGCCAGGCATGGAAGCACAAGCCTAAAAGATCACAAGTTTGAGGTCAGCTCAGGCAACTTAGACCCTGTCTCAAAACAAAAACTAAAAAGTGCTGGGGATGTGGCTCAGTGCTAGAGCACCCCTGGGTTCAATCCCTAGTACCCCCCACATACACATAAAAGAGTATCTACATGACCTTGGGTAGCCATTTACACTCTCTGAAACTCCATTTCTTATCTGTAAATTGAGGAAAATAATACCAAGCTCAGAGGGTTCTTGTGAGAATTAAAAGAGGCCTACCAAGTGCTAACATGTGTCTAGCATGAAATAAGTGATCACAGACATTTTGTTGTAGTATTACTATTATCTTGGTAATATGCCCAGTAAAAGAGCCAGAAGCAGAACCAGAAAAACAGGCTGTTTCAGCAAAGCAGAGAAGCTGCTTTACCATGGACTGGTGACCTTGCCCCCAATTCTCCATTTTTCTACAGCTCTGAACACATGGCTGCCCCTCTTTGTCCCCCTTCCATTGGCAGAAGGCACATCTATGAGGAAAAGCAGGCTTCAGGGCTTTTTGCTGGGGAGAGGGGGCCTGGGCATGCACTGACTTGCTTCTTGCCCCTCTGTCCTGGGGTAGGGAGGGAGGCTTTTTCCCTACCTAGAAAAGGGTCACCCTTGCCTGGGGCCAGGATCTTGCTCCAGTGTAGTTGGCCGGTGACTACTTAGTGCCATGAGAAGTTGGATTTGTGATCCCTGGAATTTCCCTTTAGAAAACTTCCAATCTGGTTCTGACCACAGGGGATTGCAGGGAGGATTTTTTTCACCAGGGCAGAGAGACCTATGGGAGCCCCAGAGGCTGCCTGTCTGAAGAACCAGGAAGGAGTATGAGTGGGGATGAGTGGGCAGGAGAGGAATACTCAGTGGGAATGGATGACCAGGACAGCAGCATGCTCTCCCCCCACTGCCTGTACCCATTGTTCCCCTCTGAGGCTGCAAAGTAACGTGAACATAGTTTCATCAATGGCTGCCTCCAGACCAAGTGGGCAGGAGGAGAGGTGAAAGGTGACCTGGGCCAGCTCTGCCAGCCCTACCACCATTCCCCCAGGGCCAGCCCTGGTTGGTGAAGTGGACATGGGACAGGCTTCTTCCTACAGGGAGAGGATGAGGTCAGGGGACACTGCTCGGCAGGAAATCAGCTGTACAAGCAAAACTGAGAGAGAGGGAGGCCCCAGGTGGGAAGGGATCAGCTGTCCCTAGTCCTCTCTGCTGGATGTTTTCCTTCCTTCCCCCTCCTTTTCCACCCTCCCCGCAACAACTGGCCTCCCTCCCTCCCCTTCACTCACTACAGGCTGGACACATTCCCCTCAAGCCTAGCTGAGGCCAGGCTAGGGCCATTCTGAGAAGTTCAACCAGGAACTGGGCAAGAATGAAGCTAGTGGCTTATAAAGATCATGTAGACTTGTTTGGTGGTCGGCTCCTGTCTTTTCTGCTGGTCTGGAACACCTAGCATCCCAAAGCCTCTGCTTGCAGTCCTTGAGTAAAGACCCTTTTCCAGGTAGGGTGACCTAGGTGGAAAAAGCCTCTCTCCCTACCCCAGGAAAGAGGAGCAAGAAGCAAGCCAGTGCATGCCCAGGCCCCCTCTCCCCAGCAAAAAGCCCTGAAGCCTGCTTTTCCTCATAGATGTGCCTTCTGCCAATGGAAGGGGGACAAAGAGGGGCAGTCATGTGTTCAGAGCTGTAGAAAAATGGAGAATTGGGGGCACAGTTCAGGCTGGGAGACAAAGTGTGTTTTGGGGTGTACACTCAAGTATACACACTTGAAGGTGGCCATGGGGGCAGGGGAGCTCAGTCAGGAGCTCAGATTCCTTCAAAACAATACCCAGGTACAGAAACTTTCTAGAGTCTTCCATGAGACAAGAGGCCAAAGAAAAGTCTGAATCCAGTGCCCTGAAACCACTCTGGGTCCTGGCTGCAGAGGGTCACACAGTCCAAATTCTGGCTGCTCCACTTACTAGCTCTGCCACTTGGAAAAACTACTTAGCATCACATCACTAAGCCTGTTTCCTCACCTGTAAAATAGGATGATGACAATAATTGTTCCTAAACAATGCTGCAGCACCGAATGAGACAGCGGTTGTAAAGTGTTTAATAGGACACTTGGCTTTGCTAATTAATGGCAGCTGTTGCTATGATTATCCTTGCTGTTTTCCTGACTCTAGGCCCCTTCCTGGCTGCCCAGACTGCCCACCTTCCACCCAGCTAGGCTGCTCCCTGGGAAAGGAGGTGCTCACCCAGCAGGCCTCTCTTACCTGACTCACTGGGCACATACTGGTGACCCAAGTCCTCTTGGACACTGGCAGAAAGATTTGGCTGTGATAAGCCCTTGTCCTTCCGCAGCCGTGAGAAGCCCCAGCGGAGCCGGCTTCGGCTTTCCCCTGGAGCTGCGCAGACCCAGACCCAAGAGTGTTTGTTTACAGTACCAGCTGGCTCCAGCCTCCCTGCACCCCTCAGCCCCGAGAAAGAGAACAGAGCATCTACCCCCTGTCCTGCTCCCATGCCAGTCTCTGCCTCTCAGCCTCCCTCTCCTCCAGCACTGTCAATTCCACCCTCAGGCCTCCAGCACCTTTGTAGCCTCTTTCTGGTGTGTCCTCAGTCCTCTCCTCCTAGAGATTCTTTCCGCACACCCCGTCCTTTTGATCTTGGAACCTGACCCCTCAGCCTAGCCCCTCCTCACCTGAGGAGCCCGACGTGGCGCTGGCCTCAGAGCCCAGAGACTCAGCAGAAGGAGTGGTGGCACCAGCCTGAGAGGCCAGTTGGTTGTGTGGGATACCAAGGCGTCGCAGACTCTCGCCTTCAGATGTGGCTCTGCGCAGCCGTCCGAACAGCGGCGTGCTGCGGCCCGAGGGGCCACCGGAGTCCTCGCTGCTGCCGCTGCGCTGCAACCGGCTCGATAGGCGCTCCAGCGTGGAGCTGAGCCTCCTGCGCACCGCCAGCACCGGGGAGCCCCGAGCTGAGCTACCGCCCTCTGAGCTCTCCCCGTCTCCTCCTCGAGCCTCCCAGGCCGGGTGGCGCTGTGAGGGCGGAGTCCGCCGCAGCTTCTGGGACAATGACAGTGAGAGCCGGCGGACGAGGCCCGGCTCCCCGACAGCCCTCAGGTCCTGCACTGAGCGCGAGCGCTCTGGCCGTCTCACCAGTTCCAGCGGGGTTCCCGCCGGGCTGGGCCGGTACATGCCGTCCTCGTCCTCCGCCCCGCGGAAGGGGCCACGCTCCTCTGAGCGCGAGCGGCTCAGCATCCGCAGGCCCCGCGACAGGGGTGATTCCCGGCTGCGCTTGAACTTGGCTTCGAACACCGCCTCTGACTCGAGGTTCTCGATGCTGCTGCTAAGGCTGCTGCCTGGCCTGGGGGGTACCGTGGGGACCCTGGCTTTCTCAGCTAGCACTGGGGGAGCCCTGGGTGAAGGCAAGCGCTTCTCTTGGACTCCTGGAGGTGGGGAGGCCACCCTGGCGAACACAGCCGCGTGGGGCTTGGGCTCTGTTGAGGGCGCTGGGGGGCTTTGTAAGGGCTGGGCGTGACCAGACAGCTGGAGCGACTGCATGATCTGGGCATAGGGCGTGAGGGGCAGCGCTGGGGTTTGCAGAGCCACGGGGGGCTGAGCCTGCCTGGGGGCTCGGGCTGGTTCTGGCGTGGCCTCTGGGGCCTTCTCTGGGGTAGGCTGGGGTGCGGAGGGCTGGGGAGAACCACTGGGCCTAGCAGTAGAAGGTTCCTTAGGTTTGGCGATAATAGGTTTGGGGGCACTGGGACGCGCGGGGCTGGGCGGCTGGGCCTCGCTGAGGGCAGACAAAGAGGGAGACTCCTGTAGCCTGCGGGCCCCAAGCCTGGCTACAGGGATTTCGAGCGGTGCCCCGGCGCGGCGGTGCCGACCCCGAGGCTCCGCCTCGCCCTGCGAGAAGCTGCTGCTCTTTTGCAGGCCCCTTGTCTCGGGTGGGGGCTGGTGGTGTGGCGCTGCCTCGCTGGAGGCAGCCCGCGCCATTCGGGGGTCGCGTGCACGGCCTCCCAGGCTCTCCAGCAGGGGGCCCCTGAGGCCGCTGACCTTGCCATCCTCTGGACCTCCTCTCAGCAACCGCTGGCGCAGTGCCTGCAGCCTCTGGGCGTACTCGCCCTCGCCCAGGCCTCCCCGGGCCAGGCGGGTGGCTCCCGGGCTGGGGCTCCTGCGCTGCGGCAGCTCCACAGACGCCGCCTTGTGCAGGCCCCGGCCCGGCTCCCGCGGCCCAGCCCGGGGCAGGGCGCTCTCAGCGGAGCTACCCCTGCGGAGCTCTCCCCGCCTGGGACTGGACCCAGCTGGGGGCTCCTGGCCTGGAGAGGGGAGGGCCTGAGGGCTGGGAGCTTCCTGGTCCTGAGAGGGAGCCCTTCCTTGCTCTTGCCAATCCATGGGAGTGGCAGCACCAGCCTCTGAGGTTCCCAGCGCCTCATCCTCAGTGGGAATGTCGGTGAGGGACACCCGGGAGCCGGAGAACTCAGGCTGCAGGGGGCGTGGAACAGAAGGCAACTCCTCCAGTTCTTCCTCTTCAGAGTCCGAGGAGGATGAGAGCCCCCCACTGGGGGGTGTTCTTCTGGGCATGGCCACCCACACCCTCTCTGGGGGCGCCCGCAGCAACTCCGGGATGGGGCGCAGCACCAGGTGGCATTTGTAACTGATCTGGGAGCGCTTGGAGACAGGGTGCTAGAGTCAGGCCTGAGGGGTCCCGAGGCAGGATTGCCACCCCTCTGGCCCACCTCAGCCCTGGAAAAGGAGGCCTAGACAGGCAGAGGGGAAGGGGCATGAGGAAAGCCAGAACTGAGACAATAAAAGGCACAAACACAGAGGAGCAGGAGGTGAGGGCACACCATGGAAAAAAGACCAGGCGAGAGAAAATTAGAAGGTGAAAGAACAAAGGCAGGGCTGAGCCAAACTCACCTGCCACCTCCGTCGGGACAGGAAGAGCTTCAGGTGATCTGTGCTCACCTCTGCACCCTTTGCCTGTGTCTGCAAACCCAGGAAAGAGGGGCTGAGGGTCAGCTCTCTGTCAACCTAGACCCTCGAGGCTTGGCAATGGAGAGACGAAGTCCACTGGGGGTGGGAAGGCATGGAGCGGGCAGCACTGAGTCTGGGCTCCTGGGAGTCCTCTTCCCTTCTCATCAATCAGGACAACTACCATAGTCAGGCCACACACCTGTGGAAAACTCCCTGAATCTAAGGCGACAGGCAGAAAACAGGTGGCTTCCAGGGACGGCTTCTGAGCTGATACCAGGCCTCAAGGTCCTCTCCTGGTACATTGGCAGCCTGGGGAGGCTGTGGTCTTAGGTCCCCTGGCTGGCCCCTAGTTCCCCATCTGTTTCTATGTAACCCCACATTCCAGGCATCTGGAGGTGTGGACTAGACCAAGACAGAAGCTTCCCTTGGGCACCCACACCCACGTGGCTCTTATTTCCTATCTGAGGGAGAAGGCTGTTAACCTCAAGGACCGCTAGCAGAATGACCTAAGTCCAGCTGACCCAGCATAGCAAGCACTCAAGGGAGTTTATTCAAGTGTTCTTTCTGGACTCAGTGGCTATACCCCCACCTCTGTGCCTAGCACTGTGCTCTGGGGTGCTGAGGTTTGAAGATGAATGAGAATCCTGTCCTCATGGAGAGTATAATGAGAGGCTGAGTCTATAGGCTACCCACCCACCACAGTGTGTGGGGACCAGTGCAGGACAGAGGTGTACAAACAGAAGTGAGGAAGACCACGGCTGATCTCTAGCATCAGACAGAACCCTGAAGAGGACCCCTGGGGTGGAGGCAGGTTCAAGACCTACAGAGTCCATAATATCCCAACTTGCCGGGCGTGGTGGTGCACACCTGTAATCTCAGGGGCTCACGAGGCTGAGACAGGAGGACTGCGAGTTCAAAGCTAGCCTCAGCAATGGTGAGGTGTTAAGCAACTCAGTGAGCCCCTGTCTCTAAATAAAATACAAAATAGGGCTGGGGATGTGGCTCAGTGGTAAAGTGGTAAAGTGCCCCTGAGTTCAATCCCCAATACCAAAAAAAAAAAAAAAAAAAAAAATCCCAACTTGATCACTTAATTGGGGCTCAATTTCCTTATCAACAAAATGGGAACTATGCCTTCCTCTGCAGAGCTATTGTAAGGCTAATAGATCATGTGTATATAAATGATAGCATAGTTACTGCATAAGTAGATGATCAATAAATTGAGCTGTTATTAGCATCTTCTCTCCCTCTCCCACCACCACCTGGCAGGACTAGACTCACTTTGAACCAAGGATGTTCTAGAGTTTCCTCTGCAGTAGGTCTCCTGTAAAGGAATGAGGATTAAGTAGGGATATTTTTATTCATTCATTCATTCACTCATTCAGACAGGTAATAAATGTTTGAGAAAACAGCACCTCTAAGGAGCTGGGGGGTTGCATGTCTAAGGGCAGAGGCTTAATAGGACTAGGCAGGAGGCATTTGGGGTCTTGTACTTACATCCGGTCCTGCACCAGCACTTTGATGAGGAAGCCCCGGGCCTCCCTGCTCAAGCTCAAGAATGTGGTCTCTTCAAAGGCCACGTTATAGTTTCGGATGTTCATCAATGTAGTCCGATCGTTCTCTCCAACAAATGGGGAGATTCCCGTCAGACTGCAGGTGGAGAGGAGTGTTGTAAGAGGAGGGCAGGGTCCTGGGGCTAAGGTAGAAGTGAAGCAGAATGCAGGGGACCAGGGACAGGTGGAGGCCCGAGGTTGTGGGGATGGCATAGCCAAAGCTTTCAGACTCTTGCCTGTCCTGCTCTGACTAAAACCCCCTGGAAGGTCAGGAGACAGTCCTGCCTTGGGATCTGGTAACTTGGGCTTTAGAGGGTCAGTTCTGTCCCACCTCCAGTGTGGCCTATGAGATGCGGCATCTGTGTGAAGGGAGCCCCGCCCCTTCTAGTTCATGTTCTGGACACTCAGAACCAAGCAGTTCTTGCCAAAATGGCACTAAGCCATACTGGACCAGGTGCCCACCTCTTATGGAGGGGTGTGACAGTGGACAGAGTTGGACGTGCAGACCAAGACATCCAAGTTCATGCACTTGAGGCCCCTTGAAGAGCAGGAAGATGTGGGAGAAGAGGGGAGGGCTGCAGGCCTTACAAATGTTCGGGAAAGGCCTACCAGGAGACCATTAGGAAGCTGGAGAGGGTCCTTACCAAAGGAAGGCAATGACGCCCACAGGCCTGTGGGAAGAGAGTAGACAGGTGAGAGGACAGCCCACCTCCTGCTGGAATTGAGCAGTTCTCTGTTACTTTAACTCTGAGACAGGTCCTCCCTAGGAATACCATGCTGGATAAATAGGCACAGTAGTGTCTCCTTCAGGGAGGTCCCTGAACCCAGTGGTTCAAAAGGCTTATGGCAGGGCTGATCTAGGAAGCCCAGAGACGTCTGGGCACCAATGAGAGCATGTCTGTCTCACTGGGGTGGCCCCACCCCCAGGGGAGTGGGAAGCCAAGGACTACAAGGCTCCTACATGGGCAAGAGGCCCTGTGAACACTGCCATCAGGCAACTGTCAGAGAATGCTCATAACGCTCCTCTTTGCCAGTGAGCTAAGTCCCCAACACAGCCCACCCAGTGGCCGAGAATGCCAGCATTACCAGATGTCAGTGACTCCAGACACAGGGCTCTGGTTAACGATCTCGGGGGCCACAAACTCAGGCGTGCCATACTGACAGTACTGGGGCTCTCCTGGAGTCACCTCTTGGGCATTCCCAAAATCACAGATGCGCACCTGCTCTTCGCCCTCCGCACCATCCCACACCAGCAGGTTCTCAGGCTATGACACAAGCAAGGTATGAGAGCTGAGTAAAGAAGGACACTACCTCCTGGACCCACAGGGCTACCTGCTCTCCCCACTCAGCCTCACCTTGACATCGAGGTGCAGTACCTGGCTCTGGTGCAGGTAGCATATTCCCTCTAGTACCTGCCGCATATAGGCTCGGATCTGTGGAAACAGGAAGCCCAGAGTCCGTGGGAGTAGGGTGGGGAGCTATGCTTGATCACCACCAGGCCTGGGAAGAGACCTTCAGACAGCTCACGGAGGGGGTTGAAACACGTTTGGGGTTGCTAAGACCTAGGGTTATCATGTACTGCTAAACAAGTTGGGAACAACACAATTATTGGGGACAGTCCTTTACATTTTGAAATACAGAGCTGTGTGGTGTATAGTATGTGCAGCCATGTACCTCAGGACAGCCATGAGACTGGCAGAGTCTAGGTGGGGCTACCTCTGAGACATGACTGGGGAATGCGTATGCGAGGAAGACCAGATCAACACTGTTAGGGGTTGCAGCGGGTCTGCTGAGATCAGAAGACAAAGCAAGTCCCAAAGA
This sequence comes from Sciurus vulgaris, assembly GCF_902686455.1. Classification (NCBI taxonomy): domain Eukaryota; kingdom Metazoa; phylum Chordata; class Mammalia; order Rodentia; family Sciuridae; genus Sciurus; species Sciurus vulgaris. The sequence continues at coordinate 171,071,835 of NC_136463.1, read as the reverse complement.
GATAGGAGTGTGGTCCCTCAGGGTGGGGAGTTCTGCTGCCTGCCTATCAGTGCTCTCCACCACCACCCTTGGTCTCCTCTTGGGCAGAAGTGGCATGCGGGCACCCCCCCATTGGTTCTCAGAGCTCAGGTGGGTGAAGGCTGGTACCCAACCTGGCCCCTGCCACCCCCTGCCCTCACCTCAGACTCACACACGGTGGGTTTCCTGGCCATTCTCTCCAGCAGCTCCTCTGTGCAGCTATGTCCTGGATCAAGGAGAACAGTGACCAGTGCAGACTGCCTGGCCCAGCCTGAGATCAGCATGCCTTAGCTCCGTACAGGCTTCTCCTTCCCCTTGAAGCATATCTGATACCAGTCAGGAACTGTCTTCACCCTTCCACATCATGTGGCTGCACAGATGGGGCAACTCACTCGCTATAGGACCTCAGGCAAGTCACTTATCCTCTCTGAGTCTAGGTTCTCTCAGATTAAAATGGGAATGACATTTCCTCCCCCACCCACCTGATGAAGTATTTATAGGGATCAAATCATAACAGAATCTTGTTGACTGTGGAAGGAACTTCTTGATGCTATTTGTTAATGATCCAGAGATCTACAAATCTGCTGAGATTTATATTTGAACAGCCTGGGAGACTGGTGAGCAGGTCATGGTCACCCTGCTATAGGAAAGCCAAACCAAGCCAACCATCCAGCATCCTTAATTCAATGTGCCTTTGTTTAAATATACCTTTTATGAAAAGATAACATCTATGTTTTTTTTTTTTTTTTAATGACCACAGTCTCCCAAATTAAGCTAGGCACTGTTGCTCATCTAAAGTAGGGTCCTTCAAGTGTGAAGTTACACTGTATGGCTTTTTTTTTCCCCCTAGCACTGGAATTGATAATTTTTTGAAAGAGGATCTCACTAAGTTTCCCAGGCTGGCCTTGAGTTTGTGTTCCTCTTCCCTCAGCCTCCAGAGTTGCTGGGATTATAGGTGCATGCCACCCAGCTACTATATAGCATTTTGTGATTAAAAAACATATGCCATTTGTTAGCTGCATGACCTTGGGCCAGTTATTTAATCTCTTCATACCTGTTTCATCATCCATAAAAATGGGGATAATAAAATCCCATAAGGTAGGTATACATGAAACTAACATAGGTTGATAAATTGCAAAATTCGTAAAACACCACCAGACACATAGTATATGATATGTAAGACTAAGCTTTAAAAAGTCTGGTTTTCACAGAAGTCACCATACTTATTCCTCCCAATTGTCAACAGGTCCACTTTTTAAATGATAATCCAGGCATGGGTACCCTCCACTCCCCAGCCCATTCCAGGATACAGCTCAGTGACAATGACCAGTCCCCGGCGCCTCTCGAAAGCCTCATGGAAGTAGAGGATGCAGTCATGCTGCAGCCGGGCCAGCAGCTGGGCTTCTCGCCGGGCCGATGCCTTGGGCTTTGCCTGACTGGGGATGAACTTGGCTGCAAACTCCAGGCCAGAGCTACGCTCTACCACACGCCGCAGGTAGGAGAAGGCACCCCTGGGTTACACAAGGAGAGTGGCAGGTCTCAGCTGTCAGTATAGCCCTGGCTATCTACCCTCTTCCAGCCCTTGGACCCAGCAGCCTCTCTTGCCCCCCTCCCCCATATTGGTACTTCCCAGCCCCGCACCTGCCAATCTCCTGGTGAATGTCATAAAAGTCACTGAGTCTCCTTCCTCGATGTTCTCCATCCTCCCCGACCCCCTCAACCTCCATAGCTGTCTGAGCTGTGAAGAAGACAGGTGTCCTGCGGTTAGGTAAGGAGGGCATAAAAGGGACAAGGGTAGAGACCGGGACCAGTGGGGCAAATGAAGGAGACAGAAGAGGAGCAAGAATGTTGGGGCCTAAGGTGGGGAGCTGGGGCTGGAGGATTTGGTGGTCAGGAGTAAAGGGCAGGGCAGGACTTACATCACATTCCTAGAAGTAGGCACCTGGCCCTTCTCCCCAGGAACTACAGCTCACCTGAGTGCACAGCCAACTCTGCTTTGCAGGAGACTTCCCCTGCCAGGTTCCGGGCAGTGCAGGTGTAGACTCCCCCATCCTGGGCCCCCGTGCTGAGCACCACCAAGGAGCACTCATTCTCCTCATACACAAAGCTCACGTGGCTGCTTTCAGCCAACAGCACCTCGTCCTGCAAAGGTGGGTGTCATTTCAAGCCTGGGCCTGGCCTCACCTCCCCCTGGTACCCAGCTTTATCTCCATACTGGAGACCCAGTTTCATCTTGACCTGTGAGCCAGGAGCCCATTCACCAGTCTGCATCTCCATACCAGTGGTCTTGCTCCCCCAGGACCCAGAGTTAGGTTCTCTCTTAGCTCAGCTAACAGACCTGTACCATTTGGTCAGTCACCTGGGTCCCACCTCCTCCTCCTAACCACATCTCTGCCCAGACTCCTTGCTCCTAAGGCCTCCCAAACCTCTCAGTCTCCCAGGGAATCCCTTCTCCATCTGCTGGGTTCTGGCCAGCTGGTTTGACCCCCTCTGCTGAGGCCTGTATCACCCACTGACCTTGTACCATGTGATGTCTGGGAGCGGTTTCCCCTCAACCACCACAGCAAAGCGAGCGGTTTCCCCGGCCCCCACCTCCACATCCTCCATGATGGACTCAAACCGAGGGGCCTCTGAAACACAGGGACAGGCCAGTGGAAGGGCGGGAGCTCCACATCCTCAAAGGTCCTGCCTCCTCAGCCCTTCTCCTAATCCCCATCAGCAACCTGCTTCTCAGAATGCCAGGCCCTGGTCTCCCAGGTCAACCACCCCTCAAAACACTGAGTTTCTTGCCTGGACCAAGTGTCCTCCCTGTAAATCCAAACATAATGATTTCCAAATCTCTATATAACTGTCGCAGGTGCAGGCTTGGTTTGTTTGGCCCTCAGTGTTCATTTTCCAGCTTTGAAATTAGGAGATTTTTCACACATAAAAGAAATCTGGATTTCCCATCTCTTGAAAAATCAGGACTGGCCATCCTGAGCCACTTGCCTTCTTGTATTAACCAGCAAGCTAGGTGTGGCTCAGTGCTGCCCCCTGTGGGCGATCGCCCTTCTCACAGTCCCACCAGACTACTGCTCAGGAATGACATTGCCTTTCCCCCTCTTTTTTCTGTGGTGATTTTTTTTTTCCCCTCTTTATTCTGTGGTACTGGGGATTGAGCTAGATGCTAGATAAGCACTCTGCCAATGAGTTACATTTCCGGCCCTTTTTATTTTTGTTTTGAGACAGGGCCTCTCTAAATTGCCCAAGCTGGCCTTGAACCTGGGATCCTCCTGCCTCAGCCTTCTAAGTAGCTAAGATGAAAGGCATATACTACCATGCCTGTCAACATTGCTTTATCTTGAAGTTTTTCCATCTGAATCTTATTTAAATGTTTAGGGAACTTTCTGCCATCTGGAAGATAGCAAGATAACCCCCAAATATAAACCAGACAGTCTAGAAGCTAACTTTCAACTCAGTTCTCCCACAGGTGACTATGATTTTTCCCTCCACATGTATTGTGTGAACCTGCAGAGCCACTTCTAATTCTCATGAATTAAATACATTTTTGCATTAGATACATTTGTGAAGAAGCCTATGATTTTCAGGTGCTCTCTCCTGAGCATGTTTGAGGATCTTGGCTTTAAGAAGAGTGGGAATGATTGGGATCCCAGAGAAGAGCAGAGTGGCCAGGTATGGACACCACCCACCACAGAGACCCATGTGGCTTTAAGCAGACGGCAGGAGGGTCTGTTTGAGGAACGGGGATCAGCTGTTGTGGTGCAGCAGATGTGGAGGAAAGGGGCTAGCATTCCACTTGCCCTGCCTGGCTGGGGTGGGGAGGTGGAGCCCAATGGAATGGGGGTGCCGATGCAAACCCCAGGCCCATTTTAGCCCCGCTGGCCAGGACACAGTCTCATTTTCTGTTCTGGCCAAACTGGGCTGCAGGACTCTTGGAGCCAGGGCCTGTCTAAGCCCAAAACCTAGGGCTGTATCTGGGAAGGAAGATGGCACTGTTGAGGGACAAAGCAGAAACCGAGTAGGAAGTGCTGACGGGTGTGGGTGAGCAAGGGGCAAGACTTTCCAAAGGGGGCTCCCAGGGGTCTGTGGTCCCACCACATCCACTCTTTCCACCTCCCAGCTAGGAGGGTTCTTGGGGCCTACCGCTTTCCCTTCCTTCTAGGTATCTGGTCCCCAGATGGGCCAGGTGGGGGTGCAGTCTCTCAAGGTCAAAGCACCAGAAAGTTTCAGGTGAATGTCAGTGATTGTTTTAAAGCACTGGAAAATGTCCATTTGCCTGTGCTAACTAACATGTCACTTCCTTTGCTTTTGACTGGAATTGTATCACTCAGCAGGTAGCACTGTTCGGCTCATGTGGATCTGAAGTTCTGAGTGGCAGTTACAGATGTCTGGAGTTAATTAACAAACCGGAAAACAGAACAATTACTACTTAATGCATGCTACAGCTTAAGAGGCTACATCCTTAAAGGAGAAATTATAGAAAGGGGCCTTGCTGTGAAGGTTGGGAGGCCCTGTCAAACAACCTTGTGCAAAAAGGCAGCCAGGAGCCTCAGAGCTGGGTGTCAGGCGATAAGCTGCACTCAGGGGCTTTTGTTTGTTTTTATCAACTCAGTCTTCCCATTCTTGTTATAGCTGAGATCTCTTTCCTGTTACGTTTAGAATAGGAGCTGGGAACACTCACAGGCTTTGGAGTCTGACATCCACACTTGAACCCAGCTCCTGTATTTACCAGGTAGTGTGACCTTGGGCCAGGTTAGTTAGCACTCTTTGAGCCTCAGTTTCCTCACCTGTGAAATGGGGATAATAACCAACCCCATTGCACAAGCTTGTTATACATATTAAAAGAGGTAATATGTGTAAAACACTAAATACCAATCCTGGCACATGCTAGGTGCCCAAACAGTATTTTATTAGTATTATTACTGCTATTATTACTATTACTGATGTTCTTACTACCATTAGATGTGCAAGTCTGAGAGGGAGGACATGGGATGTGATCCCCACCAGGGGCAGGTGGGTGTGTACACCTGGGAGTGTACTTCAGAGGGAGGAATGGAAAGAATGCCTGTTGTCACCCACCTGCCAGCTCCAGTGTGACCGAGCAGGCTTGCGTGCCATGGCGGTTGCGGGCAGTGCAGGTGAGTGACCCCACATCCCGGCGGCTCACCCGGCAGATCCGAAGACAGTATTGGTCATCATCCGGCTGGCTGAGCTCATACACACCTGTCCGTGCCTCCAGGAGGGCCCCTCGGCAGCTAAGGGACACATGACAGGAGGTCCTCCTAGGCCAGGCTGGGGCTGGGCTATTACATGTGTGGAATGGATGAGCAGGCGGGGAGTCCTACCTCCTCCAGACGACCTGGGCCTCCACATGGTTGAAGGTGATGGTGACGTGAGCGGGCTGTCCCTCTACCACATACACGATGTCTGGTTTGTCCAGCACAGCAGGGGCCTCCTCCAGGGGTGGGCCTAGGAGAAGGAGAGCACAGGTTCCATACTGAGCTGATGCTGAGACTTCAATACCCACCGCTCCTCTCCCACCCCCAATCATCACCTGAGTTGATGAGGAAGCTGAGGCTCAGAGAGGTTTAGTCTATTGTCCAGGGAACATATCCAGGAAGCAGCAGAGCCAGGGCTAGACTGCAGCTTGTCTGACCCCAGAGCCTTAGCTTTGTCCCTTTGCTATGCTGACACTGATGGGCCAGGATCCCACTCAGTCACATTGTTCCTCCCATGGTTATCCAGTCTACACCAGCCCATTAGCCTCCACCACAGGGCCCCTCACCCCTGCCCTTGGGAGTACCCTGCTCACCACGCTCCAGCAGCTGCGTGGGCTCTGAGGGGGCTGAGGGCTTGCTGCTGCTCTTGCCGGTGGTGCTGAGGACCCGGAAGACATGCTGGAGCCCCTTCCGCAGCCCTGTGGCCACCCACCTGGGCTCCCGCAGACCTGTGGCCAGCGCTGTCCACTGGTCTGAGCCCAGCACCTGGTGCTGCACCGTGTATGTCAGGGAGTCTGGGTCTGGAGGGGAGGCAGCTGCTAGAGGCTGATGTCGCAAGGACACTGGGCCTCCTCAACCAGCCTGCTCAGGACCCTGGAACTCCTCACTGGTCTTCTCTGAGCACATGCCTCAGCTCCCCCTGAGGTTTTTGGCCTGCCTCCCTCTGCTCTTGCTTACTCACTGCCTGGGCCAGCCTTAAAGCCAACAAGCTACCAGTTGTCAGCCCCAGTTGTCAGATGTGGATGAAGGGGGCTAGCATTCCACTTGCCCTGGACTTGTATCCCAAATCCTTGCTACCTGAGGTAAGGAAACTGACCAGGAAGAGATCCTGGACAAGGGCAAGAGAGACTACCCACAGGATCATGACCCAGGCACCCAGTCCCTGAGAAGGGCAAGGATGTAGTGATGCCCCACACCTCCTCTCCTGAGCGAGGCTGGAGCCAGGGCCTCGCCCACTGCGGGGAGAAGCAGCAGGGCGCTCCTGGCTTCACTCCCGGCACTCCAGAGCTTCCACCTCCCACCATACACTGGAGGGCCTGGCTTCTTTGGTATCCCTGCCTGGGCCTTCCCTGCCCACCCCCATCCCCACCCAGAGCCCTACACGGCCCTGACCCACCGATGGCCATGTCCAGACTCCTGGGGGGGTTCCATGTGAGCGTGACCATCCTCCCAGTCACAGCCACCACCTGTGGGGCACCATCCGGGGGACCTGGAACCACATCTGAAAGCCACAGGTTGGAGGTTCATGGGTCCTTTGGCCCAAGAGCATCACAGGATCACTGAGTTTCAGGGCATGAGTCTGGGGACCAGGGGCAGGGGCAAGGCCAGAAGGCTCCCAGGGAACCCAAGGGAAACTGGTGGAAGCCCCTCCCTCCCTCAGCCCCCAGGTGGTGCTGGAGGTCCCGCTATGGGTGCAGCTGCCAGGAGGTGCCTTACCTGTGACATAGAGGTGGGCATAGCAGGCAGCTTTGCCCAGCTTGTTAGCAATGACACTCTTGTAGACGCCAGCATGCTGAGGTCCCACAGCAGGGAATACCAGGCGATGTACATCCCTGTCTGGTGGGGGAGGGACAGTGACATGTGGGCTAAGCTAGGAGGATGCTTCGAGGTGTGAACCATGCCACCCCAGGCCTGGCCACTCATGCTAACCACTACAGGGAGGAGGCAAGTAGGGACAGACAGGGGAGGCAGAAGTATGTCCTTCATGTGGCCGAAGCCAGCAGTGCTGGCCCTTCTTGCTGCTCCTCAGCACTTCATGCCCAGTAATTCTGCATCTTCCTCCCACACTGGGGCACCCTCTGGGGTCCCTACTCCTGTTGACTGCCTCCTCATTCCCTCACCTCTACAGGGTCACAACCTCCAGGTCAAAGCTCCGACACGGTTTTGCTCCTAGGCTCCTTGTCCAGTCCCCTCTTCTCCATCCACAGGGCAGAGCCCCAGGAAAACTCTCTAGTCCAAACTCCCTTCCAGCCAGGTCCCCTGCTGCTCCTCCATGTCTTGACCCTGAGAGACCATCGGGTCCCTGAACAAGCACAGGAGTTCCATCTCTATGTTTTTGCTCACAAAATTCCTCCCTCTTGGAATGTTCTCCTCTGACCGAAGGCTTTTCTTCTCCTTGAGACATAGTTCTAGTGAATGCAGCTCCATGAAGCCTACCCCACCATGCCCTTGCCCTCTTCCCTGTGCCATGACACACTCTCTGTGGCACATGGCTGGGCGTGCATCACTAGGCACCAGGCCTACAGTGCTTTGCAGGGTTCTTCCTCTTTACTTCCACAAGCCAGGGCTCCTATCTAGTCTGTCTCTTTAAAGATTGGGCTGCTTTTGTCCAGATCTGCTTGTCCTACCCATAACCCAATGCTTCACATGCAGTAAGTACCAAATACAAGTTATATTATGAATTACAATAAGTCTTCTACTGGATGTCTAGCCTATGCCAGGTACTTGACATGTTTTTCCCATCCTAATACTTTCAACAACTCTATGAAATTATCCCACTTACTAATGAGGTCAGAGACATTCATTGACTTGCCCAAGGTCACACAGCTAATAAGTGATGAAGCCATGGCTTGAACTTAAGTTTCATCTCTTCTAAAGCTCTTTCCTTACTCTCTGCTCCCTGAATGTTAAGGAGGCTGTCTCTGGCTAGGACACAGAGAGGAGGAGGCCTGCACTGTCCTCCTTCATGTCAGGAATGTCTCCAAACACCCCTCCCTTCTCTTAGCAGTTATCACTGCATAGAACAGTCACCCATTCATTTATCTCTGCTGACACTATTTATAAGGGAAGCAAAGCCAGAGGCTGCCAGTGACCCCAGATTCAGGCAGAAGCAGAGACGCCAGCTCAGATCCTGAGACACACACCCACCCACCCTCTGTCTCAAAGCAGATGGGGAGATAGGGAGGTCTGTGGCTGAGCCATAAGAGCCATTGGAGGGGAACTGAGTGGAAAGGCCAGAGCCACAGCTGTGGCACTGGAGATGGGGTAAGGGTAGAGTCGAGAGAGTGGGACATGGTGATTGGGAGCATCCTTTAGGAGATGGGCACAAGTCAGGCAATCCTTACTTGTCTTTGAGCAAGTCTCTGTACCTTTGAAAGCCTCAGTTTCCCCATCTATAAACAGGGCTAATAGTGCCTGCCTTGCAGGCCTGGGGCAAGGTAAGATCATACACATCAGGTCTTTAGCACTCAGAAAGTACTTAGTAAGAGGACCTTGATCACTTGTGACTGTAGAAGGAATCCATCAAGGGTGACAGTATGGGCACAACTTAAGGAGGCAGGCGGACCTCACATGAGAATCAGGATCCTTCAAGGATGGAACGGAAGTGCTCCCTTGGGAAAATATCTCAAGCCTAAAGGACACCAACTCAACAGGGCCCTCTGTTTCCCCTACCTCCTCTGCCTTGCTTTCTATTTGTTAACAATCCAGGACCAAGACTCCCTTTCCTGCCAGATGCTGCCTACCCCGGCCCTTTCTCTGAAACTTCACAGGAAGAATGGGCTTTGTCAACAGTGAGGAGTGTGGCCACAAAGGTGCAGCTGGTGAGGTGGAGCAGCTGCCTGCCACATGCTGTCTGCTCAGCGTGGCTCTTAGTGTTTTATACTAAGAACTGATGTAATTCTCATAGCAACCCAATTACAGAGGAGGAGACTGAGGCACAGATGGGTTTGACAATGTGCTGGTCAGCAGCAGGCTGTACTGCCTGTCGTAAGTGCTAACAGGGCTGACTGTTCGGGGGTGACTCAACAGATGGACACTGTGTGGGATCAAGAAGGGACACAATGACCTCACAGCCCTGGGGGCCCCCTTTGCCAGAGACTACATCACTGGTGGAGCTACAAAAGGGAAGGCCCTGAGGGAGGGTGGGTTGAAAGGAGGGCCCTGCAAGCCAAGAGGGTGCCACAAAGGTCCCTTCCTGGACACATACACTGTGTCATGCGCCGGTCATCACTGCTTTGGATGCGGTGGCCATTGTGGAACCAGCTGATGGTGGGATAGGGCAGACCGGTCACCTGGCACTCTAGCATGGCCTCCTTGGCCAGTCCCACTTCCAGGTCCTGCAGTGGCCGCAGGAAGTCGGGAATGGACAGCCGCTCTAGCTCGCCCTGTTCTGGCTCCTCAGGGATGGACGGCATCTTCTCCAGCTTTGAGCTGTAAGAACCACAGGGTTGCCCACAGGTACAGGGCTCCCCCCGCCCCCAGTGCAGGGTGGGGGCTCCTCGGAGGCAGCGCCAGGACCACTGACAGCTCTGGAGCCCCGGAGGTACCTGGGGCCTGAGGCGGCTGTCCGAGGCTCCTCTACATACAGCTGGGCTGAGCAGTTAGCCTGGCCGTGGGTGTTGGTCGCACTAACTGCATAGAGCCCTTCGTCCTCGCTGCCCACGCGGGCAATGTGCAGTGAGTGCAGCCCTCCATCCTGCCGCAGCCGCACGTTCTCACTCTCCTCCACCTGGCGACCTGGGGGTGGGAAGGGCAAGCGTGCAGAGCAGGTATAGCAGCGGCCCTGCCTTCTGTATACACTCCAACCTGCTCTGGGCCCTTGGGATCTCCCAATATCTGCATAGCAAGGGGGCTGCATACCAAAATGAGTCCAGGTAACAGACGGTGGCGGGGTGCCGCTGATCTTGCAGTCGAAGCGGGCAGCACGGCCCTCTAGCACCTCCACGTCTTCCAGCAGTCGGGTGAACAAGGGTGCCAGTGAGGGCTGCACGGTCAGCCGGGCGCTGCAGGTCAGTTCATCTGAAGGGGAGAGGCAGCATTGGGCCATTGAAGGCCACAGAGGCCAAGGCACCTCACCTCTTTAGGGAACCCGGGCAGAGCCCTGCAGAAGTTCTGGGCACAAGGCTGGAGGTGAGGCAGTGGGCAAAGATCCATTTGCCAGGCTTTCTCAGGAGGGTAGAGGTCAGCAAGGATGGGCAGCAGGCTGCTATGGCAGGTTGGGGACGCCATAAAAGCCAGAGCCTGGTCCAGTCTTCCCTCTTACCTCACTCTGCCCATGAAGGATGAAGCAGTTGGGTTGTGAGAGGTCCTAAAAAGCAAGCCCACTGCCTCTCCAACTTCCCCCACTCTCAGACCTCTCAACCCACACTACCTCCCACCTGTCCCATGCCCAGCAGATGCCCCTGGCCCCACTGTACACCCCAGTATAGAATCTTCTGGAAGAGAGATAACAGTCCCTACACTGACCTGATGCTGCCTCCTGCTTACTAAGACCCTCCCACTTCACTGTACATGACGGTGTGAGGTGAGCCTACCCCTCACTCACAACCCGATGAGGCAGGTGCCATCATCTCTGCTCTTCACATGAGCTCGGGACCAGGTCAGAGAGGACATCAATAACACAATCACTGGCATTTATTAGGTGCCCCCAAGACAGCACAGTGCTTAGTTCTTTACATCATCCCCCTAGGAAGTAGGTCTTAGTGTGATCCCTTTTTACAGATGAATAGCCTAAACCTCAAACAGAGGAAGTGGCTTGTCCAAAGACATACGGTTGGGAACTTGCAGGACAAGAATGGGAGCACAAGTCTAGATTTGCTCACTAGTCTCAGTGGACACAGGAGTTACTCTTTCTGTGCCAGATACTATTTGAACTGTTACTGTTTTGAGTCCTATACTATCTCCCACCCCACCACACTTCCCCCAGGAGATGGGGTGCTGTTTCCTAGGCATTTTATTTTGTGCCAAGCTCTCTCCCCTCCACCTCTCACCCCCAGGTTTGGTGCCCACAGCAGCCCTAGGGCCTAAGCAAGTTACCTTTGGCTGTGCTGAGCTTGCAAGTGTAGACTCCACTGTCGTCCTCATGAACAGAGGTGAGCAGCAGCTTGCATTTGCGGCCATCGAAATGCATCTTGCATTTGAGCAGTGCAGGCTGCAGTAGGCGGCCACGGCACAGCCAGTCCACCTCCACGTCAGCAGGACCTGCCACCAGGCACTCAAACAGCGCCATCTCCCCGGCCCCCACGTTCACGTCCTGCAGTGGGGCCAGCACGGCCAGGGACCGACTTTCAGGGTGTGCTGGGGGGAAGGTAGCCACAGGGGGCACACACAGAGCAGAGACACACGGGGTGAGGGAGACGGACACACACACGCACACACAGAGAGACAGACACAGAGAGAGAGATGCATTTTGTTCCTCTGGAGATAGGGAAAGTCCGCCCACCCAGCCAGGACAGCAAGGAGCTCCTAGACCTGGCCTTGAGATGGCCCCCCAAGTTGGCCCAGGGAGGGGAAAGTCATGAAAGGCAAGAGAAAACTGAGAAGGGGGATCAAAAGGGCATGTGGTGGCGGTGACGGCGGCAGAAAAGAAGACACGGCACACCAGCTGGGCACAAACCGGACTTTATTTGACCTAAGAAATAGTGTTTCCAGATACCTCCACCCCAACAAACGGCCCTGCTCCTGTGCCAAGCCTGGCTGACTCCCCCATTCCCAGACAGAGCACCCCACCCTGACTGTGAAGGAGGGAGTCCCCACTGGGCCCTACACCTGCCAGGGTCAGGGCTCAGCCCCAGGCCTCTGGCTTTTGGTCTCTTATGGAATAGAAAGTGTTGTGCCATTGAAATCCATTTCTGGAATGGTTAATGCCCAGCCCTGCTCCCAGTGAGTCCCCTGTCCTCAACCCCTGCCCCTCTGGGCCCCTCCATCCTGTGGATGCCATGTCCTGTCCTCTCCTGTTCTGTCTCATCCCACTCCAGCTCAGAGGTATCTTTCCCTGACTGTCACAGACACACAGACAGACAAACAGATGGACAGACAGAGGCCTGTAGCAGCGTAGCACATGCATTCACTTGGTGGTCCTCATGGGACGAGTGTGGGAGGGCTTGATAATCCTCATGCCCCCCTTCCCAGCACTCAGTCCATTTAAGGGCCTCCTGACCTGCACAGCCACATGTTTACTTGGGGATGGAGGGTCCCCAGGGGCCCAGCGGCTACCCCAGGGTGCTGTGCTGCATTGGCTGGGGAGGGGAGGGGAGGCTGGGATGGGTCCGGGCCTGCAGGCCGGCTGGGTCTGTGGGCAGGAGGCAGTGAAACACAGCGAGGTCCGAGAGGTGCCTGAGACAGGGGCGCGGCTCGGAGGGTAGCGGCGGGGAGCGCAGGCGGCCCCCTGAGCTCACTCGCCTGTGTACAGACAAAAACCTCAGTCAGCAAGCGGCAGGTTAGTGCAGCACACACGCGCACGCACACACACACACACACACACATGCACGCACAGGCGCACAGACCTGGCTAGGACCCTTCTAGCTATGGAGCTGCCTCTAACACTCTAGGGAGCACAGCTATGTTCAGCTCCCCCAAGGTCAGCCCAGGGGTGGGAGGACCAGTGGCTAGCCAGAGGCCAAGTCCCCAGGGTTCCTAGGCAGGCAGAGACCCTGAGCAACCAGGGGAGAGGCATTTGCAGGCATCAGGAACACCCCAAAGCCTGCAGGATGTTGGGAGGAATCCAAAAAGAGAGGCACCAAGACATGGGTTAACACAGAGAAGCGAGGCAGCGCCAGAATCTGGAGAAGGAGCAGGCCAGGGCAGGGGGCACTGAAGAATTTAGAACCAAACAGGTGGCAACCATAAGAATGAGAGGCACCGGGGAGGCGAGGCAGATAAGGCTGGAGGAGGGGCCATGACTGGTAGGGTCTGGGGTCCAGTGGATGCCTGGGGGTGTGTCTTGGGACATTCCCAAAGATGGCCTCTGCCAGGGTATAAGGGACTGAGTCTTGTAGGGAGGAGAGACAATGGCTGAATAAGGAGTAAGGTGAGGGTGCTGGTCCTGAGCTATCACAGGACATGGTGAGCTGGAAGGCCGGGCAAACAGCAACCCAAGGGAAGGAAAACAGCAGCCTTCAGAGGGCAGCCTAACTAGAACCTGTCACCCCACAGCCCACAAGGCCTCTGCCTTATTTCTCCAACTCTGGGGGCCCAGCCCCACTCTCCACATATCAGGGCTCTGCATGTCCTGGCACCCGAGGTCCCTGCAATGCACCATGGCCATTTCACACCAAGGGCCCCTCCGAACGGGTCCAGACACTAGACTCTCCCCTCAACCACAAGAGCTCCTACACAGTGATGGGGTAAGTAGGGGGAGCAAGGGGGAAGAGGAGAGCAGAGAGGGTGGGAGGGAGAGGCCTGGGCAGAGCAGAGTGACCCAGGCTCAGAAGGGCACAGAGGGAGGGTGGTCAGCTGCAAGAAGCAGGTCTCTGGCTAATGCCCGGGGCTCTCATGATGGAAACTGGGCAAGGCAGAACTGTGTAGCAAGCTGAGAGTGGGACAATTTGCTGTGTGACCTTGGGCAAGTTGCTTCTTCTCTCTGAGCTTCAGTTTACTCCACTACAATATAAGTACTCAGACTAGGGCACCTCCACGGCCCTTTCAGTGTGGCATACTATAGCTGAGATTGTGTGAAAGCTGTCAGCAGGTAGGGGACAGGACCAGGTCAGGCCTTCATCAGAGTGTGGGGCTCTCACCTCGGACCTCCAGGCGGGCCTCGCACTGCCGGGCTCCATATTCATTGACTGCTTTGCAGGTGTAGAAGCCAGCGTCACCCCGCTCAGCAGCCAGTATCCGCAGCCGACACAGCCCACCCTCAGCCTCCTCCGCAAAGCGCCTCTGGTCTGGGCGCACAGGCTGGCGGTTTCTTAGCCTGATATAGAGGTGACAACTTAATCGCAGAGCCCAGGGTCCTGACCTGCATGCTCAGCAAAGTGGGGCTGCAGAGTCAAACAGGGATCTTCTCCCCCATGCTATTCATCCATTCCCTAATCTGTCCCACTGATCACAGACACCCCTGGCCTCCAGGGCTAAGTTTTCACCCTGATTCTACCTTCCCACCCACTCCAAGAACTTTCAGACCATCTCAGACAAATGGCCAGGGGGTCCTCTCAGCCCTGAAAGAAGGCTGCCCACCCTTACCCCATCAGTTGATCTCTCCCTTCACCAAACCCACTTTACCTGGAGTAGAACCATGTGATTTAGTGGTTTATTGTTTTTGTTTTATTGCAATATTACAAATTGAACCCAGAGACTCACATTTGATAGGCAAGCAGTAAAGCACTGAGCTATATCCCCAGTCTTTCTTTTTTCTTTCTTTCTTTCTTTTTTTTTTTGGTACCAGGGGAATTGAACTCAAGGGTGCTTAACCACTGAGCCACATTCCCAGCCCTTTTTTATATTTTATTTAGAAACATTTAGAAATAGGGTTTGCTGAGTTGCTTAGGGCCTCGCTAAATTGCTGAGGCCAGCTTCAAACTCTTGATCCTCCTGTCTTGGCCTCCCAAGTTGCTGGGATTACAGGCATGCACCACTGAGCCCAGCTCCAGTTCTTTCTTAAATTTTATTTTGAAGCAGAGTTTCTCTAAATTGCCAAGCCTGGCCTCAAACTTGAGATCCTCCTGCCTCAGCTTCCCAAGTAGCTGGGATTACAGGCGTGTACCAACACACTTGGCTCATTTAGCTCTTAATATTCCTTAAATTTCCCTGTGTCTTTTATTTTTCTATAACAGAAAGATAGCTCTCCCACTTCCCAAAAGAGATACAAAAGAACTTACAATATTTTTAAAAATCACAGAGGAAACCAGCCAATCAATTAAAAATGAAAAAGAGAATTGAAAACCAATAGAAAAACATGCTGAGTAATGGCTGTTCCAAGCATCTCAGCTGAGACCCACATTTAACTCTGGGTCTGGGCAGTTCAGAAACAAATTGTGATGACTGGGTCCAGAACCAGGCTGGGTAGAGAATGAGCCTCAAAAGTTACCCTGCCATTAACTGATGGGGTAAGGGTGGGCAGCCTTCTTTCAGGGCTCAGAGGACTCCCTAGCCCTTCATCTCAAGTGGGAAGACAAGAAACCATTCATTATTGAAACCTCTCCCCCCAGGGGAAGCCCGAATAATCCTGGAGCACCAGGACAAGGGGCAGGGTATGCTGGTGAGCAGTACTCCTGTACCCAGAACAAGACCTGGGGAAGGCCCCCAAGGTTCCGCTCCCTTCCTCCAAAGCCAGCTCGCAGGGCCCAGCGGGGGCTGGGGGCACTGCTGGGTGGTATGTGTGGCTGCTACTTACCAGGAGACCACAGGCTTTGGCTCCCCCTGTACGCGGATGCTCATGATGACATCTTGTCCTTCTCTGACTGACTGGTCCATGAGTGAGACCTAAAGGGGAACCCCAAAGTGTCAGGGATGACAGGCAGAGCACAGCAGTGATTCCTGGGGAGTGGGAGATCTGGGACAGTGGCTCTTCCATACCAGTCTGACTGAGGCTGGCTAAGAAGGGTTAACAGGGCAAAGTTCCAGGTCCTCCTGTAGCCTAAGCATGGCCCGAAGGCCAAGGGGGACACAAAGGGATGGAGGACCATAGGCTGGACACCAGCCTCAGAAATCTGACCTTGAACGTGGGGGGTGCCTTGGAGCCAGTGTCTGAAGAACGGCGGTTCTGGCTGGGACTGAGCTTCATGGTGGGGGTTCCGGGCCAAGTCTCCCCAGGCTCTGGGAACTCCTCTGGGGGACTCAGGTACTCCTCGTCAGAGGTGATGGGGCTGCTGAAAGGGGATGTGGACCCTCCTGGAGGAGAGACAGAGAGGATGCCAGGAGAGGCGGGCAGAGAGACAGCTGGCTGGAAATGTCCCAGAGCCTGGTTGAAGCCATTCCTGTGGGCCCTGCCCTGACTTTACTCCTGGTCTCTGCTGGCTTGCTGTGTGACCTTGCCCAGACACTTCCTCCCTCTGAGCTCCTGAATTCTCCTCTGCCATCTCTGCCTCAAGACTGAACCCCTGGGAAGGGGGTCATTGGAAATGGCATAATGTAAAGGATTCAGCCAGAAGAGGGGCTGCTCCTGGGCCTTGCAAGAGACCCAGAATTCCACTGGAGCAGGGAATCCATATCCTGGCATAGAGTAGGAACTCAAGCTACCAATCACATGCTCTAAAAACAGGTGATATACACCTCTGGGACCCCAAAGCAGCAAAGCCAAGACACTTGCTTCTTAGGTGAGCTGGGCTTAGAGCAGAGGAACACACACCCCAGACAAGCCCTATCCTGACCTCAGTCCAGGGCCAATGAGGCGGCACTGTCCAGTCTGCCCTTCCCCCTCCCTTCTCAGCTTCCTGCCACAGAAATCCCAGGGGCACCTGTTAGCCCTAGCCCTAGAGCATGGGGACCCTAAATCTCTCAGGGGATGGGAAAGCAGAGTTAGAGAGATCCACAGAAAAGGGCAGCTCAGCCTGGGGAAGAGGATGGGGACTTGAGTCTGCCTTGGGGGAGGGGTGTCCCCAGGGCCCTGACGCCCTCCCCCGCAACTGGCTGGGGGCCCAGCCTCACTGAGCTGGCTTCTACCCGACTGCCAAATACAGACATGAATCTGCCACAGCCCCCTGGCCCCTCCTCCTGGTTCCCCTACCCCAAGCCCCCAGTAGGGCTGTACCCCAACTCACCCTGAGACTGCGCACGGACCCCAGCCTGCACCTTTCCGAAGGTTCTGCCCTGGCACCAGGCCCTCCTGCTGCTTGCCCACTGCCCACCCTGCCTTGGCTCCCCAGGGAGCTGGATGAAGCCCAGCCTGCCCAGCCCCACTCACTAGGCAGACCCAGGGGAGGCCCAGCACTGAACGGGCCCTGGGGGAGGGGAAGGAGTCTGGAGGGGACAGAGGTGGGGGTAGCTAGTGAGAGGCTGGGTGGCTGGCAGGCAGGCTGGGCTGGGAAGGTGGTGGGCTGGGAAGGTGGCGCCTGCTGAGCACACGGGCAGCCTGGCTTGGAGTGGAGGGGGAGGAGAGGGAGGAGCAGAGCCAGCCCAGCTGAATTTAGCCGCCTGCTCATTCCCAAGCAGCAGTCTGCCTTTCCTCTCCTTACAGCTCTGGACACTGACAAGAGCAGAGCCCCTCAGTGGGGCTGGACTCCAGGTATGGGGGCCTCTGTCCCCAGAGGAAGATGGGGGTGGGGCGGCACTGCACTGTGGCATTCAAGACCTTTGTATGATTCATTAATGTCCACAAGTCCACGAAAGGAGGTGCCGATGGCAATGGCCCTGTGCTGGCCCCTGCCTTGACCAAACAACCAGGCTCCCCAGCCTGGGAAGGCACCAATCAGCCTCAAATACTAAAGAGCCAGGCACACCCTACATTCTCTGGCATGGATGATCAGAGAACTGTGAGATCTTTACCCTCCTTCCCAGAGATGCCCCCTCTCAATTTGAGGGGTTCCAGAGCCCCATGTTTGTTTCCCCAAGACGGCCATGGCAGATCTGACCCAGCAGCCACCCCAGGACCTAGGCCTGCACTCCACCCTCCCAGCAGGCTCTTTTGGGATACTTTTTGGCAACCTGCCTTTACCCATCAGCCTCACTGGGAACAAGGATGAGGAGAGTGGGGGCTGCTTCCCCAATAACCCTCCTAACTAGCACCCCTTTGCATCTGGGTTGGGGAAGGGACTTGGAAACTGAGCCAGAGAGAAGGGGTTGCTGAGCAGGGGTCACATGTCCTTCTTCCTCCTCCTATCCCCTCACCCCCACCCAGGGCCACATTCCCAAGCTATGACCTGTGTTTCCCAGCATTGCCCATGAAGAAGGAGGGGGGCCACCATTCAGGCAGGCTGTCTTGAGGTAGGGGGTGGGGAGGGAAGTCAGAACGGCACTTGGTGCTGAAGGCTTGGCTCCCAGCTGACACTCAGATCATGAGATCACAGGCACAGCCCCTGGAGGTCTGTCTCCCCTCCATGGAGTTGGGAGTCCTGCTCCAGGGTCACCTCTCAGCTAGACAGTGCTGAGGTGCCTCCCAGGGAAGGAGAGGGAGATTTATGCTGGATTGGCAAGGTTTTCAGGGGCTTCAGCGGCCCCTGGTGGTCACTGGGGGAATAGTGCCAGGGGACATCCAGCCAGAGTGAGCTCCAGTCCTTCAGCCCCTCCCAGAGAGAGACAGTCAGTGTGGCCCAGGCAGGAGGTTCAGGCACCAGAGGAGCAGAACTAAGCCTTTTTGAGACAAGAGAGCGGTCTCTCCCTGATATACCCCCAAACTGCATGTCCAAAGGAGACTGATGGAGGATCCTGGGGCTCCACACCAGGTTCTGGTACCGGATGTCACTGGCCCTATGGTCAAAATCACCTTTGTGACTAGTCCCTAACATTCCAGTCCTGCTCTACCTACAAGCCCAGCTCTCACTGTGGGAGACATAGTTACACTAGCCAGAAAGTGGGGGGTGGGTGCTCCCCACAAACCTCAGAGACATACACTCACCATGCCACAGAAGAATCACCCCTTCACATTTGCCTTCCACCCCTGTGCTGACCCTATGCCCAGATCTGCTCTTTCAACACAACCTCTGGGTCAAATACTTCATGAAAACACCGGTGTTGGGTAACCTGCAAATAAAGGAACTGTCCCTCCCCAGACCAGAGCATCCTGCTGGTCCCAACAACCCAACTGTTTCCAATGTCCCCTGCTATATAGTCTCACCACAGAGATAGCTGCAGCCACCACTGCCAGTATCCAGCACATGAAAGGCATCACAGAAGGCCCTTTATCTCAGAATGATCCTGAGCCACCCACACCAGGACTACCTGGGGTCTTATTTTGAAATAAACTCTTGGGTCTTGCCCAGCCTACAAAATTAGACTTCCTGAAATGGGAGGTCAGGAAATCACATTTTTCAAAAACACCCCAGGTGATTATTATGCACATGAAAGTGTGGGGACCACTGCCAATCCTCATGGGAGGAGGACAACCCTGGAGGTAGTTTCACTAAGTCCCCACACACTTGGCCATCCAACTTCAGAGCGGGGCTTTGAATAGATGAGGTCTGACTCCACAGCCTGTGTACTTCCCACTGCACCAGTTGGCCTCTCATCTTAAGCCAGCTTTCTCTTTCTTTTTCTTTCTTTCTTTCTCTCTCTCTCTCTCTCTCTCTCTCTCTCTCTCTCTCTCTCTCTCTCTCGCAGTGCTTTATTAATTAATTAATTAATTTATTTTAATTGAACCCAGGGCCACTTAACCACTGAGCCCATCCCTAGCCCTTTTCATTTTTTATTTTGAGACAGGGTCTTGCTAAGTTGTAGAGGCTGGCTTTGAACTTCAGATCCTCCTGCCTCAGCCTCCTGAGTCATTAGGAACATAGGCATGCACCACCACACCCAGCTTGACAGTCAGTTCCAAAGTTTACTGTGCACTGGAATCACCTGGAGGGCTCCTTAGACCATGGGCTGCTGGGAACCACCCCCAGTTTTGAATTCAGTAGATCTGGTCTGGGGCCAATGGTCTGCATTTCTTAATGCATTCCCAAAGGGATGTTGATGCTGCTGCTTTGGGGACTACACTTTGAGAACTCTGCCACCCCAACTGCCACTCTTAGGCAGAGCCTCATTACACCCTGCAGCTGTATGTCCTGCCTAACCTCTGTATTACCCAGGTTGCTCCCAGGGCTTGGAGTCTCTTGGGCTCTCTGTCCCCACTGTTGCCTGACACTTAGTCCTCAAGCTCTACACAGCCCCTAGCTGTCCAGGAGTGCCTCCCAGTGTGACTGCAAGGGCTAAGGAGTGCAGAAGGCATGGTCATGTCCTCAGGTGCCTTTGGCTGGTAGCAAAGACAAGCCAGATACACAGATGACTAGAATAGCGAGCAGGAAAGAATGACGAGGTGGCAAGTGGGGAGCAGATAAGAACCACAAGAGGACAGACAGCTAGTGAAAAAGAGGTAACTGAGAGAAGAGATGGTACTGAATTAAGAGCTTGGTTTAAGCAGGGAGAAGGGAAAAGCAGACCATGAAGGTAAACCTGCATGAACAAATGCTCAGAGGAAAAAGTACAGACACAGAGGCCAGTAGCTCAACTGATGACAGATGACAGCTGAAGGACAAAAAGTGGGTGTCACATCATGAAAGCAGGTACCTTTGCTACCTCCTGCCTCTCTCAGGTATCTTTAGGCCTCTGCCCTCTTGGGCCCTAAGGATCCAGAAGGTGGATGCCAGCTTAAAGCATGTGGCCTTTACTCTGAAGGCCAAGAGAAGCTCCCTAAGATTTTTGAGGAGCTTCTCTTGGCCATCTTTGGAAATGTTGGCCAGCATTTCACTGTGGCCTGGCCCTTCAAACCCTGTCCTCTACCTGTAGGTTCTCCACGGGTGATCTCCTTCTCCTTCCTCCTCCTCTTTTTTTTTCTTTTTTTGCACTAGGGATTGAACCCAGGGTGCTCTACCACCAAGCTACATTCCCAGCACTTTTTTATTTTTCATTTTGAGATAGGCTCATTACTAAGTTACCCAGGCTGACCATGAACTTATGATCCTCTGCCTCAGTCTCCTGAGTCACTGAGATTATAGGTATGTGCCATTACACCTGGTCTCCGTAGGCATTTCTTGAAATAGCTGCTATAGTGATCCCACCACAGGAAAGTGAGAAGAAAGGAAGGCATGGGCTGACAAGAGGTGGAATTTCCAGAGGGTGCTGACATGACTGTCTCTCCCAGACAAGAAGAAGGGTTAGGCTGAAGCTGTTTCAGGTTTAGTTTAAAGCGTATGAAGCACTGGCGGAAATTTCACATGGTCAGCCTGACCTAGCCAGGCTGAATTTCTCACATACAATTACGTTGGGTTGCTCCAGGTTAGATGAAGAGTTTGCACCCATGGTAAATTGGGTTTCTGCTCTTGTGACAGGCTAGGAGTGATAAGCTCCATTCTAGGTAAGTGCCCTGGGGAGTTGGCCCATGGGGCACAACTGGCAGACAGGAACCGGGAGGAGAGGCCGAGTCTGGTTGAATGAATCATGCCATCCTGCCTTTTCAGGTGTTGTCCAGACCCCCATCCTAATGGACAACAAGGGTCATGTGGCTTTCCAAGATCCCCTCCATCTACAGCCACTGTCATCATCAGGGAAACCCTGCAACCATGCAGCAGAGGTCAGGGACCTGGGGCAGCAGAAGAGGGGTGTAGAATTTGGTGGTATGATGTGATTCCTTGTCTTTTACATTTGTGGCTGCCAATAAACAGCCTCTTTTCTGTTGTGATAGTGCTAATCATGAGCAGGACCAGAAGAAGACTTGATAAGCCACATCTCCAGTACAAACATCTGCAGCCAACTCGTTCTCCTCACACAGCTTCACAAGTCTTATGGAGTATGTAGCCCAGATGAGAGAGCTGCCGTGAAGGTCAAGGGAAGAGGCCTTGGGCTCAAACACATGAGACCTGTGCCTGAGGGGAGGGCCGTGGGCTGTGGAATGGGGCCGTGGAATGGAGGCTGGGGCGGGTGGAGCCCCCGTGACCTCCTTCCTCCTGACTTGCACCAGAAAGGCCTCATGTCCAAGCCCACAGTGGGGCAGAGCCAGGTATGCTCTTTCTAGGCGTAAGTGGAAACAGGATCACAGCCTTGATGGAGGCAGGGAATGAACAGAGGAAGTAGAGGAAACCCCCAATCGACCCACCCACAGAGGCTCAAGCAGTCCCCTCCCCACAAGTTTTAACCCTGAACCTCTTCAGAGTAACAGGAAAGGGGGCAGAACAGTGTAGTGGTTAGGTGTGTCTACTTGGGAGACCCTGAGAAGGCACCTCAAAGCATGCCTCAAGCCTCCAACTGGACCTATGCTCCTAGGATTCAGTATCTAATAAGGATACTGAAACTATCGAAATGCATGCAATAAAAATGCAAAAATGGATTTTATGAAAAATCCAGTTCCAGCTGGAGGAGTGGCCCAGTGGCAGAACACTTGCCTAGCATGCGTGAGACCCTGGGTTCAATCTCTAGCACCCTGCCCCCAACAAAAAATTCAGTTCCTCAGTTGTACTAGCCGAATTTCAAATGTTCAACAACCACATGTGGCTAGTGGTTACCACACTGGACAGATACAGAACACTTCCACTATCATGAGAAGGCCTATTGATCAGCACTGGTCTAAAGCAACTTGTGATAGCTTTCCCAGTCTCAGTTTCCTCATCTATAACCTGGGCATAATAATAGAACCTACCTCACAGGGATGGACTGAATATGATTACCCAATCAACTGTGCTCAGTAAATGCTAATTAGTGTTATTATTTTTTAAAAACATTTTGTTTTTTTTTTTTAGTTGTAGGTGGACACAATACCTTTATCTTATTTTTATGTGGTACTGAGGATCGAACCCAGGGCCTCATGCATGCTAGGCGAGCACTCTACTACTGAGCCACAACCCCAGCCTGAATGCTATTATTTTTTATCTGCTATTCATACTAAATTTATCTGTTTCTCATGTGGGTTATTTGTACTGTAAGTCTCTTATAATTTATAACATTCCCAGGCAGACCGTTTAAGCCAATAAAGGCTGCTGGCCTGGTACTAGCTCTGTCATTAAGGTCTCCATAGGTTTGTCTTTCCATCTGTAAAATGGAAATATCCCCACCTGTTATGGGTCCCTTCAAGGGACATATATATGGTACAGTGTAGATCAAGGAAATAGACATAAAAGGATTTGGAAAAAGTACATGAACTCTCTAAACAGAGATGGAGCACCTGGCACTGGCGGTACTCAATAAATTCTCATGTACTAGATGCAGCAGCAGCAGAGAAGGCTTTACTTCAGTTAAGCACACTTCTGACACTCACAAGCCACCCTTCCCCATTCACTCCCTAGCTTCAGACAGTTATTCAGTGGATGGGAGGTACCCGGGGCTGGGGATGGGTTGCATTTTCTAGTTGCCCATTCCCTGGTTACCATGGTTCCTAAACAGGAATCAAAATCGGTGGGCTCTCGAAAGCAGGCCCTACTGGGGTGGGCACCCCAGGAGCACACTGGGCAGTCAGCCCTTGTTTCCATGGTATTGGGAGTGGGGGTGGGGAGGTAGTAAGAAAGGACAGTGGCTCTGTACAGGCCTCTTCCCACAAGACACTACCCACTCTCTCCCTCCACCTGCTCCCCACGCCCCCACAGCCGGACACTGTCCCTAGACCCAACCACTGCCTATAGACTCCAGGCCTGGGACCCCCTCCCTTGACAAATGTCTGTGCCACCTCTGGTTCCACCCACTCCAGCCGCTCTCTGGGTCCAGTGGCTCCCATCCAGCTACTCTGGACCAAACAGTGCCTTGTAGGGTAAGAAAATCAGTTTGCTCCATTACAACCACCGCTGAGTCTGGACCAGCATGCCAGCCCCTGGGCCCAAGGGCCCTGGAGCCAGCCTGACTTATGGGGGCTGCTCACAATGCCTAGTGTAACCAACTGATGTGATGAAGGTTTTCTGGCTCCCCAGGGTAGAAGAGGCACAAAGATGCTGTGACAGTCTGAGGATGCAGAGGCTGGAAAATAGGGATGGTCCAGGGGTTAGTAGGTTTTGCAAAGGCAGAGGTGGAGTCCCCAAGCCACAGACAGTCTGAAGAAAGGGGCAGGAAAGAGTAAGGTGTTCCCCGTGCCCTCGTGGAAAGCTGAGTTCGTGTGCACAACACCATCCCTGAACGCTAACAACTAACATTTGTCTACAGCTTTACAGTTCATAAAGCTCGTTCGCACATTTGCTTTCATCCGTGAGGATGGTATAATTATCTCTGGTTTACAAATGAGGAAACTGAAGCTCGGGGAGATTCAATGTGGCAAACACAGAACTCCCTGTCAAGTGCTGACAGCTGCCATGCCCCAAGCTGCCTTCTCAACCTTAAAAGGCTCCCAAATGGCTCTGAGCCTGTATTGGGGCACCCCCCACCCCACCACTTGCCAAATCTCAGCCCAAGCCAGGTATTGACTGGAGTCCTGGAGCCAGGCCTGGGGCCCTAAGGGGACTAGGGGAGTGAGTCAGAGGCCAGATCCCAGAGGTGATGGGAGGACGGAAGCGCACAGTGGAGCAATGGGTATGATTCAGCGAGGTGGGAGGGGTGAGGCGAGGGAGTGAGCCTTGAACATGGCTCCTGGGAGGGACATGGAGGTGAAGGAAGATGAAGACTCCCTGCTCTACAAAGTCATATGGTGCCATCAAAGGAGCTAACATGGCATAGGGGCGGAGCCAGACCCCACCAAGAGCTCTGACATTGTGAAAGTGCTAACGCCCTGGGACAGAGCACACGGGCTGGGCTGTCGTCTGGTGTCCTACAGCACCAAGTGGAAGAAAGGCAAAGAACAGCGCGTGCTGTTCCCCCTCCTGGCCTCCTGGCATGTCCTGCCCCTCCCTCTGCAGTCTAAATCCCGCCTCCTCCAGGTCCTCCAGTCTTTGTGCAGATATCCCAGAACACTGATCACTGCTAGACTCTTCTCCAAACTGGATTCATCTGCGCCTAGCTGCCCTCCAGCCTAGGTCCTCTGAGCTAGGTTGAATACCCAGTGGTAATCCCCTTGATTACAGGTTGAGTCTCTGTCTTTCCCTTCTGTATTGCCCCCTGCCACCCTCTCTTCTCTCTGCCCCACTACCCAGGGTCGGCACACTGTCAGGTCCAGCCACTTGGATGAGAGGGACTCACCATACACACTGATGCCAATCCAGCCCTGCCTGAACCAGAAAGAAACGGGACTGAAACCCGTTACTGAAAGGAAGCAGTCTGACACCAATGAGGGCTTCTATAAAAATAGAAAAGAAGGCAGCCTCCGTACTGCCATCCTGAAGGTGCTCTCAGTTGCACCTTCTTTAAGGCTTGGGGTTCAACACGATGCAGGGAGCACTTGAAAGCCTCTCTTTTTACAGGGGTGGGGCTTTCCTATAGAAAAAATAACCTCAAAAGCTCCTAGTAGATCTTAAGCCCTTTGAGCTGAGAGATTCTTTTTCTCAGACTCAAAGACAATTTGCCTTCCCCACAGGACCCTGTTCAGGGAAGTGATAGGAAGATGGTGGTTAGAGGATGTCTGAGGGCGCATGTCACTGACTTCATGAACTGACCAGCCTGGGGCGTGCCTTGGGAATTTGATCCTTGCCCTGAAGACAGGAGCATTTTAAATGCCCTCTCCAGGGAGGCCTGCAGAGAAGGAACTGTGTAGAATGACTGAGAGCCAGAGCTCTCTCAACTGCAAGTGGGAAGGGAGTCTGGGCCCATGGCCTCACATACACTGGGAGGGTCACAGCTCACTCCCACCCACCCCTAGGCTTGACGGGCTTCCTACCAGGTCTCACAGTCAGTGAGGCAGCACAGCTGGCCTGGCCCAGCTCGTTGATGGCCGTGGCCATATAGCTCCCGGCGTCGGCCACCTGGGCCTCCCTGAGCAGCAGAGTGTGCCTCTCGCCCTCAGCCCGGATGAGAAGGCGGCCTTCACTGCGCAGCGTGGACCCATCCTTGAGCCAGGACACTGTGGAGAAGCAGTGAGAACCAGCTTGCCACGCGCAGGGGCTCACTGGGGAAACCTCACCCTACCTCTCCCACACAGGGCTCCAACCACTCCTCTTCCTGCCCGTGGGGAATTCTGAGGAGTCTGCCCTCACTCCTCAAGCCCAGGCTTGGCCCATTTCTCTGTAGGGGGTCCTGAGCCATCTCCCTGAAGATGGGCAGCCCCATGCGGTGGATAACTCCCCTCCTCCCACCCACTCCCTCAGAGGATTCTAGTGGAAGCTTCCCGTCCCTGTCCCACATGCTCCCCACCTCAAGCCCTGCAGCTCACCTTGGGGTGGGGGGTTGGCGGTGATGATACACTTAAGCAGCACATCAGCCCCTGGGGCTACCACTGTGTTCTGCAGGGGAATCTCAAACACTGGGGCCTCCAGGGGTTCTTCTCCAGCAGACACATAAGAGTCATCTGAAGACTCTGCAGACACAGGGGTGACAAGATGAGGGGACCATGATCCCTGGGGGAATGACTCAGGGAGAAAGTGTGATGGCAGCCCTGCATCTTAGAAAGTACCAAAAATCAAGAGTTTAGGGCTTCTGGAAGGGGTTAAGAGGCCAAGGGTCTCTTTCCTGAATGAATGTCCTAAGAGAGAAAAGAAAAACTCAGAAGGAAGGCTCTCCACCGGGACAAGGCAACTGAGACCACAGTTAGTATTGGTTTCTGGAGGAAGATGGAGATGCGCTGTGATAGGTATCTTTTTTTCCCCTTTAATGTAAAAATAAAAAAGGTTTATTTAGCACAGAGTTTTGAAAGCTGAAGGTCCAAGATTGGCAGCTTCAACTTTTCAGCCTCTGGTAAGACCCCTCCCCTGCTGGCTTTATTACAACTTGGCAGAGAAACAAAAAGGAAACCAGCTGTATGCAGAAAAGTTTAAACACATGGGGTGGTCTTACTTTTTTTTTTTTTTTTTTTTTTTTTTTGACAGTGATTAGTATTTTTTTTTAAAGGTACCAGGTATCTTCACAAGAACTGTTCATCACTGGGTGCGGTGGTGTATGCCTATAATCCCAGCAGCTCGGGAGGCTGAGACAGGAGGATGGTGAGTTCAAAGCCAGTCTCAACGAGGATGCGGTGCTAAGCAACTCAGTGAGACCCTGTCTCTAAATAAAATACAAAATAGGGCTGGAGATGTGGCTCAGTGGTCGAGTGACCCTGAGTTCAATCCCCGGTACCAAACAAAAAAGAACTATTCATCACATGTGCCACAGCAGACTCTGCAAGGCACTCCAAGGGGACACAGAATATACAAGGTTGAAACGGACAGAGGACAAGCTAACAGCAACCCAAGACCCAAGCAGCAACTATAGCTGCAAAAGGTAACGTGGGAAATTGTCATATTTCTGAGGGCACCATATTACACAGAGGGAGCAGTAGGGGAACTGGATGGGCCTCTGAGGGTCAGCCTCCATTCCTCCTTCCTCAGACAGTAACACTGCACTCACTACATTGAGTACTGATGGGTACTGGAATACAACAGGAAATAAGACATAGTCCCTGCTTACAGGAAACTCATACACACAGACACTCCCCTGTCATGGTTCTCTCTGGGTATTTTCCAACTCTGACATTCTATGAACTAGATAAAGGACGATGTAGGCAGCTAAAACGGCAGTGAGGATCCTAATTTTGCAGTTTTCTACCTATATCATCTTGAGCGAATGAGATAATCTCTGAGTCTCAGTTATGTTATCTGGAAGATGGAAGAATAACATGCAATACTCTGCAGAGCTGGCAAACAGACTAAATGAAATAACATCCTTATGAGCCTAGTTAACACAACACCTGGGACATAGCGGGTATATAATAATTGTTGTCAGTAGGATGATAGACTGGAACCTATAACTTAAATGCAAAATAACTTTGATGAAGAAAAATACAGGGTGGTAAATACAGTGTGAAAGATACTGGCAAGGTCTCCTAGGCACAGTGTTGAAAAGCAGTGAGGAGTGGGAGCAAATCAAGGATGGCTTCCCCAAGTTGCGGTTCAGGATGGGCAGGGTTAGAGGCAGCAGGACCTGTCCCTGATGTTGCTCGTCACCCCAGGAATGCAGGAAGACAACACAGACAGGTATGTGTAGGGTCTAGTTCAGCAATCCAGGATCTGAGTATGGGAGAGAGGAGGCTAGAAAAAGGAGGCTAGGTCAGAACTAAGTGGCCACAGGTGGGTTGTGGAAGGTGCTGGGATGGGAAGGGCAGAATAAAGGGCTTATTAACCCAATGCTTGCCTGTAACAGGAATTTGAGACCACCTACTCTCTTACCCCACAGAGGGATAGAGGTTTCTGGGGGTTGCTTAGGTTCCCACCAGTGCCTCCTCCCATTGTGGGTCCTTGATCCAACAACCTAGAAGGTCACTGGACCTTAGGGAACCTATGGCAGGTATGTGGGCACTAGCCTTTGCTCACGCCTCAGCTCATTCAGGCTCCCATCCAAACACACTCACACTCCAACTCACCAACGGCAGGACCTTCACATTCCTTCACTCCAGCCAGAGCCTGTGTCAGTGTGTTCTCTGACAAACAGTACCCTCATAGCAACCTGCCATTCCCAAGCAAGGCCCTCACTACTGCCAGGCAGTCTTGTTGCCCCCAAATCCCCACCCAGCCAGGTCTGGGCAACTGTCAACCCTTTCTGCAACCTTACCGAGTTCAGGAGAGGTGGGCCGGACCCTGCGACCTTTGCCCTGGCTTCGGCCCCCTCTTCGGTCCCAAGGCCCCCAGGGACCATCCTCCTCTGGTCCTCTACGCAGCCTCTTCTCAGCCTCAGGCCCTGCCCTGTTCTTCTCCAAGGTTTGGGGCACAGTAGCGCCCTCCAGGCCTGGTGTGGCCCAGGGCAGGAAGCGCACTGCCTGCGCTGGGGGCTCCCGCTTCCGACCGGAGGAGGCTTTCGTCCTGGCCTCTGGGAGATCGGCATTGGGGGGTGGCACAGGGCTTCTGCACTCCTGTATGGCTCTGCCCCGGGTCAGCGGGAACTGATCCCGACGCCTAACCTCCTGCTGCGGGCCTTCCCCAGGCTCAGTCCTGCCCACAGGCCCACGGCTTCTGGGCCTCCCAGGCTCTTCTATGGATCTGCCCACAATGCTTGGAGGGGTTGGCTGGGTGGCGGCGGGGCTCACAGCCCGTGGGGTCTTGGGGGTAGAGGGCCGGGAAAAGAGTGGGGGTTCGCCAGGCTCTCGAGGGGATGGGGCACGCTGCAGCGTGGCACGTAGGGACTCGTGTGAGCGCACCAGCTCCTCTCGCGACGTGGAGCGGCGTATTCGGCCCAGCTCCTGAGCAAAGCGCAGCTCGAGGTCAGAGGCGGGACTGCGCTGTCGTGTGCGCTCGTCCAGCGAGGCTGCTTTCTGCTGAAACAGGCGGCGCCGCTCCGCTACACTGCCCCGCGGTGCCTGCAGCTCCTCCTGAGAGGCCCCGGGCGTGCCCCACGCTGCGCCGCCTTCGGACTTGGGTTGTTCCAGCGAGCGGGCCTTGCGCAAGGGGACCCAGGGCCGCAGGGGCGCCGGGGGTGAGTCGCTGCGCTCCAGGCTGCGCCGTCGCTCCTCAAAGAACTGCAACTTGTCCAGGATGCGGGAGCCGGCTCTTACCAGCCTCGGTGAGCGGCCCAGCGCCGACAAGCGGCCTGAGGCCTCACTCAGTGGCGTCTGGGGCCGGGACTCTGTCGTACCCGCCAGCGAGGGCCCCGACGACTTGGACTTTTTCCCTCGTTTCTCTTCGGCGGTGGTGTCCTCAGGTAGCGCTGGTTCCTGAGTGCGCCGATGGGGCGATGTGGGGGTGGCTGGGGGTTGGGCGCTGGGTCCCGGTGGAGCCCTTTTACCCACCCGAGGAGACGGTGGTGGGAGCAGCGCGGACTTGGAGGGAGGCGGAGGGGCAGGGCGAGGACGCGGGGCTTCACTGGCCGGCAGAGGCTGAAGGTCAGTTTCCTCCCTGTGCAGTCCGCTTGGAGGGATGCTGCTGCAGAGCCAAGACCAAAAGGGGTAAAGGATTCAGGGAGCCTCCCCTCCTAGACTCTCAGCTTGTGACAAGGATTGGGCGGTGGGACATGCTGGGCAGGCTTGGGGGTGACATGGGCCAGATTCTCCTGCCCCCCACCCCCTGGAGGAGGGCACAGCCAGAGCAGGTGCTGGGGAGAGGCCAGCGGCTCATGCACCAGAAGACTGGGCTAGTGGCTGGGTCCAGGTACAGACTCAACCCCAGGGGCTCTGGCCAGCCCCCTCCCCCCAGGCCTGGAAGCTGGGAACAGCAGGAACAGAACTGAGCATGGGAGAGAAAAGAATGAGGCTCAGGACCCAAAGATGAAGTGGTGAGGGAAGACAGGAGGATTGGATGGGGAGGGGCCCTCTGAGAATGCAGCCTCCCACTCATTCCTGCCCCCAGCTGGCCCACAGCCCAGCCCAGCCTCAGAAGGATGGCCCCTAGAAGAAGGGCACTGGCCTTGTGTACCAGACACAAGACTTCATAGGACACTGCCCCATCCCTGTGATGACCTAGCTCCTGTGTAGACCTGAGCCCATCCCTAACACCACCACCAGTAGGGCACAGCAGGCAGCAGCTGGATCCTGGGAACAGATACCCAGTCTCCTATTCCCTTTGCTCAATCTGCCCCAGCAGAAGCCTTTGTCTTTGTCCTGCCCCTGGGAAAGGTACCTTGTTAGAAATCCTTCTGAAAAGCACTGAAGTTCCCTCCAAAGGGTATACCCAGAAGTAACTACCCAGTGGGCCTGAACAGGGGGTGTGCAAGATGAGGACAGAAGGAGCCCATCGACCCAGAATACCCCCTCATCTAACAGAACTTTGCTGCCCAAGAGATAGGTCTCAGTTTCCCCCATCTGGACTCTTGGTGGAGGGGGGGGGGGATGTCAAACATAAAGATTGACAAGACAAGGACTCTGAGATCTATTCCATACTTGACCCATTAGCAAGAGCTTGAAAACATATAAAATGGCTTACTGAATACTTACTATGTGCCAGGCATGTACAAAGTGCTTCAAATACATTGTCATTTAATCCTCCCAAACCTTTGAGACAAGAACTGATATCACCCCCATTTACAGATGAAAAACTGAGGCTTCAGACAGATTAAGTGCCTCCCAAGGTGACACAGCTAGGAAATGGGGTGCTATGGTTGAAACCTAGGTGAATCTGACTTCTAAGTCCTTGTTCCTTTCAGCTGTCTGGGTTTCTAGAGACACAGAAGGGAAGAGAAATAGGACAGTACCAGCCAGGGGTTCTAGGAGTGCCTAAGTGGAAAGATGTTTTAAAAGACCACTTTGGTCAGTCACCCACATTGCAAGACC
Organism: Sciurus vulgaris; assembly: GCF_902686455.1. Lineage (NCBI taxonomy): Eukaryota > Metazoa > Chordata > Mammalia > Rodentia > Sciuridae > Sciurus > Sciurus vulgaris. The sequence goes on along the minus strand of NC_136463.1, from coordinate 171,040,800 downwards.
CACCCCTGGCTGGGGGCAGGGAGAGAGGAGGTAATCTTGAGAATCCCAGGAGGGAGAAAAGCCTCAGCCAGCCACCTGCAGGGAGGCGTAGTCTACTCTGGGGGAGGGGTAGCAGAGTCCGTGAGGGATGGCCTCTCAGAACTGGGTGAGGCCTGCAGAGAAACTGGGGACAGCAAAAGAGGCTTCTTGCCGGCAGCTCCAAGAGCTCCAGGCCAGACTCTACCAGACAACACTAAGGAAATGGGTTCCTCCGAAGTTGCCATAGCAACTCCAGGCTCTGGCTGGGGCCTGGGAAAGGCAGGAAAGGAGAGGCAGTACAGGGTTCAGGAGCACCAAGGAGATACGCCAAAGGAGCCCCTGTTCCAGACCCAGGCCTCTCTTCTGCCCACCACTAGCCACTCAACCACCTCTGAAACAGCCCCCACCCCTTCTTTCTGCTCCATTAAGGTACCTCCCCCATACCCATACCCATCAAAAATCAGGCCCCCTCTCAGCTCCCCAAATGCCCCCCATTACCTTTACATCGGCCACTCCCCTCTTCTGCTATAGCACTCCCTCCAGTATCTGCCAGCCCCCAGATCTCCAAAAATGGCTCCAGTGCTTCACTCCAATCTCTCTCCACAGGTTACCACCCCCTACCAGGACAACCTTGGACCCCACCCTTGGATGTTTCCCACACCTGCTGCCTGTGCTGTCACTCGGGTACTCCACTCACCCCAGCCTGCTGTCTCTAGCCCCTCCCTCTCCCAGCCTCTCCCAGCCCCCAGCCTCCCCATAGCCCACGTTCTCCTTCTTCTGCAGGCCCCTCGCCCCATTTGCCCCTGACCACCTTGCGTTCTCTTCTCTCGCCTGGGTGCTCGCTTGCTCCCCTGCTCTTCCCTGCTCTCCCGGGAGCTGCTGTGCGAAAAGGTTCTGTTCCTCCCAGAAAAAGGCCCACATGGGAACAGGAATGTGCAGAGAGATGAAAAGGCAGCAGCTGCTGAGACAGCAGGCACGGAGGGGGCCCGAGGGGGGGGGTAGATCCTGGGGACAACTGGAGCCTGAATGGGCGAGGCAGTAGAGGGCCCCTGACAAACTAGAGCTCTTGGAGGACACAAGGAAGGGACAGAGAAAGGGACAGAGGGGTCCATGAGACCGTGGAGACGGCACAGTGGGCCAGGACAGGTGGGAGCAGAAGGACGTGGGAGGTGATGGCCAAGAAGGAGGGAATGGTGTGGGAAGAGTGTAGCTGAGGCCAGCAGTGGGGTGGGGGGGTTTGCACAGAGATGGATAGGGCAGGGGCGATGGGGTGGAGGCTGATGGAGCAGTGATGGGCAGTGCAGGACAGCATGTGAGATGGGACAATGCGGGCCCAGGTGAGGCCATTACTTACACGTGGATGGAGAGCGCCCGTCCTCTGTACAGACTGAACGCGCTGCCATACAGGTCACTGGCCACCGAAAGGCTATCCTCTGACCCCCAGCTTGCGCCCACCAGATTAGCTCGCGATGCCCGCACCAGCGGCTCCACCCCCAGGTGCCGTGGCCCGGCCCCGGTTGCCTGTGCTTGCCTTGGGCTGCCTGGGAGGCGGCGGGTGCCACCCCCACTGCCCGCTTCCTGTTCCAGGACCGTCTGCCCGCTGCCCCACCAGCTCACTTGCTCCTCTGAGGTGCCTGTCACGGAGGTCGGGGGTGTGTCCAGGGAGGTGCCCACGAGAGTGTCAGAGCCCCCTATAGAACGGAGCACAGTGAGACCTAGGCGCCCCTTGTGGGAAACCCGCCTGCCTGCTCTCAGAGCACCCAGAGCTCACCCGTGGGGGTGCTGAAGGCCCCGTCATCCCGAAGCTCCAGGCGCTGGGTCCCCTGCACATCGCTGATGTCATCCTCAGCAGTCTCTGAGTCTGGAGAAGAAGGGGGTCTGTGTGGGCAGGGCCCTCCTCCCTCCGCCTCCAACTCTTGCCTATGTCGCCTCCTGCCTCCCCCATAGCAGGCTCCATCTTACCACAGGTAGGGCTTCCAGGACCCAGTCTTCTGTCTTGCTTCTCATCTCCCTGCCCAGCTTCCCACACTAGTGCCCTGGCTCCATCTCTGGCTACTCACCCTTGCCTCCATGGGGCCCTCAAAACTGCCAGCCTCCCTGCCACCCAGTTAATGGCTTACGAGAGCCTCATCCCCTCCCCCTCCTCTCCCTGTTGGTAACAGCTTAAGTCCCTGTGTGGTGCCCAAAATAACAAGGCCTAGGTTCCAAGGCTCTAAAGTCTGGATTCCAGTTCCCCAGGAACAAAGGGGAGTCACCTCAGAGTCCTGTCAGGGCACTCGACCAGCTGCAGGGCCAGCCTGTCCTGCACCCTAAACCAGCTGGAAGGCATCAGGGTACACAGCTGAGGAAGGGTGAGGAGAGGCCAGGGCTGGGCAGGGTAGAGGGGGAATTGGGGGTAGGGCAGAAGCCAGCTTCCTACCGTAACTTTGCTTTCTGCAGGAGCGGAAAACTTCGCTTCCATAGGAGCAGCAGGAGAGAGATGTGGACAGACAGTTATCAGAGTGTTTGTGGGGTGGGGCATGGAGGACAGGGAGGACAGAAGGGGCACAAGGGTCCCCAGTACCCTGTGGGGTTGGGTGAGGGAGGAGGACACCAGATGTGTCCAGCATGGGGAGCCCACCCCCATGTGCCGGGCTGGTTGTCCCAACTGATCCAGTGGTTCTGGGACCCTGGACACTTCCTGTTGTACCTACTGGCCATACTCACACCTGTTTATGCCCAGTGCAGTCACAGGCCTGGGCCTTCAAATATTAGGGGCCGGTCCTACCCTCTACCACAGAATTTGTACTATGCTTTGACTCTTCTTTACAAAAGAAGCACATCTGTCTGCATTGGGCTGTGACAGGCACCTTCCTCAAGAACCCTCTCTTCTACTGGTGAGTGGTTCTTAAAAATGCCCAGAAGTTGGGTTAGAAACAAAGATTCCTGGGCATATTTTTAACTTTCCTAGAGTCTATTAGGTTCTGTGCCTCAGTTTCCCTCTGGGTGCCATGATAAGCAGGAGCCTTGTGCTGGTTGCCATAGCATGGTAATATGCTCCTCCTCACTTGGTCTCACAGATGGAGAACAGGGAGCCCAGGCCCATGGTAGGGTATGCTGGTAAGCCCCCTCCCCATTGCTAGATCCTCCCTCAGCTTCAGGGCCCAGGGGCCCTTCTTGGGTGGGTGGGCAGATGAATGAGGGGGGGTGTCCCACATCTTATGGGCTATCTTCAGGGCCTTGATGCCTCATGAAGGGACATGGATCAAGAGGAGCGGGCATGGGCTAGAGCAGTCCACGCACCATGGGTAAGTCGGCCAAAGGCCCGGCGAGAATGGCCGGTTTTCTGAAAGAGAAAAGCCAGAATGAGTTGTTGGGGGGGAAGCTTGCTCCTGAGTCCCTATACCTCCCATCCCAAACTGCTGTATCAGGCAGAAATGCATACTAGGGTCCAGTGTGTGTGTTGGGGGGTTGGGGGGGCGCATAGCTTGCCGGTAGAGAATATATCCACTCTGCCTTCCTCCAGGCCACCCAGCTTGGCTCAAGAGCAGGGTTGGAAGGTGAGGGAACAGAAAGGCTGCAGGTCCCACACTGGGACTCCCTGCTGGACAGAGGCTCATAGCCTGGGGCCAGATAGAGATGTGGTAGCCAGGATGGCTGATGAGAAGATGGAGGGGGTGCGCTTGAATGATGGAAGAAGGAGGGCCAAGGACACAGATTCATGCTGGGGAAAAGGACAGATACCTGGGAAAGGTGTCAAGAGGGCGGGGGAGGGGGATGAGGGGGCAAAGAGTAAGGTTCCCCAAAGGGCCAGAGCCTGAGGAATGCAGGAAGGAGGCCCGGGTACGCGAAGGGCAGGGCAGGGCTTGGGGGGAATTTAGAGCTCAGCGCAGATCCGTTTGCGTTTCTTTCGGGAGCTTCAGAAGATGGAAGGCTCCAGAGTGGGGAGCAGGGGAAAGCCAGACCAGGGTCGGGGACTGGGGTTGGACAGAGGCGCCAGAGATGGCGAAGCAAGTGGACCCCTCGCGCCGAAGCTGCAGCTGTGGCCTCCCCGGGTGGTCGCGGGGACTGGGGACTACAGGGGTTTCTGCCCTTCAGCGCGGGGAGGGGCCTGAGCGCTCCGGACGCGGGCCGGGGCGCCCCCCCCGGACGCCCCCCGGGACGCACCCGGTCTGCCGCCCTCCGAGAGGCTGGGGTGGGGCCGGCGCCGCTCCAGCGCCCCCTCCCCGGGGCCCAGCCGCGGTGACCCGCCCTCCCTCCGGGGCGCCCAGCCCTTCCTGCCCCCTCCCGGCGCTGCCCGCCCCCGGAGCCCTCACCTGGAAACGCTTCTTCACCCACAGCTTCTTCATGGCGGGGGAGGGGGCCGGGCCAGCGGCCGGGCGAGGAGGGGACGGCGGGGGCGGGGCGGAGTCGGAGGCGGGGCCGGGGGCGAGCGGGGGAGCGGGCGGGAGCCCGCGCGGGTGGCGGAAGGAGCCGCCGGGCCTCCGGAGCCCTGGTGGGGGTAAGGCGAAGGCGGCGGCGGCGCCCAGAGCCCGCCCTCCCCCGCCAGCCTGCACCCCACCTGGCGCCCCTGCCCTTTCCTGCCCCTCTGCGTCTCCTGGGGCGGCCCTCACCTGCCTCCCCGGACGCCCACCGGACAGCTCCCGACGCTGACAGCCCGCACTCCCCCCGCATCTGCCTCCCGGGCCCTGGGCACATGGGGAAACTGAGGCACAGAAAGGGCGGGGTGCAGCGGCCGCTTGCTCAGGCCACTCTCATTGGCAGCCCAAAGCGGCCTCTAGGCCGTCCGTCCCCACCCTCCTCCCGCCCGGCGGCCCTGGAAGGTCAATAGCATCTCCACTCGCTCATTCCGCAAACATGCGCACACGCAGACCGTGCCAGGCAGTACCCAATTCACCGCAGGACACAGTGCCGGGTGGAGGCGCCTAGGTCATACGCAGGGCAAGGGTTTTTGGGCATGGGGGCTCCCTGCTGACGGGGACCCAGGCTACAAAACGCCTAGGATCCTCAGGACAGCCGGAGAGGGTTTCCTCTCTTTGCCTTGAATTTCTTGATGCCTTCCCCACACGTGTATACACACACACACACACACACACACACACACGCTAAGGTGTCCAAAGGAACTACTAGTGTTCACAGAATCAACCTATGTTCTCACAGGTGGGCACACTCACCGGATGTTTCTTTGGGCCTGGCTGAGGGTTGAACCCAGAGCCTCCATATTAGGCAAGGTCTCTACCACTGACCTACATCCTCAGCCCTCGCCAGATTTTTTATTTGTATGTTCCCCTCACTGGCCTCCCCACCCATCACCCCATTCGGCACCATGAACACTTGGCATAAACTGAGTTCTATTTACCATTCCCCAATAATCATGGGACCTAGGTTTCTTTAATATTTACCAAGTGCCTGGCACTTTATAAATGTTACCCCAACTTAAAGCAATCTGGAGAGTTTGAAGCCCTTAGGAGCATTGCCAGTCCCACTTCACTGACAAACCATTGAGGCTCAGAGAAGTCCTGTGGCTTAGCCAGAGCCACACACGTTCTGAGACTGCAAGTCTTCAGATTGAAATTCTCATCCCACCATGTTAAGTGGTGCCAATCCTGGTTTCTCAGGATTTAATAGCTACAGTACTAAGTAATTATTATAACACATATTGCATTCTTGGTCTGAACTTGACATTGTGCTAAGCACTTTGTACAAAAAAACTCATCCAATCCTCACAATAGGGAATGAGACTGAGGCAGAGATGTTTGCCCAAGCTCACACAGTCAGGATAGAGGGAGCCAGGATTCTATGACAGGCGACTGACCATTATGCCACAAAGCATCACATGCTGATTGGTCAGTGTGTCCTGTGAACTTTTGCTTTAAAGCCTGGGTACTGAAATAAAGACAGAGTCAGACCAATGAGTTTTGTTCAATCTGCACAATATTTGGGGTGGGACAAGCATCTCAAAGTCAGCTGCTGACAATAGCACTTCCCATATTTCAGTTTCTATTTGGCCCCTGAAGTTATTTGAGTTTGCAGCACCCCCTTTTTTAAAGTTTAAGGTCAGACCTTGTACATTCTGGGTATATACAGGTGTTCTTGTGTCCCAGACTATCAGTGACAAATGTTCCAAGTACAGATCCATACACAGGGACCATGAGAGGGCATGGGTGTGTGTCCATAATACTTCCAGCCAAAGGACCCTGGACACCCCCAGATGTCCCACTCACAGATGGGGTAGCTGAGATGGGAGAGGGGGTAACTTGAGACCCTGTTCCCCAGGAGAATCCGAGGGGCTGGCACATTCCATAGCAAAAATAACCAATGGGCAGCGGGCGTGAGTGACGGGACAGCTGGGCCTAGGAGGGACTGGGAGATTCTGTGCTCCTGCCCTGGACCTGTGTTGCTGAAGTGCTGGTCTGGGACATGCTTTCAGAGTGGGCCTCCGCTGTTGGCCCCAGATCGCCCCATTTTCCCTTCCCTCCAGGGCTGGCAGCTGTGCTCTCCTGCCATTTCCTCAAACTCAGGTTTCCCATTTCCTTGCTGCCAGCATTTCCCCTTAGCCAGAGAAAATCCAAGTCCTGTACCATACCTGGTCTCTTAAGCAGACACTCCTTTGAGTCACAGGCACCCACCGTCCTCCCCTCTACCTCCTTTCCCACCTCAGTTAAGTTTCTCCCTCTTTTCCCTCCCTTACTAAGTACCCTGTTCTGTATTCCTGACACACTATATAATTTACTTATTTACCATATTTATTGCATACTGTCTGTCTCTCCTCTCTAGAAAGTAACCTCCAGGAAGACATGAATGTTAGTCTTTTCCCCTTCACTCATGTATTCCAAGCACCTAATACAGTAACTGGCATAGAAGAGGCACTCAATGAACATGGGAGTAAATGGCAGAGCTGCAGAGTGCTAGGGAAGGGGAGAGTGAATCTTCTAAAATAGCTCCCTTCATCCAGTCTTCCCCACTTCTCTGTCCTGACCCAGATCCTTTTCCAAGAAACAGTTGGAGAAGTGACCACCCCGCTGATTCTACCCAGAGCTTCCCGGAAGGCCCTGCTCTGATCAGCAAAGTGTCTCCTGCAAGGGCTTTGACTCACTGCTCCTCTCTGCTCTTTTCTGGCTTCCCTCCCAGGCCATCTTTCTGCTTCCACTCTGGCCCCTCCTCCTCTCTCTGATTGGCACTTGGCATTGATGGACAGTGACACTCTTCATACTCATTTTCAGCTCCATACTACTTTTCTCCTGGGATTTTATCTTGTCACTTCCAATTCCAGAAAAAAAGATGAAATCGTAAAATATTTCTCAACATGGGTTCTGGTGCGCTCCCTATCTTTCCCTCACCTCAACTGACTCTCTCTTCCTGTCTCTAACTTTGCCCTTCATACCTTCAAGTCGCCAGAATGGTTCATTACCATCTGTTGGCCTTATGATTGACACCAGAGTCCCCCACACTCTGTGCAAAACTCTAGTTAACGTACAGGTGAGCATCCTTCGCTTGCCCCTCCTCTCAACTGTGCCCTATCCCTCTGACCCCCTTACAAAGAGGCTTCCCTCTGCAGCCATGCAGGCCCCAAGCTTTGATGGTAGCACTTGCTCCAGTCCCTTGATTTACATGTGGCTCCTCAGCTTGTACAGGTGGGAACCTGGTGTTTTGAAAGAAAAGAATGCCTGCCTAGGTTGGAAACTAGGCCAGGGGTAGACTGTGCTGTTGACAGGAGAAAGATGGTCATGTTGACAAATCTAGATGTAGCCATCCCACACCTCTCTCTCTGTGAATAGGCAGTGTGGACCCCAACTTAGAGATCCAGCTTTCAGACCCAGCCCTACCCCCTTACTAGTCATGTGACGTGACCTTGGGTAAATTTTCTCTTTGAACCCCAGTTGTTTTTATGTCTATCAGTCATAATAGTAACCTGGGGTTTGGAAGATTAAATAATTAAATGAGATAGAGTGTCTTACACATTAAAGGACTTTATAAACATCCTGCATTTTTGCTATCTTCACCTCCTATTTTTTCCTCATTTCTATATCCCAAAATCCTATCACTACCACCCCAGTTTCGCCCATCCTCCAAACTCCCCAGCCTGCAACCCACTTGTTTCCTCAAGGACCCAGCCTCCCAGACCCTTGCCAATACCCATTCATCCTGAGCCATGCCAGGAGCCTTAGCATCGCCCTGTCTTGCTGGGCCAAACAGCAGACCCAGCCAGGAAACTGCCTCCTTTCCTCTGCAGCCAGGTCCTTGCTTGGCTTCCTCGAGTACCCTGAATCCTACTGTTGTTTCCAACTGAGAAAGTTTTCCATGAGTAAGTCTCAGCTTAGATACTTGTGCAGCTGCCTCTGTCCAAGAGCTGTCACTGGGAAGGGACTGGTGGTGGGTGGGCAATAGAAGGAAGTAGAAGCCAGATTCATCCAGTGAATCTCCAAACATTAGGAAAGCAAAGCCCCTCCCTTCCCTAAATGGTGGGGAAAGGGTATAATTGTTAACCACCGGATTCTTTGCAGTGGGACAGAACGAGGCTTCCACTTGTTGTGCTATCCTCTGTACAACCCGGATATGTTCTTATATGTGACATGCTGCAGCCCAATCCTTTTCTGATTCTAACAAGACTGTCAAAGGCCCCAAATCCAGCACCCGGGGTCTTTTCCTCATGCAAGATCTTCAAGCCTGCTGTTCACCAGAGCATCCCAGACTAGAGACTGTTCCCAGCCTCTGTCTAGGTATACCCAGCCACGGCTCAGCTCTGCCCACCATGCCACCCAGATTATAAAGTACTTGGAGGGACCAGGCAAAGTAGGAGGCTCTCATCTTAAGAAAAATGCCAGGCCAAAAATGTATCAGATACTCCCCAAACACTGAACAGCTCACTCTTGCTCTTTCTCTCCCTCTCTCTCCCCCTTCAGAACTTTTTAGGTAGTAAAAAGCCTCCAGAGCCAAAAGCAAGAGCACCAGGCTCTTAGTTCTGAGATGGGATGGGCCATACTTAGCTGCACGTCTTAGGCAGATCTCCCTCCCCTCTGGTCCACAATGTCCTCACCTGTAAAAGGAAGTGTTTGGAGCTGCAGGTCTCTGTGGACCTATCCAACATTAAACAAATATTATGACCCTACGCTTTCTCTGCCCTTCCTTCCCCTTACCTAATATCTCTCCCTCCCTACACCTGTTCTCGCTAATGTACTATCTTACCCTTTGATTTATGTTGTTTTCAGCACCCTTTGCTCTTGAGGGGACCAGAGCTAAGTAAGTCTATTCCTTCCCCAGCTCATAATGTGCTCCATCCCATCACCCCAGGCTGGAGAAGCCTGTATCTGACCAGTGGCTAAGCCAATCAGGAGAAGTTAACCTTAGCCTTCTCTTGCTCAGGTCTGGCCACAGAGATCATGAGGAATCAGTAGTTGGAGCCCCTGGGAGGTGAGCAGGGTAAAGTTGGGGAGAGGAGGTGCTAAGAGCTCTGTTTCCTAACTAGACTGCACCCTGAGCCTTCTTTTTCCTCTAGCTACTCAGGTCTTCCCTTCATCCCTGGGTCTCCTCCCAGGTCCCAAGGAGTAGATCCTATAGGACACTACCCAACTGGATTGAGACGTCCTTCTTACAAATGCCTGAAACAGTGACACCTCCCTCCAGTTGCTTGCGATCCCCCAAATTCTACTTCCTCAGAACTGTTTTCTACCCAAGGCTCTGTCTTTGGCCAGGAGAACCATTTAGCTAACTCAGGGACTGAGGAAATAAAAAGGGAAGTTCAAAAATGGATCCAAGGAGAATCAACCTTGGTCTGGCATCCCTACCAGCTTCAGCAGAACCATAAGTACAGGGCCCAGGCTCCTATCCTCCCCTTCTGCCTCAGACCACCAGCCTGGAACTGTACCTCCCACAAAGTCAGGGGTCTGAGCCTGCCCAGAGGATCCTCCTTCCATGTCCTCCCAAATTCACTCTGGAATGGCAGCAGACATGACCCACAGGTCTTCCACACCACCTGTACATGCCCCTTTCCCATATCTATCTGTATGTACCATCACACAGAGTCCACAACTCCACAGCCTGCACAGGTGTTACACACATATGCATGAGTGTGGATTCTCAAGCCACCCTGGCTCTGCCTCCTGATGTCCCACACCCTTTTGCCCTGCCTGGCGCTGGTCATACCAGCCCTGCCACAGCAGTGGCCCACCCACTCCACAGCGCTGCCTGGACCAGGGGAACTGGCCCCTCCTTCAGACAGGCGCACACCTACAAAGAACTCGTGGCCTGCTTCCTAAGTCTGTTACTGGAGCTGAAGAAAAGGATTTCTCCCTGGAGGCTTCTCTCTACAGAAGAGCTAGGAGGGGTTCCACTACAGAATTCCCCAAAAGGCCTGTGTGGGTCTCAAGCTGGGCTCACCAACTGCTGACCCTTGACCTCTGACCTTCCAGTGGGGAGCCACTCTACCTTGACACCTTTCCCTGCATTTCACGCTCCATCTGCTCTTCTGGGCCTGCGCAGCTGAGAAGCCTGAGCACCTGGGAAGAAGGCGGACGAGCCGCTACCTGGCCCACGTGGCCTGGTCAACCCTTCTCTACCCTCCCTGCCCCCAGCCCGCCAGGCTTGGCCCCACCTCCTCATTACCTCCGACCTCCAGCACAGTGAGGACAGCCTCGCAGGAGGCCCGGCCCCGCGCGTTCTGGGCCCTGCAGCTGTACACGCCGGCGTCCTGCGCCCCGCAGCTCCGCAGCCACAGGCAGCTGGGCTCGGGAACCGGCGCGGGCAGGAGCTGCCCATCCCGGAACCAGCTGAGGCTGGGCTGGGGCGTCCCGCTCACCACCACCCGCAGCCGCACGTCGCCGCCCGCACACACCGCCGCGTTCTTCAGGGGTCGCAGGAAGACTGGAGCCCCAGCCCCGGCCCCGGCCGCCGGGGCCCCTCCGCCGGCCCCCACTTTGGCCCTCTTCGGGGGCACCCCGGGGCTGGGGGGTGCCCTCGTGCCCACGTCCTCGCCTCGCGTGCCCCGGGCTTTCTGCATGGCCTCTGTGAGCTGGGCTTGGGGGGCGCTGGAACTGAGCGGCCACGGGGCACCCGGGGGGATGGTGACCTGGGAGACGAGTCCTGGGGGGCCGGCGGCCTGCCTTCCTGCTGCCTGCCCGCCTTCGGCCTGTGCTACCCAGAAGGTCACCAGGGCGGCCGCGGTTGCGCCTCGGGGGCTATTTTTAGGCCCCCCGGCTCGGGTTGCGTTGTGAGGGAACTGTAGAGGGAGGGGGCAGCAAAGGAGGGGACTTGGACTCCACTGGCTTCTTCTCTCCCTCCAGGAGCCCCCACTGCTAGTCCACCAGCCCTGGATTAAATGAATCCCAGGGGATTGGTTCCAGGCCCCCTCTCCCATGGGGTGTCTGTCCCCCTACCACCCCAGCCCCAGGCAGGGGAATCAAGTTACCCCTGGGCTCAATCCCATTTCCCTTCCTCCCTCCTCTCAGGTCCCTGAGCCCCAGCCTCACAAGGCTGGTGACTGGAGGAAAGGAAGAGGAAAGATCTTCATGAGATTGCAGAGGTGGCTGGAGAGGCCACCTCCACCTCCCAAGTGGAGGGAGCAGACTGCCAGCAGGAAGGACCGGTGGCCACCCAGAACCTCCATTACAGCTGGCCAACAGTAAGACCAGGAGCCTGGCAGGTGGATGGATTGGGTCTCCCAGCTGGTCCTGCCCTTACCCACTGGGTGACACCAAACCTCTCTCAACCTCCAAGTCCTCATCTGTACTAATAGTTGGATAGGGTTGCAACAGGCAGAAAAGAGTGGGAAGGACATTGCAGGCAGAGGGACAGCATGAACAAAATGAGAGCATAATGAAAGAGGATGAGTTCTGAATCAGAAAGTTTTGGAGGGATTGATTGACCATGGTGGGTTGGGAGTAGAAGTAAAGGAGGTGGAGCTTGCCATTCACAAGGCTTTGGTCGCTAAAGTCTCTATTCTGAGGGCAGGGGGCACAGAGTTCTAAGCAGGTAGTGAGGGGGTCAGAGCTGTGTTTTAGGAGAATGCCTTTGGCAGCCACAGTGTGTGGACCAGGGATGGTGGCTAACTAGAGCAATAGTCTTCCAAGGAAGTGCGGATTCTCAGGCTGCATCCCAAGAGACCTGGTTCAGTGGAGAGGCTTGGAGGGCCTAGGAATCTGCCCATCTAACAAAAGACCCAGCTGACTCTGATGTGTCTAAGGGTTGCACTCTGAGAAACATCAAGACGAGACATTATGACTTTTTAAAAGTCCAGAGTAGCCAGGAACAATCTTGTAATCCCAGTGACTTTGGGAGGCTGATGCAGGAGAATTTCAAGTTCCAATCTAGGCTCAGTAACTTAGCAAAACCCTGTGTGTGTGTGTGTGTCTCTCTCTGACTCTCTCTCTCTCTCACACACACACACACACAGAGTATCCCTAGTTTTAATCCATGACACCCCAAAATAAATAAATAAAAATTTCTGATGCGGATTGGGGGTATAACTCAGTGGTGGAGCACTCACTTAGCGTTCACAAGGCCCTGGGTTTAATCCCCAGCACTGCAAAGAAATACATAAAATAAAAATCCAGAGGAGGCTTTTGTGCTCGACCAGTTCTATAACTGAACTGTGGTGTCAGTCACATGAACCTACAGAAGTGGTAAAATTGCATCGAACTAAATGTCCATGTGCACGTGTATACACACATACACCCTAAGAGTGTGTGTAAAACTGGTCAACCTAACGAAGGTGGATGGACTATACCAATGTGACCTTCCTGGTTGTGATACTGCACGATCATACGAGGTGTCACCATCAGGCAAACCAGGTGAAGGGCACATAGGATCTCACTATGTTATTTCTGACAACCGCATGTGAATCAACAATTTCTCAAAATCAAAAAGTTCAAAAATAGTCAGTGAGAGACCCACACCTGACCTTGAGCCCTGTGGGATGAAGTCAGAGAGGGACTGAAAGAATCCATGAGTCATTTGGAGATGGGGAGAGGCACTGTAGCCCTTACTTCCTCATTCCCACCTTCACTCTAGAATGCTGAAGTCGAAGCCGCACAGTACAGCAGAAACAATTTAAATACTGAATTATATCCATAGAGATTAAGAGCCTTGAGGAATAATTTTTCTTGTAGTTTGCATATATTAAAGATTACTCTTTGTGTTGGGTTTTGACAAATGCATGGAGTCATGCATTCACTACCTCAGGACCATACAGAGCAGTTCCCCCACCCTAAATATTGCTTGTGCATCCTCTTTGTAGTCAACCACACCCCCTCCACCATCCCCAGGCAACCACTGATGATGAATTGAACTTTACAATGTAAATTGAATTCTAAAAAGGTAAAAATGTGGGAGAAAGCATTGCAAACAGAACATCAAGAACAAAGGAATAGAGACTGTTTTTTAAAAACTAATTAAACCTGAAGCTTCTTAACTCCATGCCTTAACAATTGTGTGGAATGCTGTGGGTAACCTGTGAGTCTTGGCCAGTTGGTCAGTTGGTCAAATAAGCAGACCAGGTGATCTTGAGCATCTCTAAGCCTCAGTTTCCTTATCTGTAAAATGAGGGTAGCCCATCTTGGAATTTGTTTATGCATTCAGCAATCATTTTTGAGTTCCTACTGTGTGTATGGTGCTATTCCAGGAGCTGGGAACATACCAGTGAACAAATCAGACAAGGATTCCTTTCCCCAGGTTTGCTTATAGTCCACAAAAGACAGTCAACAGCCATAAAGAGATTGTGAAGATCGTGAGAAGGAGATAAGTATTTTGGGAGATAAGTACATGGGGGTGGAAATATGAGGTGGGCTTGTTATTTTCAAATAAGGTGGGTGAAGTTGGCCACAGGAACATCGGAGCTAATGTTGAAGGGGGAAGCAAGCAAATGGTACAGACATCAGGGAAGGACAGCTTCAGGCTAGGTGAGAATATGTCACGGGGGCTCCCAGAAGAGCCAGCAGGCCAGCAAGGCTGGAGGGAGTGAGGGCAGAGTGGAGGGAACTGGATCAGACACCTGGCAGGTGCCAGATGGCCTAGCATCTTGCAGGCCATGGTGTTTTCATTCTTAGTGAAATGAGAAATCATCTCAGTGTTTTGACCAGAAAATGACATGATCTTACATGGTTGTGACGGCATTCAAATATTATATGAAATGGTAAAATGAATATTAACTATTTAAAGGAGCCTGGTACAGAGGCCAGAACATGACTAGTCTCCTGCCTTCCTGTGTCCCTCGCTGGGGCATGCATTGACTTGCACTCAAGGGTCTGTGGGCCTGGGTAGGGAGGGTGCAGACCCTCGTGTGCTACTGGTGCCCTCTCCTGGAGGAGCCCACAAAAACCGCGACAGCTGGAAGCGGTCAGGCTCTGGTCCAGCCTGCCACCCAGAGCAGCTGGCTTCAAGGCACTTGTCTGTCCCTCAGTAGGGGCCCCACAGTGCCCTGCAGCCTGGCGCCAGGCTGGGTGTGTGTGCTGCCAGTAAGCCCTGGCTTTCCATCTCAAGTCTGTGGTGTCATGGAAAGATATCTGGGCTCCAGAAGCCAAGGAGCCCAGGGCCTGGTCCTTCTTTGCGACAGAATGCTGTGTGACCTTGGTAGGTCACTCCACTTCTCTGGGCTATGAGGTGCTAACTCTCTGTTGTAAATGTGTACCACGTGTCTAACAAGGGGGAATATCTCAATATGCATTCATTGAATCAGTGAGTGAAGTTGGGGCCATCAGCCCTTCCTGGTGAATATTTAATTTAAATTTTAAAAAAATAGTGGTGTGTATTCATTGAAGAAGTATTTAAACATTTAACGAATGCCCACTATGCACTAAGCACTCTTCTGGGTACTACGGATATAGCAGTGAATAAGGTAGGTAAAATCCCTACTCATAGGTCACTAGCAACTTAGGTGTTGAAGCAGAGGTCATAGATGCATTTCTCCTTGTACCCTGGGTCAGCTTGCAGTGAGTCAGAGGAAGGGATGAATAGGGCCTCAAGGAGCAGGGCTCAAGGGTAGCCAGAGTGGACAGCGAGGGTAGGAAATTGTCCACAGGGCCCTGGGTTTTTGGAACAAGGACCTATCCATTTCCACTGTCCTTCCTGCTCCCCCATCAGAGGAGATCAGAGCTGGCCTGGGCCTGGTTCTTTGGGTTCAGTGGGAAATTAACTGGCCAGTCCTCTGTGAGTCCTCTTCTCTCCACATTCAGAGTCTTGAGATGACCCCAGAGCCTTCCAAAGAGCTGGGAAAGGTTTTGCCACGGAGACGAAGGGGTGCGTGCAGAAGGGACAGGGGTACACTGACGTCTAGTGGTGTGCACACAACCCCCGTGAGAACCAAGCCTTCTTTGGTTTCTTTACCCATTCCCTGGCTCCTGCGGGGGAGGGGGGGTGCAGGCCTGGAAGGCTCTACTCAGAAAATGCTTCCCCCGAGAGTCAGAGGGTGGCACTGGCTCCCTCCTGAGGACAGGTGGGTAGCAGTTACAGAAGACAGGTGTGCCCAGAAGTGAGGGCTTCCTCCTGATGGAAGGGCAAATAGGGAGTTCTCTGACACTGCGGATAGGCAGGCAGAGGACCAGCTCACTGCCTATCAAAGAAGCAGAGGCAAGATTAGAAAGCAAATTTCTGTACTGGGAGAGTTGTTGTCCAGGAAACTTCTGAGATCTGACTCTGAGAGTCTAAGATCCTTCCCTCCCTCCCCACTAGTGACTAGTCTGCACCCAAGTGTTTTTTTGAGCATGGGGGCTGCCTCCAAAACCTTCCCTGACCTATGTGTCCCTTTATCATTGGCGGGACAGTTGAGTGTACATAACTCATTCAGGGAAAGAAGGAGCAAAGTTCTAGAAACTTCTCCAAATTCCCTCCCCTCGTTATCCACCAGGGCCCAGCCCCATCCGAGGTTCCCTCACAGAGAGGTCAGCTGCAATTCCAGGGCTCCCACAGGTTCAGGGATAAGAAGCCCCTAGCCCATCCCTCCTCTTCTGTTCCAATGTGAAGACACTGGGAATGGCATTTCTGGCTCCATGTTTCTTGAGAGCTATGGAGTTTTTCTGAAGGCTGGTTGGGGAAGTTCTGGGGCCTACAGGGCCCACCCCATTTGAGTACCAGGGGAAAGGAAATGACCAAGTCACCTATGGCAGATTTGGGGACCTGTAGTGGAACCCCAGCTCCTCCTGTCAAAAGGAGCCTTCTTTGAAGGAGGGAACAACTTGTGAACGAGGACTGCCTCAAAGCAGGGGAGAAAAGCAGGGTCTCCAGAAAGGGTTTTGGAAGTTTCTGGAAAACCAGTTTGGAACCACAGAGTAGGGAACTTAAGACTCATTAAGTTTATTTCACCTATAGATGGTGTTGAGTTTATCATCTTTTTTATCTCTCTCCTCTTGCCATCTCCTTTAAAAGATAGTCCCTTAAAGTTGGAGGAGCAACATAAAGCCTGAGACTTACATGAATCCATCAAGTTTCCTAAATCTTTGATCCACCTGGAATATGTTATTTGGAAGGAGTGAAAAAAGAAGCAGGCTTCATGTCTCCCCCAACACCCTGCTACTCATTTTCCTCAAACTTTATATTGATCTATTAAGCCTTCCCCTTATATTGATTAATTAAGACTCCCTTAACATATACTAGAGTCCCATATGTTTATGGGTCTTAACACTTAAACACTCTGCTTTATTCTCTTACTATTTGTATATTTCATCTTTGTTAAAAATCTTTTTAAATTATCCTAGCCCCATAATACATTTCAATGTTTTATTCCATGATTTCCTTTTTTTCCCATATGTCCTATATTCTCCCCTCCCATCTTCCCTGATTCCTCCAAAATGTCCCTTTGTTTTTTTAATTGAAATTGCATTGCATTGAAATTATAGATGAAAGTGTGATGAACTGACATTTTCAGAATATCCAACCTTCTTATCCAAGCACCAGTTAGATCTTTGCATTTTTCTGGACCCTGTGCATAAAATGGTCTTAGAAAGGGTTAATGAAGAGGCTAGAAGCTTTTTGGGGAAGGGACCAAAAGCATCCTCCTTCAGAGTCAGTGTGTAGGGAGCTGTGACTTCCTTCCAAGAGGACAGCGGTATCTCCCACCTTCACCTGTGCAGGCAGGGTAGCGGGTGGAGGGAGAAGTCCAGGAATTGCAACCTACCAGGATATATTTTTGGTTCGCCATCAAGAGCACCTTGTTAGGGTCCCTGCTCCTTGCTCCACATGCCACACATATACACAGGGTTGGAAGGCCCAGGGGCCAGTCTGGCTGGGCAGGGAGATGGCACGGTCCATCTCAGGGTGATGGGTGGTGTGACAGGGCCCTAGACCCCCTTGCCCCAGGAACCAGATAGGACAGCAGGGAACATGGTGGCTTGTGCTTATGTCTTTATTGTTTCAGTTCAGAGCCCCTGCAGCAGGAGGGGCAAGGCGTGGGGAGGTGGCGCCCTCCTGCCAGCCTGAGCCCTCTCTGCCTCTTTCCTCTCCTCTCCTCTCTAGCATCTCACCCTCTCTCTCTCCTTCTGCATCTCCTGCTCCCACATCCAGCACCTTCGGGGGTTCCCTCTTGCAGCCCCTGCTTCCTGAGCCCACCCTGGGCTAGGGAAAGGGAAGGCAGGGAGCATGGCCAGGCTCAGGCCCTCGGACTCCACAGGGGCTAGTACCTTGGTCTCTGCCTAGCTTGCTGACGAGGCTGCCCTTTCTCTCTCTGACCCAAGCTGAGGGATGGGGGTCCATGGGGCTCTGTCCTGACACTTTGGGGTCCATATGCCCTGCTCTGGGGCCATTTCCAAAGCAGAGGCTAGAGCCTGAGGTCACAGAGGTGAGAGGGTAGGGTCACTGCTCCAGCTGGCTCCATTCGACCCTAGGGCCAGGCTCACCCACTTCCAACAGCTAGGACTCATGATGGGGTCCACAGAGGCAGCTGGGGTGCTCCCTGGGGCTGGGCGGGATGGGAACCAGGAAGAGTGGCCAGTGAGGAAGGGTCAGAGGTTGTGAGGGAGAAAGGTGGCTGGGTGTGGCTCCCAGGATGGAAGGAGACTGGCTTCAGGAAGCGGTGAGGAGGGGGCCAGGATGTTGTCTGAGGGACTCTGGCTTTAGAGCACCTCATGCTGCTGCTGTGTAGCCTCACTGACGACCTGGGCAGAAAAAGAAGCCCAGTCCAGCTCACGTCTGACCAAGAGGAGTCTCAGCCCCATGCACCCCACCACTGTGCGGCTACTGCTTGCCCCAAGTCGGGGTCCTGGACCAGCTCAGCTGGTAGAAGATACCTGGCTGGCAGTCCCCCAGTACCCCGCAGTCTCTATCAAGAATGAGGGGCCAGAGAATCCACTCACCTCCCCATCCCTGGTCTCAATGGTCTTGATCATCACTGTCTTCTTGGTGTGCACCTCAGAACCCCTTTGTTCAGGGCTGGTTTCTGTAATAGATCCACCTCATACTCAGCCTGATCAAGCCCAGACCTGGGCTGGGCCAGACTGGTCTCCTACGTCTGGCCACAGCACCCAAAGTCCTGCGAGACTCCCCAAGATGGGCTTTTTACTTCTAGACATTAGCACCTGTCCTTCAGGTTCAGCACCCAAAAGTTCAGCACCCAGAGGTGACCCTACAAACCTTGGGGACAAGTCTCACGGTTGAGACGCGCTTAGGAGTCAACAGATTGTACCACGTGGGCTGGTTTTGGAGGGTTGGGGACCCCTGAGGCCCAGGCTGCCACATTCATGTTCCCAACGACTCCTAGCTTCCTCTCCACCCTGGACTCCAAGAAAACCCTACATGAGCTTGTGTCCTGGGACTCTCCTCCTCCAAGATCATTAGAATTCCCAAAGCCCAGTCTGGAGGCACCCTTTTGGAGGACCCAGCCCTCTTTAGGACAAGATGAGCAGTTTGATGTCTTAATGAAAGTGAGTCAGAACAGGACTCAGTCATGATACATCACGCTGAATCACTGCCCTGCTGGGTCTCAGTTTCCTCAATGTGAAATGATGATAATGATACTTTTTCTATTGTGGCTACAGAGCTATTTATTTGAAAAGGGATTACGTGATTTTAAATGCAAGACTGAGACTTGTCTGTATAAACAACTAACTGAAAAGTGAGGTTCTGAGTTTTATAGGAGGGTCAAATTTGGGTCCTTGGTATCATGATTTGGTGTTCCTAAGTCTCCTTAGCAAGCAACTAGCCTGTGATGAACGTTTTAACTCGGTGGAGCAGGGCGTGTATTTTTTCCTGATGGAAATGAACATCGAAGATATAGAGGTTTGATCTAGGAAAGGAGAAGCTGCCAAGGACTCCGACTTGCTTTCCTAATGTATCATTAGAGCGTGTTTTTCTGCTCTCTGGGGTTAGAAAGCCATTCGATCTGCATATTACTGATGTCAGGATGGCAGAATGCCTTAAGAGCTCGTTCTTTTCATTGTTTTGGCTTTGCTAGATTTGGCTTCATTTTTTCAAACACGAATCCAACATCTTGCTCCAGTAAACTGGAGGTGCTCAATAAACAGAGAGCACTTGGCAGACAGACATGGGCAGTGAATTCCTTCTGGCTGGAGGGTGAGACACCCCTGGTACTTCCAGAGTTTGGGATTCAGAAAAGAGACAGTTTCCAGAGGCTGAATTCTTCAGAAAGTGCAAGGGACATGGTCAATATAATACAAGACGACCTGGTCCAATAACCGCCCCCGTCTCTCGCAGACAGTACTTCATCTGCTTCTACCTAAGCACTCCCCACCTATCCTGGGCAGGCCTCTTTCTTTCCCTAGCCTGGCTCCAGCCCCAGGGTTTCAACCTCCCCTCCTGGTGGGCTTGGGCAGTATCCAAGCTGGACTCCTGCCCCTATGTCCCTACCTCCACCTCCTACCACACACTCACCTCGGAAGTTGAGAGCCGAGAAGGTCTGGATAGGGAGATTGATCCTAAAAGGAGAGAGACCAAGTCCCCAAAGGATTAAGGAACTCTCATTCTCCTCCCATCTCTCCTTGCAGCCACCCATCAAGGCACACCCCGACCTTCCTTAAACACCATCCTCAGCTGTCCCAGGCCCACTGATCCCAGCCCTCCCACTTCCCACACGGGGTCCAAAGCCAAACTCTAGCTGTCCCAGGAATTGTCCCTTCTAGAAAGATCACCCATTCCGACCCTGACCTGCTAGCATGACACCCCACCCCTCTGCACCCTCCAGTTCACCAGCATTTCCTACTTGCTCCTGGCACTGAAGGAGGTATAAAGAGCAGCTATGACATCACTGTGTGTGCCCACCCTCCAGACAGGCCAGTTCCAGGAGCTGACCATTTATGCCTGCTGCTGGGAAGAGGCAACGCAGCTAGCTACCTTAAAAGGTCATGTGTGACGACATTACTGTATAAAACCTGAAACCTCTCTTTATGTGTAAGTCCATATCTAAACATGTTTGCCATCTTTTTTTAACTTCTCATATTATTTTTATGAGTATTACTGGGTACCATTTTTTGGAAGTAATTGATCTGTTTTAAATTAAAGCTGAATTTATATATGGTGTAATGGACAGATCACGAGTGTACAATTCAGAGTGTTGATTAATGTCTATATCCATGTAGCCACCAGTCCAACTGCAGATATGGATCATCTATCACCCCAAAGACTCCCTCATGTCCCTCCCAGTTGAATATTGTTTTCTATGTCTAGAGGGCGGTTGCTTCGAGCACATCCTCTGAGCCTTTTCCTTCGAGCATGTGCATGTATGCTTGTGTGCACGCGTACGTGTGCGCACTCGTTGCTTCAGTCCTTCTTTTAGCCTACCCATGTGCAAGGCTTTCTGTCTTTTCCTCTGTCTCATTTGTCTCCATCTGCCCCCTCCCTTTCGTCCTCAATTCCCTGTTCTGCTTTCATCTCTCCCTTGACTGGCAGTAATATTTTATTACTGATTGCAAAATATGATTTTATGCTGCTTGGTTCTTAATTCTAAAGGAGGATAAGGGAATACTTACTTTTCTCTTTTTATAAAAACTGTTAATTACATCACTTTTTACCCTGGCAGCCTCAATTAGTTCTCTGCAATGAGCAGAAAGGTGGCCTCACGTATAAATTTACTTCTAGGTCTTATTGAGGGGATCTGGAGCTCCCTGGGGGCAGAACTGGGTTCTCCACAGCAACCTGCCCCCGCCTCTGCCTTGCTCCTCACCGGCTCTCCTCGCCCTCCAGCAGCTTCCGGTAGGTGGCAATCTCCACATCCAGGGCCATCTTCACATTGAGTAGGTCCTGGTACTCGCGCAGGTGGCGGGCCATCTCATCCTTGAGGTGCCGGATCTCCTCTTCCAGGCGTGCGATGTTGTCCTGGTAGCCGCTGGCCTCGCTGGCAAAGCGGTCCTCCAGCTCTCGCATCTGTCTCATTAGGGAATCGTTCTGCAGGGGTGAGGAGAGCCCAGGTCAAGGGTAAGCTCAGAGTATGTTCAGGAAGGAGGACACTAGGGTCCAGGTTGGAAAGAGACACAGACTTGGTGCTGGGCAGTAACTCCAGAGAGTCATGTTCAAGAGTTGTCAAAGCCTTCTTAACCAGGAAACCCTGAACTCAAATGAAATCTTACATAGACAGTCATTGGATAAGTCTCCCCTACACAAGGAGATGCCCCTAGGAACCATCTGAATCCTCAGTGTCCAATTGGGGATCCACCCATCTGGTTTTACCCCTGCTGTAGACTTGAGGAGATGGAGGCCCAGAGAGGGTCAGTAATAGGTCATGGTCACAAAGCAAAGGTGTGAGCTATAGAAAAGGGCTGGGTTTGTGAAAGTAGGTGGAGACTCACAGTGCCTTTGAGGGCATCGATCTCACAGGTGTAGGACTGGATCTGGTGTCGGTATTCCATCATCTCCTGCTTGGCTTGGCGCAGTGCATCATTGTTCTTGTTGGCTGCCTGGGTCAGGTCGGACACCTGAGGGCAGAGAGAGGGTCCCTGAGACAAGCAGGAGCAAGATGCAAATAGGGTGGGCAAGGAAGCATGTCACTCTGGGTTCACCCTCCTTCATGGATGTGGCTACAAGCAGCACCTCCAAACTGGGATTGAGGGGACAGAGGCACCTGAGTTCCCAGGCCAGGCCACCCACCTTGGACTTGTACCACTCTTCAGCTTCAGAGATGTTCTTAGCCGCGATGGTCTCATACTGAGCCCGGATGTCCCTGAGGGCAGCTGTGAGGTCTGGCTTGGACATGTCCATCTCCACCTGGACCTGCTGTTCCTGAAGCTGGGCCTGCAGCTCACGGATCTCCTGCAGGTTGTGGTTGGGCTTCAGTCCCCCAGAGCACCCTGGCACCCCCATTCCCAGCTGCTTTTCACCATGGCCCAAGGACCCTGAGTACCTCTTCGTGTACTTTCTTAAGGAACGCAATTTCTTCGTTGAGAGATTCGATTCTGCGCTCCAGGTCAATGCGGGTTAGAGTGGCTGCATCTACATCCTGGGAGAGGTCAAGCAACAAGGGTCAGTGATAACCCAGGTGGGGCAGAGGGACACCCAGGAGAGAGAGAAGTGGAAGACTGTTGGATGACCAGAGGGCTTACCGCTCTGAAGGCAGCCAGATTGTTCTCTGCTTCTTCTTTCAGCTGGATCTCTTCCTGCAGCCTGACCAAGACAGACAGAAGGACAGACAGTTACAGGGATAGAGTTGGCAGTACTGAAAGATCAGGGAGTGGATTCAGGACAGAGGGAGAAGGCCTGGCTGATGGGTAGAAACAAGAGGCCCAGAAAGGGAGTGGCAGAGGCCCCGCCTACCCAGGGAGGGGACAGGAAGTGGCCCAATCTCTGTCCTGTAGCCACACCCTTGAAGTCTATGTTCCCCCAGACTGTGACCTCCCTGGGGTTAGAAACTGTGACTATTTTATTCACCTCTGGGTTCCTGGTTCTCAGTCCAAGCCTGGCCCATGTAACTGCTTGATTAATATTTGTGACTTTGGTGGCAGGAGGGTGACTACTCACTTGGAATATCAGAAGCAAGACCCATGAATATACTCAGCCTTTTCATACTGGACGTTGGCAGAGCCTACTAGCTAGTGCTCTGGACCTTTTCCAGAACCAGGGCCTCCTGCTCACTCTCCCCTCTACTTCAGCTTAACCTTGTGATGCCACAGCTTCAGGGAGGCCCGGGAGTCAAGCTCCCCTCTCTCTGCTCCTCCCCTCCCCAGGGCCTCATCACAGTTGAGCTGAGCCTGCCCAGCTTTCCCACCTCCCACCAACTTCCCCTTCCCGGACTCCCTGTTCTCCAGCCCTTCCTCAGCCATCTCTGCCCCACCACTCCAGCAGCTTAAGATTCCTTTTTAAGGCAGCTGCCCACAGAGTACCAGGCCTCTGTGGTCTCAGATTTCTCCCTCTTGATCTATCGCCCCCAAGAATTGCTGTGTAGAGGGGGAGCACATGCGAGAGACCTGGGGCTTAAGACACAGGGGCTGACCCTCTGTAGGCATTAGGTGGGAGCGGGTCCCTGGCCCAGAAAAGAGTGTGCTGACAGCGGAGCCCTGCCCGGGAAAAGAGGGTCTGGGGCCGGTGGGCCCTCACTTGGCTTTGAGCCGCTGCAGGTCGTCGATCAGATTGTCGCGCTCGACGTCGACGCGGGCTCGCTGGTTGGTGAGCACCTCCACCTGGCGCCGCAGCTCGCGCAGCTCCTCCTCGTAGAGCTCAGCGACTCGCGTCGGCTCGCGGCCTTTGAGCCGGTTCACCTCGGCGGCGAGCGCGGCGTTCTGCTGCTCCAGGAAGCGCACCTTCTCGATGTAGTTGGCGAAGCGGTCATTGAGCTCCTGCAGCTCCACCTTCTCGTTGGTGCGTGTGGTCAGGAACTCCTGGTTCACCGCGTCAGCCAGCGAGAAGTCCAGCAGCTCGCCTGCGCCATAGGAGGGCGCGCGGGTCGCCCCCAGCCGGCTGGCCCGCAGCGACCCCAGGCCCCCGGCCCCGCCCGACGTGCGCGACACCTGGTACACGCGGGACGTCACCGAGCTCGAGGAGCCCTTGGTGCCAAAGCCTGCGCGAGGGAACACCGGTGAGCTCAGCGGGGAGCCGAGCGAGAAGCCCGGGGCCCCGCCGAAGGTGCGGCGGTAGGAGGACACGCGCTGGCTGGACGAGTAGGCCTGGCTCATGGTGGCGGCGCGGGCGAGGCTGGGTCGGCGTGCGGAGGAGGCAGCGGGCGGACAGCCGGCTGGAGAGTGGATGCGGTGAGGGGAGACGGAGCCCCTAGCCGTCCGCACTATTTGTAGCCATCCTGACATCAGCCCCCGCCGCCCCTCCCCTGACAGCTGCAGGATCCCGCTGTCCTGCCAGGAAAGGGCGGCCGCTGGCCGTGGGGGCGGGGAGGCCAGCTCCCCCGTAGAGGCCTGCGCCCCCGAGCCGTGCGTGTGAGGGGTAGAGTAGCGTCGCAGAGAGGCCTGCCAACCGCTTCAGCAGGGTGACTTGCTCTTGCTCTTCTGCTACCCCAGGCGGGCCCCTTGCAGCCCCTAGGTGCCTGCCTTTGCCTAGGGGTGGTGATGGGGAGAACAAGCATTTAGTTTGAGGCTCCCCTTTTTACTTCAAGGAGAAACTTTAGGTCATTTGAATGAACAAGGCCTCTACCCAAGAAAGGTCCCAAATCACCTTATTTCTAAAGATTCTCTGGAGCTTGCAGAGGTTTGGAAGGATTCAGGCAAACACCAAGAGTTCACCAGCCAAACAGAGGGGGTCTCTAGGCAAGCAAGGAAAGTAGGAGGGTGCCTGGCCAGAGCTGGCCTGCCCATGTATGTCCCCTGGCACCTGGGCTCTAGCTCTGAGCCTTGGTTTCCCTCTGGACTCCTCTAGGCCTTCTCCTTCCCCCCCCTACGGGGGAGGGCAGGGCCTCAAGTTTGTAACCAGCAAGATGATTTCCACAAGTCTGCTGAGCCCTCCATTTCCAATTGCTGTGTAGTCACACTTCCACACCGCCCCAACTTTGCCTGGCTCCTGCCCCTCATCCCCCTCACCTCCTCTCTGATTCATCCCCCTACTCACACCACCCACACCCACTCACACCAGGGGTTTGTGTTTTGTCAGGAGCCCTGTGTCAACCCAGCCATCTCCCTGGCAGCAGCAGCTGCCAACCCGAAATACCAGAGCTGGTATTTATAGAGGAGAATGCATGGGCCCGGGAACAAGGTGTGGGAGAGGAGTTCTGGGGGTGGGGGCCAGGCACCTGAGGAGCTTCAGGTCTCAGAAAGTTAAGGAAAGCCAGGATTGACAAGCCCCAGTCAGATCCCACCCTTATGATGTCCAGGCCCCCAACAGGAATGAAGTCTCAGAGAGGGCTTGCCAGTTCCTCCACATCTCCCTCAGCACATGCCACTCCCTGACCCCCTCAAGAGCATCCATAGTTCTCCATCCACTGGCTGTATTTCCCCACCTCCACCTGCTAGACTCAGGCCTCTCTTAAGCCTGTTCATTCTGGAATGTAGACCCGGCAAACAGAACCCTAGATTAGGAGTCCATAGCTGGTCCTACCATCTATCTACCATGGCTGGCCCTGCCATCTCCAGTAGCAATAGTTACTAGAAGGTTCATCTTTCACCTCTCAGAGCCCCAGGATCCTCAGCTATAGAGTGGGGCTGGTCAACCTTGCCATGCCTAACCTATCCCATATGGGTTAAGAGGCCCAGACAACAATAATGCACATTGTAATGATATTAACAATACCTTTCAGGAATTGGCCACCTACTGTGGACCACTCTGCTGAGCACTTCACTTCTGTGACCTCCAGTTTTCCAGCAACCTCCCAAGGTAGAGACTAATACCTTTCTCACTTCATTGCTCAGGAGGCTGAGGGGCTGTGCTTTGGCCCCAGGTTGGGTATGAATATGCCAGGTAAACTATAAAGGCCTTTGTAACTGCTGTCTTTTTAAAGCCCTCTCACATTAAGTGTCTAATTTTTATCCATGACACAAGATTACGAGGTGGATGGGAGTTCCAGATTTCTTATCCAACCTTCAAGTCAGTGCAAGCTGTTGTGTTGTGGTTATTTCTGTGTCTCAGCTCCCAAACTAGACTGCATTCTCCTGGAGGATTTTGGAGGCTGCGTGGATACTTAACACATCCCAGGCAGCACCATCCGTTGTCCTTGTCATTCAAAGTAGCCTGCAAGCTTTTCTTGCCCATCCCTTTATTTTGATGACAAATGCTGCACCTCCTTCCCACCCCCATCCCCACCCCAAAGACCAGATATGTAACTCTGATCCCAGTCGGTCCTATTATTGCATCCCTTTGACTGTAGTGATTGGCTCAAGAGGTGGGCCCCTGGCCTGAGCAGAGCCAATCAGAGACCATCCCTGGAATTTAGAGATAGAACTGGGTTTACTAAATTGGAACCTGGGGCAGTGGAGGTTTCCTGCCCCCCTGGGGGAGTAAGGAGAGACAGAGGTCAATGTGCAGGAGGCAGAGATACCTGGAGAGGAGAATGAAGGGCTGGGCAGGTAGTCCGCAATTCCAGAACCTGGGGGTCTGCTTCCTGTGCTGGACTGTCCCTGGACTTCACAGCTCCTATGTTCTTCCTGACTTTAGGCTACTAAACTCTTCCTTTTCTCATCTAAGGTCCTTGGTGTTGGTTTTGGTCCCTTACAGCCCAAAGAACTTGACTAATCTGCTGTGGGAGACTGCACACCCATTTCTACGATGTTACCGAGGACATCTCTGGGACTTCTGTCAGTGCACAGTCTCCAGACCACATAAGGAAATCTGCTTTCAGACCAGCCTGAGGCCTCAGTTCCTTGGTGAAATGAGGCAGAAAACAAATAAATAAATTCTGCCATCTACTTTCTAGTCAAAAGCAACAACCACCAGACTTGGCTCTGAACCACTTGGGACTGTTTCCAAAATTTAGTTCCACCCCTGTGGATTTGCTACCATGGAGGGCAGCAAAACAACACCCTGGGGCTCTGAAGGCAGGTGAAAGAGGAGCACTCCAAAACACGCTCCTCATTGGGCAGCACCGCTGGAATAAGAGTTCAGCCTCCCCAGTGGGCTACCGAGAAAGAACTAAAAATAATCGCCATTTATCAGGTTGGGTGGTGTACATGGCACAAAATGCACAGACAGGTATGAAGTCGAAAGTAGGACTCTTTCCCATTTTTGACACCCAGCCACCCCATATCCCTTCTCAGAGACAACCCGTCTTAGGGGTCTGTTGTCTCCTTTCAGAGAGGATGCTGCCACATATACTAGCATACTTGTGTATATGGAACCCTCCCTTTTAAAAGGTACTTTACATATGTTCTTTTTTTAAATACATTTTTTAGTTGTAGGTGGACACAATACCCTTATTTCACTTTTATGTGGTGCCAAGGATCAAAACCAGGACCTCACACATGCTAGGCAAGCACGCTACCACTGAACCACGACCCCAGCCCTATATACTGCTCTGAGTCAAGCTTCTTTCAATGGACATATTTGTTAGAGATTGTTCAAGTTTAGTACATTGACAGCTAACTTATTTCTTTATCATGATTAAAAAAATACAAAAAATAAAATTGGCCATTTTAGCCATTTTTAAGTGTACAGTTCAGTGGCATTAAGTACATTTATAGTGTGGAGCACTCATTATCATTAGCCACCTGTAGAACTTCTTGGTCTTTCCAATTGGAACTCCACAACCATTAAAAATAACTCCCCATCTCCCCTTTTCTCCACCCCTGGTTATCGTTGTCAAAAAGTAAACTGAGGCACAAAATGTTTTTGAAGAGTGATCATGAATTTAGCAGCTCTAAATCAGAAGCAGTACAGGAGCTCCATGGGGGAATGGGAGGGGGTATTTATTGGACAGATATAAAAGGAAAACTACGAAAATCTTTGGTTACAATTCTATGGTTGCTTTATTTTTTTTCTCCAATGTTAGATATATTTATATAAGTTTGTTGGTTGCTTCTAATTTATTGAGCTTAAATTGTTTTCCTTTAGTATACATATTTATAAGAAATATAGATATTTACTTATGTTTGCAAATCAAGCAAGAATTAGGTTCTTTTTTTTTTTTTTTTTTTTTTTTTGCGGTACTGGGGATCGAACTCAGGCTAAGTGGTTTTTTTTAAATAACTTTTTGTGTTTATTATGTGGTGCTGAGGATCGAACCCAGTGCCTTACATGTGCCAGGCAAGTGCTTTACCACTGAACCACAATCCCAGCCCCAGCTAAATGGTTTTGAAGACAACACCAGTTCAAAACCAGTTCAGAACAACCCAATTCAAAAAATGGACAAAGATTTTGAATAGACATTAATACAAAGAAGATGTAAAGATGACCAATAAGTACATGAGAAGATGTTCAATGTGGCTGATCATTAAGGAAATGCAAATGAAAGCCACAATGAAGTACCATTTCATATCATTAGGATGGCTATTATAAAACAAACAACTAGTGTTGGGAGGGATGTGAAGAAATTGGAACTCTTGGCGGAAATATAAAATGGTGCAAACACTGTGGAAAACAAATAGCAGTTCCTTAAAAAATGAAACACAACATTACCATATGATATAGTAATTCCACTTCTGGGCATATGCAGTAAAGAATTGAAAGCAGAGATTTTAACAGATTTTTGTATACAACAATTCATATCAGCATTTGTCACAATTACCAAAAGATGGAATCAACCCAAATATTCATCAATAGATGAATGGCTAAACAGAATAAGATATTACATACAATGGACTATCATTCACCCTTGAAAAATCAAAGGATTCTATAGGGCTGATGGTGAATGCCTGTAATCCCAGCTACTGGGGAGGCTGAGGCGGGAGGATTGCAAATTCAAGGCCAACCTGAGCAACTTAGTGAGACCCTGTCTCAAAGTAAAAAAATAAAAAGGGTTGGAATATAGATTAGTTATAGAGGTCCCTGGGTTGAATCCCCAGTACCACCACCACCACCACCACCACAACAACAATAACAACAAAAAGGTGGTGGTGGGGATGGATTTTGATACATGCTATAATACAGATGAGCCTTGAAAATATTATGCTAAGTGCAATAAGCCAGTCACAAGAGGACAAATATATGATTCTATTTATATGAAGTACCTAGAGTAATCAGATACTTAGAGAAAGAAAGTTGAATGATGGTGTTAAACTGAAATGACCTATGAAGAGTGTCTGAGCAAATAAAACCATTTAGACCTCATGAGTAACCTCGCCCTGCTCATTTTACGAATATAAGCAAATCTTAACTGTAAGTACCTATATTACAGGAAAACAAAACTTAAGAATAACCAATCAGAAGCAACCAAGAAGCTTACATAACTAGGAACTTTCTAATTGGAGAGACTAAATAATATCTCCAATATCAGTTGCTAAGTACTTTATTCTTTTTGATGCTATTTTAAATGATACTGTTACGATTAACAGAGAGGATCATATGGGTTTTTTTCCCCCTTTATTCTGTGAAATGTGGCATATTACACTGATTCACTTTCATGTTGAACCATCCTTGCATCCCAAGATAAATTCTATTTATTCATCATGTACAATCTTTTAATTTGCTACCAAATTTGGTTTGCTAATATTTTATTTAGAATTTTTACAACAATATTCATAAGGGACACAGGTCGGTAGTTTTCTTGTAGTGCCCTTATATGCCTTGATATCAGGGTAGTGCTAGCTTCATGAAATGACAAAGTATTCTCTCCTTTTAGAGTTTTTGGTGTTAATTCTTTAAATGTTTAGTAGAACTCACCAGTGAAACCAACTGGTCATGCACTTTTCTTCGTTGTGAGGTTTTACATCATTCTTAATATCTTCATTTGTATTTCATTGTATGGATTTGGTGTGATTTATTTGGTCAGTTTCTTATTGATGGATATTTATCTTGTTTTTAGTCTTTTGCTATGATAAGTAATACTGATGTGACTATCTCAGGACACGTTTGAATATATAAATTTGGTAAATTATTTATAACATAAAACAGCCACATAGTTTTATGTTCACGCCTCTTCAGCATTGTGATAACAGAGATGGGAAGGTTCACCGAGACAGACCATGTCATCAGGACTTGTCAGAAAGAGGGTACAAGTTTATAAACTTGTGTATGTGGTATAGTGTCTTGCACAACATATACTGGCAAAAAATTTTGTCAAATGAATTAAAGAAAGAAGACAGTCCTGCTCTTTGAAATATTCCTGTGTCACTCAAATCTCATCGGGTCTTAGAAATTGAAGGTTGGACCCCACAGGTAACAAGGTTAGCCACTATCATACTCTTCCTTCTCATTTAAGGCTTAAATCTTTTCTGTTATAATTGCAGCAAGCACCTGTCCTACTTGAATCCCTTTTGGTGTCTCCAGGTAGTCCATTCCATTCCATGAAGGGTCCCTGGGTACCTAATATGTCTTTGTTGTGGGCAGGAGACAGTTCTGCTGGTAGAAAGTCTTTCCTTTTACTTATTATTAATATTAATATTACTTTGCAGTGCTGAGAATCAAACCCAGGGCCTCACATATACCAGGCAAGCACTCTACCACTGAGCCCTATCCTCAGCCCAAACCTTTCTTTTTATTTGGAGCCCAGTGATGTGCCTATGTTATGCCACTCATTCTAACCTGGGAGCCAGGGCAAGAAGAACCTCTCTTTTATAGATGTGCCCTAAAAATACTAGGAGGCAGGCTCACATGCCTTATGCAACTTGGCCTATTTCACAATTCCCAACTTCTCTCCCTTACCATACCAGCAAGACCCAAGCTCACGTGGCCTCCAGGGCCCCACAGGATTGACCCCACCCGTGTTACCAACCTCAAATCATTCTCCTCTTTTTCAGACTCTTTTCCATTGGCAATGCTACCACCTCTTTCCAGCCTCCAGACCTTAGCTCGTGCCACTTCCAATCCTCACTACAATGTATGGAGGGCTAATAAATGCCTAGACAGATATCTGAGCCTCACAGAGGGCTACCTGGTAGTCAAGGGCTCTGGATACCACCATATTTCATGAATGGCATGGATGAGGGACTGGTGACTGGCATAAATGAAGAGTTGGCATGAGGATACTGGTCTGGCTAGTATGGGACACTTGGAATAGGAAAAGTTGAAAGAGACTAAAAAGAAGAGAACCAGATTCTTGCCCTGTCTAGGACAAGGACAAAAAATCTCACTTATCTCAGGATCTCAGATATGAGATAGTGCTGATTCTTCCCATGGTGTTCTCTCCCTCCACTGAATGACACTCCACCTGTCTTAGCCTGTTTTCTGTACTATAACAAAATACCCGAGACTGGGTACTTTATAAAGGAAAGAGGTTTGTGATAGCTCACAGTTCTGGAGGTTTATTATTAATATTAATTACTGGTTCATGGTACCAGTATCTGTTTAGTTCTGGTGATGCTTGTATTGTGGATAGCATCCAATGGTGGGAGCACATACAGAAGAAATCACATGGCAGGACAGGAAGCCAAAGAGTGATTCAGAGTCAATCTTACTCTTAAAACCACTCACTCTTGTGGAAACTAACTGGGGTTCCACAGAAACTACCTTCATCACTTCTGAGGGTAGGGCCCCACGGACCTAACTATCTCCTACTAGACCCCACCTCTAAAAGATTCCACCACTTCTTAACATCTCCACACCAGGAACCAAGCTTCCTACACATGAACCCTTGGAGGACAAAGCATATCCAGACCTTACCACTGTCTCTAAGGACATACTTTGTGCTTTTCTCCAGTGTCTAATTTCCTCTTTCTGTTTCCCAACTGAGGATCTCATGCTTCTATCCTGAGCTAGATTGGGCCAGGAGGCAGCCATTGTAAAAGGGAGCCTTGTGAATAGGCTGGGGTGCATTCTCTCATCACCAGCTTTAGCCATAGCTGGAGGGAGGGTCAGAGACACAAGTATGGGCGGGGCATGGAGTGGTCAACCAGAGGCTAAGAGATGGGTGCTCATCCTCAGGGTTCAACAGCCTGCCATCTGTGTGACCCAGGCAAGTCCCTTTCCTCTCTGATCGTGGGATGACCTCTGTGGGAGAGGGGACCAGGCCAGCTCATCTCTGGGTACCCCTGACTCTGACATTCTAAGTCTCTGAGCCCCAGCATGGGGGAGGGGGTCACCTCCTGATGCCTCCCTGCACAAATCTACCTCCCTCCAGCAGCCCCTTCCAGGATGCCCCATCCACCTTCTCCCTGCAGCAGCTGCAAAACCTGCAGTCTGCTGAGGCCCAGTGACTGTAAAAGGGAAGGAATGTCCAGAGGCAATTGTTTCTTTCTGATATCACCCTGGGAGGAGGGAGGCTGGAGAGTTGGGGGCCCAGCCGGGATGATGTCAAGATTCTCCCTGAAACTCATCTGTCTCCTGCCGCACCGCCTCCTCTTCCCTGGGCTCCACCAGCAAACCTGCCACTCCACTCGCCACCATCTGCCACCCTCCACATCTGATTGGCTTAAGACCTTCAGACCTAGCCCCCTGCTCCCGACTTTCCCCACCTCCTGCCCCCAGATCATTTCCTGGGCCCCTTCCTTTATGGCACCCCCACCCCAATTCTCACAAACCCCTCCTCCTCTCACCCTCCTCACCCCCTCTGCCCTGACTCCAGCCCCTTCCTGCACCCCCAGCTCCTTTTACAGACATGGAGCCTAGCGGGTTTTCTGCCAAAGTAGGAGAAGTCTCCAGCTAATCTCACCTCCACCCCAGCCCCCAATTCTACCAAATAAGACGTGGCTGGCAGTGAAGGAGGTTGGGAGGAGGGGCCTGAGCCTTAAGGGCAGGAGCTCTGGGGATGAGGAAGGTGAAAGTGCTTCATGGACCATCAGTGCCGTGTAAATATAAGAGAAGCCGGGAGGGAGGACAGGACGGAAGGTTGGAGGAAGGACAGGGGACTTTGCTAGCATTAGGGAAGGGACTGGAAGGCTTTTTGTTGCATTGGGAGCATGTGGTTAGGAACTGGAGGTCAGGGGAACAGGAGAACCCCATCCTGGGCCAGTTCTGGGATGAATCGTGTGACCCCAGACTGGTCACTAACCCTCTCTGGATCTCGTTTCTCCTTGCTTACTGTGAATGGCTCATTCATCTTTCCCTGTTCTGACCCTAAGGAGAGGAGTGAGAGAGCTGATTTCTTTTTGTAGTTTCGGGGCCTCCTCTGGGCAGCCTAGTCTGAAGTCTCTGTGTTCCCCCCGTAAAGCAGGACCCAGATTGTTAGCATTCTCCCCAGAACAAAACCAGTGCCACCATATATTGGTGAGATGTGGCTACACCAGCTGCAGAACGGGAATCCACACCCTCCTTGCACACAGGCCCTCCTTTCTTCCTTCTCCCCAGGCCCTTACTGTCTCAGCTGCTGGCCCTCTCCAACCAAACCAATGCACCCCTACTCCCTGCCAGCTCTCAGTCTCTGCTGGATGTCCCTGAACCTCTCTGCTCATTCCCCTGATCTCCAAATCCTTCTTAGGCCTGAGCCTTGCCCAAAGAGACAGACCAGAGTAGAGAAGCCCTGTCCCCAACATAGCCACCCCCGCAAGATGGAAAGGAGGAAACTCTTAGACCAGCCAGGGGCATCGGGGTCTGAGTGCAGAAGAGGAAAGGGGATGCAGAACCCTGGGTGGGAGGGAATCAGAAAGCATGGAGAGTTATGTGGAAGACTCAGAGAACAGGGAGCACTCCTGGCAAGAGGTTGCACGGCCCCTTCCGCCAGGCCCAGACTCACAGCCTGGGAAGCCCTATGGTTCAACTCTGATGACAATTTATTTTTATTTTCATTTATTTATTTGTATTTTGCTGCGCTGGGGACTCAGGGCCTCAATTGCCAGGCAAACCCTCTACCACTGAGCCACACCTGCAACACTCTTCACACCTTAACCTGGGTAGAGACAAGATGAGCGGCTTCATGCCTTCCCTGGAGCGCACAGTGGGGCTCTCGAGACGTCATCAGCTCCCTCTTCTGCTTGATTCATCCCCATTCCTTTCGTCTCTCCTCATAGGCTTTTTTGGTTTCAGGCCCTCCTGTTTGGTCATAGTCCTGTGTCCTGGGCCCTTTCCAGGTTTCCTACATCCCTCTGAGGCTGTAGAGTGCTTTAAACAGGGCCTGAGCAGGCTGGCAATGACCTCACAGGGCCACTATGCACAGCTGCTATTT
This sequence comes from Sciurus vulgaris, assembly GCF_902686455.1. NCBI lineage: Eukaryota > Metazoa > Chordata > Mammalia > Rodentia > Sciuridae > Sciurus > Sciurus vulgaris. The sequence continues at coordinate 171,006,815 of NC_136463.1, read as the reverse complement.
ATAGCCTTATGGATCATCCTCCTCTTCCTCCAACCAGCTGAGTCACAGTCAGCTTGGGGTCCACTCAGATCTCAGGGCCTTCTCTGATACGCCAGATCATAGACCACCATAGCACTGTGAACTGTTCTTGCTGGTGGGTAGGAAATTTTATTCATCAAATCATCTAAACACACAATGAAAGTGACCATTGGGTTCCAGAGGACACCCCTTCTTGGGGCCTTACTGTTAAGTATTCTTATAGCCTCAGCCCCTTATGCTATCTTCTCACATCTGCTGGATAGTTAGTCAGTGACCTTAATTCCATTCAACTCTGCAGAGGGTTGGGGAGGGATTGGGGAAGCAGCTCATGGGCTGCTGCCCAGGTTCAAAGCCTGGATCAGCCACTCCTGGGTTAGTTTCTTCATCTCTCTGAGCCTCAGTTTACTCATCTGTAAAATGATAATAATAGCATAGGGTATTGGGAAGAGTAAATGAGAAACCTCTGTGAAGCATTTAGCCAGTTCCTGGCACACAGGAAGCACTCATTAAAGGCCAGCTGAAACTAATATTTTATCCCCTTTTCACTAAGAAGGGAACTGGTTCCAGGAGGTCCAGGGACAGATGTGAGTCCATGCTTAAGGTCAGCAGGTATGCAGCCAAGATTCAGAGCCAGGATTGCCTGACTCCAAAGCTCTTGCTCTTCCAATGTCACTTATTGAGCACTTGCTGTATACCAGGTGCTGTATGATGGTCAGCTGCCATATAAAATCACTGTGTCTCCTATCCTCACTATATTGTGAAACCATGAAGCAACTACCCTTATTATCCCCCCTTTCTTGCTGTGGACACTAGTTTCAGAGAGGTGAGGGAAATGCCCTAAGGTACACAGCAAGTAAAAAACAAAGCCTAGATTTGAACCCTAGTTGGTGACCCCTGGAAGACCTGCTTGTTTCTCTGTGTGTGTTCTCAGGTCTCAGCATAGATGGACTTGGCAGGCCCAGTCCAGGTTCTTCCCTTTTAAACTTAGCCCTACTGAGGAACTGACACAGGAAAACCCTTTGTCCAGTGTCAGATCCCTCCCCACATTCTGTCCTGCTCCTCTCCCTACCCAGCTGCCCTCCACAGAGGGGCCTGGGTATGGAGGGGAAGTTGCAGGGAGTCAGGGACCATTGGCAGAAGAATCAGCCTTCATCCCACAGGAGGGGGCACTGAAAATATCTGGGGACTAAAGAAACCAATAGGTTCTCTCCGCCCTGTGAGGCTCCCCCTGAGTGCACCCTGGCCCCAGACTGCCCCCAGCAGGCCTCATCCACACATGGCCCCTGCAGAGGCTGCCTAGAGACCTAGGACTGGGGGCCAGGATTGATCCTGAGCCCAGAGGTTGGAAAGAGACTCTGGGGTCCACTGCCAGCTGCTGGGGATTCCCACCGCCCCAGCTCCTGAGTGCCAGAGACACCAAGAGATGTCCCTGAGCCACTCCCTTCCTGGTGAAAGATCCCCAGAGGTACAATTTGCTGAAACTTCACTGGAGTTTCTTCTCCCACGCAGGAGTTCGGAACCCATACCCCAACCATCCCAGAACCCTCCTGCCGCCCCCTCCTGATTGCACCTCAAAGAGATGGGGCAGGTTCTCCCCTCTACCATCCCCCAGGCTCCCAGCCACCCTGGGTACCAGAATAGACTACTGACCGCCTGCCCTTGGGACCGGGAGGGGCCACAGCCGTTGCTGCCACTCAGGCTAGGGGCGGGGTTGGGAGGAGGAGGGGCAGGTGGGAGGGCTGGGACTGTGGCAGGGCACGTGCAGGTCCCTGGCAGTTTCCGGCTTCTCCTTCTATTGTGCAGAGCTCCCCACCAACACCCTGCACGCAGCAGTGCCCACCCCTCACTTCCCAGCCAGGACAAGGCTTGGGGCTCCATCTCAGGATGGGGCTGAGGCTGCACCCCAGCTTCTCCCTCTGTCCTCTCGAATTACTCCTCTTCTCTGGATCCCTACCCCTTCCACCCTTTAAATGAGGATAGCTTTGTGTGTTGACCCCACATTCCAGCCTCGCTGGGGTCAGGAGGGCTTCCGGCCTGGTGTGGGATCCTCACCCCCACCCTTAGGTCCCAGGCGGCTCCGCTGGGCCTTCCAGCCGCCGGGCCCTTTGCAGTTCCCTTCTTGGACACCTCCCCCAGCCCCAGGCCAGATTTAGCTCCTTTAATCTTCCCTGAAATCCAATCTGGCCATTTCCTGAGCACACACTGCACTTCCCAAATGGCCTGTCCTTGGGGAGGGGCCTGGCAGGGTGGCCTCAGTCCTTCCCTAGACTGAAACTCTCCCCATCCTGGGCCCTCCCACTGTGCTTCTCTTCTTCTCACCCCTAGGGGCCCCAGGGAGCTGGCTGTGCCAGCCTCTGACTCCACACCTCCCAGTCTCTGCCTGGAGTACCCTCACTGCCACAGTGTATTTCTTCCGGGGACTCTCCCCTCACAGGGCCAACAGCTCCAGTCTGATGATCCCCCAATTCTTCCCTTCTCAGAGCCCACAGTGGTTCAGAGCCCAGGATAGAATCCCACCACCTGATCCCTCAGCCCAGCCCCTCTTCTTTCTAGCTGTGTGGCTTTGGGCAAGCGGCTTCCCTCTGTGCCTCCATGTTCTCACCAGTAAATGGGAGCCATCATCATGCACTCCTTAGAGGGGCGCTAGAAGGAAGAGTTGAGCAACTGTGTAAAGTGCTTAGAGCAATTCTGGGTACATAGTAAGTGCTATTTAAATGTTAGATGAAAATCATCATTTCCTGCCTTGTATTACTAAGACCTTATTTTCTCCAACTTAAGACACCGTGAATTGTGAGACACTTCATTTATTTAATAACATCACTTCAAGGGGGAAACAACATTAACACATGAAACATACAAATTGTAAGTCATCTTCCGATTTCAGAATGTGTAAATTGTTCGATAACAATAATGTATGTGCAGGCTTTGCTTCTCCCTGCCTCCATCCAGAGAGCCCTTTTTCAGCTTCCCGTACATTCATTATTTATGGTCAGTGCCTAAGGGCTAGGATTCAAGTCCTCACTCCCTTTTAGTTAAGTGACCTTAGGTAAGTTCTTCGACTTTTATAAGCCTTGGGTTTTCCTAAACAGCCAAAGTAACTCACCACAACTGTAGTGAACATTAAACAAGATTATATACATTATATATGTCACCATATTGGATATTCAACACACAAGAGCTATTCTTATTGTGATGATTTTGAAACGTTTGTTGAATTGAATCACAGCTTTCCAAAGACGCAGGAGGTGGTGATCTGATATTTCATGGTCCAGGTGCCCTCCAGTGGTCATAAGGAGAAGCTGCAGGCTTCCTGATGACTTGGGGGGTGCCCTTCCTTAGCTGATCCAAGAAGTAATTCAGATATGCCCCTACTCCCCTGGCAGAACAGGCTTACTCAACCCTGCTGGAATTCTGCATGTTATCTTTCCTCCTTTGTGGGCCTTAAGGGGCTTCTAACTCCACAGGTTAAGAGCTGGGGGCAGAGCTACAGAGCAGGAGGCCTGGGCTGTCTCTCAGAGCTCGTGGACCAGGACCCCATGCAGGAGATAGGATGGCAGAATGCTGTCAGCTGAGCACCAGTCTTCCTTGGGCTCAAACACTGCGGTCTGTCTGTGAAAGACCCCTCTTGCGACTTGCCTCCAAAAATCTAGCACAGGATGAGGTTAGTCCATTCCAAGAGTCTGCTCTGTGCTTCAGCAGATTCGTCATCTGTTCACCATGCACTTCTTCCTTCTTTCCTTTCTATGTTTATCCATTCATCAATACTTATTGAACATTGGCTGTGTACCAAGCTTCACGTCCTAGGTGTTGGGGTTAAAAAAGATCAATTTAACACAGACACAAACACAGTCACTAAGAGTTGTTCACAATGTCCCAGACACCACATGCAGAGCTAATCCTTGAAGTGTTTACAGCTTCTCTGGGTGACTGAGGGGGAGGCAGAAGCAGAGAAGCGAACAATGAATTCCAGCTGCCTGATTTCTCCTGATGAAATGTGTCCTAGTCTGGCTAGTTTGGGGGGCTGACCACCTCCTCCAGGGCCTCCTTGCTCATCTGAGAAATCTTTCCTTATCTCAAACACCAATTAGACTACCAGTTCCTGTGGCATGGAAATTCCTGATCTCTCCTCCCTACCCTTGCCCCTACACAGGGCCCAGAGCTGGGAGTCAAGGTCAAGTGATGTGTTTTTAACCCACACTTGCAATGAAGGTCCTGGCTAGGAATTTTACTCACCACGACTTGGCATCTGAATGCAGCTCACTGGTCGTCTCACCAACTCCCCATTATCCAAGATTGAAGTGAAGGAGACTCACTTTAGAGTTGTTGCATTAGAAGGTGACTGAAGGTGCCCAGGAGGGGGAGCAATTGCTGGTGAGCATCCACTATTGGTGTGGGCATTGTTCCTGGGAGCCCGGTGCCTCCTGGGGCTCCCATTGTTTCTCCTTCCCTTCCTGATCAAACTCCTTAGATGTTCTCCCCATGCGCTTCTTTGGGGCTCCCTTACTGGCTTCCAATTGTCCCATTTCCTTCCCAACTGCAGTAGCATAGGCTGTTGGTGCCCTGCTGGACCTCTAGACCTGTACTGACCAGCAAAAATATAATGGGAGTCACCCATGTTATTCTCAATGTTCTAGAAGTCACGTTTTTAAAATGTACAAGAAACAGGTGAAATTTATTGTAATGACATAGTATACTTAACCCCATTTATCTAAAATATTATCTTTCAACATGTGATCAATATTTTAAAGTGGAGATGTTGCACACATTTTGCTTATCACCTCTCGAGGTGCCGAACGTGCTACAGCATTTCAGTGGCCACATGGGGCTGCCGTACTGGACAGCACAGTTCCAGAGACTTCGTTCTCTACTTGGCATACACACTTCTGCTACGTGCAATTCATCATCTCCTCCCTGTGTCTCCTCTTCTCAGGGAAATCAGAAGCCCCTTTGGGGCAGAGTCCTTGTTATACTCATCTGTTTATCCCCTGTGACACCTAAAAACTGGGCCCTGCGCTCAGGCCGCCCTCAAAGCGTATGTGTTGATGGGAGTGAACATCGGGCATTGATTTTTGTGGTTCAGTTATGGCTATAAATGGTGTTTTATAGATCGTTTCTATAGAAGCACCCTGTTGTAATATTAGCAGAAACAAGCAGCCGGGGTTGTCAGCAGAGGCGGAGGCCTCAGGGCAGATGAGGCTCCCTGAATCAGGCAGGGGAAATCCTACCAGACAAGATACCATTTCTCTGACTTAAGAGCCTGTCATTACCGCAGCGTGCTCCTCCATGCAACCCCATCTCCATTAGACTGCGGACTCGGGCCTTGTCAGGGTGCATTATACAAAGGATGTGTCTCCTGCTTCCCACCACGGGGCTGGGAGCTCCTCAGGGCCAAAAGGGAGTTATTCGGGTCAACCAGAGCCTGGCCCACAGCAGACGCCCAAGGTACGCTTGTCAGATGACTGAATGAATGGATGTCGGGGGCCAGTGAAGACTCTCATTCATGTATTCATGCACCAGAAAGCCTTGCCGAGTACTTGCTGCTCAGGCCAGGCTGAGCTCTGGATCCAGCAGTGAGCAGGGCAGGCATGCCCTTGTAGAGCTCATGTTCTGGTGGGAGAAACAGACCATAAGCAAGTCAGCCCATGGGAATAAAATAATGACCATGCTGGCCGGCAGGAAGGAAAGGAAGGGCCCCCTAGAGAACAAGGGAGAACTTCTTCAAGCAGAGAGGATGACTTTTGTGTAGCCCCCTGGAATGCAGGAGTCCCCTCCCCAGGTCAGGAGTTGCAGTTGAGTCATTGGCCACAACAGCTAGCCTGAGGCTGGCCGTGTTGTGAGAATGTCACTGTTTCAAATTGGCCTGATGATGTCATAATGGGTTCTGGGGGATGGAATGAAGACCTTGCAAGTGGGGCACAGGCACACTTGTGTCCACCCTGGACAGACATAGCTGGCCCTGGCTTCAGGAGGAGGTAAGCAGGTCACCATGGCATTCAGCCTGTCTGCCATGCCCGTTCTCAACTGCTGGCTTTCTGGCTACTGGTAACTGGGCCTGTTTCTTGTTCTGTGCTCAGTGGGGGTGCCCCAGCCCATGAAGACATGGCTGCCTCCTGGAGAGCCGGCCAGTGAGCATGCGCCATTTTAGGCCTTCTGGGGGACTAAAGAGATGAACGAGATATGATCCTCATCCTCAATCTGCCAACAAACTGGACCTGGCATAAGTGAACTAACAGAATGATACACAGCATCATCCCAGCTAACTGTGGAGGAGCTGTGTGCTGAGCTTCTACGTAATCGATCCTAACAATCCTGCCTGGTTCCCCAGCTTCAGCCTGCTGCCCAGCAACGTGGCAGCCCACCCAGCCACACAACTGTTTGTGGGAATCTAGATTAGTCTTTCTCAGGTAGTCTAGGGATGGAAAAATTATTTGCAGTGCCTGCAGAGCACCCGGCCAGGCACAGTGGCGCATACCTGTAATCCTAGAGACTTGGGAGGCTGAGGCAAGAGGATTGTGAGTTCAAAACCAGCCTCAATGACTTAAGGAGGACCTAAGTAACTCAGTGAGACCCTGTCTCTAAATAAACATAAAAATAAGACATAAAAAGGGTTGGGGATGTGGTTCTGTGGTTAAGCCCCCCTGGATTCAATACCTGGTACAAAAAAAAAAAAAAAAAATTGCAGATTCCTGGGCCTATATTCAAATCTTCCAAATCAGAATTTCCAGGTATGGGGCTACTGAGTCTTCATTTTAAAAAGCACTCCCAGGAATTTAAACCCTGAGTACTGCCCTAGAGTTGAAACACCCACCATGTCTATCGGCTTAGGTCAGTTTCTAAGTTTGAGATGGGTATTGGCTCTTGATATTTTTATTGCTGATGAAAAGCTATGATTCATAGGCTGTTGGTGGCCAGCTGTGAGCCTGGAAGGAGTCAGAGACCACTAAGAACAGAAGCCCCCATCTTTTCCACCCATCTATAAAATGCTTACCTGAGCAGACACTGTTTAAAGGCCATTAAAATACCAGACACAGAATAACCCAGTCCCTGGAACTTTATAGACATATTTACTCAAACCCAAGTGCTTGCAGAGAGTAAATAAAAGGGAAGCAAAATGAGTAAGCACCCCTAGAAATAAAAACTAAAGGTAAACAGCCCTGCTCACTAAAATAAACAGGACAAATCCAGTGAGGATTAAATGACCTCTAGCCAAGACAGGCTTGGAGCCAAAAATGCCCAATCTTGGCTCCCAGAGGAAGGAGAGGTGAACGCCTGCCCCTGCCTCCTGGAGGGAGCACCCCAGGAGCCTGGTTCCTTGGAAATCAGGGCCAGGTCATGAGGAGTAGACCCTAGCCTTGGGTGGTAGGAGTGTTCCCAGACCTTCCCAGCAGCCGGCCCCAGAGCCTGAAAATCCCAAAGATTAACGATTAAGTGTGTCCTAGACCCAGGCATGGTGGTGCCCACCTGTAATGCCAACTACTCAGGAGGCTGAGGCAGGAGGATCACAAGTTTGAGGCCAGCCTCAGCAACCTAACAAGACTGTGTCTCAAATAAAAAGGGCTGGAGATAAAGCTCAGTGGTAAAGTACTTGCCTATATGTGTGAGGCCCTGGGTCCAATCCCCAGTACTACTAAGTAAATAAGTAAAGATTAAGTAAGTCCTAAGAGGCCTATATTAATATGCAAATTTTCTAGCAGCATATTATCCCAAGTTACTATTATTTGCCTTTTATTTTATTTAATTTTATACCAGGGATTGAACCCAGGGGCACTTAACCACTCAGCCACAACCTCAGTCCTTTTTTGTATTTTATTTAGAGACAGGGTCTCGCCAAGTTGCTTAGGGCCTTGCTAAGTTGCTGAGGCTGGCTTTAAACTCACAATCCTCCTGCCTCAGCCTCCCAAACCACTGGCATTACAGGGGTGTGCCACCATTCCCAACGTTACTTGTCATTTATTCAGTAACTTTAGTAAACATTTATTAAGCAGCTACTTTATGTCAGATCCTGTGCCCTTTACTAAAGGTACAGGTAAGTAAAAAATACAATAAACACCACCAACACAAAACAAAACAAAACCAGAGTAAGAGTAAGGCACAGCCCTGCCCTCAAAGTTCTCACAGTTTGATATGAGACAGGACCATGAGAGTTCACATTAGCTACCACATGTTGCTCACTTACTGCTGGACAATTCAGTGATAAGCATCCTACAGGCATTATCTTATTTAACCCTGACAGCATTTTGAGGTTATCATTGTTATCTTCCCCCATATTTCAGATGAGGAAACTGAGGCTCAAAGTCTGGTGTGATGGTAAATGTTTAACTACTAGCTCTCTAGGAAAAAAAAAAGAAAGAAGAAAAAAAAAAAACCCTACTTTGTAGTGTCTGCCAATCTCCCAGGTCCGTTTCAAATTTTCCACCTGTTGTCACTGGATGTGGGACAGGAAAGAGAAAAGCGTGGGCTGGGCCCAGCACACCACGGCAAACACGGACCACCGCTAATAAGCGGAGAAGGGCTGAGACGCAGCTCGGTGGTGAAGCCCTTGGAGCACGTGCCAGGGCCTCGGTGCCATCCCCAGCACCGCCAAATAAATAAATAAATGCAGGAGCCAGGATTTGACCCAGGTGTGTTTGATCTCAAGTTCCTGCTTATTACCACTTTGTAATATGGTCAATAACCGCATGAGGGTGTTGGCATTCGAGAGGAATACTGCTTAAAACCTTTGTGAAGTGCCACTTTTACAATGCTCCATAAAACTTCAAGGTCAGTAGTCAGCATTTCCTATCCCTTTCTGTTTGCATCACCTAAGAAGTAATTAGTTTTCTTTTAAGGGTCATTCAAAAAAACCTTTTGATCTGACATAATTGTACATTCACTCAAGGTTTCGAAAAAAGTACCAAGGTCCCGTGTGCCTTTCCCTTGGTTTCCCACAACCACAGAAAATATATAACAGCGGCATAAAACCACAACCAGGACAGTGACATTGATAAAATGTCTGCGCACATACTTTTAGGCTACTTTTTCCAGGATTGCCAGGTTTAGCAAGTAAAATTACAAAACATTCAATTAATTGTATGTGTGTGTGTGTGTGTGTGTGTGTGTGTGTGTGTGTGTGTGTGTGTTTTAGCACAAGTATGCCCCATGCAATATCTGGAATATATTTAGACTAAAAAAATCTCCACAACTCTTTGTTTATCTTAAATTCTAATTTAACTGGGCACCCTGTATTTTATCTGGCAGTCTGTCTGGCATGTTGGGGTTTGAATCCAGGGCCTTACCCCCAACACTGAGCTACACCCCCAGTCTCTGGAAACCCTATTGTATCACATACAGTCATACAGAACCATTGCCACAAATATGCTCTTGTGTAATCCCTTAAGAGTCACACCCACCTCTCCCCCATTCTCTCTATGTGTGCAGCCACTAAACTGTTCTCCATCTCCATAATTTGTCATTTTTTTCACTCAATAATGCCTATGAAGTCACCATGAGATCCAATTGTTGCTTTTTTGTTTGTTTGTTCCTTTTTATTGCTGCATAGTATTCCAAGGAGGTCTCTTTCATAAAGAACAATTATTTTAAAAAACATGCAAAGACACACGCACACACACCTCTTCCTTACAGCACTACTTTGGTCTTCTGAATCCCAAATCACCCTTGACAATTATGTGACAAATTACTACTTAAATGTGACATATATATCATATCCACTCACTCTGATATGCAGAACCAATTGCTGTATTAACTCAGGCATTTACACTTTAATATTTGTTAAACCAAAACCATAAATGAATAATGGTAGCATTGTAAACACCAGCTTTACAATGAGGGAAATAATGATTCTTACAAACATTTTGGATCCTACAATAATTCTTTGATCTTCCATGCCTACCTTGTGTCCAATATCTTCCCCTTATCCAGAGGAGACTACTTGCCTTCCAAATTTGTTTCTATGCATTTATATATCCATTTATATAAAATCTGGAAATTTAGTTCCTTGTGTGAATTTTACATAAATGTGCTTGCCCTATGAACATTCTGGAAATTGACTTCTGCCTCAGCTTCCTGAGTTGCTGGGATTACAGGTGTTTGCCACTGCACCTGGCTTCTTTCTGGTTTCTTAGTGGATGTTTTAAAAAAATCGAGAATGGAGGTTCAATTTAACAAATGTTTACTTTTACTTTCTACGTTATGCACTTTGGCAATGTATGACTTTCCCACGTGAGCATGTACTCTTTTGTGATCAGAACATTAAAGATTCTTTTTTAAGTCTCCTTCCTTTATGTAGTTATCCCTTGTTATCTGTGGGGTTTGGATCCAGGACCCCCAGTGGAATTCCAAATCCAAGGATGCTTAAGTCCCTCACGTAAAAGGGTGTAGTATTTGCCTATATACTATGCCCAATCTCCTATATACTTTAAATCATCACTCCATTACTTATAATACCTAATTCAATACAAATGCTATATTAATAGTTGTTAAATTGTATTGTTTAGGAAGTAATGACAAGGAAAAAAGGCTGTACATGTTTAGTACAGGTACTACTTTTTTTTAACCAAATATCTGTGGTTAGTTGAGTCCAAAGGGCAAATTCACTGACCTGGAGGCCTGACTGAAGATATTAGCCCTGTATGGCTCTTCTCACTGTCTTCCTGGAATGTGGCCCTTCTCTAGAAGTCAGCCTCTAGCTTCTCAGGAGTAAAGAATGTTCTTTTACTCTCTTAACATGTGTGGTGGCACGGGCTTCTAATTCCAGCCATTTGGGAGGCTGAGGCAGGAGGATTGTGATTTTTGAGCCCAACCTGGGCAGCATAGTGAAACCCTGTCTCAAAAAGAATGTTTTCCCCATGTCCCACTCAGCACAGAACTTTATGCAGAATGGTATTCCAATAAGCAGTTAGGGCTTCACGTGTACTAGGAAAGCACTCTTCCACTGAGCTACAGTCCCCCACCTTTTTAAATGCTTGTTTTGAAAGTGTTCACTAAGTTGTCCAAGCTGGACTCACCCTCCTAAGTAATGGGGATTATACACATGTAGCCACTGCACCTGGAGGGAATCATGTAAATTTAACACATCACCTAGCATGTGTATTCTTTTTTGCTGTGCTAGGGATACGAACCCAGGGCCTTGTGTTTGCAAGGCAAACACTCTACCGACTGAGCTATCTCCCCAGCTAACGTGTGTATTCTTGAAAGGCCCCCTTCAATATTTACTCGCTTGAGGTGAGGGTGGAAGGACCTTTCCAACCTCTCCCTGCCCCCTCCTCACCACTCCCACCTAAGTATGTAAATGTCAGACTGAGCCATGGACCTGTGATCCCCAAATATTGACCACATCCCTGATGCCTGGGTCTTGTTTTAAACCTTGGGTCCACCAAAGTCCTGATCTGAATCCACAGCCAGGCAGGCGCATGGGTTTTTAAATTGCTACTCACTACTTTTGAGGTGGAAATATTGGAATTGCCTCCAAGACTATATGGAGTTTTGTTTTTTGGTTTTGTATCATTTTGGTAAGTGCTAAGAAAACAGATATCAGAGTCAAAACCCCAGGTCGGCCCAAATAGTCTTGTGATCTTGGGCAAGTCATTAACGTATGTGCCCCTCCAGGGCCTCCCTTATAACATTTACTAAGGTGAACAGAAAAGGCCGAGAAAAGACCTGAAAAGCTCTAGCAGTTGTTTCAGGCCTCTGCAATCAAACCGATGGAGTCCAAACTCCACCTCTGCATTTGCTACGTGGGACAGGTTGTTCCTTTCCGTATTTTGTTAGTTGATGTACAAAACGGGAACGGTAAAAGTCCTAGGTTGACAGGGCAGCTGTGAAGATGAATCGAGATAACACGATAAGCTTTATCACAAAGCTAGAGCTCATCGGGAGTCTGTGCATTAGCCATGCTGCTTTTATCACAAGGATGGCGGTGGCGAGAGAGAGCACTTTATATTGCTGGCGGGGGCGAGTATCCCACCCACTCTCTGCGGAAGGTGGTGAAGAGAGGCGGCAGGTTAACGGCTGTCCTAGCACCTCCGCGGCGCCAGAGGGCACTAGCCTGAGCGGCTTGCTGGTCGCTGCGGCGCGTTGGGCAGGTCGAGGGCGAGGTCCGTTGGGAGGCGGGGCGAACCACGAGGCAGGGGCGGGGCCAGGGCGCGGCCCTGCGAGGGGCGGAGCACACAGTGCGAGCCGAGGCCGGACTAAGGGCGGGGACCGAGCCTGGGCGAGGCCTGACGAGGGGCGGGGCGGAGGCCGTGGTGAAGGCGGGGCCTGGGCACGGCCAGGAGAGGGGAGGAGCGATAACGCAGCCTGACGAGGGGCGGGGCGGGGGCGGCCCGAGGCGTGGGCCAGGTGAGCGGACCTGACGGTGGGGCTATGCAGGTAGGTGGCTGCCGCCCGCCGGCTTACATTTTGATTCCAAACCCGGCCTGGCGCCCATAAAGGCCTAAACTTAGCGCGGCGCTGAGATGAGGGCAGGACTGACCCAAAGCGAAACCGAAACCCTGCTGCGGGTCAGCGGGGCTCGCTGGAGTTGGGGGGGGGTGTCCTGTGACTAATTAGTTGTGGGAGGAGGTGAGTTATTTGGTTCCAGCTTGGGGTCGTGCGCTTGGTGCAGACCGGTTCAGATTTAGGGGCTCTCTCGGGAGCTCGGAGTACTGCTACAAATCAGGATTTCTTGGCTAGGCGGGGACCTGCGGTGGGACTTAGTGGCCGGGCCAAAGCTCGGACTAGGGTGCTGGCCTTCTGGAGTAGCTGGCCCGGAGCGCGGCTAGGTGGTGGTCCTTTGGCGGGAGAACGAAGCTTTCTTTCAGCCCCGAGAGGTTTAACCCGGCATCTGGGTCTGCCCTTGGGAAGAGGGGCAGAAGCAGAGATCCGAGCCATAGAGCGGTAGCTAATGGGGGTGGGCGTGGCGGGGGGAGTCCTCCGGGCTCGTGTAAGAGATGGGAGCCCCAGACCTGGTAGGATCCTGAGCGCCCCCCTCCCCTAGGTGGCCATGAATGGCAAGGCCCGCAAGGAGGCGGTGCAGGCTGCGGCCCGGGAGCTCCTCAAGTTCGTGAACCGGAGTCCCTCTCCTTTCCATGGTAAGTAACCAGGGCAAGGGAGAATAAGGGTGGATGGGCTCCCCCACCACCGACTTCCATTGCCGTGAGAGGGTCCTTTTCCTACAGTTGTGGCTGAGTGCCGCAGCCGCCTCCTCCAGGCTGGCTTCCATGAACTCAAGGAGACAGAGAGCTGGGATATCAAGCCCGAGAGCAAGGTACTAGGGTTGAGAACGGATGGGTAGATCCCTTGCTGAGTCTCAAAGTCCTGTGTGACCTCTGGCCAACAATTCACACCCCTCTTTTTCATCCTTCTCCAGTACTTCCTGACCAGGAATTCCTCTACCATCATTGCTTTTGCTGTGGGGGGCCAGTATGTTCCTGGCAATGGCTTCAGCCTCATTGGGGCCCACACAGACAGTCCCTGCCTCCGGGTAAGGAGCTAGGGGTGTACTGGGGTGAGGGGAGGTTACAGGAGCCCTGTGGGGACAAAAGAAAGCCAGGAGGCACAAATTGGGGGGGGGGGGGGCGCTTTATTCCTTGGAGCAGAAGAAAATGTAGAACTGTTTTCCCTTCCTTCACACTTTGGCCCTTCATCTGACGCTGATATTTTCTCTGTATTTCCTCTGTATTGTCTCATGTCCAAATCTTGTCATTCAGCCTTCTCTGACTTCCTCCCCATCTTCATGGTCAGGTGAAACGACGGTCTCGTCGTAGCCAGGTGGGCTTCCAGCAGGTTGGTGTAGAGACCTATGGTGGTGGAATCTGGAGCACCTGGTTTGACCGTGACCTGACCTTGGCTGGGCGTGTCATTTTCAAGGTGGGAACCAGAGTTGGGAACTGGGGAGGAACTGGGTTTCAGCTGCCTGAAGATTGAATATCGCATTCCTTCCGGGTACTAGAGGAGAGCCCTCTGGGGAAGAGGGGTCGGGGTAACCCAGAAGACCACTATGGTTAGTCTGGGTGAAGTGAGAAGTTTGACCAACCAAGATTGGTAGACGCCCTGGGCTGACTTGGCCTGTGTGCCACAGTGCCCCATCTCAGGTCGGCTGGAGCAGCGGCTGGTGCACGTGGACCGGCCTATTCTTCGCATCCCACACCTGGCCATCCATCTGCAGCGAAACGTCAATGAGAACTTTGGGCCTAACACAGAGACACACTTGTGAGACTGGAGCAGGGGGCTGTTGTGGCAGGGAGGGATGGGGCATAGCACCAGGTGACAGGACCCCGGAGGGACCTGGGAGACCAATTTTTAATGGCCATAGTCAAGTTCCACTCTTGGGACCCTTGATGTTCAAGGGTCCTCACAGCTCTGCCACTTGGGGAGTGGGCTGGAGATTGAAGGGCAAGGGCACTTCCCCATGAGGAGATGCCCAAGTTTATGGGTACTCCACCCTGCCATGCCCTCTAGCCCTCTTCATGCTGCCCTCTCATACCTCTCCCTACAGAGTCCCCATTCTTGCCACAGTAGTACAGGAGGAGCTGGAGAAGGGGACTCCTGAGCCAGGGACTCTCAATGCTACCGTAAGAGGGCTTCCCTGCTCCTGGTGAGGGTGCGCAGAAGGGGAACCTATCAGTCCCCCGAGAAGAGGCAAGGAGAGGAAGAACAGACCCTTCTCCTAATGTCTTCTGTCCTGCAGGATGAGCGGCACCACTCAGTCCTCATGTCCCTGCTCTGTGCCCAGCTAGGGCTAAGCCCTGAGGACATCTTGGAGATGGAGCTCTGCCTGGCAGACACGCAGCCTGGGGTGAGGAATAGTTACAGGAATTTGTGGGTGGGGACCTCCAGGATTCCAGCCAGCCCTAGTATGTCCCCTGAAGCACTCATCCTTCCACCAACCCCTCAGTTACTCTCATATCTGTTTTCCCAATAGACACCACTCCCTCTGCTTCCACTGGTTCTCAAATAGGCAAGTTCCCCCCATCAGACTTGCCTCCTAGGGCTATCTGTGGGATGGGGACTCTGGGAATCAGACCTTTCATAAATTTCTGGGAATCTCTGCTACAGGTGATCCTATCTTCTTAGACCCACACTGGCTTTGAACCTCTAGGGGCAAGAGGCCTAGAGGAGGTGGCCACCTGTTCTCTGCCTCCCAGTTGCTGGCAGTAGGAGATTGCTAAGTCTTTGGACATTTTGTCCTGCCAGAATGTGTACTGAACTTGTTTGTCAGCTGGAACCTCTTTTTTACTTCTTGGATTATTGGTTTTTTGTTTTTTTAAGAGAGGACCAGTTTTTCCTTGTCCTACTGGAAGAGGTCAGGAGGTACAGAACCTCCCTTTCTTGTCAGCCCCACCCTATCCTATATTCTCTGCTGAGTCTGCACAGCAAGAACAGTGCCCTAAGCAGGGGTCAGGGAGTAGTTGCACAAGAAATTGAGGAGGCTGGCTCAGCTCAGGCCCTCAAGAGCAGAAGCTCGGGAGTCAGGGTGAAGACTGAGGTCAGCTGCCTGTCCTGTCTGTCTAGGTCCTGGGTGGAGCCTATGATGAGTTCATCTTTGCCCCTCGGCTGGACAATCTGCACAGCTGCTTCTGTGCCCTGCAGGTGAGGAGCTGAGGCATCCCAGACACTCACTCTCCAGGAGAGTTGGGGGTGGGGGATGGTCTGGCGCTCCAACAGGTAGTGAGAGAAGGCCCTGACTGTGCCTCAGTCTGCTGAGGTAGACCACAAGGAGGGGCCCAAATGCTGCACCCCTGGTCACACTACCCATGGCCTCTGTCCTTGCATTGGCCTGGGGCCAGGGACTGAGGTAAGAGGAGCTAAATAAATATCTATTCAGGGTGCCGTGGTATCTTTCCCAACTCTGTTTCTGCTGCTTTTCTTCAAGTTAATAACTGTTCTCAAGAGAAAGGCCTAACCTCTGTGCCAGGCGGTGTCAGCCATCTCCCTCCACTTCCTCAGCCCTGTTGCTGGCTTCAGCCTGCTCAGCCTTCTCGCCTTTACTTAGGACCTCGGGGTGGCAGTCTCTCCTCCTTCTGGTCTACTTTGTGTTACCTATCTTCTTTCCATCCCATTCAGACCTCTTTCTTTCCTCTTGCTCTCACTCCTCCCTCTGCCCTATTCAGTCCTTCTTTCCCTGCCCATCCTGTAACTGGAGACCGGAGCCAGACCTGGGGCCTGCATCTGCTTCTGCAGCCAGCCAGCTGGGATCATGGTCACCTCTCTGGACTTTAGTCTGTAAACTGAGGCCGAGCAGTTTACATGATTTCCACGTGTTTTGATTTACCATGATTCTTAGCTCCTCCTCTCCACCTTCCATATCCTCTTCTTGCCTTTTGTTGGGGAAGGTGTGGGAGCACCCTGATGATGATTTCTCCATCCTGGTTGGAAAGTTTGCCACCACTCCCTGTGATAGGCCTTCAGAGAGGAGGCCAGTGGGAGCCTGACCCATTTCCTGAGAGGGTACATGGACACAAGGGAGTATGGCCCCCAAAATGCTGTGGGCTAAGTTGTGGAAGAAGGAGTCGCAAGAATGGTGCACTTGTTTTTTTGCCCATCCAGGCCTTGATTGATTCCTGTGCAGCTCCTTCCTCCCTGGCCATGGAACCCCACGTGCGCATGATCACGCTCTATGACAATGAAGAGGTGTGTGGAGAGCTTGGGAAAGGGCCCCTCCGTGGAGTCTTTAGCAGTCACCTTGTGCCGTACACCTGCCTACCCTGAGCCAGAGCTATTCTGGAGACCTCAGAAGTTGGGGGGAAGGTTGCCTGTGATTCCTTAGCACTTGGTATCCCCTACTTGCTCAGCAGATATCTGCTTCTTCCAATGTGACCCCATCTCCCACATCTCTCTGTGCCATTTGGCAAGCTCATTCCTCAGCTGGGCTTATTCTGCCCAATTCATCCTTGCAGCCCAAGGATTCAGTAAATAATAGGTCCTTTGATGCTTGTGTGTGTTAGGCTCTATCAGAGATGCTGTAATAGAACTTGACAGGGAGATAATTCTCCATTACATAACTGCCCAGGTCAGTGTTAGCACTTCAGGTCTCTGCCATCCTGAACACCTGGCTTCTGTGTGTTTAGCTATCATCTTTAAGTTAGCAGGGAAGGAGGAAGGGGCAGAGGAGGAGTGGATGCCTGTGTCCTCCAAGGTGGGCATTCATCACTGTTTATGTGTATGGAACTAGTGTAGCCATATTTAGCTGGAAGGAAGGCTGGGAAGGTCATCTGTAACTGGGTAGTTAGGTGTTAGTTACAACTTGGGTGTTCTGTTATAAAATTATAGACAGCAGTCTCTGTCACCTGCAGTGTGCTGGGGTGCCTCTGCTGAGCCCCAGAGGTGTTGGGGGAGAGAGGAGAGGTCAGTACAGAGAACCCATCAATTTCTACCCTAGAAATGACTGGAAATTAGTTTGACCCCAGCCCACTGTCAGGAGTTCAGTAATGACCCACAGTTGGGGATGTTGCTAAGCACACCCTCCTCTCACCTGGTGACTCAAGAGGTCCTAGACCAATGTAGATGCTGGACTTATGCTGGCTACCTGGCTCAGGCTGTGTCCAGACCCCCAGAGTCAGGTCTCTGTGTCTCTAGGTGGGCTCAGAGAGTGCCCAGGGAGCCCAGTCTCTGCTGACAGAACTAGTGCTGCGTCGGATCTCAGCCTCACCCCAGCACCTGACGGCCTTTGAGGAAGCCATTCCCAAGTCCTACGTGATCAGTGCAGACATGGTCCACGCTGTGCACCCCAACTACATGTGAGTCTCTTGTACCTGATGGTCCTTACACAGCCAGAGCCGAGGGAGAACCCACCTTTGGGCTCAGCCTCTGGATACCATCTTCTCCCTCCCCTTCCTCATCCTCATTCTGCCTGGAGGTGCTTCAAGACTTGGTCAAAGTCATGTGATGCCTAACCTAGGTGTGTTGAATAGGCTTTATTACAAACTCATTTTCGTCTGTTGCTAAAGGCTGCATGGTATGCTGTGTTTAGAATGACTCTGAGATCTTACTGAGCTGAGACAAAAAGAGTGCTGTGATCTCTTAGTACAGTCTGCCCCGGGAGGGGTGGTAGGTGTTGACAGGCTCACTGCTGTGTGCCATCTGGCTCTTAATTGCTTCTTACAGGGACAAGCATGAGGAGAACCACCGGCCTTTATTCCACAAGGTGAGATGCTCTCTTCTTAGAGTTGTGGGCCCCTGACCAGCACTGGGCCCCATCTTATTCCTTCTGATCCTGCCACCATCTCTGCCTCCGCCTTGACTCTTCCCCAGGGCCCTGTGATCAAGGTGAACAGCAAGCAACGCTATGCCTCCAATGCAGTTTCAGAGGCCCTGATCCGAGAGGTGGCCAGCAGTGTTGGGGTGCCCCTGCAGGTAAGGGCAGACCCTGTCTGGGAATGTGTGATGGAGGGAACAGAGTAGGGACACAAGCCATTGGGCCCCCAATGAACAGGGATCTTGGTACATGGCTTTTGGTGGAGGGTATCCCACTATGTGGAAGAACGGGAGTTTTGGATGCTGACAATGTTGGCTTTGCTGTGCCTCTAGCTGTGTGAACTTGGAGTGGTCTCCTAGGCTGTCCTAGTCTCAGTTTCCACATCTATAAAATGGGGGTGATAATGATGCCTACTTTGTTAGATTTTTCTGAGGCTTAAAGGTGCAGTGTGCTTCTGGCACACTGTGGATTCATCCTGCCTTTTTCACGTACAGCATCCTCATTTCCCACTTCTCTCTTGTATACCCTTACTCTTCCCCCTGGGGGTGCTCAGGGCTGGGGAGCCTGAGACCCTAACTACTCATTTCCCTCTTGCCTTAAATCACCCATCTAGTCTTTTTTTTCTCACGCGCGCGTGTGTGTGTATGCACATTTATTTCTATATTTTTTAATCTGTGCGTCAGGGACTAAGCTCACAGCAGTCCAGTGACAAATATAGCAAGCAAGTTTCAGTGGAGTCAGGACAAGGACCCTGGCATTCTGACTCCCAGCCCAGTGCTCTTTCTGCTGCAGTGCTGCTCTTTCCCACCCTGTCCCATGTAGAGCCATGTGGTTCCATTCTCAGGAAGGCTTTTAAAGGAAGTGATGTCCAGCTACTGGGAAAGGCAGCTCTGAGCAGATCTAGAGGAAGAGCATCCCAGGCACAGGGAGTGGAAAGGCCACAGGGGACAAAAATGTGCCTCATCTAGTAAGAGGAGAGAAAGTCAGGGTGAGACCAGGCGGCGCGGGGAGAAGCCCACCTAGGCCAGTCATGCAGGGCTTCAGGAGCTACGGAAGGGCATGTGGGTTTTATTCTAAGGCAGTGCAAAGGCACTGGGGGATTTTTCCATTGTAGCTTATGCAGAAACAGGACATAAATACTTTACCAATAGAAGCAAGAAAATAACAAGTATTGAATACCCAGAGATTTGTATGTATTCTGCCAGTTGTTTTTCTATACATAAACTAACATACATTTAAAAAATTAAATTGTATTGGATATATATTTGTTGCTACCTCTTTTCACTCCATTATCTCTACCTTCCATTTCAGTAATTTTTGTTTCAATGAATTTGTTCCTCATAATATTCTTTACAACTCTTTGGCCCACCCTGGTATCCAGTTCAGGACCAGACATTGTATCTGACTGATATGTCACTTAAATATTTTCTAATTTAGCACAGCCTCCCTTGCTCCCCCTCATTAAAACAAGTAACATGGGCTTGTTGAAGAAACCAGGCTGAACATCTCATATAGTGTCTCACTTTCTGGATTCATCATCTTCTTCATGTTGTCATGCTTGCACCTCTAGACCCTGAATTCCTATAAACTGGAATTTATATCCAGCTTAATGACATCAAGACATCATGGCTGTGTCTCTTTCATATTGTACCTCACACATAATGGTGACAGGGTTTCTTTTCCTTTTATGACTATCAGAATCATGAATTTTCATTGATTTATTGAGATCCAGTCCACTATAATTATATTTGATGCTCAAATTGTCATAACTCTGACCAGCAGAAGCCTTTTCAGTGTAACTCCTGTGCACATCTGACATGACTCTTGAAAGTTGCCTTGCTTTTTACACAAGAAATTTTAGACTCAGAGTTCAGTAGTAGAGTACATGCTTAGCATACATGTGGCCCTGGGTTCAATCTCCAGCACATACATACAAAGCAAAATATGAAATAATAGGCTTATCTTGTTCATTTAGCTCCCCAGACTTAGTAGCTTTGGGAGAATGATGGTATTAGAGGCCATGGTCTGGCATGCACCTAGAGTTCATTGGATGGAGGAAGGGAGATAGTTTTTTCTTTTCTTTCTTCATTGTTGTTGTTGTTTATATTGATGATTGAACCCAGAGGTGCTTTACCACTGAACTACATCTCCAGTCCATTTTAATTTTTTATTTTGAGACATGATCTTGCTAGGTTGCTGAGGCTGGCTTTGAACTTGCAGTCTTCCTGCCTCGGCCTTCCAAACCACTGGGATGACAATATGTCATCACACACAGCAAGGAGATAGTTCTTGGGGATCACATCCATGAAAATAGTTAGAAAATGTATATGTATTTTAAAAATCATGAGTTAACACTGTAATTTATTTTTTATTTATTTATTTTTGTACTGGGGATTAAACCCAGGGGCACTTGACCACCTAGCCACATCCCCAGCCCTATTTCATATTTTATTTACAGACAGGCTCTCACTGAGTTGCTTAGCACCTTGCTTATTTATAATTCTGTTCTCTCTTACACTGAAAGTCCTTTTTGTTGGAAACTTGGTCTCCCTATGTTGCCCAGGCTGGTCTCAAATTCATGGGCTCAAGCAATCCTTCTGCTTCAGCCTCCTGAGTAGCTGGGACCACAGGCATGCACCTGACATGCCTGGCTGAAAGTCTTTTCCCCCTTGCAGTGATGGGATCCAACCCAGGCCCTCAGGCACACTGGGTGTGAGCTCTACTACTGAGTACATTGCCAGCCTTCTGAAAATGTTGGTGTATCTAACATTATGTTATGATTTCCTTATTGTTTTCTTTTTTAACATACATGAAGAAAATAGTTTCAGAATGCCAGTAGCAGTATTTTTTAAATGCTAAAACTATTGAGTGATTTTTCTTTGTGTGTGTGTGGAGGGGGATGATAAGCATGCGTGTGACAAGGATAGGTGATCTTAAAGTCCCCTGCCTGCTGTGTGGGGAGTGGATCGTGGAAGGTGAGGTGATGGCAGCTGGAGTGAGGGTGGTGGCAGTGCAAATGGAATGGGACCACTTCAGAAGAGCTTGTCCTCTGGGCTCTGCCCTTTAGTGCCGGCCTCGTGATTCATACTGGTAACGTTCATGCTCCAAGGGGTAGAACTGGACCATCTCTCAGGCCCTTCCAAGGAACCCCGAAGTTCTCAGGTGGCTTTCTCCTTGACCTTAGTGAGCATACACTGCACGTGGCTCATGACCTGCCTCCTCTCTTCAGGACTTCATGGTCCGGAACGACTCCCCCTGTGGTACCACCATTGGCCCTATCTTGGCTTCTCGGCTGGGGCTGCGGGTGCTGGACTTAGGCAGCCCCCAGCTGGCCATGCACTCCATCCGCGAGACTGCCTGCACCACAGGAGTGCTCCAGACCCTCACCCTCTTTAAGGTAACTCCCACCCTCAAGGTCTCTGGGCTCCTTTCTCCTCTAGTACCTGGATTGGTTTGCTGGGGCACCAGCACTAAGTGCTGGCCTAGGTGATAGGGGCTGGTTACCATGGTGCTACCATGTGGGGAAACAGTGTCCTCGTTCTTCTCAGGGCTCAGGGACCCTGACCAGTCCCTGAGGAAAACAAGGGGATGGAGAGGGGCTGAGGGATAAGGAGGGGCAGCTTCAAGCATGGTGAGGCCTCTGTGCTTCTTGTTGGGGCCCATGCTGTCAGGAGGTGAGGGTGGGGCCCCTGCATCTGGTGCCTCACTAATTTCAAATCCCATGCCTCTTGTAGGGCTTCTTTGAGCTGTTTTCCACTCTGAGCCGTAAACTTGTAGTGGATTAAAGGCTCTTGGCAAGACTTCTCTTCTACCCCTTTGTACCAGAAAGGGAAAATCTCAGATGAGCTAAAGCTGGATTATTAAAATGGATTTTTCACTCAGACTTTGTTGTGCTTATTCGGAGACTGTAGGGGTATGGATTGAGCCAGACTTGGACCTCTGGGACCAGGGCAGAGGGGGAGCCTGGGACGCAGGTAGAGGAGGCCATGGCTCCCAGGATCTGCTAAGAGTCCTGTTAAAAACCTCTGTTCTATCTCAGGCACATGCCTGAAATGGGTGAAGGCCAGTGGGTCACAATCAGACGGTCACTTCTCTCACCCCAGCCCTCCCTTCCCCTGGGCGGTGGCTTTGGTGCTCTCCCCTCCTTTCATTCCCAGAGTAGTCTGCCCTCTAAGGTCTCTGATGAACATTAGTCCTCTTCTGAGCTGCCCTGGGCTGCCTAAGCTGTTTTCCTTCCTCCCCAACCCCTCCCAGGAGCTGCAAGGAGAAGGGCACAGTCCATGTTTATTATCCTCCTCCTCTTAGTCCCTGTTATCATTTATCAGGCTATTATCAGGAAAAGAGACTATCATCAAAGAATTAAGTCAAAGTCTGCTTATAAGCCAGCCTCCCTTCTGTCTCCCAAATATATGTGCTAATTTGTGTTCTTCTGATTTTTTGTTACTTATAAAAATTTCTATGTAGGCTGGGCATGGTGGTGCACACCTGTAATCCCAGCAGCTCAGTAGGCTGAGATAGGAAGATCTTGAGTTCAAAGCCAGCCTCAGCAACTTAGAGAGACCCTAAGCAACTCAGCAAGACCCTGTCTCTAATAAAATGCAAAAAGCTGAGGATATGGCTCAGTAGTGAAGTAACCCTGGGTTCAGTCCCTGGTATAAAAAAAAAAAAAAATTCTATACAAATATGACCACTTAAGCTTTCTAAAATAATATGGTGTGGAGATATCTTCATATGAATACATATGTGTTAGACAGTTTTTTTTGCCACTGTGACAGAATACCTAAGAAAAATGAAAGATTTATCTTGGCTCATGGTTTCAACAGTTGCAGTCTCTCCTCTGCTGGCTCCACTGTCTTGGACCTGGGGTGAGGCAGAACGCCCTGGCAGAGAAGGGCGTGGCAGAAGAGCTAAAGGTTGCTCATCTATTGTGGCAGCGAGGAAACCAAGGAAGGGTCCTGGAACAAAATATACCCTTTAAAGACAGGCTGCCAGTGACCTGCTTCCTGCAACTGGGCCCACCTCCCAACAGCATAGTCAGCTGTGAACTCAATAGACTAATCCACTAGGGGGTCAGTGCCCTCATGAGCCAATCACTTTCCAAAGCCCCACCTCTGAACACTGCTGCCTTGACAGCAAGCCTTCAGCATGTGAACCTTCGGGAGTATTTCAGATCCAAACCATAGTAATATGAATTAATTTAGCAATGGTGAAAAAACTAGAATCCACCAAAAGTTCCCTCAGTAAAACCAATTCCACGAATGCTATGAAACACCATTAGTGTGTGGCTGTTGAGACGTGCTTAACTTGAAGAGATCACAGTCACATTGCTGAGTAGAAAAGGTGATTGCAGAACTATCCGTAGAGCATGTTGTGATTTGTGCAAAACCCACTGACCCACAAAACGTACTTTGGAAATACGCAAATATACATGTAGATATATAGGAAAAAAGCCTGAGAAAATGCACAACAAACTTCAGGGTGATTTTCTGGGTTGGGAGTGACAAAGGGGCCTTACTGTTTTGTAGTGATTTTCTTTTGTACAGTAGAATGTGTTCATATATTATATATGAAATAAAAATTTTATATTAAATCAATACCTTTGTAATTGCTGCTCCATATTGTCTTGTACAGATGTGCTGTTATTTCTTCAGTCCCTTAATGGACATTTTTTTCTTCACCTGTTGATAATTCTAAACATTCCTGGGATGATTATTGTACACTTAGCTTTCTTTTTTCCCTTGAGATAAAAGGGACTTAAGGAATCAAGGTATGCATATTTAAAATATTGATAACTATTGTAATTTTCCCTGAGAACTTGGAATCCTGGAATGAAGAGTCAGCCCCAACACTGAGGCTCAGCCCCCAGGCCTGAATTTCCCATTTACAAGGGGCTTTATACTTCTCGATGCACCTTCATACTGAGCTTTTGGGATTCTCACAGATTTTTTTTGAGGTTAGGATTTGGCCATAGCATATTCAACCTACTTAAGGAATTCCAAAAAGTTGACATTTGTAAAACAGGCTCAGGGACCCACCATGCTTGCCTTTTCCATCCCCCCAGCTACTTCCAAGGACAGCTAAACCCTACTTTGGACCAGTCGTATTCATTTATACCTAGTTTGGTTAGATTGGATAACCTCAGGCAGACATGCATATCTATCTCCCCATAATAAGTTTTCTCTTTCATCCAGCAAATATTTATGGAGACCTGGGCACATTCCATCCCCAATGGAATTATCCTTAGTAAATAATGATGAAATAATTTTTATTTAAATAAAAAAGAATATTTTCAACCAGCAGACACTAAAGGATATCCTAAAGGTCAGAAGGTTTTTGACTCTCCACGTGAAGAAATCAGTCCACCTTGTGCTTAGGTAAGTTAAGGATATATATCACAATTGCTAGGAAAGTCTCTAAAATAATTTTTAAAACTATATAGCTCCTGTTACTGTTTAAATTGTGTCCTGTCGACTAAAGATGTTGAAATCCTAGTATGTGTCAATGCCAACCTTATTTGGAAACAAGTTCTTTGCAAATGATCAAGTTCAGATAGCATCATCGGGGTGGGCCCTAATCCAATATGAATGTGTCCTTATGAAAAGGGGAAATTTGGATTCAGACATGCAGAGAGGGAAGATGTGAGGACACGTGGATAATGCCATGTAAAAACAGGAGTGGAGTGATGCAGTTCAAACTAAGCAATGCCAAAGATTGCTGGTGACCCATCACCATCAGAAGCCAGAGAGAGGCAAGGGAGCGTGTGCTCCCAAGTTCAAAGGGAGCCTGGCCCTCTGACATTTTGATTTTCTACTTCTAGCCCCCATTACTGTGAGACAATAAATTTCAGTTGTTTCAAGCACCCATATTCCTAGTACTTTGTATAGCAGCCTAACAAACTTACTCCTTCAAATTAATTGAGTGCAAAATGGAATAATAAAAAATAATCAGTCCATTCTGCAATTTTGAATGGTTCAGCAAAACCATAAGCACGTATTTGTGCAATATAAATAAAGTAAAATTTATTGACTCAAGTTGAAAAGTACTGACTGGGTGGAGACACTATGGGTGTTCATTGTATTCTTTCAAATTTTTTTCTATGGTTGAACATTTTTGTGCTAAAAGTGTGAGGATAAATTTTACAAATTCAAAGCAGAAAAGAGAAGAAATGAGAAAAAATGGGTTAAGCAAGAGAAAACACTTAATAAAATGATCAACTGAGACCCAAATATATCTAGTTATACATTAAGGTGGACTAATTATTTCTCCATAAAGCTGCTATTTAAAAAAAGAATAGGTAGACCAGACACAGGTGACCCATCCCTGTAATTCCAGCAACTTTGATAGCTGAGGTAGGAGAATTGAAAGTTCAAGCCTTGGCAACTTAGTGAAACCCTGTCTCAAAAATAAAAAATAAAAAGTACTGGGAATATAGCTCAGTAGTAAAGGTGTCCCTGGATTCAATACCCAGTTAAAAAAAATAGGTGAACTAAATATTTCAGTCAAAATACAAATGTCAGACTGAATATTTTAAAAATTACATCTGTTTATGAGATACACCCAAACCAAAAAGGTTGACAAACATTATTATAGATTTGATTGATATGTTTCTGAATGTCATGAATTTCATATAGCAAACTTATTGGCTTTTAGTCTACTTTTTATCAACCTACTGCTTTGGAACTATCTCCATACTGTTGCATGTGGAAATATTTTTTCTCTTTTTATTACTGGATTCCCTCCTGCGAATATACCACAATTTGTTTAGCCATTCTCTTTACTGATAGGATTTGAGTTGTTTCTAATGCCTGGATATTATGAATAAAGCACCTATAAACATTCTTTTTTTTTTTTTTGGCGGTGCTGGGGATTGAACCCAGGACCTTGTGCTTACGAGGCAAGCACTCTACCAACTGAGCTATATCCCCAGCCCCCCTATAGACATTCTTATAAAGATTTTTATGGGAAATTTTTTATTACTCTTGGATATGTATCTAGAAGTGAAATCGCCAGATCATAGGGTAGACGTGTGTTTATCTTTCCAACTACTACACAGTTTTACAAAGTTTCTATGCCATTTCATGCACCCAGCAAAAACATCAGAGTTCCAGTTAGTTTACATCCTTACAAACACTTTGTATTGTCATTTAAAAAAAATTTAGCCATTCTGTTGGGTTCATAGGGGTAATTCATTTTGGTTTTTAATAGGGGTATGTATGTGCATGTGCATGTGTGTATGTATATTGCTGGGAATGGGTCTCAGGCAAGCTAGGCATGCACTTTACCACTGAACTACATCCCCAGTCCAAAAGGCATTTTCTTGATGAGTAATGTTGAGCCCTTTGGATGTTCTTGTATGTGAAGCTGCCATTCAAACATGTTGCCTATTTTTATAGGATTGTTCATCCTGTTCTTATAGATTTTTATGCTGAATATACACATACAAAAGACTTGTATTTTGAAAGAATGTGTATGTACCTATGTATTCAGGATACAAATCCTATGTTAAGCATATAAATAGCAAGCATTGTCTCCCAGTAGTGGTTATTGTTTTTTTAAGACATTTATAAATTTCATTGAGGTATAATTTGCACACAATAAATTATACCCATTTAAAGTGTACAATTCTATGAATTTTGACAAATATATACACCTGGGAAATCACCACATATTCAAGATACATAATCTTCCCATCACCTCCAAAAGTTCCTTGTACCCATTTACAATTAATTAACCTCTCTCTCTTCCCCTATCCTCTAAGCAACCATTGACTTGCTTTCTATCACTATAGACTAGTGGGTATTTTCTAGAATTTTATATGCACAGAATTGTGCACTATGTGCTTCTTGTGATTATTTCTCCTTAACTTATTAACATGGAAAATTATGCTAACAGTTTTAAATTTTTTAATTTATTTGTTTTTATGTGATTATTAGTGCATCATAGTTATACATAATAGTGGGATTCACTTTGACATATTCCTAAATGCAGCTAACATAATTAGCTCCTTTTCAGTCCCCAGTACTTCTCCTTTCCCTTCCCACTTCCCTCCCCCAGATTCCCTTCCTCTACTGATTTCCTTCTACTTGTTTATTTATTTTTAATTGGTGCATTAAAGTTATACATAAAATGGAATTCATTTTGTTATATTCATAAGCATACATAACATAATTCGGTGAATTTCATTCTGCAGTTCCTCTGCTTTGCCTTTCCTCCTCTCTCCTCTTTGATCTTCTTCCTGTACTCCTTTCTGTTTTCATGAGATTCCCTTTTTTTCAATTCCTTATTTCTCTCTAACTTCTGCGTACAAGAGAAAACATTCAATCTTTCACTTTCTGAGTCTGGCTAAATTCTCTTAGCATGATGTTCCCCAGTTCCCAAACAATTTACCAGCAAATGACATAATTTCGTTCTTCTTTATGACTGAGTAAAACTCCATTGTGTATATATAACACATTTTCTTTATCTATTTTGGATAGGGACTGTTGCTAGGGAATTCAGATGGATAGTGTTAATGGTGATAATAAGACTTTGGGGTAGCAGAGACCAGGTTGCAGAACTTTATCATCAGAGTTTATGATGTGTGCCTGGGTCGTGAGTACTTTTCCTCTTCTTTCTGCCTTTAGTGACCTAAATGATTTTTGAAGGATGTACAGAAAGATTGGAATGTGGGCAGCTGCTCTTATCCTCTGGGGGTCTTCAAATGTTAGGTGTAATAGTAAACTGTTGAAGGTGTTGGTAGAAGACATTGTGGGTAACCTCCTGTACCCCTCACTTTCACCACTTCAGTGCACTCAGTCCCAATACCAACTGCACATATCTGTAGTTCTTTGCCTAAGGGTTGCCTTTTGTTGTTTTTCACTCTGGGGGCACTTGGAAGTGCTAGAGAATATGCACTCCCTACCCCAGGCCAGCTCTAACCAGTGACTGGCTAGACTTGGTCTGAATCTCCCAGCTCCCTCACATCCTGGGAGAGACGACTCTTGAGATGTATGGTTCACACTGACTCTCAGAGTCTCTCCAGGAGAAAAGCTTCAGAGTTCAATCTGATAACAATCCCTGTATTGTAGTAGAGCAAAATGGGAACTTTAGCAGTTTAAGAGCTGATAGGCTGTGATTTTGCATGCTAACACAAGCAGCTCTGCATACTGACATTTAACCATAGAGACTTGCAGTGACTAACAGGTACCTGTTAAAGATAACTGCAGTAGCAGAAGCAGGAAGCAAAGCAACTGGGGCAGAACAATCCCCCTTTAGGCTTTGTGTTGTAAAAGTACCTAAGCTGTATGAGCTAAGAGTCCCTAAGTTCTTGACAAGCTTGACCCATATAAGGAATGTAGAATGTACCCTCCAATAGAATTGCACCAACTCTCTTGCCTTGATGTACCTAAAATTTGCTTATGTATAAAAGTAAAAGCCCTGCTGTGCTCACTCTTCTCAGGGCTCAGATTTTGGGAATTATCCCCTTGGGCCATGGCGCCACTAATAAAATGTTGTTTCCAAATCTCAGTGTCCTGACCCTCATTTTCCCCATTTCCCTACCAGTGTTTTCCTTTACTACCCAAATAAAATCCTTGTACTCACACTAGCTCTGCTTCTGAGAAGTAGACAAAGATGTCTGCTGTTCTATCACTATTCAACATTGTATTGAACTAAGGCAAGAAAAGGACTGAAAAAATGAAAGGGTTGGAAAGAAAGGAGAAAATTTTTCTTTTGATATGGCCTGTTATGTAGAAAACCCCAAAGATTTATTATTCAAATTAATAAGAGTTTATCAAGACAGCTAACTGAAAAATCAATAGACAAAAACCAATGCTATTCTATTGCAATGGATGGTTAGAAAATGAAAATTTTTAAAGGTTTGCTTCTACCAAGCATAAAAATTAATTATCTGTGAATAAATATAAAAGATATGCAAGATCTCTGCAGCAAATATTAGGTCTAAATAATTTGAAAGGTAAGTTTTCTTCATGGATGTAAAACTCAACCTAAAAATATTAATTATCCTCCAAACTGATATATGGATTCAATGCAATCCCAATAAAAATGTCAACAAGTTCTTTCTTTCTCTTTGCTTTTCCTTTTTTTGTGATTCATACATAAATATACATGTACATAGATATGTATAATATATAATATGTGCATACATATATATGATACAGAGATATCAAGACACTTTGGAATAAGACAACTAACTGCCCAATCTTCTCTGAAAGCTTATTGCAAAGCTATAGTAATCAAGATAGTATATTATTGGTTCAAAGATATAACCTGACCAATAGAACAGAATAGAGATACATGAATATCTGATACTTGATTTAGTGGCAAGTCAGGTAGTTCTTTGCACAAACGGCTATGAAAATTGGATGTAAATATAGCAAAATGAAACTGATTAGGAACAGTAGCTCGTGCCTGTAATCCTAGTGACTTGGGAGACAGAGGCAGGAGAATCCCAAGTTCTAAGCCAGTCTGAGAAACTTAGTAAGACTCTGTCTCAAAAAAAAAAAAAAAAAAAAAGATTAGGGATGTAGCTCAGTGGTAGAAGATCCCTGGGTTCATTCCCCCAGCACCACAAAACAATTTTATTAACCATATTAACCATGATAAGACACCATTACACACTCATCATTATAACTAAAAGTTTTAAATCTGACCATACCAAGTGTTGTAAGAATGTGGGAAAATAGGAACTCTTAGACATCAGAGAGAGTAGATTGGCAAGAACTTGGTACATGAGTTTGGCGTTATACCCATTCACCCAGGCATTCTACTTGAAGTATAAATCCTTTATAAAGGCATTGTATGTGCTTGCATGTGCATCCAGAAATATGTGCAAAAATGTTCATAGCAGCACCATTCTTAACAGTTGCAAACTGGAAACAACCCAAGTGTCCATAAACAGTGCAGTGAACACTGGTAGAGGCACCAGTATTGTGGGGTCTGACACATACACAACTTGGGGGAATCCTCTTTAAGTGGAAGAATAAGAAAAAGACAAATATAAAATTCAGTGTGAAAGCAAACATTTGAATAAAATGAGAAAATGTATTTAAGGAAGAAGTAACACCCATTCTTCACAAACCCTTCAAAAGAGTGAAAGAGGAACACTTCCCAACTCTTCTGAGACCAATATTACCTTGATACCACAACTGAACAAAGATATTTCAATAAAAGAGATGAAGGAATTCATTACTTATGAATATTGACTCCAAAATTCTCAACAAAACTGAATCTAGTCACAAGTAAGAAGAATTTTACACCCTGAGAAAATGGGATTTATCCTAGGAATGCAAGGTTGGTTCAACATACAAAAATCAATCAATATATTATACCATATTAGCCAAGCACAGTGGAACACACTTACAATCCCAGTAACTCTCGTGGTTGAAGCAGGAGGACCACAAGTCAAGGCAAGCCTCAACAACTTAGTGAGAACCTAAGTAACTTAGATAGACCCTGTCTCAAAACAAGAAATCTAAGGGGCTGGGGTATAGCTTAGTGGTTAAGCATCCCTGGGTTCAATCCCCAGTACCAAAAAAATTTTTACATATATAATATGACATATTAATAGAATATGGGACAAAACCACACTATCATCTCAATAGATACAGAAAAAACACTTAACACAATCCAATCCCTTTTCATGATTAAAATATTCAACACTCAGAAATAGGGGTGAACTTCCTCAGCCTGAAAAAGGACATCCATGAAATATACACAGCCAACATACTACCTAATGGTGAAAGAATAGAGTGTTCCCTCTAAGATCAGGTAGGAGGGCTGGAGGTGGGTGGGGGCTTGATGGCCAAAAATATAAGGTTTCTTTGTAGGGTAATAAAAATATTCTAGGAGTTAGGGGGTTAGCTGAGTGGTAGAGCATTTATATAGCATGTGCAGGCCTTGGGTTCAATCCCCAGCACACACACACACACACACACACACACACACACACACACAAATGCAAATGTTTTGAGGTTTAAGGGAAAAAAGAGGATCCCTAAAGTTGAAATTTCATTAGTTCCACAGTATACCCAACCCTGAATTGCAATATAATATAATTATGCAACACAAAACTTTACAACAGTGAAAATTAATAAAACATAATTATATTTGATAATGTAGGGGAGAATGAAAGAATTCTGCAGAAAACAATGCATGCTGCGTGAGTTATCCATCTGAAACCTTAGAATGTGTCCTAACTTGGAAATTGGGTCTTTTAAGATGTAATTAGTAAAGGATCTTGAGATGAAACCATCCTGGATTTAGGGTAGACCCTAAATATTATGACTACTGTCTTTATAAAAGAACAGAGAGGGAGATTTGGACACCCACCCAGAGATAGGGAAGAAGGGGGTATGAAGATGGAGGCAGAGAATGGGGTGATGCTGTCCCAAGTCGAGGAGTGCCAGGAGGCACCAGAAGCTGGGAGAGACAAGGATCCTCCCTGGAGCCTTCAGAGGGAGCCTGGCCCTGCTGATGCCCTGATTTCAGACTTCCGCCCTTTGGGTACAGGGAGAGCACATTGTCCATGAGGGCCTCATCACCTCCTTCAGAGGAGAAGAGGGACACCAGAGAGACCATCCTGCGCCTGCTGTTCCCCAAATTCCTTCAGCTTAAAGCGCTCAATATGCAGGGAGCCAGTTTGTGAGATGTCATGTCCTGAACAGTCTGAGGTGGGTGTGCATGCTCTAATAATCTGCTGAGCTATGTTTTTATGTATCATTCATCTTTGCTCATCTGCATTATTTTCACAATCAGAGGTAAAGTTTTGTTGTTGTTTTTTTAAGAGAAAAAGAAAAAGCAGAAAGCCCTCTAAACACAAAAGGTGGCACCAGAAACATTTTAAATAGAAAAGATGCGAGGCAGAGAGCAGCTGCCAAGATGATTGGACTATTAGAAGTAAAAAACAAAAGTCCCCTTCCTGTCCAGAGGCTCAGGATCATGCAGAGAAGAGAGGAGGTCAATAGGGCTCTCCAGCAAAATTCCCAGTCTCCCCTTCTTACCCCCAGACCTGTCCCCTGGGGGTGCTGCTCTCCATGAACTCAACTTCTGCAGAGACTGAGCCTCCTCAGCTCCCTTATTGCTCACCCCCAAGAAGGACTGGAGTATTCAAGTAAAAATTAACAACAACAAAAACCTTAATAAAGGAGAGCCAAAGACAGATCCATTTATGCCAGAGGCAAGGGAGAGTTTGTCCCCCAAGCTCTGGGTCCAACTCATCCATGTGATATCCCAGGAATCAAGGGAAGTTCTGGGTCTCCCCATTCCTGACTCCAGGATTTCCTTCACATAGTAGGTGACATTTCTAAGCAAGTGTGTGTGCCAGCACACATCTATACACATGAATGCAACATGTACATGCTCATGTACACACATACGTAAGTATGCATGCACACACCACGCATACTCACAGACACTTATATATACATGCCCACATACACATGCAATGCTTGGAAACATACAATCACATGCATAAGCACATATATACATCTGCATATGCATATCAACTTATCATAGAATCAAATATATACATTTTTATACATACACACATATAAACACAGGCATATATACATATAAACATGCATGCATATATCTATGGTCTGTGTGATCAATAGAACAAGGCAGAATGGGTGGCAAGTGACATCCAAAACTGGGCTATAAAAAAACATTGTGATTTCTGCCTGGCTCTTTCTCTCTCTGGGGTTACTCACTTGGAGGAAACCAACTTCTGTGTCATGAGGACACTTAATCAGCCATATGGAAAGATGCGACAAGGAACAAGGAACTGAGACTTCCTGCCAACAGCTAGACCCAACTTATCAGGATGGCGAAATAAGCCATTTTGGAAGCAGATTTCAAAGCCCCAGTAGAATCTTCAGATCACTGTGTCATCCATCAACATCTTGACTGCCATCCCATGATAGAACTTCAGCCAGAAGCACCCACCTAAGCTATTCCTAGATTCCTGACCCTCAGAAACTAGAAGATGAAAATGTTTGTTGTTCTTAAGCTGCTAAGTTTTGGTGGAATTTGTTACACAGCAATAGAGCAGAAGATAATGAATACAAATACATTGCATATACTTATACACAGACACACATATCCATATCCATATACTCAAATACATCCCCCACATACACACAAGCCTACATCTACATATACATGTAGACATACACAAACACATTTGCATGCAGTACACATTGATACACATGCACACATGCACACACACATGCACAAATTCTAATAACCCACTCCTAAAGAGTCTTGAGGCTCTTCCACATCCAGGTACCCTCTTAGCTCCCCTCAGAGGTCTTACCCATCTCTGGGGAGCTGTTATCCAGGAGATTCCTGCAAGGGGTGATTATGTCCCTGGGGGACATACACGTTTTTAAAGCTCTCCAAGTCCTCCTCTCTATGGTGAAATAGACATGGTAATAATGCCTATCCTCCCCAGCTGCAAGGAAGATTAAAGATAATGTAGGAAAATGTCTGTCAATTGTTCTGGACTGAAGGTAAGTTCTTCATTTCCCCACTGGAGGGCGCCCCCACTTTGTCTGTCTCTCAGTCACCCTTTCACAGATTTCAGCAATTGTGGCATCCAAGCACTGGAGGCCCTCAGTGGCCTCTTGTTCCAAGGGGAAGCATAGGCACAGCCCTAGGAGGAGGGCCTGCAGAAATCTGCTTCGGAGATTTCCAATGTTTGAAAAAAAAAGGGGGAGGGCCTCTGCTTTTCTAAGAGAATCTTAAGTATAGCATGACCCCAACCCCCACCTCACTCATTCTTACATATAAGTGCACACACATAATATACGCATATGTGTGTGTTTATATACCATCAGTCCTCCATATCTGCAGGGTCTGCATCTGTAGATTCAACTAACTGCAGATTGAAAACAGGCCTACAATGGTTTCCTCTATATGGAACATGTACATTTTTTCTTGTCATTATTCCCTAAATGGTACAATATAACAGCTATTTACATAGTATTTACACTGTGTTAGATATTATATGTACTATAGAGATGCTTTAAAGTACATGGGAAGATGTGTATAGGTTACGTGCAAATGCTGTTATATGCTACGTTGTACAAAAAACTTAAGCATCCTTAGATTTTGGTGTCTGTGGGCAGGTCCTTAAATACAATCCCCTGAGGGATTGAATCACCCTGAGGGGTGACTGAATCTATCTATCTATCTATCTATCTATCTATCTATCTATCTATCTATCTATCTATCTATCTACCTACCTATCTATCTATCTATCTTCTATTTCTATCCATATCCATATCTATATCTATACTTGGAGAAAGAAGGAGTGCACTCTCCTTAAATGAGGCTCAGAGTCCCTCACAGTCAGCCCTACCTTTGCTCATCTCTATGGAGATGAGTAAGTCACCTGGCATCTCTTTGGAACCCCTGGAGATTTTTGGAACCCAGATTAAAAACTGCCTATATGGTACCTCCAGCTCTTTACAGATAAAAACTGAGATCAGGCTGGGCAAGTGTGGAGCCAGGATGGACTCTGGTCCCCTCACTTTCCTCTGCCTTTCTGGCTCACCCTTCCTCTCCACAGTCCACCCTCCTCTCAGGGACCCCAAGAGAGTCTGGACTGTTTTACACAGCAGCCTCTTCTGCTCTAAGGAAGGCCTGAGGAGGTGACATTTGAACTTAGAGCTATATGACTAGAAAGCAATCAGAGGAAGATCTGGAGGAGGAGTCCCTAGGGCAAAGAGATTTATTTATTTTTTTAGTACTAGGGTTCCAATTCAAGGCAAGGATTCTACCACTGCTAGGCAAGTGTTCTACCACTGAGCTAAATTCCCAGCCCTTAAATTTTTTTATTTTTTCGTTTTATTTTGAGATACAGTCTCACTAAGTTGTGGAGGTTGACCTTGAACTTGTGATCCTTTGACCTCAGACTCCTGAGTCACTGAGATTGTAGGTGAGCACCATTCAATACAATTGCTACCAGGTAGATTCCAGACATATTCCATGAAGAGATAGAACAGGCCCATGGTAGGAGATGGGTTTGGAGAAAAGGTCCAGGATTACTCAGGGCTTGTGGTCCATAGGGTTGGATTTTATTTAAAGTGCAGAAGAAAATCCTTTGGAGATTTCTAAGGAAGGGAGCCTCATGACGGCATAAACGTTTTATAAAGATACACTGATGCTGCTGGAAAATGGATTATGAAGTGGACAAGAGTGGAAATAGGAAACATATTTGGGGATGGTAAGTTATCCAGGTAGGACCTGGATCTTGGACTGAGATGGTGGCAGCATAACTGGGGAACTCCTAGCTGGACTCCATCCAGGCCAACGTGCTCCTTGGAGATGCACCAGTCCCTCTTAGTCATTTCAGAGAAACTTGTCCCCTTCCCTGTCACCATGGTAGCAGTGCTTCTTAGCTTCGATTGGTTGCTGAGTCACATCATTAACCCAGTATCTGACTCTGATGGGGACTGGTTGCCATGGTTTTGCCAAATATGCAAAAGAGGAACTGCCATTCTTCTCCAGGCTCAGGGTGGGGAGGAGATAGGGGATTAGGGAAGGGCCAGAGTCATTTGTTTCAGGTGTTATTCAGATCAAGACGGCTATTGAAAATGAGCTCTGTATTTGGTAGGGGAGATTGCCTTGATTGCCTGAGAACAGTGGTAACCCCTGCATTGGTACATTACTTGAAAACCCTTTACTTCTTCCCATTTTAGGATTTCTTTGCTACCAGTACTCTCAGTCAGAACCTCATTGCTATTTAAAGCTGAATTGGAAGCCTCCCATCCCTCACACTTTCCCTGATGGTCTGAAGAAGGGCAATTACAGGTTGGCCCAAATTTGTACTATTGAAGTTGGTTTTTGAAACCAACTCTTTTCACAGATTTGTCTGTAGGCAGGATGGGTGGACTTTGGGCAACCAGAGCCTCCAAAGTGAGAGAGGCAGGTGCAGAACACAGCAAGATGGGAATGAGGTTCGAAGAGCACAGTCCTTGATTGCCTGAGGACCCGGTTTCAGATGCTTTTCTCCTTCCATGGGTCATTTCTAGTGCAGGTGAATGGCCGGGTGGAATCATACCTGGAATGACAGTCAACCCACTATAATCTTCAAATGCATCTTAACTGTCCTTCAATCCCCTGGTGGAAGAAAATCTTTTCATCCAGACCCCAGGTAAGGCAGTCAGGCCAGGACCTGGCTCTGCCTCTTCTGAGGTCCACAGTACCCACTCAGCAATAAGATCCCCTAGAGGGCAGTCATACCAGCCCCAACTCAACCACAGAGAATTCTGCAACCACAAGTTATGCACATTTAATATTTAGTAACTATAATCAGTTGTCTCTGGGGAAGGGGAATACACTGAGAAAGAGGAGACCAATGCTCAGTTCAGCCAAACTCCAGCATGTCCCCTGCTTCTATATTTCTCAAAGCACCTTTGCCCTCAGTTCATCTGATCCTAACAAATGGTATTTCCAGACCATCCACTTATAGAATGTAGGAAAATCAAGAGATGCTCCTCTGGTATACAAGTACTCCCAATACATGTCCTCTTCCCTGCATTCTTGCTTGTAAGGACATAGCTAAATATAATGTTCAACTAGTCATATTTATCATACCTGATTCTCATAAGTTAGGTGGACCCTGACTGCCTAGTCTTGTCCCATAATACATTATTTTTATTATTATTATTTTTTTTTTTTTGCAGTGCTGAGGATCGAACCTAGGGCCTTATGCTTGCATGGCGAGCACTCTACCAACTGAGCTGTCTCCCCAGCCCCCATAATACATTCTTTTATTCAGCATGTCCGTACTGCACTGTGCTTGGACGCTGCAATACATGGTTCCTGCCTCAAGGCAAGTGAAGACCAGTTAGGGAAGAATAACATCCAGAACATGATGCAATAAACATTGAACGCCTGTGCAGCAGGCCCCACAGTTGCCCTGCCTCATATCCTCTAGTCTACCAAAAATCGGACACTGTTGGTACATGCTGAACACCTCCTCCCTCAAGCTCTGGGAATGCCAGGCCTTCTGGAATGCCAGAAGAATCCATAAAACTGTGCATCAATGGTCCTCAAGGGCCTGGTATTTAACATCTCCAGAGTCAACACCTAACATATTAAGGACTAAGTTATGGATAAATATCCTTCCCTCGGTGAGATAAGACAAGTTTTATGTGGGTCCTCAGAGGTACCAGCACGATTGATTCCCAATGGTCCACAGTAGTGATCTGCTCACCAGCATTCTGTTTACTGGCTTTTCTCTTTCCTTTCTCTCACTTTCTCCTTCCTCCACTTGTACTTGCAGGGATGATCTGTCACTTAGACCACCTGTATCGAATTCTTGCCTCAAGTTTCCTCTTAGGTGAATCCAAATGAAGACAATTGGTTTTCTATACTATTATGGTTTGGATGTGAGGTGTCCCCCAAAAGCTCATGTATGGGACAGTGCATGAAGGTTTAGAAGAGAAATGATTTAGAAGAGAAATTATGAGAGCATTAATCCCTGATGAGATTAACTGAGTGGTAACTGAAGGTGGGTAAGTTGTGGCTGGAGGAGGTGGGCCACTGGGGGACTGCCTTTGGGGTATATATTTTGTATCTAGAAAGTGGAATCTCTCTCTGCTTTCTGATCATCATGTGAGCCTCTTCCCTACAACACGCTCCTCCGCCATGATGTTCAGCCTCACCTTGAGCCCTGAGGATTGGAACCAGCTATCTATGAACTGAGACCTCTGAAACTGCAAGCCCCCAATAAACTTTTCCTCCTTTCTAGTTGTTCTTGTTAGATCTTTTAGTCACAGCAGTAAAAAAGATAAAATATCTGCTTTCAAGTTTTAATTTTTCCAGCTCTGTTATTCCTACTGCTTGTCACTCAAATTGTCTCATCTCCTCTGGTGACCAACTCTAAAGACCACAAACTACCCTAACTCACCTAAGATAAAATAGATAACCTAGTCTTATAACAATTTTAAAAATTGAATTCACATTTAAAACCTTCTGAGGAAAAAGTAATCTTCAGGCTTGGATGGTTTTACTAGAAAATTCTATCAAATATTTAAAGAAGAAATAACAGTTCTGTACAGTATCTTCCAGAAAATAGAGGAGAGAATATACTTTCTGTTATGGTTTGGATGTGAGGTATCCTCCAAAAGCTCACGTGTGAAATAATGCAAGGTTCAGAGGAAAATGATTAGGTTGTGAGAAACTTAATACAATCAGTGAATTAATCCCCTGATAGGGACTAACTGAGTACTAACTGAAGTCAGGTAGGGTGTGGCTGGAGGAGGTGGGGCATTGTCGGACATGACTTTGTGGTATATATTTTGTATCTGGTGAGAGGAGTCTCTCTGCTTTCAGATCATCATGTGAGCTCCTTCCCTCCACCACCTCTTACACCATGATATCCTGTCTCACCTTGAGACCCAAAGAATGGAGCCTACTGCCTATGGATTGAGACATCTGAAACTGTGAGCCCCCAAATAAACTTTTACTCCTCTACAATTGTGCTGTGTTTTAGTCACAGCAGTGAAAAAGCTGGCAAAACACTTCCCAACACATTTCATGAAGTCATAATTGCCTCGATACCAAATCAGGACAAGATACCTACAAGGAAAGGAAACTGAAGACCAATATCCCTTATGAGTGGGTGTAAAAACCCAAAAATGGCTTTCTGCTTCATCAATTCTTCCCTTTTTCTGTTTTGTTTGTTTTGTACTGAGGATTCAATCCAGGGGTGCTTTACCACTGAGCTTCATACCCAGTCCTTTTTTTTTTTTTTTTTTTTTTTTTTAATTTTGAGACAGGGTCTTACTAAGTTGTTTAGGGCCTCACTAAATTGCTGAGTCTGGACTTG
The DNA here is from genome assembly GCF_902686455.1 of Sciurus vulgaris. Classification (NCBI taxonomy): domain Eukaryota; kingdom Metazoa; phylum Chordata; class Mammalia; order Rodentia; family Sciuridae; genus Sciurus; species Sciurus vulgaris. The sequence goes on along the minus strand of NC_136463.1, from coordinate 170,967,786 downwards.
AACTTGTGATACTCCTGTGTTAGCCTCCAGAACTGCTGGGATTACAGGCATGCACCACTGCTCCTGGCTCTTTTTCTGTTTTCAATTGTATTGATTTATGCTTTTGTCTTTAGTTCTTCCCTCTGATGTCTTTTCCAACGTAGGCATTTCATGTCATACACTTCATTCCAAGCATTCCTTCAGCTGCACTGCACAGATTTTGATAGGTTGTGCTTTCCTTTTTGTTCAGTTCAAAATATTTTCTAACTTCACTTAAGATTTCCATTTTGACCCATGGGATATTTAAAACTTTTTTTTTTTTTTTTTAAGTGGCCAAGTGTTTGGAGACTTCATTGTTACTGATTTTTAGTTTAGTTGCATTGTGGTTGTAGAACACTGCATAATTTCAATTGTTTTAAATTTTACTAAGATTTCTCTTATCATCCAGGTTATGGGTAACGTCCCACTGTGTGCTTGAGGAGAATGTGTGTTCTGCTATTGTTGGGTGGAATGTTCTGTAAATACCAGTTAGAATCAATTGTGCAATGGTGTGATCAGTTCTCGTATATTCTGCTAGTTTTTTTGATTTTTGAGAGAAGAACGTTGAAATATCCAAATATAGTTATAGACCTATTTTTCCCTTCAGTACTGTTCATTTTTGCATCACTCATTTTGAAACTCTGTTGTTAAGTCAACACACGTTGAGCTATGTGCATTCTTGATGAACAGACCCTTTTATCTTCAGGCAATATTCCTCCTTATCCTTGGTAATTTTCTTTGTGCTGAAAGTCAGTTAGTGTAGTATTAATATAACTATTTCGGTCTTCTTTGTGTTAGTGTGGCCTATCTTTCTCCATTTATATATTATATTTGAAGTGAGTTTTTTATAGACAATACATTGTTGGGTTATTATTTATTTATTTATTTTGTTCTACTAGGGATTAAACCCAGAAGTGCTCTACCATTGAGTAACATCCCCAACCTTTTTATTTTTGTTTTGAGACAGGATCTCTCTAGGTTGCTCAGTCTGTCCGTAAACTTGCAATGCTCCTGCCTCAGCCTCCTGAGTAGCTGGGATTACAGGTGTGCACCACCATGCCTGGCCATTCTGTCCATCCCTGTCTTTTAATTGATGTATTTAGGCCCTGTACAATGATCAATATATTTGGATTTACATCTATTGTAGTATTCATTTTCTGTTTGTTTCCTCTTTTTTCATTGTTGTTTTTCCTTGTTTCATCTTTCCTTCCCTATTGGATTGCTGGAATACTCTATATTCTATTTTAATGTATCTATTGTATTTTTTAAAATTTATGCTATTGTGTTTTTTTTTTTTTTTCAATTTAAAACTTAGGACTTGTTATTTTCTGGATTTCGACATTTATTATTTTTGGACTTCAGTTGACCACAGGTGACTAAAACCATGGATAGCAAAACTGCAGATAAAGAAGGGAACTGTTGTACTTATATCTCAGTTATGACTCCAAAGTCCAATCTTAACTATAAAACTGCAGTATCTGCTTCTCCTCTCCCCAATTTGGCATAGCTTCAGCATTTTCATAATAATTTCTTGATTGATTATTCAATAATCTTGTTATTTAGAGTAGATACCCCATGATTTATTTTCTTATTCACCTACTATTAACCAGATGCATGTATGTATTGATATTATAAATAACTTCATAATATCCTTTTTTTCAGTACTGAAGATTGAACCCAGGGCCTCATACAAGCTAAGCATACACTCTACCACTGGGTTATACCTTCTATCCCACAAATATGTTTTTATCTGTCCTGATTTGGATTTTTTGTTTGTTTGTTTTTGTTGTGCTAGAGATCAAACTCAGGCCCTCACACATTCTAGGCAAGTGCTCTACCACTGAGCTACTTCCCCTGTCCTATCCCTACTTTGGACAATTACCTTGTTGCCAATAGTTATTTGAAAATAAGTAGGGATACTAACTCACACATAACAAAACTGGCAGGTGGCAGATACATGCTCCTATGTAACTTTCATCTGCAGCTTTTCAAAAATTTGAGACAGGGTCTTACTATGTTACCCAGGTTAGCCTTGGTCCTGCCTCAGTCTCCTGGGTAGCATGCCACTGCACCTAGCTTTCTTTGATATAGAATGAACAATTACAGGGCTTATGGGTGTAGCTCAGTGGTAGAACACTTGACCAACATGCTTGAGGCCCTGGGTTCACTCCCTAGTGCTGCAAAAACAAACAAAAGCAATTACAAACATAGGCTAAAACAAAACAAAGGGATTATTGAAATACCACAGGGACAGTCTAAAACAGCATTTGCAGACAAGTTCATGTTGCTCAACATTAGCAGGCAGAAGGAATAGGGAAAAAGTAAATAAAAATGAAGTTATCACAGAAAAGTCAACTTATTATATTAGCTGGTTTTCGTGAGAGATTATACATCATGTATTAGTAGTCTCACCAAAAATGATTCCCATCTGCAATCGACATTTCAAAAAATGGAAGTTATATATATACACACACATAAATTCTTTGTGTGTATGTATATACATAAAACAAATATGCTGCTTATTCTCTAAATTCTAAAGCATACTCATTCACATATTGACTGATTGAACTTATATAAACATTCTGACTTACTGAAATATATGTAAACATTCTTTTATGACAGGCCAGAATATCTACATTATCTCAACTTATACAAAAAGAAAACAGATCCAAAATAGCATTAAGGAACTTCCTTAGTTAAAACTGTAAAACTCTGTGTGTGTGTGTGTGTGTATGTGTGTGTGTGCGTATACATACATATATGTCACTTCACTCCCATTTTATTCTTTTGGCTAAATTTTTAACAAGTGTTCACATGACTTCCTCCTAAATTTCTCTGGAAGGGATCTCTTCACTAGTTTCCTTTTGCAAGTTCATTTTTTGATATGTCTGGCATGTGAGATTTTAATTGCTCTGTCACAGTTTTCTCTTCTTCAGTCAGAGGTAACAGCTGCAGGTCTGTTTGCTTTTGTAGTTTTTGTATCGTAGTCTTATTCAAAGTAGCATAAATGCGGCTCTTAGTCTCTTTCTGTTCAACAGCAACTGGTTTAAAGCATGTGTATAAAGTTTGATAGCAAGACTTTACTGCTGACAATTTCTTTAAGACTATAACTCGATTTTTCTGGCCTGCTGAATAAGGATGATGAGTCTTGATTTCATATCCCAGCCTGTAGTGAATGTTATCCTGATTAGAGTCAGCTTTTTGGAATATCAGTTCAAGCTTACCCACCTCCGCCTTCACATTGAATAGTTGTATTGTGTTTTTTGCTATATATTTTCATGTAGTTTTTTCAGTGGTTGCTCTAGGGATTATAAATATACATACTTAACTTTTTTTTTTTTTTTGGCACAAGGGATCAAACTCAAAGGTCTCACTAAGTTGCATAGAGCCTTGTTAAATTGCTAAGACTGGTTTTGAACTTGTGATTCTCCTGCCACAGCCCCCCGAGTCTCTGGTATTACAGGCATGTGCCACCACACCAAGCCACACTTAACTTTTCACAGTCTACTTATAATCACTATTTTATCATTGGAAGTGAAAAATGCAGAACTCTTGCCAGCAAAAAGTTCTCTTTAACACCTTGCGTTAATGTTGTTGTTATCAATTAGAATAAATTACATCTACATACATTGAAAACTCTTGTCAGATAGTGTTATAATTTTTGTGTTCAACCAACCATATTTCAAATAACCCAGGAATGGAAAAATATCTATAATATTTATTCAGATACTGACCATTTCTATTGGTCTTCCTTCATTCCTAATGTTTCTGCAAGCAATGAATTATCTTAGTTTTTCTTCACCTGAGAATGTTTTAAGTTCACCTTCATTCCTAAAATATGTTTTTTATATATATAGAATCTTGGGTTGACAGCTTCTTTCTTTCACCAAATGTTATCCCACTTCCTTCTGGTCCCCATGGTCTAAAAGGAAGAATCCAGTCACTCAAATCAGTGTTCTCGCTGGGTGTAGTGACTCACACCTGTAATCTCAGCAGCTCAGGAGGCTGAGGTCAGAGGGTTGGGAGTTCAAAGCCAGTTTCAGCAATTTATGGAGGCCCTAAGCAACTCAACAAGACCCTGTCTCTAAATAAAACATAAGAAAGAACTTGGGGATGTGACTCAGTGGTTAAGCATCCCTGGGTTCAATTCCCAGTTCCAAAACCAAAACAAATCACTGTTCTCCTTCAAGCAATGTGTTGTTTGAGATTGTTCTGTTTTTAGTTTTTAGAGGTTTATGATAAATCTTTCTTTTGTTTCTAGGGATCAAACCCAGGAGTGCTTCACCACTGAGTCACATCCCCAGTCCTTTTTATTTTTATTTTAAGACAGGGTCACACTAAGTTGCTGAGGCTGACCTCAAATTTGTGATCTTCCCACCTCAGCTTCCCCAGCCCCACACCCACCTGATGGAATCATTTCTATTGATCCATCACCAACATGTGAATTGACTCTTCTGTTGTATCTATTCTGCTTTTGAGTTCATCTATTTCCTTTTTTGTTTTTTAGTTATTGTATTTTTTTTCATTAGAGTATCAAAAAGAATAACCAGTGATAGGCAATACAATAAGGTTGGATAAGTAACCTCAAAACTGACCATACAGGGATTTGCAGATAATAGTAAAGGGTCTAGAGCTTATGCAATGTGCAGAAGAAAATCACTGGGGATTTTAAGGAAGGGAATAGAATGATATCACATATCATTTTTAAAAACTACCCTAACACTATTGGAGAACATATGATATAGATGAGAATGGGATGGATAGACCTGTTAGGAAGAATTGTCTTGGTCTAAGGAATACTGGTGGCTTGAACTTGGCAACTACAGTCAAGTTGAGCACTTCCAGGGCGCCATGCACTGTGCCAGAGCAGCCTGAGCCTCAGGAAACTCTAGATCCTCATATATTTAAAAACAAACAAACAAAAATACTTCTGAATCCTGTCACCATGGCAGCTGTGCTTCTTCTGCCTGGATGGGCGGTAGAAGTGACATCATCAGCACTAAATGACTGATTCCCACAATGAGAACTGGTTACCATGGTGCTACTAAGCATGAAAACAAGAATCTGCCATTCTTCTCCAGGCTCAGGATCCTTGACTATTTCTGAAGCTAACAGAAAACTGGGAATTGGGGATGGCGGGGGACGGGGGTGGGGTAATTAGGTTATGGGAGCCAAAGGGAGGCCAGCTGTCAGGTAATTGCTGAGTCACTGTTCTTCCAGATCTGCCCTGACCAAGATCACTAGAGCCTGCTATCTACTGTGGAGGGGGAGCCCCACACAAAAATTCCTAACACCATTCTCTCACTTTAGAGCTTCTCTGAGCTGTTTCCTCTAAGTAAAACTACCAGATCAAGGCCTCCCTGTCTTTCCATCAACCCTCAGGGGGCCATTCTAGGAAAAACTGCTATTGGATTTTTCATGGAAACTCTTTGAGCCTGTCTGGAGGCAAAAGATTGGGCCTCAGCAAGAGCCTCTGAAGTAAAATGTGTAAGACCAGTACAGATACAGAGGGGACATTTGAGAAGGTAACAAGGAACAGCACATTTCCTTGGTACAGATAGAATCTAGATTTTTGATTCCTTTTTCTTTCTGAGGTAGGATAGAAGAAATATAAAGGATAGATAGAAAGGAGACAGGAAAGAAAGGGCGATTATAAATTTAATCTTAAAAGTCTTGCACTAAAGTTCATCATATCATCACTCCCCAAGCTAGCTTTTTTCCTAGACCTGTCACTCCCAAATTTCTGGAAAATCTGCAAATCTTCACTCAAAATCTTGAAATTGTGGAAATTCACTCATGAAGATAACCTCGTGCAACATACTATCACATGTCTTTTTTTCGTAGATTAAGCAAACGAAGATACACAATTTTAAGATACCTATCATATAGGTTCCATTTCAAATATTATCTATTAATAAGATCATAAGACAACACCCACCTAAGGATTCTGAGAACAGCTAGACCACCAGAAACCATCTTATGATCTCCAGGCTCATATCATCCCCACATATCTTCACTGTGGACCCCAAGTTCAATAGGCCTGAGAACCTCCTTGTTTTCTGAAAGTATTGCCCTCAGCACTGGAATTTCCATGAAATAAATGGCAAAAAAGAAGTGCAATATCAATGCTTGTGCACACATTTTGATAGGTATCCTCTTGGCAGACTGAAATCTTAAAAGGGAGAGAGGAACACACCCACCTGTGCTTATCCCACTTGAAGACCAACAGGAACATTATACTTCTCAAAGCAGGTTCACACTCATTTGCTTCTAGGTCTCAAATTTTTCCATAAACTATTTAGAAATAATGTGTCTCTCTCTCTAGCAATCAGGGAAATACAAATCAAAACTACACCAACATTTTATCTGACTCTGACCAGAATGGCAATTATCAAGAACACAAATAATAACAAATGCTGACAAGGCTGTGGAGTAAAAGGTATAGTCATACATTGTTAGTGGGACAGAAAAGTAGTAAACCACTCTGAAAGGCAGTATGGAGATTCCTCAAATAACTAGAAATGACCCAGCTCTCCCACTCCTTGGTACTTATCCAAAAAAAACTAAAATTAGCATACTATAGCAATACAGCCACTTCAGTGTTTATAGTAGTACAATTCACAAATGCCAAATTATGGAATCAGTCCAAATGTACATCAATAGATGAACGGATCAAGAAAACGTGGTATATATTCACAATGGAGTTTTACTCAGTTATAATGGAGTTTTATTCAGTCATAAAGAAGAATGAAATAATGGTATCTGCTGGTAAATGGATGGAAATGGAAACCATAATGTTAAGTGAAATAAACCAGGCTCAGAAAATCAAGGATTGAGCCAGTTGCAGTCGAGCCTGTAATCCCAGTGGCTTGGGAAGCTGAAGCAGGAGGATTGCAAGTTCAAAGCCAGTTTCAGCTTAGCAAGGCCCTGTGCAATTTAGGAAGGCTTTGCCTCAAAATAAAAAATAAAATGGGCTAGGGATATGACTCAGTGGTTAAGTGCCACTGGGTTCAATGCCTGGTACCAAAAAGAAAATAAAAATGAAAAAGAAAACCAAGGGTTGACTATTTTCTCTAATATGTGGAAGCTAGAGCAAAAGAAAGGAAAGAAAGGAGGGGGTTGAGGAATTGGATATGATAAGTATATAAGGAAGATCAGTGGAATAGAAGAAAGCTATCAAGAGTGAGGAAGAAAGGACCAGAAAGAGGAGGAAATATGTAATGAATTTAACAAATCACATTATATGCATATATAAATGTGCCAAAGGGAATTTCCCCTTTATGTATATATAGAAAGTACCAATCAAAAATAAATAAATAGGGGCTGGGGTTCTAGCTCAGAGGTAGAGTGCTTACCTCGCATGCATGAGGCACCGGGTTCAATCCTCAACATCACATAAATAAATAAAATAAAGGGATTGTGTCCATCTACAACTAAAAAAAAAAAACAATAAAAATAAAAATAAATAAATAAACAAGTGAAGGGAAGATCAATAGAAGAAGGAGAACATGGGGAGGAACAATAAACTGTATCAGACATAACTTTTCTATGTTCATATATAAATACACAATCAGTGTAACTCCACATCATATACAAGCACAAGAATGGCAAGTTATACTCCCTGTATGTATGATGTGTTGAAATACATTCTACTGCTATGTATAACTAAAAAAGAACAAATAAAAGTTGTTTTAAAAATATGGGAAGGGAGGAGGAGAAGGAAGTTTGGAGGAATGGGGATAAAAATCAAATTCCATGCATGTGTGATTTTGCCAAAGTGAACCCAAGTACTATGTATAACTATAATGCTCCAATAAAAAATAAAAATCATAAGTGCAGCACACAATCATTGATAACCAGATAAACTTTCTGTTTGTAGCATGGTAAAATAGCTGTGTCAGATCCTGAAATTAACATGGAATAAATACTCCAGACAAAATGTAAAAATTTTTTAAAAAGCCGTACAGAGTCATGAAGACCAACCAAGCACAAGAAAAATGAGAGAATTTTAATCCTTGAAGAAGGGAAGCCTCACCAGGTGAAGCCCATATTTAACAGGTTTTCCCCCTAAAGAGACTTCACAGTTCACTGCAGTACGAAGAGAAACAGAACTCAGAAGTGACATCTTACTGGCTGAGAAGCAGAGTTGGGTGTACAGAGATGCCAGGGCACCTGGAAATTAAAGAAGAAATCTGGAAAATGACTGATCTACAGAGAAGGATTTCAATATTCACATACAAATTCTCCTCAAATCCTTATCAATTTTCTAAATAGCACAGGTACAGTGTGAGATTTCAAGGAACCTAATATGAAAGCCAGATAGCTGACAGGGATTTTGTCAGCTGCCACAGTATTAGGGAGAACAAGTCTGAAGTTCAGAACCCATAAAATTAGAGGGAATTGGTAAACACCTTGGGGTTTCCACTAGAATTCTGAAAGTACCACACATAAGGTGTAATGACCATATCCCAGAACTAAAAGATACAGCTGAAGATTAAAAGCAGAACTGAAATACTCCTGGCTTAACTGGCTGTAGGATCAAGACTTTCTACAAAACATTTATTTGCCTGCCAGAACAAACGACACTTTTTAAAAATAGATAATGTCATTCAGGACATTAACAATGTCAACCCAAAACGTCCAGGGGACCATAAAAAATTTATATTGAAATGCCAGTCTAAGGTTTAGAAAGCTCACATCTATCCTACAAATATACATTGGAAGCAAGAGATCAGTTAGCCAGTTAGTTATTGCAAGACCTCTATAAAAGAGTACAGTGGTTTGAACCAGGGAGATGGCAGAGGATGTGGAAAAAATGTGAATGGATGTGCAATAAATTTTACAGGTCGGATCCATATGATTGCTAAAAGTTTTCAGGTGGTTAAGGATAAAATAACAGTCAAGGATAAAAATAAACTATATTCATTTAGGATCTACTGTTCTCAGTTCATATTTATCTCTCATAACAAACACGTGACATAGGTACAATTTCCCACCCACATTTTACGTGCGATTGGTTTTTCTAACCTTTGACTAGTGGACTGGGAATAAAGGCGGTGGTCCTTGAGACGCAAAAAAGAGCAGGGCGGTGCATGGAAGCTGGGGTTGTGGCTCAGTGTGGGTTTGATACTAAGCATTGAATAAAAAAAAATATAAAGTTATTGTATCCATCTACAACAACAACAAAAAATTAAATTGAAAGGGGAAAAAAAAAAAAAAAAGCGAGACTGCGAATTCCAAAAGGTGCGCAGTGGAGGGAGGCGGTAAGGGAAAGGAGCAATTGGGTAGGCGTCCTCAAGGGCAGGGCCCGCTAGCGATTGGCCGAGTTGCAGAGGAGGGCTATGCAGAAGATCCCGCGTCTCTAACCGGTGGAAAGCGATAGGCAGCCCCGCACAGTCCCTCTGGCTGCTGTCTCCACTTTCAATACGACTTAGGTGGGGGAGTGAGCGCGTAGATCCCGAGAGGATGCAGCGCTGGCTGTTGCTTGGGGGCTCCAGGGGGCTCCGGCTGCTCGTCTGCTTCCTGCTGTTGAACAGCTGTCCAGGGGGCTGCAGCGACATTAGTGGCCACGGTCAGGAGAAGACCTGGGGGGTGCGGGCAGGGCCAAAGCAATTCTGAGAGAGGAGGGTCAAGAGGCCTCAAGGCTTAGGAAACTCAAGAGGAAAATTATGTGTTCGGGGGTATGAGAAGAGAGGAATGTATAGAGAGAGTATCGCAGGAAGAGGTAGACTTGGGATGGGGCTTGGCATGTGGTGTCTGGACCTAAGGGGAGCGGGTTCAAGGGAAGATGGGGACTCGGGAGGAGGTCAAGAAGACAAACGGGAGAAAGGGCGGCTACAGGAGAAGCCAGACTCGCTGAGGGACCAGGGAAGAGATGACCTGGGTTAGGTATTGGCGAGAGACCAGGAGGGCTGGTCTTCGGGTATGGGGTCTTGTCTCCAGGGAGAAGGCTAGGTCGAGAGACAAACCCAGGCTTAGTGTAGGCCCACAGTCTAGTGACTGTGATCCGATTTCCAATGAGGGAAAGGTGAGGCCGGGGTAAATCAGGATGGCGGGGATGGGGGGGCGGGGGACCATCCTTCTTCCTCCCACTCTGCTCTGCGCCATCGGGGGTAGGCTCAGCGCTGACTCACACGGTCGGAGACGGACTGCGCAGACTCGAAAATGCAGCGACCACGTGGGGGAGACAACGGAAACTCCTAATTTGGCACCCACTCCCCCTGCCCGATCCTTGGGTTTAGAGGCCAATGCAGAAGACTCGCAAAGAGCTGTGGGAGGAGGCCTGGTGGTGGATGAGAGGAAGGTTGGTGGGGAAAGTACCGCCAAACCCCAGCTCCGCCTCCACACCAGGCTTCGCCACCTCTCAGCACCACGGACAGCGTTTGCTGGGTCTGGTAGGGGCGTGTTCCTGTCTCTGCTTTAGGATCACAGCCTCAGAAAATTATCTCCCCTTCCTGAAGCTCTTTTCCTTCACAGTGGGGTTCTGGAGGTTTCACTCCTTCCTGAGGCCAGGAAATTGTTATTAGGACTCCATTTGATTGCGGAGAATTCCCTTTTCTAAGTCATGCCTATAATGATTCATGATAATTCCACTATAAATTTAAGAAGGAAGGAAAGGAAGGAAGGAAGGAAGGAAGGAAGGAAGGAAGGAAGGAAGGAAGGAAGGAAGGAAGGAAGGAAGGAAGGAAGGAAGGAAGGAAGGAAGGAAGGAAGGAAGGAAGGAAGGAATGAGGGAGGGAGGGGGGGAGGGAGGACGTGGTAGGGACACCTGTAATTACCAGTGACTCAGGAGACTGAGGCAGAAGTATTGCAAGTTGGAGGCCAGCTTCTGCAACTTAGAGACCCTATCTTTAAACAAACAAACAAACAAGCAGATAGATAGACTGGGTGTATAGCCCTGCAGTTAAGAGCCCCTGGGTTCAATCTCTAGTAACCCATACCCCAGGACTTTCCTTCAGTTCTATCCCATCTATCTGTAATCACAAAGGTGTGTTTGACATTAGGGAATATCTTCCTTCACACCTATCATTCCTTTATGCACAACTGGGTGAATTGTTGCTTTCAGTAGAAGTATTCATACTCTCAAATCCTGTTCATAGCAATATAGATGGCCCTCCATGTCTATGCATTCTACATGAGGGAGTTCTGCATCCTCTAATCCAATCAACTGTAAGTCAAAAATATTCAGGAAAATGTGTCTATACTGAACATGTACAGGTTTTCTTCTTGTTATTCCCCAAACAGTACAGAAAAACAATGATTTACATTTTGTTAGGTATTATAAGTAATTTAGATGATTTAAAATATACAGGAGAATGTTCATAGGTTATATGCAAATACTAAGCCATTTTCAATAAGGTACTTGAACATCTATGGATTTTGGTATGGAGTTGGTGGACCTAGATCCAATTCCCTGAAGATACTGAGGAAGATGGTACTTTCTCTAAAAATTCCAAGTCTTCCCCTTAACCCTCATGCCCTCTAAAGCTTCCCTAAGATGGAACTCACCTTCTTCCCTATAATCCACCATCCATCTGATTATCCATCCCATATGGTAGCTTTCTGAGCCTCTCCTCACCTGAACCTCCACAGGCTACTCTTTACTTTAAGCTTGGTTCTTATCTAGAAGTTGGCATCAAGGGTGAATGAGGCCCAGGGCCTGAAGAACAGGACAGGTGGTAATGAGGGAAAAGATAACTGGAAGAAAGAGAACCCGAAGGGGTGGAGGAAGAGCCTGGCTCAGGAATGGCAGTGAAGGAAAGCTAGTTGCTTCTTTTCCCCTGGGATCTGGAAAGCTTGGGCTCCTTGCTGATACCACTATTTTTCCCTTAGATGGTAAGGACCAAGTAGGAGCAGGGCAGCTCTGGCCCTTCCAAGGATTTACTTCTTCAGTCTTTCGGCACTTACAAGTCATACTCCACCAAATTGTACCTCAAGGTAAGTAAAAGGTGAAGAGCAAAGGTTGTGGCCTGGTCAGATTATGGGGAAGCACAAAGGAGCTATCTGATCTGAGGACAGTTTCTCTTTGTCAAATGTCTCTACCTGAAACTGGAGTGGGGATGGATCTAGATGGATGGGCTGCTTGCACTTGAACATTCTAGAGGAGCCCCCCAGATGCTACTAGAAGAAACCCCTGGGAGAGGCCTTGATCAAATTCCCAGGGACTCAAGCCCCTGGCACTATCTGAGTTTTTCCTGAGCCAGAACTCCTTAAGTTCTCAGCCAAGAGCACATGCACACCCGTCAACCTCTGTGTAGGAAGCAGGGAAAAGTATCTGACAGAGGAGAGGGATGAAAGGGAGCAGAGTCCACTGGAGACAGATGCTGACCCTTTCTTAGAGCAGAGTTTTATGAATGGAGGAGGGGAAAGTTAGATAAAAAAATCTGCCTTAAGTTCATAGTACTACTGCTAATGCCTACTATGCTTACAATGCATAGTTTTCAAAGTACATCCCAGACCAGCAACACCAGAATCAACAGGGAATTTTTCAGAAATATTAATTCTTTATTTCCACCCCAGACCTGACTTTTGAGAACAGCAATCTGAGTTTTAATAAGCCTTGAAAGATACTTTGATGCATACTAAAGCTTGAGAATCGCTGCCTCTGAGTTTTCTAAGTACTCTTTACATTCTTAACTTCACTTAATCCTCACCATAGCATCAAATGAATCAGCAAAGAAACTATAATCAGAATTGTAATTGAATATTACATGCCAAGCATTAAGCTAAGCAACTTTAATATGCCATCTTATTTAATTCTCTCCACAAAATGTGATCCCATGTGTACTTGAGGGAAACCTCACCAGGATCCCTGCCAGTGTTCCAGATGGTAGCTCACTCCATCCTTTCACCCCGCAGGTCTGTTATGGAAGGATGACACCACCCAGGATGTGATGACCCAAAAGATGGAGCACATCAGTCTACTCCACCCCCAAGACCCATGTGTGAAGGATGGAAAGGCAATTTTTTCCACTAAAACTACTGGGATGAGGTGTGTGAGGCCAGTGGTTGCCCATGCTATCTGGCAGACACAGAGCAGGGAAGGAACGGGTGCTAAAATTGCAAATAGGAGCTATCAGGAGCATTATGCGGAGAATGCTTCAGAGGTCCTTTTTTGGACCAGCAGGGAATAATTCCCACAATACATTAGCTATACCTTCAAAAGGGGGTAGGTGGATTAGCAAGCCTAGGCCCCACTGTCATCTCTGTGTCTTCCAGGGGCAAGCAAGAGGAAAAGCTTCAACTCTTATTTCCCAAGGTGAGATTCATCCAGGAATTATGAATCCCTGACTTTGTAGCAATGACTTTCCCTCTGGGACCCTCTCATCCTTTTCTGCCTCCTTTCTGACTCCTGCCTTTCCTCCTATAGAGCCCAGTGTCCAAGGTGAACAGGGATCAGTGCTTTACCTCCAAAGTGGTTTCAAAGGCCCTGAAACAAGAGGTAACCAACCCCATCAAGGTGAGGGACTAATTTTTTTCTAGGGTAGTTGTAATCATCAAAGATCTGTTTAAATGAGAGTAGCAGGTATGGAAGAGGCAATGGGTATTTAGGGTGATAACAAATAAAGTGAAGAAAAAATTTTTCTCCTTTCCCTGAGAAAGAGTAATCCTGCTTTCCTGTATCTCTCACAGACTACCTATAAGGCATCCATACAAGAAGTGAGGGATGGGATGTGGTGCAGGTGCTGAGAACTTCTAAGGGGAAGACGAACTACAAGATCATGCATCAGCATTGAGTTAGTTTTTGTTGTTGGTGGTGGTGGTAGTTGCGTGGTACTGGGACTTGAGCCCAGAGGTGTCTTACCACTGAGCAACATCCTGAGTCCTTTTTTTCTTTTTTTTTTTTTACTATTTTTGAATTTTGAGGCAGGGTCTTGCTAAGTTGTTGACAGTCTCACTAAGTTGTTGAGGTTGGTCTTAAACTTAGCAATCCTCCTGCCTTAGCCGCCTAAGTCACGGGAATTATAGGCATGAGCCACCATGACCCACTTGGGCATTGAATTCAGAACAGGCATTGAAAACTTTAGAGTTCTCAAAATTAGAGAAGAGGGTCCTCTTTTTACCATATGCTCTTTTGTATATAGCAAGCGATAGCAAAACTCCTTTGGTTAAGTAGAAGACACAGCCCTGAGGCCTCACATTCGGTCCCCGCCTTGCTCTATTCTGTGGCCTGGGCAAGTCACCTGGGCAAGACTCAGAGATATCTCCTTGGGATCTTTGAATTCTGCAGAATCTATATTGGAAACCACCCATCTATTATTCCACCTATCTTTATGAGATATTGGGGCCCAGGATGGTTATGAGACTTGGTCAAGATTGCATAGTGTTCATGGCAGAGCCAAGACTGGACCCAAGTCTCCTGATCTCCAGTTCTTTTCCCTACATAGATCCTGTTTTTCCTCTCAAGGACTGTAGCGGGGGTGGGGCTGTTCCAAACAACAGACACCCCCACATTGCTTTCTTTGGACTAAGACCTAAACTATTGAAAGGTGACAGCCAGAAGATATAAAGCAAAGGCATCCCAGACAGAGAGCATTGCAACCACACATGGCCTTTGACTAGAATACTAAGGTATATCAGAGTAGCAGACAGAAAATTCACTGGCATAAGATGCACTTGGAGAAGTAGTAGTCACCCAGGACTGATCACAAGGGGGGCCCACGAATCACAGTGAAAGATTTGGATTTTATTCTAAGTGCAGCAGAAAGTTAACTGGATATTTTAAGGAAAAGAATGTTGTAACATTACATACAATTTTAAAAAACTACTCTAGTGATGTTGGGGAATCAATGGTGAAAAGAGTAAGAATGAAAATGGAGACGCCAACCCTCTTGGTCCAGGGAGATGGAGGTAGCGTGGACTTGGGTGGTGGCAGTGGACCCAAACACCTTCCCTCCACTGGCCACACCCTCTATCTAGAGGCCTCCTGCACTTCAGGGGGTCCAAGTCCTCATGTTCTCCAAGGAAACCGGCTCCTACTCCCATAAAGTGGCAGCTGGGCTTCCTAAACCTGGATTGGTTGCCAGGGCAACATAATCAGGGCTAAGTGACAGGGACCTACCTGTGGGGGATTGGTTGCCGTGGTGCTTTTGAGAATGCAAACAAAGTGCTGCCATTCTTCTCCAGCCCCCAACCTAAGGGAAAAATCACAGCAGGAAGAGGAACTATATGTGGGAGCCAAGGGATCAGGCTGTCAATCAGTGGGCTGAGTCACTGTGTAGAAGGCTTACTTAAATCAACTTTTATTGAAACATTTGGAAAAGGAGGACATGAAAGAGGGATTAATGCTCCAGATCTTGACTCCAATTCCTGTTTCTTCTCTTTCAGGAATACTCTGGGCCACTTCCCACTGCAGGCCACAACCTTGTGGCTGATTGAGACCTCACATGAAGGTTTCCTTCTCAGTGCCCTCACCATTGTCCCTCACCTCTAGAGGGACAGTTGTTGGATGACCCAAATATGGACCATTAAAGTGGACTTTATGAAAATGCTTTCTGTGAACTTGTCTTAAAGCAGAACAGGTGGGGTTTGAACTTTGCCAGAGATTCCTAAGAGAGAGAGGTGGGGATGAGGAGAGCACAGTTCTTGAGGCTGGCAGAAGGCTGGCTTCTGTCTGGTTTTCCTTCCATTGATTATTCATGAAATGAAGAAAGGATGGGGCACAGCTGGAATGGCAGCCTTCCCTAACCACATCCTAGCCACGCTGTGTGGTCTGGTTGTCCTTCCTTCATGTTATGGGGAGGTGGGCTCCACATTTGCCTCCAATCATTCTTTCCATCTCTCATGCCAGATAGACCTAGACTTGAAGTTTTATGAAGGTCCCCGCCTCTAGCATTTGAGCTGTGATAGAGCTTTTCCATCCATTGTGCCCCAAGGGTCAACAGAGCAGTGCTGAGATCAAATTGTGCACACATTTAACATTTCGATGGCCCTTGTGGGTTTGCTTCTGATAGTCTAACATCTTAAAAGGGAGTGGGAGGACTGGGGATGTAGTCCAATGGTAGAGCCTAGCATGTTCTAGGCTGCAGGTTCAATCTCCAGCATCAATTGATGTATCAATTTTTTAAAATAAAAGGGAGTGGAAACCAGGCATAGTGGTTCTTGCCTGTAATTCCAGCTACTTGGGAATCTGAGGCAGGAGGAATATAAGTTTGAGGCTAGCCTGGCCAACATAGCAAGACCACGTCTCAAAATAGAAAAGGATGAAGGTGTAGCTCAGTGGTAAAGTGCCCCTGGGTTCAATCCCGAGTACCCAAACAAAACAAAACAAAGAGAGCAGGAAATCTGATGACCCATGCTCAGACCAACCAAACACCAGAATGTTCTCTTTGCAGAGTTTTATTTTCCTCAAACCATTTTCATATTCATTGGATACTCATGGCTGTAAGCAAACAGGCAGGTATCAAGATTGATTTTTTCAAGATGACAGAATAAGAGGAGGTGGCTTTCCTGGTTGTTCCATGGAGTGAAACCAAGAAAACAGACAGGCCACTTCTCAGCAAGGTGGGTGAACAAAAAAAAGCATGGTGGGGGGTGGGGGGGCAGAATTTACTAGAATTTAAAACTGAACAATCAAAGCAGACCAGGAACTCAAGAGGTTGGATATAATAAATAAGGAAAAAATCCCCAGGGACACACCCTTTGCTGTGGCTAGGCCGGAAGTACCAGTCAGAGTGGTGCCTCTGTGAGCACAGTGGAGGGATAAAAAAATCAAAGGAACCTGCATTTTTGGGAGGCCCAAAGAGTGTCTGGATATAGAGTGTTTAGGGATCAAGGACATTGCCCAGCAAACCTGAAATATGCACAGCACAATATCTGGTGTGTAGGGAAGGAAGCCGCCATCTCTCTAGGTGACTTGGGGAGGACAAAAGAAGGAACCATTTTGCAGCACGAGGGGCTGTCAGCTGAGGGGGCTGATTCCTGAATTTGGCTCAAAATACAGGCCCAGTAAACACACACTGCATGACATAGAGTGTGCTTAAGTGATCGGGATAAAATCAAACATGGACACAGGGAACAACAGGTCATGGAAACCCACCTGGCTCTACCCCTCCCCCTCCAATTTGATTGCTTGCAGGATTAGCCAGGAGAGACACCTCTGGCGGGGAACTCAGAAGGGCAGGGTCAGGAGAGATTTTTTTGGAGACTGAATCTGAGACCAGAAAATGTGGGATCCCAAGGTGATGTAGGGGACTAAGAACAGGGTCCCCCACCACACACGTGGAACTCAGGGGAGATCTCTTGGGGTACAGTCTTGCAGCGTGAACCAACGAGTGCTGGGTGCTGGAGGTACACTGATTTAAAACCTGCAGACCAATTGGCATTCAGCAAAGAGCCTGGAGCCTACCTAAGCCTAAACCCTGCCTCCAGGAATTTCAACTACAAGATTTCCTCTCTCACTCCAATAATCCAGAGTGTGGAGCATCACATTCCAGATGACCCCACCTAAAACTGCTGATAAGAGGAGCTGAGAATCTTTGAACTCCAATGGAAAGAATTCTTTAACTTTTCATCAAGATCTTTTTTTTTTTTAAATTCTTTTTCTCTGTTTAATCATGACTTTAATGGTACTTGGACGCTTATACATGTTCATATTTGTTTTTTCTTATTTCTAGCATTTTTGACCCCAGTTATTTTTCATGGATTAGTTTATTGTGAACTAAGATGTTTGATTAGTATATTTTAGTTTTGTTTTGTATTCTTTTATTTTTAATTTTTTAAAAATTTACTTTTCATATATATTTTCTCTTACCTGTTTCCCTTGATTCTCTTTTCTTCTGCTAACAGCCAGTCTGTATTATTCTTTCTTTTACTCTTCCTTTATTGTTTTTATTTCTATCTTTTTTTCTCCTCCCTCATAATCATCACATCATATATCACTTCTGTTCTGTCCCTGCCCACCATTTAAAATTATAAACCCTTTTACAAACTTGCTGTTTTTATTGTAGGCAATAAGTGATCATATCATTTCTGTTTATTATAATAATTATCATTGTAAACCTCATAGTAGGAAGTATTTGGCATAATGCTGTATTTTGTTTGTATTGGTTGTTATTATTATTTGTCTTCCCCTACACAGTGAAGTACTGGAAACATTCAGGGACACTATAAGTCCAAGGGGTAGAAACTCTTCTGCCTCAGATCCATACTGTTGGATGGGTAGACACACAAACAACATAAAAAAGCAAGGGAACAAATTGCCCCAAACAAACCAAGATACTCCAACCACAGAATCCACAGACACTACAGTGGAAGAAAGGTCAGAGAAGGAGTTTAGAATGAATGTACATAGTTAAACTGATCTGTGAAGTAAAGGACAGTATAAGAAATGAAATCAAAGAGAAAATACAGGAAGTGAAAGATCACTTCAATAAAGAGACAGAGATTCTGAAAAAAACAAAAGCAGAAATCCTTGAAATGAAGGAAACAATAAACAAAATTTAAAATTCAATAGAAAGCATCATCAACAGACTAGACTGCTTGGAAGACAGAACCTTAAGCAATGAAGACAAAACATATAATCTTGACAATAGCGTTGACCATGCAGAGATGTTGAGAAAACATGAACAGAACTTCCAAGTACTATGGGATAACATGAAAAGACCAAATTTAAGATTTATTGGGATAGATGAAGGCATGGAGATACAAACCAAAGAAATGCACAATTTTTTCAATTAATACCAGAAAATTTCCCAAACTTAAAGACTAAAATGGGAAATCAACTACAAGAGGCTTATGTACAAAATTATAGCAGACTTACAGCAAGGCACTTTATAAGGAATGCCTAACATAAAGAATAAGGATAGAATTTTAAAGGCTGGAAGAAAAAGTATCAGATCCTGTTTGGATCTCAGCTGATTTCTCAACCCAGACCCTCAAACCTGGAAGCTCCTGGAATACATAAACCAAGCTCTGAAAGAAAATGGATACCAACCAAGAATCCTATATCCAGCAAAATTAAACTTCAGATTTGAAGATGAAATAAAAATCTTCCATGACAAACAAAAGTTAAAAGAATTGCAACTAGAATCCTGCACTACAGATCATTCTCAACAAAATATTCTATGGAGATGAAATAAAAAAACAAAAGTGAAACTCAGCAAAGGGACAAATTACACTAAGGGAATAGTCAATCAAAGGAGAAACTAATTCAAATTAAAAACTAGAAATAAACCTAAATTACTGGGAATACAAGTCATATCCCAATAATAACCTTGAACATTAATGGCTTAAATTCATCAATCAAAAGACATGGGCTGGAAGATTAGATTCAAAAACAAGACCAAACAATATGTAGTCTCCAAGAGACTCATCTCATAGGCAGAGACATCTTCAGACTGAAGGTAAAAGGATGGGAAAAAACACATCACTTGCATGGATCGTGTAAACAAGCAGGGGTTTCTAGTCTCATATCAGATAAAGTGGACTTAAAGCCAAAGTTAATCAGAAAGGACAAAGAAGGCCATATCATACTGCTTAAGGGGATTGTTATGTCAATAAGACATAACAATCATAAATATTTATGCCCCAAACAATGGAGCATCTACTTACATCAAACAAAACCTTCTCAATTTCAAGAGTCAAATACAGCACAACATAATAATACTGGGTAACTTTAAAATGCCTCTGTCACCACTGGATAGATCCTCCAAACAAAAACTAAATAAAGAAGCTATAGAAGTAAAAAATACAATTGATAATTTAGACTTAACAGATATATATAGAATATTTCATCCATCAATGACTGAATACACATTCTTCTCAAGAGCACATGAATCCTTCTCTAATATAGACCATGTTATGTAAGCTATCACATACATTGGCATACAATTGTAATATTACCTTAATATATTTTTGCATCTGTAGGGTTTTGATAGCCCCTTTTCCATCGATATTGATTTCATGTTCTTGTTTTTTTCTGATTAAACTTGTTTATTTCTATCAAATTTTAGCTGTATTATTTCTTCTCTGTTTCATATATTTCTGCTCCTACTCTTATGTTTTCCTTCCTCCTACATAATTTGAAAATAATTTGATTGTTATTCTAACTTCTTTCTGACACAAGTACATTGTTATAAATGTTCATCTGAGTACTATTTCATCCCAGAGATCCTGATGTTTTAAGCTTTTATTATTACTTAATTCAAGGCATTTTAATTTACTTTTCTTGTGCTTTCTTCCTTGACCTCTGAGATAATTATAAGTGGCCATTTAATTTTGAAATAATTGACATGTGGGGGTGGGGTTCTATATACTTTTTGGTGATTGATGTCTAATGTAATAAATCATGAAGGAAACACAATCTGCATGATTTCAATTTTTTAAAGTAATGAAAATGCTTTTTATATTGACTGTATTGGTTACATCTGATCAAATTGCATATTTCAAATATGCATTTTATTGTACTTCAATTTTACATCAATAAAGTTATGGGGGGGATTTAAAAAAAAAAAAGGATTAGGCTACTCTAAGGAATTGGAACATGGCCACATCACATCTCACCCAATTAAAAACCCAAAGAAATTTAGTGACTAATTCTTGGTAACAGTCTCGATCATACCACTGTGCTTGCCCTCACTTCTTTACTTGTGATCAGGGACATAGCTGAACCCAAAACGACTAGACCCATCATATCCCTTGTTCCCAGTTCTCATCAAATCAACTAACCATGGCCACTCATTCATATTTCCCCTTTATACCTTTCTTTGTTACTCATCCTCAAGCATTTTTATAACCCTGTACTTCACTGTGCCTGACCTTATAAGTGTTTGGTTCCTGCCCACATAAAAGATTTTTAAGAATTATCAGAAAGGGACATTCAGTACTGTAGTACTGTCAACCTGGTTCCACACTCTCACCTAGCTGCACACTCTGCCATCAGCATGTGCCGGGGTTCCAGAGCTACAAAGACAGCCACGGCCAAGACTCAGGACATCGCCAACCAGGTGAAGTCCCAGCTCAAAGAAAATTAAAACCAGAATTTCCCTATTTTTAAGGCTGTGTCCTTCAAGAGCCAGACATAAACTTCTTCATCAAAATGGACATTGGTGGTGAAAACTTCATGCACTTGGGGCGTTCAGAAGTGCCACCCCCTGCCCACAGTGAGAAAAAGCCCTTGACTCTGCCCACCTACAAGACCAATAAGGTCAAGTATGATGAGTTGACCTATTTCTAGTTCTCATTCTGAAGGGGGCCCTTTGTTCACATGACAGATCCTTACAGGTGTTCTCTGTGGTCTATAGCTTGTGTTTGAGACCATCAAAGAAACACCATCTCTGTGCTATGCCATTTAGGGGAACAGAGGGCGGTATTAAGAAGTTCCTCTTACATTGTGATTCCAAATTTTATTGTATTGATATTTTTTTCTTCCAAATTAACGATCTTAATTCCTTTCAAGGAGAATCATGTGTAATTTATTTTTAAATATATTTTTATACATGTATTTTTAAAGTTTTAGTTGTAGATGGACACATTACCTTTTTAAAATTAATTTTATTTATTTATGTGGTGCTGAGGTTAGAACTTAGTGCCCCACACATGCAAAGCAAGTGCTCTACCACTGAGCCACAACCCCAGTCCTTACACATTTATTTTAAAGAAAAAGAGAGAATAATCAGAAAAGGTTGGGGATGTGGTTCAGCAGTAGTGCACTTGCTTGCATGTGCAAGGCCCTGAGTTCAACCCCAAGTACCCTCCCTGCCACACACAAACTTTGAAGAGTAATCAAAGAAGTAAGCCATATATACCATACATAGCTCCATTCAGGTAATTATAGGGAGGGGTTTCCCTGCCCCATATCCTCTGGCTCACATCTCCTTCCATTCACAGCTGCAGGTGGACAATTCCTATACCTGCTACCACCTCCCCACCTCAAGCCCTGGAACTCTCTGCTCCTCATCCTGCAAGTTTTCTAGAGCCAGGTGTGTGCCTCCCTGACAACCCTGAAGTAGCTGGGATTTAATATCTCCAGAGGTAACTCTCAACCAGTAAAGAACTGAACTTAGTGCAACTGAATCATGTTGGACTGAATGAGTCCAACTCTCCAGAGACAATTCTGAGGGGTATTCAGTATGATTCTTCAGAGAATCCACAGTGATATTCAGCCCCATTGCCCACTACTGCAACCTGTTCAAACTCACACTTACTTCATTGACTTTTCTTTTTTCTTTGCCTCAAGGGAAAGTGATTTCTGGGATCATTTCCCACACAAATTACCTGCACCCAACATCTTATTTATTTTGGCTCAACCCAAACTGAACATATTACATGTTAGACATTCTTCTATACACTGGGTATACAGTTGTGAATATGGCAAAGTGTTCACTGCCATGGAGTTTATTTACAGATCATTTTCTAACCATCTGTTATTAGGGAAAAATTTATCTGGCCCACAGAGCATTCAGGTTCTTGTCTTATAGATTTCTACAGTGTCATGGTGCTTTCCCCCATTCTGTCAACTATTTGCACCAGGAATTCAGCCCTGATTGTGTTTTCCAAATGTACCCAGATGGCTGATGCCCCAGGGCCCCTATATATGACATTCCCTCTATATTATAAGTGCCCCATCCTGGATGAACTTTGTCAATCTCATCCTAAAAATCTAAGTTCTCCTCTGTGATCTATAACTGGCCTTCCCCACATTTCTATCACCAGAGCAAAGTGGCAGTTTGCCATCTACAAGGCAAAGTGAGGGGCTTGGAACAGATTCTCTCTTCGCTCTACTGACACCTTGATTTCATATTTCCAGCATACAGAACTGTGAGTCCATAAATCTCTGTTTTAAGTCACTCAGCCTATGGCATGTTGTTAAGGCAGCTCTAGAAAACTAATACAGACGACAGGATTTTGTTGGAGAGAATTCAGATATATTCTGCCTGGGATAATAATGGTGCCACTCATGGTAGGTCTGGAACCTGAGCCTTTGCATTTCTAAGAAATTCTAGATGATATCGATGCTGTTAGTCCAAGGACCACACTTTGAGAACCACCATCTTAGAAAAATGAACATATAGGTACACAGGAGTTATGTATGAGAATGTTCAAAACTGTGTTATATACAATAGTCCCAAACCAGAAGCAGCCTAAATGTCCGTCAACAGTAAAACAGAGGACTGGGTGATACAGTGCCTGATCAGCATGTGCAAGATCATGGGTTCAATCCCCAGCACCAAAACAACAACAATAGCAACCAAAAAAAAAAAAAAAAAAAAAAAAAAAAAAAAAAAAACACAGTAAAATAAATAAATAAATTATAGTACTTTTTACTGTGTTTTTAACTAGTGCTTTTATAGTACTTTTTCCTACAACGATGAAAAATAACAATCTATGGCTTCATAAAATTGGACAAAACCCACATTCTAAAAAATAATCCCATTTATATACAGTTTTAAGATAGGCCAATTACCTCTTCTGGACCTATTCAGGAGTTTGGGAACTGAAGAAAAATATCTTCTTGGCCCCTATCCATTTTTTTCCTTTCAAGAAGAGGTACCAAAGAGACTAAACATGGCAACACTCTGAGGCTCAGCATGGCCCAGAGAGCACTGCTGGATAGGTGATTTATTCCTTGACTAGGGATTGTTGTTCCATCAATTTAAGTAAGTCACTTGACTTGGAAGAAATATGATACAAATAGGTCACACTTTCTAGTTGGTATCAAGTGGAATGAGTCAAACGAAATTAAACTACTAAACTTGAATGGACAGCAATGAAAAAAAAAACACTATTATCTTAAAACCACCAAAGTTCCAGAACCTTGGAGGTTGGCACTGGAACTATTAGGAAAAAACAATCAACTAAATGGTATGTGATAATCTCCTCTTTCCAGTAGGACTCAGACTTTTCCCTAGTTCCCAGTGCTAAGGCATTCAATCATGGAGCTCCTTACCTGGATGGCAATGAGGCCTCAGGTATACACAGTGAGTCTTCCCCCAAGTCTTCCACAAAAGGAACTGCAGCCATTTACAAGGTCAATTGTGCTGGGACAATACACAAACACTCTGGGCTACTAGAAACCGGTTCTGAATGGAGACTCATCCACAAAAATCAAAAACACCACTGTGAATACCATTAAGGTGAGAATATATGGATGTCAAGTAATAATAAATGGAGTTATGGTCACAGTCTGCCTTAAGGTAGTTTAGTGGGATTGTGGACTCCTCCTGTGGTAATTGTCTGTCTCTGACCGTATGGTGGGAATACATATACTTAGTATTTGGCAGAATCTCTTCTTTGATTCTCTGATCTGTGAAATAAAGATATTATTTTAGCAGGAACACCCATTGAAAGTACCTATAACAACCTCCCTGCTATGGTTTGGACATAGCTCGTCCCCCAGAAGTTCTTGTGCTGGAGAGTTAGTCCCCAGTTTGGTGGTGTTAAAGTGATAGAACCTTTAAGAGATGGAGCCTAGTGTCAGATAATTATGTCATGGGGGTTCAACACTCATGAATGAATTAATGCTGTCTCTTGGGAGTCGGGTTTAGTAGGAATGGATTAATTCCTGCAAGAGGAAGTTGTTATAAAAAAGAATGAGCCTGGACCCTGACTGGTCTCTTACATCCTCTCTCGCCATGTGAACTCTTCCATGTGTGCTTTCACCATTGGGCTGCCATCATCCACTCCTTGGAACCAAGCAGATGCTGGTGCCAAACTCTTTAACCTCAAGAACTGTGAACTAGATAAGTCTCTTTTCTTTACAAAGTTTCCAGACTTGAATATTTTGTTATAGCAATACAAAATGGACTATAACATTCCTCCTTCCAGAAGTGTGCACCAAAAACAATTCTGCATCTCTAGAGGAATTTCAGAGATCAATACCACTATCAAGGATTTGAAAGACATAGAGGTAGCTATTCCTGTAACAACCTCATTTAATTTGCCCATTTATCCTTTGAAATAGATGAATCCTGGAGAATAATTATAGATTATAATAACCTTGGTAGGTTGAGGATGCTAACTGCAACTCTGTTTCTTAATACTCAGTCATTGATCTAGAACAATGAAGAACAGATGGTGGCATAAAAGGGCATGAACTTACTCCAAAATCTTAGGGGCCTACACTATGATAATCTGACAGGAGCATGCCAAAAGAGTCATAGGACAATTTTGTCCCCTATGGACTGTCCAGTATGGTAGCCACTAGCCACATGTGGTTATTGAGTTCTTGAACTATGGCTAGTCCAAACTGGAGATATGCTGTAGAAGTAAAAGATACACTGATTTTGACTTCAAAAAATTAGTATGAAAAAAGGAATGCAAAATATCACAATAAGTTTTTACATTGAGTATACATTAAACTAATATTTTGTATGTTGAATTAAATATAACATTTAAATTAATTTCACATTTTCTTCATACTTTTTAAAATGAGTTATTGGAAAAATTTAAATTACATATATAATTACAATTATAGTTCTGCTAGACAACAATGCTTTAGAAAATATTCTTTCTTTTTCATTTTTATTAGGAAAAACAGAAGCACTTTGTACTCACATAACAGAGAAAACACCATATCCTAAAACTGTCTTCCTCAAGGACTATATCAACCCTCCTGTTCTCTGTCAAACTGTGATCTAGAAAGATGTGTTTTACTTTGATATTTAAAATGGGTTGAATGTTTGTGTCACACCATTCCTGACAAATTTGTATGTTGAAATCTAAACTATGTATTAGAAAGTAGGGACTTTTGAAGATAAAAAGGTTCTGAGGGACTAGTGCCTTTATAAAATATCCAGAAGGCTGTCTTTCTCTCTTTCCACTATGTGAGAATAAACAGCACCAAGTTATCTGTTTGCAGAAGTTGTCTGTTTGCAACCTGGAATCCTCACCAAAACCTGAACATGCTGGCACCCTGATCCTGGACCTCCAGCCTTCAGACTGTGAGAAATAAAATCTTATTGTTTATATGCCTTTTAATTTATAGTAATATTTATAGCAGCCTGAAGTAAGACAATATCCCACATAAAATGACACTGGTTCATTACTTTGATGATATTGTGCTAACTGGGTATGATAAGAAGGATGTAGCAAGCACCCTAGATACCATAAGACACATGCATGGAAGAACTTATGGGAAATTCAGAGTCCTGCCACATTAATGAAGTTCTTAGAGGTCCAGTTGTCTGTGGCATGATGAGATCCCCTCTCTAAAGGGAGATAAATTCAGCGGGGGTGTCACTCAGTGATGAAGTGTTTGCCTAGCATGCACAAAACCCTGGGTATGATCCCTGTATCATAATCAATCAGTTAAGTGAAATAAGTTACTTCATGTTAGAATATTATCACAATTAAAAAGAAAAACAATACTGTTCGGAGAAGAGTGGGTCTCAATGGCATTTGAGGAAATAGACAAAACATTTAAATGTGCTACGCAGACTGATTTACCAGTAAACCACCCCGCTTGAAGCAAGAAAATGTTCTGCAGTGGTTCCAGGTTGCAATGCCACCCGTCTTTTTATTTAATTATTATGAATCAGTGGTCCTAGCAACATTGGAAGTGTTTATAGCAGAACAAGATGTCAGATGAATCCTCTGGCAAGCCCCAGTCAGATTATCATAGTGTAGACCCATAAGATTTTGGAGTAAGTCCATGCCCTTTTATTCTACCAACTATTCTCCATTTGAAAAGCAGCTCCTAGTTTTCTACCAGGCTCTTGGTACAGACTGAACACACCTGGTCATGGGACAATGAGTAATTATGACTTTGGCATTATCTGACCCACCAAGTCATAAAATTGGAGGCTCATCATAGCACTCCCTTATTAAATGGAATTGGTACATATGAGATGGGGCCCACGAAGATCTGGATGGAAGAAGTTGCATGAGAAGGTAGCTCGGACTTCTACTGCTTCATCACCTCTCCAACAATTTTATTTATTTATGGCTTCCTGGGGAATTGCTTATAACGAGCTAACAGGGGGAGATAAAGCATAGGCCTAATTTAGAGACATCTGCACAAAATGCAGGCCATCAGTCAGAAGTGGAAGACTGCTATATTATGTCCCAATGCAGAAGTGTCTGTGAATCATATTGGTGAAGAAAAAGCTTCTTTGTGGGAATTTTTGTTGATATATCTGGCTTTCCACTTAGAATTGAAGAAGAGAAGAGAAACTTGCGGAATATTTTTTCTAAAGAAAAAAGTGACCTGTCTCTTCAACAAGACAATGTTAAATAAAACTCAAAAGTAAAATTATATTCTGGATGTAAAAAATAAGAAACAAAATCTTAAAATATCAAACAAACAGAAACGAGCCTAATTACATATGGAATTGGTAATTGTGACTATTCAAACAAAAGAGTTATTTCAAATGACTTTAGAACACAGTATTTTGACGGTATACCCCCAGGAGTTATATTCAATGACAAAAATAACCTGCCAAAAAACTTAAACATTCATTTATTAGTAGAGTAACATTTGTATGATTGTGTAAATAATTGTATGTATATTGTAGGATTAAACTTACACGAGTTATGTTACTGTCAGTAGGAACCAAAATTTTCAGTGTAGGAATAAAAACTTCATAAAAAATCCAGAGTTCATTAAGAATCATGGTGAAATTTTGTAAATATCAGTGTGTGTGTGTGTGTGTGTGTGTGTGTGTCTATCTGTGTCCGTGTCTTAATACACCATCTCTGGTCATTGAAATGGTCTAGAAGTAGCAGCCCCTCACCCCTTCCACCCAGATCAGCCCTTACTAAAATCTATGTCTTTAGAGGGATGGCTGCTTCCCTGTGTGGACAGGGAATGAAAAAGATGAACCTGATACATTTTGGAGTAGCAAAAAACAAAGTGAATTTTAATGATTAATGGAATATTTCAAAAGGACATTGGAGCAGGGAATGGTGGCACACACCTGTAAGCCCAGTGACTCGGGAGGCTGAAGCAGGAGGATCAGGCCAGCCTAAGCAACTCGGTCTCAAAATAAAAAAATAAAAAGGACTGGAGATATAGCTCAGAGATAGAGCATCCCTGGGTTCAACTCCCAGTACCAAGAAAAAAGAAAGAAGGAGACATCGGAGCCAGCTTAACGACTTTCACTGGCTTATTCTGGGATAATTTTAAAATAAAAAAATAATTACTGTGATTGATTCATATTGAATATATAAATAGAAGCATTCAAAAAGAAAAACCATTAAAGTACTTTTTAAAACTTATTAGGGGTAACTATTATAAACATTATAGCAACTTATTACTCTGAAAATGGATGAGAAGTAAAAACTACAAATATATTCCACGTTTTCAGTTGGGATTGTATTTCAAATCAGTTAAACCTAGTTAATAATGGAAATCCCTTTATGAAATATCAGCTAATAAATGTAAAAGGAAAGAAGAGTAAGAAAAATCACTATTTTGCTACCTCGGATGAAATAATTAGTCAAGATTGATCAACTAGGTGAAAAGTTGATGGGGAACTAGATAGTCTCATAATGCCAAACTATCATCCCATAGATTACATAATCATTGTGTCATAACTTTATTTTATATATATATATATATATATATATATTTTTTTTTTTTTTTTTTTTTTTTTTTTGGTGCTGGGGATTGAACCCAGAGCCTTGTGCTTGCAAGGCAAGCACTCTACCGACTGAGCTATCTCCCCAACCCTCATAACTTTATTATATAGACATCTGGCTGGTTCTACCTCAAACCAGTTGTTAATTTCAGTATCACTAATAGTGGGATGGGCAGACAACATGCACCACCAGAAATGATGCAATTGAAGGCATTTTTCTTTAAAAAAAAAAAAAGTGTTTAACCTGATCCAATCAAGGTTTCGGATGTAACTTGTAGGTTACAGAAAATACAGGGGGTGTGAATGTTATACACATGGGAAATACAGGGCAATACACCATGAAGAAACCATCAGAGAATCCAGAAGGTGAGTTATAAAGAAAAAGTGACCTGCCTCTTAAGACAGTGTCAAAAATGGGGAAGGGGATCAGTGTCAATGCTAATTTAAAGAGAATTAAGATACATATCTAGCCAGGTGCAATGACACAAATCTGTGATCCCAGTGATTCAGGAGGCTAAGACAGGAGGATCAAAAGTTCTAGACTAGCCTCAGAAACTCAGCAAGGCCCTAAGCAATTTTGTGAGACCCTGTCTCAAAATTTTTAAAAGAGGGGCTGGAGATGTAGCTCAGTGATAAAGTCCTTCTGTTTTCAAGCCTCAATACAAAATAAATAAATAAATAAATCTAAATACAATGATGGCCTTTGATTGACTCCCATTTTAAGCAAAACAGCTGAAAAAAGGAATTTTGGGAAATAATTTGAGAAATTTAAATGGAATTAAGTATTAAATAATATTAAGAGAGTTATTGTGGTTATGTGAGAAAATGTCCTTTTTTCCTACAGATATATTTATAAGGGAAATATGATAAATATTTATAAGGGAACTATGATGTCTATAATTTGCTTAAATACTAAGAAGTAGCAAATATGGCGAAATGCCAATAACTGTTAAGTCTAGATGGTATGAGCATTCACTGTGCATCTCTCTCTCTCTCTCTCTCTCTCTCTCTCTCATATTTTACTAGAAAGCAAGACAGTACAATGATCAAATTTGAACCCTAGAAAGGCTCACTTCATAGCTTATTGGGAGACTAGTGGAAGCAAAAGCCCAGTCAGATGATTACTGCAATAGCCACGTGACTGGGCACAGAGATCCAGATAGGGTTGTCAAGATGAATAGAAGTGGGCTGATATGAGATACACTTTGCCATACTAACCATAAAATTGTTTAGGCTTCAAATGGGAGAGTTGGAGAGAGTCAACACTAATAACAAAAGTTACAACGTTCAAGGGTGCTGATGGATAGGAGAATAACTTCTAATGCTCTATAGCACAGAAAGATAACTATGTTTGATAACAACTAATTATTTCAAAGTAAGCCAGTAGAGAAGATTCTGAATGTTCCTAACACAAGGAAATGGTGTATGTTTAAGGTGATAGGTATGATCATTACACACCGTATATATGTATTGAAATATCACACTGTACCCCATAAATATGTTCAATTAGTATGTATCAATTAAAAGCAAATAAATGTTTTAAAACAAAGAAAAAAGTTCAAAAGACAATAAATACATTGTAAGGAATGAAAAAAAAATGTATGTATGGAGCTTTCAGTAGGTACCAGTTCAGTCCTTGGTCCCAGTGATTCACATGAATTTAATTCACACAATCCTCACCATCACATTGTGAAGTAGGTACTATTAGCTCCTTCACTTAACGTAGCTTGAATACAGACAGATAAGCAACTTGCCCGCGGTTACACCCCTAGTAGGTGGCACCATCAGAACTGGAATCAGGCACTCACGCCTAACCACCCCTGGCCTTAAGGATGACGCCAGAACCACTAATGAAGACACACGTAAGAGTTCCTTCCTATTCACTTTTACGCTTCTCGTTTTAGGATTTATTTTCCCAAACCCACGTAGTTTCCCTGGCCCCCACAGAACTGCAACCCTTTTCGGCAGTCCTGGGTGTAGGAGATAGATAGAGGCCGTGGTCCTTAAAGAGGAGTATCGATCAAAAAGGAATGGGCCAAGTGGGAATTCTAGTGAGGCGCCCACTATTTGCTGCAGGAGGAAAAGGTTGCATAGGTACCCGGCTAAAACAGGGCTCTTACGCCACGTTGACGCAAATAAGCGTAAGAGCCGGGGGTGGAGATGTCGTCACCACCCGCCTGCGGTTGGCCGAGATGACTTGAGAGGGGCATGTAGACCCCGCCTTGGAGGTGGGTGGGGAGTGGCAGGCCCCGCCTTGGCTCCTCTGGCAGGCTCCCGCCAGCGTCGCTGCGACTCTGGCGGGGGAGCGAGTGCTAGGAGCTTGGAAGGATGCGGCGCCCGCGGCGGCCTGGGGGTCCCGGGGGGTCCGGGGGCCTCCGGCTGCTCGTCTGTCTCCTGCTGCTGAGCAGCCACCCGGGAGGCTGCAGCGCCATTAGTGCCCACGGTCAGGAGGAAACTTGGGGGTGGGGGCAATATGGGGCTGGGAGCAAAACTCGGTGCGGGGATGGGGTGAGGGAAAGTGTCGTGAAGGTAAGAAGCTCAGGTAGGATATGTGTATGGGGTGGGGTGGAGAAGGCACTGTGCGACCAGGAAGATGAGAGGGCGCCTGGGACGAAAGGGGCGTAGGCCTGGAGGTGGGGCTGGGAATACGCGGGCGGGACCTAAGAGAAGTGGGCTCAGGAGAAGATTGCTGGTTCAGGAGGAGGAATGGGGGTGCATGTGGGCGGAAGGATTTAAAGACTGGCTACAAGACCTCGGGAGAAGCAAGTCTTGCCAAGGCTCCAGGGAGGTGGTGACCCGCGCTGAAAAATGAGAGGGGGAGGGGCGAGGAGGTAGGAAGAAGGAGACGTAAGGGTGATCTCTGAGCAATAAGAGCTGGGGCCGGTAGGCAATCCAATAGAGGATTGGGCTGGGAAAAGGGCCAGGATTTCTCTTTAAGTCTAGAGAGACCAGTTGCTGAGATCTAATCTCCTGTAAGAGGGGGACAGCTGGGAGAGGAAGCAGAAGAGGATGAAGAGGGGAGGGTCGTTCTCTGTACCCCTCCCCACAGTCAGGCCTGGTGCTGACTCACATCTGTGCGGACAGAGACTGTCAGCGCTGACTCACGGGCCGGGGGTGGGGGTGGGAAGGTGGCGTGTGGGGGAAGGGGCGCAGCCTCGCCATCTGGCGCCCTCTTTCCCCACCCGGGCTTGGAGACCAACGCAGAGTTCTTCCTGTGACGCTGTGGGTTAACAAGATGGAGCGGAGGGGTCAGGTCCTCTGGAGACTCCTCGCCCCGTCAACCCCTCCCTCTCCCGCAACTCCTCCTGACAAACCCTTCGCTGCTCTAGGCTCGTAGCTTCAGCACCACGGACAGCGGCAGCGGCAGTGGTCTGGATCAGCGCGCCCAGCACTGCCTCACATTCATCCTGACCCTCTCCCCAACGCGGGGGAGGTGTGTTAGAGTTTCCGCCTCTAATGAGTTCCAGGCTATTGTACTTAGGAGGCTTTTAAAGATTTGAGGAAGTAACTTTTCCTTCTGGATTTGACCAAAAACTCTCCCATAGTAATTTTATGAGAACAAATACATTATCCTCCACCACCACTGCCCCTACTCTGCTCATAACTTGAAAGGCTTCTCAACTCTCAGTAAAGCAAATGGAGGCTTTTAAGGATCCAGACTCACAGATCTTCAAAATCCAGAGCCAGATCTCATGCTTTCTTCTATTCAGGATTCTAGGCCTCTTTCCTACTCTCTCCCAACCTAAAGCCATTCTTAGAATGAAAGAATGGGCCCATCTGTTTTTCCTGTTTCCCTGCCTTTCCATTCATCCTACTATTCTGTGCATGGGTGTCTAAGCTTCTGCTTACCTGTCCCTCTACAGGCTGTCTGTTTGACCGTAGACTCTGCTCTCACCTCGAAGTCTGTATTCAGGGTGAGTAAGACCCAGGCATAGGACTCACAAGACAGAGAAGTGCAATAAAAAGCAAGTGGGGATCCCAGAAGGGAGGAGAGGGACAGTCTTGGGATAAGGAGCTCTGACCTTAAGGAACAAGAGAGAAGGTGGAGAGAGTGCTGTTCATTGCTGTTCATTGGCAACCTGGACTTTGAAAGGCCTCTTGTCCAAGATCTCTGATACCACTTTTGTGCTCTTAGATGGTTTGTTTGGACAGTGCCAGGTGGGAGTGGGGCAGGCCCGGCCCCTTTTGCAAGTCACCTCTCCAGTTCTCCAACGCTTACAAGGTGTGCTCCGACAGCTCATGTCTCAAGGTGAGGTCTGGGTGTACTGAAGGAGAGAGATTAAAACTTGGTTAAATATGGGTGGGGTTGTAAGGGACCACCTGACCCAAAGACTTCTCTTTGTGAAATATTCTTTTCATACCAACTGCTAGCACCTCACCTTCCCAGATCTTGCTGGAGAAGGGGATAAGACAGGGCAGGATAAAATCCTAGAGATTGGCTATTTTCATCTGAACTCGGGACTCTGAACTCACTGGAAGAGGCTACCATCCCTCTCTTTAGGTCCAATTTCACTCCTTGAGACTGTCTGAGTGTTCCTCATAGATTCCAAGGTCGTTAGGCAGGAGAACACCCCAGTCATCCAATTCACTCATTCAACAAGTATTTATTGAGTACTTACTATGTGGCAGGTATTTAGGTATTGGGGAGGTAACCTGGAATAAAACAAAGATCTTTGTTTTTTGGGGTTTATGTATGGAGGATAAGAGAAAGAAACACACTATATTAGTTAGAAAATATATAGTGTACTAGAAGGTGAGGGATAGGATATTTGGGAAGGCTAGAAAGTGCAATAGAATATTACAACAGAATAAAGGGACATGAAATGGTGAAATAGAAAGTTACAGTAAACTTTTTGAATATATGTAAATTTTGAACACACTGCAAGGAGAAGGAAGAGTTTGCCAAGAGGTTATCCAGGAGAAGAGTGTTTTAGGCAAACCAAACAACTAGGAGAAAAAGTCCTAAGGCAGGAACAAGTTTTAGGAACAACATGGATGCCACCGTGACTGGGAGAGGAGTGATGGAAAGGAAGAACAGAAGACACAGTTGGGTAAGTAATGGGGGAAGGGATGCAGATCATTGCAGGGACTTGGAAAAACGCATGGACATTGACTCTACTCTGACTTAAAGAGGAAACCATTGCAGAGTTTTGAGCACAGGAGTGCATGATCTAACTTCTATTTTAAAATGGTCACTCTTGCTGCTGTATTGAGAATATACAGAATGTAGAGAGAGTCAAGGGTTGAAGCAGGAAGTCCAATGAAAGCTACCACAATAACTCAGGTAAGAGATGAGTGTAGGTTGGATCAGGGTGATGATTCATGAAATACCAGATATACCTGTAAAAAAGAGGAATCAGAAATGATACCCACATTGTATTGCCCAGACAACTGAATCAGTGGAGATGTCATTAACTATAATGGGGCAAATTGCACAAAAATCAAATTTGGTGCAGTTGGGGGGTGTTCAGCTTTTAATATGTTGAGTTTATGTCTAGGGTGGAAAGTAGGATGGAAAGTTAAGCATGTAAGATAGGATTTTGAGAGAGAGGTCTGGAATAGAGATATAAATTTGGGATTCTTTGGCATATAGATGGCAAATATATCTATAAGGTAGATAGCTTAACCAAAGGATTGAGAGTATATGAAGAAGAGGACCAAGATCAAGCCCTGGAGAATTCTAATAATCTTTTTCCTGGATTACACCATGAAGTGTCCCATAACACAAGGCCCAAATTACCTTTCCCAACAAAGAATGTAGAGAAAGGGAAGATGGAGGAGGAAGTAGTCTCAAGTTCCCTTTGATATTCTAATGTGGGCTCTAAGGCCAAAAATACGTTCTCCAAATCAGTTGCACCTTTACAAATGGCTCTGCAGGTTCAGTCCTCAGACTCAGAGGGCTGTATTATCTGTAATCTGTTAGGACCTAAGTGGATGACCAGTTACCAGGCAGACTCTGATAACTTAGGAGTCTAACATGTAAGTTTAGGGGGTACTCTTACCCAGACTCAGTCATAGAAGGAAAGAGACTTTGAGGCTGAGCTTATTTATGTTAAGAAAAGATGAGAAGGAGAAAGAAGAGGAAGAGGAGAAGGAGAAAGCAAAGAAGGAGGAGGAGGAGGAGGAGAAGCAAGGGAGACTGAGAAGGGGAGGCCAGTGAGGTAGGAGGAAAATCAGTGAGGTAAAAGGAATGTTCAGTGTCCCTGAAGCCAAGTGAAAGGGTATCGAGGAGGGAGAGATCAACATTGTCAAATGATGATGATAGGTTAAGAAAAATGAGATCTGAGAACTGGCCACTGGATTTACACAAGCATAATTCACTGCTGACCTTGATGAGAGCAACTTTGTTAGGGTAGTTGGGATTAAAATCCTAAGTAGAGTAGATTGAGAGGGAATGGGAGGAAAGAAATTGGATACAGTTCATTGTAGATAAGTCAAGAAATCTTGCTACAAAGAAATGGGGTGATAGCTGAAGGGAAGTGTGAAACCAAATCGTATTTTTTAAGGTGGAAGAAGTTGCATTATGTTTTTATGCTAATAGTGACAATTCAGTAGAAAATGGAGATGATGATGTAGAAAATAGGGGAAAGTTTCAGGGAGGGTGTTCTTGAGTAGGTAAGAGGAAATGGAATCTAGTGCTCAGGTGGAGGAATTGACTTTAAAGAGGAGCACAGGTAGTTAATCTAATGTTAAAAGGCAAGAAGGCAGATAGAGATGTTGGCAGATCCCAGAATATTGGTCAAGAGCAGCACAGATTATAAATCCAGAACATGGAAGTAAAAAATGGAGGTAGAGAGTAGGAGATTATTCTTTTAGAATAGGTGACCGGTCTTTCCTGAGAGCAGTTTCATGAGGTAAGGGTCAAACAGAAGATCTGCTTCAGGGTAAGGTGATGGTGACAATGAAGATGAGAATGCTAATGATGACAACCATGAAGAGGAGAGGATGTAGCTGTTTAAAGCGTGTGTCCACTGATTTAGAGTTTTCTAAGCACTTTCATTTCCTTGACTGCACCTGATCCTCACAACCACACTGTGAGCTATGTTATTCCCACTTTAAAAATAAGGAAACTGAGGCTTAGGAGAATAATAATAATAGCTATAATAATAGCATTTGTTGGAAGTTCATCATGTGACAGGCACTATTCTATTTGATATGTTATTCTAATTAATACAAAAATCTTAGGAGGTATAAATGCCCATCTTATATAGGAAAGAATTGAAATAATTGAAGTACAGCAACTTGCCCAAGATCACTAAATTCATCAGTGGCAGAGGCAGATTCAAACCCAAGTAGTCTGACTCCAAAAACTGTACCTAAGGGTGAGAAGAGGCAGCTCGCATCATCCTGTGGGTCTCCAGCCTCCTCCACTGCCTCTCTGCTCTACCAAACCCAATGCTGCAGTGTAGGGGGTGGGCTTTTGGTGACTAAGTCCCCAGACTCTAGAACCACCCTCACCCTATCATTGCCCCAACAGGATTATCCTGGCATGATGACCTCACCCAGTATGTGATCTCCCAGGAGATGGAGCGCATCCCCAGGCTTCGCCCCCCAGAGCCCCGCCCAAGGGACAGGTAGGCAGCCTTTCTTAGTAACCTTAGTATATTGAGGCTGGGTGGTCTGTGGTCTTCTTGATGGTCAGAAGGGAGGGGAAGGGAAGAGAACACCAAGGTTATCAGGCTGAAATACAGATAAAAGAGATTCAGGAATGGTCACTCTGACATGCTCACATATCCAGTAGGAGCTGAGCGTACCCTGGGAATCTAAAAAAAAAAAAAAAAAGCATTAAAAATACTCTCAAAAGTGTTATTTGAAACTAAGTTAGACCCTGCCTCAAAAAAAAAAAAAAAAAAATTAAAGGGATGGGGATGTTGCTTAGTGAGAGAGTGCCCCTGCTTTCTATCCCCAGTACCACAGAAAAATGTGGACTTGTTTATGGAAGGAGGTATCACCATTTTTCCGTGGCTAGGGCTCTAAGGCAGTGTCCAGATCCAGCAAAATGAAGGAAGAGCAGTGAGGTTCACTGAACTCAGGAGAAAGCATTTGGCAGGGGTAGGGGGTGACGGGACAGTCTTGAATGTTTGAACATACACGTGGAGAACCAGCATACAAGGACAACTGGGCAAACTGCAGCCACAGTTCATCTCCAGGCTGCTATCCCCACTCCCCTCCTGCCCTTGTCCAATCCTAGCCATAGGCTTCCCTGGCCTCTGCAGCTGTTTCAGGGACCTAGGCAAGCTTACCAAGGAGGCAGTACCTCAACCCAGGCTTGTCTCTCTGACCCTTCCCATTCCCTTCTGGTGCATCTCTTTTCCCCTGAGGCCACCTCATTTCTTAAGAGGTCAGACTTACCCCACCTGTCTGATCCCCACCATCTCTTCCTCATAAGCTCTCTATCCTCTTGCCGCATAAACCATCACACACACTTTGCTTTCCTCCCCAGATCTGGCTTGGTGCCCAGGAGACCTGGTCCTGCTGGGGAGCTGCTATCACAGGGCATCCCCACTGGTTCTGCCCCTGCTGCCCAGGGGCTTCCTCGACCTCCAGTGGGTGGGGGTGGAGCTGGGGCAGGCTCCCCACTGTCCCCTCTGCAGGCTGAGTTGCTGCCCCCTCTTTTGGAGCATCTTCTGCTGCCCCCGCAGGCTCCCCACCCTGCCCTGAGTTATGAACCTACCTTGTTGCAGCCCTACCTGTTCCACCAGGTGAGCCCTTGACTCTGGCCCTTGTCCCAACTTCAATCCCCCAGCCCTGACTTCTGCCCTTACTGGTTGGTATCTCTGGTTTTCCACAGTTTGGCTCCCGTGATGGCTCCCGGAGCCCAGAGAGCTCACCAGGAATGGTCAGTGTTGGCCCCCTTCCCAAGGCTGAAGCTCCTCCCCTGTTGAGCAGAACTGCCTCCAAGGGCATGTTTGGGGCCCATTCTGGTCACTCCTATGGGGACCTTCCTGGGCCCTCACCTGCTCAGCTTTTCCAGGATTCAGCATTGCTTTACTTGGCCCAGGAATTGCCAGTTCCCAGCAGGGCCAGGACACCAAGGCTGCCAGAGCAAGTGGGCGGCAGTCGGGCAGAAGACTCCTCAGAGGGCTATGAGGAGGAAGGACTAGTGGGTCGAGGGGAGAAGCCTTCTTCCCCAGCAGTACAGCCAGGTAACAGACCTCAGCATCCACCTCCCTGCTTGTGAAGGCTGCTTTGGGAGAACCCTGGGGCACCTTCCTGACTACCCATGCATCTGTTAAAGTGTCCCTAAAATCATTCATACATTTAACTAATGTCTATTGACAAGGTGATGTGTGGAGGCACTAGCACAGATGGGAGTACTGTGGGGTATGGAGTGGACATTACTATTCAGATGGAGAATTGAAATGTCCATGGCAGGCCTGGAGTATCGGCCCCAGAGAGGTCTTTCCCCCAAAGTGTGTACAAGGGCTGGGAAAGGGAGGCCATCAGTGTCCTATTATTTAAGAAGAATCACTTAGATGTGCTAGTCCCCCCTCCCAGTCAGTTCATTCCACCATCTGCCCTAAGCTCTGTGTCTGGCTCCCAGCAGACATAACCCTGCAGAGACTGGCCGCTGTCCTTGCGGGCTATGGAGTAGAGTTGCGCCAACTGACCCCTGAGCAGCTTTCCACACTCTCTACCCTGCTGCAGCTGCTACCCAAAGGCACAGGAAGAAATCTGGGTGAGTGTCCAAGCAGAAAGACCACCAACTCCCAACTCCAAGGAGGTTTCTAGCCCCACTTCACAAGACCATATGGAGAAGCCGATAGGGGAAGAGTCAGAGTCAAGGTCAAGGAAAGAGAGATTTTTTTTTTTTTTTTTTTGAGACACAGTGTAATTTTCAGCCAACAGCAGGAAGCAAAGGGGTAGGATGGTGAAATGAGGAGTTAGATTAGGTAAAGATTAGAGGGTGGAAGTAATAGAAAAGGAATCCAAAAGAAGATGTGAGTGGGAACGAGGAGACATGAAGGATGGGTCAGTGCTAATGAGGACCTGAGCAGGGGCATGGCCTGTGAGTAGAAGTCAAAAATTGATGGGGAGAGGAAGAACTGAACAAAGAATAGCTTAGAGAGAGATGGTCAGTGATGAAAGGAGAAGTTAAGAAAGCAAAGCCTTAGAAGGCAGGAGCAAAGAGGAATGGGGCCGTGCTTAGAATGGGACCATCAACAGAGTCTTGGTCACCAAATAACAGGATCAAGGCCACAGCAGATAGAACAGGCTCAGGTGCTCCAGCCCCTTGTCTAGCCTGTGTTGTGTGGACCTTGGCCTTGGCCCTTTCCCACAGACTCTTGTTTTTCCTGTCTCTACAGGAGGGGTTGTGAATGTTGGAGCTGATGTCAAGAAAGTGAGTTCCCAGCACCTCCCTGACCTGTAAATGTCCCATGGTGATACACTCCCTTGTTGAAACCTAAATCTCAGAATTGGGACCCCGAATCTGTATACTCCAATCCCTCAGAAACTCAGAGAGCTCAAGTCATTGCCTGTGGTTTTATGTCAAGCTGCTGGCAGAACTGGAATTAGAAACCAGAATTCTCGATTCATTCCTCTTTCACTAAAATCCTTTCAGACTATTCCCTGGGGATTCCTGCAGCAAGGGAGGAGTTGAGAGAAGGCAGGCTCCTGACCATCTGTAGCTGGAGGAGCTCTGCTTCTCGTTGTTTTAGGTGTCAGACTGCTAAGATATTGTAGCTGAACAAAAGTCTAAAAAACATTGCCTGCTGTTCATCTTCTAGCCTCACTCCAGCTTTTCTGGCTCCAGAATTTCCTCCCACTCCTCCAGCTCCATCCCATGGATTATTACAGATCGTGTTTACTCATTCAATATTCTATTCATTCATTCATCCACTTGACTCACATTTTCTGGATATACTGTCCAAACCCAGCACTGTAGCAGGCCCTGGGGGTACAAAGTTAAATAGGTCTTAAGCTCCACTGTGGAGAGCTCAGCATTCAGGGTATAAGCCCCCTCCCCAAACCCCTCCAGTCTGTAGCCTACACCTCCATCCTCTCTTCTAACAGACCACAGAGGAGCAGGTGCAGGGTGGAGACTTTGCAGAACCTCCACCCCCAACACCCTCCTTGCCCGGGTACCCCACTGCCAGCCCTATCTCCAATAAAGACCAGCAGCTACTGAACCCTGTGCCTTCTGAGCCCCCCAAAGCTGCAAGTCCCTCCACTACACCTGTCCTGCTGGAGAAGAAAAGTTCACCAGGCCAAATCCAGCCCACAGTGATGGGACAACCTTTAGCTCGGCCATCAGCAGAGGAGTATGGCTACATCGTCACTGACCAGAAGTAAGGGCTCCAGCTTGGGAAAGTCTTTCAGTTCCTTTGGGTTGGGCTGGTCCACCTGGCAGGAAGCAAGAGCAGAAATCCAGATGTGAAAAAGATAGGGAAGTGGTAGTCAGCTCTGCATCCCTGTGAGGTAGCTTGTTTTAAGAAAGTGACTGAGAACATCCCCACTTTCCTTCCTCTTCCTGTTACCCACCTCCAGACCCCTGAGCCTGGCTGCAGGAGTGAAGCTGCTGGAGATCCTGGCTGAACATGTGCACATGTCCTCAGGCAGCTTCATCAACATCAGGTGGGGCCGGTATCTTGATGGGGTAGTGGCAGGGGTCTGGAAAGCAGCAAGAGCCCAGCAGTGGCTGGAGGGAGGAAAGGAAAACAAGTTCTGAGGTCCAAGATGCTCCCAGCTGTACTAAAGGTACAGCCACACTTAGTCTTGCTGCTGGTCCCATCCATTATCTCCCTGTCATCGGACACCACTGTAGGGCATCCCTGATCTGTTCCAGCCCCATCCTTTAATGAGGAGAGAGGCTCTGTTAGAGCCTGGGGTCTAGGGTAGGTGAGGCAGTAACATAGCACCTACTTGGCAGTGTGGTGGGACCGGCCCTCACCTTTCGCATCCGGCACAATGAACAGAACCTGTCTTTGGCGGATGTGACCCAGCAAGCTGGTAAATACCACCCCCCAACCTCAAGCCCAGGCTTGACCCTGGACCCAGTCCTAATATCCAGCCCTGGGGCTGGTGCTTCCTTTATATACCCCAAGCCCACATGCCATTTGGGCCCTGCCTGCCACCTGGGCCCTGCCTGCCACCTGACATAGCATGGCATGGGGTGGAGACCACATAGGGCTGGAGAAAGCCTGACCTGTGTCCTCCCTGCAGGGCTGGTGAAGTCTGAACTGGAAGCGCAGACAGGGCTCCAGATCTTGCAGACAGGAGTGGGACAGGTAGGCGCTACCCATGAGGGCTGACACTGCCCACAAGAGATTGAGGCAAACTTGACAGGACAACTGAGTAGAAATCTCATTTATCTGGCTGGCAAGCCCCCTTTGCCAACCAGCCACTCCCCATGCATTTCCTCTTATGACCAGAAGATGGCCCCCAGTGGCTTCTCCCTATGAGACCAACCTTTTAAAGGAAGGCCTATGCTGGGAAGAACTGAGGTGCCCTTGGCCTATGGAAAAAAGTCTCTAAATTCCAAGAGAATACTTGGCACAGAAGAAACACAATACTCAAAATATGTTTGTAGTCCGCATCCAACACTCATGCCTCACTCCAAAATTCCATTCTGCTGGTTCCCTCCCCACTTCTCTATGTCCGTCTCTTTATGGAAATCCTTCTGGAGGAGGTCACCCACAGCATAGAGACTTGAGTTGGTCTGATGAGGATTGAGAAGGAGGATGTGAGCCCAGATGCCCTTGCAGCTTTGTCCCAGGAAATGTCCTGGCAAGGATCAGGGGCACAGGTGACAAGCAGCACCTAACTCTACCCCTGACACACACACCACTTTCCCGCTCCCTGATTCTGGCCTTGTTCCCACAGAGGGAGGAGGCAGCCGCAGTCCTTCCCCGACCAGCCCACACCACCTCTCCCATGCGCTCAGTGCTGCTTACTCTGGTAGCCCTGGCAGGTGTCGCCGGGCTGCTAGTGGCTTTGGCAGTGGCTCTGTGTATGCGCCAGCACTCGCGGCAGCGGGACAAGGAGCGCCTGGCAGCCCTGGGGCCTGAGGGGGCCCATGGTGACACAACCTTTGAGTACCAGGTGTGCAGTCCCAGAAGGTTGTTGAGGGGAGGAAGAGCAAGGGTCTTGGGGTCTGAGTCTTGCATGGAATGAAGGTGGGCGTGCAATGAAGAGTGAGCTGCCATCTCTGGGAATGTCCAGGCAGAGACTGGAGAGGCCCCAGCAGGTGTCATGGGGGCATTTTTGAATGAATGGAAATTCCCACATGAAACAGATGGTTCCAGAGTTTCTTCCCACTGCTATGATTCTGAGGTTCTGGGATTTCACCTTGTAATATCTGAGGTTGTCATAAGCCACATGCAAGCAGAAAACCCTGACAAGGATGAAGGCTGGGATGGAAGACCCCCAGAGGAGATGGGTTCAAGGATGTGCCTAGAAACCCAGACTTGAATCCAGGCCCCTGCTGAAAGGCCTTGGGCCCCACCTCATCCTTCCTCTGCAGGACCTGTGTCGCCAACATATGGCCACAAAGTCCCTGTTCAACCGGGCAGAGGGTCCGCCAGAGCCTTCGAGGGTGAGCAGTGTGTCCTCCCAGTTCAGTGATGCGGCCCAGGCCAGCCCCAGCTCCCACAGCAGCACGCCATCCTGGTGCGAGGAGCCTGCCCAGGCCAACATGGACATCTCCACGGGACACATGATTCTGGTCAGGACAGGGCTTGGGTCCTGAGTGGGGAGGGAACAGGATGTTGGGAGAAAGAGGACTGGCAATGTGGGCCAGAACCACACTGTGGTGCCCTGCAGGCATACATGGAGGACCACCTGCGGAACCGGGACCGCCTGGCCAAGGAGTGGCAGGCCCTGTGTGCCTACCAAGCAGAGCCCAACTCCTGTGCCACTGCACAGGGAGAGGGCAACATCAAGAAGAACCGCCATCCGGACTTCCTGCCCTGTAAGTGAGCCCTCTGACTAGCCTGGCCCCGCCCTCTCTGCTGGTACCTCTGAAGGGCTGTGAGGAAGGCACTGGGCTCCTGGCTCAGGCTGAGTGGCAGAGGTGCGAGGACCCCAGTGACCAGAGGGCCATCTGGGGCGGGATATTGGGTATGTGCAGATGACCATGCCCGCATCAAGCTGAAGGTGGAGAGCAGCCCTTCTCGAAGTGATTACATCAATGCCAGCCCCATCGTGAGTGGCCCTGACTCCAGTCTCCCCCTCGACCCCATCTGTGTCCTGCCTCTCTTGACTTCATTCCCTGTGGTCACTTCCCACCTCACCCAAGGCCCTGGAATTGTGGGGCCTGGCATTCTAGCATGGAAATAGGGGCTTCTCAGTCTTCCCTGACCCAGTCCCTTTGGCCAAGCCTCTCCATAGTAGCCGTGCCTATTCTGGCTCTTGATATATCTTCCCTGCCCCCAGATTGAACACGACCCGAGAATGCCAGCCTACATAGCTACGCAGGGACCGCTGTCCCATACCATCGCAGACTTCTGGCAGGTGGGCTCTCAGAGGGACCTCTAGGGATCAGGGGACTTTGTAGCCAGCAAGGGCCAGCCAGGTTAGAGGGGGAAGTTAGAGTTCAGTTTATCTGGGTCTCTGTTCACAGATGGTATGGGAGAGCGGCTGCACTGTCATCGTCATGCTGACCCCACTGGTGGAGGATGGCGTCAAGCAGTGTGACCGCTACTGGCCAGATGAGGGCTCCTCTCTGTATCATGTATATGAGGTCAGCAGGGCCCCCACAGCAAGGGGAAGACAAGAATGGAGTAGGGCAGATGGATGATGGCCTAGTCATTCATGTATTTATATGAATGCATGTGTACAGACATATATATATGATATACACACCTAAATATACATATATGTCTATTTGTGTGTCCCGTTCTAGGTCAAAAAGTGTTTATTGGGACTTAAGATTAAACTATAGAAATAAAACCCCACAGAAACTGAGATAAGAAGCTAAGAGCCCTGAGGATGTGAGACAGAGAAAATAAATATACCCAAAGTCAGAGAGTAGGACCTGCTTTAACTGAACCTAACTGAGCTCTGAGTTTCCCCATGGCCAGTCACACATGTTGCTTATGTAAAATAGAAAAAAAAAAAAAAATTTCTCACTGGGAGAGACCATAGATAGGTATGGGGAGAGGGGACAGAGGCAAAGAAGGGGAAGGTAAAAGAGATTCCAGACAAATGGAAGAAAGTGAGTCCCTGTAAGACAAGGGATATCAAGAACACAACAGAAGTTTCTCATGGCCAGATGATCCTGGTTTGTAGTTTTTTTCATTATCATTAAGCCTTCTCTCGGTCCTGCTTATGGGTAAAGAAAAAAATTGAATAGAAATATTATGGATTTTCATCAAAGTTCATGAACACGTAGCACACTTTGGAAGACCTGTGAGAAGGAGCAGGAAGCTCCAACCTCCAAAAGCTCACAGTAATAGTTGTGTCTGGGTGGAAAAGTCACCAGTTGTCCTGAGTAGTACATACATGGACATAGGCAGCCAGAGTTCTTGGGGACAGCTGGGACAGGTGGGGCGGTGTGGTACATTGCCCGAAGAATTTCTGGAGACTGGGGGGCATCCGAGAGGCCAAGGAGGTCGGGCTCCTGCCCGCGCTCAGGTCTGGGCGGGTCCGGGGCAGGTGAACCTGGTGTCGGAGCACATCTGGTGCGAGGACTTCCTGGTGCGGAGCTTCTACCTGAAGAACGTACAGACCCAGGAGACGCGCACGCTCACGCAGTTCCACTTCCTCAGCTGGCCGGCAGAGGGCACGCCGGCCTCCACCCGGCCGCTGCTGGACTTCCGCAGGTGAGAAGCTGAAGGAGCACCCGAGCAGGGCCGGCCGGACTCCCCGGTGTCCCCGACGCCCTCCAGCTTCGTCTGGTGCCCCAGGTCAGACCTGGAGCCTCAGACCCTGACCCCTGCCGCCCCTCCGCCACTCTCTCGCCCAAAGCCAGGGCGGATGCCCTGTCTGACTGCGCCATCCCCAGCCGGTGACTGGTTTCACTCTGGTCCTGCCGTCTCGATCTCACTCCTCTTTCTCCCTGCCTCTGTGTGGCTGTCTCCTCCTTTACTAGCTTCCCTGGAGAAGGGCAAACGTCATCTCTAGCTCCCCTCCCTGTCGCCTCTCTCTCCACTGGGCTTTGCTTCCTGCCCTGCCTCTTTCTCCCTT
Organism: Sciurus vulgaris; assembly: GCF_902686455.1. Lineage (NCBI taxonomy): Eukaryota > Metazoa > Chordata > Mammalia > Rodentia > Sciuridae > Sciurus > Sciurus vulgaris. The sequence goes on along the minus strand of NC_136463.1, from coordinate 170,923,123 downwards.
CCGTCTCTTCCTTCCGTCTCTCCCTTAGGGACACCAGTGTCACTTCTGTGATCTGCAGCTAGTATTCTCACTCTATTTGCATAGTCACAAAAATGGTCATTGGCAGGTGTGGCTGCTGCACGGACCGAAAAATCAAGACATGTTTTCAGCTGGGAAAGCCAGGGGCAAGGGTACAGAAAGGACTGAGGCTGTCAGAGGGAGAACAGGAGGGTGTCTGTCTTGGGAACTCCCTGGAGCAGGGTGGGAGCTGGGACAGAAGCTAACTGAGAAGGGCTGGGGATGTAGGTCAGGTGGAGCACTTGCCTTAGCATGCGCGAGGTCCTGGGTTCAATCCCCAGAATGGGAGCAAGGGAGAGAAGCTGAGGGAGCAAGTCCCTTGACCTCCCTCTGTTCTCTTACTGCTGAAATGAGGCTGATGACACATACTTTAGGGAACTGCTGCAAGATTTAAAAGGATAAAACATGTAAAATCTAGTGTACATAGCATAGACTCAGTTAATTCCAGAGACTATTTATTATCATTATTATGAACCAGCTGAAAACCATTTCATGACCATTTAAACCAAGCCTTCTGATGCACCCACCAGTATGCCAGAAAGTCACATGGCTGCTGTAAAATCATTCAAAGTCATCTGGTCCCTTAGCTGGAGGACCACTAAGTCCCAAGTTTCTCCTGAAACAATCTGACCCCTAAGAAATTCCTCTGGATCCTGACCTAGAGTGGGTATCAGGAGTCTGCCAGTGACTCTCGAAGCAGGAAGGTCATAAGGGACAATGGAAGGTTAGGTGAGGCCACTGAGGGAGGGAGAAACCCCTGCTTTTTGCTGAACTGTGATTGGGGCAGAGAGAAGGGTCAAAGGTCCAAGTCCATGTGGACCCTAATTCTGAATATAACCCAGCCACAGAATGTCCATGCTGAGGTGACATTGATCCAGGGAGACGGGCAGCAGCCCAATGTTCAGAGATGAGTGGTTTTCCTCCCCTGGCCAGACAAAGTCTATGACCTGATGTCACTCTGGTGAGGACTGGAGTCTGAATGAAAAGGAGAGTGGCCTGCATGGTTGTAGAGGATGGCAGAGGGGCAGAAAAGACTGATGCCCTTGGAGTCACCAGAAAGCCTATCCCCCTTGGATTCCAGCAGAGGCAGCTATTAATGTTGCTCTCATTAATTGAGCTTGCACTGTGTGCCATATCTTGCACTTAGTTGTTTACATAGATTGTTTCTTGTGCTCATCATAAGAACCCTAAGGAAAAGATTACTGTTATTATATCCCCCATTTTACAGGTAAGAAAACTGAGGTTCAAAGAGGTTAAATCCAGGTACATAGCTTGGGCACATAGCTCTTAAATGACAAGGCAAGCTCAGTGCCACCCACACCAACTCTTGATTCTTTGCTTCCAGCCCTGACTTCTTTGTCCAACCCTCTTCCCTGGACCAGGGAGTTGGGGTGGGGGGAGGCAGAAGGCGAAGCCAACAGGTATGTTCTGGCCTCCCCTTTCCTCGCTGCTGGTGCCCACTGGCCCTAACATCCATTTCTCATTGCAGGAAGGTGAACAAGTGCTACCGGGGCCGCTCCTGCCCCATCATCGTGCACTGCAGGTGGGTGGGGACCACGGGCACAGGGCAGCCCAGGCTGGAGGGTCCCTGGACTAGAGTCTTCCTAATTCCCACCCTTCTTTGGCCCTACACCCTCTGTACATATCCCATGCACACTGCCTGCCTGTCCCCTTGAGACTGGCACACTACCATCCACAGACTAAATCTGGCACAGCCTGTTTTTATTTGTGTTGTTTTAATGGCCCATGAGCTAAGAATGGTTGAAGAAGAAAAAAGAGAATGTGACAGAGACTCTTTGTGACCCTTTCCACAGAAAGTTGACCAAACAAAAGCCTGGCTCCTGGTTAGAGAGGACTGTTCCCACTCTCCACTGCTGTCTCCTCCACAGGGCAGAGCCATGGCTTTCCTTTTGGGTTATCCCCCTCTCTTGGTCCAAGCCCTAGGGCCCAGGCACTATGACCTTTCTCTCACCCATGGCTCACTGGCACCCTCCCGGGCCCACCCTAATGGACCAACCAGTGTTGTCCCCAGCCCAAACTTCCAGGTCTCCTCCACCCCTCCTTCATTCTGCTGGGCCCCTCGGCTAAGCCTGTCAACAACTGCTCCTGTTTCAGTGATGGTGCAGGGAGGACTGGCACCTACATCCTCATTGACATGGTATTGAACCGCATGGCGAAAGGTAAGGACCATCCCACAGTGCTGCAGCTCCAGGGCCCTGGCTCAAGGCTCCCCAGCACCAGGTGCCTGGGAGCTTATGGAGGAGCATGCTGTCAGGCTTCCCGGCATTGCCCCATCCTCCAGCCACCCCCACCTCTGGATGCCTAGCTTCCTCTGGACACCCCTGAGCAGCCCTGGTTCCCACCCTTTCTCCAGGAGTGAAGGAGATCGACATTGCTGCCACTCTGGAACATGTCCGTGATCAGCGACCTGGCCTTGTCCGCTCTAAGGTGACTGTGCCTTCCTGCCCTGACCCTAGCTGCCCCCCTTCCCTAGCAGCCATGTCAGCCACTCTGGGGACAGCAGCAGTGGCCTGTTTCTCCTTTCTGGCTCTACCTTCCTGGGAGGTTCTCCTCTTCCCAAGTGACCTGCCCAGCACCACCCCTCAACCATGGCAAGAACACCAGGTCACCCCATGACTCTCTTGTCATTGCCCTTCCCCAGGACCAGTTTGAATTTGCCCTGACAGCTGTGGCAGAGGAGGTGAACGCCATCCTCAAGGCCCTACCCCAATGAGAACCCCCAGAGCCTCCTAGTGGGCAGCCCAGCCTCTGTTCCCTCTGCCTGTGTGAGCATCTATCTTGTACCTACTCCTCAGCCCCACCCACCACCTTGGTCCCCCTTGGGCACCCCCAGCCCTTCCAAGAGCAGCGTGTAAGCGAGGGGAAGTGGGAAGGGCACGCTTGTCCAGCCTCACGCATGCCGGAGCTGGGGCAGCCGCTAGAGGAGGTGGCAGTGGCCAGGAGGAGAGGAGAGGATGTAGGCAGCAAATCTACCCAAGCCTTCTCCTGCCTGAATTCCCTGGGTCCTCTTTGTGGTTCTGGATGCTCCTGACACCTCTGTGTATTCCCCCAGCCTGCTGTGTTCACACAGCAGGGTGGGGTGCACCAGCTTTCCCAGCCCTGCTGCTGCTGGCCTGCTGCCTTGACCCTCACACAGGGACTCTCCTCCCTGCCCCCAGGGCCTCCTCTCTCTACCCTCCTGTCATGTGCCAATCAACCTCTTCCTCTGGCACAAGAGAGCATTTCTAGAAAAATCTACTTTTGTATCAATGTGAATAAAGTTAGTGTTGTCTGTGCAGCTGCAACCCTGACTCCTATGCGCTTCTGTCTTCTCTCCTTCCAGACCAGCCACAGCCTTCCTATGTCTCCTTAGAGTGATGGGACACAGGGGCCCGGAGGTCAGCTTTCCTCCATTTGAACAGTGGTGTGTTGGGCATACCCAAGGGGCAGTCCTTGTTTACCTTGTGCTTCTAGGTGACTGGCAGTCTCCAAGGTGTTTCACAAGCCCCTACCCAAGACTAGCCTCTTTTGCAGATCAAGAGGCTGCAGCATGGTACTGGCCCAGGTGATGCATCCTTGTAAGTGGTGGAGTTGAGACCAGACTCAGCAGCTTGACCTCTCTGCTGCCTTTCCTCCCAGGTCTTGGGCAGCTGCTTTGTGCCCTTTGTCCTTGGGAATAACTTTTATATGGTGCAGGACTAAGGTTAGGCCCTGTGGAGGTGATTCTATGGCACACTCCAACGGTGGTGCCAGGAAGACCTCTGTATCTGGGGGCGGGGGTGGGATACTTCTTTCTGTCTCATCTCAGTTTCCAGGTGCCTCCCCTCTTAGGGTATTCCTGGCATTCCTTCTCCCAGGAACCCTCACCTGTGTGCCATAGGTGGCCTTGGACAATGGTGGTAGACACAGAGCCATAGGAGTCAGGGCCTCTTACCCATGCAGAGGCTCAGTTTCACAGAGCAAACACCATCTGAGTGGGGAGCCAACAAACGAGCCCCTGCCATCTGTCCACTCTGCCGGGGTGCAATTCCAATGTGCTCAACATCTCAAAGTGGAAGCAGGGAAGACAGCCATTTTTGCAAACTTCTGGCAGACTTTTTGAGGCTAGAGGCTTGAAATCCCTCTTTCAGAGCAGGCTACTTCTTTACTTTGAGAAATATACATCATAAGCCCTTTGGCTATTTAAGCTGAAGCTGAGACTCTCCTGGAATGCAGAGAGGCAAGTCACAGTGCCCTGCAGGATAATACAAAGGTGCTTGTCCCACGGCTCTCCAGCCGGGAGGGTAGCTGGCTCTCTCCTACCTAGACCTGACGGCTTGGGGCCTGAGGCCAGCATGCGAGGACTCATGCTGTTCCAGGCGCCCCAGCTCACACCTCTGCTGTGAGACAAGGAACCTGCCGAGGGGCTTAGCATGTGTCCTAGGCTTCCTGCAGTTCTCGTGCTTCCAGTCTTAAGTCTTAACTTAGTCTGGTCCTAAATGTGCTGTGGCATATTGTTGGGTGGCTCCCTCAAAAGAGGAACATCTGCTATGGGGGAAAATTGACTGTGGGACCGAAATAGGAAAAGACCAGGAAGGTAAGCAATCCTCAGGGTTCAACCACAAACTTGGGGAGGGCAACATGTCAGAGAGGAGACCTGGCAAGGCTTGCACCTCCAGTCCTCTGGGCAAAAAGGAGGTGTGAGGCCTGAGGCCATTTGTCCCACAGGGTCCCTCATGAGTCACCTAGGAAAGAAGGAACACAGCACACTACCAAGCTCTCAAAACAGCTTTATTGACTTCCAGTTTCCCTCCTGACTTGAGCTCAGCCCAGCTGGCTTTGATAGGTCTCTGAGGCTCAGTGCTACAGGGGCTGATGACACCCCACTCCATCAGTCCCCTCCCTGGCCTTGGGCTCCCCAGGCAGGGAGGAGGAGAGGCAGCTTGTCTGTGATGTTGGACAGAAAGAATGGGCAGCAGGGTCAGAGGCCAAAGAAAGCCATTCAAGCAGCAGCATGCCTGGCGTTCCTGTCACGCCGCAAGGGTGGCCTCCCCTTCCAAGCTCTGCCAGCCCACGCCCATCAGCCTTCCAGGGCCAAGCCCTGCTTCCTCAGTCTGCTGCCCCCCTGGCTTGTTCCTCAGACCCCAGTCTGCCTGCAGAAAAAGAACCTCTCTCAGACCTTGCAGGTCCTTGACCTGCCCACTCCATCCCCAGGGCCAGCAAGGTGTCAGGGGAACTGAGGCTCAGGTCATTCCCCCTTCATCCACATTCTAGCCATCCTGCCACAAACAAATCAAAAGACAAGATTTCCCCGTCTAGAGCAAGTGACAAGCCGGCCATGCCGGAACTACATATCCCAAGAAGCACAGCTCTATAACCTCGCACCACGTGCCACTTCTCCCAGCTAGGTTTATCAGACAGGTGGTCGGTGCATTGCATTCTGGGACTCGTAGTCCCCAAGAGACAGCAGCAAACACCCAGGTTAGAGTTCACAGGCTAAGACTACTGATGCCTCCCACCCGGTCCCCACCCACCACCCAGGCCCCGGTTCTACACTTGGCATGGGTGAGGGAGAGGAATGCAGTGTCCCCTCCCAATGCTTGGGGGAGGGTGCTGTCCTGTTGGAACTGTGCAGCGACTGTGGATCCTGGACATCCAGCTCAGAACACATCTGGGGAGAGAGTGGGGGCGGGTAACAGGAGAGAGGGTCAGCAGCAAGCTGTGGAGGATGGAGCTGAGCATGCACACCTGGGCTGGCCCTGTGGCCTTTCCCTGAGCCCTGATGCATGTTGGGAAAGTAGTATGGGATCCAGTCCCCACCTAGGCCTCCCCCTGGGTCACCCTGGCCCTATCCCACCTCTCCAGGGTTAGCCAGCCTCACCTCTGCCTAGTCCCTGGGCCGGGGCAGGCTGAGGCAGCAAGAGGAAGGGAGGAGGAGTGGACTCCGGTTCCGAATCTGGATGGCTGAGAGGCTCCCGCCCCACCCCGCTAGCCTCCCCTAGCGGGAGGGGAGACCTCAGAAGACCTCATGGCCCCACTGGCCCCAGCATCTTCCTGGGCACACTGAGGCTTCTTGGGAAGGGAAGGAGAAGGGAGTCCTAGCCAGACGGCAGTGAAAGCAAGCGATGTGGCCCGCAGGGAGTTGCAGAGAGCAGAGTGGGAGAAAGGAGAGCAGCACCAGAAGGGAAGCACAGAGACAGTCAGAGCTCAACACTGCACAGAAATCAGCGGGGCCAGTTGGACCCAGAGGGCGCAGATGCTGCTCAGCCTGCACTGCTGCCCAGGGCAGCTGTCAACTCGGGCTCAGAGCACCCCAGGCCAAGTCCTCCTTCCTTGACACAATTGGCAACATAGGTGACAGAAAACCTGGCACAAAAGGCCCAACCAAACTACTAATGCCACTCAGAAATTCCCCATCCAGCAAGTGCATCTGGGCTCGTCCTCAGCCCTTCCACAGCCCTGATGCCCCGAACCTGGGCTTCACCCAGGGACCTATCAGCCCCAGGCTGAGCACAATAAATTCCAAATGCACACCAGAGTGCAGCAGGCCTGGGAGGGAAACGTGGAGGGACATGGGCTGCTGTAACTCAGGCCATGCTCCACTCAGCTTTCCTGACAGCCAGTCGGACCCCAAGTCAAGACCTGAGTCAAGTCAATCTGGGCCTGGTGTTCAGAGGATGAGGCAGCGAGAAGCCTTCTCTTCTGGGGATGGGCTACGTTTGGTTGCCTCACCCCTTGCACCCTCATGGGTCCCCCCCACGCCCAGATCTTGGTGCTGGACCTTGGGCTGCCCCTGCCGTCGTTGCTGCACCCCCCGCCCACCTGCTGGTTTCTGCCCAGCTGCTTCCATCTCTGACAGGCTGTAGGCCATAGCAAGCTGCAGGTCCTCATCATCCTCAGAGAGGTCACTATCAGAGGGACGTGAGGCAGGGGTTGGCCGGACCTGCATGCCCCCCAACCTGGAGGTGACTGACTGCTGCTGCTCCCGACGGCTCAGCTCCAAGCCCAGTGCCAAGTCATCCGGGACACCTGCAAGAGTCATAATCATCATGAGGCTCCAGACTCAGGTCCATCTCTTCACACAGTGAGGGCCCAGACTACTTACAGCCTCACTCTGGAACTGGCCTGCATGCATCAGCCCTTAGGGTAGTGGTTATGAGCAAGGGAGGTTTTCAGCTCCACCAGGTCACAGCTCTGTCACCTTGGGAAAGCTCTGTAACTTCCCTGTGCCTCTCTTCCTCAGTTATGTAATGGGAATGATAACCATGCCTACATATGCAAATTGTTCCAGTGATTGATTAGGACAATCTATGTAAAGTACTCAGCACACAGTGCTTAGCATCACAGGCAAGCAAGGTTAGCAATGGGGTTACAATCCTGGGGGAGCTGGGTATGGTGGTGTCTGCTCTGGGAATCCCACATCCTGAGTTTGGTTCCTGGTTTATTTTATCCCTCGCTTGACAGGAAGGAGTCTTGCACCAAAGGCTACTTGGAAGTTGGGGTCATTAACCATGCTGTGACTTAGTCTCTTCAAATAAAACTGGGCAAATACTACCTGCTGTGCTTGTCCTCCTGGATGCTTTAAGAATACAGGAGATACTATATACATGCAAATGCTTTAAAAGTTGTAAAGTGCTCTGCAAATGTAAGGCACCCCACTAATGTGATGGTGATTAGCTGGGTCTCAGATCTGTTTACTACCCCTGTGGTCATCTCGGATCCTGAGAATCTGGTCTATGACTGAAATTAGGGCCCAGGCCCCACAGGAATTCAGAGAGGAGTCAATGTGGGGAGGGGGCTGACGGGGCCAAGGCTGAGCTTCCTGCCAGGGACTGGTTAGTGGAGCCACCCCTCACCGTTGATGGAGACTGACTTCAGCTGCCCGTCCTCCTCCACTTCTACCCGCTCCTGCCCATTCTCCATGATTCTGGGAGAAACAGCACAATTCAGTGACTGGTAGAGACTCTGGTCACCACAGTGGACGGGGCACACTTTCTGTTTGTACACAGCTCCCACCTCCACCCCTCAACCTCAGACCTCTCCACCCACATGGCCTTATCAGGAGCTCTCACCTGCGTGTCGTGATACGGTGTCCTTGGACAAAAGTGGTGGACGTGGAAACAGAACGAAAAGCACCAGCCCCAGGACTGAAGGAGAAAGACGAGGAGGAGAAGTCTGGCATTGGGAGGAAGCAGGCAGAGTAGAGGCTGTTAAGGGGAGGCTGTGCACTGACCACCACAAACACCAAAGGCCAGGAACCTCAGGCCTTCCACAGAGCTGTCCAGAGGTAGGGCTCTACATATAGGGCACAGGCTTGGAAAAGTGACAAGTTGATGCTGGGATTCCAGGGCTTGGAGCTTCCAAAAGTGGGAAGGGGCAACACTTACCAGAGTGCCCAGGAAAGGAGGAAGAGAAGGTAAAGAAGGGGCCCGAGGGTCGAGAGCCTCGACTCTGAAGCTCTGAGAAGGGGCCCAGGTCATCTGCAACAAGAAAGCAGAGCAACAGTCACTGGCGAGCAGATTTCCCCCCAAAATGTATGAACTTTGCTTATAAGTTTAGAAATAAAAATTGCTAAGTAACTGGATACATTTCTGATTTTTTGTTGTTTTGGTTGGACTTCTTCACAAAATAAATTCCTTTTTAAGGTAGTATATGAAAATGCTCGCTGGTTAGTTCTGTTCACAATAAAGAAGGGAGTGGGAAACAGCAGGAAGGACAGACGGCTACTTCCACGTATATAGGCAAGTAAGAATGACGTGATGACAGGCGAGAACAGCAGGGAGTCCTGGCTTTGTCATTTGTGGTGTGAGTCTTAAGCAAGCTATCTGTGCCTCAGTTTATCAATTTTTCTTTCTTTTTAGTTTATCCATCTTTAAATGGGGATTAAAATTACTCACCTCTAACATGGTTCAGAAGAGGACTGGGGGATGTAAAATTCTTGACAGTAATCATTCAAAAACTAGTATATGGTGTTATGTGTAATGCTACTATTATTGTCACATGATGCATTGAGCCTTGCTCTCATGGCTGTTATTATGGAAGCCTAACAATGTGCTATTGTTGTTGTCATTTAATAAGGCCAGTCTGTAAAGTGTCACTAGTGGGTCACGTGGGTTCTGGCATGTGTGAGGTTCTGTCCCAGCCCTCACTGGACACAGGCCCACTGCACAAAATCTTCTGCCTGTGGAATTCAGCTTCCCTCTCAGCCTCCTGCCTAAGGGCCTTCCAGCTGATGGGGGTCAGCCCTGAAAGACGAAGCTGAGCCATTCTGAGCACATCTGAGTCCACTCACCAAAGAGCTCTGAAAAAGGGTCTCCACTCCCGAAGAACTCCCGGAAGACTTCCTCAGGGCTTCGGAAGGTGAAGGTGAAGCCAGACCCACCACCACCGGTTTCTGCCCGAGAAGGGCCAGTTGCTGGAGGAGAGGCAGCATGAGGAAGAGGCTTAAGGTGTGTGTCTCACCTCAAGCCAGAGGTGCCACCTAAGGCATGGCCAGGAATCTCAGAGAAAGCATCATGGCAGGAGTCTGCCCTCCCCCTTCCTCCCTGACCCACTTCCATCCCCAGACCTGCCTACCTGCCCCAGTCAGCCCTTCTCGGCCATAGCGGTCGTAGATCTCCCGCTTATGCTCTGAAAAAAAGAGACCTGATCACTTCTCCCTCCCTCTGGGATGATGGCCTACCCTCCCAGGTTAGCATGGCCCTCAGAAGATCGCCCAGAGACAGAAGTTTGGGAGAGCAGGGTGTAGCAGGGTGTCCAGGAGACACAGGCTGTGGGTTTTAGCAGCAACTCAGCTCTTCACACAGCTGGTTCCTCATCTGTAAAATGGACAATAGCAACTACCTCCTAGGGTTTTTGCAAGGATTAAATGAAATAATCCATGTAAACTGTTTAGCACAATACTTGATACATAACAAGTGTTCAGTAAATGTTGCCTGGGGGCTGGGGGTATAGCTCAGAGGTAAAGTGCTTGCCTAGCATGTGTGAGACCCTGGATTCAATCCTCAGCACTGCACAAAATAAAAAATGTCAGTTAATTATCACTATGTTATTATTAGTCAGGGCTTAGCCAAAGGGTCAACTTCCTCAGAGAGACCTTCTGAGACCACCATAACACAGGTGCCCATTGTTCCCTATCACATCACCCTGCTACTCTACTTTGAAATGCTCTTCACAGGCTTATAACTCTGTGATTAGTATCTATCTTCACTGACCCTCAGGACAAGGGCAATGCCTGCTTGTCCACTCCAGTACCTAATTAATGGCTGTCACTGTAAAAATCCAATCAATAGTTTTCGAATAAATGAATAAAGGACAGATTCGGGGCCATGGGTACAGCTCAATTGTTGAGTACTTGCCTAGCATGTGCAAGGACCTGGGTTTGATCCCCGGCACCACAAAACAAAACAAAAAAGACAGACCTCGACTCATATTCCAGCTCTGTGTGATCTTGAGCAAGTTTTTTCACCTCTCTCAGTCAACTTGCCTGCAAGATGCGGGTAAGAACACCTGCCCCACAGGTTGTCTGAGAGGACCCATGGAAATTATCAAGGCCTGGTGCAGACGGGCTCACACGCATTGGTCACCTGCCCCGCTCCCTTCCCTGGTCAGGATGCATGCCACTCTCCAGACTCTGGGGAGGAGACAAAGTTCTTCCTATAGAAGGGGGGCACTTAAATGCCAAGTTAGAAAAAAGCATGGAGACAGGTGGCAGAGGCTTAGCTCTGGGAAGGAATTTGACGGGCATGAGTAGAGGGAGGGGTTGTGCTGGGCCCTGTCCTGACCCAGTGCCTTACTGTCGGACAGCACTTCATAGGCCTCAGCCACCTCCTTAAATTTCCTCTCAGCAAACTCCTTATTATCCGGGTTCTTGTCTGGGTGCCACTGTAGAGCCTTCCTGCGATACCTGCAGGAAATGCGAGCAAGGGGAGGGTCAGGCTCTTCCCACCAGGGAACTGAACCAGCCATTCATTCTCCCTCGGCCCACCACTGTCCTTTCACAACTTGTAACCCAGTCCACCCCAGCTGCTGAGGCTACTCTGTTGCTCTGTTGTTTTCCTGGAGCTCTCCTCTCTCCCTTCTGTGCCAGGGCTGGGACCACAGGATGAGCAGACAATGCCAGGGTGAGAATGCCCCCACCCTGACCCTAACTGGACCAGCACCAAGGAGCACTGACCCTCCTCCTAGAGCCTGGGCATCTTTGAGCTGCACGTTGAGAAAGCCCACATCTAGGGGAGGGCACTGGAGAAAGAACCACAGTGCGGCTCCCAACACAACTTGGTCTTTCTCTGGACTTCCTCTTTCTATTCTTCCAGGGGTCTCCTCGCTCCCTGCGGGAGTCACTCTGAAGGGCCTCGGGGGCTGGGGGGAGGGGCAGGGAGTGGGAGGTTTTCTGATGCACAGCGGAGGCACTTACGCCTTCTTGATGTCATCAGCGGTTGCACTTCGCGGCACATCTAGAATCTCGTAGTAGGATGCCATGGCAACTCGTCAGTCGTCAGGCAGGCCTCTCCGGGCTGCAGGAGAGAAGGAGTCAGGCAGAAGGAACCAGCAGCCCCTCCCTGTGGCGGAGACCCCTGGGGGTGGGGGCGGGAGGCTCTCGGAGGTGACAGCGGAGCCCGCGGGGCGGTGCTTGAAGTCGGCAGCGAGACTCCTTCCGCAGCCTTATCTGCCCCCGCAGGCCGGTGCCCAGGGCTATCTGGATGCGCAGGCCCGGGAAGCCCTATCGGAGCCCCCTAACTTCAGCACCCTGGGTCGGGCCCCAGCCTGACGCGGGCCCGGCCGCACCTCGGTGCCGGAGTCCCGCCCCAGCCCCCCGCCGGGAACCGTCTGGCACGGGCAGCGCGGCTCGCGGCTTGCGGCTGCTGCGTAGGACGCACCCGGCCCTGCGGCTGCTGCGTAGGACGCACCCGGCCCAGCTGTGCGACAAGCATGCGTCAGCTGCACGGAAACTACTAGAGACCGGGAGAAGGCCAGCTCCACCCGTCACACCGAGGGGAGGGCGGCTGCAGGGGCTGCTGGGAGATGGGGGCGGAGTTGGCTATTTTGGGCTTGCACCCGGGCTACGTCATCCCCAGGTGCGACCTGGGAAGCTGAGGCCAGCGCCATCCATCCAGGCGTGACGCACTTGCGCAAACAGGCAGAAGCAGCCAACGAACAAGGTCCCTGGCCCTGGTCCCTCTGTCGCTCGGCTATAAACTCTCTATGATCCATGGGTACCCCTCCGGAGGTCAAGGCTACCTCCAGGACTCACGGACTCCCCTCTGGGCCTAACTCCTCCCAGTCTTCAGATTCCTTTTCCTGTCCCTGGCCCTCAAAAGAAGCTGCCCTAACTTCCTTGAGTAGGCAGGTAGGTCAGACCTGCCTTTCAGAGCGTCTCGCGCCTTTTCCCTCAGCAAGCTTGTCAGAGCCACAGATTAGCATTTATTGGTTTGCTTATTTGATTCGCAGTCACTTCCCCCTCTAGAATGTAAATTCCACAGGGCAGGGATTGTGTCCTTTTTTTTCACTAGTATGTAGGGCAGTAGTCAGTGTTCCAAAATATCCGTTGGATAATTAAATAACCAGCAGATGCAAATCCCTTGGTGACAGTTTGACACATTTGGGAGTGGTGAGGTTACAGGAGACGGTAAAAGGAAACTCCCCAGATTCAAGGTTTTTCTTCTCAAATGGATCCTGGAATAGGCCTGTTCCACCTCAGAATGACTCCTGGGTTCAGGCCTTAAGAGAGAGTTAAAGAACCTTCCTGAAATGGCTCCTACTAGATCCTATGTAGTCAATCCACAGTTGAGTATCTTCTACATACTAGATGCAGCCAGGATGTATAAAGAAGAACGTGGGGACTGGAGCAGAGCTCCGTGGTAGAGCATTTACCCAGCAAGCATGAGGCCCTGAGTTCCATACCCAGCATTGCAAAAAAAGAAACGGAGGCAGGAGAGGAAAAGAGAAGAAAGACTACAACTTGATATACTAGCAGCCCATCCCCAGGGCTTTGGAAGCAGACCTGGGTTTGCAACCTGGCACTGCTCTGTGACTTAGGGAAACTTCTGAGGGCTCACTTTTTTCTCTTTAAATGTAGGTAATGCCTAGGGTTGTTTGAAAGTCAAATGGGGCATGGTACATATTAGATATTATTAGTACAACCATCTCTGGCATCACAGTTGGCTCAAGGAGTAACTGTTAACGAGTCCAGAAAAGTGTTTCAGGATGGGTGACCTGGAAATGCTTCATCAAAGATAAGGGCTTGAGCCAGACATAAGGGAAGAAGGTGGCATGCATTTGTTCAGTTTTCCTGGCTGTCCACCATCAGAACCTCCTGCTTACATTTGGGGAATCCCCATCTACATTTGGGGAATTTCCATTGCATGGGCCCTGCCACATGGCCCTCTGCCACTAAAGCACCCGGCTTGCTCCCACAGACTTCCCAGCTCTAAGGGTGGGAAGGGCAGGCAAAAGACATAAGTCTGCCAATCAGGTGCTGCAACTGGGACTTTTAATCTGGAACAAGTCACCAAGAAGCAGGTGTGGGTAATTGACAACCCATTTCTGTGTGGTGGTGGCTGCCATGGGGAGTGCAGTGGCCTCTAGTGTCTGGAGAAGAAAATGTCGGCATCAGTACCTGTTGTAAGGGAGGCATGGTCACTAAAGTTAGTGGAGGGAACAAGGGTCTCCTATGCAGGCTGCCAAGCTTCCCCGGGTGCCTGCCTGTTTGCTGAGCCTTGTTTTCCAGCTCTTGTAATGATTCTGTGTGGTACTACATTTTCAGGGATAGGGTGGGAGAGTGTTGTTATTTTGTTGCTTTTATAAATTTACCAGAGTTCCCATCTGCTGTTTACAATAGAAGTCTTGAGTGACCCAAAGACTGAGGACTTAGATTTTGTATAAGAGCAAAATGTAGGCTAGGTCACTGGAAAATCTTCCAAGCCATTGCCTTTATCTTTCTTTCTTCTCTCATCTGAACAGACATTTGCCTAGCACCTTCCGTATATATGAGATTGTATTAAGGGTAGAAATTCAGGTTTCAGTTTCAGTCCCTGTACTCAGGGAGATGAAAATCTAGTTGGAACATAGACAAAGGATGTAAACAAATGACAACCAAGAGAAATTATATTAAATGCATCTGGCAAACAAAAGGCTAATTTCCTTTATCCACAAATTCAAAAATTAATAAGAAAAAAACAAACAACACGATTTTTTTTTTCAGTGGTGGGGATGGAACCCAGGGCCTCACACATGCTAAGCAAGGGTTCTACCCCTCAGCTACATCCCAGTCTCCACCGTAATTTCAAAAATGGGAAAAGGGCACAGGCAGCTCACAGAAGATGAAGCACTAGCTTCTAAACACATGAAAAATGCTCAATCTCATTTATAACAAAAGAATTATAAGCAAAAGCTGCAGCTGGTGGTAAAGGCCTGTAATTGCAGGGACTCCAGAGGACGAGGCAGGAGGATCATAAGTTCAAAGCCAGCCTCAGCAACTTAGCAAGTTTTTAAACAATGCAGCCAGACCCTGTGTTAAAATAAAATACAATAAAAGTGCTGGGTATGTGGCTCAGTGGCTAAGCATCCCTGGGTTCAATCCCTGGTACCAGAATAAATAAATAAATAAATACTGCAACAAAATACCTTATTTCATCTGTTTTATTTTTGTGGTACTAGGGCCCAGGGGCAGTCTACCACTAAGTATGTCCTCCACCCTTTTTATTATTTTTTTAAATTTTGAGATAGGGTCTTGCTAGGTTGCAGAAGCCAGTCTTCAGTTTGAATCTTCCTGCCTCAGCCTTCAGAGTTGCTGGGATTATAGGCAAGTACTACCACATCTGGCTACTTCACTTACTGAATGATTGGCAAGGATCAAAGAGTATAAATACATTGTATGAGCAAGGCACAGATGTTCTCATACCTTGGTAGTGGGAGAGCAGGTAATTTGGTATAATTTATGTTAAGCCTATTTTTTTTTTCATTTTTACTTTGTGGTGCTGGGAATTGAACCCAAGGTCTTGTGCATGCTAGGCAGGTGCTTTAATCACTGAGCCATATCCCCAGGCCTTGGTATAATTTCTAAAGAGCAATATGGGGTAACAACATTAAATGTGCATGGCCTTTGATCCAGCAACTCCAATTCTAAGAATTTATGGTTGTATATAGGTGAAAAGAAGTATGGTTGCAGCATTCTTTTTAATAGGAAAAGATTAGAAATAACCTAAACACTTATTATTAGCAGACTGTTTAGAGTGACAGTGGAAAACTGTTTGATGAAATATTTTCAAACGAATGACGCATCACTACATGTACTGA
Source organism: Sciurus vulgaris (assembly GCF_902686455.1). Classification (NCBI taxonomy): domain Eukaryota; kingdom Metazoa; phylum Chordata; class Mammalia; order Rodentia; family Sciuridae; genus Sciurus; species Sciurus vulgaris. The sequence goes on along the minus strand of NC_136463.1, from coordinate 170,907,790 downwards.
TAAAGACCATTTTCCAGATTGTTAAATGAAAAAACAAGGTGTAGAACACAATGTGTATTAAATGTGCACAAACACACATGAGATGTATAGATGTCTCTAAAAGAAAACACTAACAAAAAAAATTAACAGTGGTGGCTGCCAAGAGGGGAACAAGACAAAGGAGATTGATTTTGGCACTTTGCAGATTTCTTTGGTACCTTTTGAATCCTGAAGCATGAACACATAAGGACTGTTCAAATACATATAAAAATTTTTAAAACCTAGTTTGGGAACTAGGACATGAACAAGAAGCCACATGCTGCTCTACAAGGCAGCCCATACCAAGTGCCAAATGAGTGATGGAGACAGACAGTAGGGGCTGGGAGAATCCAGAGGAGGGGAGGGCCTGGGAGCTGGAAGGGTTCTGGATGGCTGCGACCTAAACTGGAAGGAATGTCAACACTGAGAGGAGCAGGGGAAGGTGGCGCTCCAGAAGGGAATGGTGAGACTGCAGCTCCAGAGGCACACATATCCCTGACGCAGCAGAGTTGAGGGAAGAAATTTGGTGGGTGGAATCCAACTCTGGGAAGCTGCCTCTCGTGTCTATCTGTAGGAGGTAATTGTACCCTATCCTTAGAAGCATCAGGGATGAAAGCATTCCCTTGCATTGAGGGAGTCCCCAGGAGCCAGGCTGGGTGGCCCTCCCAGCTGCCACCTCCCAATACCACACCCAGTCCAACCCAGGCTTGCCAGTGCATGCCAGCAGGCGTACACTGGGATGCCTTTCAGAGCCTGACAAGAAGAGATAGTCATACAGCTGCCCAGGGTAGGTTGGCTGGCACAATAGGCAGGAGGGGAGATAGGCTGCCTCTCTGGATGCCCAGACATACTAGCAGATGACAGTCCCAACATTCTCTCAGCCCCTCCTCCAGGCCTCTCCCAGGCCCTTACCCCACCTCCTATGAGATGTCAGAGGACCCTTTCCAAAGGACACTGAAAGCCCAAGACTTGTCCCCAAAGAAGCATCTGTCCTAGTTCAGGCCCAGATACTAGGCTCCTGCCCACAGCCTTGATGCCCTCCCCACCCCAGAACCCGGGCAAGGCAGAGTCAGGCATCATTCCCTCCCTGCCCTGGAGGTGCCTGAGTCACTGTCTGGGCATCAGGCACCTGACAGGCCAGAGGAGCCACTGTGGGTAGGAGGGAGAACATCTGAGGGAAGGTGGGCAGCAGCCCAAGCTTTAGCTTGGACTGATCTGGGTTTGAATTCCCCCTCCTCGCATTTACTAGCTGGGTAAACTTGGGCAGGTCACACAACTTCTTTGAGCTTCAGTCCCCATCTCTGTTCAAGTAACAAGTTCCTTCAACAATACTGAGTGTCTAATGTATCAATGAGGAACCAGGTCCTGTTCCCATGGAGTTCCCCTTTTGGTGGCATAGTAACTATACCTACTGCGGAATGAAATAAGATAGTACGGACACAGAGCCTTGCAGATAGTAGGTGCTCAAAAAATGGCAGCAATTTCTTGGGGTGTGAAGGGCCCCCAAAGTAACCCTCTTTCCTTCCCAGATTTGAAGCTAGGTGAGGGAGAGACACAGGAGTCAAACGGTGATTTTAAAATCAGCTCTTTTAGTAGAGAAAAACATGGATTGAGGATATAGCTGTGCTATTCAGTCAAAATGGGCTTCTAAATATGCTCTCTGAATTAAATTACCCTGCACCCCACCACATGACATGCTTACACACACACGAGTGCAGCCTCTCTGTTTTGAGAACAGAGCCTGTTAAGCATAAATCTTAGAAGATGAGTTAGAACACTTGCTGCCTCTGAGTAACTCCCAGAGAGGAAGGAAGCTGCTGGGCTGGACATGCCCATTTTCTCCTCTAAACCCCCACTATCCTGTTGCTTCCACTCCATCTTCTATTACTACGAAGTACTTGTTGGGACAAGAATGGCAAGGACATGAGGGGAAGGAGCCACTCCTTGCATGACATCCTGGTGCTGGACCTCATGGCAGTTGATCCTGGTGGTTCACCTGCCTTCTCTGAGATCCATTCCCCTACCTCCCCTGCCCTGTTCTGTATATCACAGGGCTGCATGCCCTTTGTCCCCCTTGCCAAAAGGCTTCTGTCTAGTTTCAGCCAATGGTTTCCATTGAAGAGATTGAAGATGGGAAGATGGAAAACGCCAAGTAGCCCTGCTGTGGTTCCATTTCCCTCCTGGTGGTCCCAGTTCTGGTATCACATCTCATCTGTTGGTTCTCTGGCCTGAGTGGTGACAGCAGCTTCCTGATGTTGCTAATTTCGAGGTCACCCTCCTAGCCTTCCATCTTTGGGAGGTGGCACTAAGCCTGGGAAAAGGAAGCTGAGGGTGACACTGAGAATTGAATCCCTGCTTGTTGGGGTCAGATGTGGATGACCCTACTTCCAACAACCCCAATGGTTAAACCATCCCTCAACCTAGAAGGGTCTCCAGGAAGTTCATGTGAAAGGACTTAAGGACCACCTTCTGCCTGGAAGTGGAAACTTGACAGGTACCTGCATAACACACAGCATAGGATTGAGAAAAGGTCACTCGTTTTTATTTTATGTATTTATCTGCAGTACTGCAGATTGAAGGCATGAGGTTTTAGCACTGAGCTCCCTAGCCCTTTTCATTTTGAGACAGGGTATCCCTAAGTTGCCCAGGCTGCCCTCAAATTTGCAATCCTCCTGCCTCAGCCTCCAGAGGTGCTGGGATTCCAGATGTGCACCACCACACCTAGCTGGTCACATGTCTTAGGAAAAGTGATGAGTGTTGATGGAGATTACTAGAGGTTAGCCATTCTGCTAGCCATTCCCTCTTTGTTGCTGCTACTACGTTACTGCCTCACTGTCAACTTCTGGACTCTGTATGCTGACCTTCTCCCTGCAAAGGCCTCCAGACTGTGGGGTGGACCAGTGAGCAGCAGCCACTTCTGACTTCTCTAGTGCATCACTCTGGGCCTTCCTGTCGAAGCCCTGGGTGAACTTCACATTGCACGCTTCACAGCACCACCTCTTCCCCCAGGGTTTCCCATTGACTCTGCAGCCCAAGTGCGTGCAGCCCAGAAGTACAGGGAACTTGATTTTTGGTGGGGTGAAGGTCTAGCTCACAGAATAATGGAGCAGTGCATAAGCTCCTCCACCCTCGCCTGCCCACTCACTCCAGGATGGCCTGAGATGCCATTTACACAGCAGCATCTTCTCTAGGCTAGATTCGCCCTCCTTTCCTGCCATACTCCCCACGGCCCCCATTCTGCTCACTGGAATTGCAGTCTAATGAAATCTAAATCAGATCTGCCTTCAGGGGAGCCCAGGCTGGAACATCAGCCTTCCTTTCTCTCGTGAAGGATAAGCCCTCCTCCCCCATGATTTTCCCCAAGAGAAAAAGACATTTATGAGACAATAAGGCCACAGTACTTTATTTAGGACAGATATACAGGATCCTCTAGTATTCATCCCCTTCCTCCTCCTCTCCCTCCCCCTCCATGCTGTCCATGCCCACCTCCTCATAGTCCTTCTCCAGAGCAGCCATATCCTCTCGGGCCTCAGAGAACTCACCCTCTTCCATGCCCTCACCCACATACCAATGCACAAACGCCCTCTTGGCATACATCAAGTCGAACTTGTGGTCCAGGCGGGCCCAGGCCTCGGCGATGGCGGTCGTGTTGCTCAGCATGCACACGGCACGCTGCACCTTGGCCAGGTCACCCCCAGGCACCACGGTGGGAGGCTGGTAGTTGATGCCAACCTTGAAGCCCGTGGGGCACCAGTCCACAAACTGGATGCTGCGCTTGGTCTTGATGGCAGCGATGGCGGCATTGACATCCTTGGGCACCACGTCTCCACGGTACAGCAGGCAGCAGGCCATGTACTTGCCGTGCCGGGGGTCACACTTCACCATCTGGTTGGCGGGCTCGAAGCAGGCATTGGTGATCTCTGCCACTGACAGCTGCTCGTGGTAGGCCTTCTCTGCAGAGATGACTGGAGCATAGGTGGCCAGGGGGAAGTGGATGCGCGGGTAGGGCACCAGGTTGGTCTGGAACTCTGTCAGGTCCACGTTGAGGGCCCCGTCAAAGCGCAGGGAAGCTGTGATGGAGGACACGATTTGGCTGATGAGGCGGTTGAGGTTGGTATAGGTTGGGCGCTCGATGTCCAGGTTGCGGCGGCAGATGTCATAGATGGCTTCGTTGTCCACCATGAAGGCACAGTCTGAGTGCTCCAGGGTGGTGTGGGTGGTCAGGATGGAGTTGTAGGGCTCCACCACGGCTGTGGACACCTGAGGGGCTGGGTAGATGGAGAACTCCAGCTTGGATTTCTTGCCATAGTCCACAGAGAGCCGCTCCATCAGGAGGGAGGTGAAGCCAGAGCCGGTGCCCCCTCCAAAACTGTGGAAGATGAGGAATCCTTGCAGCCCTGTGCACTGGTCAGCCTGTCGAGTGAAGGAGAAGAGAAATGTGGGGTCTGACACACAGATGACAAACAGGAACAACCATCTGTGCTGTTCAAAATCCCCAAAAGCTTCATGAAATCCTTGGAAAACTTTCCCAAAAGCACAAGAGATCCATGTGGGAGGCCTCTTTATCCCTCTTCCTTTATCCCTCACTCTCCTCTTTATCCCTCTTCCTTTCTACAATCTCCTGAGGCCTTCCATGCACAGCTCTCTTGAATCTTGTGACATAGTCATTTTTGTCAATGACTTGCCAATTCCACCCAGCTTCACGCCCATGTCCCCCTAATTTAACTTCAGATGTTTCTGGAGGGCTTCTCTACTCAGATCAACAATTCAGGACCATTCTTCATGGAATCCAAAGTCAATCACAGAGTCTTGTGCTAACATTCTTTTAACCCCTGATTTTCATGATGGTATTCTTGGAATGCTTATGGACCTCCATAACTCGGCCAAGCAACCTGCCAACATGTTTGTATTAGGGGTCACTGCCTAGCACTGGGCCAGTCACTATGGAACATAAAGAAGACAGCCAGTTCCAGGTTGGGACTATAGTTGGCCTCCACTGATCAGAGCAGGGGCCCCCCTCATTGGTTCCAGTTCTTTTGTTTAGAAGGCTTTCCCAGGGGATAAGGCTGTCCTTGCCCAGTCTGGGCTTCAGAGCACTTCACAATAGGGATCCGGATTCCCATGCCCTGGTCCTCAGTCATCCCTTACCAGCTTCCGAATCCGGTCCAGCACCAGGTCGATGAGCTCCTTTCCAATGGTGTAGTGACCTCGGGCATAGTTATTGGCAGCATCTTCCTTGCCTGTGATGAGCTGCTCTGGGTGAAAGAGCTGGCGGTAGGTTCCTGTCCGAACTTCATCTGCAAGGAGTAGAATTTTAGGTTCCACCTCATTTGCAATCCAACTCCCAAGTCCCAAGGTACTCATAGGGAATGGGGTCCCAGATTCTACTCTAGAATCCAGAAGAGCTACATCCAGGCTGCTGTCATTACCCTCCCTGAACATGCTTTCCCATGACATGGAAAGGGATGTGAGGTGGCCTTGGAACTCAGGATCTGAGTGACAATGATTCTGTAGATCTGGAGTTCTAACTGGCTACAGCAACTGGGAGGCTATAACCATTCACTCCAGTGCTCTCCAGTGATGGAATAGGCTATAGTAGGGACTGATCATCACTTACCAATCACAGTGGGCTCCAGGTCCACAAAGACTGCACGGGGCACATGTTTTCCAGCCCCAGTTTCACTGAAGAAGGTGTTGAAGGAGTCATCCCCTCCCCCAATGGTCTTGTCACTGGGCATCTGCCCATCGGGTTGGATTCCATGTTCTAAGCAGTAGAGCTCCCAGCATGCATTGCCAATCTGCACACCAGCCTGCCCCACGTGGACTGAGATGCACTCACGCTGAGTGGCAAAGGGCAGAGAATAACCTTAGTATGGTGTCTGGACATCATTCTTTCCTGTCTTCCTTGAATGGTTCTCTGGCTGAGGACCAAGGTTCCTGGACTCTGCTCCCCTTGCCCCACCTCCTGTATCTAAGCATTTATTGGTGGCATTGGAAACCCTCAAAGGAAGCAGATGTGGGCAGATTGAAGATCATACAGCCTTGCTCAGTGACTAAGCATCTCAGTGAGGAACATGGACCGGATCAGATGAGTCTGGCAGACAGCAATAATCAATCCACCCATGTTCAGAAAGAAATGAGGAGCCATTGGTGAGGAAAGCAAGGGAAAACATGAACACTGAATTTGATACTCTCTGGCAGGGGAGGAAGTGAATGCAACTGGAATGGGATTCTGCAGTCAAGCTTAGTAGCTAGTGTTCATCACATTATTCTTAGCTGGGCAGGTTGGCATACACCTGTAATCCTAGAGGCTGGGGAGGCCAAAGCAGGAGGATCACCAATTCAAAGCCAGCCTCAGCAAATTAGCAAGACCTTAAGCAATTCAGTGAGACCCTATCTCTAAATAAAATACAAAAAAGGGCTGGGGACCTGGCTCAGTGGTTAAGCACTCCTGAGTTTAATCCCCAGTACCCCCATAAAGAACTCATTACATTATTCTTTATACACTTTTGCATATGTGAAATACTTCATAATTTTAAAATTTAAATCCTTAAATTTAATACCTCACTGACTTTTAAAATATGAAATAAGAACCTTGACAGGATTTTCAGATGACTGGAATTAATTCATAAGTAATCTATATCCCAGCCTTATGACTTCTCTACTTATCTTAAACAAGTTGGCATGGTTTCCTGTAAAATGGGAATGATAACAAAAGTCCCTTCCTAGAATGGAAGAGAGTTGAATGGAAGGACACCATCAGACTGTCTGGCCATTGCCTGACACATGCTAGGGTATGCCATTACATATTGGGGCTCCTTACCAATTTCCCACCCCCAATTCCTGGTTTCATGATAAGAGAAGGGAATAAGTTGATGTAGGGACACAATGACTTAAAGAGAGGTTCCGGAGAGAGAGCTGACTTGGTCACCTATCACCTTGCAAGGCTAGCACTGCCTGCTGCACCTCTGAGCTTGCCCAGACTCTGTCCACAAAACCAGACACCATCCTGGTCCTCACAACTGTCAGTCTACACAGGATGTCTCTCAGGGAACAATGCCCCATACTCTGGGGCAGCAGGTTTGGGACAAAGAACTCAGCCTCAGGAGCCACACAGACCTGGCCTCTACTACCTCTGACAAGTTACTTCACCTCAGATTTCCTGAGCTCCTTTTAATTTTTATTATTTTTTTATTTTTTGTAATTTTAGATGGACAGCATGCCTTTATTTTATTTGTTTATTTATATGCAGTGCTAAGGATTGAACTCAGTACCTCACATGTGCTAGGCAAGTGCTCTGCCACTGAGCTACAGCCCCAGCTCCTGAGCTCCTTGTTCTTGATAGTAAAAATGGCAGACTTTGCTGTGCTGTTTAGTGCCAATTTAAAAAGCACGAGCTAGATACCAGGCACTGCATTATGCCCTTCTCATACATTACCTCCTTCAATCCCCACAACAATACCTTAGGTGGGTACTTTTACTATCCCCATTTTACAGATGAGGAAACTGACCTCAGGAAGGTTAAGTAACCTGCTTAAGGTCAAGAGCAAAAGTAGCATCTTCAGAGGAGGAGGGACAACCTGGCTCTAACCATGCTCTTAACTGCTCTTCTATCCTGCCTGGCAGGGAGACTGTTACAGATATCAAACGTGCCCATGCGCAGCACAGTGGCTCAAGATTGGTGGAGCAACTCCCTCTCCTTCCTCCTCCCTCTCCCACTGATCTGTAGCAGAAATATGGAGTTGAACAAGGGCACAGGTGGCAGAACTAAGGGAGAAGCCTGAAAAGAGCAGCTTCTGTGGAGGACATGTCACCACAGATAAGAAAGGGGACCTGAGCCCAACAGGGAATTTCTGGCAAGATCCAGGGTTTGGAGATTTAGCCAGTATGGAAATTGCCTACACTTTCTGCTCAAGTCCTGCTTCCCACATGTTTCCCACCCCTAAATTCAGAGCCCTTCAGCAACCCTGCTCCTGAGCTGGGGGGGGGGCACACGCATATCCAGAGGTCTCCTTTTGTCTCCCCGCCTCACCTCACTTCACCTCAAGTTATAGCTCCACAAATACCTGGACCCCCAAAGTACCCTCACGCCAGCCATCTGCCCTGCTCACCATGTTGCCTGGCTGGGGCCTGGCTGGGTTCCTCTGTCTGTGGGTCTGCCTCCTGGTAGAAGGCAGAGGTGGATCTGTGAGAGACACACAGCTGTGACCTCCTTATACTCTCTGGTTGCTCTCCTGGGGGAGTGTTGTTAGAAACGGCCCCAGGAGGACTGGCCTGTTGACTTGGATACAGCCCAGCAGGCAGGGCTGATCCTGGGCCCACACGGAGCCAGAGGAAGGGCCAGGACTAGGAACCCCACACAGCTATTCAGGCCCCTGGGTACCTGTTATCTGTTGCCAGCCACTTTATCCCTTTTCTGGTTATAGCCCAGCCTTTAAGAGTGGGAGAGGAGTTAGAAAACAAACCCCCAGAACTCCAAACACCACCACCTCTTCCCTCCCCGCATGATTAGTGAGACCTGAAGTAGTGTGGGTGGGACTAAGAAGATATCTGCAGTCATCCAGAAATAATGAGTCCTTGGGCAAGAGATCAAACGTGGGATGTTCTGGGTGCAAAGTCCCATATCATAGAACATAGGGAACTAGGGTCTCATAGGGAGCCCTGCGCTGAATACTTACTAGCTCATAACTTCTTTGGGACTCAGTTTTCTCATCTGTAACATTGTGAGGCTCAAAGGAGATAAACTCTCTCAAGTGCTTAGTATGGAACTGCTGCTGTTCCCTAAAGGCAAAGCAAGATGATGAGCAGAGTCCCAAGGCTGTTCTTAAATGTTTCTCCCAAGTGTACTGCAAGTCATGGCTGCACTAACCTGGCCCTGTGTCCCCAAAGGAGACTCCATATTGCCTTGGGAAAAATTCTGAAATAAAAAAATTTCAATCTATAGTATTTACATCCTGTTTTATACACTGTCCCCACAACCTCGTGCTCGGTGTTGAACCCAGGGCCTGGTGCCTGCTTAGGCCAGCCCTCTACCACCTTGTAGTTCTTAAGGCAGCTTTGCACCTTATCTCCTTTGAGTCTCTCAACAACTTTGTGAGGTAGGCAGGGTGGTCCTCTTCCCATAATGAAGAAAAGGAAATTGAAGCCTCTGGTGTCTGTCAAGGGCACATGGGGTTCATTAGTAGTGAAATTAAGATTCATCTGAGACTCAGGCTATGCTTTCCCTACAGCCCCTCCAATGCCTTTATCTCCTTCCTTACCATCTTCAAATCCTTGGTTATCCAGGTCACTTCCTTGCACACCCCTCAATTCACTTGCCTCCCTCTAGCTTCAGTATCCTTATTTGACTAAATCGCACCCCTAATTAAATCCATTTCTTCATCAACTTCGTTCCTGCATTCACCCATTAAACAATGGCTGTAGAAAAACCCAGAATCATGCTCACTGCTCTGCCTTCAAACGAATGACCACTAACCTCCAATGGACCCTAAAGCTGCCTGGAAACCATCTACATTTCTCCCATCACTCTTCCAGATGGCAAACATAACCAGGAATAGGAATGCCAGATTTAGCAACTAAAAGTATTTTATTTAGCAACCCTATCCAGCAAGTAGTTACCAATGTGAAATTTCAACCACTGTGGCCAGCAGTAGAGGAGTTATTTTGAGATGGTGGCTTTTTCAGAGCCCCTCTCATCACCCACATCTCAGGGAATGACCCTGAATCTCCAGATGACTAACTCTGGCTTTGACTAGAGGGTTGAAATCTTCAAAGTCAGAACTCTTCTCTCTTCTTTTGGAACCTGAAAGGACCGGAGAGAGGATAGAGCCAACCAACACATCAAAAGTAAGCAAGCTAAGCTTCCTACTTCATGAAGCCATCGACCTCAGGAATTATTATCTGAATGAAGGTATTTGAGGCCCAGAGGGCTTACTGAGCCCCAAACTTCCTTGTGTGACACTTAAACTTCTTGGACATCTCAGATAAGGCCTACATATCACCAACTCTACTATCCTAACAGCAGGTGGAGGTCTTACTATAAAACAGAGTTTAAAGAAGCTGAGATTTTAAAAAATCATATCAATGTATCTAAGTTATAAAAAGAGAGGCAGTCAATACTCTTAATTCCTTCAGCAAATATTTATTTACTAAGTGCCTGCTACATGCCAAGCACAGGGGCCAAAGATGAGGTAGAGGACAGAAAATTTCTCTTAAGGGATTTAACATATTTGTGGGGAAGACAGACAATAGACACATGATAAAATTTCAGACAGCAATAGCACATGAAGAAAATAAAACAGAATAAGGGGACAGAAAGAGATGGGGGAGCTACTATTTCAGAGCAAACAGAAGGACCATCTCTCTAAGAAGGAGATATTTAACTGAGATTTGAATGAGGAGTCAGCCATGGCAAATTCTAGAAAAATAGTGTTGGAGGAAGAAAGAACAGCAGGTGCAAAACTTGATAGACAGGAGCAAGCCCAGGTGTTCAAAGAACACAGAGGGAAAGGGACCTTGGAAGGGAGAAGCACAGGGGTGGCAGGAGTTAAGTAAGCACCATTACCTAGTTTGTGTTTTAGAGCGAATACTGCAGCTGTTGTGTGGAGGATGCGATCTAGGGGCTCAAGGACAGATTTAGGATGCAGGTTGGGAGGCTACTGGAAACATCCAGAAATGAGTGAGTAATTTGGGCTAGAGATGTAGCAGAGAGGTATTGGAAGTAACTGAGCTTAAAAAAAAAAAAAAAAGAAAGAAAGAAAAGTGAAAACCATTCTTGCTAAGGCAAAGCATGACAGATCTCCCTAGCAACCTGGTCTGCCCCTGCCCCCACTTCTTTGCTGGCAGGGAATTGATTTTGTTTAAGTATTCACCCTTCTACTTGCTCAAGAAAAACGACTTTCCCCAGATGCTCAGGTAAGTGGAGATCAGTGTAAACCATTCATGGTAATTCTGTTCCTTCCTTCCAGCAACTGGAAACACAAGGAGATATCTGCTAGGGTGTGTTTTCTGTCTTCCTTTCCTCCTTTCTTCCCTTCCCCTTCCCCTTCCCCTTCCACCCTATCCCAACCCTGTGAGTCTGTATGTCTGTCTGCCTCCCTCTCTCCCTCTTTTTTTTTTTTTAAACTTTTTTAAGGGGGTGCTTTAAGGAAAGGATTTTCTTTTTGATAAAAAAGAGATGTGGGAAGAAACCCCCTATAATAAAGTGTCATATGAGAACATAATACTTAGGGCTGCTGTGGCCATCTTTTTAATCATTCAGGAAAATGTCACAAGCCCATTGAGGATGCAAGAGCAGAAAGCTGAAATACCAGAGTTATTGGTGACATCACTGAATCAACCCTGGGACTGCCCTACACTCTGATTTGTAATGGGATAATGAATATCCTCATTGTTTACACCATGGTTAGTTATGTTTTCCATTATTTGCAGCCAAAAAAAAAAAAAAAAACCTAATAAAGAAGGGGAGGAGAGATGGAAAGACAATACGATACTATGTTTTAACTTAAGCACTTGGGTTCAGAGCAATATTGTTCACTCAGAGTGGGATGTCTAGAAGAGAAGAGGGTTTGGCGGGAAGCAGGTGAGGGTTGGAAATTAAGAGCTCCACTATGAACGGGCTGTTTAAGATGTCTGATGGGCTTTCGAGTGGAGATATCAAGAAGGCAAACAGACATGTGAGTCTGAAGTTCAGAGAGAGGTCCAAAATGGGATATACATTTGAGAGTCATCAGCATACCTGTGACATCCATTTTTTGGGTTGTTTCTATGGATCCAGGGCCTTTCATGTCCTATGCAAGTGCTCTATCACTGAGACACCCCCAGACATATCCTTTTCTTTTTATTCTTTTATTTTGCTGTTGCATGAGAATATACACAGTGTGGTTCTACTTTCTTTCTTTCTTTCTTTCTTTCTTTCTTTTTTTTTTTTTTTTTTTTTTTTTGGGCACTGGGGATTAAACCCAGAGGCACTGAGTTACATCCCCAGCCTTTCTTTTATTTTTTATTTTGAGACAGGGTCTTGCTAAGTGGCTTAGGATCTCACTAGGTTGTTGAGGCTGGCTTTGAACTTCCAATCCTTCTGCCTCAGCCTCCCAGGTTGAAGGGATTACAGGCATGCATCACCACACCCAGTAGTTCTACTTCTTTATGAATAATTCTAGGAGTGTTATGATAGATAACTTTTTATTATGGATATTTAAACATATACCCCAAAGTGGAAATAATGTAATAAAATTCTATATACTTGTCACTGAGATTCAACAGATACTACTTCAGGGAGAAAAAAAATTTTTTTTTTTTTTTTTTTTTTTTGTGCTAGGGATCGAACCCAGGGCCTTGTGCATGCAAGGCAAGCACTCTACCGACTGAGCTATCTCCCCAACCCAGGAAAAGAATTCTGAAAGAAAATAAGGGCACTTGGGACTGGGCTGTGGGAAGCTCTGTTTAAGGTAAGCCATCAGAGACCACCAAGAAGGAGTGGCCATGACAAAAACAAGGAGCCATGAAGAAAGAATCTCAAGGAGAAAGGATGTTCTACCATGTCAAACACCACTATAAGAGGCTGAGAAAGATAAAGATGTAGACATGCCTTTGTGGATTTGGCAAGATTTGGGTCACTAAAGACTGAAAGGAGCATCTGAGTGGAGCATGTGAGCCAAGGCTACTGGCAAGTGTTGAGGAATGAAGACATGGAGATGGTGACAATAGGGACACTCCCTTTTAAAGGTTATTGTATAAGAAGGAGGATGACTGGTAGAAGTTCCAATTCAGGACAAACAAGGATACACAAAACTACAGCTCCACCTCTCCAAAATGGAGTTGGTGGAGACAGTTTAAACTTTGAGGCCCTTGCTGCCCTATTCCAACGTGAAGGTGAGACTCTGGGAAGGGGTTAGAAATGATGGTGGTAACAACAGGTTAGGAAAGAGGGAGAGAGAACCAATGGATACCCACACGGAGTAGATGGACTAAAAGATGACTCAATGGTAAGAGTGAAGAAACACTCTAGATTCTGTAGATGTATGGGAATGTCTAAATACTTTGGACCATTACCTTCACAGTCACAGAATTTATGGCCCTAATTCAAGAGATCTGTATATATCCTGAGGGGACACACACATGCATATGCTCACGCATACACACACACACACACACACACACACACACACACACACACAATCAGAAGTAACATCAACATTCTACTCACATGCCCTGGACATTTCTTCCTGCACTCCTGTCTTCTCCATTTTCTCAGCTAAAGAGGCCTGCTCAGGGGTGGTAAACTAGCTCAGGAGTCAGGGTAACATAACCCAGTGTAACATGGGCTGAGTGTATGAAGTTAAATAGCAACAGTTACTCATTTTCTGTGTCAGAGAGCTATTAAGAGCAAAAAGGGCTGGTGAACTGGAGGGAGCTTATCTCTCACCCTAAGAAGATAGCCGCTAGCACCTCCATTTATTTCTGTCCTGGTTTCCTATTGCTGCTGCGATGAATTAGTACAAACTTAGTGCTTAAAACAACAAAATTTATTATGTTACAGTGCTGGAGACCAAAAGTCCAAAATGAGTCTATGGAATTAAAATTAAGGTGTTAGAAGAGGAGACCCTAGGTGAGACACTGTCTCTTGCCTTTTCCATCTTCTACCAGTTGCTCTCATTCCTAATTCATGGCGTACTTTTAAAGTCAACAATCATGTCATCCCAGTCTCTGCATTTGACCTCTTCTCTTCTGATTCTGACCAGTCTGTCTCCCCCTTTAACTAATAAGTACCCTTGTTATAACATTGGGCCCAACAGGATGCTTCAGGTTAATCTCACCATCTCAAGATTCTTACTTACCTTTATCACATCTGCACAGTCTCTCTTCCTGTAAGGAAACATAGTAACAGGTTCCAAGGATTAGAATGTGTCTTGGGGGTGGGGTTGCATTATTCTGCCTAACACAGTTGCTAAATGGGGATGCAGGTTTGCTAGGACCAGAGTCTCCAGTTCTTTCCAAGATGGGCTAGACATCAGGGATTTGATATGACTGCAGAAACAAGTTAATACAGCTGATCTGAGACTGATGTTCTTAGAAAGAAGATAGTTCATTATACCTGCTTTTCTTCTTTGAGTCTGGAATTTTGGTATGTGCTAGACAGAGGTGCCTATGTGACAAACTTCCATAAAAAAAAAATCGTGACTACTGAGTCTCTACTGGGTTTCCTTGGGCAGAAACACTGCAGGTAAATGTTACTGCATTTATATTTTGGAGGAAGAGTATGATTTGTGTGAGCCTGATGGGAGAGAGAGTACACAAATTCCTCCAGATGATCCAGGTGTTCAACCTTACTACATTGCTGTAATAAACCTTTGCTGTGAGCATGACTATACATGGGTTCCAGTGGGTCCTTCCAGTGTATATGCTAACATGGGGTGGTTTAGGGTATGCTACAACACAATAATTCCCAATCTTCTCATATTTTAAATACTATGGTGGTTAACAACATAAAGGCCAGACAAAACTTTGCTGAGAGGGAATTGGGCCTCCAGGCAGTCAGTCTTCAACTTCTGTCTTCTTAGAGTTCTATCCTCATTTTAGCCCCACCAAAAGTCAAACAGGTTGAGAGTTTTGCCTAACATAACCCAGGTCTCACTGTATTCATTCCGCTGGAATGGGGTACAGAAGGAAAAAAGATGGTGAAGGAAAGTCTGCAAGACTTGTGCCCTGTGATCAATGGCCAATGCTCCATCCTCTGCAGAGACCATGACCCCATTTCCCAAAGGATCCTTACTATGTGCCCTTGTTGGCTTTATTTTTATGAATGAGTCTTCTTTTCCCAACTAGATGGCAAGTCTACTGGGAAGAGAGACCTTGTCACATTTCACCGTATTCCTATCTACATCTTGCCTAAATCAAATGCCAATTAGCTATTTTGTTGATAGAAAGTTTTCTGTCACTAGTTATTTTGTGGGGTTGTGTTGCATTGCCAGACAGCCCTGGCCCTGGGGAAACAGGATAGGAAGAGAAGCAGGTGAATCCTTTCTAAGTGATGACTGACTTGAAAGACGGGTTCTTAGGGACATGTCAACCAGCACATGGGTACTGCTTGAGGAAACTCCCCAATGGAGAGAGACAGAAAATGTAATGCAAGTCAGGAAAAGCAGAAATCACTTGAAAAGACATTTCCTTGTAAAAATGGAAATGAAATGTAGAAAGAAGAAATGGCTTCTGCTGAAAATGCTAAGGTATCAGTGAGATTAAGTCACTTGCCCAAGATCACACAGCACGATCTGGATCCCAAGTCCACAGAATTCCAGGTTCAGCGCTTCAGGGTTCAGGTGGCCCCAGTGAATCCTCACTAATAGTGACCACGCTGATGAAGGGACCACTGATCAGCTGGCGGCCGGAGAGCCTCGGCAGATTCCCCAGGGTCGATCCTCGCTGACAGGCTTCGGGGTTCCGCTCTAAGGATTGGGTACTCTGGGACTCAGGCTGTGCAGCTCCAGTCCTCGACCTCGCACAGGTGTGGGCCAAGGACCGTCGTCACCACCCGGACCAGCAGGCGGCGTGCGATTGGAAGGTGGTCCCCGGTGACAGGCTGGGACCGAACAGCCTATTGGAGCCTCCAGGGAGTGGGAGCGGAGCGGGCCTCGGGCGATTGCCGTCTGCAGCCTCCTGGGAAGGAGGATTTCACCAGCATATGCCTAAATCAGAACAGCTGGACCACCGGAGCCTTCATGAGGCAGGTGCAAACGGGACACGCAGTGTCACCGCACCCTACATCCCTGCTGGGGTTCTCTGGAGCCTAGGGTGTCACCTTAGAACAGGAATTGGGTTAAAGTCTGGGCGCTACTCCTAACCTAAACCTGACAGGTGAGGTACCCGGGAACGGTAAGGGGCTGGCACCCAGAGTAGCCCCACCCTCGGGACCGCCTACCCTTTGAGGGCGTGGCCTCCGGGTCACCCAGACCCTAGTGGGCGAGCGGAACGCGCGGGCCCCGCCTCCCGCCTATAAGAGCGGTGCGGCACTGCAGCTAGCGCAGTTCTCACTGAGACCCGTCACCCCGACTCAACGTGAGACGCACCGCTCGGATTCACCATGGTGAGTGGGCCTCACCGGGATTGTACCCGTCCCGTCCCCTAATTGTCTTTCTCCTTCCAGGCAACTTCCTTCCAGGGATGCTTGGGACCCTATGCCCAGCATTCCGGATCTCAGGGAGGTGTAAGGATTTTGCACTTCCCCCAACCCCCTCCGGGGGTGACTTTGACCTGGTGTGTTGACCATCTTCGGAGGCTGGGGATGGGGGATGGCGTGGGGTGGGATTCTCCACTAGCAGAAAGGAGCCCTCTTAGCAATCCTGCCCTGTCTCACCAAGCATTTGTGCCCCAACCCTCCTGAGGGGAGCCACACAGTCCTTTCCGCCCTGACCCGCTTGGCTGCCCCCGCCACAATCCCACCCCCGCTAGTCCCTGAAACCAACCGAACACGTGCTTGGCTCCAGAAGGTGGAAGGGGTCAAGTTACTTGGTGCCGCATCCCCTTTTCCTGCCCGTGTGCATCCCTCGCACCCACAACCCCCCCCCCCGTGACTCAGCACCCCGCTTCTGAGCCAGGAGGGGTGGCGGGAATGGGATTCGGCCTCCTGAGGCGAGCCCGCCTCTCTCCTGCGGGAGCTCGGGTGCGCGGAGGACTGGCAGAGACAGCTGGCGTTGAGCGGGTTGAGCGACAGCACAGATAGAGGCCAGGTTGGGGGAAGGGGAAAACTGTGTGTGTGGGGGGGGGGGGGGGGTATTTTTAGCCTATGAGCGGGGACCGAAACCCAATCCCCACTTTCGGCTAGGATGTAACTGGTAGGACTCCAGAGGGATAGCGGATGTAGGGTCTGGCTGCAGGATGGCGCTCACACTGCTTGGGGCAAGGCGGGTTACCTCTGGGGCCTCACCGCAGGTTCCGCTTCCTTTTCTGGGTATTTGGAAACTGTCGCCCCGCCGGCTTGTTGTGGGAAGGGAGGTGCGCGAGCCCTGCGGACTTTGGTGCTGCAAGGGTTAATTTCGGACAGGTAGGAACACTACCTAAGGCTGCGAATGCCCCAGTGCCCACAACCCTAATTGCCCGCCCCTGCCGTCTGCGCTCACCAGCATTATCACTGCTATTTCTGTGCGGGCTGTCGCGGTGGATGAAGGTGGTGAAGATATGCAGAGTGCGGGGGTGGATATGGGGAGAGAAGACAGATGGGATTGATCCCCAGAGCCAGATGGGATTTAAAGGTGGGGAGAGAGGGCATCTTGATGACCAGAGTGATCAGCTGATCCAAAGGCTGAAAGACCTCTGCTCCCACAAGAAAGAAGGGAAGAAGGTTATAGGAAATTCCAGTTCATCCTCAAAACAAAAAATTAATTGGGGAGGCCTCTGAATATTAACTCTAAAAAACCTGGAGAAGCGGGTTGTGATTAGGAGGGATTGGGAGCAGCTGGAAAGTCTCTTATCCTCATCTGTTACTGAAGCCTCTGCTGGTCTCATGCACATGCCCTCTCTGTCCTCAGTGTCCTGTGAAAGTGACAGGGTCATGCTGAGCCTCAGCTCTCACCTGACAAATTCCCCAGTGTGAAGTAGACTAAGGGGTTGCTTGCCCTACCTGGTACCTCCTGCTGGGGAGACTGCCAGCCTAAGCCTCCCTTCTTGCCAACTGAGTCATCCCAGCTGGTTATAGGGTGGGAGAAAGGAACATGAAATGAGGACTTGTGGATGTGGCACTTATGATGTGACCCCTCTCTTTATCCCTTAGCGCGAATGTATCTCAGTCCATGTGGGGCAAGCAGGTGTCCAGATGGGCAATGCCTGCTGGGAGCTCTACTGCTTGGAACATGGGATTCAGCCTGATGGGCAGATGCCCAGTGACAAGACCATTGGTGGAGGGGATGACTCCTTCACCACCTTCTTCTGTGAAACTGGTGCTGGAAAACATGTGCCCCGGGCTGTCTTTGTGGATCTGGAGCCCACTGTAATTGGTGAGTAGAGGGAGCAAATTTGAGGGAAGTGGAGAGTGACTCCAGAGAGAGGGTGTCTAGAGCTGACTTTCCTGATCCTGAAAACTTCTATCCCTATTTGAAGCTGAAGATGGCAAACCTGACCTTAGGCAGGCTGGACTATAGCAGATCTGGGTTTCTCTCACATTCTGGTATCTTAGGCTGGCAGAAGGATGAGCTAGCTCTTCTCTATATCTGGCCACAGCTACCACCCCAGGGGAAGGTCCCTGCAGAGCGCAGCCTTGTGGTTTTTGCCCTAACAGTGTGGTTTATCCCCTTCCAGATGAGATCCGAAATGGCCCATACCGACAGCTCTTCCACCCAGAGCAGCTCATCACTGGGAAAGAGGATGCTGCTAACAACTATGCCCGTGGTCACTACACCATTGGCAAGGAAATCATTGACCCTGTACTTGACCGGATTCGCAAGCTGGTGAGAATTTGGCATGGGAGGGAGCTTTTTCTCATCCATTTCAGGAAGTATATGTTCCAGAATGTGACGCCTCCATGGGATACAGATTGGTCTTTGCCTTGACTTCTCAGATATTTTAGGCTACATGCAGCTACAAGACAGAGTTCCTTGGGTCCTTCCCCTACCTACACTGCTCTCTTTCTTGCCTTCCAGTCTGACCAGTGCACAGGACTTCAAGGATTCCTGGTATTCCACAGCTTTGGAGGGGGCACCGGCTCTGGCTTCACCTCCCTCCTGATGGAGCGGCTCTCTGTGGACTATGGCAAGAAATCCAAGCTGGAGTTCTCCATCTACCCAGCCCCTCAGGTGTCCACAGCCGTGGTGGAGCCCTACAACTCCATCCTGACCACCCACACCACCCTGGAGCACTCAGACTGTGCCTTCATGGTGGACAACGAAGCCATCTATGACATCTGCCGCCGCAACCTGGACATCGAGCGCCCAACCTATACCAACCTCAACCGCCTCATCAGCCAAATCGTGTCCTCCATCACAGCTTCCCTGCGCTTTGACGGGGCCCTCAACGTGGACCTGACGGAGTTCCAGACCAACCTGGTGCCCTACCCGCGCATCCACTTCCCCCTGGCCACCTATGCTCCAGTCATCTCTGCAGAGAAGGCCTACCACGAGCAGCTGTCAGTGGCAGAGATCACCAATGCCTGCTTCGAGCCCGCCAACCAGATGGTGAAGTGTGACCCCCGGCACGGCAAGTACATGGCCTGCTGCCTGCTGTACCGTGGAGACGTGGTGCCCAAGGATGTCAATGCCGCCATCGCTGCCATCAAGACCAAGCGCAGCATCCAGTTTGTGGACTGGTGCCCCACGGGCTTCAAGGTTGGCATCAACTACCAGCCTCCCACCGTGGTGCCTGGGGGTGACCTGGCCAAGGTGCAGCGTGCCGTGTGCATGCTGAGCAACACGACCGCCATCGCCGAGGCCTGGGCCCGCCTGGACCACAAGTTCGACCTGATGTATGCCAAGAGGGCGTTTGTGCATTGGTATGTGGGTGAGGGCATGGAAGAGGGTGAGTTCTCTGAGGCCCGAGAGGATATGGCTGCTCTGGAGAAGGATTACGAGGAGGTGGGCATCGACTCCTATGAGGACGAGGACGAAGGAGAAGAATAGAACAGCTGCCTGGAGCCTACTTGCTATGTTTATTGCAAAATCCTTTCAAAATAAAGTTTCCTTGCACGGTTTCTTGTCCCCTCTGTGAATACTTGAGCTTCTGCTGCCTTCCCCTTTGTGCTGCTGCTGTTGCTGCTGCTGCTACTACTGCTGCCCTCACTATTTGCTGCTCATGACCCTTTTCCCTTCCATGGCTGAAGGTGAGACTTGCCAAGGGGCCCTTGCCAGGCCCAGGAATCATGATCCCAAAGACCTTGATATTAGGTCTTAGGGGGACCCAAGATAGGGAGGAAATGAGGACCAAATCCCCTGGACCTGTCTATCCAGTCACAAACTATTGAAGGATACAAGTCTTCACTTCCTTTCAAAACAGGAGTTTAAGTCCAGTAGTTTCTGTGTTGAAGAATTGGACTGCTACCCTATTCTTCCTGCTGCTTCTACATCCACCAAACTCTGAAAGCAAGACTTGGGCGAGGTTTTGCTGTGCACTATTAGAGTTTGGGAATGGGGCTGGGCTGGCCTGAAGTTCCCATGCATGGAGCCACATCATCAGCTTTGGGGACGGGAGGGAACAAGGGCGATCTGGGGTTGTTTTTGCCATTGCACTTCTCAGCAGCTTTGCATAGCTTACTGTCTGTCTTGCTGCTTTGCTGGGGCTAGGGCTGTGCCATTAAAAGTCAGGTCGTCTCCCTGTTTGTGCTTTCTTTCAGCCTCAGCCTCATGCTAGCTGGTGGGAGCCTCCTGCCAGGGCCCTGGGGAAAAATTCAAACTTTGCTAATAGGCACCCCAGGACCCACTCTGACGTCAGCATGTGGCGGTGGGCATGGTTGGGAAAGGAAGCTTCAATCTTAGGAGCAGGAGATGCCAACCCTACCCTTCCCTCCTCTCCCTGGTGATTCAGGGACACAGTGCCCTTCCCTGGGGAACAGGTTTTAAGCCCAGCTAAGGGCAGGGCCCATTTACTCAGCAGAGCAGACAGGAAGTGGCTGCTGAATACTGCCATACCACGCTAGCCTCATTAATTATTAACCATGTGTGAGCTAGGAAAATCAGGGAGCTGTGGCCAAAATGGCTGCCAGCTCCACTCCCCTTGCCCCAGGCTGAGGATGGGAGACCAGTTACATAGTTGTCTGAAAGCTTCCTCAGGTGTCTCCACCCAGAGGCCCTAGGCCTGGCAAACCGGCCGGGCTACTTTAACTAAGCTACCCACCCCTGGGAGTGAAGGAAGGAAAGAAATAGTTCAATGTGCTTTAAGGGGCGCTGATCCTAGTTCTTAGCACAGGCAGAAACCAGCTCAAGTCAGAGCAGCTTTCATTTTAAGACTAAGACAAGCTAGGAATAAAACTACCCACTTGGGGCTGGGGTTGTAGCTCAGTGGTAGAGCACTTGCCTGGCATGTGTGAGGCACTGGATTTGGTTCTCATTTATAAATAAAGGTCCATTGACAACTAAAAAAAAAATCTACCCACTGCCAACCAGTCACACATCAGATAAAGACACCTGCCTCTTATGAAATAATGTAGTTATATCACTGCTGACTAAACCAGTCCCTCTTCTTAGGCTGTTCCCTTGGAATTAGCAACCAGACTCTGGGCCCCTTGTATGTCTTCTCTGCCTCCAGACACAATGAGAATAAGATCCACGCCAACCTGCTTTCACTTTATTCTCCGGTGTATACATTCTCCTGCTCCCAGATTTGAAAGCAGAACATGATGTGAGCCCAGCAGTGCAGCTCGGAGTTGTGCACCATATTTTCTCAGTTTTGCTTTCTCCCCAGCTCCACCACCAGTCAGGCCCCTTGCCTATGTGTTGGGGTGAAACAACAGAGAAGACTGAGATAATGGTCCCCATCCCTGGTGCCCAGCTTTAAGAGCAGTGCTGGATAGAAAGGATGAACTTCCAATGAGGGATCAAAGCCTCTTTCCAAGGTACACGGGGCCATCTCAAAATGGCCAATGGTTGGTTCAGATTTGAGTAGTGTGCTGGCCTGGAGCTGGGGGTTGCAGTGCCTCCAACTGACTGAGGAGGAGAGGAATGTGAGGGCGTTGCTGGGGGTCCACAGTCATCATTGAGGCCAGCAGCTGCCGCAGTGCTGAAGAATGCCTGTGGAGGGAGGATGGCAGGGTGAAGGGAGCGCACAGAGTCCCCCTGCTAAGGTTCAATAGCTTACCCTGGGGAAGTCTGAAATGCCTGGTGTTCCTCTTAAGTGCTCACCTGGGGCTTTGTGGGATACTGAGTTGGTTCTGCACAGCAAGGGCCACACTGTCACCTTTCTGAAACACCATGTCATACGGGCCTTCCCCAAACATCATGGCATAAAGCACACAGCCTAGGGACTGAGCATAACTTGGTTAGTACCTGAAAGGGAACTGACCAAGGTGACACCTCTCCCCTTCTGTGGTGAAAGAAGACTACAAAGGCTAAAAAGAATATGCCAACCTGAGCCAGTGGCACTGCCAGGGCCCAAAGAAACTGCCAGTTAGCCAGAGGCCTATGCAGCCCTTGCTCAGACACTCCTTCAGCAATAACTAACCAGCTCAGCGTGAGGTATTACACCACTTCCTGAGCAACTGAGTACAGTATCAGTGACAGTTCCCAGGAAGGAAGTTGAGGCGTATGGGGACATACTGTGGTTCCTTGGGCTTCATGCAACAGAAACCAAACACCTCCCCCACCCCACTCCAAAGCAGATACAGAGCTTCCCACCCAGAGTCCCACCCAGTTGCTCCTCACCCAGACATCAGTTCGCTCATCGATGACACAGTGGCTCTGCACAGAGAAGAGCTCCGGGGCCCGGTAGGAGATGGTGCATCGCTGGGCTGCCCAGTCCTGGAACAGTGGCCCCAGAGCTCAAAAGTGGGGTACAGGCCACAGTAATGTGACTAAATTGGGAAATGCACCAGAGAATTGGGGATGGAAAACAGGTGGGCAAAGGAACCTGGAGACTTACCTGCAGGGTCAGAGCCTGGCGGGAACCCTCCACACGGATACATGCTTGATTCATGGAACCCAAGTCCATTAAAACTGGCTGCCCCTCATCTCCAAGCAAGATATTGGTGGGCTTCAGGTCCCTGGAGTGAAGTGAAAATGACCCATGAGCATTCCTGGACAGGAAGACTTGGAATCCCAAGGAGCAAAAATATCAAGTGGGCTTTCTTTAGGAGGAGAGCAGAGACCTCCTGGTTGTCTTAGTGAGGCTCTTCCTCTTAGCCCAGCAAGTACCTGGGGCCCTCTCACTGACCTGTGGGCATAACCTTTGGCATGAATGGCCTCAAGGCCTCTGCAGATACCCAGCAGCAGCTGAAGAATTTGATTCTCAGTCAGGAAGTTGCCTTTGTCTTTCAGCCTTTCTATTTCATTCCACAGTGTACCTCTCTGCAACACAAGTTTCATCAGTTGAGATGTTTCTGAAGTCTCCGCTCCCTGGGCCTAATCCCTGTCCTGTGTGTCAAAGCCTATCAACCCATTAATCACACACACCTTGAAACCCACAGTCCCACCTGGACTCCTTTAAACTTCAAATCCAAAGTGGCCAAACCCAGGACGTGGCTCCTGCTTCCTAACATGCTTGACTGTTCACAGTCCTCAGAAGGTGTCTGCTGCAACCCCCTCCATAACCAAGAGACTTTCTTACCTTGAAGAAAGGTAGCAGCAGCCAGGCCTCATGCTTAGCACCCCGCTCTCTCAGACAATAAGCCACGAGGCGAAGGATGTTGGGGTGGTGGAAGAGGCGATGCATGTCTGCTTCTCGCTGAGCCTCTTCCCGGTCCTGCTGCTCATGACACAGGATTCGCTTCAGGGCGTAGAAGTGTCCATCATGTAACCCCTCCACTAGGTCCACATAGCTGAACCCACTGTGGGCCAAAGGGGTCAGTGAAGGACCATGGTCATCTCCCATAGCGTTTGGACCCAGAGGAATTCCCTTGGGGAAGGTTGCCTCTCTCATTGAGTGGAAACCCTCCCAAGATGTGGCTCTAAGAGAAGAGTGAGGATTATTAGTCTGAGTTCCTCAGGAACAGGAACACAAAAATTGTTGAGGTCCTGTGGTCCTAACAGTGTTCTGCACGTGTTAGAAGCTCAATAAATATCAAATAATAGCCAACATGTATCAGTGCTTGTGAACTGGGTGGGACATCTATATACACTATCTCATTTAATTCTCACTATTCCATCAGTGAGGCATGATAATCATCTCCATTAGGCAGATGAAGAAACCATGGCTCACCAAGGTCACACAAGGTGGATCTAGAAAGCCTGGGTCCAGAATCCACTTTCCTGACCCATTCAGCTAAGGTT
Organism: Sciurus vulgaris; assembly: GCF_902686455.1. Taxonomy (NCBI): domain Eukaryota; kingdom Metazoa; phylum Chordata; class Mammalia; order Rodentia; family Sciuridae; genus Sciurus; species Sciurus vulgaris. The sequence goes on along the minus strand of NC_136463.1, from coordinate 170,883,872 downwards.
CGGTCAGATGAGGTGCATAGGGATAAAATCCTTGTGCCCCTATCATGTGCAGACCGTTGTCCCTCAATGACCATAACCCTGGGGACAAGCTAATTTCTAAACACTCACCCCTCCCCCAGTTTCTGGATGAAGAGGTAACGCTTATTGTCAATGATGACAGTTCCACGAGAGCAGACACACAGGGAGTGTCCCATAACGTCTCAGTCATCCTTCTTAAGGACGGACTTTGGTTGCCGAAGGGTTCGCCCAGAGTGAGTGGGGTCTTCTAGGTGACGCCCTGGGGGCCCAGCGGATCATGCTGGAAAGCAATCGACGGCAGGTCGCGAGTTCGGCATAATTCAGACGGCCCTGAAGAACCAATGCGGAGAGCTCAGGCCAGGTCTCGGAACTTAGATTCGTGTCTAGAGAAAACAGACCCTGGCGACGCCAGCTCCAGAAGGCTGGGTCAGGTGCCCTAAAGCCTCTAGCCACGTAGCTACTACCAGGTCGCTTCCTCCAACCCCGGCCCACCTTTGGACGGACCCCGCTTCCACGCTCTTGGGGCCGCAACGGCAGGGCACAGGGTCGCTCTGGAGAGGCTGCGAGGCTCAGGCCCACCTCCGGCAGGGCCCACCCCGGGCCACGGAGCCCAGGGTCTGCCAGCCGGGACTCCCCCCACTGACCTGGCTCGGGCCGGAGCGAAGCACCAGGGACCGGAAGTAGCGATTACATCATCAGTGTGCGCCTGAGTAACGGTCCGGTGTATCCTAGCAACTGCTGGGCATCCGGAGGATGTGAGGGCGCGGAGCCGCATAGACCTGGGGGCAGAGGGGTCCCAGGACCCGGGTGAGGGTTCTCCACTTGGCCTTCAGTAGGGGTCAAGACACAGGCACTTACGCCAAAGGGGGGCAAAGCTGGGCTCTGCCCGAGGTCCCCAGGACCTCCATCTCCCAATGTCGGAGGTAGGGGGCCTCACCTCCGCGCGCAGGGGGAAAAGGCGGCTTACTATGGTTCAGCCAAGAGAGGGATCCAGGGAGGGGCGGGTGCTGGCGGCCCGGCCCCCTGGAGTCCTTGTCCTGTACACTTTAAGGACTGTGGTGTGTATCCTATTACCCTAGAGTCAGTGGTTAAGAGCTCAGACTGGAAGCAGACCGCCAGTTTCTAAATTCGGTTCTAATAGCCACCTGTCTGCGAGACCTCTGGCAAGTTACTTAACCTCTCAGATCCTCACTTTTACCTAGCTGTAAAACAGATATAATGGTACCTAAGGTTAAGTGTATGAACTATGAGCCCAAACTGCATAATCCAATCCCAGTTCTACTAAACTAATTGTATGACCTTGTTTCCATCCTCCAGTCTCTTCATCTGTAAAATGAAAATAATTATTTCATTGGGTTGAAGATTAAATGAGTTATAAAGTACTTAGTACAATATCTGACACACAGTCCTCAAGTGTCAATAAAAAGAACTAATGACAATAGTCATTATTTATTATTCTGGTCCTCACATCTCAGGTGTGGAACTGTGAGGCAGAAGGAATAGAAACTCACAAAGTACAAGCCTTGGCACCAAGCAGTTGTTCGTGACATCTCTTGCCTAGACAAGCAGGGGGTAAGTTGGAGATTGCCCCTCCAAAGAAATTAGAATGGCTCTTTTTGCTCAGGATGGTCTCTTTTGCTAAACAGGGCTCTCTGCAGGAAAGGCCCTTCTTGTACCCTTCGTTTCCCCGCTTCCACATCCCTGATCACCGTAAAGATTTTCCTGCGGGTCCCCTTGGTTTTGACATCCGTTAATCTAGATTTAACTTGTTATATGTCACAAGCCCTGTGAGGATTCAATGACAAGGCACTCCCCGCCCTTAGGGAACTCAGTTCAGTAAAGCAGTGCTTCTCAATCTTGTATGTGCTTAGGATCGCCTGGGAATTTTGTTAAAATACAAATTCTGATTATATAGGTCTGAAGTAGGACCTGACAAGCTCTCAGGTGACGCTAATGAAGCGGGTTCGTGAACTGCTCTTACAGTAGTAAGATATAGAGGATTTTTACAAACGAATAGAGTAATTGGTGGCTGGCTGCAGGCGGGATGCAAAGTCCGGGCTAACCGCCTGGAAATTTGAGGTGGTCTCCGCCCCTTGCTCGCTGAGGTTCCCTCCCAGGAGTCCAACACGTGACGGTCGGACAGACGGCTCAGACTACAGGAGTCCTGTAAGCGCCATGGCTCCCGAGAAGCCGCCCTGCCTTCCCTTCCTGATGCTGCCGCTCTTGACGCTGCTGTTGCAGCAGGTAAGATGAGAGGGTTGACCGGTGGATGAAAGTCAACAATCTTCCGCTTTTGGCAGACGCTGACCCTCATTCCAGACCTCTGCTGAGCACCGGCTCTTCCCCTTTGCAGGCAGACCCTCGGTCGTTCGTAGTGGATCGGGAACGTGATATGTTCCTCCTGGACGGGGCCCCGTTCCGATACGTGTCTGGTAGCTTGCACTACTTCCGGGTACCGCGGATACTGTGGGCCGACCGGCTTTTCAAGATGCGACTGAGCGGCCTCAACGCCGTACAGTTGTAAGAAGTGCTCGCGAGAACCACTGAGGGGCGGGATTTACTTTTCCTATTGCTTCCTTAAGAAGGGACCTGGCTGGAAGACTGGCTCCGACTGAAAAGGGGCTAGAGATCCCAGACTCCTAGACCAAGGGTGATGAGGGGTGGCCAGGACCACCTTCTTGCTGCTGCTGGAGATTCCTGCCCGTCTAAGCCCCTAGTCCTCCCTGGCATCTCCCCACCTCGGGCCCTGTTAACCTCTTATTTTCTCAGTTACGTGCCCTGGAACTACCATGAGCCAGAGCCTGGGGTCTATAACTTTAATGGCAGCCGCGACCTCTTTACCTTTCTGAACGAGGCAGCTATAGCGAACCTGTTGGTCATACTGAGACCAGGACCTTACATCTGTGCAGAGTGGGATATGGTGAGTTAGTTGGAGGAGAGACAGAACAAAAGCCTTCCATGTGTTTCTAGACTACTCCCCTCTGCCCTCACTGTAGGGCATTTCCACCATTACATTCAACTCCCTCCCTTCTTACCCCCCGCCACTGCACCCCAGAACAGCAAAACCGACATGCTGTTTTTGTCTTTGTCTCAGGGAGGACTCCCATCTTGGTTGCTTCGGAATCCTAAAATTAATCTGAGAACCTCAGATCCAGGTGAGTTGAGACAAAAGACTTAACACAGAAAAAAGCAAACAAAAAGATGGATCATTTGGGTGCCCCAAACGGAAGAGACCATCCTCAACTTGGAGATCATTTATTCAAATATTGTTTCCTTCATGCCCAGCAGGATACTAGAAACTGGCACCAGACAGACCTAGTCCCTGTGCAAGAGGTTATAACATAATGGGACAGACCAAAACAAAAAAAAAAAAAAAAAAAAAAAACTTACCACCTATAAATAAGATTATAAGCTATTAAACAAAGAGTCGAGGCAGTGAATAACAGATCCTCTCATTTGTAGGGTAGTCAGAGAAGGTTTTTCTGAGAAGGGAACATTTCAATTCCCTTTTAGGGAAGGGAAAGCACTGGTCATATGAAGAGTGAGGCAAGAACATTCCAGCCCAGAAATGGGAAAGAACATGCATGATTGAGGAAAGTAGATGAACATGCTGGAGTACAGTGGGGTGAGGGAGATAGTAATATGACATATTGAAGATGAGACAATTGGCTTAAGTCCTTGTCGGCCACTGTATGAAAATCTTAGTCTATTCTCATTAGAAAGCCACTTAAAAAAATTAGCAAGGGATGTGATATGACCTGACTTTTTGCGTGTTTGTTTGTTGTTCCTGGGATTGAACCCAGGGGTGCTTCACCACTGAGCCACATCCTTTTTATTTTGAGATAGGGCCTCACTAAGTTGCTGAGGCCGACCTCGAACTTGCTGTTCTCCTGCCTCAGTTTCCCGAGTCACTGGGATTACAGATTTGTGCCATCAAGCCAGCGGATCTGATTTGTGTTAATATTACTTAGCCTGAATGTGGAGAGTGGATTGAAGGGAGCAAGGATGGAGAAATTAGTGGAGACTATTACTGTAGTTAGAACACAGAAGAGAGTGCCTAGACTGTGGTGGAAATGCAAAGAAGGCAGAATTGAGATACAGTTTGGATGTAGAAATCACCAGGACTCACTGACAGATTTTGATTGGAAGGGAATGGGTGGGGCAGTGTGACTAGGAAAAGAAAGGAATCGTGCTTTTGGACAGTCAAGGTGATGATGCTATTTCCTGACACGGGGAAGGCAGAGGAGACTAGGAGTGCAAATTAACAGCTCAGGATGCCAGAGAGCTTTATGCCAAACCCAGCTGACTATGAGATATATTTAAAATGATAAATTATTAGTGGAACACCAAATGCAGTCCATTTTGCTCAAGAAAACCAGCAACTGGATGAAAATTTGTTATCCTTTTTCATTTTTTAAAAGATGTTGAAAGGCCTTTATTTTATTCATTTATTTATATGTGGTGCTGAGAAGTGAACACAGTGCCTTACACATGCTAGGCAAGTGCTCACTGCCACAATCCAAACCCCATCGTTTTTCATTTTAAAATACATACCCGCCTTAACCTTCAGAGGACTGATATAGTTTTGAATTACACTTTAAACAAAAAACATGGATAAATGTTGAAGTAGACACTTTTTATCCAAGAAATAAAAAGAAAACCAGTGACTACCACATTATGAAATCCATGATTTCCTCATCCTCCTTGACCAGTAAGCTACAGTCAGCAGTTGGTTGCTCTGTCCTTTGAAATATACTTAATTTTGATACTGAGGATTGAAAAGGGACACTTAACCACTGAACTACATCCCCAACCCTTTTTATATTTTGAGACAGGGTTGCTGAGGCTGGCCTCAAACTTGTGATTCTCCTGCCTCTGCCTCCCAACTCATTGGGATTACAGGTGAATGCTTACTGTACCTGGCGGAAATCCACTTCTCTTGTCTCCCATGATACGCACTTATCTGGTCTCTGCCCCTGCTTCCCAAGGCACTGACCACTCAGTCTTAATCTCTTGCTTGTCCTTTTCTGTTTTTCTTTACTACAAATGCTGTGGTGTAAGCAGAGCTCAATCCTTGGATGCTTTTTTCTATACTCATTCCCTAGGTGATTGCATCCATTTGCATGATGGGATTCAAATCCATCTACTAGTTAATGATCCTGAAATGTGTTACCTCCATAACCAGGACCTTTCCCATGATTTCCATACACATATTCAACTGCCTATGTGATTTCTCCATTTAGACAAATACAAGGCATAATGATACAATTAATTTCCAGGTATTGCCTTCCAAACTTACAATCATCTTATCTCATTTCATGGCAACTCCACTTTCGAACTGAGCAGCCTAAACACTATGGTATAATCCTTTATGTCAGTCTTTCCTCCACATCTCACATTTAATCCATTAGAAAATCCTGTCAGTTTTACCCTCAACAACATTGAATTTAACTACTTTCTCTCACCACCACTGCCACCCACCCTTGTCCAAAGGACCTCTCCTTAGCTGGCTTATCTTATAGCTTCCTAAATGGTTTCCCTTGTTCACTCTCTCTCCCATATAGTCTTTTCTCAATCCAGCAGCCAGTGTGATTCTGTTAAAATAGAAGTTTAATGTACATCACAAATTATGTGATTTCTCTGCTCAGACCACTACAATAAGATCTCATCTCAGAATCTAAATCATGGATTTCTTAAAATTATTTACTAGGTTCTATATAATTGGCCCCAGTCATGTCCTTGGCTTCTGCCCCTCTCCTTGTTCACGCTGCCTCAACCACACTGACCTCATTGCTGTTCTTCAGACCCACCAGTCTTGGGTTTTGAGGCCTCTGCCTTGATCTCCCTTGCTGAAATCACTTCAGCAGGACTTGCTGGCATTTTAAGCTCTTCTACACCACCATTTTAGACCTTCTTTCCTGCCTTAGTTGTTCTTGGCACTATATATTTCCCTTATTTATTTTCTTAATTTATTGTCTGCCTCCATCACTAGAAATGCCACAAGGGCAGATAGTTTGTCTGTTTTGTTCCTTTCAGTATTCCTGGAAAAGTGCTTTGTGCATAGTCAGCATCCATAGATACTTGTTGAGTGAATGTGATTTAATATATGCTTGGATTAAAACATGCAGTACAAATTGGGCTTCCTTTATATGACATTTAAAGTGTAATTAAATGGTTTAAGAATTAAAAAATATTCTCCAAAATGTCTTTCATTGAATCCACCTTTGAGAGTCCACTATCTCCTACACTTTGTCCTCAATGAGAGGGCTGTAACATGTGAACAAACCCTCTAGACAAAGTTCCTATTCATGAGGTGGGAAACTATCAAGAGACAATCACAGGCATAAGTGCTAAATTATAATTTGTCAAGTGTTTAGAAGTATGAGATAATGTGAGAGTGTGTAACAGGAGCTCTATCCTGATCTGGAATATCAGAGGCTTTCTTGAGGAAGTCAGTGGTGCACGCCAGTAATCCCAGCAACTGGAGAGGTGGGGCAGGAGCATCAGAAAGTTCAGGCCTGCCTGGATAACTTAGGGAGACCCTATCTCAAAATATAAAGTTAAAAGGGCTGGGAATGTAGTTCATGGCAGAGTGAACCTGGGTTCAGTGCCCAGTACCAGAAGAAAAAAGATTGAAGCATGAGTTGGAATTAGTTTGGTAAAGGAGGGTGGGGGAAAAAAGTTCAGAAAGAGGAAACACCATGCATGAAGACCTTGAGGGTGAATCACAAAAATAACAAGCAGGAGGAATTTTTTTTTTTTTTTTTAATTTTTAGTTGTCGATGGACCTTTATTTCATGTATTTATTTATATGTGGTGCTGAGGATCGAACCCAGTGCTTCACACATGCTAGGCAAGCGCTCTACCACTGAGCCACAACCCCAGCCCAAGCAGGAGGAATTTTAAGGCCTAGAATAATGATCTTCCCATTGCTAACTTAAAAAAATCACCTGACTGCAGGGTGCGAGTCAGATGCTGTACACTGTTAACTCCCATGCTACTTCACAGCAGTCTTAGGTGTAAGTAGATTACATCATTATAGTTCCATACTACATATTTAACCTTTTTCATCCATGTATTTTTTCCACGTTTTTTTTTATTGATGCATCATCCATGAATTTTTAAGAAACACTACTCTTTGCCTAGCATGTGCAAGGCCCTGGATTCAATCCCCTGTATCACGAAAACCAACACAACACCTACCCCCGCCCCCCCACTACTTTAAGGGTTTCCTATGTTTAACTTCCATTGACAATGCAAATATAACATGCTTAGGGTTGAGAGTTCTAAGAGTCACCTCTTCACAGAGTTAGTTTTGGGAAACTGGGGTAGAACCTGCAGCCTAAAATAAGGGCAGCACTGAAGTTGTTAGCAGGGATGCTGGGGTGGAGGCCGTGGAGATGGTGGTGGCCCCTAATGAGCAGAGTGCCACTCCTTCCTTTTAGACTTCCTTGCTGCAGTGGACTCCTGGTTCAAGGTCTTGCTGCCCAAGATATATCCATTTCTCTACCACAATGGGGGCAACATCATTAGTATTCAGGTACAAGTGGGTAGCTGACTGGGCACGGGGAAGGTGCAAGGTGTCTTTACCTTCTCCACCTCATAGCTGGACTCTCATTTCCCTTTCCCCTGGCAGGTAGAGAATGAATACGGTAGCTACCGGGCCTGTGACTTCAACTACATGAGACACTTGGCTGGGCTCTTCCGTGCACTACTAGGAGACAAGATCTTGCTCTTCACTACAGATGGGCCTGAAGGACTCAAATGTGGCACCCTCAAGGGACTGTATGCCACTATAGACTTTGGGCCAGGTCTCCTGAACAAGGGTTTGCAGTGGAGTCTGGGGAAGGGGCACCTCTTCTGTGCTATTTATCTTTTTCCCTTGCCTCCTTACTACAGCTGACAACATGACCAAAATCTTTGCCCTGCTTCGGAAATATGAACCCCATGGGCCATTGGTGAGGAACCAGAGGGAAAGGGAATCAAAGCCAGAGTCATGGATGGGAATGGGTCCAGTTTGGTTCTCACCTCATTTGTGGCTTTTTCATTTCATACTCTAGGTGAACTCTGAATACTACACAGGCTGGCTGGATTACTGGGGTCAGAATCACTCCACACGGTCCATTGTACCTATAGCCAGGGGACTAGAAAACATGCTCAAGTTGGGAGCCAGTGTGAACATGTAACTGAAGACAATATGACTCTCTTACTGGGAGATGGGGATGAAAGTTAAGATTCAGTGGGTCAGATTTTACCCCCTCCCCCCACTTCAGGTACATGTTTCATGGAGGCACCAACTTTGGATACTGGAATGGTGAGTACGGATTGTCCCCTGGGGCAGAAGCAGGAGCTAATGAGGAATTCAAATCTAAGGGCTGGATGGATTAGGATGTCTAGAAGCTGGATATGCCACCACTGCCCCCTCTGATGGCAAAATTCTCTGCATGAAGCTCTTTACTTAGTGCCTATCATCTGAAATATATGTTGAATTAATTAAATTGGTTCAACTCCAGGTGCAGATGAGAAGGGACGCTTCCTTCCAATTACTACCAGCTATGACTACGATGCACCCATATCTGAAGCAGGGGACCCCACACCTAAGCTTTTTGCTCTTCGAAATGTCATCGGCAAGGTGCCCTTTTATTAATCAGGGAGAAGGTCGTGCCCAAATTGTAAAGGGAAGCTATGAATTGGTGGTGGTTTTCTAGGCCCTAGAGCTCTCTCAGTGTTCTGTGGAAGCATTTCCCAGTCGCTCAAATGGTACCATTTGAGGAGTTACACTTGTGTGCAACATTATAGTGTCTAAATTAAGTGTCTTCATGACCCAAAGCCCTTCCCTGGGCCCCAGGTTAAGAACCTTGCTCTAGGGCCTTGGAATAGGGGTTGTTTCTGTGGTTTTCCTATGGCTCCTGAGAGAATTTGGGCTCAGTTCCAGGAAGTTCCCTTGGGACCTTTACCTCCCCCCAGCCACAAGATGATGCTTGGACCTTTAACTCTGCACCTGGTAAGTCCTCTCCATCTTTTCTGATTCTAAACCTTTACTTTCTAAATACCTACCTTATCCTGCCCTTGATCCAGAAATCTCCCTCTTAATCTGATGCTTGCCCCTTATTCTAACAGGATGGGGATTTGCTGGCTTTCCTAGATTTTCTCTGCCCCCAGGGGCCCATTCATTCAGTCTTGCCATTGACCTTTGAGGCTGTGAAGCAGGTAAGACATAAACCTACATCTGGTGGGAATAGCAGACTCCCTCAACAGCTATAGTGAAAAGTTCCTTCTAGCTAAAATTTTCCCTTTAATGTCCTTTCTTATCTCAGTTCATCTTAATCTCATTCTTCCATACGCAGGACCATGGCTTTATGCTATACCGGACCTATCTGTCTTATTCCATTTTTGAGCCAACACCATTATGGGTGCCAAATAATGGAGTCCATGACCGGGCCTATGTGATGATGGATGGGGTGAGACCCAATTTCCTTCTTTCCTCAGCACCTTAAGTTCCCATCTTTACCCTTTCCCACTGCCTGCTCACATCTGTAGAGCGTACAAGGTTATAAACTGGGATGAGGAAGAACTTGATTAAGAATAGAGTTCCAGAATGGTGGTAGGTAACTGATAGATGGCTACATTTTCCTTGCTCTTCAAATAAGTGTTCTAATGTGGTTCCCTGTGCAGTGGCCAAGAACTAGATGCTAAGCCCTTCCTCTCATAGATCCTGTCTTTTGTCCACAGGTGTTCCAGGGTGTTCTGGAAAGAAATATAAATAACAAACTATATTTGATGGGGAAAACAGGGGCAAAACTGGATATCTTACTGGAGAACATGGGGAGGCTCAGTTTCGGGTCTAACCATAGTGACTTCAAGGTGAGTTAGTTTTGTTTCCTTCTCTATCCCAGTATACTTTTGACCAACTCCTCTGGAATGATCGGTATCTAACGGAAGGTAAACTACAGCCAATCTTTAAGAGTCAGAGAAGTAGTGGCTTGTGGGGACCTGGACGTGGCCACCAGTTACATCCTACAGCTTGATTAGGGACATTGTGGCTTTCAAGCTTAGTAAACGATGACTTTTCCTTTGCTTCCCACAGGGCCTATTAGAGCCCCCAATTCTGGGGCAAACAGTCCTTACCCAGTGGATGATGTTCCCTCTGAAAGTAGATCATTTTGTGAAGTGGTGGTATACCTTCAAATTGCCAAAAAGGCCACAGCCTAAAGATCCCTCTGGCCCGACCTTCTACTCCACAATGTTTCCAATTTTAGGCTCAGCTGGGGACACATTTCTCTATCTACCTGGATGGACAAAGGTATTGCTAATGGTGGTGGTTGGTGGGGGATGGGGGAAGTAATCAAAGAAAAATTATGAAAGGAGGTGGAGCAAAAATTACTTTGATGAGAAGTCCAAAAGGGGATGATTCTACCCCCTGGAAAGCTGAGCCTTTCTTTTCCCACTCTCTTGTTTCCCCACAGGGCCAAGTCTGGATCAATGGGTTTAATTTGGGTCGGTACTGGACAAAGCTGGGGCCACAACACACCCTCTATGTGCCAAGACCCCTGCTGTTACCTAGGGGAGCCGTCAACACAGTCACCTTGCTGGAGCTAGAAAATGTCCCTTTAGAGCCCCAAATCCAGTTTTTGGATAGGCCTATCCTCAACATCACTGTGCACAGGACACATATGTATTCCCTCTCAGCCGATGTACAAGGTGACTCTGATCCAATGGAGTTAAGTGGGCACTGAAAGAAAGATAACCCTTGGACCTAGGACATGGAGTGGGCAGAATCCTTTGGTGCTGGCCAGGGTAACCAAAGGCCAGAAGGCCTCTGAATGTAAGTACAAGTGCAGTTTTCTTGCCAAACTTTATTGTGATTAAAGTTCCAGAGACAGTACCAGCTCCACACAGTTTGTGGCCCTGTCTTTGCCCTGGTTCCTTAGTATCTCTCACCCTAATCTTCCAAATACTCTCTGGCTTCATGGGGAAGAAGAAACTTAGGGATGGAGTGAATATGGCCTCTCAGGGCCTACACTTCACCCAGGTAGAGCTGTAAGAGGTCAGGAAGAAGAGGGCTTCCCAGTCTGACAGCGATGGTCCTGGAGGCAACGTGTGGAGCAGAAAGTGAAGTCGAGGTAATGAAAGGGAATGAGTCCTTGGAGGGAAGTCCCACAGCTCCAGCAGCGTCTGAACAAGAGGAAGAAAAGTGGCTAGACAGGTAATCCAGAAACTTTCCACTCGAAGCGTTCTGCAGCTTTCAAAGGTTCCAGAGTGTCTCAAATCCCCTCAGCAACCCCTCTGAATACCATGCAGGTCCTCATTCCACTTGCCTCAAGTGGTCCCTACAACATTAGAGCCCACCCTTTTACTCACCCCCTAGCCCCATACCGAGCATTGATGACTCCAGAGTCAGGGATCGGAGCAGTAGGAGCTCCCAACTGGGCAGCAAGTCGGCGTTCTGCAGCCAGAGCTCTCTGAGAAACAGAAAGTCATGTTGCAGACAAGAACCCAGAAGGGAATAGCATGCCCAAGAAACAAGAGCTGCACTCTGGGGAGGGGATGAGATCTCTAAGGAGGTCTTGCTGTGGAAGAGCTTTGCCTCACCTTCTCTCGGTCACTGAGTGCAGCAAACCTCCACTGCTCTTCTTGCTCTTGCTCTTCCTTTTCTCTCTGCTTCCGCTGTTCTTCTTCCCGCTGCCGCCGGGCTGCCTTCTGCTCCCTTTTCCGTGTGGCCTGTCGTGCCTCCATTTCTGGGGTCAGTGGCCCTGGTACCTGGGGGATTTCCAGAAGCTATTGAGTAACCACACAAGCTATCCTTGGGAAAAGTGCAAGGGAGTAGAAAGGACCTAGCTGGGACTATGACACCTTCCCATTCTGCATCCCCTTCCTTTTCTGGCTGACCTGAGCCTTCTTATAATCATAGGCATCTGGATTCTTCTCCATGAACCTTCGGAACTCATTACGTGTTGATCTGTCAGCTGCTACCATATAAGGTGGGCGGGCCCGGGAGTCCCTAAGTACAAAAACCACAAAATGGGTTCAACCTGCTTCCTGTCTTTCCCAACATACCCAGCCAGACCCTAAGGGAATACTGTCAATTACCAATGCCACATGAGCCACCAAATTATCTTTACACCCAAAATGGCTCCAGATAGAGATACTTACTGCACGGTGGGGTTGCAACCAGCCTCCAAGAGCAGACGAACCACTGAGCCTCTTCCAGCTGCAGCTGCTGCATGCAGGAGAGTGAAGCCACCAGACTCCAAGGGGGCATTGAGTAAGGCCCTAACTCTGGGGTCTATAGGCTCAGCAGCTACCTGAAGCTTCAGCATTCCAATGTCTCCAGCTCGGCAAGCAGCTAGAAGCACATTCCATAGCTCTGGCTGATCAGGGGCCTTGGCCTCATCCACCAAAGGTCCCAAGGGGGCTGCAACCATCTGATCTGACTGTGAGAAGGGCTCACTTTCTTGAGATTTCTGGATAAGAGTTGTATGTGCCCCAGTCTTTTGTTCTCGACTTTTCTCTTTATTCCGTTTTCTTCTCCTCCGCTTAGGCAATACTTCAAACTCATGTAGATCCAGGGTTCCCAGTGTTAATTCCACTAGCTCCAACTCTACCTGGGAGCCATCTTCTCCCTCTGACCCTGAACCTAGGGAGAAATCTGTTAGATCCATCTAAGGAATAAGCAGAGGGTGAGCTGGTTCAGATACACTTATGTCTATATATAAACATATAATCCAAATCATCCTAAAATGAAATTGTTTTTATCTTGTCCCTGAACTATCCAGATGAGCAGCCCTATGGTGGTGCACAGAAGAAAACATGGCAGCAACCCTTCCTCCAAAGCAACAACATCCAGCCAGGCAGACAAATAATGTGACTCATGCAACACACTGAAGTATCTACTCCACAAGATTTTTCTGAGTACCAGGGATGTATCCACAAACAAAAGGGTTTACAGGAGATCAGTAACCATGCCTCAGTGATTGCTATGACACACCTACTTCATAAACAGACACTGGGGTGTATGTGGTATAAGGACCCCATCTATCAATTAAGACATGGATCAGTTACATTTGAGTTTGCCACAGACACACAAATAGACTTTATAACTGTCAGACGGTGCTTATACCCTGATTGGATAATTCCTCCATCTTCCCTAGTGCCTCATTTTCATCACTGGGGACCTTTCTTCTTTCTTCCTCAGCAGTCTTCTTCCTCTCTTCTCTCACTGTCTTCCAGTATGTCTGAGGTGAATATGATCTGACTGTCTCCCGAGGGTCTTCTTCTGCCACAGGAAAATAAAGATCTTTCTCAAATTTAGTTGAGGAAAAGCCAGCCCAGGTTTCTCTCAATGAAAATGTAATTGGAGTACAGTCCCAGGTTAGAAAATCCTCTGAATGCCCACAAGAGAACGAAGGCTTGAGTTGTAGAACACTGAAAGGTCTAGGAAACCTAGAGGTTGGAATTGGAGGCTCACCATAGACATGCAAGGTGGTCAGCTTAAGAAACACACGCTGGACCTCTTGGAATGTGGGTCTGCGGGTGGTGAGGGGGACAACCCAAAGTCGGGGATCCTCCCTCTGCAGGGGTGCCCCATGGCCACCAAAGAACAAGGAACGCCCAGAGCGGGGAGCGCGCAGCAGGATTGTCTCAGCCTCCCCCAGTGCCTTGGCCCAGGCTGGCCCTGCCAGCAGGTCCCGAACATCCTAGAAAAGATAGTAACTCCATTTGGCACATATTCACTTGCTATTTTTAAATCTTCAACCAAAATGGAGGGAGGGAGAAAGAACTAGGGTTCTTGGAGATCCTTATTCTATTTTGTCTACCCAGAAATAATGAAAACTGGAAGGATATGAGAATCTAAAACCTTCCTACTGTAACATTTAGCGAGCTGAAATGAGAGAAAAAAAAGTGGACCAACAACTCTGGGAGATCTAAACTCACCGTATACAGTGTGGCTTCATTGTAGCGCCTCAGATTGGCTCCAGCAGAGCGTGTTGACCCACCCTGGGCATCCTGAAGTCCCTGGGCTGTGCCCCGCTTGGCCCGCACAGTGTAGCGGTGAAAGGTTTTGTGTATCACCACTTCTCTTCTGTAGACAGCACAGATTCAGTACTGGAGACCAGCTGGGCCTCCCAGGCTAGCAGGATCCATCCACCCTTGCCCCATGTAGCACCCTCTCACCCTTGAAAAACAGCACCAGCAAAGTGCCCAGCTGCAGCCAGGAGCACCACACAGCACCTGGGCCCTCCACTTTGCAGGTTCTGTGACAGCAGTTCTACCTCTTCTGGGGGAACCTGGATGACAGATGAAGTAGAAACATTGTTTTATTCATCAAGGGCAAGAAACCAAATGCTAGTGCTAAGTGCTTCACAACATATTACCTCATTTATTAGAACCACCCTGAGCCTTATTTCCATTTTATAAAGCGAGACTTCTGAAGCTTGGAGAGGTAGTGGTAGATCAAGTGGTAGAACCATAATTCAAACAGATTGATCTGTTTACAAACAATTCTATTATATTTGACCTTTACACCATTCAGGCCAGTTTCAATTAAAGGCTGCTGTCGAGGGTGATACCCATGTCCAAAAAGAAGGATGGAAAGTAGAGTGATACATGAACCAGTTAAGGAGAAAACTAAGCTGAGCATACAAAAAGTTAGGGTTCACCACATAACTTGTGCAGACACTTGCCTTGTGAGAGCCTAGAACACAGCGGTAGGCATAAAGAAATTGGCCCTGGGCATTTTGGAAAAGAACCCGATGGGCGTAGAAGCCTGAGGGTCTGTTGGACTTTTCAGATTCAGCCCTCTCCTTGCTCAGAGTCTGCAAGTCCTCCTCACTATCTGAGTCTTCTGATCCTGAGATGCTGGAAAGATCTCCTAAAGAGAGACAACATGGGACACACCAGTTTGGTACCCCATCTCTAACCTTTCTTCAAACTCCTATGGCCTTCTTACACCCCATGTCCTGCTCCCACCAGGCATCACCTGTGGAGCTCTGCTTTTCAAAATCCAGGGCAGTCAGGAGAGGCTTGTTCTTGAGACGTTGCTTTAGGTTGAAGCGATGCCAGTCAAGCTTATAATGTTCTCTCTGGTACAAAGGCAAAAGCAAAAAGGGAGGCAGAAGGTGGAAATATGGCCCAGCCTGGCCCTACGTACTAGCCAAGACCACACGGAACTGCAAAAGCAGGAGCAGGTAACACTAACTGCCTTAGTGTTAAAGCACAGACCTTTAATATTTTAAGGCAAATCAAATGTCTACCTCTCCCCACTCACCTTTACACTTTTGTTCCTAACACCCAGCCCTATATCCTGGCTTTTACCTGTTCCTGGTGATTCTGGAAGGTCTGGTCACAAGATGAACAAAATAATTTCTCTGAAATATCCATAGGACCCTGGAGTGCTTTTCTTTCTGGTCTTGTTCTCTCCCCTGAACCTAAATAAGGGAAGGGTAATTAAAGGTAGAAAAGTAGCTCAAATCCATAATGCCTGAATTAGGTCAATGTCTGATATCCCAACAGTAGGATACAAAACAGATGGGCACACGCCTGTAATCCCAAAGCTTGGGAGGCTGAGGCAGGAGGATCACAGATTCAAAGCCAGCCTCAGCAATTTGAGAAGGCTCTGAGCAACTTAGCAAGACCCCAACTCAAAATAAAACATAGAAAGGGCTGGGGATGTCGCTCAGTGGTTAAGTCACCCCTGGTACAAAAAATAAATAAAAAAAGAGAGAGATGGTATGACTTTGCCTTCAAGAAATTTACAGTCTAGTAACCATGAAATCAATACAATCAATAGGCTTCTGAAAAATGTCTATAAAATAAATATAAGTCAAATGTTGTATTTAAATTCGCCAAAGGGATTATTTACAGGAATTCTGTAGAAAATAATTTGTGGTAAGGTTAAAATTTTCTCTTCTTTTTGTTTTAGGTGCTGGGATTAAACTCAGGGCCTTGGTACATGCTAAGCTTATACTCTACCACTGAGCTACACCTCCAGCCTTTGAAATTTTTTTTTTTCATTTTATTTCATTAACTGCTACAGAACATACTGCATATTACATAACAGACTGCAGAACCTTCTAGAAAGGATAAATGATCATTAGTCATTATTTCATCAATAAGGAAAATGTTTCCTTAATCAATGTTCTCCAAACCTTTTGACACATAGTAATAATTAACTGTGGATACACACCTATCTCTTTCCATCAAATTCCACTGATATGGATTAATAGGCAACCCTTTTTCTCCTGCTCCTGCTAGTGAACTTGTGGATGCACACTCTCAGTTGCCACTTCGAGGAGGAACAAGCATGCACCCATGAAGACAAGTCCAGGGAGAATCTCAAATCACATCTATACAAAGTTAACTAAATCAAAACTCTATTTCCAGGTCCCTTAAAGGTGAATGGGCTTCAGCTCCCATCCCCATAAGTCCTAGAATTATTATCATTATTTTTCTTTTGCAGTACTGGATGTGCATTCATGCTAGGCCAGCAGGCTGTTACTGAGCTACCACAGAGCTAGAAACTTTTTTTTAACTGTATAAAAGCCACTCCCTGCTGGGTGCAGTGACCCATACCTGTAATTCCAGCAGCTTGGGAGGCTGAGGCAGGAGGAATGCAAGTTCAAAGACAGCCTCAGCAACTTAGTCAGACCCTATCTCTAAATAAAATATAAAAAAAAAAAAAAGGCTGGAGATATGGCTCAGTGGTTGAGCACCCCTGGGTTCAATTCCTGATACCAAAAACAAAACAATCCCTAAGTGCCAATTTTTAAACTTACAGTTCCAATTACATTTGGGCAGTTAATCTAAAGAGAAGTGTAATAAAAAACATAGCCAAAGACATGATGTCAATTAATTGTTTTACATTTAGCACAAAGGGATGCTTTGATTGGAGTTCAGTTAAATTTGAAATACATCTAAGTAATTTGAAGTGTTTAAGGCAGTGGTGTTAATGTGACGAGACATATGCAATAGTTAAAGCCTTGCTTGGAGAAAACTCAGGGGCCTGTGATGGAAATTACCCAGAGATCAGTGAATTTTAAGAAAAACTGTATCCAGCAGAAAGAGAAGTCATCGTGGCCTCTTAAGCTGAGTAATACCATTAAAGTGTTCCCAGCACTTCGAAGAGCCCTGTGACGTTCCACATGGGTCCACCCCAAACCTTCATGGATACCTGGACAGGAAGTACGCAGAGCCCTGGCCAGAGTCTCCCCGGGAGCTTGGCTCACCAGGCTCAGGCCCCGAAGGACTGGAGAATCCGCGCTGAGGTCAAACAGGGAGACCGACGCCGGAGCCGGAACCGAAGCCGCAGATGGAGCTGGCGACATGGCTGTAGGGGAATTACTTAAAAGCAGCTCCTGAAGCAGAAAAGGGAGGACTGCGGCGGGTGGCGTTAAGAAACTGAGCTCCCCAGAAACCACTGCCACGTCTCCTGCTAGACTTGGTCTTCTCCACGCCCCAAGTCTCCTCGGTTCTCAACCTCTACGAAGAAACAGCTCTGCGGTAAATACAAGACCCTCGTCGGTTTTCTCAAACCCCTAGTCTCGGACCACAAGGGTAAAACGGGGAGCATCCAGCTCCTAAATCGAGTTCAACAGAGTTAAATCACTAAGGTTGCCTATCCTACCGCTCTTTGTCACTCGAACGACAAGTTCCAGCAATGACTGAACCGCGTAGCCTCGTCCCAGCCTTCAGAAATTTCACCAAATGTCTCAAGACCCCAGCGACAGCCCAGGCACATTCCGAAAATCGGATTTCTGCAACAGCACAGGAATCCCGTCACTACGGATCAGCGAAAAGGACAAACATAGGAGCCAGCACCCGAGTCCCGCCCCACGTAGAGCGCACTATTCGTTCTCAGACTTCCAAGACCCTCCTGGAGCTCTTCGTCCCGCCCCTGGAGCCGAGAATTGGCCGACGTGTCTCCTCCCCCGATGCTCATTGGCCAATTAGGCTGCAGATGACAGTGAGTGGCAGGCGCCGGGCCTAGAGCTCCGGGTCGGACCGAGCATAGCCGAACAGACCGAGCCCCTGGAATTGCCTGGGTCGCAGTTCCTGAGGTGACACGCGAGACTGGTTATTGGAATCCCCGGGCCCAGGCCAGACCTGACCAGGAGTGCCCACGGAGCCCCAAGTGAGCTCTCAGCGGGTAACCGGGGCAGGGGCGCAGCGGGCGGGGCGGGGGCGCGCAGTCAGAATGTTTTGATAGCGGGCGCGCGTGGGGGGGGCGCGCACGGGCGGCGGGGACGCGCGCGAGGTTGTCCGCTGTTGGGAACCGGAGCCCTTGGCCTGGGGCCGGGCGACCCTCGGGCGCGTTGTGCTCAGGTCTGGGAGACTGGGTGTTGGGAGGTAACCCAGTCCACCCGGGGCGTCAGCTGTAGGTCGGGCTCTACCCCTCCAACATCCGCTGGAACCCCTGAGCCCAGGCCCTGCTTGCTGGGGATCCATGGGTCCGGGGTCTACATTGACCTAATGAGTGGTGAGTTCCCAGAAAGGCAGGGCTCCCACTAACACAGGGAATCCCACTGGGGCAAGGCGGGGCCAAGATTCACGGTCCCCAGGGTCTGCACTGACTGGGTGAATACCACCTTGTCCGTGTCTGGCTCCAGGGATGTAGGGAATCCACATATTCGCCCAGGATCTGGGGTTTACACTAACTTGAAATTTCCTGTCCAGAAACTATGCCTGTCTACTGAGTTTTTGGTGCTAAGGTGCAGGGAAAGGGGTTCGCCAGAAAGGTCCTTTTCAGAAAAGACCTATTTGGGGTTTTGTGGACCCTGAGAGGCATGTCTAATTTCTGAAGCTGAGGCGGGGCAGTGGAGCAAAAAGCTAGAGGGACCCCCTGCCTCTGGTCAGTACTGACTCATTCTCTACAGGGTCAGTAAGCTACTCTTGGGGATCTTAGAGATGGATGAGTGACCCTACACAGTACAGCCAAAGGAGATCTCATAGTCCTAAACTGGAAGGGGCCTCTTCCCCACTGCAGCCTCCCTGACCTCCTCTTAGTAGAACTTGGGTGCATGGGAGGGTTGGTTTCTTTTCTGTCCCCACTTCCCATTCTCTGGGGCCTGACATCTTCTCCTCCAGCAGCTGTCAAGCCAGGGCATCCAGGGCTGGAGTGGAGCAGACACTGTCCATGGAGCTGGTAGGGCCATGTGCTTATCTCAAATCTTTGTTTACAACATGCTTCCAAACTGCTAGTCTCCGGGGAGACCAGGGATTCCAGGAGGGATAGGGGAGGGATCTTCCTCTCCATTGAATAGAAGATGAAATAGCCTGCACCAAAGGGGCAGATTCTGGCTTCAGGCCAAGGAAAGACTCTGGGAATCACTGACCCAGAGTTAAGGGCACCCAATCCCTGAGTTTACTACTCTCCTTGGGTTATTACTCCTGCTTTGCCTTTGAGCCAAGGAGACTGGTGGTGAAGACAAAGCCCAAGGATTCTTTCTCACTCCTTCTGGCCTAGTAGGACAGGCAAAAGGCAGGCAGCACCTGGGCCTGAACCAGGGTCTCTTTTTCCTCATCACTGGCAGGTGGACAAAGTGGACAGGGGGCTGCGGTGATGGCGCAGTTTGACACTGAATATCAGCGCCTGGAGGCATCCTATAGTGATTCCCCCCCAGGGGAGGAGGACCTGTTGGTGCATGTTGCTGAGGGAAGCAAGTGTGAGTTCTTGGCCCACAGCTGGGCCAAGGGAGGGGTTGGTGGAGGGATACTGAGGGAGTAAGGGGCTTTTGTTCCTTCAGACCTCTGACATCTCTGCTCCTGTGCCCACAGCACCTTGGCACCACATCGAAAACCTTGACCTCTTTTTCTCTCGAATATCCTTTGTATCTCTGTGTTAGAGCTCTGGGACCCTTAGCCCTTCTCTGAGCCAGGTCCCTGATGGGAAGCAGGGGTGGATTCAGCTGATCCCTGGAAGTGGAAGTGAAGCCCATCCTGAGGCTGAAAGAGGCTAGTGAAATAATGATCGTTAAAAATAATGATACTCCACATTTATCAAGAGCTACGTGCCTGGGTACACCTTGTGGTGTTTATTTATAAGGCACCTTTCTAAGGTGATCCTCCTTTCTGATGGGATGTTAATAATCATAATAATTACTGTCTTTTGACTCATTCTTTGTCATTTCTGTGTTAAATACTTTGCATGCATTTTCTTATACCTAATAATTCTGAGACAGGTGTTACCATTCCTAATTTACCACCACTGACAAAAAATATAGAGGTTAAATAACTTATACCAGGGACTTAAGCTCAGGTGTGTGACATCAAGGTCTAAACATTTAACTGCTGTCTTTACTGACCACCTTTTCTTAACAATTAACACGTTTATAATCTTCATCAGAAGAATGGCTTCACGTGTATGCTCATTGGGGAGATCTTTGAGCTCATGTAAGTATACAAAAGAAAGAATGATGTGGTAAAGGAATTCATCTGCTCTTTCCTTGTCTGACCCCTGGCCCTACCTGCCAGTGCAACTCAGCCCCAGGCTCCAAACTCTGCAAGACCAGGTGTGATGCCAAAACTTATAGCTTCACCTCTTGCAAGAAGAGCTTTCCAAGTCCTGTTTCTTCCACGAAGAGAACTCACACCTTGATCATTTCATCATAGCTGCAATGGATGTGCCAGGTTCAGTCAGGATGTCTCAGAGGTAGCAGCCACTTAAAAGCTTCTGTTCTACATTAGTTGTACCTTAGACCTGCTG
Organism: Sciurus vulgaris; assembly: GCF_902686455.1. Taxonomy (NCBI): domain Eukaryota; kingdom Metazoa; phylum Chordata; class Mammalia; order Rodentia; family Sciuridae; genus Sciurus; species Sciurus vulgaris. Next base: position 170,863,153 of record NC_136463.1, on the reverse strand, counting down.
CTGGGCAGGGAACCTTCTAAGAGGGAGGAACCCTATGGTAATTGCCAGAGGGGAAGGGGCTGAGAAGCCCTCTCTTAATGAGAAGAGTTCATATTCCCAAAGAGCTTCTATTATCTCAAAGGGATCAAGGGCTAGATACCAGAAACCATTATTATAAAACCTCTTAAAGCTAAAATCTGGCAGTAGTGACAGATTATCATGAGGTGAGGAAAGCAGACTGACTCTGTGGTGCCTGAGGATAAGAGTAAAAAATAGGAGCCAATGTGGGCGAGAGTGTCCATGAGGTTGAACAGAGAGACTGTTGGGAGTTCATCCCCTTTAATTTCCTGTCTTATTCAGCTGCTTCCAGGCTCTTCTCTTGTTCCACTTTCTTTCACTGGTGCCCCTCTGACTCTCAGTCTGCATCCCTTTTCTCAACTCCCCAGGCAGTTTCTCTTTGTGGTTGCCTTCACCACCTTCCTGGTTAGCTGTGTGGACTATGACATCCTATTTGCCAACAAGATGGTGAACCACAGTCTTCATCCTACTGAGCCCGTCAAGGTCACTCTGCCAGACGCCTTTTTGCCTGCTCAAGTCTGTAGTGCCAGGTGAGGCTGCAGGTCAGCGAGCATTGGGGTCTCTAATTCTTCTAGCAGACAGGGAATGAAGTGGAGTATGAGGCAGCAACTTGTACCCCAGATGCAGAGTCAGACTCAGCCTAGCAAAATTCTTTAGGATAGCAGCTTGCCTCCAAGACTCCTTCTTCAAGAACCACCCTACTTTACCTTCTCTGTCCCCACCAGGATTCAGGAAAATGGCTCCCTTATCACCATCCTGGTCATTGCTGGTGTCTTCTGGATCCACCGACTCATCAAGTTCATCTATAACATTTGCTGCTATTGGGAAATCCACTCCTTCTACCTGCATGCTCTGCGCATCCCCATGGTAAGATTGGCTTTGGAACATTAGCACCACAGCCTAAGATATCTTGGGAAGGATGAGGTGTATTCTGAGTATCACATGTCCAAGTGCATCATTAGCAGCTTTCATTACTGAGACAAAATGCCTGAGATAATAAGCTTATAAAGAGAAATGATTAGCTGGGTACAGTGGTATATGTCTGTAATCCCAGTGACTTGGGAGGCTAAGGCAGGAGGATTGCAAGTTCAAAGCCAGCATCAGCAATTTAGCAAGGCCCTAAGCAATTGAGAAAGATGGCTGGGAATGTGGCTCCATGGTTAAGCACCCCTGGGTTCAACCAGAGAGAGAGAGAGAGAGAGAGAGAGAGAGAAAGATTTATTTTATTCCACAGTTAAGAGATTTCAGACTGGTTGGTTGGTCTAGAGGCTTTGGGCCCATAGCAGGGAAGTACATCATGATGGGACACATGGTAAAAGATGCCTTTCCACCTCATGGCAGTCAGGAAGCACAGAAAAAGTTAGGGGTCCCAAGTTCCAATATCCCTTTCAAGGGCTTGCCCCTGATGACCTAACTTCCTCCTACTAGGCTCCACTTCTTAAAGGTTCTACCAGTTGCCAATAGTGCCACCAGCTGGAGATCAAGCCATTAACACATGGGCCTTTGGGGGAACATTTTAGATCTAAACTATAGCTATTAACAGGTCAGGAAGTATCTGCTTAAAGGCTCTACTCGGCTAAGCACATAACCCCTGAGCAACATCAATGTAGGGCAAGGGTTGGGTTAACAACTCCCCCTTCCATACTTTGTTTCTCCCTCACCCCACCCTGCAGTCTGCCCTTCCCTATTGCACGTGGCAGGAAGTGCAGGCCAGGATTGTGCAGACCCAGAAAGAGCATCAGATCTGCATCCACAAGCGTGAGCTGACAGAGCTGGACATCTACCACCGCATCCTCCGTTTCCAAAACTACATGGTGGCACTGGTGAACAAATCCCTTCTTCCCCTGCGCTTTCGCCTGCCTGGCCTTGGGGAGGCAGTCTTCTTCACCCGTGGCCTCAAGTACAACTTTGAGTTGATCCTCTTCTGGGGACCTGGCTCTCTGTTTCTCAATGAATGGAGTCTCAAGGCTGAGTACAAACGTGGGGGGCAACGGCTAGAGCTGGCTCAGCGCCTCAGCAACCGCATCCTGTGGATTGGCATTGCCAACTTCCTACTCTGCCCTCTCATCCTCATCTGGCAGATCCTCTATGCCTTCTTTAGCTATGCCGAGGTGTTGAAGCGTGAGCCAGGGGCCCTGGGAGCACGCTGCTGGTCACTGTATGGCCGCTGCTACCTCCGCCACTTCAATGAGCTGGAGCACGAGCTACAGTCCCGCCTCAACCGTGGCTACAAACCTGCCTCCAAGTACATGAATTGTTTTTTGTCACCTCTGCTGACGCTGCTGGCCAAGAATGGTGCCTTCTTTGCTGGCTCTATCCTGGCCGTGCTTATTGCCCTCACCATCTATGATGAAGATGTACTGGCTGTGGAACACGTCCTCACCACCGTCACACTCCTGGGGGTCACCGTGACTGTGTGCAGGTGGGTCAGGGCAGCAGGTGGGAGCAAGCAGACTAACCTTCCAGGAAAGGTTTGCGTCTCACCATGAGCTTGATCTCACTAGGTCCTTCATCCCAGACCAGCATATGGTGTTCTGCCCTGAGCAGCTGCTCCGTGTGATCCTCGCTCACATCCACTACATGCCTGACCACTGGCAGGGTAATGCCCACCGCTCGCAGACCCGGGACGAGTTTGCCCAGCTCTTCCAGTACAAGGCAGTGAGTGGAGTTGGAGTTAGGGCCTGCTAGAGACTGACTGGTAGCTTGGTGGTGAGGGCTGAGCTCCTTCCTGCTCTTATGACCTTGGTCCCTTTCCTTTCAGGTGTTCATCTTGGAGGAGTTGCTGAGTCCCATTGTCACACCTCTCATCCTCATCTTCTGCCTGCGCCCACGGGCCCTGGAGATTATAGACTTCTTCCGTAACTTCACCGTGGAGGTGGTTGGTGTTGGAGATACCTGCTCCTTTGCTCAGATGGATGTTCGCCAGCACGGTCACCCCCAGGTAGCAGGAGAGGAGAGGGGCAGGTGGATAGGGATGATGCCAGTACATAGTGTCTTTGGATAAACTGCAAAAAGTTGCCCTTTTTGAACCAGCAAAGTAGGCAGCCCTGCATCAGTACTTAGTACTGTTCGGGACACCACTGGGTAACCAGCTGCCTGGGCTGGATTTCTGCCATGTTGCACACTGTTGACCAAATTCCCTTGAGAAAGGCACAACACAAGTAACTGACCCAGCCTGTGACCACCCTGGGGTGGACATCAGGGCCCTTGGCCAAGATACAACAATGCATTACAGTCTCTATCCTCCAGAAGGGCCTCTCTCCTTGCAGGAAAGGTACAGGTAGGGTGCCTGTAAGAGGACAGGCCTGCTTACTGTGTCTACCCTGTGCAGTGGCTATCTGGTGGGCAGACAGAAGCCTCAGTATACCAGCAAGCTGAAGATGGAAAGACAGAGTTGTCACTCATGCACTTTGCTATCACCAACCCTGGCTGGCAGCCACCACGTGAGAGCACAGCCTTCCTAGGCTTCCTCAAGGAACAGGTTCAGCGGGATGGAGCAGCGGCTGGCCTTGCCCAAGGGGGTCTGCTCCCTGAGAATGCCCTCTTTACATCCATCCAATCCTTACAATCTGAGTCTGAGGTATGTTCCCAGGGACTGGGAGATGGGCAGAGTGGACTCCAGGAGTGGGGGATTGAGGATAGGGCATGGAGTGGAAGGTTTCCTTCTGTCTGTTTAGTCTATGCCACTGGGCCCCTAGGTACTAGGGGACTTAGAGGCTTCTCCCCTGCCCTGAGAATTCTGCCCATTTTTTTTTTTTTCATAGCCCCTGAGCCTTATTGCAAATGTGGTAGCTGGTTCATCCTGCCGGGGCCTCCCACTGCCCAGAGACCTGCAGGGCTCCAGGCACAGGGCTGAAGTTGCTTCTGCTCTGCGCTCCTTCTCCCCTCTGCAACCTGGGCAGGCTCCCACAGGCCGGGCTCCCAGCACCATGACAGGCTCTGGGTGAGTAGAGGTGGGCCAAGATGGAAGGGTGTAACAGTAGCCCCAGCAACTTGTGTGGGCCTAAGAAGTGTTGACAACTAGGACTGGGATGTAGCTCAGGGGTAGAGCACTTGCCTAGCATGTGTGAGGACCTGAGTTCAATCCTTGGTACTGGGGAAGAAAAAGTATTGACAACTGCTGTCTGTCTGTGCTGGGAGGGACAGGGTGGATGCCAGGACAGCCAGCTCCGGAAGCAGCGTGTGGGAAGGACAGCTGCAGAGCCTGGTGCTGTCAGAATATGCCTCCACCGAGATGAGCCTGCATGCCCTCTATATGCACCAGGTGAGTGGGCAACTGGAAAACAGAACAGAGGTGTTTGAATGTGGAGAAGCCAGATATGGGATCCCATCCCTTCTCTGCCACTTACCTGCTCTGCAATCTCCATTCTCACATATACCATCTTAATAGCCTCCTTAGCCAAGCATACTCATCCAGGGCCTTCAGTTACCCCCATCTAGAGTTCATTCCCTGAGATATCCAGATGCTCCCTCTCCTCCTCCTGCTATTACCTCCTATGGAGACTTTCTCAGACCACCCTCAGTAAAAGCCTCCGTTGCCCATCTGCTGAATCTTCCTGTTGTTTTTCTCCATGGCATCTGGCATCATCTGACATACTGTATTTTCCTTATTTGTTTATTGTCTCTGCCCATCCATTACCATCACTGATATATAAACCAGGTGCTGCTGGTATTGTCTATTTTGTTTACCACTGGGTCCCAAGTACATAAAAGAGTGCCTGACACTTAGACCCTTGATCAGTTCGTTCTTGAATTACATGAGTGGGTAAAATGAGGGCCCTTACAACCTATGCACAGGCTCTTCTAGGAGTCTGCTGAGAACACACACGTAGAGTGTCAGGCATCTATCTTCTACTACTGCTAACACCACAGGTGCCCTGGATGAAGGGGTGCAAGTGGGAACTGGCTGATACCATGTTGGAGGCAGCTGTTTCAGATACCCTTGTGTCGCCTCAGCTAATAAGCCCCTCACTTCTGCAGCTCCACAAGCAGCAGACCCAAGCTGAACCTGAGCGGCATGTGTGGCACCGCCGGGAAAGTGATGAGAGTGGAGAGAGTGCCCCTGAAGAGGGGGGAGAGGGCGCCCGGGCCCCCCAACCTATCCCCCGCTCTGCCAGCTATCCCTGTGCTACACCCAGGCCTGGAGCACCTGAGACCACTGCCCTGCACGGGGGCTTCCAGAGGCGCTATGGGGGCATCACAGGTATCCAACTGGGGGTACGGAGGGAAACAGGTTGTAGGGAAGGGTGTTTTTTTTAGGGGAGGAAAGAGGTCAGAAGGATGGGGCCCAGGGAGGCCAGTCCTCCAAGCATCCCTTGAACCCATCTCTGCTTTCCTGTTTGTGTTCTTGTTTGTCTCTCCAGATCCTGGCACAGTGCCCCGGGCTCCCTCTCACTTTTCCCGCCTGCCCCTTGGAGGGTGGGCTGAAGATGGGCAGCCAGCATCAAGGCACCCAGAGCCTGTGCCCGAGGAGGGCTCAGAGGATGAGCTTCCCCCTCAGGTGCACAAGGTAAGGGCTCTAGGCTTGAGAACCACTGCCAGAAGTATTAACTTGCAGGCTGAGGTAACAGCTTCCCATGTAGAGGAAGGTGCCTCCCATTCTGTGCAGAGGTGCTGCACCCTCCCCTCCAAAATTTACTCCCCTTTCCTCACCCAACTGCTCTGAAGTCCAGGGCTTGATTTTTCTTTTGTTAACTTCCCAGGAAATCAAGATTTCCTTTTCCTTTATATATAGGCTCCAGTTGAGGAGATATCTAAAGACTATCTCCATTGCCAGCCAACCATTTTCTCTCCACAGGTATAGATAAGGCTGAGAGAGTCCTTATGCCCCAGGATGGAGGCCACCGCTGCCCTGCCATCCCATCTACCCACCATGGGAGGGCTCCTCTGAGTGTTGCCTGGCTCCACGTGTGTGGTGTTTGTGTGTCTGTGCCTGGCCAAGGGAGGTGCCAACTGGGCTTGTCGCAGCCCCAGGAGAAGAATTTGTGGCCTAGGAACTGGGGGTGCACAGGACTGTAGCCTCAGCCCCAGGACCCCCTTGGCTCAGAGTGTGGTGCTAGAAACTGGTCCCCAGCCCAGCCCCAGTACTGCCACCTTTGCACCCACCCCTGCAAGTCTCCAGAGGGCTGCCTACCACAGAAGCTGCCAAGCAGGAAGAACCTGTGCCAACTGTGGAGTGGGGAGGTTGGGCCTGGACCCTCGACCCCTGCAGTCTCTGCCCCCAGATGAGCAGCTCAGGCTGTGGCCCTTACCTCATCCCTAGTGCTCACCCAGTGCTGCAGCCAGCTCACCTCTCTTCTGCTTCCTGCACATCACTGGCATGTGTGTGCTGCTTGTTCCCATTCTGTTCGCTTGCTCTCCTTCCGTTTGGCTTTTGCTTTGCGTTGGAGTGAAGGCCCTAGCTCCCAGCTCCCCTCACTCTGTCTTTTGACACTAAGAAAGGTTTCTGACTTGCAGGAGCAGTATGGAAATTCTTTGCTGCCCCTGCAACTTTTAGGATGGGTCCCTGGGAAATGAGGCCATCCTGGGCCCCCACTGCTGCTTATTGTATCCCCACCCACTGCACATGGAACGGACAGGGCTGGAGTATGACCTCAACCGTCTATATCCCAGCAAGAGAGCTCTGGCCCCCATCACACTGTTCCCTAGAGGGGAATAGAGGTGGGATGGCCTCGCCCTAGGCTTTGGGCTGCTGCATTGCATGCTGGGACTCAGCTCCTGCCCTATGTCCCACCCTCACCCAGTTCTGGTCTGCTGCGGCACAGTGGTGAACTCTGCTGCCAGCACTCACAGAGGAACCGGGTGGGGACCATGTACAGCTTGATGACCCTCAATAAAGAAGGGACTTTGACCAGGTCGTGGCTTCTCTCGCGCAGCTAGGGGTCCTAGAAGCAACAGGAGTGGGGTGCGTGCGGTCCGCCCCCCCCCCCCCCCCCCCGCGCGTGCACACACCCCGGAGACCAGGGAGGATCTGGAAGCAAGTGGGCCCAGGCCGCAGCTAGAACACACCGAGCTTGCCGACTAAGCTGAAGGGCTGCTTCCGACCCACAGTTCCGTGGAGGTCAAGGTCTCCCTCCGAGGTGCGGTCAGATTTCCCGCTCTGAGCACGTGACCAAGTCGGTTCCGCCCTTCTATTTTGCTCGTCTCGCGTTTATCATTCTTCCCACCACTCCGGAGACAATTGGCCAATGGGGACCCTGGATAGGGGAAGAAGGCGGGCCTAGAGTGGGTGCCGCTGCCGTACAGGGTGGGGCAGGTCCTGTGCGCTAGCGCTTGGCCTGAGGGTCCTGGGCTGCGAGCGGGGGAGGACGGGCCGAAACGGCGTACGTATCCTGCGTGAGAGCGTGGCGGCGGCGCGTGCGCGAAGAGAGTGGGCGGTGTGGCAGGGTCCACGTGCGTCCATTCCCTAGACCCCCGCGTCTTAGCGCTGGGCGACTCCATGACCCAAGACACCCCGGCATCCGCGCCCCTCCCTGAGCGGCCAGTCCGGTTCTCCGGTCCCTCGGTGCCTGCAGGCTCGGCCAGCAGCCACATATTGCCATGGTGATTGTGGGCAACTACTGTGAGGCCGAAGGGCCGGTGGGTCCGACGTGGGCTCAGGATGGCCTGAGTCCCTGCTTCTTCTACACGCTCGTGCCCTCGACGCTGATGGCCCTTGGGACTCTGGCCTTGGTGCTGGCTCTTCCCTGCAAGGGTCGGGAGCGGCCAGTTGGCGCGGACGCGTTGTCTTGGGAAACCGGCCCCCGCATCGCTCCTTACGGGCTGCAGCTGCTTCTGGCCACACTTCAGGTGGCGCTGCCCCTGGCTGGCCTGGCTGGCCGGGTGGGCACCGCCCGGGGGGCCCGGCTGCCAGGGTACCTACTGCTGGCTTCCGTGCTGGAGAGTGTGGCCAGTGCCTTTGGCCTGTGGCTGCTCGTGGCGGAACGGAGCCAGGCACGGCAGAGTTTGGCCATGGGCGTCTGGATCAAGTTCAGGCACAGCCCCGCTCTCCTGCTTCTCTGGACGGTGGCGTTTGCAGCCGAAAATTTGGCCCTTGTGTCTTGGAACAGCCCGCAGTGGTGGTGGGCAAGGGCGGACCAGGGTCAGCAGGTGAGGGACTTTGGGAGAACGGGAAGCACTGATGGCAAGGCCTGGGAAAGAAGTACTGCGTGTCTGGACCTACTGGCTCCATGCTTTGTGATGACTCTTAAAAAAAGAAAGAAGGGAGTGGCCGGTCTGGTGCTGGCTGGGTGCTGATAGCCAGCTGGTGGGGCGTGCCTGTGCTGAGTCACTGTGGGATTTGTTTTTGTTTTTTAAAGCCTGTTAGATGCTGGGCTCTTGAGGAAGGCCTGGTGTTGTGAGTAGTAGTACAATAGGATTTTAGCGTCTTCACACTCTTTGCATATGTTTCATTTTAGGTTCAGTTTGGCTTGTGGGTCCTGAGATATGTGGTTTCTGGAGGGCTGTTTGTCCTGGGACTCTGGGCCCCTGGACTTCGTCCCCAGTACTACACCTTGCAGGTTCATGAAGAAGACCAAGATGTAGAAAGGAACCAGGTACACCTTGTTTTCTGAGTCCTCGTGTGTGTGCGTGTGAGTGCACGTGCATGTGTGCGTGTGCATATGTGCACGTGCACACCCTGGGTTTCCATCCCAGGGCCTCCTGAATGCTAAACATGTGCTATACCACTGACCTACATCTCCAATTCCTCTGAATCCAACGGTCTATTTTCATTTAATTCCATGTCATCATTCCCTCTCCCCTAATGAATTACTGCTTTCCTAGACATCAGTCTGTTACCCAGTAGCTTTTCGGATCCCGTAAGGGATTGCTCAGACATCTGGGATCTGTCACCCCATCCATTCTTCCTTGGAGGGCTTCTGGCTAATTAGTTTCTTTACTTCTGAACTTCTCTCCCCTGTGTGTCATCATCCTAGGCTGGATCAACAGACCAACGGTCTACCTGGCGAGACTTCGGCAGGAAGCTCCGCCTACTGAGTGGCTACCTATGGCCCCGGGGGAGTCCAGCTCTGCAGCTGGTTGTACTCATCTGTCTGGGGCTCATGGGGTTGGACCGAGCACTCAATGTGTTGGTCCCCATCTTCTATAGAGACATTGGTGAGGGGGAGAAGGACTACAGTTCAGCCTGCTGGTTCTTCCTTGGCCTGGTGACTGAAGTGGCCCTTACCTAGGGAGGTGGGGCAGTGGGAGTTGTGTGGTCAGAAAGGGGCAGCCTGAGGCAGTTTTGCCTGAAGCAAATCAAATCCCAGGTGCTGAAGTGACCCTTTTTTTCCATAGTGAACTTGCTGACTGAGAAGGCCCCTTGGAGTTCCCTGGCCTGGACTGTTACCACCTATGTCTTCCTCAAGTTCCTCCAGGGGGGTGGCACTGGCAGTACAGGTGTGTGGGACCCTGCACTCACCCTCGTGAGCATCAGCCCCTCCCACAGGCATTCCCTCACCCTTGTCCTCATGGAGGATGCCTTTCCCAGGCCCCTCTGTGTTCTCAGACCTTTCATGTCTTAGTGTTGGGCTGACATCACTCAGCCTCAGCCCTACTGAGGCTCCCTGGCCCCCTAGGCTTTGTGAGCAACCTGCGTACTTTCCTGTGGATCCGGGTACAGCAGTTCACATCACGGCGTGTGGAGCTGCGCCTCTTCTCCCACTTGCATGAGTTATCGCTGCGTTGGCACCTGGGCCGCCGCACAGGGGAGGTGCTGAGGATCGTGGACCGGGGCACATCCAGTGTCACAGGGCTACTCAGGTGTCACACCAGTGGAAAGGGCATGTGGGAGGGTGGGGCTGCAGAAGCAGGGGTGGAGGAGCTATCAGTATAGACCCAGCTTGAGCTGCTGCCCCTCCCACCTGGTTTATGTTTTGTTTTATAAATCATAAGAGTGATATACACACGGCCATCATAATAACTTAATGCAGACAAGAACAAATCTCTTTGAAATTCCACTTCTTCAGAGCTTCCCACTCTGCTTAGTACGTTGAGTTCTGCTTTTTTACATTTTTATTTATATCTGTGCAGACTCACAAAACTAAATATATTGTGGACATTTTTCCTAAAACAGGATTTCAGGACATAGATGTAATTCTTAGAGCACCTTTAACAAATCCTTGTGGAGATAACATTTTCATCCATGCATGAAGATCTCTGTTATTCACAAAAACTGATACAGAGAATTCTGTGGTTTGAGGCTGCAGTGGTTTATTTAGTCTGTGCCTCTTGAGAGGTGTTTAGATTGATTCCAGTCTGTTGCTGTTGAAAGCAAAACACTACACTGAGACTCCTAAAAGAAGGGTTGCTGGGCCTAAGTCACCAAGCCTTTGTTGCTTGACTTGCCCTCCTAGCTACTTGGTGTTCAACATCATCCCCACGCTGGCGGACATCATCATTGGCATCATCTACTTCAGCATGTTCTTCAACGCCTGGTTTGGCCTCATTGTGTTCCTGTGCATGAGTCTTTACCTCAGTGAGTGCTGCTGGGTGAAACCATCTCTCTACTATCTAGGGTTCCCTTGGGCATGAGCATCACATGACCACCTACCTTCAGGAGGCTGAGGATTGGTGGACTTGATTAGGATATGGCTCCTCCTGGCACAGTGGGCTCTTTTGAGTTGGACCTTAGTTCAACCTAGATGGAGGACCAGGGAAGGACATCCTTGTCACTTAGGTCCCTGCTGTGGTGGCCACAGGTCGAGGAGAAACTCATTTGTGCAGTCGGATGCATCTTGCCTTCCATGTGTTCACCTTGAGGCGTTTTCCTCACATGAGCCTTTGAGTACACTGTGAAGACGTCTCACATGCAGCTCCTCCCCTCATCAAGCTTGAGGCTCTCTCCCTCTTGAGTCTGGGTCCCAAGGCCCTAGTATAGGTTTAGTATGTATGGCAGGGAGTGGACATCCACGCTTGGTCTTTGCTGTTGAGGATGATGATTTATTCTCCCTACCCCTCGTCCTGTCACCCTCCAGTCCTGACTATCGTGGTCACTGAGTGGAGAACCAAGTTTCGCCGTGCCATGAACATGCAGGAAAATGCCACACGGGCACGAGCAGTGGACTCTCTACTAAACTTTGAGACGGTAAGGAAGGCTTCTGGGGCAATGATGAAAAGCACAGAAATGTGGAGGAACGTGGCTGGGACCACTAGGGTGATGAGGAACTAGGGTTAGTGCTATTTAAAATCAGGAAGGAAGGATTGGAATCTGGATGAATGATCTGAGCACCATGTGCTGTTTGACTTCACCAGGTGAAGTACTACAACGCTGAGGGTTATGAAGTGGAGCGCTACCGAGAGGCCATCATCAAGTATCAGGTGAGGGTGTGAGGGGCGGCCTCCTAAGAGCAGCAAGCTGGTCATTGGGGCATTGCCAGGACCCAGAGGAGTATGGTCCAGGTAGTGAGATTGAAAGCTGGGATTTGGTGGTCAATGTGTATGGGACATTCCTCCCTCCTGTACCGTTGCCTTCAGGGTTTGGAGTGGAAGTCAAATGCTTCACTGGTTTTACTGAATCAGACCCAGAACTTGGTTATTGGACTTGGCCTCCTTGCTGGCTCTCTCCTTTGCGCATACTTTGTCAGTGAACAGAAACTACAGGTGAGGCAGAATCAGGAATGGGAGAGTGGGGGCAAGGAAGAGGGGCCTGGGGCGTGTATCTGAGCCACCAGGTCCCTGAATGGGAAGTGGGCAGGACGATAGGAAGAGCAGACCCCCTGTAACTCGGCTTCCTGGGTCTCCACAGGTTGGGGACTTTGTGCTATTTGGCACTTACATCATCCAACTGTACATGCCCCTCAACTGGTTTGGCACCTACTACAGGTAATCTGATCGTTAGCTCTCACCTGTTTGATGTGTGTTGCTATTTCCTAGCTCCTCAGAGGAACCCCAACCCTTACCCTTCTTGCAGGATGATCCAGACCAACTTCATTGACATGGAGAACATGTTTGACCTGCTGAAAGAAGAGACAGAAGTGAGTGAAGACAGAGGAGTGGGGCTTGGTTGGGCTTTTTCTTGTCTCTGGAGAAATTGTTATACCGTTGGCCTCTGCCAGGTGAAGGACCTTCCTGGAGCAGGACCCCTTCACTTTCAAAAGGGCCAGATTGAGTTTGAGAATGTACACTTCAGCTATGCTGACGGGTGAGCCCTCTCCTTTTGCCTTCTTTCCTTTCCTCTAATCCATTTGCATCTGTCTTCCTCCGCCTTGTCCTGCTCTGAACCCTGGCTTTGCAGCCCACCACTACTAGGGGAAAGAACCTGGGGGATGGCAGGACCCAGTAGTGGCTCTAGCAATGGGAGTGGCCTGCTGACCCCGTCCACACTTCCTTGCAGGCGGGAGACCCTGCAAGATGTGTCTTTCACCGTGATGCCTGGACAGACACTGGCCTTGGTGAGAAGACACCCAGCCACTTGGCCCATACTTGAGCTTCCCTCATTCAGTGCCTGTGGTGGTTCATGACCCAGGCTGGGAGTTAGAGCCCTGTTTTAATGGGCAACAGGAATGAATGTGACAGACTGCATGGGTTTTGGTTGCCTCTTGGAGTCTTAAAAGCCAGTGGGCCTAATGTTTTCCCGTGTTTCCAATGCAACAGGTGGGCCCATCTGGGGCAGGGAAGAGCACAATTTTGCGCCTTCTGTTTCGTTTCTATGACATTAGTTCTGGCTGCATCCGAATAGATGGACAGGACATTTCACAGGTAAGGTTGCTGGGGACAATCCCATAATTTAGAGATCTGCATATAGAATACATGATAATGTTACAGATCTGTAGTAGTCCAGGAAAGCAGGCAGCAACAGCAGTATATTTCTGTGGAGGGAGAGAGGCTGAGAGACTGAGAGGGGGTGAGCGATTTGCCCACCCAGCTTGCATTTACAGTGGTGATGGCAAGATTCCAGCCTTGGGCCTCTTAAGCCATATGTTTCCTGCCATCTCATTCTATCTCCCAAGCCAAGGGGATTGATCTCACAGGGTGTGGTATATGGTCTTTTGGCCCCAGGTGACCCAGACATCTCTCCGATCCCACATTGGAGTTGTGCCCCAGGACACTGTCCTCTTCAATGACACCATTGCCAACAACATCCGTTATGGCCGTGTTACAGCTGGGAACAATGAGGTAGAAGCTGCTGCACAGGCTGCAGGCATCCATGATGCTATCATGACATTCCCTGAAGGTGAGGTACCTCTGCAGAGTCCCCTCCCCTGCCCAGTGTAGGTCTGTTAATCCTGATCTCTGGTTGCAGACACCAAGTTTATTATATGTGACTTGAGGGAGGTGGGCAAATATCCACAGGGTACGAAACCCAGGTGGGTGAGCGCGGACTGAAGCTAAGTGGTGGGGAGAAGCAGCGAGTTGCCATCGCTCGCACCATTCTCAAAGCTCCAGACATCATTCTGCTGGATGAGGTGAGGCTTCAGCACCCGTCTGCCCTCTGCCCTCCCTGTCTGCGCCCAAGCCACTTCTGCTAGGCAATTTTCCACCTGGCTTAGGTATCACCAGTCCATGTTTCACCAAAACCCTTTTTGGATCCCGTGCCCAAACTCTTTATTTCCTGAGCCTCAGCTAACAGCCTATATCCTCCTCCTATTTGGATCTTTGGGTGGCAGGGGCATTTTACCTGGACCCTCTCTGTAGGCAACGTCAGCACTGGATACATCTAATGAGAGGGCCATCCAGGCTTCTCTGGCAAAAGTGTGCACCAACCGCACCACAATCGTGGTGGCACACAGGTACAAGACTACCGGACCTGGGTGGCTGGCAGTGTGGGCCAGTTCTGGTGGAGTGGTAGATAACTGATCTCTGACTTCTCAGGCTCTCGACTGTGGTCAATGCTGACCAGATTCTTGTCATCAAAGATGGCTGCATCGTGGAGAGAGGACGGTGAGACACAGGATGAACAGGGCAGGGGCTTCTAGAGGGGGACTCCCTTGCCTGTCTCCTTTGTCCTCATACCCCAATTTCTTTAGAGTGAAACTGATAGTGCTTAACACTTGCTTCCTCACCCCAGGCACGAGGCGCTGTTGTCCCGAGGTGGAGTATATGCTGACATGTGGCAGCTGCAGCAGCAGGGACAGGAGGAAGTCCCTGAAGACACTAAGCCCCAAACCATGGCACAGTGACAAAAGTTGTGGTTTCTTCCCTCTCAAACACTAACTCAGGGGAATAAGATGTGTCCCTTTTCCCTGGCTTATGTCATCCTGGTCAGGGGTTTGGTGCTAGCTGTTATGAGAGAAAGGGATCTTTCAGAAAAGATCTTTAGGGAAATAAAAGTATGGACTGTGCAAGATCACTGTGGCTTTGTCTGTGGGGCATCATGAGGGGCCTCTATTCTTAAGTCAGTGAAGCATTCCTGACAAGACTTTCCTGTCTTGGGTTGGAGAGGGAAAAGACACACACCACTTGGATATCTTACTAACTGCCAAGATCTTTATTCTTTCCAGGCCCCTCCCTGCCCACTACCAGTGTGGGGCAGCCCCAGGTAAGGGGATGACATGAGGAAGGGAGCTGAGCGTGGCGCCTGGCCAGCACCCACTGAGGGCCCAACCAGGAAATGGTTCTGTTACTTTCTCCCTGTAGCTCAAGAGCTAGCAGGACCTTTCATAGGCTCAGCTCGGCAAGCCTTCTGGTGCTCCTGGGAGCGGCCTCCGCCTCACTTCTGCTCATCTCTGCACTCCAGGCTGCTGTGCGCCTCCTCTCTCTGTGTACCCTGGAGATGTGAGGGCCACAGTCCTTCTCAGCTGAGCCTCCCTCCCCATGCCCAGGACCCTAGCACAGGCTGCAGTTGGACGGCTTCAAGCTGCGGCTCTGCGCCTGGAGCAAGGACGGGGAGGAGGAGGAGGAGAGAGGGTACAAAGTCAAGGAAAAGAGAGGAAAGGCCTCATTTCAGAACTTAGCATGGGCTGGAGTCACACTGAAAGCAAAAGGATAATCATCATCCCAACACTCTCCAACACTTGGAAGAACAGCCCCTACACACAGCTTCTTATTCCCTACCAGCTTGGGACCCCACCTTTATCCCACCATCTCTGTACCTGCTGCCGTTGGTATTCTGCCTCACTGGCGGATAGCGCTTGAGCTAAAGCCAAGTCTTCTTCCTCCTGAGAACTAAGAGGGAGAAACAAGTTATATGACAGTAATGCCTCAGATTCAAGCATCCAATCTGTGTTAGGCATCACGGTGCTGAACGCCTCTAGGTATTACTACAGTCTTCATAGCGATCCAGGGTGGATATTAGTATTGTTCCCATTGTATAAAGGCAATGAAAGAATTGGTCAAAAGTTCATCTTAATCTTGAACCCAAGTTCCTACTATCTTGCATTGGGTCAGAGTGGTCTCACCTCCTCAGCTCCAAACTGAGCTCTAGCCCAAATCCTACCCTCTCACCAGAGTAGGTACCTTGGGATCTGGGGTTTGGTCTCTGCTAGAGATAGTTCCAGGGCACGTTGCAGAGCCTCATCCTCACTCTGCAAAGGAAGAAAGAAGACCAGTTTCCTTGGACATTACTCTCTTCATGGGTTTGCCTCTATCTATCCAAACTCTGCTCAACTCACCAAGCCATTCTGCAAAGTAATCACTGGAGGGACTGTCCGGGACGAAGATTGGGTTGTGGCTCTATGGCAGACATTCAAGAGGTTGAGATCAGAGATGTGAAGATGAAAAAAGGGAGGAGAGAAATGGGCAAGCCTACCTGCTAGGAGAGGTAGAGGAAGGTAAGGTCCGACTTGGGCTGGGGATGGTGCTTGTTGAAGAAGCCAGATCTTGTGATCTGGAAATGGCAGCAAATCTGTAGGGAAGACAGACAGTCTTGGCATGCCTCCAAGAACATGCCTTACCCAGAAAATCAGGGAGTTCCTCCAGTTTGAAAGAGGTTAAAAGATTCCCTTGGCCAATTAGGACAGGGTTGAAGCTTCCCAATTTGTAGTAATAGAGGTTGTCAGTAGAGCAATTACCCTGCCCGGCTTGTTGGGTGCCCCTCCCCAGAACAATCATGGTCCAGTGGGTGACGGTGCTTGATGCAGAAGTTTCGGCCACAGCGCTCACAGTTCAGTTTCATCATCTCCCGCTGTCGGCAACCAGAGCGTTCACACTTGTTGGTGAATATCTGAGGCGTATTGGGAAGGTTTAAGTCTGTAAAGATTCTATCCCTTCTCCAGCCCCATCACTGGAGTTCGTTGTTTAGGTTTGCAGGTATCAGTCCCAGCTGGATCAAAACTAACCCCTCAATCACTGACCTTGCGTTTTTGCTGTGCTGGATCAGAGCGACAGTCTCTGTCAATGTGTTCTCCCACAGCACGGTCAGGAGGCTCCCCTCTGGCCACAGGCACAGGTACATTACATAGGGGACATACTGGTACCTGGATATCCTATAGTCAAGAGGTAGAAGTCAGTTTGTGGTCCACTCCCAGTCCATAAAAATCTCTGGTCCTGAAAGAACTTGGATAATAATGCACAAGAAAACCCGATGTTCCCCAGCACTGAGCCTCAGAAAGACAATAACGGAGGGAAAAATGTGAAGCAGATTCTGGAGATTCTGCATGCATTCACCATCCACCCCCTCTCACCCTCACGATCGCCTCCTCACCTTTTGGTAAGCGGATCCACAGTGATGCTGGGCATAGGCCACATGGTCTGCACAGAAGATGCCCGAACAGGCATCGCACTTGAGCGGCAAAAAATCTGCAGGAAGTGGGTCGGACTGTAGGTCCAGCAGGACCTGGCTGTCCTTTCTTCTCACTCAAGGATGCCACTCCGTAAGGAAAAAGCCACCCTATTGGCAACACACTGCACCCCTTCCCTAGTCCACAACCTCCTTCGCCACGCCCCCTAGCCACCGCCCCCAACTTCGAGCTCCGCCCTTCTCTGGCACTTCCAGGCCCCGAGCCCACCCTCCTAGCCCCATCTGCAGTCCCAAACCCCTTTCCGCTCGGCCCGCCTCCCGCGCGCTCCGCCTCTCACCCAAGCGCTGACAGCTCGGCTCGGAACAGTGAGCCCCAAGGTCCGGAAACTCCATCGCCGGGCCGGGCAGAGCCTGCTGGGGTAAGAAGCGAGTGCTGAGCGTCCCTAGGGCTCTCACTGTGGATCGGGACCACGACCCAGCACTCGGGAGGGGGCTCCCCGTCCCGCCCCTTCCTCTTCCCCGCCCAGCCTGCG
The DNA here is from genome assembly GCF_902686455.1 of Sciurus vulgaris. Lineage (NCBI taxonomy): Eukaryota > Metazoa > Chordata > Mammalia > Rodentia > Sciuridae > Sciurus > Sciurus vulgaris. Next base: position 170,845,966 of record NC_136463.1, on the reverse strand, counting down.
TTACCAGAGCCTCCGCGCTGCCGGTCCACCGCTCCCACTCCTCCCGGGGCGCGCGCGGGCGCCATGACGTCATTACGCAGGGCGGCTCGTATCCGACCCGCGCAGTCTCGGGGCAGCGTGGGGAGCTACCCGGCAGAGCCCCACCCCTCATCCAACAAGTCAGGGAACTGGGATCCGGTCCGAGATCAGTGAGTGGGTGGCTGCAAACCCGTCTTGAATGCCGAGCGCTGGCGTAACTCCGGGGAGGGTCTTTATCAGTCAGTCCTGAGGGATGAACGAAAGTGCCGGTGAAGGCGAGGACAAATGCACTCTTGGGGACAAGGGCTGGCTAGGATAATTTGAAACCAGTCTGTTCACAATTCGGTCTCTGGCCAGCTTCTCACTCCACGCCCTCCCGCTGGCCATTTCGTTCACCGCCAAGGCTTACCTGCCCTTCAGGAGCTGACAGCTCCCATAATTCTTTGCAGTGCAAATTCCTCTCCAGAGCTACAGATCCTTCCTCCAGGTTTCAGCTTTGATGTCTTCCTCTAAGGCTACTCTGACCCTCATTCTGAGCGAGGCGATCTCCCTGCTATGTTTCAGCACCCACAGCACCTCACTGTAATCAGCTACGCAACCCCTACACACATAAACATGCTGGGGAGTCAGGGGCCGCGTCTATTTTGTTCTGTGTCAGGTCCCAGCACCTAACAGTGTCTATAATATAGAGATTTCAGACCTGTGTGTGAAGCCGAATCACCTATAAAACTATTTTTAATGCAGATTCCTGGGCCCTAGAGCTTCTGATTCAGTAGGAAGCACGTGAAGGAATTTATTTTTTTATTTTTTGGTATCAGGAATTGAACCCAGGGACACTCAACCACTGAGCCATATTCCAAGCCCTTTTTATTTTTTATTTTTTGAGACGGGGTCTCTCAAAGTTGCTCAGGGTCTTACTAACTTGCTAAAGCTGACTTTGAACTTGGGATCCTCCTGCTTCAGCCTCCAAAGCCTCTGGGACTGCAGGCCTTTACCACCACACCCGGCACATGAAGGAGTTCTGACACAGATTATCCATGCACCACACTTGGAAAACACTAGCTAGAATATTCTCAATGTTTCTGGAATGTTTCTTGAATGACGTGTGGGTGTCATTAGATTGGTTGCTACTTTATTGCAGAGCCCCATTTTGAGACTTTCCAATCTCAGCATACTTTGCTGCTCACCTGCCTCTGACTCCTCCTGTATAGGGTAGATAGTTCTGTCCCTCTTTATTATTATTATTATTACTATTACTATTATTATTATTATTATTATTATTATTATTATTTTGGTAGAGCTGGGGATTGAACCTAGAACCCACACATGCTAGGCAAGCACTCTACTACTGAGAGCCATAAACTCTTCTTTTGAGTTGGTGACTCTTTATACCCCCATAAATCTAGGCATGGGGACAAGTTAACAGATGAAATAAGCTCAAGAGTTCAAGCGCCCTCCAGAATGGAAAGATAAACGAGGCTACAACTGAAAATGAGGAGCCAGTCTCTCAATCTTTCAGAAATACTGAGGCTGGGCTTTGAAGTGGTCTCACAGGAACTGTCCAGTGTAGCAGCAGCTAGAGTCTGGCAGATATGGCACAGGGGACTGTGAGCATCTGCTGTGTTTAACCAATCAGATTCTTCCCTGGGAATTTGGAATCAAAGCCAAGGGAATCAGCATTCATAAGGTTGAACCTGTAACATACAAACCATCTGCCATATTACTATAATGTCATAGTAACCAAGAAACAGGAAAAGAGACTCTTATCTACAATGCCTCTGAATAATAGGACACTTGAACTCCATAAAAAAAAAAAAAAGGTTGATCTTATAGCTCACACCCATGAATTTAAGTCATATAATTATGAGAATCTTTTTTCTCCTCCCAAAGTCTACAACCCCCAGAAAAGCTATGGCTAACTGCCATCACTCACTGGTTTCACGTGTCTCTTTTAAGATAGTTACAAGTTATCCCAATAGATTAAGCATATTGCTCAAGGATTTGTCAGAATCTCTGACCACAATCTGAAGTCAAGTTTAATGACGTGCTGGAGACTCTATCCAGGTGTGCATTTAAGGGTCTTCTACCATGGAGATTGAGCTTTGGCATAGGCCCTTTAAAGGACAATTACTGAAGAGCTCAGTGTTCCTGAATTCTGAGTCTACCATATATGAAATTCAGCATCAGTTCTTTTAGATTAAAACATGAAATTGCTTATATCTGACCATGTTTATACTTGAATCATTTCCCCAATACGGTTTAACCTAATCTAAGTAGCACATTGTACTGGTAAGAATTATTTTTTTGACTTATCTAATCCTCAGTCTGTTGGGTGTCAGAGTGCGCACATAAAAGCAAACACTCTGTGTGGTAGTGTAGTTTAAAGTCCATTGTACCATGGGGCTGCAGATGTAGCTCCCTGGTAGAGTGCTTGCCTAGCATGCATGAAACACTAGGTTCAATCCCCAGTACTGCAAAAGAAATAAAGAAAGTTCATGTGCCTTAAAATCAGATATACCAAATGTCTTATGTAGTTTAGTCCTCAGACTTTCTTCAAATAATAGGACATAAGAAGAAGATACTAGGTAGGATATGGGTTAAACTGCTATAGCAGGGACTCAAAATAACAAGAACTTAAACAACAAATAAGTTTAATTTCTTGCTTATATAAAAATCCAGGGCTGGTATGACAATGCCTGTCAGGAACTCAGATGCCACCTATTTTGTTGCTTCTCCATCCCTATGGTTGCCTTTGTCCTTGTGGTTTCCAGATAAGTCCTTGGTCCAGGCAGCAGAATAGGGGAGAGAGGAAGGAAGACATACCCCTTCCATTTAAGGACTTGACTCTAATCCGCATGCATCTCTTCTGCACATCTTGCATTGGTCAGTGCTTAGTCAATATGATCTACCTGGCTCCAGGGAAGCAGGGAAATATAGTCTTTATCTAGATGACTGCATACCAGGTAAAATGTCAATGATTATGTCAGCGAAGGAGAACAAATAGTTGGGAGACAACTAGTATCATAAAGGCAACTAAAGAATACTTCTATGATATGTGGACCATCCTAAATTTGAAATAATGAGACAGGCGTTAGGTCATGTAAGGTCACACAGCAGCCAAGATTGTGAAAGGCATTTATGTTAGTTCATGGTTTTTGAGGATAAGAACAACAGGTTCCAGTGCCACTTTGTCAGTATCCTACTGTGGCCCACTGTGTAACTAGCAACCACTCCACAGCTCCCATCCTTAAGGACAAAACTTATGATTTTAATCATCATACACCAAGCAGTGGTATTTTGTAACTCTCTTTACAGCCCCAGGGATAAGTCTTTAAATGATCTAAGTCAGTGTTTTTCAAATTTTTTAACCGTAACTAGGAACTGCATTTTGTTTCCAACACACACATGCACACGCACACACACACACAGTCATGAAATTAATACTTGACCTTATATTTGATATCCTCTCATTCTATTTCATTCTTTTAAATATGCTGGTAACTACACTATTGACTTCCCATCTCACCATCCCATAAATGGGCTGCAACCTGTAGTTTGAAGAAAAAAATGTTCTGAGCAAATTAAACTACCCTCATTCCCTTTGGGTAAAACATATAAACCCAATATGTGTATGAAAGGAAAAATTATTGTAAACTTTCTCTCTCTCTCTCTCTCTCTCTCTCTCTCTCTCTCTCCCTCTCCTCCCCCCCCCCCCTTAGTGCTGGGAATCAAACCGAGGACATCACGTGCTAGGCAAGCACTCTACCACCGAGCCACACACCCAGTCCCTTATCGTTTTAATAAACAAGCATCAGATTTTAAATCATTGTTTTTAAGTCAACCCATGATCAGCTGGCTTCAAGAATTACATTTCTTCATTTGTTTCTCTCAACATTCATCAGGAGCTTTAGAATTGAAGGCTTCCAGTTGGGGGACCTTGGAACAGAGCAGACATAACAAAGATGAACACTGCACCTTTTCCTGCTCCCAGACTACCAATGCACAGATAACCAAAGACTTGGAGGACTTTAAAACAAAATTGTTTGCAGCTCTCTCTTGAGTATGAGCCAGAATTTTTTTCACTGCTGGGGATCAACTGAGGGCCTTGCACATTCTAAGCAAGCACTCTGCTACTGAGCCACATCCCCAGCTCCGGAGTCAGAATGTTTTAACTGCCCTAACAAACTTACTTCACCTCAGAGACCCCATGACCACCAAAAAGAGTGAAGGTCTCACACATCTCTTGTCGGGCAGAACATTTCCCGACCGATGGGTTATTGTCCAGAGAACTATTTATGTTGATTAAGAGCCCAGGGCACTCACCTGTAATCCCAGAGGCTCTGGAGGCTGAGGCAGCAGGATCGCAATTTCAAGGCCAGCCTCAGAAACTTAGCGAGAACCTAAGCAACTTAGCAAGACTCTGTCTCAAAATAAAAAGGGAAAAAGGGTGAGGGATGTAGCTCAGTGGTAAAGCATCCCTAGGTTCACTCCCCAGTATCAAACAAAAACAAAACCAAAAACAAGTCTTTTTCACTGGATGGTGCTGACTTTCCCAAATTTAAAAAAAAAGTGGTGCACAAACCAAAGTCTCCATTTCCAAATACGTAGTTTAGATGTCAGTTCCTTGCCTCCGGAATAAAGGAATAAAGGAGGGCACTGAAGGAGATCCAATAACATTTTGCAACTCGTGCAGCTGTTTCAAAAGATATCAATTAACAGTTGAACAGTGTTTAAGTCTCTTTTATTATAGATCAACAAAACGTACCTAGACCTGCTAAGCAGCTTTGTGCACTAGCGCTGGATAACAGAGCTGCAGTCTCTCACTGGAGCAACAGACATCAGCTTCTCTACAAATCAGTAGGTGTAGTCATGGCCAAACATCTCTTATTTCAGCCTCAGCAGGTTTAAAGTAGACAAGGTCAAAGTGAGGATGGCCAGCAAAGTTGTCTTGGCTCCATTCCTACACACACACTGAGCTTGAGATTACGTTACTTGTTTCTGGAGTTGGGATCTGAACCCAGGTTTTTATATTGACTTAAACCTTATGTTATTTCCATTATACAACATCATCTCCCAAAAGTGTATTCTATAATCTTCTGAGCAATTGGAAGAAGACATATAAGTTACTGTTTTCCTAGAGTGTAGAAAATCACTTCATGGGTTATCAGTATTCAAACATCTATCAGCAGTAGAATGAAACAGACAGTATTACCCTATGTATATGTATGATTACATGAATGGTGTGAACCTACATTGTGTACAACCATAGAAATGAAAAATTGTACCCCATTTGTGTACAATGAATCAAAATGTGTCTGTAAAAATAAAAAATATTTTAATTAAAAAAATTTTAAAAAATACAATCTTTGTGACAATATTCAGTCCTTTGTCCTCAGGTGCCTTAGCTCTCCAGGGAGTTAATTACAGACTTCTACTTTAGGCAAATAGTTCATATTCATCTGATTTTACAGGTTATAAAGTGATTTTGAAATGTCAGTTCAATCCAGTAAATATATATATATATATATATATATATATTTATATATATATATATATTTATATATATATATATATATATTTTTTTTTTTTTTGTGGTGCTGGGGATTGAACCCAGGGCCTTGTGCTTGCAAGGCAAGCGCTCTACCAACTGAGCTATCTCCCCAGCCCAACCCAGTAAGTATTGACTGAGCTTTGTCAGATCTTATATTAGGCCCTGGGCATAGGGAAGGCAGATCATTTACGACCATTGTCTCCAAGTTATTTGGTGTTTGGTAGTAAACAACTAATCAAAGTGAGGTAGTCCTATGTCTGCCTTCCTAATCACTGGGAGGCTGAAGCAGGAGAATCACGAATTCAAGACTAGCCTCTGTTACTTAGCAAGACCCTGTCTTAAAATTTAAAAAAAAAAAAATTAAAAGGGATAGGGATGTAGCACTTGCTTAGGATGTGCAGGGCTCTGGGTTCAATTCCCAGTACTAAGCTGAAAAAAAGTGGGAAGTGCAAAATGCAGTGGCATTCAAATGTTTTCAGCCTTAGCTAAGAACGACAACATACCTGTAATCCCAGATTCTTGAGAAGCTGAGGCAAGAGGATCAGAGGTTCAAAGACCATCCTGGGCAATTTAGTTATACCATCTCAAAATAAAATAAAAAGGGCTAGAGATGTAGCTCAGAGGTAAAATGCTCCCAGGTTTAATCCCCAGTACCACTGAAGTAATATAGTAAGATATATAATATAGTAAGATATATAGTTTACATGTCCTCCCAATATAAATATAAATGTTGCTTAATGTCCACTGAATCAATTTAATGATCCACTGATTTCATGACCCCCAGTGTGAAAACTATGTTCTAATAGATATGCAGAAGGTTATGGGACACAAATGGGAGCAAGTAATGCCCAGAAATGCAACATGACAAAAGTATTCTGGCAGGAGGAAGGGGATGAGAGAGCTTTACAAATACTATAGATCATCCTCACACATACAGCACAGAGGAGTCTGAGCATATGTACTCCAGGAAGATGGAAGATAAATATTCTGATAAATATGGCCAATTGAATGTACATATTTTATATGTATTTCCTCCTCAGTCCCCACCAAGATAACAGGAAAGGAGTAAGCAGAACAGAAGTGAAATAATCTGGGAAAACATGACAAGACCATTTTGGAAGCTGGAAAGCTAATGGAAGAGGGATAACTGATTTGAGATCCAAGGACACTGAAAAAGTGCAAATAGTAAGTGTCACGCCAGTGTGGATTGAGAATGGGAGTCATAGGAAGGTTCAGTACTGGGAATATCCACCTCTGTGAGCGTGGGCTTGGAGGAGGAACTTGAAAACAGAAGGGTTTAAAGGTTTAAAGTCTGTCTTAGTCTTGAGTTCTAATAACACAATGCATAGGCTGGGTAAATTATAGAGAGGTTTATTTTGGTTTATATTTCTGGCTCAAAGTTGAGGTGTCCACATCTGGTGATGCCCTCTGGCTGGCAGAGTCCTGAGACTGCGAGGACAGAAAAGACCTAGCCAAACTGGATTTTGTAGCAGATCCACTCTTGGGATAACCCATTTAGTGAATGGATGGGTTAATTCAGTCATGAGGACAGGGCCTTGTTTTAGTCAAATTTTGTGTTACTGTGACCAAAATACCCAACAAGAACAACTTAGAGTAGGAAAAGATGATTTGGGGCTCACAGTTTCAGAGGCCTCAGTTCACAGATGACCTACTCCATTGCTCTACCCAAGATGAAATAGCATATCACGGGGAAGGGGCCCAGGGGAGGAAAGCTGCTCAGTTCATGTTGGGTTCAGGGAAACAGAGAAAGAGGTACAGGGAAAGGACCACAGGAAAGATGCACCCTTCCGTAGTATCCCTTCCACTGCCCCCGTGACCCACCACCTCCTCCAGCCATGTGCAACCTTACAAGTTACCACCCAATCAGTCCATTCAAATTAGGATGGGCTTATTAGGTTACAGCTTCGTAATGTAATCATTTCACCTCTGATTATTCATGCATTAACACAGGAACTTTTGGGAGCTTATATCCAACCATAAAAGAGTCCTAATCAGCTCATAAGGATCCTACCTGGCCCTACTTTGTAATATCTCAAAATACAGATCAAATTTCTTTCCCTTCTTTTTAAAAAATTCCTTTCTTAGTTGTAGATAGACACAATACCTTTGTTTTATTTATTTATTTTTATGTTGTGCTGAGGACGAGACCCAGTGTCTCACATGTGCCAGGCAAGTGTGCTACCACTGAGCTACAACCACAACCCCCTCTTTCCTTTTTTTTTTTTTTTTTTTTTGGTTTGTTTGATTTGGCTGGGAACCGAGCCCAGGGCCTTGCCCGTGTTTGGCAAATGCTCTATCACTGAGGTATAACCCTAATGAGGATTTAATTTCAGCATAAGTTTCAGAGGGGACCATATTCAGATTATAGTACATTCTGTCTAAGGAGCAGTTAGCTTCCTCATTTTCCCTTCTCTAGCTTAGACAACAGGTCATTTCTCCCTCCCATCCCAAAGAAGGCAGGGATAAGTCAGAGGGGTCCCTGGATGAGAGAGGGTGGATGGGAAGAGAACCGTACCCTCCTTTCACCTGGCTTCAGATCACTGCCCCAAAGCCCTGGAGACTGGGGTTTCTTCTCTGGGGAACTGCCAGACTAAGAGAAAAGATCCATGGATGATGGCACAGGGGGTTCTCAACAAAATGGTTGTCTCTATCACATCACCCTGCGGGAAGATGCCAATCAACAAGTCGAGAAGATTCAGTTGGTCTTTAGTTTTTTTCTTTTCTTTTCTTTCCTTCTTTCTTTCTTCCTTCCTTTCTCTTTGGGGGTGTTGGGGATCAAATGCAGGGCTCAAATGCAGTAAGCACTCTATCACTGACCTACATCCCCAGTCCTCAGTTATCCTTTAAAAAAGTGCCTCTTCTTAAATATGAAGGAGGAAACCAGGGTTTGAGGGAAGTCTCTACTGTGAAAGACAGAGACCACAGTAAAGAAACTGTGTGTGTGTGTGTGTGTGTGACCAGCACAATGCAGGAAATGCTAAAATATAACTATATTACTATATTATAGTAATATGATGAATATAACATTAATGATTAATATAATTTCTTCATAGAGAAGATTTTTCATCTAACACACCAACTCAGGAGACTATAAAAAGGAATATTCAGAAGATGAAGAAAGCTCTTATCATTAAAAAATTCAGAAGAATGGTTGCAATGTAAATTTGAAAAAATATTTTAGAAAACAAAATGAAAATATAAAGGAGTAAAAAATACAAAAAGGAAAAATTAGAAAACTAGATTATTGGCACAGGAATTTCAAAATTTTATCAATAGGAATGTCAGAAAGAAAATGGATGGGAGGTCAGATAGAGCACTTATCTCCAAAATTTATAAAAAACTTACAAAACTTTACAGCAAAAATACAAAGAATCCAATCAATAAATGGACCAAGAAACTGGAGACACTTTTCAGATGTGGGGAAGAAGGCACATTTTTATATTGCTGGTGGAGTTGCAAATTGGTGCAGTCTCTCTGGAAAGTAGTGTAGAGAATCCTCAGAAAACTTGGAATGGACCTACCTTTTGACCCAGCTATCCCACTCCTCAGTTTATACCCAAAGGACTTAGAATCAGCATACTACAGTGATGAAGCCACATCAATTTTCAGAGCAGCTCAATTCACAATAGCTAGATTGTGGAACCAACCTGGATGCCCTTCAACAGATGAATGGATAAAGAACCTGTGGTATATATACACAATGGAATATTATTCAGCCATAAAGAAGAATAATAATATGGCATTTGCAAATAAATGGATGGAATTGGAGAATATCATGCTAAGTGAAATAAGCCAATCCCAAAAAACCAAAAGCCGAATGTTTTCCCTGATAAGTGGAGAATGATATATAATGGGGGTGGAGGGGTGGGGAGTGAGAGAAGAATGGAGGAACTTTAGATTATGTAGAAGGTAATGAGAGGGAGGGGGTTATGAAAAATCGTGGAATGAGACAGACATCATTACCCTATGTACATGTATGATTACATGAATGGTATGAACCTACATTGTGTACACCATAGAAATGAAATGATGTACCCCATTTGTGTACAATGAATCAAAATATAGTGTGCAAAAAATTAAAAAATAAATAAATAAGTAAAAAAAAGAAAATGGATGGGAGGGAAAATATTAAAAGAAAAAATAGAGACTACAAAGTCATAAGGAGAGCTACTAACAGGAGAGAGAAGTCCTGCAGTGAGGGATGTCTGGATTCTTTTTTCTAATATTTCCTCCCAGTACTGGGTATTGGATCCAAGGATACTCTACCTCTGAGCTACATTCCCAATGCTTTTTAAATATTTTATTCTATTATTTTTATTTTTGTTCTAAAAGATACATGACAGAATGTATTTTGACATATTATAATACATGGAGTGTAACTTATTCTAATTAGGATTTATTTTATTTGATTTTGAAGCAGGGTCTCACTAAGTTTCCCAGGATGGCCTTGAATTTAAGATTCTCTTACTGCAGTTATGATTAAGTTACTGCAGTGGGATTACAAAGGTGTGCTACCACTGCATCTGACTTGGGTTCTTTTTTATGTTGTGTGACATGAAACTTTAATATCTGAGTATTCCCACCTTCTCCCTCCCCCATCTTCCAAGAAGATGAGACACTGTATTTCTGGCAGCTACAGGGCCTTGTACTGCTGAGAGCCCCAGTGGGTTGGAATCTGAGAAAGCAGAATAATGTAAACTGGAAAGGACTGATTTAAACATGAAAGTGAAGAACGGATTTGGAAGACGGGGCTGCTGCTCAGTGTAGAGCACTTTGCTTGCCTCGTATGCCTAAGACCCTGGGTTCCATTCCCCAGCAAAAAATGGGTGCGTTCGTGCATGCGCGCACGCGTGTACACACACACACACACACACACACACACACACACACACACAAATACACACGGATTGGAAGATTGCAGAGGAAAGGCTGACTTGGAGAAGGGGGACAAACATGAAATTTGGAGATTTTTCTGGGAGACAAAAAAATGGAGGAATGGTGTTGTGTTGCTTGAGGCAGTGGGGGAAAGGATGGTGGGAAATTCGGTGTTTCAGGCTTTTTGAATGATTTTGTTGAAGAGTGTCAATGCTTTTCAGTGTTCCATGGCTACTGTATTGTAAGACCATGTTAATCCTGGCTACCAGGAAGCTTGTTTGCTACTTCAAGCAATTGCAGGGATTGGGGGTGTGGCCAGGGTAATCTCTCACTCAAAGCCAGCACTGTCTGAAGGGTCTGCCTATTAAGAGAAGGGAAGTTACCTGGACCCTCTCCCCAGTCCACTCCCTATCATTTTTTGGGAATCTGTCTTCATGGAGTTCAAGCCTTCTTCGTGTTCTATCCAGTTCCCCAAATCTTGCTTTCACATATCAAATGCAAGCTCCATTTCCCAGTCTTACCCCCTGAAAGACTTACTGGTTGCTTGTTTTCCCTCAGCCAGAATTAGCCTCATCTTTAATTAGTTGAGGTGGTCCCTGGACATGCAATCTGTCTTGGACTTCTTCCCCGGGCTAGACACCTGTATCTTCCAGGGGTCTGCTATTAGCCTCCCTGACCTTGGTCTTGAAGAATGAGTCAAGAGTTAGCCAGGTGAGAAGTAAAGAAACCCGCAAATGTCAAGGAGCAAAGAGGAAGAATGGAGAATTACTAATACTTGCTCTATGGTTGGAATATCTAATTAGGGGAGGAAATGGGGAAAGACATGAAGAACAACAGCCAGGTATTTTTCATATTATTTTGAAATGTATGCTTATAAACATCTGTATACAGGTGGCAAAACTAGGCTACAGACGCACCTCTTGATTCCAATTTTTGTGTTCTTTCTGTATAACTGGAGGGCAGTTTAATTTAAATCAGTCCTAATTCAAGAGCAATTTTGCTTCCAGGGAACATTTGGCATTGACTGGAGATGCTCTCTGGCTGTCACAATTGAGAGCTGTGTAGGAGGGTGCTACCGGTTTCTGGCAATCAGTCAAAGATGTGGCTTAATATTCTATAACGAACAGGAAAGTTGCCACCATGACAACCAAAGAATTATCTGGCTCAAAGCATCAATAGAATTGATGCTGCAAAACCCTGATTTAGATGAAGTTTAAAACTAGAACTATTCTAGATGGTATTTTACAGGTGGTAGCCCCTATAGTTCTACCTAGTTGGGCGGCTGAGCAGGGAGGATCCCTTGAGCTCCCAAGGGAGATCAGCCTGGGTCACATAGCTGAGACTACAAAACAAAACAAAACAAAACAAAAAAACTACAGCTATTTTGACTGCGTTCAAATCCCAGTGCCAATAATTCCTAAATGCCTGAGATTGGAAGATCAGAACACAATGACTTTTACTGGCATCTCAGTATTTATTTTACATAAAACAGCTATTTATTTATTTATTTTTTAAATCGTGCAAGGTGCGGTGATGCACATCTGTAATCTCAGCTGCTCAGGAAACTGAGGCAGGAGGATTGAGAGTTCAAAGGCAGCCTCAGCAAAAGTGAGACCCTAAGCAACTCAGTGAGATCCTGTCTCTAAATAAGATACAAAATAGGGCTGGGGATGTGCCTCAGTGGTCAAGTGTCCCTGAGTTCAATCCCTGGTACACCCCCCCCCCCCAAATTTTGGTACAGGGATCCCAGGGCTTATTGCATGCTAAGCAAGTACTTCACTACTGAGCTACAGCCCAAGCCCAGTAATTTCTTTGTAAAGCAAAATGTTTAGCATTTTAAAAAGTAAAATTGTCTAATACCTTTGAAAGACAAACCTAAAAATGTAGATTGAAAAATATAAACATTAAATATACATTATTTTAGACGGGTGTAGTGGCACATTGCCTGTAATCCCAACGACTTGGGAAATTGAGGCAAGAGGATCCCAAATTCAAGGCCAGCCTCAACAATTTATTGTCCCTAAGCAACTTAACAAGACCCTGTCTCAAAATAAAAAAATAAAAGTGCTGGGGATGTGGCTCAGTGGTAAAGGGCCCATGGGTTTACTCTCCAATACCAAAACTCCCCACATTTTAATATAAATTATTAGCATATAAATGTAATATTATTTTATTGTGATTATTAACACAGATTAATGGAGTTCACTGTGATGTTCCAATGCATACATATATTGTGCTTGATCATGTCCTCTCGCCATTCTTCTACCGTTGGGCCCCTTTTCCCCCCAGTACTCTTCCCAGTCCCTAGTAATCCCTCTTCTACTTTCAGGTCACCTTTTTTGTATTATTTTGTTTCTACAAATAAGAGAACATACTATAACTGTCTTTCTGTGTCTCTCTTATTTTGTTTAACATGATGTCCTCAAGTTCCATCCATTTTGATGCAAACTGCAGGATTTCTTCTCCCCCACCCCCCATTTTTTTAACCAGGGATTGAACCCAGGGTTGCTTAACCCCCAAGCTACATCCCTATCCCACCCCTTTTATTTTTCGAGACAGGGTCTTGCTAAGTTGCTTAGGGCCTCCCTAAACTGCTGAGGCTGGCTTTGAACTTGTGATCGTCCTGCCTCAGCCTCCAGAGCCACAGAGATTACAGGCATATGCCATCATGCCCAGTCAACTAGGATTTCATTCTTTATGGCTGAATAGTACTTCACCATGTGTGTGTGTATGTACATATATCTCACTTTTTCTTTTATCATTTTTAATATATATTTTTAATTTGTCCTAATTAGTTATACATGACAGTAGAATGAATTTTGACACATCATACATAAATGGAGTACAACTTCTCATTCATCTGGTTGTACTATATCTCACATTTTATCTTTCATCTGTTGATGGGCATCTAGGCTGATTCCCATATCTTAGCTATTATGAATAGCAACACAATAAATGTGAGCATGCAGTTATCTCTTTTGTATACTGACTTCACTTTCTTTGGAAATATACCCAGGTATGGAATAGCTGGATGATATTGTAATTTTATTTTTGGTTTTGTTTTGTTTTTGCAGTACTGGGAATTGAATGCAGGGTCTTGTGCCAACTAGGCAAATACTGAACCACTTGAGTTATATCTCTAGCCCTATTTTTTATGAGAAACCTCCATACTATTTTCCATAGTGGCTGTATTAATTTACATTCCTACCAATCGTGTATAAGTGTTCCTATTTCTCTATATTCTCTCCAGCATCTGTTATTTCTTGTTTTTGATAAAAGTCTAGCTGGTTTGAGTTGGTATCTCATTGTGGTTTTGATTTGCATTTCCATGATGGCTAGTGATACTGAACATTTTCCCCCTCAGTACTGGGAATTGAACTCAGGTGTGTTTTCCCCATTGAACTCCATCCCGAGCTCTTTTTTTTTGGGTGGGGGGAGTACCGGGGTTTAAACTCAGGAGCACTCAACCGCTGAACTACACCCCCAGCCCTGTTTTGTATTTTGCTTAGAAGCAGGGTCTCACTGGTTGCTTAGTGCCTTGCCATTGCTGAGGCTGGCTTGAACTCTCGATCCTCCTGCCTCAGCCTCCTGAGCCGATGGGATTTCAGGCATGTGCCACTGCACCCAGCCTCTTTTTGTTTTTTGTTTTGAGACAGGGTCTTACTAAATTGCCCAGGCTGGCCTTAAACTTGCAGAGGCTGGTCAGGATTATAGGCGTGCATTAGGATTACAGGTGCATGCCACTACGGGTGACTTGAGCATTTTTTCCATATATTTATTGATTATATTTCTTTTTTTAAGAAGTGTTTATTCTGATTGTTTGACCATTTTTAAGCCGGGTACTTGGTTTTTGTTGTTGTTAGTTTTTTGAGTTCTTTGTAGATCTTATTGTAGACCTTAACCCTCTGTCAAATGGCAAATATTTCCTCCCATTCTGTAGGTTGTCTCTTCCCTCTGCTGTTTCCTTTGCTGTGCAAAAGCTTTTTAATTTGATGTAATCCCATTTGTCATTTTTTGCCTTGATTTCCTTTTGGAGTCCTATGCAGAAAACCATCACCGATAACCAATACCTTGAGGTGTTTCCCCAATGTTTTCCTTTAGTAGTTGTATAGTTTTGGTCTTACATTTAGTCTTTAATCCATTTTGAGTTGGTTCTTGTATCGGGTGAGAGATAGGGGTTAAGTTTTAACAGCTGCATGTGGATATCCAGTTTTCCCAGCACCATTTGTTAAAGATGCGGTCCTTTCCCCAATGTATGTTTTTGGCACCTTTGTGTAGAATCAGTTGACTGTAGATATGTGAATTTGTTTCTGGGTTCTCTATTCTGTTCCATTTGTCTGTGCGTCTGTTGTCATGTCAATGCCATGTTGATTTTGTTACTATGGCTCCATAGTATGTTTTGAAATCAGGTATTGTGATGCCTCCAGCTTTGCTCTTTTTGCTCAAGATTTCTTTGACTTTTCAGGGTCTTTTGTGCTTCAAAATTAATTTTAGGATTTTAGGATGGGGATTGCATTGAATCTGTAGATGGCTTTGGGTAGTATGTTAGTCCATTTTCCATCACTATAACCAAAATGTATGACAAGAACAACTTAGAGGAGGAAAAGTTTATTTTGGCTCATGATTTCAGAGGTTCATTCCATGGTCCTCAGACCCCAATGCTCTGGGCTTCAGGTTAGGGTGAGCATTGTGGCAGAAAGGCATGGCAGAGGAAAGTGCTCACCTCATGGTAACCAGGAAGCAGAGAGAGAGCACAAGGATCCAGGAACAAAATATATATAATCCTCAAGCCACACCCCAGGTGACCCACTTCCTTCAATCATGCCCCATCTGCCTACAGTTACCACCCAGTAATCCATTCAAATTATTACTCCACCAGATGGATTAATCCATGGATTAGGTTATGTCTCTCACAATCTAATCATTTCACCCCCTATATTAACACAAAAATTTTGGGGAATACCTTATATCCAAACCATAACATCCAGTATGGACATTTTAACAATATTAATTCTTCCAACCCATGAACATGGAAAGTCATATTTCTTCAGTATTTTGTAATTTGCATTGTAGAGGTCTTTTACTTCCTTGGTTAAGTTTATTCTGGATATTTTATTTATTTGTGATTATGCAATAGGGATTGTTTTCATGATTTCTTCCTCAGCAAATTAATTTTGGTATATAGAAAGTTTCTTATTTTTGTACGTTGGTTTTGTATCCTTTTACCAAAGGTATTTATCAGTTCTGACAGTCTTCTTGCTTGAATCTTTGGATCTGCAAACAGGGATCATTAGACTTCTTCCTTTCCTATTTGTATGCCTTTTATTCCTCTCTTTCTTAATTGTTCTGGCTAAAATTTCTACTACTATATTGAATCAGTGGTGAAAGTGGACATGCTTGTCTTGTTCCTGATCTTAGAGGAAATGCTTTCAGTTTTCCCCCATCCAACATTATGTTGTCTATGGATTTTTCATATACATGTTGAGGAATGATCTTTCTGAAAGCACCCAGAAAACCACTCTGGATGTGGGAACTCACACACAAGAGATTTTATTAAGCAGACAAGCAGAGTCTGCCCTTAAGAGCAAGGGTGGGGGGGGAATGGAGGAGGGGCTATTCTTAAGTAGAGGAATTTCATGGGCAAAAAACAATCAGACCAACGACTAATGAGGAAGTTCGCAGGCTAATGATTGGACCAGTGACTGACGAGGTAGTTTGCGGGCTAACAATATAGGTTGTAAAATGGCGTAGGGAGCGCAGAATAAAGGTGGCACCAAAATGGCAGGGGAGAATGGCTGCAGCCTTGTTAACCCATTGTCCCTTCACCTTCTATACCTAATTTTTTCAGGTCTTTTATCATGAAAGGAATGCTAAATTTTATCACATGCTTTTCTGCATCTTTTGGGATGATCATATGATTTTTATCCTTGGCCCTCTTTATGTACTATACTATGTTTATTGATTCATGTATGTTGAACCATCCTTTCATCCCTGAAATGAAACCATCTTGATCATGGTGTATGATCTTTTGATCTGTTGAATTTGATTTGCTAGTATTTTGTTTAGATTTTTTTCCATTTATGTTAATAAAAGATATGGTTTATTGTTTTCTTTTTTTCATTGTGTCCTTCTCAAGTTTTGATAACAGGGTAATTCTGGCCTCACAAAATGAGTTTGAAAGTGTTCTCTCCCTTTCAGTCCTATGGAGAAGCATTGTTAGTTTTTCATTAAGAGTTTGGTAAAATTTGGGGGAATCCAAAATGGCCGACTATAGGGAGGCTGCATTCCTTGTCACTCCATAACTTGGGCTTCAAGCAGAGGAAATACTGTTTCTCTGTGAGGCAGTTGTTGCCACCCACTGATCCCTTGCTGTTTACCCAGTTCGTCCACCACTTTCACCCAACATCTGCTAGCATATCACCTGCTTTTTGAGGACAGATTGCTCACTGACTGATGCCTATCATCACCATTTGCCCATTTGCCTGCCCATCACCCGCCTTTCACCTATCCATCGCCCACTGCCCAACATCCACCCACTGATCATTCACCATTATCCTGCAGACCACCCACAGACAACCAGCAGATCACCTGCTTCCTACTGTTGCCTGGAAGTCCATTGTCATAGTACCTACAGGTTTGGTTACACGTGACTGCCACCATTTTGGAACAATAGCCAGGACCTGCAATTTGTTGCCACGGCCACCGCCATCTCAGGGCATGGCCACCTCAGTCTGGGGTGTTAGGCAAGGGCCTAGAAATAAATTGGGGTACATGCAGGTCTGGTTGTACCTGAGGTCCTTCTGCTCTGTGTGGTAGTGGCTGCTATCTGGCTGCCTCTTTACAGGTCACTCCTTTATGTGCACATCCCTGGTGGTCTCTCTGAAAGTTGAAAGGGCTTTGAGATCTTGGGACTGCAGCAAGTCATGGTCTGGGTAACCTGAAGCTCAGGTCCCTCCGATTGCAGCTGTGTTTGTGTGGACAAATCTGAGGCTGGGAAGCCTTTGGAAAGCCAGAGACTAGGGGCAGTTCCCCAGGGGGAGCATAGGTTGAAGAAACTGGAGAAAACTGGGCTCTCTCCAGCTCAGTGAGTCCTAAAGTGTGCAGGGATGGAAGGGGTCAGCTATAACAGATGGGAAAACTGTAAGAGGGTGTGAGGGCATCTTCCTATTGGCTCACCCACCCAAACTGTCCAGCACCCACTGGACTGGAGCTAACATCAAACTTCAGACAACCCCTCCAATTGGTGGAGAAGGGAAACAGGAAATTTTTGAAAGCAAATGGAAGCAATCATTCGATTTTCCATTCAGACTTTCAACTTTTATTTTTCTTTTTTCACCTTCTGTCTCACACCTCTACCATCTTTGAATCCAAATATTTTTCATGCATCAATTTATTGAGGAATGAGATGTCTGAATAGTATGTGACAGTTTTGTTGTGTATTCGTATTTTTACTTTTTAAAAAGAAATCTGTACATATATTTTGCTCTCACCTACCTGTTTTCCTAGCTTCTCTTTCTCACTTCTCACATACTAACAGCCAACCTCTTATTAATTCCTCCCTTGCTCTTATTATAAATTTTTACCTCTATCTTCTTTCTCTCATAAACATCACACCTTACACTACTTCTGTTCCTTCATTGTCCATCATTTGAAATGATAAACCCTTTTAGAAAACTTACTGTTTATATCATAGACAATAATTAAACACTTCATTTCTGTCTATTGTGACAAAACTGACAACCTTAATTGGAGCCATTTGGTTTAAGGTGATATATCGTTTGTAGTTGGTGCTGTTAATATTGGTCTCCCCCTTAAAGGTGAGGTACTGGAAGCCTTCAGGGACACTAAAAAACTACAAAGTAGAATCTGCACTACCTCAGCTTCCTACTGCTAGATGAGAAGACACACAAACAACATGAAAAAACAAGGAAACAAAGTGCCTCAAACAAACCAACAACAGAATCCATAGACAACACAGTAGAAAAAAAGTCAGAATGGAGTTTAGAAAACACATAGTTAGATTGATCTTCGAAATAAAGGATGGTATTGGAGAGAAAATACAGGAAGTGAAAGATCACTTCAATGAAGAGGCAAATGTAATAAAAAGGAATCAAGCAGAAATCCTTGACATGAAGGAAACAATAGACCAAATTAAAAATTCAATGGAAAGTATCACCAACAGACTAGACCACTTGGAAAACAGAACCTCAGACAGTGAAGAAAAATACATATACTCTTGAAAATAAAGTTGACCACACAGAGAAGAAACCATGAGCAGAACTTCCAAGAAATATGGGATAATATGAAAAGACCAAATTTAATATGTATCAGAAT
Source organism: Sciurus vulgaris (assembly GCF_902686455.1). NCBI lineage: Eukaryota > Metazoa > Chordata > Mammalia > Rodentia > Sciuridae > Sciurus > Sciurus vulgaris. The sequence goes on along the minus strand of NC_136463.1, from coordinate 170,827,167 downwards.
AGACAAAGGCCTGGAGATACAAACCAAAGGAATGTACACTCTTTTCAATGACACAATATCATAAAACTTCCCAAATCTAAAGAACGAAATGGAAGATCAAAATCAACTACTTGAGGCTTATAGGACCCCAAATGTACAAAATTACAGCAGATCCATACCAAGGCACATAATGAGAATGGCTAACATACAGAATAAGTATAGAATTTTAAAGCCTGTGAGAGAAAAAAACAATCAAATTACATAGAGGGGGAAACCAATTCCAATCTCAGCTGATTTCTCAACCCAGACCCTCAATGCCAGAAGGTACTGGAATAACATATATGAAGCTCTGAGAGAAAATGGATGCCAACCAAGAATTTTATATCCATCAAAATTAAACTTCAGATTTGAAGATGAAATAAAAACCTTCCATGAAAAACAAAAGTTAAAAGAATTCACAACTAGAAAGCCTGCACTACAGAATATTCTCAGCAAGCTATTACACAAGAAGTAAATGGAAAAAAAAAAAGAAAGAAAACCAGCAAAGGGAGGAACTACACTAAAGGAAAGGTCATTCAAAGGAGAAACTAAGTCAAATTAAAAATGAAAAATAAACCAACATGACCAGGAATACAAATCATATCTCAATAATAACTCTGCATGTTAATGGCCTAAACTCATCAATTAAAAGACACAGACTGGCAGATTGGATTACAAAGAAAGACCCAACAATATGCTGTCTTCAAGAGACTCACCTCCTAGGAAAAGAAACCCACAGACTGAAGGTTAAAAGTTGGGAAAAAACATATCACTCACATGGACTGTGTAAACAAGCAGAGTTTCCATCCTGATATCAGACAAAGTGGACTTCAAAGTTAGAAGGGATAAAGAAGGACATTTCATACTGCTTAAGGGAATCATACACCAACAAGACATAACAATCGTAAATATGTATGCCCCAAACAATGAAGCATCTACATACATCAAACAAACCATTCTTGATTTCAAGAATCAAATAGACCACAACACAATAATACTGGGTGACTTTAATACACCTCTCTCACCAGTGGATAGATCTTCCAAACAAAAACCAAAAAAAGAAACCATAGAATTAAACGATACAATCAGTGATTTAGACTTAACAGACATATATGGAGTATTTCATCCATCATCAAGCAAATATACTTTTTTCTCAGCAGTACGTGGATCCTTCTCTAAAATAGACCATATGTTATGCCACAAAGCCACTCTCAGCAAATAAAAGAAAAAAAAAAACAAAACCAGAATCGCGACCCTGCATTCTATCAGATAATAATGAAATGAAACTAGAAATCAACATAAAATAAAAAATAGAAGCTACTCTAATACCTGGAAACTAAATAGCATGCTATTGAATGATGAATGGATAAAAGAAGAAATCAAGGAGGAAATTAAAAAATACTTAGAGGTAGATGAGAACACCGATACAATATATCAAAATCTCTGGGAAGCTATGAAAGTAGTGCTAAGAGGAAAGTTCATTGCATTGAACTCATACATTAAAAGAATAAAAAGTCAACAAATAAATGACCTAACATTACTTCTCAAAGCCTTAGAGAAAAAAGAACAAATCAACACCCAAAACAGTAGAAGACAGGAAATAATTAAAGTCAGAGCTGAAATCAATGAAACTGAAACAAAAGAAACAATTAAAGACACTGAAAAAGTTGGTTCTTTGAAAAAATAAATAAAATTGATAAACCCTTAGCCACACTAACAAAGAGACAGAGAGAGAAAACTCAAATTACTAAAATTTGTGATGAAAAAGGAAATATCATGACAGATACTACTGAAATACAGAAGATAATTAGAAACGATTTTGAAAATTTATTCTCAAATAAAATAAAAAAAACTCGTAGACATTGAAAAATTTCTATAGACATAAGATTTACCCAAACTGATGCAGGAAGACATACACAATTTAAACAGATCTATTTCAAGCAATGAAATAGAAGACGCCGTCAAAAGCCAAGAAAAGTCCAGGACCAGACAGATTCTCAGCCAAGTTCTATAAGACCTTCAAAGAATTATTAACACCAATAGTCCTCAAATTATTCCACAAAATAGAAAAGGAGGAAACCCTTCCAAATTCATTCTATGAGGCTAGTATCACCCTTTGATGTGACAAAGACACATCAAGGAAAGAAAACTTCGGACCAATATCCCTCATGAACATAGATGCAAAAATCCTCAATAAAATTCTGGCAAATTGCATACAAAATACATCAAAAAGATAGTGCACCATGATCAAGTGGGGTTCATCCTTGGAATGCAAGTTTGGTCCACCATATGGAAATTGATAAATGTTAATACATCAATAGACTTAAAGACAAGAATCATATCATTATCTCAATAGATGCAGAGAAAGCATTTGACAAAATACAGCACCTATTCATGTTCAAAACTCTAGAAAATCTAGGGATAGTAGGAACATACCTCAACATTGTAAAAGCTATGCTAAGCCTATGGCCAACATCATTCTAAATGGAGAAAAAGTAAAAGCTTTCCCCCTAAAAACTGGAACAAGACAGGGGTACTTTCTTTTACCACTTCTATTCAACATTGTCCTTGAAACCCTAGCCAGAGCAATCGGACAGACGAAAGAAATTAAAGGAATATGAATAGGAAAAGAACTTACACTATCACTATTTCCCAATGACATAATTCTATATTTTGAAGATCCAAAAATTTCCACCAGAAAACTTCTAGAACTCATAAATGAATTCATCAAAGTAGCAGGATATAAAATCAATACCCATAAATCAAATGCATTTCTATACATAAGTAACAAATCCACTGCAAGAGAAATTAGGAAATCTACCCCATTCACAGTAACCTCAACAAAAATAAAATACTTGGGAATCAATCTAACCAAAAAGGTGAAAGACCTCTACAATGAAAACTACAGAACACTAAAGAAAGAAATTGAAGAAGACCTTAGAAAATGGAAAAATCTCCCTTGCTCTGGGATAGGCAGAATTAATATTGTCAAAATGGCCATACTACCAAAAGCAATTCAATGCATTTCCTATTAAAATCCCAATGTCATTCTTCATACAAATAGAAAAATCAATCATGAAATTCATGTGGAAAAATAAGAGACCCAGAATTGCCAAGGCAATCCTTAGCAAGAAGAGTAAAGCAGGAGGCATCACACTACCAGACCTAAACTATACTACAGAGCAATAATAACAAAAACAACATGGTATTGGCATCAAAATAGACATGTAGACCAATGGTACAAAATAGAAGACAGAGACACCTCACATAAATATGGTAATCTCATATTAGACAAAGGTGCCAAAAATATACAGCCTATTCAACAAATGGTGCTAGGAAAACTGGAAATCCATATGTAACAAAATGAAATTAACTCTCTATCTCTCACCCTGCACAAAAATCAACTCAAAGTGGATCAGAGACTCAGGCACTAAAACAGAGACCCTGTATCTATAGAAAAAAAGTAGGCCCAAATCTCCATCGTATGGGCTTAGGAACTGACTTCCTTAACAAGAAGTAAAATTAAGAATCAATAAATGGGATGGACTTAAATTAAAAATCTTCTCAGCAAAGGAAACAATAATTTGAAGAGAGAGCCTACCAAATGGGAGAAAATCTTTATCACACACACCTCAGAGCACTAATTTCTACGATATATAAAGAACTCAAAAAACTTAACACCAAAACAACAAATAACTGAATCAATAAATGGGCTAAGGAACTGAACAGAAGAAGAAATACAATCAATAAACAAACATATGAATAAAGTTCATCATCTCTTGCAATTAGAGACATGCAAATCAAAACTGCTGTAAGCTTTCATCTCACTCCAGTCAGAATGACAATTATCAAAAATACAAGCAATAATAAGTGTTGGTTGAGATGTGGGAAAAAAGTTACACTCATACATTGTTGGTGGGACTGCAGATTGGTGCAACCACTTGGGAAAGCGGTATGGAGATTTCTAAGAAAACTTGGAATGGAACCACTATTTGACCCAGCTATCCCACTCCTTGGTTTAGACCCAAAGGAAGTAAAATCAACATACTACAGTGATGCAGCCACATCAAGGTTTACAGCAGCTCAATTCATGATAGCAAAACTATGGAGCCAACCTAGATGCCATTCAACAGATGACTGGATAAAGAAAATATGGTACATATACACAATGGAATATTACTCAGTTTTTTAAAAATGAAATTATGGCATTTGCAGGTAAATGGATAGAACTGGAGAATATCATGCTAAGTGAAATAAGTCAATCCCCAAAAACCAAAGGCTGAATGTTTTCTCTGATAAGCGGATGTTGATCTATAGTGGTGGGGTGGGTAGGGAAGAATGAAGAAAATTCAGATTGTATACAGGGGACTGAAAAGAGGGGTGGGGTAGGTGGGGATGGGAAGGATGGTAGATTGAGATAGACATTATTACCCTATATACATGTATGAAAAAATTAAAATAAAATTTAAAAGTTTGGTAAAATTCAAGTTTGGTGCAGTGCTGTGTGCCTGTAATCCCAAGTGACACAGGAGACTGAGGCAGGAGGATCATGGATTTGAGGCCGGCCTGGGAAACTTCATGAGATCCTGTCACAAAATAAAAAATACAAAGGGTTGGGGATGTAGCTCAATGGCAGAACACCCCTGGGCTCCATCCCCAATACCCCCACACACACCAAAAAAAGTTTGGTAAAATAATTCAGCAGTAAAGCCATTTGTTCCTGGATTTTTCTTTGGGTGGGAGACACTTATTACTGATTGACTCTTATTACTTGTTATTGGTCTATTCTGTTTTTTTTAAAAAATTTTTTGTTTGTTTGTAGATGTATACAATACTTCTATTTTGTTTATTTTTGTGTGGTGCTGAGTATTGAACCCAGTGCCTCGCACATGCCAGGCAAGCACTTTTCCACTGAGCCACAACACCAGCCCCTATTCCGTTTTTTATATCCTCTTGGTTCAATTTTTGCAGGTCACGTTTCCAAAATTTGTCTGTTTCTTCTAGATTATCCAATTTGTTAGCATGCAGTTTTTCAAAATAATTCCTACTGATCCTTTGACTTTCCATAGTGATGTTTCTAACTTCTCCCTTTCTCTCTCTTTAGCGATAGATTTGTCAATTTTGTATATCTTTTCAGAGAACAAGCTCTTTGTTTCATTGATCCTTTGTATCATTCTTTTAGGCTCTTCTATTTATTCTGTTCTCATCTTTTATTATTTCTTACTAATTTTGGTTATGGTTTGTTTTCTAAGATATTGCAATGAATCATTAGGTTACTTTAAATCTTTCAATTTTTTAAAATGAAGGCTCTCATTGCTACAAACTCCTCTTAATAATGCTATTGCTGTACCTCACAGATTTTGATATGCCATTTCTGTTTTCATTTTCTTCAAGAGTTTTTTGAAATTTCCTTCTGACTTCATCAATAACCTAATGTTCATTCGAAAGTATGGTGTTCAGTCTCTACCAATTTGTATAATTTCTAAAGTTTCTCTTACTATGGTTTCTAATTTTATTCCATTGTGATTAGAAAAGATACAAGATATGATTTCAATATTTTTAAATTTGTTGACTATTATTGTATTGGAGCCTTTCTTTTCCTTTTGTCTATTAGTGTTTGATAAAATTGGGTGCTTTGTTATTAGATGCATGTAGATTTATAATCATTATATCTTCTTGATGAATTGATCCCTTGTTATATAGAGACCATCTTTTTCTCTTTGTACTGCTTTTGGCTAACCTATTTTGTCAGATATAAGTATAGCTATTCTTGCTTGTTTTTAAGATTCCATCTGCTTAGAATATAATTTTTCATCCTTTCACTTATAGTTTGTGTGCATCTTTATTGGTGAGTTTCTTGTAGGCAGCATATTGTTGAGTCTTGTTTTTTAATCCATTCAATTTGTGTCTTTTTAAAACATTTAAGACAAGGTCTCACTAAATTGTCCAGTTGTCCTCAAACTTGTGATCTTCCTACCTCAGCTTCCTGAGTAACTGGGATTAGAGGCATGTACCACCATGTCTGGTCAGCCTGTGCCTTTTAAATGAATAATTAACACCATTTATATTTAAAGTTATTAATGAAAGGTATGAACTTGTGCCTGTCATTTTGTTGATTTTCTTCTAGTTGAATATTCTTTGTTCAGTTCTTCCTCTCTTATTCATCTTTATGATTTGATGGCTTTCTGTGTTGATAATGTTTGGTCCTTTTCTATTTCTCATTTATATATCTGCTCTTCTAGTGGTAAAGCACTTGCCCAGGATTTGCTAAGGCCTAGGTTGGATACCCAGCACCAAAAGAAAAAAAAAAAAAAAGATTACTGAATTCCAGAAGACCCCTCCAGTTATTCCCCCCACCATCAAGGTGGCCACTAACTTGCCTTATACCAGTCTAAATTCATTTTATATAAATGGAATCATATATATTTTTTGGTCTTTATTCTTTTGCTCAATATTTTGTTTACAAAATTCATCTATATTTTTGTGTCTACCCATAGTTTGTTCATTCTATTTAGTTTTATCTAAATATATCGCCATGTGTTTATCCACTGAATAGTAAACTTCTAGTTATTTTTATCTATGTATTCTTTCACAAGTAGCTATATTTGCTTTATCATTTTCTCTTTCTATACACGTACACATGTACACATACATACACCATATATTCTTATAATTTAAACTACTTGATAAAATTTGAAGAGAACTGTATCTCTAAATTCTTCAATATCCTAAAAATAAGGATATCCATTCATAATAACTATAGTGCAATTATTAAATTCATGAAATTTGACCTTGATACAATGTACACATACATACACCATATATTCTTATAATTTAAACTACTTGATAAAATTTAGAGAACTGTATCTCTAAATTCTTCAATATCCTAAAAATAAGGATATCCATTCATAATAACTATAGTGCAATTATTAAATTCATGAAATTTGACCTTGATACAATGTATATATGTGTGTATAAGTATTGTGATGATTGATTTCAGGACTTCATATATGCCAGGCAAGGGCTTTTAGCTATAAAACTCAATATACTTTTATATGATAGCCATATTTAGATTTTACCAATTGTCTGAATAGTGTCCTTTATAGCTGCCCTTTTCCCCCCACCAAGCATCCAATTCAAGATCACATTTAGCATTTGTCATGTCTCTTTGGTTTTGTTTGTTTGCTTATTTTTGGTACTGGAGATTGAACCCAGGGATACTTTACCACTAAGTTACATTTCCAGACCTTTTTATTTTGAGATAGGGCCTTGCTAAGTAGCTTAGGGCTTAGCTTAGTTGCTGAGACTGGCCTTGAACTTAAGGTCCTCCTGCCTCAGCTTTCTGAATTGCTGTGTGACACTGCATCCAGCTTTGATCTCCTTTCTAAAAATATATGTATTTTTAGTTGAATACAGACACAATACCTTTATTTTATTTATTTATTTTTATGTGGTGCTGAGGATTGAACCTGGTACGTCACACGAGCTAGGAAAGTGCTGTACCACAGAGCCACAACCCCAGCCATTGGTCTTCTTTTTAATCTTAAATAGTTCCAGCTTTTTTATTATTTTTGATGAAAAACATTTATGAAGTGGAGTCAACTTAAAAACATCCATCATGCTGGTTATGGGTGGCACAAACCTCTAATCCCAGAGAACCAGGAGGCTGAAGCAGGACGACTACAAATTCAAGGCCAGTTGGGAAACTTGGTAAGACCCTGTTTCAAAATAAAAAATAAAAAGGGCTGGGGATGTAGTTCAGTGGCAGAGCACTTTCCTAGCATGCAGGAGGCCCTGGGCTTCATCCCCAGCACTGCAACAACAAAAACAAACAAAAACAATCAACTTCTTTAAAAATTACTCATTTCTGCTGAGTAGCAGGTCAATTTTTTTCAAGTAAGTCCTACTACATATGATTAGTTTTTTTTCTTTTGTACTGGGGATTAAACCCAGGGGCACTTAATCACTGAGCCCCATCCCCAGCCCTTTTTTGTATTTTATTTAGAGACAGGATCTCACTGAGTTGCTTAGGGCCTCATTAAATTGCTGAGACCGGCTTTGAACTTGCTATCCTCCTGTCTCAGTCTCCCGAGTTGCTAGGATTATAGGCATGCACCACCACGCCTGGCTGTGATTAGATTGTTTGATCAAAATATTTGAGTCTAAATATGTTAGCCAAAACTATTTTCCAAATAACATGATATTTTGATGCAGTCATAATAGTTCAAGCTAGTTGGGCAATCTTACCTTAAACTCAGAATACCTTTCGCTCCAAAACCAGCAAATATGATTCTCCAGATCTAGATTGTTTTCATGGTCTTTGACCTAGTCCAGAAACAAAGAACTCACAGTCTGTGAATTATTTTAATTTAGCTATTATCCACTCTGGAACAATAACTAACAAAGGCAAGATATTTACCTTAAACAGACATACCAACCACCAAATTCTATTTACACTGTCTGCTTCAAAAGTTGGAACTAGTTATTACAGTGTACTTGTTCAGTTTAGTCCAATACACATTTATTGAGCACCTACTATGTGTCAAGCACTGTGGTAGATTTGGGGGATATCCAGATGAATAAAGCAGGCTCTGTCTTCAAGAATGAATAGTTCAAAGTTATGGATACATGTACACATAGAGAACATATGAAAATTCTATGTAATATGTAGAAAGACAAAAGTATGCCTAAGATACCATAGGAACACTAGAAGAGCAGGACTGATATGGGAATGGGTGTGGTATGGGAGATCAGAGCAGGTCTGTCGATGAAGTGTGGCCCGAAGACATCTTAAAAGTAAGTAAAGAGCCAGTGCAGTGTCACATGCCTGTCATCCCAGCAACTCACGAAACTGAGGCAGGAGGATCACAAGTTTGAGGCCAGCCTCAGCAACTTAGTGAGACCCTCAGCAAATTAGCAAAGCCCTTTTTTAAAATTAAAAACAAACAAAAAGACCTGGGAATGTAGCTCAGGTGGTAGAGCACCCCCGACCCCCATTCAATTCCAAGTATCAAAAAAATAAAAAAAATAAAAAAGCGAGAAGCTAGGGATGTAGTTCAGTGGCAGAGTACTTGCCTAGCATGCATGAGACCCTGGGTTTGATCTCTGGCACTTGAAGGGAGGGGCGCACCCTAGCTGAGGTGCTGTGCTGTGTAGGCTTGGGGTGCATGGGGTGTATACAGTGTAGAGCAAGTAAGTAGCACAGCTGAGTAGTGGGGAAGGGGTGTTTTACCACTGGGCTATGACCCCAGTCCTTTTTATTTTTCATTTTGGGATATGGTCTAATTCACTAAATCACTGAAGCCATCTTGAACTTGTGATCCTCCTGCTTCAGCCTCTGGAGCTGCTTGCAATACGAACAAGAGCCTATATGCCCAGTTTCAGACAACTCTATCAGGGAGCTTGAATTTATAATCTTGTAGATAAGCCTTTGGTTAATAAATATTAAATGGCAGAAAGTTTGTCAAATTTATATTTTTAAATAATCTAGGGGCTGGGAATGTAGCACAACAGTAGAGTACAAGCTTACTATGCTTGAGGCCCTGAGTTCAGTCCCTGGCAACCAAAAATAATAGACATTTTTAGAAGTGTTCATTTGGGGTGGGGGATGAGAATGTGGGCAGGTAAACTGTCCGAGATGAGGAGGATGTGAATTGGGACTGTGATGGAAGTGGTGGACAAAAAGTGATTAGGAGACCAAATTGGCAGCAACTGGAGAACCACTGGGTGTAGGGTGAGGGACAAGTAGGTCATCATGATTAGTGGTTCCAACAAACAAGATAGAAAATTCAGAAGAAGCCTTTGGTTTGAGGAAGGTGGGGAGTAGAGTGCAGAGTAGAAAGAGAATGAGTTGTTTTCCATCTGTTGAGCAGAAGGCACCCATGGGACATTCAACTGGAGATGCTTAGTTGGAAATTCTGGAAAAGGAGCTAAGATTTAGATGTTATCAGCAAATAAGTGGAAACCAATAGGTAAATATGTGAAATTGCCTAGGATGAATAAGCAGAGTACAAAGAATGCCAGCTAGTGACACCCAACAATATTACCAACATTTAGGGAAACAGGTGGAGGGAGAGAAGTCCAAGCAACCTTTACACAGAAACTAAAAGAAAAATGGCATGGTAATGAAATGTTCTTCCACGATAAGATTGTCGTTAGAACTTGACCATGTGTTTTAAAGATCATTCGTTGGCTGGAGTACTTTTAGTTCAGTGTCCTGTGCTGCCCTGGGTTCAATCCCCAGTTCCACAAAGAGAAAAAAAAAAAAAAAAAAAATTAAATGTTTTATAGTATCCCTCGGCCAGAAAACTAAATTCTATTATCAATCTAAGGCTACTCAAAGATTTAATTTCTGCCCTCTGAAACCTTACAAACTATCACAATTTGAAGGCAGCTAACCTGACCCAACTAGGCTCTCTTCTTGGATTAAACATTTCCCAATTCCTTCAACAGTTCTCCTGAGCACACTGCATAGCAAACACTTCTTCAGCAGTATTTTAACTTGTGCTCAATACAGAAGTTGCTACTTTCCTTGTTTTGAAGACTACAATTCTATTAATGCAGACTAAAGTTAAATTAATTTATGAGCAGCCAAGTTACACTGTTAGCTGTTTGGATACATAAAGTACACTGTTTCCTACCACAACATAAACATACAGCCAACCCTTTTTCTTCAAGCCTGTACTTCCATTGTTAATTTTTGTTTAGCCTAATGATAGGTTTCACATTTCTGCTTATTTTTCTTTCACATATAGGAAAAGCTGTCTTCTTGTGCTTTTCATCATGGTACACAAAATGGCCAGGACACCTGATAATGGAAAAAATAGACAAAATATGTAGCAACCATCAGACCAAGGCAATAATGGGCCCTTATGGAGCTCCAAACTTACAAAATTAAGGTGGAGCATTTAGCAGCCAGTCTAGTTAATTCTGTTCTGGAATTGCCTGTTGATTAGAACTGATTTCCAAACTCTTCTGAAATCTCTAGATAATGATGATTTCACATTCCTTCAGTGGCATAGGACAGGGTCTCAGTCAACCCTGAAAGATGGTAAATGCCAAACAAATGGAAAATTCCCACAGGAGAGATGAGGCATAGAAGTCAACCTCAAAAAGACAGCATTGCCATATGGTGCCTGCAGCTGAAGGTTAAGGAGATGAATTCATAGATTAGTTGCTCAGTTCTGGGCTTTGTTTCCCAAAAGAGGGAGGACTGCATGAGTCCAACCTTTGTGAAGCCAAGGTATTAGATTGCTCTACAGTTCCCTCATCCTTCAGCATCTTCCTTTTTGTATCCTATTGATGGAGAGGGGCTGACTATTCAACAAGTGTATTTGCTGGAGTCAAAACACATGGGTTTGGATCTGGCTCCACCATTTACTGGGCCTTGTTACTCTCAGGAAAGTTAACCGATCTGTATTATGGAGTTAATAACAGGATATATCTTGAGTTGTAAGGAAAAAACACATTAATACATGTAAATCACTTTGAATGGTGCCAAGCACTTATTGTGCTTTGAAAAATGTTAGGTGCTATTTCTTTAGTATTTCTTGACTTTCAATCCGTTGATAGAGTATGTATAGATGCATTATTGTTTTGCCTGCCCAGTATAGATACATCAGGGCTGAGCAAGCTGTTAGCATGTAGATGGATGACTTCTTAAGAGGATAGTGTTAAGGATGTAAGCAACATGGCAGAAAACAAATTTTATGGCTCCGAATTTCTACTAATTGGGAAGACAAGGCAGTTTCCTCCTGCATACACTTTATTCACACATGCTAAGTCTCACTAAACATATCACATGGTCAGAAAGATGGCTGAAGGGCAGTTAGGGTTGTCAGGGTAATCCTCATTTCTGGCCTTGTTTCGCACCAAGATAAATGAACAGCCAGAAGCAAGACTGGGGAGAAGGGGTAAGGGTGAGAAGGGGAAAACACGCAGTGTGGGAGGCAGCTCACAGTGAGGCAGGCAGGTAAGCAGGCAGCAGTTCTAGCCAATCAACACTTTATTTTTCCAATTGACACCTGCACAGATGTTACTATCTACCTCCTGACCCTAATGGGGGTCCCACCCATGGCCCAGGGGAGCAGGTTTCCTTCTTCCTCCCTAGGACAGTAAGGAAGCCCCTTGTCTCAACAAGACAAGAGCACATGCTCACACCCCCAGCACCAACACGTGCTATGGGACCCTGCTCTCCTGCATCATGAAAAGGCTGAACTAGGGCAAGGGTGCAGTGAAGCTTTTAGAGACTGCAGCAACCTAAATGCAGAACGACTGGCCTGACCCACCACTCCAGGATTACTCTTTTTATCTCCCAGACCAGGAACCGCACTAAAGCTTGGCCAGTACCTGTGGGAAGGAGATGGCAAAGGGTTGCACTGCTAAGGACAGGACATAGCAGGGAAACAAAGCTAAGGGGAATGCAGGACAGGAGAGAAAAATCATAAAGTGCCTGAACTAAACAACCAAGTGGGACATGAGGGCACAGCAGCACAGGTCCCTGAGGATAGGAGGAAAAAAAGGGCTAGACCACCAGGGCTTGGGACATAGTGGAATGAGAATAGAGATGAGGCAGGGAGGCAAGTGCAGGCTGTGGGAAGGACTTCCCTAGCCCTGTTCACATCCACTAACCCAAATGGAAAATTATTTACAAACTTAAAACCAGTTCCAGGCACAGGTGTTGCACCAAGCCTAGGACAGCAGGCAGGCAGGTAGAGGGTAGACTGGCTACCAATTGACAGCCAGCTTCCCCACACACTGCCCCACCCCAGAGTGGCAGGGAAAGGAGGAAAGAGCAACACCCCAAGCCAGGAAGCCCACTGTGCCTGCAGCTCTTTCCCCATGGCTCATGGCTCTACCATGGCCTGGGCCTCTTGGTCTGACTGTACCAAAGAATGGGTGTCTGGCCCCAAGAGAGGAGGGGGTGGAGCATCAGGGGGCTTTGGGTGTGTCTCTGGTCCCAAGCCCAGCTCTGCATTCAGTTGCTCCAACTCCCCCTGATCCAGCAATTCAAAGTCCTCAGTGGCAAGTGCCTCCTCTTCCTCAGGGGCAGGCAGGGGTTGGGGCGAGTCCTGGGGAAGAGGTGGGACCACAGAGGGGGAAGGGAAGGGGACTAGGTCACTTTCAGCAAGGCAAAGTGGGGGTAACAGGGTGCTGGGCGGAGCTGTGAGGTCACCACTCACTGCTTCTGGGCTCAGCGTCTCCACTGGTCCTCCAGGGGAGCACTTCACTTCATCCTGGGGGGACCCTGCCCCATTGAAGTGCGTGTTCACAAAGTGAAGAGGGGATGAGAGCCGAAGCAAGGTTTCCTTGGCTGCTACATCTTCTTCCTCCCCTTCTTCCAACTCCAGGGCTTGCCTTGAGGGGGCTGGTGGGGTGACTAGCAGATCTTCAGGAGGGGCCAGCTCTGCCTCCTCTCCTTCCCCCAGCTCCCGGCTCAGGGCCTCTTCTGGCTCGCTTGGCAGGCTCTGCTGGTCCAAGTCTGTGCAGAGAGAAAAGGTTAAAAATGGGTCTGTTATTCTGACAATAGTTAATAGTTCAATGACACTTAAGAGATGGATGCGAGGCCAGGCCTTATATTAAGGTCTTTCAGGAACTTAAATCAGAGGGTTGATTCCTCAGAGGAAATATTTGAGGAGCCAGAGAGCACAACCAGCAACCCATGAAATGAAAAGGAAGGTCAAGAGAGGCAAAAGGCTTCCCATACCTTCAGATACATCTGTCAGTTGTGGAGTCGTGGCCCGGGATACAGAGAAGCCACCACTCTCCAAGATAGAGGCCTCCTCATCTGACAGTTCTGAATCTGTAATTGCCAAGGCCAATGCTGTTTTCTTCACATCCACCTGCAGGAGAACCAGGATGAACAAAACGGGGATAACAGCACCCTGCCCACCCCCTTGAGAGGCGGCAATTCTAAAGCAAACAGATTCCCCCAGACTTCAGTTTGATATCCCCATCTCCCTTGGACCTCACCACTGGGGAGAAGCCAGCCAGCTCTGCCTCGCTTTCACTCTCTGTCTCTGCCAGTGGCTCATCATCTCCTGGGGGTGCATTCTTCCCTTGCCGCTCTAGAGAAGAGCAATAAGGCAGTGTCCAAGCAAGGACAATAGTGGGGGACAAACACGGCCAAGGAACCGGAGATGATCCCAAATTCCAGGGTATTTCAAGTCATAATTCAGGTCCTCCCCCCTCACCCTCCTGGATTAACAGAGTCCCTTACTCCTCTTGTCATGTTTGTGATGCAGGGCATCAGCTTCTGCCTTCATGCTGTAGTCCAGCTGCATGAGCAAGGGCTCCAGGCGAGTGTACATCCTCTGGATCAGCTCATGATAAACCACCAGGGGCCACAGCAGAATACTCAGCACTGTGGGTTAGAAAGTCCACTCAGAGTTCTCTCTGCCAATTTCCGAGGTAATCTTCATTCAGTTGGTCTTCAAATAGGAAGAGATGAAGGAATCCTGGTCCTTTCCCAAGTATTACTACCCTTTCTATCCCCAATCTACTGTCCTCCTCTCTAGATGACCCGTCTACTGTTAGTAGGAATGCTCTACAGCACTCCTGGAAACCTTCACAGATGGGGAACTGAAGAGAGAAAACAGTCCAACCCCTAAGTTGGTCTGTGGAAAGAAAAAAGAGGAGGACTACAGAAAAGGCAGGGCTGACTCTTACTCACAGACAATGTATGAAATCATAATCCCCGGAACATAGTGTCCCAGCACAGCCAGCACAGCACAGCCAGAGCAGACTCGAGCACAGAACTGCAGAGAAGAGCACGGGGTCTGTGAAAACCAATTTGCCCAGCTTTGCGCCCAACTCACGTAAGTAAGAAAATACTGCTCAGTTGTTAACAGGATGGGTATTTCCACCAGAAATTCAGTGATCCAGTCAGGTCAATAGGATACCTAAGACAATTAAGGAGGTCTGCAATTCAGGAGGTCTACAATAAACACACCTCACAGCATGCCTGTTCCACCTCCCTACCCTCACTCTCAAGAACTGTTTGTTACAGGATGTGGGGAAATTACCTGAGCTGGATTCTGCCTCTTATACTGCAGCAGCTCTTGCAGGTGAATCTGGAAGGTGAGCCAGCTCTCAGCCAGGTATCTGCACAACTCGGGCACACTCAGCAGGTGCGGCCGGGCGCCTGACCCCGCACCCTCACTGGAGAGACATGACATGATCCCTAGAGGCCTCAGACACCAGCTTCCTAGGCACTCAAATCCCTCTAAGACTGCTGATGAGATCTTCTATCTAAGGAAGTAAAAACCCACACCTCCCAAAGGAAGACTGTCCCAGTCCTGGGTACAAGCAAAGCCCAGGGCAACTCAACCCTCTGCTCAAAAGCAGCAGCCGTACAAATACCAACACAGGAGCCTAGGACCGAGAAAACTCCAGCCTGCTGTCAGTTCCTTCAACTAGGCTGGGGCATGTGCCTGAAGAAGCTGCAGCACTGCTCCCCTTTGTGGTGACCTCAGCACCAGGAAGCAAGACTGTCTTCAAGAGATGGCCTGAACTCACCTGTCAGAGTGTGGCTCCTCAGGGGATGATGCTATGGAGAGAGAAAGGTGACAAATTACTAAGTGGTAGAGGCACTGGGAGACACTCCCCAAGGCAGAAATAGTTGTCCCTCCTCTGCAGGTCCTGAACATTTTCTCCAGATACTAACTGCAGCAGGTATTACATGTTCTGTATCTGTAACCTTCTTTAGACTTTACCCTTTGTAAACACAGGAACCACATCTTACTCTTGTCTGTATCCCATACAATTCACACACAGCCCGACACCTAATTGCTCCAAAATGCATATTAAATAACACATAGAAAACCCCCAGGAAACTAATACTGTTATCACAAGTGAAACACTCGCATAATCATGCATCGTATGTTGACTCATTTAATCCTTATCTCCCTAGAATGTTAAGTTCTATCATCTCTAGTCTAGAGATAAGAAAACTGAGGCAGAAATTGAGACTATTTACAAAGTTATACATATAGTAAGTGGCGAGTAGGGCATGAAACCCAGGCAAGCTGGCTGCAAACTCCACTCTTAAACCACTACATCCACAGAAACATCAATTTTGGGAAAGGGGTGATTCTGGTTTTAGGAAATTTCCTAAAACTGAGATGGTGGAGTGCGGAGTGTTTCTGGAAAGCAAACAGCCTGCTGTACCTTACCCTCACCCCCATCCAGCAGATCAGGCACTAGGCAAGCACAAGTACACAAACAGGTGCTTGCTCAATGAAGAACCACTCACCTGAAACATCAGGGAGGAAGCGAGGTTGCCAGAGATCCAGCAGAAAGTAAGCCAAAAGTGAGATGCTGAGTAGGAAGAAAGGCCGGAGGGACGACGAAGACAGCAACCTTTGAGAGAGAAAGAGAAAAAGAGAGAGAGAGAGAGACAGAGAGAGAGGCACCCCAGCGGGGAATGAGTGAGAGGCTCCAGCGTTCATCACTAAAGGCGGAAAAGCGCCCACTGATGGGGGTACAGCACCTCCAGGCCCAACTCGCCACCCAAAAATAGAGGACTGCAGCAACCTAGGCCGACGTCAGTCTTCAAAACCTGGGGGATGCATCATTTCCCCAGGTCAAATGACAACCCAGAAAGGGAAAGGTGCTCCTGACCCCTTCCGCCCCCGCTCTCCCCGCGCAGCCCGGCCCCGCCCCCCTCCTCCCCGGCCGTTACCAGAAGAGGCCGTTGAGCGCGGCCGCCGTGACCAGGCTGTGCAGCGGCTTCTCCCACACCAGCAGCCGCTGCGCCGCCGCCAGCACCGCCTCCCAGCCGCGGAGCCGCAGCCACAGCGTCGTGGCCAGGCGTCCCACCGCCTCGGCCGTGGCCGCCTCCTCCTCCGCCTCGCCGGTGGCCTCACCCATTCCGAGGCCCAGACCTAGGCCCAAGCCCAGCCCCGGGCCCCCACCTGCGCCGGTGTTACCACCGCCTCCGCCGCTCGCCATAGCCCCGCCGCAGCCGCCGCCCGAGCCCGCTAGGAGCCAGGGCTGCGCGGCCGCCGCCGGGGGCGCGTCAGGCGGAAGGGGGCGCAAGCCGAGGAGAGCAGAGGCTGCGGACGGGCGTCACGTGACGGCGGAGCGCCAAGCCCGTCACGTGACGCGGCCCAACCGCCCGGATGGGCGACCCGCGCGTGCGCGCAGGGGGCTGCTGTGACCCTGCACCTACGCAGGTGCGTGTTTTTCCCGGGGTATTCGTGACCCTCGGTCAGGGTCCAGTCTGCACACTTGTGGTGTTCTCAGTGCTCGCAGGGCGATTAAGTTTTCTGGACCTGACCGGTATCCCGGTGTGACCCCGATTGGAGGGGCAGGAAATGAGCTTCCGGGCACCGACTGTCCCTGGTAGGACCTGCTGCTGCCCGGGAAGGGCGGCGGCCGTCTGATTACTCAACTCTCGACGTACTAGTGGGTCCTCCCAGTCCCCTCCCCTCAGCGGGTAAACAAACACCAGCGCGTGACTTGACAGGCTTGAAAACAAGCTTCAGCCGCTCAGAAAAGTTGCTCCTTTCGCTTGTCTTTCCGTAAACTTCTTTTCCGACTTCACGTTTTGGCGCACCTTCCCCCTCCCCCAACTCGCCCTGCGTGTTTGGGGGGCGGGAGGTGAGTTTAAAATAAAACCATTGAGATGCTGTTTGGGGGGGACAAACATACATCACTTTTTGCAATAATTCTGCAAAACAGTACTTATTTAATTAGGCTTAAAATGTCAAACTATACTGAAAGGTATACAGCGAGAAGTTAAAATTTCCCTTCCACCTTGCCTTACTCCTTCCACTGGAAAGTTTCTTGGGCATTTTCTCAGAAGCCTTTTATGTGTTTTACTGACTGTGTACAAAAACTGGGCGCAACTCTGTGCTGCTGTTTTATTCACATTAACATCTCCGTCGGCACGGCAAGGTCTGCCTGGCTCGTTTTCCCTCTGTGCGGCCTGATCGCCTAAGAAGTGTCCCCATTTCAGAGACGAGGGTCCTTGGGGCTCAGCTCTGCGACTTGGCCCGGCTGCGTGAGCTCAGGAGTTCGGAGCTGCGCCTTCCCGGCGGGCGGGGCGGCATTTCCTGCCCGGCGCTGACTCGCCGGCGACGCGCGCGCGGCTTGTAGACGCGGGGAGGACGCGGCGCGGCGGAGTAGGCGTTGAACTGCTGGGTCTTCTCTCAACTCCGCGAGGTGAGCGCCGCGCTCGGGGCGGAACAGGAAGAGCGCTGGCTGCCTGGGCTCCGCCTGCCGCTGCCGGCGCGAGGGGAGGGGGCTGGCGAGCGAGGCCTGCGGCCCGCTCGGGGGACTCAGGCGGGCAGGTGAATCGGCGGGCGAGGACGGTTCCGCAGGCCCTTCGCAACTTCTTTCCTTCTCCACTTGGCAAGGCGGCGGCTGGCGGCGCGATGGACCTGGCCGGACTCCTGCTGGACGAAGAAGGCACCTTCTCTCTCTCCGGCTTTCAAGACTTCACGGTGAGCGCGCAGCCCACCCCCTTCTCCAGCTTCTCCTCGCAACGCCTTTTATGCTGGGCGCTCCCCTCTGGGCTCCAGCGGACCGAAAATCTCACCCGCTTTCTGTGCCCCGGACTGGACGGCAGCCGCTGGAGTAGTGTGTACTCGAGGCCCCGGCCTCTTGGGCCCAGAGGCAGAGCCGCGGGGCAAGAAGGGAGGTGGGTGGCTGGCTGGACTCGGGGCCTCTTTTGGAGACTCTCACCGGGGAGCCCTCAATAGGGTTTTGTGTTTTCCTCTCCTGTTAAGGGCAATTGGCAAACAGTCCAAAGAACTTGGGACTGGGTGGGGCATGAGGCACCTGGCAGCAAAGCTGGCCCTTACCACCTAAGGAGAGCCAGGATCTTCATCCGACTCTTCTCTGTGGTTCACTCTCCACCACCTCCTGCCCTTTTTCAGTTCCTCCCAGGACACCAGAAGCTGAATGCTCGGATCCGAAGGAGACTGTACTATGGCTGGGACTGGGAGGCGGACTGCAGCCTGGAGGAGCTCTCTAGCCCCGTGGCAGGTTAGGCAGTGACTGGGACAATGATGAGGGTGAGAATGGGGCTGCAGAAGTCACTCAGATACCTCCAGGTTTATTTCCTGAGCTGTGTACTGTCTCATTAAAACTAGCTCATTGGTACTTGACCCAAGAATGTAGGTTATAGCTCATGTTTTTATTTAGCCCATGAGCATAAACATCTCACACTCAACGAGTTTTTTTGTTTGTTTTTCTTGAGAAGAGCCCCTTTTTTTTGTTCCCCAGACTGGTCTGCAGTTATGAGCTCAAGTCATCCTCCTGCCTCTGTCTCCCGAGTATCTGGGGCTACAGGCACCCAGGCCAGTTTTTTGTGTGTGTGGTATAGGAGATTGAATCCAGGGCCTCACACATGCTAGGAACACACTACCTTTGAGCTACATCCCCCGCTCTGTTATCTTTTTGGATTCATAGATCAGAAACTTAATTTTCCAAGGATTTTCCTTGTATGTTTCCCAAGTAAATGAGGTATGTTTATTTCTTAGACAAACATCAGTAAAAGACAGATGTGACTAATTTGAATTGACAGGGAATTAGCCTTCTTACTGGAAGGATCTGAAATTCAACCTTGAAATCATTTCAACTTGAAATCATTTGCTGTCTATTTTGTTCCCAAGGACTCAGATAACATAGAGACTTTTTACTGATAGCAGTGGGGCCTGGTGTGGGAGTCATTTGTTCACTTTGTCCTCCTCCTGTCCCTTGCAGACATTGCAGTAGAACTGCTCCAGAAAGCAGCCCCCAGTCCTATTCGCCGACTCCAGAAGAAATATGTAGCTCATGTGTCACGGTGAGCCAGGAACTGAGGATCCACTCAGATGAGAGTGTTTGGGCCCTGTAAAGGGGGGAGTATTGTCTCTAAAGAGAAGATTATGAGATGGGTATCGCAAGAATTGTGAGAGTGAGCTAAATGTCCATTGACTTTAGTTACTGATTCTTTCACCTCCCAGGGAGGCATGCATTTCCCCGTGTGCCATGATGCTAGCTCTCGTGTACATTGAGCGATTGCGGCACCGAAACCCGGACTACCTGCAGCATGTGTCGTCCTCAGACTTGTTCTTGATCTCCATGGTGAGGTGCCCCTCTCCTTCATCTCTCTGGTGAGCCAGGAGCCTGGAGTGAGTTCTCTTGATGTCACTTCTGGTTCCTATGCAGATGGTGGCCAGTAAGTACCTCTATGACGAAGGGGAGGAGGAGGAGGTTTTCAATGATGAATGGGGAGCTGCTGGAGGTGTGGCTGTGCCCACTCTCAATGCCTTGGAGAGGAGCTTTCTGCGTGCCATGGTGAGTAGCTATTCTGAGTCTCACTTTATTTCTCTGGTCCATCTTTACCTTCTTTTCATCCTTAGTTCTCTCTTAGCTTTCTGTCATTTCTTCATTTCTCTTTGTGTCCATCCTTTTTGTACCTTTTTGTTGTTTTCCTTTCCTATCCTTTCAGAATTAACCTCTAGGTGGCAAGGCCAGGAGTGGAGTGCTTCCTTCCCTCCTTTGTCCCCACAGGGCACACTAAGTCAGACCTGTCACGTTGGACTCTGACTCTTTGCTTCCAAACTTACTCTGCCCCTATATTCTTAAGCTCTATGGACATGGACGGTTCTCCAGATCATGTTCTCCCTCTGCCCTTAATGGAGGGTATACTTGAAACCAGGTATTTTTTGTATTATATGTGCTTGTGTAAAACTCTTGAGATGATACCATAAACAAAGTAAGTGTCAGCCATGGTGGACATTGTAGTTTCTGCCATGGCTTGTGTTCTCAGGTGACTGTGGCTCACATCTGAGTCAGTTTGGTGCTCTTTGCTCTTACCTACAGGATTGGAGTCTGTACACTGACCCTCGGGAGATCTTTGAGGTGCTGAGCTGGCTGGAGAGTTGGTATGTTCTAGGAATCAGTAAGAAAGGCTTGAGGATTGAGGGGCTGAGGCCTAAGCCATAAAAGCTAGAGATGAGGGTCTGTGTGACCTGGGAGCAAGGAGGAAACAAGACAGTTGCCCAAGGAAGTGGCTCCCAAATCTGTCTGCCCTCCTTTGGGAGGCTGGGAGAGTAGTTTTAAAAATACAGGTCTTTCCCACACCATAAAAAATAAAAATAAAATACAGGTCTTGGTCTCATCCTCAGTTTTTGGAATCTGAACACTTAAATGAGCTCCCCAGTGTTTTCTAGTGGGTCCTGAGGGCTGTGAAGGTGCCCCTGGTATGGCTGCAGTAGAGTTGCAGACTTGTTTCTCTTTTTCCTTCCCACCAGTGTGGCTGAGCAGCAGGGTCGACGGCGGGGCTGGTACACCTACACAGACTTGTGTGTGCTGCTGGAGCAACCCACCTGGCAGCTGGCCCTGGGCTCCCTCTGCCAGAGGCTGGTTAAGGTGAGAAGGGGTTAGAAAGGAAAAGGGTTTTGAGTGGGCTGGTGTGTAGGTGTTGTAACAAAATACTGAAAGGCTGAGGAAATTGGGCTTGGGAGTGGATGAGTGAGAGGAAATAGGAGGGTTTTGGAGAACTCTTAATTTGAACAGGTATTTTTAGAGAAGAGAGGTGTGCATGTTAAAGACAGTAAGCAGCCTGCTTCTTTCTTACTTTCTCTCCTGCAGTTGTCCTGCCTGTTAGCCATGGCGTACGTGAGCAGTGTGGCCCTGGCTGTGGCATCGGTGGCTGTAATACACCAGTCCTTGGGGCTGTCTTGCAGTCCCCCACCTGGCCCTCCCGACCTTGGACTGACCTCCAAGGGCCTCTTGGAGCCTTGTATACCAACTCCTGTGCCACAGTGCCTGCCATCTTCTGTTAACATCTCCACCTGCATGGAAGGCGACGCAGGGCTGCGTTCACTCTGGGGCAGTCTTTTGGCCTCACTGACCCCCCTGACACTGCCTCCCCCAGACCCCCCTGCCCCTCCCACGCTTCTCCATAATTGCCCCCTTTGCCAGAAGGTCCAGAGAGACTCCCCAACCTGCCGTGCATGCCATCACCCCAACCGTACGGTGCCCACTGGGCCTCCCAGCCCCTGGTACCACACCCATGGCCTGGCTCCACCTTGGCCCTGGAGCCCAGTGACCCCTCCACTCCCCCATCCCCAGCAGTGTTCTCTTTTCAGTGTCATGGAGCTGGCTCGTCTGAAGTCTTTCATTTTCCCAGGCTAGGTAGGGCTCTGAGAGTGCATTAAGAGGATTTGGGAGTCCCTGAGAACCTAGAAGAGGAAAGTTTGACTTAGATCCTCACTACCTCTCTGGGTCCTTGGCTGGTCCCCGGTCCTCCTGAGTAAGAGTTTAGGGGATTGTGGGGCAGGAAGGCTAAAGGTTGTTTACTCTCCTGGACTTCAATGACTGGTTGGCCAGGGCAGTGAGAGTGTCAAGGAAAACTTCAGCTTGGTGACAAGGGGCATGTCACAAATGGCAGAAGAGAAACCCGCATCTCTGGTTCCCCAGGGTTCTTCTAGGCTTTTGCTTTTGAGTTTCCTTGGGTGGAAAGGTAAATGTTGGGAGATGGGGGAACTGGGGGGAGGGGAGAAAGGAAATGACATGGGCCTGTGTGATGTCCCAGAGAGAAGAGGCGGGACTGATGGGACCAAGGTGAAAGCTGCTTAGGGAAGTCTGGGTGAGTCAGGAAAGCCTTTCTACACCCATAGACTGCTGGGACCTTGACCACCTATCTCCAATCTCTTAGTACCCTCCTCTGCAGCTCCTCTCTTCTGATTTCTCTCCAGGTGTTCTCTTCACAGGCCTTTCTAGCCGTTGCTTTGTATCTGGGTTTTTCATGCTTTTATAGAACTGAGATTTCAAATAAACAGTTTCAGTTGCATGGCCTGGACTTTTCCTTCTGCGGCAGCCTTCAAGATCTTTCCTTCTGCGTCTGCCTTCCAAGCCGCTCTAATTTCTGATCCTGTCATCTTGCAGCTGTTTCCTTTGAACCCCAATTCAGAACTTAATGTGTCATTTGAAAGTAATAGGCTCCCATTTCAAACTTCTCTCTGGCCCTTCTCCCAGCACTCTGGGACCCTAGCATTGCTTTACTTGGGGTGGCACAGGACACAAATGATGGCTGTCCCAAGCCCAGGGTTGGCCTTTTGTGTGGCATGTTTTGGGTGAGCACCACCCTTGTGAGGCCAAACTGTTTATCCAGCAGTCCCCTAATCTCGAGGGCAAGCCCCAAGGACACCTCTTGTGCCGACCGACCTCTTCACCTGCCTGACATGGTGGTAGGCGTTGCTGAAAGAATACTGAAGCTGGGTTGTCATTGGAAGAACAGTTTGGGCGGTTCCTGCAGGTTGGGCTGCTGAAGATCATCCACAGCAGGGTGGCACTGCCCTCTAGGGGCCATTTTGGCAATATCAACCTTTTTTTGTCAAGAATTTAAGGAGATGTATGGAGGCATTTATTCTGCTTGGGCAGGAGACTAGACATTCTCAAAAACTCAAGACATCTCTTGCTAGGAAGAATTCCAAAGACAAACTGTGCTTGTTGAAGTCCTGTCTGAGCTTGGAACTATCTTTTTATGTGTAAACATGAAATAGTTTCTGTACATTTTGAAAGACTGTCAGGTGTACACTTCCATATAAATTAAAACTGGTTTGTCATGTTCATTGCTTTACCAAGAGTTTGTCTGCCATTATGGGATATCAGGTCACCAATGTCAGTCCCATTATCAGCTGCCACCCTAGCTGTCACATCCTCAAAGATTCTACATATGGGTGTGGGGCTTGGACTGCTCCATTGTCTTCTGGTTTATTCACATCCAAGCTTTTAGGCATTGAAATACATGCTACTATACATTTATTTCTTACAGAGAATATATATGGAGTTGGGTCATTGTTGTCATGTGGGATGTGGGGCACATTATCCATGAGGTTTTGGTCCCCCACCCCCACAGTAGTGGGGATTAGGCCCTGGGAACTTTTAACCCTGAGCTACATCCCCAACCCTTTTTCTTTTTTTGAGATGGGGTCTTCCTAAATTGCCCAGGCTGACCCCTAACTTAGCCTTCTGCCTCAGCCTTTGGAGTTGCTGATATTACAGTTTGCACCACCACTACATCCAGCTTGTGAGTTTCATTCTGAGATGATCCAGGGGCCCATCCTGGTAGAGTTGAGAAGTATGGATCTAATAGAGATGGTTATAAATGGTGGTGGGAGGAAGTAGTCTGCAAAATCTCTTCAGGCTCTTTTGATAGATGTCCATGTCCTCCTAGATGAAGATTCTTGGGGGAGGGTTCCAGAACTCAGCTCCCCAGTTAATGGCTGATGGAATTTGCACAAGAACTGGGCAAAGGTGAAAGGGCCGTGTCCTGCCCCCAAGCCCTCATCCCTTTGCTCCGCTTCATTGAAACCCCCACCCCTCCCCATTCCAGGCAACTAACCTCACCCAAACTCCTACCTCTTACTCTCTCTACTTAACTCTGGCTCAGGGCAGCATGAGCCGATCACACCTCCATCCCATTCCACTCCAGTCTGTGGGCTCCCAGGATGCCCCGGTTCCCCTACTACAGCCACTACCTGTTCCCCAGAATTCCTCTTCCCACCCTTGGGCCTCTCCATATGGGCCACCCTCCTGGGGTCTCAGCTGTCTTCTGGCTCTGCAGGTAGGAAGTAGAGGTGCAGAAGTTGGTGCTAGCTGAAGGGGGTGCTTGGGGAGAATCATATGGCATGAAAAACCCTCTACAAATTGGCATTTCCACCTATTTCGAAGACTGCCCCTCCCCATTCTTCCACCTGCAGCATTTCCTGGTCATGGCTTCTCTGCTCTGTGCCTCCCACCTGCTCCTGCTTCACAGTCTTCCCCCAGGAGGACTTTCTTACCCTCCTGCTCAACTCCTGGCCTCCAGTTTCTTTTCATGTGGTGTGTCTACGGTCCTGCAAACTGGGATGGGCAGCAGGTGAGGGAACCCCTTGGAGAGAGGGGGTTGGCTCCAGTGGGGAGGAGAGGCATAGGGGAATACTCTTGGCTGCCATGTGTTTCCAGAGCTGCTAGGGCTGCTGTTCCTACAGGCTGCCTCTTGTCCAGGCTCCATCCTTAGAACTCCTTATCCCTGCTCTGGTGCTGACCAGCCAGAAGCTACCTCTGTCCATCCAGACACATGGAAATAGTGAGTACAGAGCAAGGGTGTAGTGCAGGGGAGTTGAGTTTTTATCTGAGCATACATGAAGAGTTGAGGTGGGGCAGTGGTGGGACTGCTGGGCACTGAGGGTCTTGGAGTTGTTCCAGGCACCAGTGAGGACTGGAATGCATGTGTTTCCATCCCATTTACTTTTCTCCTTTTCATGCCTAAACTACTCCCAGCCTCCCTTGAGTTGCACCTGTGTAGGGGTCCTGGCTGCCGCAGCCTGGAGCTTTGGAACACTTCTCTCCGAGAGGTGAGTGCTAGAGATGGGAACCAGGAGGGTTAGGGTTGCCCAGGCTTGGGAGGTTCTCATTTCCACTATGCAGGGACTGAGGGACTGGGAGGAGTTGGGGTAGGGTCCTGTCCCTGGAGTTAGTTAGCAAGCCCAGGCTGAGGTCAATTTGACTGAGCAGAAAGCTTTTTCTTCATCATCTCCTCTTTTCCACCAGGTTTCAGGGGCAGTGGTGATATCTGGGCTACTGCAAGGCTTGCTGGGGCTTCTGGGGGGCCCTGGACGCTTGTTCCCACACTGTGGGCCCCTGGTGCTGGCCCCCAGCCTGGTTGTGGCAGGGCTGTCTGCCCACAGGGAGGTGGCCCAATTCTGCTCTGCTCACTGGGGTCTGGCTTTGCTGTACGTGAGTCCTGAGAGGCACAGGATGGTGCCTAGTGGGGTATGTGGGACTTGGGGGGAGGACAGAGCTGCTGGCCTTATCAGAATCAGCAGCAGGCTGGGCAGCAACCGCACTTTTTAGACTTGGAATCCAAGGTTTTTTCTTTCTTTCTTTTTTTTTTTTTTTTTTTTTTTTTAAAGAGCTTAAGACATTTATTCTTAGGGTAACTTATCTTGTCATTAATGTATTACAATGCATAGGATCCATTAATTTTTTTCATTGTGGACAATTCCAAACATTTAAAAGTAGAAAAATCATATGAAAAAATCTATATGCTGTTCATTCAGCTACAACAACTATCATTACCAACTTGTTTCCTCTCTTATATATCCAGTTCTTATACTCTGTTATGAAGCAAATTCCAGAAAATATATCACTTTTACTCTAAACATTTATGTTTGTATTCCTAAGGTAACTATTATAATCATACCCACAATGCTGCTCATATACCCAGAAAAAATATTTTAATATAAAAATGTTCATTTTCCTAGATTTTTGAAAATGACCCCCTTTCTTCTCTTCCCTTTTTATTCCTCTTTCTCGTCTTTTTTTCCTGTTTTTCTTAAATTTTTTCTAATTAGTTATACATGACAGTAGAATGCACTTTGATACATCATACATAAATGGAGTATAACTTCTCATTCTTCTGGTTGTACATGATGTAGAATCACGCTGGTCATGCAGTCATATATACACACAGGGTAATAATGTCTGATTCATTCAGTCTCCTTGATATTCTCACTGTCTCTTGCTGTCCTCCATGTACCTCTCCACCTCTTTCATGGAGTCTTCTTTGCTAGGACCTTTTTTATGGTATTCCGCCCACTCCCACCTCCATTGCCACCCCTCAGGATTCTGCTGCTGTTTGTCCCTAAATCTGCTTCTCTCTTCTAGGCTTATCTTGCTCATGGTTGTCTGTTCTCAGCACCTGGGCTCCTTCCAGGTACCCCCATGTCCGTGGAGTTCAACCTCAACCTCTTCAACTCATACTCACGTCCCTGCCTTCCGATTCCTTTCGGTATGTGAGGGTGTGGGAAGTTGAGGTTAAAAGGGCTGGCACAGAATGCTCCCTGGCCCCCTACTTTTGGGCTTCTGTCTACCCAACCAAAGCTGGCTCACAAGATTTTGGGAGAAGGGCTCTTTTCTGTCTCAATCTTGCCCCTCAGGTGCTGATCCCTGTGGCCTGTGTGTGGATCATTTCTGGCCTCCTGGATCTCAGCATGATCCCCCTGCAACTGTCTGTCCCCACCCAGGCACCATGGTTTTGGCTGCCTCACCCAGGTAAGTTCTCTTCTAGGCCCTTGTCCTCTTACTCAAATCAAGGTATCTATTTCTTTAAACTTAGATTTAGTGGATTTCACTCTTTTTGTTTTCTCAAAACACACTGGAAAGAGAAACTGCCACCCTGAGGAGCATTTCAGCCTCTCCCTGCAGCATTTTATTTGGGTCAGTGTTGAGACAGACATATGTAGCCCCACATTCACTCCTGATACTCCTTACCCAATTTACACATTTACATTACTGATGATCCCCATGGGCATTTCGGCTGGTGATCTATGTGGAAAGATTATTTTTGAGGCACTGTATGCGAAATTTTCTCATTCATCTGTTTACCTATTGCACTGCTAGGGATCAAACCTGGCCCCTGCATACACTAGGCAAGCACTTTAACCCGAGCTACACCACCAGCCCTTCATTAATCAATTTAATAAGGCTCTTTTGATTGTGTGCTAGGCATGTGGCAGGGGACATAGTGATGAACATGACAGACATAGTATCTGGCCTTTGTGGGGCTTGCAGTCTATTGGGGAATATGGACACTAATTAAATAGGCACCTGAGTAAGTGTGGAATTACAATTGTGGTAAGTGTACTCAAGAGGAATTATCACTGGCCAGGCATGGTGGCACATGCCTGTAATCCCAGTGATTCAGGAGGCTGAGTTAGGAGGATCACAAGTTAGAGGCCACCCTGAGGTACTTAGGGACACCCTGTCTCAAAAAAAATGTTTTTAAAAGAGTGTCTGAGAGGATGTGTAGCTCAGTAGTAGAGCACATCTGGATTCAATGCCAGCATTGGGGGAGGGAAGGAGCATGGTGAGAGCTAATATTGGGACATTTGACATCAGGGCAGTCTGGAAAGGTTTTCTTAAAGTGGTCATTGAGCTGAGCTGTGAGAAATGAGTAGGAACTGTCAAGAGGCAGAAGAGAATGTTGCAGGTAAAGAGAACAGCATATATAAAGACCCTGTGGTGGCTAGGAGCACCACAAGTCCAGGGCCTAAAGCAAGGGTGGCATGTCTAGGGTGAGGAAATTGAGATAGAGTTTGGCAGGTGAGGCTACAGAGAAAGTACTAAGGGTCAAACCAAAGAAGGTCTTGTAGACCACAGTAAAGGGATGGGTCTTTCTCTTTAGAGTTCAGGAGTTTTGTCCCACAATATCGTCAAAGACATCAGGGCCTCTAGGGTTCTTTTGGCAAGGCTGTTGGGGGTAGAGGGATGTTCCAGACTTGAGTCTGGTCTTAAAGTGACTCCTTTCCCTCCTCAGGAGAGTGGGACTGGCCCTTGTTGACACCCAAGGCTCTGACTGCAGGCATCTCCATGGCCCTGGCAGCCTCCACCAGCTCCCTGGGCTGCTATGCCCTGTGTGGCCAGCTGCTGCACTTGCCTCCTCCACCTCCACATGCCTGCAGTCGCGGGCTGAGCCTGGAGGGGCTGGGCAGTGTGCTGGCTGGGCTGCTGGGGAGCCCCATGGGTACAGCATCCAGCTTCCCTAATGTGGGCACAATGAGTCTTTTCCAGGTATGGGGACCTGGGACAGAGGTGGGGAACAAAAGGTACAGTAGAGAGTAGAGAACACATTGACTGTCTGCCAACTGTGCCCAGCACTCAGGCAGTTCACATCAATGACCTTACTTACGGAGGTACCTAGAGTGGTAAGGGTCTAGGAATGAGGGAAAGACAACAGATGACCATGTCAGGGATGGCAAGCCCTCCACCAAGGTTGAGGTTCCATGAAGAACAAGTCAGATAAAGTCATACTCTCTTTGGGCTTTCCTCAGGTGAAG
This sequence comes from Sciurus vulgaris, assembly GCF_902686455.1. NCBI lineage: Eukaryota > Metazoa > Chordata > Mammalia > Rodentia > Sciuridae > Sciurus > Sciurus vulgaris. Next base: position 170,798,329 of record NC_136463.1, on the reverse strand, counting down.
AAAGTAAATAAGGTAATTTCAGAGTGGTAAGTGCTACTAAGCAAGCAAAGCTATGGGATAGTAGCTGAGCAGAGAAAGTGCCTTTAGATAGAGTGGTCGTGGTGCTTCTTGGAGGGTAACATTTAAGTTGGGATCTGAATGATGAGGAGTTAGCCAGGCAAGGATCTGGGAAAGTCCAAGGAAGTGGCTGTTTCTAGTGTCTCTTCTTCATGCAGGTTGGATCTCGGCGAGTGGCCCACTTAGTGGGGCTGTTCTGCATGGGACTTGGGCTCTCCCCCAGGCTGGCTGAGTTCCTCACCACCATCCCGCTGCCTGTGCTTGGTGAGTGGATGTATTGGCAGGCACTCTTTCTCTCTAAATAGCCTTCCTGGACGGATGGATATGAACATGTGTCAGCTGCCCTTGTCTTCTTGGTCCAATATCCTGGCCTCTTGAATGGACTTCTGGGCTTCCTGCAGAATCCACAAGAGGCCTTTTGGTAGTGTCCCTGTCACAATCTGCCTGCCCACAATACCCTGTGCTGTGCCCTCTCCCTCTTTCAACCCTTGATTTCTTCTGTATGCGACAGGTGGGGTACTGGGGGTGACTCAGGCTGTGGTTCTATCTGCTGGATTCTCCAGTTTCCACCTGGCTGACATTGACTCTGGACGGAATGTCTTCATCGTGGGATTTTCCATCTTCATGGCCCTGCTGCTGCCAAGATGGCTTAGGGAAGCCCCAGTCCCACTCAACACAGGTGGGTGGAGAGGGAAAGACGAGTTGTTCAGTAGTGGGAAGTAAGGGGTCAAGGCTTCAGACTATTTGGACTTCTGGACTCACAACCTTTTCTGGGCACTGGAATAAATAATTCATCCCATTTGTTGAGCACCATGCTAGCCACTTGGGACATAAAGGGATTCTAGATGTTGTAGTCTAGTAAAAGAGATGAGGTGTGCAGGAAAACAACAAGAAAGGTTTAGATAAAGAGCTGTGGCTCAGTGGTGATCCAGTAGCATAAAGCTGGTCTTGAAAGATGGTAAGATTTAACATATTTGGTAAAAAGGTAATTTTTGATTAAAGAACCATCATAAACAAAGACAAAGAAGTAAGAAGTCATGGGGTATGTCCTAAGAGCAGCCAATAGCTTAGCTTAACTACAGTAATAGTTTTCAACTAGGGGTGATTTTGCCCTCTTTAGCAATGTTGGAGAGACTTTTGGTGGCTGCAAACAAGGGAAGGGAGTACTGTTACTAGCAATTAGTACAGAGAGATGTTGTTTTATCAACTACAACATGCCAGATGCAATGGTGCATGCCTGTAATCCCAACTACTCTGGAGGCTGAGACAGGAGAATTATAAGTTCAGGGTCAGCCTGGGCAACTGTGAGACCTGGTCTCAAAATGAGAAAAAAGGAGGGGGAGAGGCTGGGGATGTAGTTCAGTGGTAGAGCACCTTCAGTTCAATCCCCAGTACCGTAAAAAAAAAAAAAAAAAAAATCCTACAATGCATGGGACAGTCCCTCATTTGGTTCAAATGTCAGTAGTACAGAGGTTGGGAAACTTGTGCTAAAACATAGCAGGTAAGAAGTAGAAGATAAGGTTGGTGATTTTAATACCAAAATCCCTAGAGAAAGGTGGCCTGAAACAGTCAAAGCATGTCTAAGCATATCTGGAGATTGTATGGATGCTCAGGAGATAGGGTTGAGCAAGGATCCTAGAGAAAGGGCCTGAGTGAGGAAAATGCAGAGTAGATAGACAAAAGATAAGGGAGATGTAATGACAATTCAGAAAGGTCTGTCTTTAGTTCAAGACTTAGGTTTAGGTCTAGAAAGATAAGACTCCCTGGCCCTGAATAGCATTTGAGTTCCCTTCCTGATGGGTCCCAACCCCTTGTAGGCTGGAGTCCCTTGGATGTGTTACTGCGCTCCCTGCTGGCAGAGCCCATCTTTCTGGCGGGACTCTTGGGCTTCCTTCTAGAGAACACTATTTCTGGTAAGTTGACATCAGGTCCTAGCTGCCTGGGGCATGGCCAGGAAGTCATCACTCCCTTGATTAAGACCTAACAAACCTCTTTTTTTGCAGGTACGCGGCTTGAGCGGGGCCTTGGTCAAGGGCCACTATCTTCCTTCACTGCCCAAGAAGCTCAACTGCCTCAGAAGTCCAGGGAGAAGGCTGCTCAAGAGTATGAGCTTCCTTTCCCCATTCAAAACTCGTGTTCCTGCATTCCCCAGTCCCTCCATTGCCTCTGCCCAATGCCTGAAGACATTGGGGATGAGGAAGGAGGGCCCTCTGAGCCAGGAGAGACTGCAGACTTGTTGCTTGGCTGTGGGGAGTCATGCCCTGCACCTAGCAGAGAAGGGCTTAGGTCCAAGTAATTATCAAGACTTTTATTTCTGCCTTTATTAGTTTAGTCCTAACTCCCAGCTTGCTGGATAATCAGCTCCCAGGCTCATAGGGAGTGTGTGTGTGTCTGTGTATCATGGGCCCACCTAAAGGTCTCATTTCCCAGTAGGATGGGTTGCCTTTTCTTCTCTTAATTAGGCCTATTATAAAGTAGAGGAACATGGTTTAGTGGGTCATGATGAATGAATGAGATTTATCCTGTGAACCATCAGTGCCATCTGAACCCTAGCATTCATTTAACAAATATGAAGTGCCTCTCATGTGCAAGTGTCTGGAACTAAAATATGGATATGATGGGGTCCCTGTCCTCTTCTACTATTTGTTTAAAAAGATATGTAATTTCTAACTAAAATTCAAAGCAGAAGGAAGTATGTAATAAAGATAAAAAATAATGCCATGGGAGCAGAAGAAGCAACAGTTCATTCTGGTGATAAGGCTTTATCAGCAGTGCGGAGGGTGACCTTGACAAGCAAGGATTTGGGTTTTGAAAAACAGATGGGGAGAAAATTTCAGGCTTAGGAATTCAACTTGAACAGAAAAAGGCATGAGTTGTACAAAGTACAGATGAGTTGAGGAGGTTCAGGCCTTCAGTGGTGGGTGCATCAAGGGTGAGTTGAGGCAGAGGAAGTAAAGGATGAGGTCAGACATACAGACTTTATGCCAGGAGCCTCCTCTGTTCGACTACTCTAGTAGCAGTCAGGACTCCAGACATTATATGGTTAAATTCAATTCTCTCATTTTAGTAAAAAAATGACAAGACTGAACCAGTATGGAAAGGGAGAGAAGTAATCTGGGTTTGACAAATTCAAGTCCAGGTCCCCCTCGCCTACATCTCGTCCGGTTTTTTCTCTTCTGTTGGCGTAACTCCTAGAAGCACCACTACCCCTCAAACTCTGCAGTAAGGGCAGCAGTTCCCTCCAGTCTCTTCGCGCTCCTACAAGTCGCTCAGGGAACCCCGAAGCCCCGCCCCGTGAGGCCTGGACCCCGCCTCCGTGCCCCAAGACCCCGCCTCCGTGGGGGGTATCGGCCTCTACCCTACGCCTTTCAGTTTCCGCGGGCGGACTGGCCGGCAGTGAGAAGGGTGTGACTTCTCGAGGGGCTGACGGTAGGTTGGATCGGGCTCAAGTCGGGCCAAGGTCTGGGCCGGGCTGGGCGGCGTGGGGCTGCGCGGATCCTGCGAGTTAAACCCGGCACAGACGCTTTCTCTGTGAATGGACAGCGCGCAGCCGGGGAATTGGGGCAGGCCTCCAAGAGTGGGCGGGTCTGCGCGTGCGCAGTGCGCCTCGGCTGCACTTCGGCATTTGGAGGCGTGAGGGAGGCTCCCATTGGGCCTAATGCTTGATGTAGCCGACCTAGGCAAGAGGTGTCTTCTGTTACCCGCTGAGGGGTTCTGACCTGTGTGTCGGTGCAGCCGGTGCTATAGAAATGGAAAGGTCGACCGCGAAGTCTTTTCTGGGGAGGGGGGGGCAGATGGAAACTGGACGCCTGGCGGGGTTCCTGGGGTGGGCTGTGATTTTGGGACCCAAGGTTCTCCCTCTCCCAGGGGACGGGGTGTGGCCGGGTCCGGATTTCTCTAGGGCTTGCTGCCTCCTGCAGGGTGTTGGAGGAACTGCCCTGAGAGAGGGGCCCGCTGGCCGAGGGGCGGAACTCAGTGCCCCTCTCACCCGGCTTCTTCAGAGAGTACTAAACAGATGAATGTGGTTAACATGAATGTTAAAGGCGGCCTTGAAAAAAAAAAGGAGAATGAAATTTAGTGGCCTCAATCTCGAATGGGCCTGACTAGTGGAAGCAGCCAACCAGGGTCTGTTGCTGAAACATTCCGACCTTTTTACAGGATCAGTTGTCCCTGGCCACATTTTAAATTACACCCTTGCGTCAAACAACAACCATCATTTTGAGGGTTCCGAGCTTCTCGGATTTCCTAAGGACGGACTAGAATGATAAACCCAATTTTGATGACTCTTTAAAGAGTGAACACTGGGAAATTTCTGTAAGGGAAATTGAAGTTTGGCAACTTAATTTGTGATCTTTGGCACGTGGAACTCTGTCCAATGAGGACTAACCTAATCATTCCAAGGCCATTTCTGCCTTGCAGGAACAGCCCATGAGAGAAGTGATGGACACATCATCTCCCAACAAGGCCTTGAGGCCTACTGCAGATAAGTCACCAGATAGTCAGTCATGCAGTCATGGGTTAATACATTTTCAGATACATTATTAGGTGATTTCATTATTGTGCAAACACCATAGAGTGTAAATATGCAAACTAAGGTACCTGCAATGTGACTAACAGTACACTGTTATGGAACCACTGTCATATATGTGGTCTGTCATTGACTGAAATGTTATTATGTGGCATGACTGTTTAGTTATAGTGCAAACTAAGTAATGTCACAGGCTACTCTTTGAAAACGAGGTTATGGTTGGAAGAATGATGGTTTAGACTAAGTTGAAAATGACTGTGTTAATCAGACATAACAAGGAACTTCATTGTTGTCTTTATATTCTAAGTTTTCACCTCCTGGTACTTCTCTTCATTTTGTATTTGTAGGCTGAAATAATGAAGGAAACTATATTACTCCCCCACACATAGGAAAAATAAACTGTTAAGAAGCCATTTTTACTGAATATCTACTAGGTTAAGGCTACTATGTTAGCTGTTGATGTAGAAAAGTTTGTTTCCAGGCTAGGGCTGTAGCTCAGTGGCAGAGCACTTGTCTAGCACATGTGAGACTGTGGGTTTGATCCTCAGCACCACATAAAAATAAACAAATAAAATGAAGACATGCTGTCCATCTACAACTACAAAAAAATTTTTTTAAAAGAGAAAAGTTGGTTTCCAAACTTTTCCAGGAATTCCAAGCTGTGCAAAGAGCATAATGTCATTGGTGGCTGTGCCTTGGGGTAGGGATACAGAAAAGGAGTTAAGTGGAGTTAATTATCTCTTCCTCTGTGGTGTGCTGTGGTTTATATTCATGACCTCCTGGTCATTTGTAAAAGGGGATTTGGGTCTTTTCTGTTGCTCCTGGACACAGCTTATTAGCTCCTTTTTATGTGTGTACTGTTAATCTCTGTAAGAATTCGAACGTAACTGGGCACAGTGGCACATGCTTGTGATCCCAGCAACTCATGAGTCTGAGGCAAGAGGATCACAAGTCAAGGCCAGCCTCAGCAACTTAGTGAGACATATATCAAAATAAAATAAAAGTGTGGGGGTGTGATGGGTCATATTATGCACTGCCATGCATACAGAACTGAGCTATGTGTGAATGCTCCTGGGTTTAATTCCCATTACTGAAAAAAAAAAAAAAAAAAGAATTTGACCATAGCCATGGACTGCTTTAATATACACAAATATGATACAATTTTCATATAATTCCAGAAGATTTGGGTGCATAGGCTCTACATTAGGAATCTCTGTTTTAGAGTTTAGAAAAATTCCTGAGAGCTTCCAGAGTTTTGTTTTTAAATAATGATGAGATAATTTGAATATCCTGCCTCTGACATAACTTATGATGTCTTATAATACAAGAACTATCCTTTGTCTTCTAAAAGTTCTGGGAAATGATAGCACTGACATTTATTAGGATTGTGATAAAGGTGCAACAAGAATGGTTTGGTTTTCCACATTAAACTATATTATGAGAAAGTGGAAACACTAATACCAATTGGCTGAGGCTTAAATGCTATGGAGGAAAGTGTTATTTTCTACCCTTTAGGAATTTAATGTGAAAAAAGATTCTAACTAGATTTAAGTGGTATTAAGGTTAATGCTCAGCTGGTTCAATAATGAGAAGAATGTAAGTCCATGTTTCCTATTTTGTCAGGATTTTTGCAGGATTGTAGTTGATGCAGAGTTGTCTGAGCACCCTCCCAAGGCCTATGTTACTCTGGAGATACTTTGCTAAATTAGGCGTTTTCTGCAGATGGAGGAATTGGAGCAAGGCCTGTTGATGCAGCCATGGTCTTGGCTGCAGCTTGCTGAGAACCCCCTCCTGGCCAAGGCTTATATCACCAAGCAGGGCTATGCCTTGCTAGTTTCAGATCTTCAACAGGTGTGGCACGAACAGGTGGACACAAGTGTGGTCAGCCAGAGAGCCAAGGTAAGCATAAAGAGAAGTACTACTGTGGGGATGTTTCTTTCCTAGAGAAGGTCAGGGGATGTTAACATCAACCAGCTTGACCACATGTATGTTGGCAAGGATGATTGGAATGAGTTGATGGAATTCCAGTTTCAGGTTGAGCATCCCTAGTCTAAAAAAACAAAATTCAAAATAATCTAAAGTCTGAAACTTTTTGAACATAGGGCACTAACAAAGTTTCAGATTTCAGAGCATTTCAGATTCTAGATTTTGGAATTTGGATTGCTCAACTGGTAAACTATACATACATTCCAAAATCCAAAACACTCTGAAATATGAAACACTTCTGGTTCCAAGGAATGTTCAACCTGTCATGTCCGGCTTTTCTACTTGCAGCCCTGGGATCTTTCTCGGTTGAGGGAAGAAGGGAGGAGGGTGGAGAGAAAGCAGGGAGAGTGTATGCGTTTCTATCTGCATGATAATGCGTGATGAGGCCTATGTTGTCTCATCCATACATGTCTTCTGTAAATTGATCTTGCTCAAGACAGAACTGTGAAGTAGGCAGTTGATCTTTGTGACTCTTGTTTGTTTTCTTCTTTCCTGTTGTGATGTTTTTCTCTTCCTTTCCCTTCCTCTCATGCCTATTGTCTTCGTGTTAACCAGGGCTTTCCTTTGCTATTGCTCAAGAGGGAGTTAATTTCCTTTTAGCACCCTCAGTCTGTGAAACTACTGTCTCTTCAGGAGTTGAACAAGCGTCTGACTGCTCCTCCTGCGGCTTTTCTCTGTCATTTGGATAATCTGCTTCGCCCATTGTTGAAGGACACCACTCACCCTAGTGAAGCGATCTTCTCCTGTGATCGTGTGGCAGAGGCACTGATTCTACGGGTGCGGAGTGAACTCTCTGGTCTCCCCTTCTATTGGAACTTCCACTGCATTCTAGCTAGTCCTTCCCTGGTAAGTTCAAGTCAGAGGTAGGGATGCCAGCTTCTTGAGATGCAGCTTTAGGAGTCCTTATATTTTTATCAGCCCTGTTTGATATTGTTTTCCAACCAGAAAACTCTCTTGACTAGACAGGTGGCCAAAAAAAAATTTTTTTTTCTTGACTGGTATATCCTTTCCTTGTAAAGAAAGCAGAGTTTGGATCTACACACTTTATTTGGGGACTTTATTCATTAATCTATTTATTGAACTACCTCTGTGCTGCTAATTACTGAGTATCCCAATACACCCACGTGTGTGTGCGCGCACGCGCGCATGTGGCGTCCTTCCTGGAGTTTATAACCTAGTGAGGAGATAGAAAGGAAATTATGTGGTAAACTGTGGTAAGTTCTTTCACTGAGGCAGGCCCAAAATGGCTGGAGGAGCAGAGAAACCCTCTTTGAAGAGTGAGTTTCTGAGTTGAGTTTTGATGGTGATTTGGGAGAAAATAAAGAGAAAAACCATTCTCAGTAAACATGTATGGAGATGTATAGTATGGGCTGGTTCAGGAACTTCTTAACGGCAGTATAAATAGGATGGCATGAGAAATGGGGTGGACTTAAAATAGGTTTCACATGGTCCCACTTGTGCTTTGTCAGGACTACTCATAAAGGTGGACTAAGTGTCGATGTTAGTTATCTTTCTGAACATCATCTCATCTTTTAGTTCTCATGACTGTCCTGCAAGGTATGTATTATTGCCCTCATTTTCCACAGCAGGAAACTGAGATTAAAGGTAACTTGTCCAAAGTCATCCTAGTTATAAATGAGTGAGTTAGAATTTGAACTCCAGATCAGTCAAGTCTGAAAGCACACTTTAGGGACTAGGAGAGTCATTGCCTTCTGCTCACTTGTAGCTTTAATTCTCCAAGAGCTTTTATTAGAAACTAAGAGTGAGCATTAAGAACTAGATTTCAGGAATAACAAACAGGGTTTGTTTTAGTCAGTAGCTCTAGTGGTCAGGGTGTTCCCTGTGGGAGGCCTATGGGACAAGTCTCAACAGAGGAATCTGCAGAAAGTGAGTATCACTTCCCAGCTTATGTGTTTCACCTCCCACAGGCGGTGTGATGCTCTGGCATCCACAAATGACTGTGAATGGAACAAAACACATTTTGAGAAACTGTTCACTGATATTTATTTTTGATATGGAACCCAGTAAAACTATACTTGAGTGCTAAGAGAACTATTTCTAACTCATTTATGTATTTCTAAGGCCAGTGTAGTGCCTAGCATGTAGTAGTCAGTCAAATTTGTAGATTTTAATTGAACATCTTGTGAAATTTTCCATCCTGCTTTTGATATAGAACTTACCTCTATCTTTCAAATCCCTCATGACTTTTTCTGAGTGACACCAGGGGGCACTGTTCCCTCAGGAATGAACCCAAACATTTCAGCAGCCTCTGAGAATCCTAAGTAATATCTAATCTTGCTTTGCTTTACATGTCTCTACGCATAGACTATTGTGACTTTGGAGGCAGCTCTTCTGGACTGATAGACTCCAATAGTTTTTCTTTCCAAAGAATATAGTGGGCTGGGGGTGTAGCTCAATGGTAAAGCATTTGTCTAGCACGTGCCAGGTCCTGGGTTTGATCCCCTGCATCACAAATATAAATAAATAAAATAATTTTTAAAAAGATACAGTAAAAGAGCACTTGTTTAATGATAGTCTAATTAAATATGTGAAGAAAAAACTAGCTGTGCTAGCATATTCTTTTTTAAAAATTTTATTGTAAACAAATGGGGTACAACTTGTTTCTCTGTTGTACATGAAGTAGAGGCATACCATTTGTGTAATAATACATTTACATAGGGTAATGGTGTTTGATTCATTAAAAAAAAATGTGTTTAGACATGGGTGAGCCTTGATTGGCTATGGGGAGAAATTAGCTTTGAACAATTGATTAACAACTGTACTTTAAATGAAAATAAAATACTCATCATTAAAAGAAGGGAAATGTCATTTCAGGGAAACCCCCAAGCCTGGAGAACTATAGGGAAAAGTCACAGCCTCAGGCGCTGGCAAGGGTGTAGGCAGATGCTATTTCAGGCTTCTGTGTGTGTGTCTGTGAGGTCATGCGGTTATAATTTTTGTTTGTTACTCATTCTTGTGATAGTTTTCACCCTTTTTTTTTTTTGAATGGGTAATTCATCCAAAGGCAAACATTTCAAACAGCATTTAAAGGTTTACAGTGCAGTGAGGAAACAATCTCCTTTCTGCCTCTTCCTCCAGTCCCTCATTTTCCTTCTTGAAAACAGCTGCTGATATTGCTTTATCATCTTCTTGTGAATTCTTAAACAAAGTTGTGGGTAGTGTGTATATGTGTGTTGTATGTGTATATATAGTCAAGGACATATCTGCAAATACATGCATAGTTTTACAAATGGCATTATGGGGCTGGGGATATAGCTCAGTTGGTAGAGTACTTGCCTTGCAAGAACAAGGCCCTGGGTTCAAATACCCAGCACCACAAAAAAAAAAAAAAAAAAAAAAAAAAAAAAAAAAAAAATGGCATCGTGCTGTACACTGCTCAGTATGTTGCCTTTTTCACTTAATTATATAGAAATCATTCATGTTAACATGAATGTATAATATTTTTATTTATTTATTTATTTTTTTATGAAGCAAAATTATTATTTATTGGTACAGGGTATTGAACCTAGGGGTACTTAATTACTAAGTCACATCCCCAGCAACCCCCCCTTTTTATGTTTTATTTAGAGACAGGGTCTCACTAAGTTGCTGAGGCTGGCCTTGAACTCATGATCCTCCTGTCTCAGCCTTCTGAGTAGCTGGAATTACAGGCATGTGTGACCACGCTGGGCACAAAGGAATCTTAAATTCAATTATACAATCATTTTTTTCTGTGTGGGTTTGGGGGTGGAACCCAGGGCCTTGTGCATACTAGGAAAGCTCTCTACCACTGAGCTATATCTCCAGCCCTAGACAATAAAATTTAAAGATCTATTTTAACAAAGTTCATGACAAAGATTTTAGATTTATGTAAGAGAACCAACTCTGAGTCACATTACCTAGCTACTCTATTACATAAATGTACACTGCTGGTAAAAAATAATGTTCACCAATGTCACATGCATGGTTAGTGCTTTATTCTTTGAAGAACAGTCCTAAAACATCACACTAAGGCTGAAAAGTAAAGTTTAAAATAGACAGTTTTATAAAGATAAGTTATAATATATGTAATGAATGTTCACTCTTAAGAAATCTTGGTCCTAGAGCTTATGATGCACCCAGTTGGCTGTAGCACCCAGGTCTTCCAAAAGGCCATTTGTCATTTCTCTCTTGTCTGCATAGACTTCTTCTCATTAGCTGCCTTCTGCTTTTGTTGCATGATCTCAGAGTCCCTCTGCTTTCTTTGAGAGGTAGTCAAGCTATCCTCTTTTCTTTTTCCCTTGCTAATTTCCTGGGTTTTCTTCATATTTTTCTGGCGGGCAAGTTCTCGCTGATTTCCACCATGCAAACGCGCAGCTGAGGGCAAGGCGCCGGTTCCACCTGGAGCCAACCGACCATCCCTCTGCTGAGGGCAGCCGTAGTCCCTATCCGGGCGAACCCAAGGGATTCGCCCGGCTGTTTCCGCTCCCCTCCCGCCGCGCCTCTGCCCCGGTGTCGGTGTCGGGCTAGGTACGGGACTCCCTCGCCCGTCACTTCCCTCACCCGTCTGCACACTCACCGGCCATGCCGACCACCCTGTATAATATTTTTAAATGGCAACTTAGTATTTTATTTAATGGTTTTCACCAATATGTATTTAATTGATGTGGTATTAGTAGACACTTTGTTTCTGGTCTTTTGTTATATACTATGAATATCCTTATATTTACTTTTTCTGTGTGTAAATATGTAGGTAAATTTATGACAGTGGAATAGCCAGGGCAAGGAGTATTTTTATCTTTAATCTTGCTAACCCAATGCCAGATTGTCTTCCAGAGACATACAGCTTAAGTCCTATCAGCCATAGGACAGTAGGAGAATATCTGATTCCCTGTAGCCTCTACACATAATGTATGCACACTAACAACTTAATGGTTCTTAAGTTTCTGCAGGATATTATGGAATATATGAGGCTTTGAATCTCTGCTTTATAACCTTGAGCCAGTCTTCACTTGTGGCATACTTCTCATCTCTCTTCTTCCTTCCTATTGTCTGTTCTTTCTAGTATTTAATATAATTCTTAATATTCCATATTTTGACTTTCATATTTGTCACCCCTTTGAGCATTTTATGATCCTCGGAGTCATATCCCAAGATTTCTTAGTGGTAGAAAGCACAGACTTTGGATCCAGCAGACTTGACTTTGTAATCCACCCCAGCACTTTCATGTTTTACATTTCACCAGTTACATTACCTTGGATAAGAACTGAACTTTTATAATTCAGTTTCTTTTCTTCAGCTGTAAAGTGGAGATACCAATTACAACCATTTTGCAGACTTGTGGGGATTAAATGAAAATATATGTAACATTGCTCAATTTTAACATTATAGTGGATCAAATATAGTGAGAGCAAATATTTGACTCCATAATTTTTCTTTTTGAAAAAGACAAGGACCATGAGATAAGTTGAGGTCAAGACATTTTAATATTGAAGATATGTGAGAGTCAGGACTGGAATCTAGGTCTCCTACTTCTAGTCTATTACATATTTCACTCTGTCACCTGATATGACGTCTGGGATTGAAAACTACTATTCTCTCTCCTGCCTCGTGAGCATTTCTATGGGAAATCAGAAGACTTTGGGGAAATTCTAAATGGTTGTTTCCTTTGGGAAAGATTGACAACTTCTGCTTCTGTATCTACCACACTTCCTAGCCTCCTTAACTGTTGGGACCTATTGGAGGGCAGAGGCTCCAGAGCACATGGTAGGTTCCTGGTAAGCATTGGTTGAATTGACTTGTGAACTGCATCTCTTCATTCTTTGCTGTCTGTAAATGAAAGGGAGTATCCCTGACCTCGTAAAACACATCAGGATTTTTCCTTGTAATGTCTGTGCACTTGCTTTGATCTGTTTACACATTTGCACCATTCTTTCTTATGATTGTTGGTACATATTTTCAAGATTTCTATCTAGAACAGAGCAAAACTATCTGGTTTAAGGGAAATCATTTTGGTGTTCATTTAACTTTGAAAGCAATTATACCTCAATAATCAGAAGGTGTAACACAATCCTATGAAATTATTACTTTTTAAATTTACTTTTATGGTCCTCAGAGTTGAATCTTGTTCTTGCACATGCTAGTATAGCACTCTAATACTGAGCTATATCCCCAGCTCTTCTTTAATTTTTAATTTTGAAACAGGATGTCACTAAGTTGCCTAGGCTAGCCTCAAACTCACAATCTTAAAATCTCAGCCTCCTGAGATGCTAGGATTACAGGTGTGCACCCTATGAAATTATTTGAGCAGATGAAAAGATGAAATATGTACTGATAAAACTTTTATGGTTGCTGCTATATAGACATTAGGGTCTGATAGATCTTTTGAGTAACTTGGTATGTTATTATCATATTTAATTAAACATGACATTGATTAAAACTTACCATATTTTATGTTGTCATATTCTGTACCACTCAAAGAAATTGCTATTAAGGTGTCCCTCCACCCCCTGAGAGAGGCTAGTTATTAATTTTAGGAATTTCTGTTATTTAAGTGGTACCACCAAATGAATGGTGTGGTTGCTTAAGCAATGATAATTATTTTCAATTCAACCCACCAAACCTAGCCTAGTATTTAACAAATATTCAACTGTTTCTTCCTCCTGATCTACTTTGACCAGAACCAAATTTCACAAAACTATTCCTAGGAAAGAGGGTTGGGTCTAGAGCCTGTAAATCTTCCCTAAACTGCACTTATGCCACATTCTGAGCAGTACTACTTGAGACCTAAGTGTCCCGAGGACCTGAACTGGGAGTCAGTGCCAGGTTGGGGTGTGCTGTTTGATAGAAAGAAATAACAAGATCTAGAGTTTGATTCAGCTTCTGACCTTCCACCCTGTGCCAGCACCCCTCTCTCTCTGTCTGCCTCCCCACATCCAATCTTTCCTAATTGATCATTAGAGAAATGTGGAAAAAAGTCTTTTCCACCTAATTTGAGTCACAACACAGTAGAAGTTTTAGTGGTAACTTTTACCTAGAAAATGAAAACACAAGAGTCTGAAGAGCTCAGACTTCTGGTTCTGATTCAGATGAATCTGGCTTCCTCATCTTATGAGATTCTCTGACACTTTTCCTCATTTCAAGCCTGTGTTGGGGTATCCTGTCTAGAGTCCTCCTTCCTATTTATTTATTGTATTTTGCTTTCAGTGCTTGGGATTGAACCTGGGACCTCATGCGTGTTCTGCCACCAAGCTGCACTCCCAGTCTTAAAATGTTCCTTTTTAGATCTAGGGCAGGGTTTGGTATACTATGGCTAGCAGACCAAATCTGGCTTGCTGCCTATTTTTGGAAAGTTATATTGGAACACAGCCACCTCATTTGTTTATATATTGTCTGTGGTTGCTCTAGTGTGCCACAACAGCAAAGTTGAGTAGTTGTGGCAGGGACTATATGGGCTGCAGAGTTGAAAATATTGACAATCTGGTCTTTTCCAAAAAAAGCTTCCTGACCCCTGATCTGGAGCATTTCTTCTTTAATTTGCCTCCTTGCGGGGGGGGAAAGAAAGGAACTCTGATAGCATCCCCAAGCCACACATAGGTGATTAATTTCATTATTTTCTTTGAGAGGCTAGTGAACGCCTTGCATGGGTGAATTAAACGGTTATTCTGTACAGCTCCACATTATCACATGAGAGCCTCATCCTAGCTACACTGTAGTATGGCTCTGCTAGCATTCTTTTTACCTCTTGTTAAAAGCAAGGTGCATGTGGTGGGGTAGTTTATTTATTTTTAGGCTAGTCTTTTAGAACTTGATGTGCTTTTATTACAACAATAACCTTAGACTCTGGAAACAGATTGAAATTCTGGGCTATCATCAACCCTGAAATGGCACTTGACAAATGTCCAGATCTAACTTGAACTTCAGAGAGCTCTACTTTCTGTTAAATTTTTGTTTTCTATTGTACTCCAGCTGGTGTCCTCTGTTTTAGCATCTTTCTTTCTCTCTTTCTTTCTTTCTCTCTTTCTTTCTTTCTTTCTTTCTTTCTTTCTTTCTTTCTTTCTTTCTTTCTCTCTCTCTCTCTTTCTTTCTTTCTTTCTCTTTCTTCCTCTCTCTCTCTCTCTCTCTCTTTGTTTTTTGTTTTGTTTTTGATACCAGGGATTGAACCCATGGGTTTCATAACCCACTGAACAATATCCCCAGGCCTTTTTTCTATTTTTTATTTTGAGGCAGTCTCACTAAGTTGCTTAGGGCCTTGCTAAGTTGCTGAAGCTGGCTTTGAACTTGTGATCCTCCTGCCTCATCCTCCCGAGTTGCTGGCCATGTGCCATCATGTTTGTCTACCACACTTACTCTCTTGAGGGTTACTTGAATATTCTGCTTTTATTTTTCAATCTCTGCTAGGAGTTGAGTAAATACTTTCCCTTTCTCAACTGTATCACATCATTGTCTCTAAATCACAACTCTAAGTTATCTATCCATACTCTGTCTGGATCACAAAGACAATCCTTGAGCCTCTTTCATAAATTTATTTAATTATTGTGCTTGTATTTATGCTCATCTAAATGGATTGTTTGCCTTTGAAACTATAAATTCTTGTGAAAACATTCTTTGGTGCTTTCTTTCAGTACCTAATCCTGGGGTAGAGAGTACTTTAGAAGCATCTGATGTCTAACTGATGTCTAACTGATGTCTCTTTTTCATAAAAGGTCTCCCAACATTTAATTCGTCCTCTGATGGGCATGAGTCTGGCCTTGCAGTGCCATGTGAAGGAGCTGGCAACATTGCTTCGGATGAAAGATCTAGAGATCCAGGACTATCAGGAGAGTGGGGCTATGCTGAGCCGAGGTGAGAGGACATTTTTTTGAGGAGTGGGACAGGTAGTCCAAGGGTCTTAGAAAAGGAGGAGGCTCATATGCATTAGAAAGTTGTTTCCTCTGGGATGAGTGCTGGGTCCAGACTAGGAACTGGAGACTTGAAACTAGATGGCACTTTTCTCTACCTTGAGTACTTGGCTGGTGCCCAAGTAGCCAGTAGAAGCTATAAAGGAGTCCAGACATGTCCTAGGAAATGACAAGGGAAGACTTTGGAAAGGGGCCAAAAACTATACAAAATTGTAGTAGGGCAAAGTGAACTTGGGAGTTTAGGAAGCTGCATAGCACCAACTTCAGAGTAAAAATTCCACTTGACTTTTGTCAATGGAAATAGCAGGAAGATCTCTGAGAGCAGATGCTGTCACTGAACTGCCATTTGTTGCCAGTTGCCCTCTCTTCCTTGTAGTTGCCCACATACTCTCAGCCCTCCTTCTCCCACCTGGCTAGGAGGTCTCTGGGATTGCATCTTTCTTCTCTTTCTCAAATCCTGGGCTCTGTTCCTTTCCATCTAACAGGTAAGAAACTCATCCTCAGGATCATATTGCTTTTTCTCTAACCCTTCTTATTACAGGTCGATTGAAGACAGAGCCATTTGAAGAAGATGCTTTCTTGGAACAGTTTATGGTAGAGGTAGGATATTTGTTATTTCCTTTCTTTTACAAATTTGAGCACTTAAAGTGCCTGGGTGGTGCTGTGCATAGTGGTGTAAGCCTGTATAATCCTAGCAGCTCAGGAGGCTGAGGCAGGAGAATTGCAAGTTCAAAGCCAGCCTCAGCAACTTAGTGAGACCCTGTCTCAAAATAAAACATAAAAAGAACTGGGTTTGTGACTTAGTGGTTAAGTGCTCCTAGGTTCAATTCTCCCCTCCTGCAAAACAAACAAAAAAAACAAAAAACGTACCTGTGTGGTGACTTGCATTTTGGGTGGTAGTGACTTGTATGGTTGGAAAGCCCTTTGTCTGAAAAAGTTGGCTATAGAAAGTCTGATAAAACTTAAGATGTACTTAGGGAAGATGGGGGAAGGAAAGGGGAATAATACAAAAGGCAAATTAACAATTATAAAATATCTCTATTAGAGTACCTGGAGATTTCATTTGGAATTCTCTAACCTTGGGAAGCTTGGTTGACCGGTTGTTAAACTTGTGCTTGTTGAGATCTGAATTGTGGAGTGGAAGTGTAGTCATTGTTACTTGTCCAGTCTCTTCAGCATCTAGCAGTAGAGGAAAGTAAAAAGCTCAGGGCTACCATTTGGGGACTGTCTTGTGGGCGCTGCAGGCTGTGGAAAATCACAGTGTTTATACAAGGGGATTGGCAAAGGAATGAATGGGGAGTAGATAATTGTGGCCTGTCAGAAGCTTCTGCCTAGGTTTCCCTTCTAAGGATTGAGCTTGGCCAAAAGAAACATCTACTGAAGGCCAAACAGTGGGAGTATTAATAATGGTCACCTTTGATAATACCAGTCAATATTGATCTTTTCCTTCTCTAACTCTTTTGGGACTTGTTGATTATACAGTTAGTACCTTAGTATTATTGCCCCATTTTCTAATTATTCATGTTACCCAAGTTACTATTTAAGTAAATAATGCTATTATAATTTTGTGTTATATATAGATTATTCATATTTTTATCTTGTCTTATAGGCTAATTGTAAGCTTCTCGTAGATAAGTTCTATGTCTCATATCTCTTTTGAACCTGAAATAAATACTTTTCACAGGTCTAGGCATAAAGCACCTGGTGTTCTTGATCTGGAACCGTCTATTCTGTTAATTGACTGAGATTTAATACTTGAAGTCTTAACATTAGGAGCAAAAAATGGGAGCTGAGTACTCAGCCCATATTCTGAAGCAGTTTTAACTCTGGAGAAGGAAACCATGTATTACTAAGTTCTGAAAGAGAACTGATATCAAGTTTTTTGGGAAAGAGAGAGTATTAAACCTAAACATGTGACAGAGAGCGATTTCTTAGGCCACTTTTCTCTCAGATGGCTTCTGTCTGTGAGTCTGGGCAGTAAGGGATTAACACAGCCTGGGGCTGGTGTACCATTTATCTGCCTCAGGCCCTGTGCTGGAGTTCAGGGATAATTCTCAGCCCTCTCTGCTGGTCTATGTGTTCTTCAACTTGACTCCATAACATTGTACTCTATGTGCTTTATGCTTCAGCCATAAGGAATGACTTTTGATTTTCCCAGATGCTGTTTTGTTTTTTCTTGCCTTTATGTCTTTATACACATTCTTTCCTTTATCTCGAATGCCCAATGCCCTGGCCTCATCTACATTGTAAACTTCGTCTCGTAAGTGCCAGCTTCAGCTTCTTTGGGAGACCATCCTGGATTCTCACTGTAAAAATAATCCTTTCCTGCTATTAGAGTTCCTTAGAGTTCCTTGGTTTATTCCTCTGTTTTACTAGTTATCTCATTATAATATACTGTTTTTTATGTCTATAAGACTATATAGCTTTCTCCTGCCAATCTTTGATTTCTTTTCCCTCCTTCCCCATACTGGGGATAGAATCCAGGAGCACTTTACCACTAAGCTAAGTATCTAGTCCTTTTTATTTTGAGACAGGGTCTCACTAAGTTGTGCCCAGACTGGGCTCAAACTTGGAATTCTCCTGCCTTAGCCTCCTGAGTTGCTGATCTTTGGTTTCTTTGAGGGCAAGGACCATGTTGAATGCATGGACTATAGTGCTTAGAAGTAGTAGGTTCTCAATAAGTTTGTGAATGCATATTTTGATAAATCTATGCTGGGGGAATTGTGTGAATTTTGTGGCAATGTGACCTGTGAGTTCAGTGTTGCTTGTAAGGGCTATATTTGAGGGCTTCAGTTATTCTCATGGTTTATTTTGCAGCTTTAGACAAATCACTTCTCTCAGAGCCACTATTTTCTCATTTGTAAAATTGGACACTCATCTCTTTCATCATGCTGGGGAGGGCTCCATCCCTGTAGAATGGAATGGAAAGCATGTAGAATCCAGGTGCTGACTCAGGGAGGGTGTTGGTGTTTGGAATCAATTACTTTATGAGTTCTGGTCCTCTAAGTACTGGGTGGATTACAGCCAAGCCTCATAGACTTGTAGAAGTTTATTATATATTTATGGGATCATACAGAGATAGATAGTTGTAGCTTTCCATTTTGTATATGAAAAATTGAGTCTCAGAGGTTAAATGACTTACCTAAGGCCTGTATGTTTAGGACTTCCCACATTTCTTGACTTACAGTCCAAAATGTATCCCTATTCTGTTTCTTTACTTTAACTGGTTGTACACATCAACTGGGAGGACATAAGAGATAGGGTAACTGAATTCTTATGACCTGTGGAATCACTGCACTGTCCTCAGAATGTTCTGTATAGCTGCTAGACTGAAAGGACTATAGAGCTCCTTTGGGGCTGTAGAGCTTCATATGGCTACTGCATCTTTTCAGTTACTGTGCTTGCCTGGGGTCCTGCAAACAGGACACGGAAAGGTCATGGGGTCACCCAAGACTGAACTAAAAGGATGTGCCATCAAAATAAGCAACATGGGATAGGAAGATAAACAAACCAGAGAGAGAGCTTGGGATGAAGGCACAGAGAGGCCAGGCTGATGTCAGAGGGCCATGCGGTCAGTGCTTGGGGTCACTCCTGTTCTCAACGGGAATATTGCTAAGGAAGAGACTGTAGACAGGGTGCAGGGGCAGTGGGACAGGGAGGTTTCTGGGATACTAAGTTTGGGAAAAATATTGAAGAATTGAACAGTGATTTTCCCATATTTGGTCTTTTTGTTTTTCTTCTCCCCTCACTAGCTTCTGATTTTTTTATTTCTAGGGAACCCTAGGGAGCCACTTGATAGCAGCCTAACTAAAGCAGGAATACTGGCAATGTTGATTCAAATCAAGGCTGCTGGAGGGAGGACTGCTGGCATGATCCTCATGGAGGGCAAGATCCCCATATAAAGCATTTCCTACAATTAAGCCTGAGAGGTATCTTTTGGAGTGAGAGAAAAGTCAAGGAATTGGGCACTGTTATGACACAGCAGTTGGAACTGTGCTAAAGATGAAGTTTAGGATGAGTGACTGCTTTAGCTTGCTCTCTGTCTAGTCCACTGGAGGGAGTTTCTTCTCCTGGCCCCATCTGTGCCTCTCTCCTTCCATCTGGTTGCTATCAAGCAATGCGGCTGCTGGCGGGTTCTTTATTTATTTATCCCAGCGTAATGGGGTGAGGAGGGAGCTGGCCTAACGCTGGCATTCTGAGGCCATGCCACTGAACCACAGGCGGTTTGCATGGGTGTGTGAGTCACTGGGGCTGCATGCTGCTCAAACCAGACGTGGCCAGGCTCAGGGACAGCAGGCAGCCCAAAATAGAGCCCCTCCTTCTGCAGCTGGCAACCTCTAGCCAAGTATCAGCCCCTGAACCAAAACCTGGGCAACTGTGTGCAGTTGACTTCCTCTGGGTGGAGGCCCATTGTAGAGATAGAGACTTTGCAATTTTCTCCTTCTCTGTCTTCATATGAGGATATTCAGCACAGCAATCATTCCCATTGCTGTATTCTGATTGTCTTATAAGACATAAATTATCTGTTCAGTATAATACATTAACCAAGAAATTTGGGGACTACAGTGAATATTGATTTGGCTCAGCATACTAAGTGTAGCCATGGTCTTTGTATCCTGTCTAGTTTTAGTTAGTATCTTCATCCCTGTCTGGTTCCAGCCAGATTCTAGAACAGATACTTCATGCTGTGAAGATATTCATTGCTGTTCTGGTGAGGCTATAGTTCATATCAGAATCACCTGGGGAAGATGGGGAAATCTTTAACTGGAAATTGCTATCCTGTCAAGTTTATTCACAAAAGATTCTACTTGGTTTCTTTAGCTGGCTCTCCAACCCTTACCTGCCTCTTGAATGTTAGTTTTACCCAGGTTTGCATCCTTGATCCTCTCAGTCTTTGCTCTTCTCTCTGGGCTGTCTCATCCAGACCCCAGTGTCAACATCATTAGTACACTACTGAGTACCAATATTGTATCTCCACTGTATAATTGTATCTCCACTGTGTTTCAGGCCTGTATTTCTTTCTGCATCCTTGACATTTCCACCTGGATATTCCATAGATAGCATACCCTAAACATGTCCAAAATGAATTATGTACCTCCTCAAATCTATTTCTGTTCTTATATTCCTTATCTTGGGAAACTTTACCATAATCTGTTCCATTTTCTAAGCTGATAACTTGGGAGTCACTATGTTCATCTTTGTCCTCTTTACTTTCAAACCTAACTTAGCGCAGCTATCTTGTTTTTTTCTTTCGGTATTGGAGATTGAGCCAGGGATTGGAGATTGAGCTACATCCCCAGCCCTTTTATTTTATTTTCAGATAGGGTCTAAACCTCAAACTTGTGATCCTCTTGCATCAATCTCCTCAGTAGCTGGGATTACAGGTGTGCACCTCCATACCCAGTTGAAACTGAAATCTGATTATGCCACTCTCCTGCTTAAAGCCCGTTAGTGGTTGCCAGTGACCTACAGGATGAAGTTCAGACTTGCATGCCACAAAGACCATTCACATTTGGTCCTGCTGACTGTTCAACCTGACCTTCTGTCACTCCATTATAGCACCCTGAACTTCCCTCATCCTAAAGTGTTGGCAACTTCCTGCTTGTACATATTTCAATCCATTTGCCTGGTATTCTCTTTCTTGTCCTGTTTAACATCCCCAACTCTATGTGGACATTGTCCCTTTTGTGTGTTTTCCATGACAGTTTTCCTTTCCCTCAGTCTGTTCTCCTTTTTCAGGTGTTGGTCCACTAACCTGTTCAAGTCCTGTAGTGCCCTGCACAAACCTCTGCCAGAGCATTTGTCATAAAGGAAGACATAGGAGGAGGAAGGGTAGGGAGGCATAGATAATTGAGTTTGTCATTCTTACCATTTAAGCTTTTTCATTATAGTGTTTATCAGTCCTTCTCATCAATATTCTTTCTTAGCATGGCTTCCACAGTACACCCTCTTCTGTCTTTCTTCCTACCTCAATGGTTGTCCCTTACCGTTTACTGTTAGAGTGCCCCAGACTCAGTCCTTACTTCCCTCATTTCCTTATGGATCTCAACTAGTCTTACGACTTTAAATACCATCTTGTTGGAGAATCACACATTTAATCTTTGTTATAGACCTTATTATAGACCTAAAACTCCAGACTGCTTGCTCAGTATTTCCATGTGGATATATAGTAGACATCTTAAACTAAACCTGTCCAAAACTGAACTCCTAGTCTTACTCCCAAATTCAGTTTTCCAGCAACCCAACCCCTTCCCGTCCAAGCTGATGGAAACTTCTTTTTTTCACTGGCTTAGGCCAGAAACTTTGGAATCATCTTTAACTCTCTCCCTTCTCTCACATTTTACATTCAGTCCTTCAGGAAATTCTGTTAGTCCTACCTGAAAAAATATACCCATAATCTCACCTCTGCTGCTACCATTGGCCTGAACCACCATCATCTCTTATCTACACTTCAGGAAGTGCCCTAACTCCTTCCTAGATGTGCCCCTGTTTGAGAATTGCTGCACATATGACAGATGTTAATACCAGAACTAAAATGGCAAATAAATATGTTACAGGAAGATAAAAGTTGAGAAACACCTTCAGAATAAAACATTAACTCTTCAGCCCAGCATTTAAGGACCCCACAATTTAGCCTCATTATTTTCTCACTAACTTCATTTTCTACTAATCCTCACCCACTTTTGTTCTTATTCTGCATTCTCACTGGTATCGTTCCTGCTATTCCAAGATTCTAGAAGCTTAGCAGGGAGATTCTGTTTCAGGGTCCCTTGTGAAGTTGCAGTCATGAAGTTAGCTGGGAATGCAGTCATTGTAAGGCCAGGGCAATTCACTTCTAAGCTCTCTCATGTGGCTTTTAGCAGGAGGTGCCATTTCTTTGCCACATAGCCTCTCTATAAGGTTACTCAGATGACCTGACCCTGGCTTCCTCCAAAGCCAGTGATCCAAGAGACAAACCAAGAAAACAAGATTGAGACCAATGGGAGCTGTAGTCTTATTATAACCTAATTTCAGAAGTGACACCTCATCATTGTCTTGCTGTATCCTCTTCATTAGAAGTGAGTCACCAGGTCCAGATTACATTAGGAGAGGGTCATTAAGCTCTACCTCTTAAGTGGAGCTGTGTCAAAGAATTTGGGACATACCTATGTGGATTTCAATATGTGTGTGTTTGCATTTTACATTCCCAATAGCATTTACCCTGACTATTCTATTTAAAATTGTAAGCCACATCCCTGCCCCTCTGCTCCTGGCACCCCCATTTTACTTTACCTTGTTCTACTTTTTCTTTTTTATCTAAGTACTTATCATCCAACATATTACCAAAAATTTACTTATTTATTGTATTTATTTACTTATTTATTATACTTATTGTTTTTGGTCTGTCACTCCACTGTTGGAATGTAAGCCCAACAAAGATAGGGATTCATTTTGTGTACTGGGTTATCTCAAGTGCCTAGAACAGTGCCTCCATGCATAGCAGACATTCATTAAATATTTGGGGAGTGGATGAAGGAATCATGTCTTCCTATTCTCCTTTTCCCCATCAAGTGATCACCTATTGGGAATGATCAAATGATCACCTCTTGGTAGCCTTGAACTTACTCCTATGAATAAATGGGCAAGTAGCCCAGTTAGCTTGCTGTTTTTGCTATGTGCCTTGTTTCCTTTATATTTTTGTTTTCTGGGAGGTGGTCCCAACTTTGAAATGAAATATAAACATTGACTCTTTTATTATTGAGAGGTCCCAGATCTCTTTTTTTAGAACCAGCTAAAAGACGACTACTTTGAAAACCAAAGGAATAAGAACTTAACAAAAACCTGGAACAAGGGCTCTATGTCCACAGTTAGAGGGGCTCTGTGTCCACAGTTAGAGGGGCTGCCCCTTTACCATATACCTCCTGTTCAATATATGGAGGAAGGTAAGCATTCTGAGTGTGTTTTTTCAGTATCTACATGAGCATCATGAAGAAGATAAGTCTAGATGCATGAAAATATACTCCCTACCATTGTGCATGTCAGTTCCCTGACCTGGAGAAACTTTCAGTTAATTCATTCTTTCTGTGTTTAGTAGTGTGCACATGTATTATACAAGGTTCTGTGATCAATGGGTATGATAATATTGTCATCAATAGGTTCACAGTGCTTAGGGCCACAATAGTGGAATGATTCAAAAAAGCTTCCTATAAAAAGCAGCACTTGAACTTAACAGTTAGTTCAGGTTTTGATAGGGAACTACGTGGGTGGCATTTTAGGTAGGAAGCACATGGGCAAAGGATGCAAAATAAGAACAAAAATGGGTGAGGATTAGTAGAAAATGAAGTTAGAAAATAATGAGGCTAAGTTGTGGGATCCTTAAATGCTGGGCTGAAGAGTTGATGTTTTATTCTGAAGGTGTTTCTCAACTTTTATCTTCCTGTAACATATTTATTTGTCATTTTAGTTCTGGTATTAACATCTGTCATATGTGCAGCAATTTTCAAACAGGGGCACATCTAGGAAGGAGTTAGGGCACTTCCTCCTTGCAGTTATTAATTACTGTGGTAGACAATGAGAAGCCATTGAAAGTTTTGACTGGAGAACTGACATGAAGGTGATCTTTTAGGAGGGTCAGGCTGTCAGTGGTATGCCTGTGTGATCTGAAGAATAGTGGTGCCATTGATGGACTGGGAAAATCATGGGTGGGGCTCAATTAAATCTAATCTTGGGCATATAAAGGAATGGTTTTCTTTTCTTCAAACACAAATCCACCAGTATTTGCGCTCGGAATGAAAATCATTTCTGGGGTGGGGGTGGGGGCTACACATGTTTCTCATCTATGTTTTTTCTGACTTTTGCCTTCTCTTTGGAGTTTTCTCGCTGTGATTTCTATAGTAAAAGCAACCCAGCTACCAGGGGCCACCACTTCTTTTCTTTTTGGCCCAAAAATTGGATAAAAAATCTACTTTATTTTACTTTTACAAAATTTTATAAGGGTTTATACTTTTAACATAAACTATATTACAGTATTGAGGTGAAACAAAAAAGAAATCAGTATAGAAAATAAAAATGGGACAAAATTACTCCCTTCTAAAGGACAAGTTTCTAATTTTAAGAACCCCAATAGTGAAGGACTATCTCATATGCCAAACTTTTTATCCTAAAAAAACTCAAAACCAGATATTTCAAACTGAGATGCCTTCAGCAGCCAGGAATATATGTCAATATGCATATTGGGTCAGATATAAAACACTAGGGAGTTGTAGGGACCTGTAGGAAATGAAATCTCATGTACTTCTGTATCTGATCCAGATAGGCTAGCACAATTTAATAGATACTCATGGGGGGACTGTTTGTCTAACTTCATTCAAAGGAAGTTACCAACTAATTCTCCTAAAATGAAAACATTTTTTCCTATTTACCTCCACCAAATCCACTATTAGTCTCTCATTTAATTTTAATCTCCTGAGATACCATTTAGTTCAGATTTGATTTGTGAGGCCATCAAGATTGATGACTTATTTCTTACAAATATCTATAGAAAACTCTTTATCAGATGACCCTTATTAATCTATAAGGTTTGTTTACAGGCCTAACTTATAAGCTTCATGTATCCCCACAGCATTTTTTTAAAGACTCATATAGTCCAGTCTCTCTCCTTTTTCTCCTAGTGAAGGGAGGGTTTCCTAAAAATCCATTCCTTACAATGTGACCATTTAACAATGCCTTAGCCTATAGTGAGAAAAAATAATCAATGGCTTATTTATAATTAAAAAACAAAAGATTAACAACTTTTCATATTTATGTTGAATTTAAATTGTTTATAGGACATATAATTAATAATACTTAGAAAAGAGTTGAAAAAATAAGGTTGAAGCTTAGGTTGAAGATTTGGGAATCTTCTGGCCAAAGAGCAACATCTGAAGCCTTGAGAATGGATACATGTTTTTCGAGGAAGAGCATGGAGAAAGAAAAAGAAAAAGAGAAAAACAAAGACCCAGTGGTTGAGATTTGGGCAACTATTCTGATTGGATGGAGTAATAAGTAGGAGTCAGTGAGGGAAATGTGAGACAGAACAATCAGGAGAGTGTAGTGGATTAGCCAAGAAAGGGAAACTAACCAACATTAAGTACATACTGTGTGTGCTAGTCATTGTTCTAGGTGTTATATCTAAGTTATAATTTTTAATCCTTACATAACAACCCTAGGAGCAGGTGATACTATCTTCATTTTAAAGATAAACATGCAGAGACTCAGGGATAAAGTAATTGGCTTAGGGTCAGTCAGCTGATTTATCCATGTTTGTCTTGACTCAAATCTTGTTCTCTTCACATCTTCAAGGATGGTGATCCCTGTGCCACATGCGCAAGTGAGCTCAAAGAGAATGGGGAACTGACAGGAAAGATCACCAGGCAATTAGTGATCTTGAGCAGTCTCTACGATTGCAGGCAGTTAAAGAAGGAACAGTGAATAAGGCAGTGGAGACAATAAGTGGAGAACTCTTATCAGAAAAGTTGCACAACAAAAAGGAATGATAGACAGCTGGAAAGCTAGTGGCTTAAGCAAAATAAAATGTGATGACACATATAGATTTGAAGGCAAAGGAGAAGCCAGTGGATAAGAAGAAACGTACACTGGTGGAGGAAAGGACCAGTGGGAGAGCAAGGATCTGTGGGATTGATCTAAGGGAAAGAATGTCATCCTTCCTCTGGGATTTGTGGATGGTATGAAAGGATGGGCAACAGTTTGAAGATGGATAACTGGATTTCTGCATACTTCCAGCCTTTCCCCCCCAGGAATTGTAACATTTTTATCCAATAATTTTAAAGTCCTTTCCAAGGGCATTTAATTCCCCATACTTAAAAGAGAGACATGTACAAGGGGTGCATGAATTTGACTCCCAACACCCAAAAAAATGTGGGGAGTGGACACAAATAATTACATGATTTTTCTGTTATGACAGAAATCATGAAATGAACAGGAGTAAAATTACAAGCTCTATTCCTTTCCTCTTCTGAACTCCTACAATGCTTTGTATCTTTCCTATGTCACTCTTGCCTTGTAAGAATTTCTAAGTTTATTTCCTGTTAGTTTATATAGTCCTCAGGGAAGAAGGGACTTGCTCATTTGTTTTCTTGCTTTTCTTCTTCTTCTTCTTCTTCTTCTTTTTTTAATGGTACTGGGAATTGAACTGAGGGACACTTTATCACTAAGCGACTGCATTCCCAGCCCACCGTCCCCTTTTAAATTTTTATTTTGAAATATGGTCTCATTAAGTTGCCCAGACTGGCCTCAAACTTGATCCTGTTGCTTCAACCTCCTGAGTAATGGGGATTACAGGTGTGTGCCACTGTACCTAGCAGTTTTCTGAGCCTACTGCAGTGCCAATCAGTGGTAGTAGCCAATCAGTGGTAGTAGGTCCTGGCATTTGAGGATTCTCTCACATTGGTGCATGGTGTCTGATTATTGAAATGAAGAAAGAAAATGAAAGTGTCAAACAACTTATCTTTAAGCGTCACATGGTCTGTTGGTTTCATAACTTCACCCTTATACCTAAAGACGTAAAGTAGTCTTCTCTCATATTCTTCACTCATGGGCGATGTTTCTTTTGACTAGTGAGCCACATTGAAAAGAAAGTTCTATAGAGACTGAGTCCTATAGGTTGGCAACTTAGCCGTACAGTGCTTAGGGAATGAAACTGCAGGATTCATGGGCATTCTTGTCTCCCTTTAGAGAATTTTCTAGGGAGAAATTGCCAGAAGGTCTCAGAAAGAGTATTTTTAATTCTGTGTGGAAGATCTATTTGCTTTTCTATTTAGAAGTTTAAACTCTATGTGGACAGTACTTATTAGACACCATTGAATATATTAAATGTGGCAAAGTCACACTGAAAAGTTAAAACATTTTTTTCTGCCCTTAAAAGATGGACTTTTGAGGAAGACAGACCACTGGAATTTATATATCTACAAGAATATTCTTGCCAGGCATGGTGGTGCACACCTGTAATCCCAGCAGCTGGGGAGGCTGAGGCAAAAGGATCACAGTTTCAAAGCCAGCCTCAGCAACTTAGCAAGACCCTGTCTCAAAATAAAACATAAAAAGGGGTGGGGATGTGGCTCAGTGGTTAAGCACACCTAGGTTCAATCCCTGGTACCAAAAGAATATTCTTTTTTTTTAAAAATATGGAACACTTTGTCAGGTGTGGTGGCACATACCTATAGTCCCAGCTGCTCAGGAGGCTGAGGCAGGATGATCGCAAGTTCATAACCAGCCTCAGCAATGGTGAGGCGCTAAGCAACTCAGCGAGACCCTGTTTCTAAATAAAATACAAAATAGGGCTGGGGATGTGGCTCAGTGGTCGAGTGCCCCTGAGTTCAATCCCCGGTAACCATCCCTCCCCACAAATATGGAACACTTCATGAGTTTATGTGTCATCCTTGTGCAGGAGTCATACTACTTTTCTCTGTATCATTCCAATTTTAGTATTTGTCTGCCAAAGCAAGCACAAAAATTTTCTAAAAATGTGTGTGTGTGTGTGTGTGTGTGTGTGTGTGTGTGTGTGTGTATCCCCTGAGAGGAAGTAAAAACAGACTCATTGGATGGACTCTGGAGTTAATACCAGAAGAATTGGGATAAAGTATTTCTGAAAGAGGCGAATTTTGAGCTAAGAGTTAGGAGGATTTTGTGTGGTGAATGGCTGAATGGCTATCAAAGGAAAAGTCACAACTAGGTATTTTATAGTTACATTTAGGGACTTTCCTTAGGCGTGATGGGTTGAGGGAATCCTTCAAAAGCTCTTTGGTTTCTGTTAATCTTATGCTTTAAACTTGAACAATTCTAATAAAAATTAAATCTAATTTAAAAAATAAAGCTTGAGCAATTCTGATGCTATGCATCGTCCGCTTAGACTATTTTACTCTGAAGAACCCTTTTCAGTGTAGTGTGGGTGTAACTAGGAAAAAGATGGCACCTTGAAATGGTGGCATGATAATACAGCTTGGTTTAAAGAAGGAGCAGGTGGTGAAAGCTGCAGCATTTTGGGGGCAGAGCAGGGTGAAATTGCTGAATTTGGTGAGGTCATAAGGAGATGCCAGACTCAAGCAGAGTATCCCCCAAGTGTAGGCTGGCCATTCATACTGAAGTAAGTAAGAATAAATCTCAGATGGATGGGATTAGCTACCTACAGAAGTAATTCATTGAGTTGCCTATTGTGTGTGTGTGTGTGTGTGTGTGTGTGTGTGTGTGTGTGTCTTATGAGACTAGTTTACAAATCTCAAGGGTCTAGGCAAATGCCTCAGTGAGGGAAACTGTGACATCTCAAATATCTCATACAGAACTTTAGAGCTATAGAATTTTATGAGTTCTAGGAGATGCTATCAGTCTAAAGACTCATCAAACCACTTTATTTTACTTATGAGGGAATGAAGGTCTGCAAGGATAATGCAAGGATAAGAGAACTCTCATGTAGACAAATAGTTTTAGAATTTGGCAGCAGGGTCCAGGGCTCTGAACTCTGAATTCAGCATACTGCCTTGCTGTGTGTTCCACGGCTATGCGTGAACTTTACGTGGGAAGTAGGCAGGTCTGAGACCAAGGTGTGTGCAGTGTTGAGGCCTACCATAATTAAAAGAGGAAGTGATCCAAGGCTAAAACTCCTGCCCCAAATACTGCCTCCTCTCCTAACCCACATCCCTTTCTTGCACCTCTTGGACTTATGTACCTCTCTGCACTTAGAAGCAATTTAAGAAAACTGATAAGTGTTAATTCATGATTTCTAAGGACATGTATTAACAGAGGAACAATAATAATTTATCATTGTACCTGGACTATCCCAAAGCAATGGAACAGGATATTTGTCCAGCTTGTGCAGTGTACACAAACTCTCCATAAAAAACATTTGTCTTCTTTTTCTTTTACTTTTTTTTCTGTTTTTAACAAGCAGTGCGTATTTGTAGCTAGACATTTCAGGCTTGGTGTGGTGGCACACACCTGAAATCCAAGCTGCTAGGTAAACTGAGGCAGGAAGATTGCAAGTTTGAAGCTAGCCTGGACGATTTAGTGAGACCCCTGTCTCAAAATAAACTAAAAGAACTGGGGGTATAGATAAATGTAGAGTGTTTGCCTAGCATGTACAAGGCCCTGGGTTCCATCCTTATTACTGAAAAAAAAAAAAAAAAAAAGATATTTCAGTCACTGGAAGGGTATAACCCTATATTGAAAATTAATAAATTGGCATTTTAATTTCTGAATTATCTTCTGGTTTTCTTTTTTCTCCTGGTACTGGGAATTGAACCCAGAGGTGCTCTACCATCAAACTACTTTCCCAACCCTTTTATTTATTTTTAAATTTTGAGACAGGGTCTCAATAAATTTCCCAGGCTGGCCTTGAACTTGTCATCCTGCTGCCTCAGCCTCCTGAGTTGCTAGGATTATAGGCACCCTGCCTCCATGATTTGTAGTAGGTATCAGTCACTTCTCTAGAGTCTGATCATCCTTGAATGAACTAATAAAAACCAAGTGAGACACATTGGGCCTTTGGTGACCCCTACAGAGTATAGACTCCCCATGAGGAACTGTCTGAACAGCCAGGCAGGGTATTTCAATCCATGTATCTCTTTCCCTTCTCCCAAATTTATTTTCTTTGAAAGAGATGCAGGTCTCACTCTGTTCTCTGGACTGGCCTTGAATTCCTGGGCTCAAAAATTCCTGCTGCCCCAACCTTCTGAGTAGTTGGGATTGTAGGTGTGTGCTGCCGTGTCTGGTTCTCTGGGTACTTCTTAAGGAAAGCACTGTGTGCTGGAGCTCCTCTACCACCATCTCAGAGTATTAATGTGGCTTAAAAGTATCATGGCAAGTATTTGGAGTTTGCTTACTGGATGCTGTGTCCTTTCTTTAGTGCACTAAGGAGATTCAACTATACACCCCCTTTCATGAACCTCATGCATACAGTAGGAAATCCTGCCTTCAGTGTTGGGGCTTGGCCTGTCTGGAGAAGCCCTTTGGGTAATAAGTGGGAGATGTAGAAGTTCCATCTTGGAATGGATTTCTCTGAGTACTCTCTTAACTTGGACTTCCTTTCTTTAACTTTATAGGCCAGAGAAGGAGGGAATTCTTCATGCCCTTTTGCCTTTGTTTTCTTATAGCCATTTTAGGAAATTTAGAATAGAGGACTCCCCAGAGTTTTGTCTGCCTGATCTAGAAAGCCCTAGTACCTCAGAATCTGAGGATCTTCATGCACTGCCTGTTCAGAACCACCTGGGTGGACCAGCAATGATACACAGACTCAGGAGAGAGCCCGTCTCTCCTGAACTGCTTCTGAGGCCTGGAAACTTTAATCAAATGACCATTGTACCAGCCTTGTATTGGGGCTCAGAATGCTGGTTTTCAGCTTGTTCTTATATATAAATATAGGTCTTTCTAGATATAAAAAGTGAGAGAGTCTGTAAGTTGCTTTTTTTTTCTATACCCCCTTTCATGGGGCAAGCTAATGAGATGCGTATCATTAAAGGCCTGATGTTTTGTGGGACGGAGCCTTTTAAACTGGATGTGCCTGGCTTAGTTATGGCAAATATTTACCAAAAAAAAAAAAAAAAAAAAAAAAACAAAAAAAAAAACCCAGGGACATACCATATAAAATTAGAGTTCTGAAAATAGTACTGAGAGAGGGAGAAAGAAAAAAAAAAAAAAAAAAAAAAAACGGGACAGAAAATACAGGCCCGTCTGTTTGGGGAAAAGGGAAAAAGAGATAAAATGAGAGAAACCTCGGCAGTAAAAACAGCATCTTGGTAAACAGACTATAAAAAAAATTGTGACCTGCTTTCTGGCAGCCCTGGCGGCTGTCGAGCGGGTGAAGGTGGCGGAGCTGGCGTCTGTGTGGACACACCGTGCCCGGGGCGCATGGCTCCCCTGGCCGCGCAGGGCGTTAAATTTAGCCACATAATGATGGGCCTGACGAGCAGCCTCTTGTTGACCACACCATAATTACTGCTTCACTTTATGAATTTTATTTTGCTTATTCTGTTTCCTCCTTCTTTGGCACGAAGGAGGCCTGGAGTCGGGGGAGTTCTGCCCCTCCCCTTACTGGACAAATGAGTCTTCACAGAAACTTGGGCTCCTGGGCCCTCAGGATAAAGAGTAAGCTCCCTTGATAAGTCAGAAAGGGAGGACGGTTTGCTGGTCCCCAGTGTTCTTGATGTACTAGCCCTACTTCTCAGAACTCTTGGAGAAAATGTCCTACAGTCATTGGACTAAGATGACACTTTCATGTGAGTCTGAGAGGTTGAGACTCTTATTCTGTGCTCTCAGGACTAAGTGTCCTGGTGTTGTTGAATTTTTTTCATCTTTAATCCCAAGCTCCCTAGGCAACTCTTTCAAAGTCTAGTTTTGACATTCTGTATCATGAAAAGGTTCATTGTTGTATATATTTTAGTTGTGGTGATAACTGGGTTCTGGAAGATAAGGATCTAATGTAATCAAGTAACTCTGGGTAACAGAAAAACGTAAATTCAGAATATTCTGTTGAAACCTCAAATATTGTCCTTCTTGGGTATTGGAATAGATGCTGATCTTGGGTTTAACTTGCTAGAGCATACCATGGCCTTTGTCAGAGTGGTATTCTAAGGCTAGCCTTACATACAACTCCAGGCAAGGGGCCAGAAGTCCTTGGCATCAGACCAAAAGTACCATATGGGGGAGAGAACATAGGCTATAAGAGCAGTGGAAGAGTTATTTGGACTAGGTACTAGGTCACTGGGGGTGAAGTTCTTGAATGTGACCTAGGCTGGCAGCTACCTATGGCCCCACAGTGGCCCTCCAACTGAGGAAGTGGTGGAAAAGGAAAAGCAAACAGGGGTTGTGGTCAGGGTACTGGCTTGTCTGTCATTGGCTAAGACTGTCCTGTTTGTGTGTCAGGGGTGGTTGGGATCCTCCCGAGGCCAGGCAAGAACGTGTCAAGGAGAAGCTTCTTGCAGCTCTTGTTTTCCCAAAACAAAGGAAGCTCCTTGCATTGCTGGAAGTTGAGTGCTTGGATGCTGAGTTTGTTACTGCCTGATAACCTGGCCGCTAACTCCTGCCCTCCTCTTCACCCCATAAAGCCACTGGTGTAGCGGGAGTAGCTTCCTGTTCCTCATCCTTAGGGAGCACATTCACTCTTTATTGAACCCAGAAGTGGGAAAAGAGAAGAGCTAGCCTACCCCAGGACCCACTGGCTTCTTTACACATGGAAACCTTCTGAAACAGTATTTTTCAACATAACCTGACATACAATCTTATTGTGTACATAATCAAGGAGCAGCATGTACCATGGTGACTTACCATACAAGTTCAGCAATAAAACTGTTTTGTACCCTGTTCATTGGGATGAATCCTCTGAACTTTGGGTGTCCTGGTAATGTCAGATTACTAAGTTTTTAAATGCTTATACTCAATTTCTGTAATTGTATCATCATGGACTCATTGCAAAGAGTTCATGGATCAGCATCAGTTCTTTGAGCACACTTAGCCTGTTTTTTTTTTTTCTTTACTTTTATTTTTATGTGGTACTAAGGATCGAACCCAGGGCCTCACACATGCCAGGCAAGTTCCACCACAGAGCCACAACTCCAGCCCCCACCTGTGGGTTTTTCATTTTTGTTTTTTGAGATGGGGCCTTGCCATATTGCCCAAACCAACTTTGAACTTACCATCCTCCTGCCTCAGCCTCCAGAGCAGCTAATATTACAGGCCTGTGCTGCAGTGCCTGGTTTTTTTTTTTTTTTTTTTTTTTTTTGGTGCTGGGGATTGAACCCAGGGCCTTGTGCTTGAGAGGCAAGCACTCTACCAACTGAGCTATCTCCCCAGCCCCAGTGCCTGGTTTCTGGCGATACATTGAATAACAATGTTCTAGAATTTTAAGACTAGCTAGTTGAGCTAGTCCCTATTAGATCTAGTGGTTTTACCCTAAATCTGTTCAGTGGAGATTAATAGAAAAAGAAATTAAAAAAAAAAATTTAGTTGTCATTGGACCTTTATCTTATTTATTTATAGGTGGTGCTGAGAATAAAATTCCATGCCTCACACGTGCTACGCAAGCACTCTACCACAGATCTACAACCCTAGCCCCCAAAAAGGAATTCTTAGGGGAATTTCAGGTAGCAAGAAGCATTGATTCTTAATTGCCATGTCATGCTAAAGAGCACTGACAGTCAGGTGGAAGGTTAGACTAAAGTTTCTTCCCCTAGCTTGGCATGGTGACACATGCCTATAATTGCAGCAACTTGGGAGGCCGAGGCAAGAGGATCACAAGTTCAAGGCCAGCCTTGGCAACTTAGTGAGACCTTATCTTAAAAATAAAAATGAAAAAAGGGCTGGGAATGTAGCTTAGTGGTAGAGCATCCCTGGGTTCAGTCCTCAGTATTGGAAAAATAAAATAAAATAAAAAAGATTTCTTCCCCAGTGGCAAGTTTCTGTGATTAGAAGGTATGGTGTGAGGCCAAGAGGTAAAGTTAATGACTATGATGATTTTCCTGTGGTGTATTGATTCTAAACCTTAAATTACCCTCTGGGAGACTTAATGAGGTACAGAAAAAAGAAAAGGAGTGAGTGCTTTCATACAGTTCATTATCATCTAGGTATGAGGTTCCCCCCACTCCTGCCCCAGTGCTAGGGATTGAATCCAAGGCCACTTGCATGCTGGACAAGCAGCTCTACCACTGAGCTACATGTGCAGGCCTCTGGGGTCTTTCTTATGCAGATTGATTATGTTTGGTTAGCTTTATCTTAGTCTTCTGTTAGGAGTCCATCAAATTGTTTCTAGAGGTTGAGAGATCTAGGATGGAGGAGAAAAGCAAATACTGGCAGAGTTGTGGAATTCAAGAGAGATAAGAAATGAGCCTTGGATTAGAAATGTGGATTACTGGCAGGGTTACTTGACAGCCCTATTTGGAGGGTGGTGATAGTGGAGAATATTCAAGAAGAGCTAAAAGCCTAGGTCAATAGGACAACTGGTTGGAAAGGAGGAGTCATACAATCAAAGGTTTTTCCTTGAGAGAAAGAAAGAGAGAGAGAGAAAGAAGAGTAAAGGGACTAAGAGGGAAGCCTGTTTGGAAAGTAAACCAAAATGTTAAAGGATAGACAGAAAAGAACTAGGCCCAGCCTGAACCTCTGCTTCTTTTCTAATGCCCCACTAACCCCACAGATCTGCAATCAGGCAAGGAAACCAGATGAAAACTACTGATCATAGTAAATCTGGTCATGTGTCCCTGCTTAAAACTGTTGGGTGCCTTCCTTTTGCCCTTAGGATAAAGTCCAAACTCCCTAATCAAACCATCAAGGCCCTTTATGATCTGACCTCTACTCAGATCTCCAACTTCATTTCCTATTCTTCTGCCGGGCCACCCCTCCCACACACACGCACAGACTGCCTTCTGTCCCAGCTCTACACTTTAGTCATGGTGAATTGCTATCACTTCTTAGAGCTCATTTCTCTTATCTCTAGTCCTTGGCACATGCTACTCCCTTTAGGCCCCCCTGCCAACCACTAACACGGCTTTTCACCTAAATCCTCTGGTTTTTGGGTCTTGTTTGTTTGTTTGTTCTACAGTATTGGGAGTGAACCTAGGGCAAGTGCTCTATCACTGAGCTGCACTAAAGCCTGGTCTTTGGATTCTATTGAAGATGTTACTTCCTCTTCAGTTTTAGTTGTCCTTCTTATGTGTTACTATTTGCTCAGTCCTACGCTATCTCAATGCTGTACTATAATTACTGGCATTTCTGATTCCCCCCGGTAGATGGCAAGTTCCCTGAGGGCATGGACATTGTATCTTACTCAACTTTTCTCCTTCATGGGAAGCACTCAGTATAGTTTTGTGCTGTGTATTCCACCGAGAAATTTAGCCACCGTGGTTTCATTGGCTCTATAGCTACCTGTTGAGGTAGGCAGGCTTCACTGAAGAAAAGGTAACACAATTATATTGACCACCTACCCAGAAAAAAATACTAAGATAGACAGGCATGGTGGCACATTCCTGTAATCCCAGCAACTTGGGAGACTGAGGCAGGAGGGTCATGAGTTCAAAGCCAGCCTCAGCAACTTAGTGAGGCCCTAAGCAACTTAGTGAGACCCTCTAAATAAAATGTAAAAAGGGCTGGTGATGTTGCTCAGTGGTAAAGGGCCCCTGGGTTCAATCCCTGGTACCTAATACTAGTAACAACAGCAACAACAACAATAAAATAAAGAACAAATTTGTAGTTATTGTTTTTTTGTAAACCCTCAGGGTAACTTAAGACTGAGAAGATGTGATAAGTTGGCTTAAAGAAATTGACTGACCCCGAGTTCCACAAGTAATTGTAGTAGAAACCAGAACCTTGTCCTTGACTTTCTAGTACAGAGCTTTCCCCGCTTTCCACACTGACTTTAAGGTGCTGTTCTAATAAAATGTGTTTTCGAATGAAGTAAT
This sequence comes from Sciurus vulgaris, assembly GCF_902686455.1. Classification (NCBI taxonomy): domain Eukaryota; kingdom Metazoa; phylum Chordata; class Mammalia; order Rodentia; family Sciuridae; genus Sciurus; species Sciurus vulgaris. Next base: position 170,762,465 of record NC_136463.1, on the reverse strand, counting down.
GCAGAGAGTAAGAAAGCAGTCCTGTAACTCATCTTAAATCTGCCATTAAAATGCAAGTTCTAAAATTAGAGAAAAATGGCCAAACACCAAGGTGGATTATCCCTACGTAGAAGGTCAAAGAAAACTGTTAGAACCACACAACATGGAAATGAGCTGAGACAGAGCTGGAGGGAATCCTCCGTCCTGGAGAAAGATCTGAGAGAGACTGACATTTTCAGCAGCCCGATGTTTTCCTTGGGGCTGCCCTGAGAATAGACTAGCCAAGTAGGATGAGGACAGAACTGGGGGAGGGGAGATTCTTGCTGACCCTCTTCTATCTCCAGCAAGTCATCAGCCATCCAACAAGCAAGGTAGAGGAGACAGGATACATAGGGCTGCCTCTCAGCCCTTTTTGTCCCTCAGCTTATGGGAGCCACAGCGAATGGGTATCACCCGATTTAGAAGCCTAGTCTGTAGGCAGGGCTGGCCACAGGACCAGGTTCAAAATTATTCCTGTGCCCTGCCTTTGGGCCGAGGAGAGCATGGCCCGGGTTCTCTCACCAGCAGGGATCAGTAAATTCTAGCCATACAGGACCCAGACACTCTTTGTCCAGCTCTGTTTTCCCAGTGTCTCCTGGGGAGTGATTCAGGGCCAAGGTGACAGTGGGTTTGGAGCGCAGATGAAAGGACTTCAGGGACCACAAGACAAGATCCCTTGTGTGGTGGCTGCTGGAAAGAGGAGGGAGTGAGCGTGTGTAGAGGTCAGTGACGCAATGGCCCTGGCTCGCAGGCGTGGAGGAGGAGAAGGCTCGCGGTGTGTCTCCCTATAAAGAGGGCCTCACCACATGAAGCAGGGGGTGAAGGTGATCCCACTGTGAGTCACCCAGGAAGGGACGCCGTGTGCCCAGAGCCCAGAAGAGAGAGAGGACTTGTGGATTTCCCATTCTTTCCTTCTATGATTTTATGCGTAATATGGATTGCTTTAGTCACTCAAGCTGCGCTGCTTCCCTTTCTGTCTTCTAATCCATTCTTTCCCCTTTCTCTGCACTGTCCCTGATGTGTACAGGTTTTAAGTCTATCAATGTGTTCTTGATTTTTCTTTTTTCTCCTCTTTCTGAAATTTGGAATCTTTTGATGTC